>NC_090393.1:12594784-13797152 GCF_036365525.1 Heterodontus francisci
TCTCCACCACCCCCCCCCTCCCTCCCCCCCCTCCCTCTCCCTCTTTCTCCCCCCCCAACCCCCAGCACCGCTACCGCTGGTCTCCCCGCGCTGCTCTCCCCGGCCCCCGCGCTGCTCTCCCCGGCCCGCTCCACACTCTCACTCCGGCCATTGTATTCTGCCACGTGTTTGTTAGGTTTCATCTCTGTGATTCTTTGAGCAGCGCCATCTTTAGTCCTGGCAGCTGCAACAGTCGCAAGCTGTGACGTTTTCGTGGCACATGCTGTATTTGCGCATGTGCCAAAACAGCGCCACCTACCGATCGCATTGTCAACAATTGCGGTCAACTGAACTCCAGGGAAGAAAGCAGTGCTCTCTCTTTCTCTAGCAAAATCATAGGGAAGCCTTGGTGGCAGCTACTAAACCTCAAGAGTACAGATCCTTACAGGCAACAAACAGGGGACACAGATAAAGTCCCTCTCCTGCCTTCCGGAACCAGAGAAGCAAGCCCGAATTGTGCAAGTGGCCCAGTGAGGTCTTCCAGACTTTAACTTCAACTATGGCCACTGAAACTCAGTATTTGAATTCCATTTATTACGGACTTTACTTCAACCTCCCAACTCTTTTTCTCCTCTGTATCTATTTGTGTATCATGCCTCTTGCATGAATGTGAACATGGATGTGTCATATATTTTAGTAATTTTAACCAGTTTAGAGTGATAAGGTTAATAAACTTACATCTTTCTTGTTGAAACTCAAGAAAACCTGTATGATTGGTTCATTTACAATTATAATTACAGGAACATTGAGCAAGTGTTCACTGAGGTGGTAAGCTAAATCACTGTGATAAAAGAATAAAACCTACTGCAGTCAAACCAGAGAAGGGCGAAAGGGGAGCCTGAGATTCCTTCCTCAACTGGTCGTAACAATGTAAAGAGGTAGGGCTGGAGGTGTTTGCAGTAAACCTTGATGTGGGGCTAGCTGATTTGCTCTTGCAGAGAGCTGGCACAGACTTGACTGGCTGAATGGCCCCCTTCTGTGCTGTAAACATTCTCTGTAACTATTCCATGAATCTTGTACTGGAATCAACGATGTATCCCTCTTCCCCATCTTTCTCCTCTTTTGCCCCTTCCTCTACTGTCACACTTGGATACTACTCCATGGGCACCAGATGCTCTTTGCCATCTTCCCAAATGGCCAGTCTTACATGCAAATCTAGATAATGAAAATTGGGATGCTCTTGGATCAGAGGGAGGGGGACCATCACTGATGAGACAGATCCTATCTTCGTCGCACATGCAAGCACTTCACTGGGTAATGAGCAGCAGCAGGAACTCTCGACGATCTCCTGTGCCCAGCCCTGGACGCTGAGCCCAAGCAGTCTTGCTCTTCCACGGCCGATTTTGAACATGCTTCTTGTACCCACTACATGAACAGTGTCCAGCAGTACACTGGATGAAAGCTTAGCAAAATCAGCGTGGCTAAGCATCAATTTGTCAACTGAGCCAGTGGGAGAGTTGACACTGTGGGCAGGGAGAGGGGAGGATTTCTCCTGACGCACGATGGGACATGCAATGTCAATCTCTAGCCCTCCGCCCCGTCCACACTCGGGAAATTACTCCGAGCTTTTAACGTTTCATTTTCATCCAAATAAACTGAAATGAGTGAACAAAGTGGTAAAAAAGCTTTAAAGATGAAACGCTAAGCAGCAGAAAGTTTTAACAAGACTATTCCCTGATTAATGCTGTAATAACCCCTTTCAATTCGATCACTGGGCTTTTTATTGGGCATTAGTGCTCATTACCCACTTTTATTGCATTCAGACTAATAAAAACAGGCTTTTAATAACACATTCCCATTAAGAAAGAAGCTATTGGTGCTATTACAGTCATCTACTGCCTATAATCCTGGAAACCCCAAATATTTTTAATAGTTTGCACTGGAGCCTCAGCATCACATTGTCAGCTGCAGAAAAGCAAATAATTCTAATGGGAAAGCAGTGAGCTTATATATAACTACTGTTTTAAATGAAAATACTACGGGAAACTCTGCTGCCCACATCCTAACTCACACTAAGTCTTGTTCACCCATCACCCCTGTGCTACATAGGGTCCTGCTTGAGCAACACCTCGATTTCAAAATTCTCATCCTTGTGTTCAAATCTCTCCATGGCCTCGCACCTCCCTATCTCTGTAACCAACTCCAGCACTACAGCTCTCCGAGATCTTGAAGCTCCTCCAGTTCTGGCCCCTTGCGCATCCCTGATTTCCTTCGTTTCACCATTGGTGGCCATGCCTTCAGCTGCCTAAGGCCCTAAGCTCCGGAATTCCCTCTCTGCCTCACTCTCCTCTTTGAAGTCGCTTCTTAAAACCTACATCTTTGTGGCTCTGTGCCAAATGTTTGATAATGCTCGTGTGAAGCAGCTTGGAATGTTTTACTACATTAAAGGCACCATATAAATGCAAGTTGTTGTCAGAATTGTTCAGTTCTATTAAATGGCAAAGCATGATGTGGTTAGGTCATGCCCTGTAAATCCAACACTGGACTGCATTAGTGATACTGTTTCATAGCGTTGTGCTTTAAAGAGATACTTCCATCTTACTGGGGAGTTTACTGGAGCTCTGAGTAACCTGTTGCATGAAAGTGGTCATGTTGGACAGTATGGATAACTCTGTAATGCAATGCCTTGCACCAGCGTGAATCTTTTCACTACAGCTTAGACTGAAATCTCTTCATTTCTATCTAATTTTTCAGAATATATAAAACCAGGTTTGGGGCGGAGGGGAGGATTGTGGGCAGGGAGCCTCTGGATTGTAGGGAGTTAAAGGTCAGCAAACCCTCAGGTGGGTCTGTGGCGAGTACCGATTGTCTTTTACGTTCAATGCCCGATTGAGGAAGTAAAATGGCTGTGCAAGATAGTGTTCTATGCTCGTGGAGGCATGCACATTTTCATGTCACAATGTTACCTCTGAAGTTTGCCTAACTTTGGAGCATGTGCTGTAATATAAATGGAATATTAGATGCAGAGGAAAGCTTCCCTTACACTTACACAGCTTCAGGACCTAACAGGTATGACATAAAAGATCCCATGGCATTATCTCTCACAAGAGCAGGAGAGTTCTCCTTGGTGACCTGGCCAATATTTATCCCTTAACCAACATCACTAAATCTGGTCATCATCACACTGTGCTTTATAGGAGCTTTCTGTGTGCAAATTGCCTGCTGCATTTCCTACAACAGAGATTACACGTCAAAAGTACTTCATAGGCTGTAAAATGCTTCGGGTCATCCTAAGGTCATGAAGGGTGCTATATAAATGCAAGCCTTTCTTCACTTCATTTGGACGCTTTGAAATAAGTTGGATGTTATTTAGAGAAGGAGGGAGTGTCAGGAAATGTAAATTACAGCACAAAAAAACAGACATATTTTGTTTGTTAGATTGTAGGAAACATTGCCAATTATTTGATTTATAGGTTTTAATCTGCATCTTTTTAAAGGAAACTACAACAAGCCTGTTTAGGAAGACGCAAGGTTTTTCATTTAAGAAATAAAAGTTTTGAAAAATTAATTCTTGGGACTTTTAAAATCTGGCCTGACAAAAGGGGCGCTTTTGCTCAAAGTAACTGTTGTAAATTAAATACACAGAGTGAAATGATTGATGACTGTATTACTGAATTAATGAAGGCATACCCTAAATGATTAATAAGTTTCCTCTGCTCTTTACTGTGAATGGTACCCACAATATTAGTTTGAACACAAGAAAGACTTCAAAATGACCAACTTACTTGATGTAGCTTCTGGGGGATGAAGTAAAAACAAATTAAAGGCGCAGAATATAATGGCAGTGTTAAATAGCAGCAGGAACGTCGAAATATAGGAATAGGAGGCCATTCAGCCCCTCCAGCCTGTTCTGCCATTCAATGAGATTATGGCAGATCTGTGACTTAACTCCATTTACCTGTCTGGTTCTGCAGCCTTTAATACCTTTACCTAATAAAGATCTATCAATCTCAGTTTTTTCAATTGACCCTTCGCGTTATCAACTTTTTTGGGGTAGAGAGTTCCAGCTTTCCACTTTCCTTTGTGGGAAGAAATGTTTCCTCATATCATCCTTAAATTGGCCGAGCTGTAATTTCCAGATTATCGCTTCTTGTTCTAGATTCCCCTACCAGAGGAAATGCATTCTCTCCATCTACCCCATCAACTCTCCTAACCACGTCATACCTCAGTTAGATTGTCACCCCTATTTCCCCACACTTAAAGGGAACACAAGCCAAGTCTATGCAATCTGTCCTCACAATATGACCCTTGTAGCCCTGGCATCACTTTGGCAAATCTGTGATATGTTGGTGAAGTGGTTATGGTACTAGACTAGCACTTGGGAGGCTTTTGAGTTCAAATTCTCCCACAGCAGTGTATTCACTTCAGTTAATTTGCTTGTTTGTAGGCAAGCTGCCTAATTGAAAATGCTAGATATACACAGCAGGCTCATCAATAACTGTAAGGGGAGGAGATGAGTTAATAAAAAGCAAAATATTGCAGATGCTGGAAATCTGAAAGAAGACCAAAAAGTGCTGGAAATACTCAGCAGGTCTGGCAGCATCTGTGGAGAGAGAAGCAAAGTTAACGTTTCAAGTCAGTGACCTTTCATCAGAACTGGCAAAGGTTAGAAATGAAATAGGTTTTAAGAAAATAAAGTGGGGGTGGGGCAAAAGAGAACAAAAGGGAAGGTGTTGATAGGATAGAGGGTTACAGAGAATAACTGACAAGGAGGTCATGGGGCAAAGGCAAAGACAAAGAATGTGTTAATGGTGTAGTGAAAGACAAGGCGTTATTGCAGAGAGGGTGTTAAATGACAGAATAATGAAAGCCCTAGCCAAAAGCGAAACATGAAAGTAAATGTGGGCAGGCACATGGTAAAAAAAAGTGCAATGATGAAACAAACTAAAATAAAATGAAATTAAAGTAAAAAATACAAAGTAAAGCTAAAAAAAAGGTAAAACTAAAAAGAAAAGGGGGGCCAGTCATGCTTTGAAATGATTGAACTCAATGTTCAGTCCGACAGGCTGTAGCGTGCCTCTCGGTAAATGAGATGCTGCTCCTCGAGCTTGCGTTGCTGTTCACTGGAACACTGCAGCAATCCCAGGACAGAGATGTGGGCATGAGAGCAGGGGCGTGTGTTGAAATGGCAAGTGACAGGAAGCTCGGGGTCGTGCTTTCGGACTGAGCGGAGGTGTTCTGCAAAGCATTCACCCAGTCTGCGTTTGGTCTTCCCAATGTAGAGGAGACCACATTGTGAGCAGCGAATACAGTATACTACATTGAAAGAAGTACAAGCAAATCGCTGCTTCACCTGAAAGAAGTGTTTGGGGCCTGGGATAATGAAGAGAGAGGAGGTATAAGGGCAGGTATTACCCTCCTGCGATTGCATGGGAAAGTGTCGTGGGAAGGGGACGAGGTGTCAGGGGTAATGGAGGAATGGACCAGGGTGTCACGGAGGGAACAATCCCTTCAGAATGCTAACAGGGGAGGGGACGATGCATTTGGTAGTGGCATCTAGAGATTCTAGGGTAATTTTCCATGTGTGCACTAATGTTGAGGAATCTGTCCTGCTTCTCAACTATTAGACAGTCATGGGCAGGCTGTTCACAATTTGCCCTTCATATGGACAGGAAATCCTGGTCATTGTGTCTTCCATTTTTCAATATGCGATGAGGGAGATGGTGGCATAGTGGTAATATCATTGGACTCATAATCTTGAGGCCCAAGCTAATTCCCTGGACAGGTGGGTTAAAATCCCACCATGACAGCTGGTGGAATTTACATGTAATTAATTGATAAAAATCACTCAGTTCCAGGGCAACAAATGCTGGCCTTGCCAGTGATGCCCACATCCAATGAAAGAATAAAAATAAATATGAGCAGACAAAATTCAGCAGGAACAGGGCACTGAGTCTTTCATCAACATTTTTAGGGCACTACTGCCCCATTTCTGCCAGGCATCAGGCCACAAAATCTACCCTACTGTCTCTTCCAACCACCAAAGGATGGGCCTGGGTCACAGACATCATCACGCAAGACTTCACCCATCTCGTTGGTTCCGTCTCCACATTTGTTTTGTCTCCCTTGATTTTTTGACAGCTAATTCTTCCTCCCTGTACAGCCTTTAAAAAACAGAAACAATTTTAACCCCATATGCAGCTTCTAATTGTGTGCTGCAATGCTTTATAGGGCCACTGCCTCGCACAATTTTCCACACCTCCCCGCCCCTTTAATGAGCTTCCAAATGCAGGCATAAAATAAGCTGAGAGCTTGCAGCTAATTCTTAAATGTGCTGACCTTGGAATATAATGCAGTGTGCTCAGCGTGATTCATTACCAACTAGCTCTGTGACGGGAAGATTTAATACAGTCGCATGACATTCTGTTGCATGATTCCACTCATAATGCCAACAGTAATTTCGAGTCTAGAATGTTTTTTATGCTCCGACTCTGGTCTGAATCATGGGCTATATAATCAGTAGTTCTGTTGGATACAAAAGCAAGCTAAAACTGTACTGTGATTGTGACCACATGAATCAGATATATTGGCTGCAAGATAATCTTGCACCAAATAAGGGATTTCTTTATTTGATGTGCCTTCAGTCTATCAAGTTGCACGGAGTTGCTCATTCTTTGATGTGCTTGAGCTCCTCTTGTCCCTTATTAGATTATATTTGAGGATTACCTTCAAACCATGGTATACCATCTTATCATCAACAAAACTGATCAGCTGAACCCGTCAGATTATACCCACCTGAAATTATTTTTTCTTACTGAGTGCAACAATGATCTATAAGCACTTTGTTACAACAGGTTTCCTGGATTTATTCCACTCGGATGAATATTGTTCTGTAGCTTTAATCGCTGCTGTTGTCAACATGCCCAGGTTATTAATAACAATGAATCTCCAGGATATATTTTACTTGCTTATCTGTATCATTTACTGAATGGTATCATTTTTTCCTATGTTTATACACAGAAATATAATGTCAGGAAAACTAATTTGCCAAATCTCAAATGTGATTTTCATTTCATTCTGTTTTACCTCACAGGAGCCAGTAGATTACTATGATTGAGCTGCAGTTTTGCCCACTCACTTAATCTGCCTATGTCCCTTCGTAATTTCCCTCTCCCATTTACTTATCGTGCCTTTTCACTTAATGCTTTTGTTACAATTGTGTACGCCTTTTGCAGTGCTAAAATTAAAGAAAGGCCCAATGCAACTCAACGTGATAATATCAACATTTGCCAAATGTTTCTAAACTTGCAGAATTAATTTGAAAGACATTCAATGCTCCTTCAAAAATACTACATAAAACAAATGGAGAGATTGATCGATTGTAATTAAAATTAATAGGTCTATGATAACAGTCCAATTATGTCTGAGGTATAGGATTATGGGGAAACTCAAGCAAGGTTCAACTTGTTGAAGACTGCACCTTATGTCACATACTTTGAGGAGCAACTTAGAAAATAATTTACTATAGTCTAGGAATTACACTGATATTCATGAATGAACACTCAACATTGGTATGATCTACCTTTGTCCACTATTTTAATTGTTTTTTATTGATTCTTAGGATGTGGGCGTTGCTGGCTAGACCAACATTTGATTCTCCTTAGTTGCCCTTGAGAAGGTGGTGAACTGCCTTCTTGAAATGCTGTAATCCATGTGGTGAAATGCTCTCACAATGCTGTTAAGTAGGGAGTTCCAAGATTTTGACCCAGCGCTATGAAGGAATGGCAATATATATACATAATAGAGGCATCAATCTAAATGTTTTAAAACAGATTTTACCTCTTAAAATAGTGTAATTTCAAAGATTATGCTTTTTTTACATTAAACATAAATAATAGTTTCATTTCACTAAATGTGTGAATGAATACAACCAAAGATTAAATAAAGACTTGCATTTGTATAGCCCCTTTCACAATCTCAGGTTATTCCAAAACACTTCACAGCCAACAAAATACATTTGAAGTATAGTCACTGTTGTAATGTAGCAAATGCAGCAGCCAATTTGTGCATAGCAAGCTCTCACAAGCAGCCATGTGATAATGACCAGATCATTTGTTTTTAGTGACGTTGTTTGAGAGATAAATATTGGCCAGGGCATTGGGGAGAATTCCTCTGCTCTTCTTTGAAATAATGCTACAGGATCTTTTACATCAACCTGAGAGAGAAGATGGGGCCTCAGTTTTCTCATCCGAAAGACGGCACATCCGATGGTGCAGCAATCCCTCAGTACTACACTGGAAATGTTAACCTAGATTTGTGCTCAAAGTCCCTGAGTGGGACCTGAACCCACAATCTTCTGACTTAGGCTAGTGTGCTACCAAAGGATTGACAATAAATAATTATACAAACCTATTTACAGTAAGCAAGATGAATTAAACTTTTGACGTGCCATATTAAGCAGCAGTATTCCCAGTACAGTCAATAACAAAGAAGTAATGATTCTAAGCTCCCAAAGACACATCAAATCACACCATGTCGTACACTGCAGATTCTTAAAAGCCAGGAGATTATCTTTCATGACTGCAGTGATTCTCTCTCCTACTGTTATGAAGCAGCAATGAGAGGTAAAATGATTAAAAAAACACTGAATTATTTGTGACACTGAACATGAGTGAGACAGAAAATTAATTGGGCATGAAATTGGACACAAGTGCTGAATCGACCCATCCTCAGGAAGAGTGGTTGTAAGGCACTTGATGTTACAACAATAATCACGCTGCGAGGTTAGTCACCTAAAGCAACTTGTCGCGGGAGACAAAAATTGGCAAAAACCACCATGGATATTAAGTATCACTTGGATCACTTAGGAAGATATATACCCAAAGAACGCATAATAAGTTGAGCTGTGATTGTATTGGCTTAAACTGTACATTGTGCAAGTCGAAAGATATTCAAATCCCGAGATTACCAGTGCCAATATGAGTAGACAATCACTTAGAAGAAAGAACTTGCATTTATGTAGCACCTTTCATGACCTCAGAATGTCCTAAAGCAACCAATGAAGCACTTTTTGAAATGTCGTCACTGTTGTAACATAGGAAACGCAGCAGCCAATTTGTGCACAGCAAGCTCCCACAAACAGCAATCGGATAATGATCAGATATTGTTTTATTCAGTGATGTTGGTTGAGTTAGTAAACACTGGCTGGGTAGAATTACCATGCTCTTCTTCAAATACTGTCCTGGGAACGTTTACATTCATCTGAGAGAGCAGCCAAAACCTCGGTTTAATGTCTGAACAAAAAGACAACACTGAGTACTGCAGTGTTAGACTACATTATGTACTCCTGGAGTGGGACTTAAACTCATAATCTCTGATTCAGAGCCAAAAGCTCCATTAACTGAGCCACAGGAAAAAGACAACAATTTAGTCATGAAAATTGCAGGAACCATGGACTGCAACTGCAAGAACACAGTGCAGAATTGGTCCTCTTTTGTCATCAGGATGTGCCCTGTATGAGGAAAAGAAAAAGACTTGCATTTATATATCGCCTTTCACAACCTCAGGAGGTTCCAAAGCGCTTAACAACCAATGGAGTACTTTTGAAGCATACTTACCCTTGTAATGTAGGAAAGGCGGAAACCAATTTGCGCCCGCAGACAGCCATGTGATAATGACAAGATAATCTGCTTTTAGTGATGTTGACTGAAGGATAAATATTGGCCAGGATACCGAGGATAACTGCCCTGTGCTTCTTTGAAATAATGCCACAGGATCTTTTACATTCATCCAAGAGGGCAGCCGGGGCATCGGTTTAACATCTCACGCAAAAGACGGCACCTCTGACAGAGCAGCACTCCATCAGCCCAGATTTTTGCACTCAAGGGACACTGTCTCTAAGGTATAATTCTGTGAGTATGACTATGTCAGGCTGTTGCTTGACTAGTCTGTGGGACAGCTCTCCCAATTTTGGCACAAGCCCCCAGATGTTAGTAAGGAGGTCTTTGCAGGGTCGACAGGGCTGGGTTTGCCATTGTCGTTTCCAGTGCCTAGGTCGATGCCGGGTGGTCCGTCTGGTTTCATTCCTTTTCTTACACTTTGTAGCAGTTTGATACAACTGAGTGGCTTGCCAGGCCATTTCAGAGGGCATTTAAGAATCAACCACATTGCTGTGGGTCTGGAGTCACATGTAGGCCAGACCAGGTAAGGACGGCAGATTTCCTTCCCCAAAGGATGTTAGTGATGTTGATTGAGGAATATATATTGCCCAGGACACTGGGGATAACTCTCCTCTTCTTCCAATAGTGCCATGGATCTTTTACGTCCCCTGAGAGCCTCAGTTTAACCTCTCATCAACACCACCCACAGTGCAGCTGATTATTGCATGAAAACTGTGCCACGAGTGTCTCAATTACATTCCAAATGAGAAGTCGATGTATTTCCAAATCAATACCAAAAGCTTTAATAGGCCTAAAACTGTGCCAATGGTTTTGTGGATAGCAGATAAAACTGCATTAAATGTCAGAGGATGCAGCAGGCAAATGAGATAAAATGAAATATTCAGTACTAAGAACAGTCTTTGCTGGGCTGGCAGCATAATCCAGTCATTCAGATGTAGGAGAGCAAGCCATTTGTCATGTGACTAGAATATGCTACTGTGAAGGATAGAGCAGAGAAAGAGGGAATCATTCAGAGTTTCTAGTCTTAATTGCTATCCAACCACCACGGCTGGAAAGATCATGTATTTGTATGGGAGGTGAATGCAGGATCAGGGCTTGTTGTACTGCTCCACCTGTTAGAACTATTTGCTGACACTTGCTGTACAGATTCTCAGTGTGGTACTGGAGGACTGCTGGTGTCTGAGGAACTCTACCGAATACTGGACCTGGTATTGTGGAATGAGCCCGGCAAGGTGGTTGAAGTTTCAGTAGGGGACTACTTTGGGAATAGTGATCACAATTCCGTAAGTTTTAGAATACTCATGGACAAAGACGAGAGTGGTCCCAAAGGAAGAGTGCTAAATTGGGGGAAGGCCAACTATACCAAAATTCGGCAGGAGCTGGGGAATGTAGATTGGGAGCAGCTGTTTGAAGATAAATCCACATTTGATATGTGGGAGGCTTTTAAAGAGAGGTTGATTAGCGTGCAGGAGAGACATGTTCCTGTGAAAATGAGGGATAGAAATGGCAAGATGAGGGAACCATGGATGACAGGTAAAATTGTGAGACTAGCTAAGAGGAAAAAGGAAGCATACATAAGGTCTAGGAGGCTGAAGAAAGACGAAGCTTTGAAAGAATATCGGGAATGTAGGACCAATCTGAAATGAGGAATTAAGAGGGCGAAAAGGGGTCATAAAATATCTTTAGCAAACAGGGTTAAGGAAAATCCCAAAGCCATTTATTCATATATAAGGAGCAAGAGGGTAACTAGAGAAAGGATTGGCCCACTCAAGGACAAAGGAGGAAAGTTATGCGTGGAGTCAGAGAAAATGGGTGAGATTCTAAACGAGTACTTTGCATCGGTATTCACCGAGGAGAGGGACATGACGGATGTTGAGGTTAGGGACAGATGTTTGATTACTCTAGGTCAAGTCGGCATAAGGAGGGAGGAAGTGTTGGGTATTCTAAAAGGCATTAAGGTGGACAAGTCCCCAGGTCCGGATGGGATCTATCCCGGGTTACTGAGGGAAGCGAGAGAGGAAATAGCTGGGGCCTTAACAGATATCTTTGCAGCATCCTTAAACACGGGTGAGGTCCCAGAGGACTGGAGAATTGCTAATGTTGTCCCCTTGTTTAAGAAGGGTAGCAGGGATAATCCAGGTAATTATAGACCGGTGAGCCTGACGTCAGTGGTAGGGAAGCTGCTGGAGAAGATACTGAGGGATAGGATCTATTCCCATTTGGAAGAAAATGGGCTTATCAGTGATAGGCAACATGGTTTTGTGCAGGGAAGGTCATGTCTTACCAACTTAATAGAATTCTTTGAGGAAGTGACAAAGTTGATTGATGAGGGAAGGGCTGTAGATGTCATATACATGGACTTCAGTAAGGCGTTTGATAAGGTTCCCCATGGTAGGCTGATGGAGAAAGTGAAGTCGCATGAGGTCCAGGGTGTACTAGCTAGATGGATAAAGAACTGGCTGGGCAATAGGAGACAGAGAGTAGCAGTGGAAGGGAGTTTCTCAAAATGGAGACGTGTGACCAGTGGTGTTCCACAGGGATCCGTGCTGGGACCACTGTTGTTTGTGATATACATAAATGATTTGGAGGAAAGTATAGGTGGTCTGATTAGCAAGTTTGCAGACGACACTAAGATTGGTGGAGTAGCAGATAGTGAAGGGGACTGTCAGAGAACACAGCAGAATATAAATGGATTGGAGAGTTGGGCAGAAAAATGGCAGATGGAGTTCAATCAGGGCAAATGCGAGGTGATGCATTTTGGAAGATCCAATTCAAGAGTGAATTATACAGTAAATGGAAAAGTCCTGGGGAAAATTGATGTACAGAGAGATTTGGGTGTTCTGGTCCATTGTTCCCTGAAGGTGGCAACGCAGGTCAATAGAGTGGTCAAGAAGGCATACGGCATGCTTTCCTTCATCGGACGGGGTATTGAGTACAAGGGTTGGCAGGTCATGTTACAGTTGTATAAGACTTTGGTTCGGCCACATTTGGAATACTGCGTGCAGTTCTGGTCGCCACATTACCAAAAGGATGTAGATGCTTTGGAGAGGGTGCAGAGGAGGTTCACCAGGATGTTGCCTGGTATGGAGGGCGCTAGCTATGAAGAGAGGTTGAGCAGATTAGGATTATTTTCATTAGAAAGACGGAGGTTGAGGGGGGACCTGATTGAGGTGTACAAAATCATGAGAGGTATAGACAGGGTGGATAGCAAGAAGCTTTTTCCCAGAGTGGGGGATTCAATTACTAGGGGTCACGAGTTCAAAGTGCAAGGGGAAAAGTTTAGGGGGGATATGCTTGGAAAGTTCTTTACGCAGAGGGTGGTGGGTGCCTGGAACGCGTTGCCAGCGGAGGTGGTAGACGCGGGCACAATAGTGTCTTTTAAGATGTATCTGGACAGATACATGAATGGGCAGGAAGCAAAGAGATACAGACCCTAAGAAAATAGGCGACATGTTTAGATAGAGGATCTGGATCGGCGCAGGCTTGGAGGGCCGAAGGGCCTGTTCCTGTGCTGTAATTTTCTTTGTTCTTTGTTCTTTGAAGCAGGGTCATGACTTCCAGGAGAAGACGAGAGAAGATTGGAATGCTTAAGCAGTCAGTGAAAGAAGGGCTGAGAAGATGGGTCAAACTAAATGGACAGAATGGGAAGGCACTACAAACAAGTATAAACAACCAAAAACAGAGTCTGTTGTACATGATTTTACCTTTTCCAGATGGCGAATTGACCTTTCCCATTCTTCCAGGCTACTAGAATGGTACCAGGGATGAGGGACTTCAGTTATGTAGGAAGACTAGAGAAACTGGGATTGTTTTCTTTTGGGCATAGAAGGTTAAGGGGAGATTTAATGTAGGTGTTCAAAATAATGAAGGGTTTTGATGGAGTAGATAGGGAAAAACTGTTTCCACTGGCAGGAGGGTCAGTAACCAGAAGTCACACAGATTTAAGGTAATTGGCAAATGATCCAGAGGGGAGTGAAGAGAATTTATTTCTATGCAGCAGTTGCTTTGACCTGGAATGCACTGCCTGAAAGGGTAGTCGAAGCAGATTCAATAGTAACTGAGATATATACTTTTTTTTAAGAGATACAGCACTGAAACAGGCCCTTCAGCCCACCAAGTCTGTACTGACCATCAACCACCCATTTATACTAATCCTACATTAATCCCATGTTCCTACCACATTCCCCTACCTATACTAGGGGCAATTTACAATGGCCAATTTACCTACAAGTCTTTGCCTGTAGAAGGAAACCAGAGCACCCGGCGAAAACCCACACGGTCACAGGGAGAACTTGCAAACTCCACACAGGCAGTTCCCAGAATCGAACCCGGGTTGCTGGAGCTGTGAGGCTGCAGTGCTAACCACTGCGCCACTGTGCCACTTGTAAAAGAGAAATCTGCAAGACTATGTGATAAGAGCTGGGAGTGGTACAAATTGGATTGCTCTTCCAAAGAGCCAACATGGATACAACGGGCTGAATGGCCTCCTCTGAACTGTAAGAACCTATGAAGCGAATCTTTGAAATTCACTGCAGATCCAAACCTTCCATGTGTAAGTTTTGTAACTTGTTGAAACAGAACTTTAAAAAGGCTTTTACACAGTGGAAAAGCAGTGACTGTGTTTTAATGTGTTGTGAATACACATTGCAGGTAATAAATACTGCACTTATCTGGTACAAAGCTGCTGCTCTGTGATAAAGCCTATCTATAATTAATCAGAAAACAGTGAGTTGTTCCATTGATTCAGAGTACCTGGCAGACTCTTAAACTCTGGGCAGACATATATGGATTTTATATGATCAAATTCCTAAAAGTTAGAACATTTCTGCATTTTCCATTAAACATTATGTCCAGTCATGTATGTTTGGACAGACGGATATCCATTTTTGCCTTTATTAACAGTGTGATTGTCTA
Organism: Heterodontus francisci; assembly: GCF_036365525.1. Taxonomy (NCBI): domain Eukaryota; kingdom Metazoa; phylum Chordata; class Chondrichthyes; order Heterodontiformes; family Heterodontidae; genus Heterodontus; species Heterodontus francisci. Next base: position 12,609,358 of record NC_090393.1, read on the forward strand.
CACCATTCATTCTCTCCATGTCAGACTTCAGCACAACAAGACAGCTACATTAAATTAAATCTGACAGAGACAAATGCACATGATGGTGGCAAATGTAATAACAGTTGTAACTGAGGGGAAAAAACAAATCAGCCGCAGCAAGCATTTGAAAATGGTGCCTGGAAATGCAGCAGAAATTGTGCCACTTTCACTGTCACCAATGTTTACATTCATTTTTGGTTATAAATCCTTGAAACAACCTAAGCGAAACCTATGAAATTCAAAACCTCAATACCCTTTATATAGCCAACGTGAAAGATATTAGTTGCGGGAATGCAACTCATGCCACTGCAGGCTCTCAATGCCAGTATCAGACACTTCTCAGTTAAGTAGAGCTCCTTTAGATGAAGAGTAAAGTTCCCTCTATATTGCCACTGCAACATACCTTTTATACGTGAGTTTATATGTGATTTTTGGCAGAGCTTTACAAACATTAGGGAGGAAGGACACAGGGGTGCGAAGGGTCACAAAGAAGCTCAATGCTCCCCTCACCTCATCCAAGAAAGAAACAAACGCAAACTTGCATTTATATAGTGCTTTCATGACCTCAGGATGTCCCAAACTGCTTTACAACTGAAGAAGTATTTTGGAAGTGTTTTAATGCTGGAAACCCAGCAGCCAATTTGCACACAGCAATCTCCCACAGATAGCAGTGTGATAATGACCAGATATAGGGAAACAATCCCTTTACAACGAGTATGACGTGGTTCAACAGCCAACGGAACAACACGAATGTACGATTCAAAATCAATTTTCAATCTTTATTGAACTGTTCCCATTTTACCTTCACTTACAGTAAGCTTACACTTAGTTGCACGCGTGATCCATATGAGGATAAAGCCACTAGACTATCCCTCTCTTAGTTAGCTATTCCCAATGTTCCTAGTATAAGACTTACAATCACCCCTCGGTTGGCCTTCCAATGGTGATGTAGGCCCCAGTAGAGCTGACTGAACTCTACCTGCTTCCTATGACTGGCAATGGCTAAAGTGTTATACTGCAGATCTTGTATTTTTTTTATTCATTCCTGGGATGTGGGCGTAGCTGGCTAGGCCAGCATTTATTGCCCATCCCTAATTGCCCTTGAGAAAGTGGTGGTGAACTGCCTTCTTGAACTGCTGCAGTCCATGTGGGGTAGGTACACCTACAGTGCTGTTACGAAGGGAGTTCCAAGATTTTGACCCAGTGACAGTGAAGGAAAGGCGATATAGTTCCAAGTCAGGATGTGTGTGGCTTGGAGGGGAACTTTCAGGTGGTGGTGTTCCCATGTATCTGCTGCCCTTGTCCTTCTAGGTGGTCGAGGTCGCAGGTTTGGAAGGTGCTGTGTAAGGAGCCTTGGTGCATTGCTGCAGTGCATCTTGTAGATGGTACACACTGTTGCCACTGTGCGTCGGTGGTGGAGGGAGTGAATGTTTGTAGATGGGGTGCCAATCAAGCAGGCTGCTTTGTCCTGGATGGTGTCGAGCTTCTTGAGTGTTGTTGGAGCTGCACCCATCCAAGGCAAGTGGAGAGTATTCCATCATACTCCTGACTTGTGCCTTGTAGATAGTGGACAGGCTTTGGGGAGTCAAGATTCCTAGCCTCTGACATTTATACAGTCTTTAGCATGCAATGTTGATTTCCACATAACTTTTTGACTGGCGGCTGACTTGGCTGATCTCATTAACCTCCGCCCTCATTCATTTTAAACACATTTTAATCTTTCTGCAAAGGGGCAGAAAGGCCTTCTATTCCCTGCTGATGGTTGACCCATACTGGCATTTCTCACCCCATTGTCTGATTATAAGGTTAGCAGACACCAAACATGTTTTCTTATGCTCAGGTGTTAATGGTCACTTTGAACAGTTTTAACCCCATCCTTGTTCTTTGTTCTTGCACAGATAATCTTTTTTTTAGCGATATTGCTTGAGGGATAAATATTGGCCAGGACACTGGTGAGAACTTCCCGATGCTTCTTAAATTAGTGCAATGGGAACTTTATAGCCCACCTGAGAGGGCAGACAGGACCTCAGTTTAATATCTCACCCAAAAGATAACACCTTTGACAGTGAAGTGTTCTAGCACGTCCTATGGTCGTGAAAGGTGCCATATATTTTTTTCTTAGAGCAGAGAAGGCTGAGGGGGACTTGATTGAGGTATACAAAATTATGAGGGGCATTGATAGGATAGATAGGAAGAAACTTTCCCTTAGCAAAGGTGTCAATAACCAGGGGGCATAGATTTAAGGTAAGGGGCAGGAGGTTTAGAGGGGATTTGAGGAAAAAATTTTTCACCCAGAGGGTGGTTAGAATCTGGAACACACTGCCTGAAGGGGTGGTAGAGGCAGGAACCCTCACAACATTTAAGAAGTATTTAGATGAGCACTTGAAATGCCAGAGCATACAAGGCTACGGGCCAAATGCTGGAAAATGGGATTAGAACAGAAAGGTGCTTGATGGCTGGCACAAACACGATGGGCCGAAGTGCCTGTTTCTGTGCTGTATAACTCTATGACTCTATGACTATGACTCTATAAAAGTAAGTCTTTTCTTTTTTTCCGGAAACATAACTGCTCTGAATGTCACAGGTCCATGCCACCTGTTTGGCAACTTGTAGCGTAATTCTGCTTTTGACTAACAAAAAAAAATGTAGTCAAGATATGTAATCTCCCAAGGAAGCATTTTTTATAAACATAACAAAGCTTAAAGTGTTTATCGTTTAGGTTAGTACACAATAATAAGTTCTTGCACACGGACTCCAATGTATTGTCTCATTCCCTAGATATAAATTTCTTTTCCTTCTGCCTCAAATATTTTGCCTTATGAACTTTCCTTTTTGTTCGCCCTCTTGATTTGTGTAAGTTCCATTTCTGTTATCTTAAGGTGACCCCTGACCATTCTCAGCTCCATTACACTCGAGCTACACCACCAACCCTACTTTCCCCTCGCCTCCCTCCATACCTTAAGGTGGCAGGTAATTTCTTGGGCTTAGACATGTGGCTGCGTTAGACTGCCTGCAGGGGAAGGTGCAGAAGATCCTTCTCTTCAGAACCCTGAAGGTGCTCATGGCATACACTGCAGGGCACCATTAGAGGGTATCAAAAGCCAGTGCAGAGGTCTGAACAGCCAGGTCTATTCAACAACAACTTGCATTTATATAGCACCTTTAACATAGTAAAATGTCCCATGATGCTTCATACAAGTGTTACCAAGCAAAATTTGGCACAGGTCCTCATGACAGCTGGTGGGGGTAAGGGGGACAAAATGGCAAAGGCCTGCACTCTCTTTGGATAAGGATCTCATTTACTCTAAGAGGAATTGTTGGCTACAAAATAAAAGGCCAGAAACGATCATTTTGTGCCTTGCAGTTGATCTTACAATTTGTTCTATTAAATACTACAATTCCCACAGCCCTATGAAATGCATTATATAATAGAGTATCCTTGGATTTATTGCTAAATCCTGCTAAGTCTTCCTAAATGAGAAATATGAAACAACGAAAGCAAAGAAAAGAGAGTAACATTAAGGCAATGGGGCCTTTATAGCATTTTGAACTCTGCGAATGATACAATACAATTGTCACAGCCTTATAACATTCTGTCAAGCGAATAGATTATGGCACAGTGAAGTCAGTCCTGGCTAAGTATCTGTCATTCCCACATGAAATGACACTCAGAAGTAGCTAGCCTTCTCAGGCTGATCTGATACCATTTATTACAGCCACCTCACCTCAATTGCCTGTGAGACATAGGATGCTGCAGCTTTTACACCATCTACACCACAAGCTGTGTGACTGAGTAAAAGGTGAATGCTTGCTGTATTGCTGAAGAGAGAAAGTAGAAAACAAGGGGGAGCTCATTGATCCAAGGTTCTTGCACCACCAGCTACAGCAGCTGGTCCGCACTTGTTTCTTGACTCTTAAAATGCGCTTTCATTAGCGCGGGAGTAGAGCAGACATTATTTACCAGAGAAAACTGTTCAGTCTCTAGTTCTCAAATATGATACAGCAATGTATGAGTTTCTATTTGTACCAGGGAGGCACAGATCATTCTCCTTAGAGCAGTGAAGGTTAAGAGGAGCTTTGATTAATGTATTCAAAATCATGAAGAGTTCTGATAGAGTGAATAAGAAGAAATTAGCAGAAGATTCAGTAACCAGAGGACACAGATTTAAGGTGATTGGCAAAAGAACCAGAGGCAACATGAGGAAAACTTGTTTGTGCAGTGAGTTGTTGCGATCTGGAACGCGCTGCCCGAAAGGGCGGTGGGAGCAAATTCAATAGTAACTTTCAAAAGGGAATTGGATAAATATTTGAAGGGAAAGCATTTGCAGGGCTATGGGGAAACAACAGGGAAGCGGGACAAGTTGGATAGCTCTACCAATGAGATGACACAAGCAAGATGGGCTGAATGGCCTCCTTCTGTGTTGTCTCATGCTACGATTCTATGATTCAATACATTTTTGTTATTCTACCAGCCAATATCTATCCCTCAATCAACATGACTGAAAAAAAGATTATCCAGTCATCTAACTCATTGCTATTTGTGGCAGATTGCTGTGCACAAAATGGCTGCTGCATTCAAACATTATAGTAGTGATCGCACTTCAAAAAGTTCTTTGATAGCTGTAAATCGCTTTGGGATGCGCTGAGGTTGTGAAAGACACTAAAATAATATAAATTCTTTCTTTCATCTAGGAGGAGAGTTGGAAAATCAAACTGGGACAATGAAAAATCTACAGCCACGCTTATGAAAATGAACAAAGTAATCTGTGACAAGAGCAGTTATCAGTGTACAGCACTGTTAAATGCTGCTACCCATCAATCGAGGAACCAATTTGTAGCTTCTAGCAGGAATGCAATTACATGACAAAAAGCTCCTCCCTAACATTTCCAGTAGCACTCTAGCTGAAGAAAACCTAAGGTAAGTAAATCAAAATCTCTTTGAAGTAAACACAGCTGAGTCCTGAAGAGGATACAAATTGTGAAATAATGTATAATGCATGCCATCTTTACGATTTTTTTTACTGCATCATTAAGGCTAACCAGCTGCTTTCAGAAGCCTATGGCTTGGCGGGTACCATTCTTACCTCTCGGTCAAAAGGGTGTAGGTGCAAATCCCACTCCACCACTTGAGTGCAAAAACCAAGGCCAGCACTTCAGTGCAGTATTGAGGGAGTGCAGCATTGTTGGAGGTGCTGTCCTTTGGATGAGATGTTAACTGAAGTCCTGTCTGCCCTCTTAGGTGAATGTAAACAGAGGCTATGGTCGCTATTTTGGAGAACAGCAGGGGAGTTATCCCTGGTGTCCTGGCCAATATTTGCCCCTCAATCAACATCACAAAAACAGATTATCTGGTCATTATCACATTGCTGTTTGTGGGAGTTTGCTGTGTGCAAATTGCCTGCCATGTCCATGTTTGAAGTGGCTAGACTTCAAAAGTACTCCATTGACTGTGAAACACTTTGGGACATCTTGCAATTGTGAAAGTCAGTATATAAATGCAAGCATTTCTTGTCTACCAATTTCAGTATGTCTCCCTCATCCTCCCACACAAGGAGGCCTTGTCTGCACTGCTTGAACTTCACAGTGAGGCTTTTGGGCACCAGTCACCTCATAGGGAGACAAGAAAAATATTGAATTTTTTAAAAAGAGAAGAAGAAAGATTATTATTTCTTCAAACATCTTTGGTGGGTTTGTTACATTAAAGTTCCTAAATCTATACACGGTGTTGTTGCTGTCGAATAAAAATATATTGCAGAATGACGAGGTGGTTGGAGGCTGAGCAGGCAGGTGGGTGACATACTATAGCTACTGGCTACTGCTGGTGACCCAGAAACAGACACCAGCAAGGTAAGTGGGCAGCCAGTCTACTAACCCCTGTTTTTGCCATGCTGCCCTAAGCAAATCTATACCCCATCGATGTTTTCCACAACTGTCTTTTCTTTCTACTCCCACTCTCCTGAGGTGCTGACTCTTGCTCTGTTACACCACTGTAGGCACCGGGTTCCACTCCCAAGTAGTCAGTCTTCACCTGGAGTGTTGGTGGACTTTTGAACCCAAGGGACATTACAGCCAAGCTCAATCACCTTCTTGCCCAATGTCTACACCAATGCGTCAACCAGCGGTCAAGAGAGAAAAGAAAGAAGGTGCCCTTATACAGCACCTTTCATGACCTCAGGATGTCCCAGAACGCTTTACAGCCAATTAAGTTCTTCTGAAGTGTAGTCATTGTTGTAATGCAGAGGAATGTGGCAACCAATTTGCACGCAGCAAGCTTCCACAAACAGCGATGTGATAATAGCCAGATAATTATTTTTAGTGATGTTGGTTGAGGGATAAATATTGGTTAGGACACTGGGAAAAACCCCTTGCTCTTCTTCGAAATAGTGCCATGCGATCTTTTGCAGACACCAGACTGAGCCTTGGTTTAGCATCTCATTTGAGAGATGGTGCCTCTGACAGTGCAGTCACTGATTGCCTATCACTATGGGAACCTTTGATGATTGTTCTCCACAAGAAGTGCTGATTAAGCACTCAATATACAAGGTGACTAAAATGAATATATTCAGTGCACACCAGTAATGAAGGAGCTGGATTCTCATAAAAACCCAGCTGCCTCACTGATGTCCTTCAGGGGCATCTTTATCTGGTCTGCACTATATGTGACTCCCGACCCACACCATCATAGTTGACTCTTAACTGCCCACTGAAGTGGCCAAGAGGAAGGCCCACCACTTTCTCAGGGCAACATCGGATAGCAATAAACACCAACTTTGCTAGCAATGTCCACAGAGAAACATAGAAAATAGGAGCAGGAGTAAGCTATTCGGCCCTTCGGGCCTGCTCCGCCATTCTAATTCTGTACCCTGTTCCCGCTTTCTCCCCATATCCCTCGATCCCTTTGGCATTAAGGAATATGTCCATCTCCTTCTTGAATATATTTAGTGACTTGGCCTCCACTGCCTTCTGTGGTAGAGAATTCCACATTGCATGTTTACAAGTTTAAAAAAAAAGTACACACCAAAGATTAAACCTGGGGTCTTGCTGGTCTGTATTGCTCTCACAGTGCTGCACTGAGTAATTGCACATCATTTACACACTAAGCTATTTTGAGAGCTGTGTATATACATGTATTCAAATCAATGCCTCAAGTGTATCTTATGCACAGGTATTCTGCAAAGAATAATATCGTTCTGTTTAATAGATTGGTCATGGGATTTTTTTTTCCAAAGAGAAGCATGAAAGGTCAACTTTAATAATTCTGATGTTTTCTTCGTACCACTCGAATAGGATTGTGAAAAAGAGGACACAAATCCTACGGAGCCTTATGGAAAGCAATATTCTAAATGCAATCTATTTTGACTGAGCTTCAGAAGCAATAACATTCATTATCTACATTCCACAAATATATCAAAATAGGAACACATCTCAGTATCACTGAAAAATGAGCACCATTCAGATTCTGAATTACATATTAAGTCATGACATCACTGTTGGGCATTTCAAGAAAACAAAATCCCATCAGGGCTGATGTGGTCTGTGATGGCTGACATTACTGGAAGTGTACTTAACTGCATTTACCTCTCATTCATTCTATAAATGGACAGCCCCCAAAAACTGTGTTGTTACTTTCCTACAGGTTGACTCAAGAATCATAAGAGGGCTCCAAGAATTTAATGTACACTACCAGAAACTGTTCAAACACTTTTCGATAACCTCCCCAGCATTGACGGAGATGCCATTGATCGGATGAGATGTTAAACCAAGGCCCCCGCCTGCAATCTCAGGTCGTAAAAGATCCGACGGCCACAATTTTGAAGAAGAGCAGGGAAGTTCTCCCTGTTGTCTTGGTCAATATATATTCTGCAATGAACGTCACTGAAAACAGATTATATGAAATGGGAGCTTGCTGTGCACAAATGGTATGCCGCATTTTCTACGTTTCAATACTGACTAGAAGTCAAACGTGTTTAATTGGCTATAAAGTGCTTTGAGACATCCTGAGGTTGTGAAAGGCTCTATAATAAATGGAAGCTTTTTCTTTCCTTCCTACCTATGACTGTTATTTCTCTCTTCCTCTCTCCTCTGATGCTGAGTTGATAAATGCACAGCTTTGTGTAGGACTGAACCTGGAAAGACCCTGGTTTGAGTTAGTTGATCTGAGCTGTGGTGGTGATAGGTGGACCACAACTAGCTTCAATGTTCTTGAGCTAAGGATAATTCCAAGTTCATGTTGCTGGTGTTGGTAACTAGAGAGGCTGGGGTTGTTCTCTTTAGAGCAGAGAAGGCTAAAAGGAGATTTGATAGCGGTGTTTAAAATCATGAAGAGTTTAGATGGAGTAAATAGAGAAACTGTTTCCAGTGGTTGAAGGATTGAAAGCAGAGGGTACAGACTTAAGGTGGTTGGCAAAAGAACCAAAGGCGACATGAGGAAAAACTGTTTTTTTTAGCTGAGCACTTCAGATTTGGAATGCACTGCCTGATACGGCGGTGAATACAGATTCAATAGTAGCCTTCAAAAGGGAATCGGATAACTAATTGAAGGAGAAAAAAATTGCAGGGGTATGGGAAAAGAGTGGGGGATTGGGTCCAACTGGATTGCTCTGTGAAAGAGCCAGCATAAACCCGATAGGTCGAATGGCCTCCTGCTGTGCTGTACTATTCTATGATTCTATAATTCTACAACAGCTCTGGTGGAGGTATGATATGAAGGTCCCTCTTTCCTCCTCAACCTGACTGTTGCTATCTATTTAATTAAATGGTGGTCTGCTGGGTTGTACATGGCCAAGTACAGGTTTCCCAAAATAAGGAATACATAGGAAGCACGTAGAAGAGGGCTATTTAGAGGAAATGGGGGTGATTCTCTATGATTTTCAATTTACATTCATGAGCAGCAAAGAAAAATCAGAACTCATACCTTGATCTCAGCATCCACTGTCTCACTCCTATCATACCCACTGTTTAGGCTTTGAAGAATCTGGATGCAGTTACATTGAGGGAAGTGGAGGATGCGTCATCCTTGCCTCAAATTATTTGCCATTATGGCCAGAATTTTACGGTGGCCAGAGGGGAGCCATCCAACAACTGAAAAGTCGGTGGCGATTCAGCCTCTGCCGAACCTGGACAGCCAGACCGGATTTTACGGCCACCAGGCCCTTAATTGGTCTTAGGCTGGACTTCCATCTCAGTGAGGCAGGAAGTCCCACCTAATGGAGCTGCTGACCAATCAGCAGGCCGGCAGCTCATAGTCCCAGCAGTACCACTGGGAGCGGTGGCCACTGCTGGTACTGCAACCCAGCTGAAGATTGAAGATGTCCAGGAGCCCCGGAGAATGGGTAAGTTCTTGGGGCCTCACCGGGGGTGATTGGTCAGGTCCTGGCAAGGCAAGGGGGGTTGATGGGGGGGGGGGGGAGCGAGGGCGTTGGGGGCATTGGGGGCAGTTGGGGCATCGGGGGCGGCCCTCTATCGAGCACAGGGTGCCCGATCAGGAGGGTTCCCCATGCCCCAGGCTATCAGAAGACCACCTACCTTTATCAGGCAGCTTTCCTCAGGCATCAGCCACCCTCCTGCCAACCGTAAAATCCCCGTGGTGGAGGGGGAGGCCCTTCAGTGGCCGTTATTTGGCCACTTAAGGGCTTTGATTGGCCTGGGGCGGGTGGGCAGTTTCTTGCCACCACCGACCTGTATAAAATAGCGGCGGAGGCGGGAGTAGGTTGTGAAGGGCCTCCGAGCCTCCTACTCCATTTTACACCACCACCACCCCTGCCCCGCCACTAGCCCGCTCTTTGGGGGGGTGGGGATGTGTAAAATTCTGGCCTATCTCCTCTTTTCCCTCCTGTTCCTTATCCAGGAATTGCCCAGATGTTCCCCCACCAGGTGTGTGCACGGTTGTGCTTCTGAACTGATGTCAATTCACTAATTACATATAAAATTGTTTGAGTGCTTGACAGGGTAAAGACTATTTCCCCTGGTTGGAGAGTCTCGAACTAGGGGTCATAGACTCAGGATAAGGGGTCAGCCATTTAAGATTGAGATGAGGCGAAATGTCTTCACCCAGAGGGTCATCAATGTTTAGAATTCTCTACCCCAGAGGGTTGTGGATGTTCAGCTGGTCATGACTGAGCTTGATAGATTTTTGGGCGCTAAGAGAATCAAGGGATTATGGGGATAGGGCGGGAACATGGAGTTGATATACAAGTTCAGCAATGATCTTATTAAACAATGGAGCAGACTTGAGGGGCCATATGGCTTACTCCTGTTCCTATTTCTCATGTCTTTATGTTCTAAGTGTTAATTAATTCAGGTATGTTTTTTTCTTCAAAGTCACATCCAATGTGATGCCACCACCAAACAAATATTCCTCTCTCCTCCACTTTCAGCATTCCAAAGGGACCGTTATTCCGCGGCACCCTGATCCACTCCTTAATCACCCCCAACACCTCACCCCTTTCCTACGGCACCTTTCCATGCAAGCGCAGGAGATGCAACAACCGCCCTTTTTGCCTCCTCCCTTCTCACCATCCAGGGCCCCAAACACTCCTTCCATGTGATACAGTATTTTACATGTACTTCTTGTAATGCTTATGCCGGGATAGTGGTTTAGTTTGGATATCCGATTTATCTCTGAGCAATGCCGATATCACACTTGTGTTAAATCACCAACTGGTTTATTTACACTGCAAAACTGTAAAGGTTCTTACACGATTTCAGTACATGTCTTCGCAGAGCAGTCAGTGTGTGTGTACTGTACAAGCTTCTAGCTGTGTGTGTTTTAGTTTTACTTTTGACTCTGTAGCCTCGCCCATAGGCTTAAGTAATCAAACAGTGAACACAGATAAGTGGACAGACTGATACAATCAAACCCTGATCAATCAAACACTACATTGTCCCCTTTTTGACTAAAGACATTATTTTTAGTTAAAGTATCCTAAACAGCAAACATATATACATCATGTTATTTTTTAGTGTTCAACTTGTCTGTTTTCTCTAAGTACAGAAATAATTTTCAACGTCGCAAGTTGCTTTGCTATCCTAATTCGATCTGCGACAGTATTACGGCTAAGCATATCAGCTACTCGGTTGCACAAACCTGTAAGGTACTCGACCTCGAAGTTATATTGATGCAGACGATCTGACCATCTGTAGATGCGTAAGGGTCAATGACCTGATCCTGACGTAGGTAATAATGTAGTCAATGCTTAGTGATCGGTGCAAAGAGTAAACTTTCTACCAAAAAGATACATGTGCCAATGTTCAAATGAATAGATGCAGGCTAGTGCTTCCCACTCTCCAGTAGAATATTTACATTGTTTCTGACAATGGGCGTGATGCATAAGCTATTGGTCATTCATGTCCATCAATGGACTGTGAGAGTACAGCGTCAATTGCAGTTCCCGATGCATCTGTTGTGACATACGTTTTCGCATGTGGGCTGAAATGTCAAGGACTGGTGGAGACGTTATCTTCACCTTTAACCTTTCAAATGCTGATCGCTATGTAACAGTCCATTCTCACTGAGCCTCTTTATGCAGTAGCTTCTGAAGAGGCTCCGCGATCTCTGCATAATTCGGAATGAATTTAATATCGAAGTTGGTAGGACCTAGAAACGATGCCAACTCTTTCAGGTTAGATGGTGTTGGAAATGCATGAAGGGCTTTGACATTGCCATGTGTAGGCTTTACCCCAGCTGTTGTCACTCTGTAACCTAGAAACTCAACCTCGGGTGCTGCAAATTTGCATGTGTCTTTGTTGAGCATCAAATTGTGTTTTACAAATCTAGTGAGCATGGCAGATAATTGTTGATCATGTTCAGGTTTGTTCCTTCTGTGGACAACGACATCATCAAGTAGGTTGAGCATCCCCTCAACATCCAACAAGGCTGAAGAAATGATCTTCTGGAATGCGCTAGGTGCTGAACCTAGTCCGTATGGCATTCTGCGGTACTGAAACACACCTTCATGGGTAACAAAAGCTGTAAGATATCGGATCTGTTCTGCTGGAAGTATCTGAAGATAACTCTGTCACATACCAAGCTTTGTGAAGACTGTGGAGTCATGAAATGATGCTGACAGTTCTTGAATTGTAGGAAATGGATACTTGTCTGGTTTGATAGCTTTGTTGACTGCCTTTAGGTCAATGCATAGTCTAGGTTCACCATTCTTTCGTTGTGCAATGACTAGATTTGATATTCACAGCGATGAGTCGATTTGTTCGATGATACCATCTGCTTCCAGCCGTTTCAGCTCCTGTGACACTTCAGCACGGATTGCAAATGACAACCATCTCAAATTCTGTGAAACTGGTCAGATGGATGTGTCAACGCGAGGAGCATGACAGTACCCTTTGATTTGCCCAAATCCAGTAAACAAGGAAGGATACTGGCATGTACAATCTGCATTATCAATCCCATTAATGTGTGCTCCGGTGGGATCAGCAAGTTTGAATCCAAGCCTATCGAAAAAGTTTACCCCGTAAGGCTTCGGTCTTTAGCTACATAGAAAGTGAAGCCGTCTAGGGTTTTTGTAACACAGTGGAACTGTGATCATCCCTGAAACTGGAATGATAGTGTCGTCATAACCTTGAAGAGTGTCTGTTGCAGGAGTGAGAGAGAATTGTGAAAAATACTGATGGCAGAGTTTGTCACTCAAATAGATACTTTCGTGCCAACATCGATAAGAAGTGACATTGAGATGCCTGCGATCTCAAAAGAGCACTCCTTAAAGCGAACTGGTATTTTACTATTCGTGATGGAATATACATGTTGTACCTCACTCTCAGGAAAAGACTCCCCTACCTGTCGAGCCGATGAAGGCTTTTTCTTTGACGACCTGCACATCTTTGCAAAACGGTTCCACTTTGAACATGAATTACACTTTTTCCCTTGAGCTGGACATGGCATTGTGTGACTTGATGAGCATCTCCATAATTTGGGCACGGTTTAGATGAGGTTGCTTGTTGGGCAAGCTGTGTCTGCCACCCTGAGTCTAAGGGTGGATGTGCATGTAACCTCTCCGAATCGAACATGGCACTGCTAAGGTTGTGGCTTTTTTAAAGGTTAAATCATCATCGTCCATGAGAAAATGTTACCTAATTCGTGGAATTGAAGTCTTTCCAATTAATTGGTCATGAATCAGTTCATTGGTTAGTGTGCCAAATTTACATGTAGATGCCAATTGTTGCAATGCTGTCATGTATTGTTTAATGGACTCACCATGTCCCTGGGATCTCTGGCAGAATGCGTATCGCTCTATCATTACACTTTTCTGTGGCCTGAAGTATTTTTCGAGAGCACTTACCGTCATATCAAATGTTGATGTATCTTCTGTGACCTGCTCGAAGACACGCTGTCCTTAGAAAAACAAACAGAAAAAACATAGAAAATAGGAGCAGGAGTAGGCCATTCAGCCCTTCGTGCCCGCTCCACCATTCAAAAAAGATCATGGCTGATCGTCTAATTCAGTACCCTGTTCCCGCTTTCTCCCCATATCCCTTGATCCCTTTGGCATTAAGAAATATATCTATCTCCTTCTTGAATATATTTAATGACTTGGCCTCCACTGCCTTCTGCGGTAGAGAATTCCACAGGTTCACTACCCACTGAGTGGAGAAATTTCTCCTCATCTTAGTTCTAAATGGCATACCCCGTAACTTGAGACTGTGACCCCTGGTTCTGGACTACACAGCCATCGGGAACATCTTCCCTGCATCTAGCCTGTCTAGTCCTGTTAGAATTTTATAGACTTCTATGAGATCCCCTCTCATTCTTCTAAACTCTAGTGTTTAGTCGACTCAATCTCTCCTCATGCATCAATCCTGCCATCCCAGGAATCAGCCTAGTAAATCTTCTTTGCACTCCCTCCATGGCAAGAACATTCTTCCTCAGATAAAGAGACCAAAATTGTAGACAATACTCCAGATGTGGTGTCATCAAGGCCCTGTATAACTGCAGTAAGACATCCTTACTCCTGTACTCAAATCCTCTTGCAATGAAGGCCAACATACCATTCACCTTCCTAGCTGCTTGCTGCATCTGAATGCTTGCTTTCAGCGACTGGTGTACAAGGACATCCAGGTCTCATTGCACCTCCCCTTTCTCAATCTATCAACATTCAGATAATAATCTGCCTTTCTGTCTTTACAACCAAAGTCGATAACCTCACATTTATCCGCGTTATATTGCATCTGCCATGCATTTACCCACTCACCCAACTTGTCCTCTGCATCCTCCTCACAGCTCAGATTCCCCTCCCCAGCTTTGTGTCATCTGCAAACTTGAAAATGTTACATTTAGTTCCCTCATCCAAGTCATTAATATATATTGTGAATAGCTGGGGCCCAAGCACTGATCCCTGCGGTGCCCCATTAGTCACTGCCTGCCACCCGGATAAAGACCTGTTTATTCCTACTCTCTGTTTCCTGTCTGTCAACCAATTCTCAATCCATGCCAATATATTACCCCCAATCCCATGTGCTTTAATTTTGCACACTAACCTCTTATGTGGGACCTTATCTAAAGCCTTCTGAAAATCCAAATACACCACATCCATTGGTTCTCCCTTATCTATTCTATTAGTTACATCCTCAGAAAACTCCAGTAGATTTGTTAAGCATGATTTCCCTTTCGTAAACCAATGTTGACTTTGTCCAATCCTGTTTATGCTTTCCAGGTGTTCTGCTATCACATCCTTTAGAATAGACTCTAACATTTGCCCCACTACTGATGTTTTTTTCTCTCCTTTTTTAAATAGTGGGGTTACATTTGCCACCCTCCAATCTGTAGGAACTGCTCCAGAGTCGATAGAATTTTGGAAGATGACCGCCAATGCATCCACTATTTCCAGGGCCACTTCCTTTAGTACTCTGGGATGTAGATTGTCAAGCCCTGGGGATTTGTCAGCCTTTAACCGCATTTAATTTCCCTAGCACTATTTTTTTACTAATACTGATTTCCTTCAGTTCCTCCCTCTCATTCGACTCTTGGTTCCCTAACATTTCTGGGAGGTTATTTGTGTCCTCCTTTGTGAAGACAGAACCAAAGAATGTGTTTAATTGTTCTGCCATTTCTTTGTTCCCCATTATAATTTCCCCCGTTTCTGACTGTAAGGGACCTACATTTGTCTTCACTAATCTTTTTCTCTTCATATATTTATAGAAACTTTTACAGTCAGTTTTTATGTTCCCACAAGCTTACTCATACTCTATTTCCCCCCGCTTAATCAACTTCTTTGTCCTCCTTTGCTGAATTCTAAACTGTTCCCAATGCTTAGACTTGCTGCTTTTTCTGGCAATTTTATATGCCTCCTCTTTGGATCTGATACTATCCCTAATTTTTTTTGTAAGCCACGGTTGAGCCACCTTTCCGGTTTTATTTTTGTGCCAGACAGGAATGAATAATTGTTGTAATTCATGCACATGTTCTTTAAATATTATCCATAGCCTATTCACTGTCAACCCTTTTAGTAAAGTTCCCCAACCTACCATAGCCAACTCACGCCTACCTTTGTAATTTCCTTTATTTAGATTCAGGACCCTAGTTTCGGATTCAACCACTTCACTCTCCATCTTAATGAAGAATTCTATCATGTTATGGTCGCTCCTCCCCAAGAGACCCCACACAACAAGATTGTTAATTAATCCTTTCTCATTGCACAATACCCAGTCTAGGATAACCTGTTCTCTAGTTGGTTCCTCAACGTATTGGTCTAAAAAACTGTCACATACATACTCCAGGAAATCTCCCTCCACAGTATTATTACTAATTTGGTTTGACCAATCTATATGTAGGTTAGAGTCACCCATGATTACAGTCGTATCCTTATTACATGCGTCTCTAATTTCCTATTTAATGTCATCCCTTACATCTCCACTACTGTTTGGGGGCCTATAGACAACCCCCAATAATGTTTTCTACCCCTTGGTGTTTCTTAGCTCCACCTATTCCGATTCCACATCATGATTTTTCTTCTGCTCCTAAACAATGTACGAGTATTGCTTTCTTACGGTTTGCTGCTATACCTGGGCTGTTCATCCCCTTAGCGAGCAAGTAGGTATTGAACCCTGAAATCCATTGCTCAGGCACAAAGGAGGATCTCCTGACATTGGAAGAAAAGTTTCTGGAACTAGTAACATTAGATTTTGTTGAATCATCCTCGTCACCACGTTTTTGTTATGTTTACGCTGGGTTACTGGGTTTAGTTTGGATATCTGATTTATCTCTTAGCAATGCAGATATCACACTTGTAGTAAATCACCAACTGGTTTATTTAAGCACATAACTATAAAGGTTCTTACACAATTTCAGTATATGTCTTTGCAGAGCATCCAGTGTGTGTGTACTGTAGAAGCTTCTAGCAGTGTGTGTTTTAGTTTCACTTTTGTCTTTGCAGCCTGACCCATAGGCTTAAGCAATCAAACACAGTGAACACAGATAAGTGGACAGACTGATACAATCAAACCCTGATCAATCAAACACTACACTTATATCAATTTTGTGTACTGTACTTGCTGCACATGATGTGGTCTCCTCTACATTGGAGAGACTAAACGCAGTGTGACCACTTTGTGGAACATCTCCATTTAGTCCTCAAGCATGACCCGGAGCTTCCTATCACTTGTCATTTTAATTCTCCACCGAGCTCCCATTCTGGGACCTTTCTGTCCTTGGCCTGCTACAGTGTTCAAATGAAACTCGAGGAACAGCACCTCATCTTTCAGCTGGGCACTTTACAGCCTTCTGGACTCAACATTGAGTCCAACTATTTTAGGTCAGAACCTTTGCCCCCATTTTTTTCTTTTTACATGTTTTTTGTTGGTTCGTTCTCCCTGCCTCCCCCCCACCACCACCACCCCCCCCCCCAACCTCTTGTTTCTTTACAATCCCTTTACTTTGTGTTTGGACAGTTGCTATCCTGTCATTTACACCTCACCCAGACACATCTTTTGTTTCTTCACTTGTCTCATTACCACTCCTCTTGGCTTTGTACCATGAAACCTTTTGTCATTTAATCTCTCGTGCCCTCCACCCTATCACAGTCCTTCCATTTGGCTCTTCTTCCCCCTCCCTCTTTCACTTGCTCAAAACCTATTACATTTCTAACTTTTGCCAGTTCTGATGAAAGGTCACACAGATCTGAAACTTAAACTCTGCTTTTCTCTCCACAGATGCGGATTTCCAGCATTTTCTGTTTGTGTTATTTTTCTTTCCATTTCAATCCTCCCCTCTTTTCCCCTGAAGGGACTCCCAGCTGGGGAATGTTCCCCACAGGTGCTGGCAACCTTTTGGTACCTCACCCAAATGAACTTGCTTCATATGTGAACTATTGAACTACAGAGGGCCTCATAGCCAAGCCCCATTCTTGCTGAATGTATATTTTCCAGCAGCACTCACCAGATAGTGTTTAGGAGGAAGGAACCCTGACTGATTTTGTTTTTCTCCCTTCTCTTCCTTTGACTAGGATGTTTGAAGATGTTATGTAATTCTCGAACTGTTTCCCTGGCTACAACGCAGCATAGGCCGGGGATCGAATGATGGCACTGCCTGCTCAGTTAGGATTTGGTCCGTTATCAGCAGAGCAAATCAGAGTGGAGTGGGTGAGCTTTTGAAAACAAAACTGAGGTGATTAACAATTACTTGATTTGACAGTTTCCTCGCACAGGATAAGACATTGTTTTTCATTTGGGATCAATCATGCACACTGTGCCATGTATTTTGTACTGCACGGTGGAGCTCTTTGATGCCTAATGACTGAGCAAGACAATTATTTACTGGGCCTCCCATGCATTCTGAGTAACAATAATCCCCATTAATATTAAATGCCATTACATGCCAATTTATGACATTAGTGCCCCAAAGTACAGAAACGCCACATCTTAAGTGGAAAACTGCTGACCCACGTTGTCCCTTTGCTTTAATAGATTAAACTCCCCAAATAGCTTCCATTTATTTAAAACAGATCTCTCTCTATATTTATACCACGAATACTGAATGTTAAGGTTGCATGATTATCATTGTTTCAAGTTCATTGACCTGTGCGACACTGATGTAGCGTAAATTTTGTTTAGCATTAATATCCTTTGCATTCCCCTAATGTACTGAATTATACTCTGATAGTTTCTTTGTCATTACCTTGACTTCTAGGTCACTGTAAAATAGTTAACAATGCTGCATTGATGCGAGGAACATATTTCACAGCTCCTTGTAATTTTTAACACAAATTACAACAGCAAAATACTTCTTAAATAAGCTCTCCGTCTTATTTAGCACAGATTTTATTGAGCACAGCGGGGAATCTGGGTGGTGCCACGAGTTAGATGCTGTGGAGGAGGGGTTATGTTTCTGCTTGCATCTGTTAGCTTTTCACCCAGATTCCAGCCTAATCGGGGCAGAATCATCCGAACCAGTGCAAAGGAGCGGGGGAATTTTAAACATGAGTGAGCAATGTCCAAAATCACTTAAGCAAGTGTTTTCCACAATTTTTTGATTCAATCCACCTGGATCAGGCCTCGCCCAGAAAACTGGCTGACACACCCCAATCACCCAAAGTCGAAGTTGTGAGATTCAGCCTATTGCGTTGGTTCAGGAAGGCTCGTTAATTTGTACTCATTTTCTGAGGCGCACAAGCATTAGTAGGAAGGCTTTAAAAGCTTCTTCACACCAAAATGTATTTAATTCGCTAAGAAACTAACTGGAAGGATAGCTTTTTTTAAATATGTTATGTTCAATGATTTTAAATCAAGTTTCACCCTTATTGAAAATGTTTATTTTTGATGATAAACCCATTTTTAGCTGTGTCATGAAAACGTGCTTTGCTGAATGATGATTCTTTACTCATCGGTTGGAAACCTAAATTAAACTTTTAAAAGGAAAGCAGCTAAGATGGCCACTACAATTTGCATTGAAATACCTCACATTCAAAGGTATTGAGGTGGAGATGCATATCTAATCAACCCTCATCCAGAACAATGGCTTGAGCAGTTTGAATGCTACCTGGTATCGCTTTCATTATCAAGACATTCAAAGCCATCTTGGAACATTAACACTGGTGGAGATGAACCTCAAGGGGTAATCATTGAAACAATAAGATCTGAGAGAGATTGAAATGCTTAGACTTGGATCTCATTAAAGTGAAAAAGAGAATACACTGAGACAATCATGTGACACTCTGTCCATCTGTGTGAAAACTTGGAGTTTCTTTTGGACACAGCAGACAAGCTTTGAGCACTAATAAGCACAGGACCCCAGTGGGGCTGTCTCTCTCTCTCTCTCTCTCTAGGTAATACTGTAAGTTTTGAACCCTGTCTGCGGACTGCAAAACATCCAAGTCTATCATTGCTGCAGACAGAGACTCCGGGGAGAAAGCCATCTACATCACTGTCTCCAAGAAAACCCTGAACCAGGGGGCCACCTTTACCATCCAGAAACTTCAGGACCACAAATTCAGCTTGAAGACAACTGAATTACCCGACTCCACAAACTGTATATTATTTTATTTGTTCGGGACTCTAATCCAACCAATCTATTCTTCATCACTCTGTAACCTATTTGTGTGTGTGTGATTTACACGTGTGTGCGTGTATGAAAGTTGGAGCATAGTATATTATTTTTACTTAGATCGGGTTTTGATTTTAAGTACAATAAACTAACTTCTTTCTTGTTTAAACTCAAGAAAACCTATCTGAGTGATTATTTTATGATCATAGCACATAAACGGTTAAAAGCTCACTGAATTGGTAAGCACATTCACTATTTAAAAGAAATAAACTCTGTTGCGGTCAAACAGGGAGAGGGACAAGAGGGGACCCCTCCTCACCTGATCATAACAGCTGTGTTAATAAAATTAATAAAACCAGATTCCCACACAAATATATGAAAGAATACTCTTTAATAGAAAGATACAAATGTGTTCTACTACACTGCCTGATTCTTAGCGCATGGACTATGCAAATAAATTTTAGCAGAAACTTGGATGTATAACCTAATTGGCACAATTTTGCACCCAAATGGGAGTCTCTCCCCCACCCCCTCCAGGGCTGGTGTTTTATCTCTGGGACCTGGGTTCAAATCCAATGCATACTGATAGATTAACGTCTGCCATATGTGATGTTCCTATATGAAATGCGTTTGGCTAGTCTCAGTCCACTTCCCAGCAGGCATGAGTCTCCAAGCAAAATGCCATTCACAAGTTCAGCACTTTTCCAGGTTGAACTCCATCTGCCACTTCTCAGCCCAGCTCTGCATCCTGTCAATGTCCCGTTGCAACCTACAACAGCCTTCCACACTATCCACAACTCCAGCAACCTTCATGTCTTCGGCAAACTTGCTAACCCAGCCTTCCACTTCCTCACCCAAGTCATTTATAAAAATCACAAACAGCAGAGGTCCCAGAACAGATCCCTGCAGAACACCACTGGTCACCGAGCTCCAGGCTGAATACTTTCCATCTACTACCACCCTCTGTCTTCTATGGGCCAGCCAATTCTGTATCCAGACAGCCAACTTTCCCTGTATCCCATGCCTCCTTACTTTCTGATTGAGCCTACCATGGGTAACCTTATCAAACGCCTTGCTAAAATCTATATACACCACATCCACTGCTCTTCCTTCATCAACGTGTTTTGTCACATCTTCAAAGAATTCAATAAGGCTTGTGAGGCATGACCTGCCCCTCACAAAGCCATGCTGACTGTCTCTAATCAAACTATGCTTTTCCAAATAATCATAAGTCCTGTCTCTCAGAATCCTCTCCAATAATTTGCCCACTACCGACGTAAGACTGACTGGTCTATAATTCCCAGGGTTAGCCCTATTCCCTTTCTTGAACAAGGGAACAACATTCGCCACCCTCCAATCATCCGGCACTACTCCAGTGGACAGTGAAGAGGCAAAGATCATCGCAAAAGGCGCAGCAATCTCTTCCCTCGCTTCCCGTAACATCCTTGGGTATATCCCGTCTGGCCCCGGGGACTTATCTGTCCTCCTATCATTCAAAATTTCCAGCTCCCTCTTAACCTCAACCTGTTCGAGCATATCAGCCTGTTCCACGCTGTCCTCACAAATGACCAGATCCCTCTCACTAGTGAATACTGAAGCAAAGTATTCACTTAGGACCTCCCCTACCTCCTCCGACTCCAGGCACAAGTTCCCTCCACTATCCCTGATCGGCCCGACCCTCACTCTGGCCATCCTCTTGTTCCTCACATAAGTGTAGAACGCCTTGGGATTTTCCTTAATCCTACCCGCCAAGACTTTTTCATGTCCCCTTCTAGCTCTCCTAAGTCCATTCTTCAGTTCCTTCCTGGCTACTCTCTCTGCACCAAGGCTTTGTCTTTTACCACATTGTTAGCACTCCCTTTGCCTTTGCCCATGACCTCCTTGTCAGTTAATCTCCCTGGCCCTCTGTCCTATTACACACCTTCCCTTTTGTTCTCTTTCTCCCCACCTCCACTTTATTTGTTTAAAACCTATTACATTTCTAACCTTTGCAGTTCTGATAAAAGGTCACAGACCTGAAACGTTAACTCTGCTTCTCTCTCCACTGATGCTGCCAGACCTGCTGTGTATTCCCAGTACTTTCTATTTTTATTTAACCCTCAGTGTCATTCAGGTAGGTTGTTATCAGGCGGAATGCTAAAATTTTAAAAATCTCAAACACGACACCAACCTGCCTCCTACTGGTTTTAACGGGGGCACAACAGGGGTAGGTGCAGGGATTGGATATTTAAGTATTATAATGAGGCTGTTGGCCTCTTATTTAACCTATCTTCCAGGTTTAGCCTAGCCGGCCAGGTTTCCCAGGCATCGGGAAGCCAAGCATCTGAAGGGAGGTGAGGACTGGTTTGTGGAAAAGTTAATTGCCTTTAGAGCACTGCTTGTGGGCCAGAAGGAGCAGAATGCTTTCACCCGGCACAGCAAGCTTAGCTATTTCCCTGCCTGCTATCGGACACAATTCCCATGCACCCGCACCATCACCCCCATGATCAGGCTACACCTCACCCACAGATTGGGGTTTAGACCCAATCTTTGAACGGCAATCAGCCCTTCCCATCTGCTCCTGGCCTGCGGCCCCCTTTGAAGTGTTCCCTGTCCTACAGGAAGCCAAGACTGGCTTCCAGACAGGGAACCTGCTTGATAAAAGAGATACATGCTCTGGAGGCAAAACTTCTCCCCTGCCCCTCTCACAAGACCCGTCCCAGTAAATATCAGGCCAAGGTATCTGAGAGTAATTTTAGCTAACTTATCAGGTGGGAAACACATGGAATCGGGTAACTTCAATGAACAGTAAAATTAGGCGAAGTGTAAAGATCTGGCAGAGTGTGCAATCAGGAGGGTTGAAAAATCAGGGAAGGTGTAAAGCCAGTGTTGCACCTGAATATGCAACTTTCCTGAATGATGGAGCAGGCTAAAATTGCCCCAAAGTATCCCAATCGAATCCCGTAAGCCTTTGAAACACCTCGATCCGATCACCCCTCAATCTTCCGCACTCCTGGGATACGAGCTCTCTCAAGTTATGGAAATTGCCCTCATAAACTAACCCTTTAAAGCTTGGAAAGATTGGAAAGTCAGAAAGAAGTTAGCAGCTGACCTGAAGGAATCGGCTAAGTTAAGTCCAGTTAATGATTGAAAAGCCACTTGCCACATGCAGGAATATCTGCCCTCAGAGTCTAGGGGGTAATTTTCAACGTTGCCACCTGGTTGATAACCTGGCAGGATGGAATATTTACCTGCTGTAGAACCCACCCAATTTGCATACCACAGGTTGCACAGTGAGCCAGCAGTTTGAGTCAAACAGTTGAAAATGACGCCCAGACAGTCCTTTTCTGCCAAATCAGATCAATAAGAAAAGAAAGACTTACATTAACACAGCATCTTTCATGATCTTAGGAGGTCCTAAATTCCTTTATAACCAATGAGGTGTAGTCACTGTTGTAATAAAGGAAACATGAAGCAGCTTAATCAATAAGAGGTTAACCAGTGCATGATGGAAATTTATCGGTGATTATTCGCTATCCTTTCCTATTTTCACATTGAACCTAATTATCCTTGATCACCATTTCCCAATTGTATTTCCACTCTCACCTCAATTATGCACTTCAATTTATTTCCCAGAACTAAATCAAGTAATACTTCACTCCGTGCTGGATCTGAATCTTAGGGCTGAATCTTACTGCAGGATTTTAACACCCAAAGGTGGGTGGGTTAGGGTCAGGACAGAGATTAAAATTTTAAATTCTGAAACAGGAGCCCAACCCTCTTCGATCCCACCCATTTACGATTTTAACAGAGGCAGAATGAGGAGGCAAGCAACCAATCTGCTTGTAGGAGGCTTGTTGGCTATTTAAATTTTATAATGAGGCCCCCTGCCTTCATTTTAATATTAATTATATTATGACCTCATGCCAGCTGGGTTTCCCAGGCCTTGGGGAACCCAGGAACTCAAATAAGGCAAGAAGGGCTGAATCCATGAGGTAAGTTCCTTTATAGCACTGCTTGTGGGCCAGGAGGTCGGAGTGTTTCCTCCATGTCCAACAAGTTACCCAGTAAACACTGTCCCCCTCACCCGCTTAATATGTATGCTGCCACCCTACCATTGGACCCCCTCTCCCCATGATCTGCATCTCTTCATTGGAACCCTGCCGCCCCACCGTCAGAAACCCCCCCGACCACCATTGGGCCTCCACTTGCTATCAAAGCCCCCCCCACAATCGAAATTCCCACCTAAGATTGGGAACCACAGCGATCGTGACCCCTCCTACAATCTCTCCCATCCCCCGACTATACCTACCTGCTCTCCTTGGCTGTGACCTGATGCTGTAGGCTTCCCTGCATGACCGGCCATCAGTTTGTCAATCAGGCTACCTGTGGGCGGGAAACCAACAGAAAAAAATTTAAAGGACTCCTGCAATTAATAAGTGCAGGACATTCGGGAAACCCGTTTTTCCAGGTTTCCCAACCTCAATGCAATACACCTACACAAAATGCGTCTGTGCTAAAATCCAGGTAATAGTGATTAGGAAGCAGCCTAAAAAGTAATCCTCACTTTGACCAAATTCATTACCTTTATCCCAGTACTGCTGTGTTACAGGAACGAATGGTAATGTCCACAAACAATGATCTTCTGGGCATTTGCAGAGCCAGGTAATCTAGTCAGGTTGTATTGACCTATCACACTGCTACCGCTGCTGGTTAGTGGCAAAAAGCGATGACGTTCTTGAGCCTCGCTGAACAACATTGCTGTGCTCTCCTTGATACACCTGGGGACAGTAAAGTGTCTGACTCTGCAGATGTTAGTGTGGAAGGAGCCTGCTGCGTGAGAAATGAAGGTGACTTTGACAGTCAGTGAGGTGTGAATAGTTGGCAATATCTGAAGATCACCCGAGATTGACCTTGTTCTCCCAGAGCTGAGTTTTGTTGGAGAGGGTCAGGTCCTGCCGCCAGGGCTAAAAGCGGGAGCCGACCCCTCTCCAGCGGGCGGCAGGACCCTGGGGCAGCATTTTGTCGGCAGCAGTCAATAACAGGCTGCCGCCGGGGGCCACCATTTAATCGAGGACAGCTCCCCTCACCCCACAGAGCTGTCAGCTCAATTAGAGGGCTGGCAGCTCAGCAGCCTGGGCAGTGCCAGTGCTGAGGCTGCATAAAGAAGGAGAGGGCACCTCCATGCTGAGGCTATCCTGAGGACCAGTGAGGTTTTTGTGGGAAGCCGGATCCAGGCAGGCAGGCCACAGAGATCAGGGTGGTGGACTGGTGGGGGCGGGGCGGAGGGGGGCTGGTGGGGGTTGGCCGTTGTTCCGCTAGTGGTGCCTTGGGCACGGGGGTGGCCATAGCCACTGGGAGGCCAGCGGGGATGGGAGGTGGCTCTTAATTGGGCAAATAAGCCATGAAGGTGGGAAGACACCAGGCCCCCTTCCCAATGCCTTCCGCCGCCATATTGCCAGCCCTCCTGCCTCCCAGCTTGTCTCTAAAGGGCTGGGAAAATTCAGCCCTCAGTCTCCCTGCATTGCTTTGTCCCTCTAAAGCACTGGTCTTCAGTTATTCCCAAGTAGCTGTGGCTGGGACGGGAAGCCTGGTGTACTGCATACAAGCAAGACCTGATGATATCTCTGATGCATCACTTGAGACTTGAGCACTTTCCTGAGCTTGCTGGTCCTTCTCAATCAATTGCGGTGCTGGAGGAACATTGATCCCAGCGCACACAACAGACCAATTAGGGCAGGTCATGGCTCAACTATTTAGCAGCACAAACAATAAGCAAAAAATAAAACTGTTGGTGCTGCCAATCAAACAAAAACAGAAAATGCTGGAAACACGCAGCAGGTCAGGCAGCATCTGTGGAGGGTGCAGGTGGCAACTTACATTTATATAGCACCTTTAATGTAGTAAAACTTCCCAAGGTGCTTCACAGGAGCATTATCAAACAGCATTTGACCCATAAGGAGGTGTTAAGGCAGGTGACCAAAAACTTAGTCAAAGAGATAGATTTCAAGGAGCATCTTAAAGGAGGAGAACGGGGTAGAGAGGCTGAGAGGTTCTGGGAGGGTATTCCAGAGCTTAGGGCCTCGGCAGCTGAGGGCACGGCTACCAATGGTGGAGTGATTAAAATCAGAGAGGCTCAAGAAGTCAGAATTGGAGAAGCACAGAGATCTTGGAGGGTTGTAGGGATGGAGAAGTTAGCTTTTCAGGTGTGGAGTCTTCATCAGAAGCTGCTGAATGTTCCAGTATTTTCTGGTTTTGTTTTATAGAACAGTTCAGGTGTCACTACATGCAAGGAGTCAGCAGCCACTGTTCTAATGCAAATTTCTTGTGAGGGCTGGCAGTGTATCATGTGTGTGAAGTGTGAGCCTTGGGTATGAGGGGTGACTCCACCAGCCAATGCTTTTACTTGAGAGTGAGTTTTACAGAGTGCCTGAAAAGGAAATCGTAGGCATGTAGCCCTTAATTTTCTCTTCATTCATTTTAATTTCAGCTGCGCCTCAATTGGTCACATTCTTGCTTCTCACTGAGGTTCAAATCTGTCTCCAGAATCCTGGGCGTGTGATCCGTTGGTACTTCAGTACAGTGATGAGGGGTGCTGCACTGTCAGAAATGCCATCTTTCAGATCAGATGTTAAACTGAGCCTCTGTTTGTCCTCTCAGGCGAACATAAAAGATCCCAGGGCACTAGTGGAAGAACAGCAGAGGAGTTCTCCTGGTGTCCTAGATAACATTTATCCTTTAATCAACATCACTAAAGTACGAAAGCATATTATCTAATCATCAATCTGAAGAAGGGTCACTGACCTGAAACATTAACTCTGCTTCTCTTTCCACAGATGCTGCCTGACCTGCTGAGTTTTTCCAGCACTTTCTGTTTTTATTTTTATCTAATCATCATCTCGCTTTGCTGTTTGTGCATATCGGCTGCCATGTTTTCTACATTTTACAACAGTGATTACATTTCAAAAGTACTTCATTGGTTACAAAGTGCTTTGGAATGTCCTGAGGTTGTGAAAGATGATGGTCTCTGTTTCTCATTGATGTGGCAGTTCCTTTGTGCTTTTTCACGTTTCTGTCTACTCCTACTACGAATTGAGAAAACCGAAACAAAACTAAGCAACCTCAAATCCTGTAACTCCTTACTGGCAATGTAAGACTTGGATTGGCAACTTTGCTTCCCTTCTAAAGGATAACTTCTGTTTTTGAAAAGGAGAGATCTAACCTTCGCAATCTGAAGGTCAAATTCTCTGTTCAAGTGCAGTTGCATTGAACGCAACTGCTTGGCTATTAAGAGGCATTGATTGACTGCTTAAACACGTTCATTTCAAGTGATGGCATTCCTTCTCAGTTCCCATTGAACCACAATTGTAGAACATGGTGCAAACGCTGAAGTGGAAAGTAATATCTGCTTCAATATCAATCTTAAAAATTACGTTCTTGCTATTTATCATCATGTCCTTCTGCCATGATTTGTCTGCATTGTTCTTGCATGAAACTGACCCAGAGATGAATAGCTCCTGATCATGTCATTTGTCATGTGTGCTCACTACTTTAACAACCTGGGTGATGCAGAACTGTTTCAAAGTGCCCTGGCTTATTGCGTTTCCCACGTCTTTGTGCACTGGATAGTTCTCTTCTTGGCGATGTCTTTGCTCACACAATGTACAGGGCACAGGTACGTTCTAGCTTGGCAGAGTTCTCCCTTTATCATTCCATTTCTTTCCTTCCTCAGGACGTTCTCACGGCCTTTTCTTGCTCTTCAGTTGGACAGACCTGCTGTTTGACATTTAGTCAGGTTGAAGTGACGTGCTACTGTGTCAAATGTCAACTCAA
Organism: Heterodontus francisci; assembly: GCF_036365525.1. NCBI lineage: Eukaryota > Metazoa > Chordata > Chondrichthyes > Heterodontiformes > Heterodontidae > Heterodontus > Heterodontus francisci. The sequence goes on from NC_090393.1 coordinate 12,636,677, forward strand.
ATTACTTTTGCAGCTTCCGTGACACAAAATAGAAAGACTTGCATTTATATAATGTCTTTCAGGACCACTGGAAAACCCCAAAGCGCTTTACGGTCAATGAACTACTTTTGAAGTGTAGTCACTGTTGTAATGTAGGAAATGTAGCAACCAATTTGTGCACAGAAAGCTCCCACAAAAAGCAATGTGATAATGACCAGATAATCTGCTTTTAGTGATGTTGATTGAAGGATGAATATAGGCCAGGACACCAGGGATAACACACCTACTCTTCTTCGAAATAATGTCATGGGATCTTTAACATCCACCTGAGAGGGCAGACATGGCCTCAGATTAACACCCTGTCCAAAAGACAACATCTCCGACAGTGCAGCACTCACTTAGTACTGCATTGGAGCGTCAGGCTAGATTGTCGTGCTTAAGCCCGAGAGTGGATCTTGAAACCACAACCTTCTGACTGGGAGGTGAGAGTGCTAATAGCTGAGCTACAGCTGACACCTAAATTTTTAATGACAGTGCCGGTTCAAATTCTGCCCTGAGTTTCCTCCCTGACCCAAAACTCAACCAGCTCATTGAGATTTCAGGCAAATAATTCCACAGTCTCTCCTGCTGTCTGACTGAGTTAGTGGAAGAGCTCAAACCAAGCAATAAAGCTAGATTGTATCGCAGAAAAGAGTCTGGTCAGCTGTAGAGTGGAGGTGTGTAGGCAACAGTGCCATGAAGCTTTCTCAAGAGAGTTGTGGATCTGTCCTGGGGCTTCTCCTGACCGACCACTGTAAATTTGGTGGAAGATTTGCAGGAATCTGGGATGGATGTGAAAATGCAGCTTCCGCTGAATATTCTGCCAAAGGTGCGGCAGTGATGGAGTAACAGGAGTAACCCTCCAGAGGACATCCCGTTGGTCTTCTCTGTACTGAAGATAAGACTTTAGTTTCAGCTGAATGTTTGGTTCTGACTACCTCTGCCTGTAGTGACCCAGTCATTGACCGTCTTTCACATGGCAAGTTAACCATTCACTACGACGTCGTCAGTGATAAATAGGAGCATACTTCTGGTGATGTTCCCCAGGTCAATGATGATGAGAAACACAGCAGAGCCAAGTGCACTCCTTTGGCATATCTCTGCATAATTGTTCACTAAGGAGACAAACATCTATTTATCAGGAAGTTACAGATTTAGTCAACAGTTTGCCAGAGAAACCGTGAGATTCTAGCTTTCCAACAAGGCTGGAATACTGCTGCTATTAAAAGTCCTGGGAATATTGAGGTCAATGAGTGTGTGTGGGGTGGGGTTGTGGTATTTTTAATTGGCAGCAGGATTCTGGTGGGGATGGGGGAGCCGCTGCTTTCAGTTAAATTCTTGCCCATTGCGGAATGAGAACATGGTGATTCCAACCATCAGGCTTCATTAACATGCCTGGAAATGGAAACGTAAATTCAGGCTATCCTTACCTTCCTGGTATCAGTTAGGTAAATCAGGGGAGTTGTAGGGCTACTGTAGAGTGGAGGTGTGTAGGCAACAGTGCTATCAAGCTTCTTCAAGAGAGATATGGATCTGCCCTGGGGCTTCTCATGATCGACCACTGTAAATTTGGTGGAAGATTTGCGGGAATCCGGGATGGATGTGAAAATGCAGTTTCCGCTGAATATTCTGCCAAAGGTGTGACAGTGAAGGAGTGACAGGAGTAACCCTCCAGAGGACATCCCGTTAGTCTTCTCTGTACTGAAGATAAGACTTAAGTTTCAGCTGAATGTGTCGGTTGGTGGGGAGGGGCAGTGGGGTGGGGTCTTGGGAAAGGAGGGGAATCTGGGTGGGTGGGCGGAGGCTAAACTTTCTTTTTGGAGAAACACTCCTGCTCCTCCTGGTCCCAGAGAGGAAAGTTAAGGATCTTCCTTGAATGATCAATTCTTCTTCTGATCCTCCTCTCACTTGACATTACCTGGCAGGAAAGCAGCAGTGGCTTCTCCGTTCAAGGGATTAAAATCACGGTGGGTCTCGGATCTGCATGTTTGAAGGAGGGACCCCACTTTGCCGCCTCCTCAGAAGAATGGGTTAAAATTGAAAACATCTGGATCCAGGCAAATAAATCACCCGGTTAATTTTAATTGCTCATCTTCCCAATTGTTGCTGGGTTGTTTGGTTAAAATTAGACCCTTCCACACTTTTTTAAGTGTCCGCTGACTGCTGTTTTGAGGAACTAGTTCTACCCCTTGCTTAACTATTTCCATTGTCCCTTCCGACCAGTGTTGTCCCAACTATGACGAAAGCAAGGAAAATTTAAAGACCATCCAAGCGAAAGGATGGAAATCAGAAAGCAAAGCTGCAGACTATTATCCTGATTGGATGCATGTATCAAAGCTGAAGGAAACCACAGTAGATGAGAGTTGATTTTTATTTCTTTTTATTTTGAGATACAGCATTGAAACAGGCCCTTCGGCCCACCGAGTCTGTGCCAACCAAGAACCACCCATTTATACTAACCCTACAGTAATCCCATATTCCCTACCAGCACTAGGGGTAATTTACAATGGCCAATTTATCTATCAGCTGTAAGTCTTTGGCAGTGGGAGGAAACCAGAGCACCCAGTGAAAACCCACATGGTCACAGGGAGAACTTGCAAACTCCGCACAGGCAGTACCCAGAATTGAACCAAGGTCCCTGGAGCTGTGAGGCTGCGGTGCTAGCCACTGCACCACTGTGCCGCCCAATTCACCATCACAAACTCAAAAGTTTTGGCTTTGGAACCACAGTGTCAACTGCTAACACTCTCATTGATAGTTTGGCTAACCTGCTTGTACAGCAGACAGTGTAACATGGGGAATTAGATGGTGCAGTAGGTTAGCATGACATGCTTCCACCTTTGGAACATGGGTTTGAGTCTAAGCTGGACCAGTGGGATGACTCTCTCTTTATAATTCTACATTAAAAAAACTTGTGCAGTTTCAATCCAGTTTATCTCTGTGCACAAAATTGACCACAAATTAGCACTAAATTAATCACCTCACTTCGAAACAGCATGAAAAATGGCAAGATTCACACTGGTCTAATAGGTGACATTTTTCTGAAATGGAGTATTTAAGTATCTTGTGGCAGAATAGCGTTTAATCTCGGTGTGCCAGATACGATTGCTTTTGTTGTCAATGGGTTGAAAATCTAGTCAAGTGCACCAGTTGAAAAGCATACCATTCTGATTGATATCCCTCATTTGGATGAGTACAAAAGAAAATTCACTAATGTTTCATTATGAACTGCTGATAAATGAATAAAATTGGACACAGGATATTTGCTTAACAGTAATTGATTCTCTGTGTGCCTAAGTCTTTTATTTCCTCTGCTGGTGTAGTGTGTGGGTTGATAGAGCAGATTGCTTTGATTTCCCTGCTGTCTGAGGGAGGAATACATTTCAGATTTTTTTGACACAAAATGGTCTATCTGTTGGGGGTTGGGAAGGCGGAGATGAGCTCCTGGCTTCACTCCATCCAATACCATGTTTAACAAGCAGAAAGTCTGAAATAATTTGAACAGCTCCGAAGTGAGGAGTTTGAAGAGGCTGGAAACTTTACACAGGGATTTCTTCAGCTTGGAAATGCTTTTCAACCCTTTTCTCACTATTTTTTCCCCTGCAAAGACCTGCACTTGCTTCTGCTTCCTTCTCATCGGGTCAGACCACCAGCAACCTTTCAAATTTCCTCGCTCCATCTGAAGTCAGAACATCTGAGGAGCACGTATGACCTTGTCTATGGGTATACCACTCCATATTACTCACACATTTCATTACAACAGTGAGTACCCTTCAAAAGTAATTCATTGGCTATAAAGCGCTTTGGGATTCCCAGAGGTTGTGAAAGGCGCTATATCAATGCAAGTCTTTCTTTTTTTTATGGCATGACCATAGAGGAGGAGCAGCACCTGGTAGAGGAAGGGAGAATTGGACACCATTCAAGGAGGTTGCAGCCCACCGGGTATTACGAACCCTCACCACAAAGAATATGCAGGCTTTATGTGTCAGTCTTGGCTCAGTGGGTTGCACCCTTGCCTCAGAGTCAGAAGATTGTGGATTTAAGCCCCACTCCAGAGACTTGAGTCCAAAATCAAGGCTGACACTCCAGTGCAGTACTGAAGGAGTGCTGTACTGTCAAAAGTGTTGTCTTGTGGCTAAGAGGTTAAACCAGGACCCCGTCTTATTTCTCAGGTGGACATAAGAGATCCCATGGCACTATTCAAAAATGAGCAGGAGACTTCTTTAGGTGAACTGGCCAGCATTTATCCCTCACACAACAGTTAAAACAGATGATGTGGGAATTTATTTCATTGGTGTTTGTGAGATCTATCTATCTTGCTTCCTTCCTTTCCGAGGACTCCACATAAGAAGAATGCACTTTACTGAGAGGCATTAATGATCTTCTGCATGAAGATTACGCCCATATTCATGTGCTCTGTGGCTCTGAAGGTGATCATTACCCTCAGCTATTACGGCACAGGCTTGCTTCAGCAGGCCATGGGTGATCTCTGCTATATCAACCAAACTGTAGTACGGGCACAGATTCATCAAGTCACTGATGCTCCTTACTGGAGGGCTATCGACATCATCACCTTTGATATCACGGCAAGGCAGCAATGAGATAGGACCATCCAACTGGAGTGAGGTGCTGGCTTTCCCACGGTCCAGGATGCAATCAACGGCACTGATGTTGTTTTGCAAACTCATATAGAATGCCCCCTGTATATTTAAGAGTCTCACCCATTAATTGCCACATATTCTCGTAGACTGACCTCAGAGCCTCCATGTAGGTTTGATCTTCTCCAAATATCCTTCTTATCCAAGGAGGACCAATGGATTCTGAGTTCCATAACTCCAAGGTCATAGGCTGCCTTCTCCTTAGCCTCTGCTGGCAAGATGGTACATCCTTACCCACTCCTCCAGCTTCCCTCCTGCTCTGTGAATCAAGGGTGAAAGTACTTGAGCTGTTGCCTGAAAGTGAAGATGTACTTGATGCAGGGACTGAGTTGAAGGTGGTTAGAGCAGAGGAACATGGGGTTGCAAGGGGGCAGGTGGGGGCAGATTCACAGGGGGCAGGGGGGTGGTGGTTGCTGTGCAGGAACTCGTGAGTGGGCTTGAGTTTGACTTCATCTCCCTCTTCCTCCTCCTCCATATTATCATCTTCCTCTGCCAATGTCCTCCCCCCCTCCCTACCCTCCAACCACCACTGCTGTGCTGGATCTGCAGCAAAGGAGGGTAGAACTTAAGAATGGGTGACCATTAGCTCTATGGGATTAAGGAGACAGAGATGAGGTTGGAAGGTTGTGCCTGTGTGGTGGCTTACAGGGATGCCAGTGAGACAACATTTCACTGACCTTGCATGAACAGAGTGAGTGTTTACTTGATCCATGACATTTTCCTTGAAAGGAGGCTGAGGGATTTAAAGGCAGGGATGTCGCATCTGATGGCCTGCCTTTGGCAGGCATTGTGCCCCAATTTCTCCATGAGGAAGATATAGTTGATGAAGGAAAAGGCCAGCAGTTGAGATGCATGAGCCTAGATCCATAGGGGAGGTAGAATGAGAGATCTGGGGCTATCAGCTTGTTGAAGTGGAGGAAGGGGTTTTAGGGTTGTGTGGTTTGGGAGCTGAGTAACCAGGGGGCAAGATCCTGAATTAGAGACACCACCCCCACCACCCCCCCAACTCCGAGCCAGAGTGCATCATTAAGAGCTAAGTGTGGAAAATGTTGCTTTAAGAAGGTGTAGCTTTTGCCCAATGTGGACAAGAAGGCAAGGAAAGAGTGCCCAGTGTGTAATCCTGCCAGCCCTGGTGAGGTAGATGAACAGTTTGTGCCACTGTTATGCAGTCTAGAGGATAAAGTAGTTGGCATTTAGTGGTTGTGCCACCTCCCTCCAGGCAACATGAATTACCATTCTGGCCAGCTTGCTGACACCCACACCCAGGAGTCCATGGCTCCTGCCTTCAATCTGCTCAAGGAGAGCTTGGTGGTCTGATTGGTGTTCTTCTCCTGAATGGGTCTATGCTCCGTTGGCCCTTTAGATTCAGATGGTGTCTGATTCTGAATGAAAATATAGTGAAGATGCGCGATGAAGTTATTCAAGAATGAAGAGAAAGATCCAAGCACTGTTTCTCTCTTATCTATTTGGCACCAAAGTCTGTTGCTGAAGAGTATAGGCATGACTGCCTTTTTGAAGGCTGCCCAAAAGTTTCCAAGTGTTTCCCCTGCTTACACACATTTTGCACCAATGATTGCACAATGTGCAAACCCAGGAAACCTGCATTGTACCACCCTCTGCAGGCCACCAACAAGTGCAGTTTTCTTTAATTGAACAGCTTCACTCATCTAAAGAACATTCTCAGTCAAAATGCTTATCTGGCAGTTCAGTCCCTTCATGTCCCATGTGTACATCGAGTAACTAACCCTACTGCCATGCTTTTATTCATGATCACTGAACCAGAACAGAGAGGTTCAGTCTCAGAACTCAATGCAACCTTCCTTTTCATTAACTGCGGTACATCACTTTCTACACCCTAGTGAGACACTGACAGCATCACTTCCCTTTACAGTCATTGATGGATGTTGAGGTTAGCAGACGTTGACTGTTCTTTACTGGACTGCATGGATATGCTCCACTACTCTTCAGTACTGAATATTAATTTTTACAGGCTACACGTCTCATTGTAACTCTTTGATGTCTACAATAGCTTTCTGCAATGCTACTTCATCTACTGCAGTCTTATCATTTATGAGCAAGTCCTTGGCAGGCATAAAATTACTGCATCAGTTACTGACAGAATTACTGTATATGCTTTCTTGTTGTGGTTCAGTGGGCAGCACTTTCACCTCTAAGCTTGAAAATCATGGGTTCAAATCTCACCCCAAAGACTTAAGCACAAAATCTAGGCTGGTGCTCCAGTGCTGCAGTGTTAGAGATGCCATCTTTCAGATAAGATGTAAAACTGAGGCCCTGTCTGCCCTCTCAGATGGGTGTAAAAGGTTCCATGGCATTTTTTGAAGAGCAGCAGAGTGCTCCACAGTGTCCTGACCAATACTTATCCCTCAACCAACATCACTGATGAAAACAGATTATCTTCACAGCATCACATTACTGTTAGTGGGAACTTGCTGTGGGTAAATTGGCTGCCACATTTCCTACATCACAACAGTGGTTGGTCTTCAAAAAGTACTTCATTACCTCTAAGGCATGTTGAGGTCATGAAAGGTACTATATAAGTGCAAGACTTTCTTACATTTTTCATTCTTTCCTCCATTTTCTTTCTTTATCTTGTACCAAGGCAGTGATTCAAATGCTGGTTGGGTTTCGCAGCTGATTTTAATCCTGCTTTTCCCTTTCTTTTGAGAGGAGGGATTTTTACGTCAATTTATTTGAGCTCTTTTAGGGTGCTGAGTTTTAATACTTTCAGTCATTGGCCCAATTTTAACTTGTGCAAGTGAATGGATTTTGAGCGAGTTAAAATTTTGCCATACGATTTCCATACCAGTCATCCTCATTGTTTCTGTGCTAGCCAACATAGAACAACTATATGCTGTGTGCCAGCATCCTATTGGAACTGGTGTAGATTCACAGTCTTAGAGTCATAGGCTGGGATTTTGTGAGGCCCCCTGAGGCATGGCATAGACGGGTGGCGGGGGGGTGGCGGGCCAGATGGTGGGATAAGCCGACGACGTCCTTCCCACCCAGAGGCCAACTGAGGCCCTGATGTGGCTTATTAATGGCCAATTAAGGGCCTCTTCCCGCCGCCGCTGGGATCTTACCAGTGGTGGGCGGGGGGCATCTCCGCCGTGCGGGGAGGGCACCTTGTATAATGTGGCACCCTCCCTGTGGGCTTGGGGGTTGTCCTTCCCTAGTGGGCAATTTGTGGCCCACGGAGGACTCCCACCAAGAACCACTTTACCCTCCAGGACTCCCCCATGTACTGAACAACCAGTCCCCCACTCCTCTTGACAGGGCCTTCCGGACTGGCTCTGGCAACCCTGCCACACCTACCTCTGTTCTGGAGTTACACTGCTGGGCCTGGGTCTGAGGCTTCTGCAGTACTGGCAGTGGCCACTGCACCCGGAGGCGCTGCCGATATTGCTGAGCTGCCAGCCCTCTGATAGGCTGGCAGCTCTTGGAGGTGGGATCCCCGTCCCTTTAAAGTCTTTAAAGGGACAGGGATCCGCCTCCTAAAACTTTGCTTCACAAAGATCGGAAGACCGCTCCAGTGGTTGGGTGGGGGGGGGGGGAAGGTGGTCACGAAAAGGCAGAGGCAGGGCTCCCCCAGCTTTTTCGGCACAGTACTGGGTACCTCCAGCCCAAAATCCAGCCCATTGAGTCATTAAAGCACAGAAGGAGGGCATTGGACCCATCGAGTCCATGTCAGCTCTCGGTAGAGCAATCCAATCAGTCCCATTGACCAACCCTATCCCCGTAGCTCCGCAAGTTTATTTCCCTCAAGTGCCCATCCAATATCCTTTTGAAATCCATTAATTGTCTCCGTTTCTCTAACCTAACTTCTCTAACCCAGCTTCTCTAACCTCACCTTATAGCTAAAATCCCTCATCTCTGGAACCATTCTGGTAAATCCCCTCTGCACCCTCTCAGTGACCCTCACATCCTTCCTAAAATGTGGTGACCAGAACTGGACGCAATACTCTGGTTGTGGCCTGACCAGAGCAGACTCATACAGAAAAGGAGGAGATCATTTGTCCCATCATGCCTGTGCCAGCTCTTTGGAAGAGCTATCCAATTAGTCTCACTCCTCTGTTGTTTCCCCAAAGCCCTGCAATTTGTTTTCCTTTTCAAGTATATTTCCAATTCTCTTTTGAAATTTGTTATTGGATCTTCTTGTTTTCAAATATATAACAATTCACTTTCAAATCCGCTTCCACCATCCTTTTGGCAGCGCATTCCAGATCAAAACAGCTCACTGTGTAAAAAGTGTTGCCTTCATCTCCCCTTTTGTATTTTTGCCAGTTATCTTGAATTTGTGTCCCTTGGTTACCGATCCTCCTTCCAGTTTCTCCTCGTTGATTCATTTCATATTGAACCATTAAAGCAAGCAAAGAGAGCTTTTACTTTGCTGTCTCGGCTGGGGTTAGAATGCATGTTCAGTGATAAAAGATCACGATGAGAACCCGTGATGCAGCTTTCACTTTTGGCTATGCTTATAATAAAATGGCCAAAATGTTTGTACAATTCGGGAAATAAGGTTGCTCTGGGCCGGGGACCAAACCAACATTTCAAAAAAAATACGAGCTTTAGAGCTTTAATTTTTGCCTAGCCGTGGAAGTTCCTCGAAGTGAATCCTGTTCCATAATTTAACAAGAAGTTCAGTGGAAACCCCATTTATGCTCATAAAGTGGGGTTTACAACACACATCTGACAAAGTTATAGGGGTAGCGCTGGATAAAGTTTAAGGTAATTATTGGCCCGTAGTGTAATAGCAACCCCCTCATCTCTCTTTCACAACCTGTATTTCCCTATTATTGAGCCTACTATAAAAAAGACTTGCATTTTATACGTGGCCTCTCACAATCTCAGGACATTACAAAGCACTTCATAGTAAATAAAGCCAGTGCTTCTCTTAATGTTCTTCCTCTTCCTAAACTCCAAATATACCACCCGATGAGGTATGATTTCAACATAATGAGAATGTGGTAAGGTGGAAGAGCATGTCTCTATTCTAGCTTAAAATTTATTCAGGCTCTCAAAACAGCGAAGCTTCCTTAGTCTTCCATTTCCTCCCCCCACCACTGTGAACTGCAGGCTTTTAAACTGCCCCCTTACCTTCTCCACAACTGTGTTTAATCTTGGTAGTGTCCTGCATTAAGGCTCCACCTAAAGTTTCTCAATGTAATAAAAAAGGTCCTTTCTGTATTCTTTATTCTCCACCCATTCTCATATTGTTCAGCATTGCCGATCTAGTCAGCATTCATTGGAAGTTACATAATAGTCCAAAGCTAGAGAAACTCTAAGGAAATTATTGGTCCATTGGGTAACACCAGCCCCCTCAGCTCTCTTTCACAATCTTTATTTCTCTATTATTGAGCCTACTATAAAAAAGACTTGCATTTTATATGGTGCTTTTCACGACCTCAGGATGTCCCAAAACACTTCACAGCCAGCCAATAAAGTCAGTGCTCCTCTTAATCTTCTTCTTCCTCCTGAACTCCAAATGTACAACCCTACGAGGTGCCAGATGATCATGAGCCTTTAAGCCTGGAGAATAGTGCTATAGTTTCATACACTATGAGGACAACACACCTATCTACATGCCCTATGCATTGTCCAGGTATATATTCTCTCTAAATAGTCTTTACTCACAATATATTGACTCGCATTTTTCCATAGCATTCTTAATAAAATGTAATTTTCAGTGTTGTATCAGTGCCACATTTTAACACTGACTCAATTTCTGCCCGATCCAAGCTATCAGATTTCATCCGAGTACAACAATCCATGCATAGATGGAGCATTGTCTTGTCAATCCTTCCCAGCCTCACTAAAGAAAGTAGGTTCAAGAGACAAGCCTCTCTCCTTTGGTGGCCTTCAGACACTGTGAATTCAATATTCATATCAACTTACTCCAGCCTTCTCGAGTAAAGAAATTTAATTTTCTTTCTATATTGCAAAATAACATTGAAAAGGGGAGATAAGGATGGAATCCACGACAACGGAAATTGGGCCGTTAAGTTTGTCGCATTGCATTATTCCCCACAATGAGTATTTTTAAAATTTGAATTTACTTTCCAAAATAACTTGCTTGAAGAAAATTGTGAACCAACCCTGATATATTACTATGATATATATTTATCATGCAGCTGTCAGTCAAGCATGATGTGTACATGATCGGACTATACCCCAGCATGGGGCTAAAAGGGTTAAATCATGAGGACAGGTTGCACAGACTGAGCTTTTATTCTCTTGAGTATAGAAGATGTAATCGAGGTTTCTGAGATGATTAAAAGATTCAATAGGGTAGATAGAGAGAAACTGTTTCCTCTCACTGGAGGAAAGTAGGGAGAATCCAGCACAAGGGGCTATAGCCTTAAAATTAGAGCTAGGCCGTTCGGGGTGATGTCAGGAATTCACATCTTCACACAAAGAGTAGCGGAAATATGGATCTCTCTCCCCCCTAGAAAAACTATTGAGGCTGGGAAGGGTCAATTGAAAATTTCAAAAATGAGATTGATAGATTTGTGTTAGTCAAGGATATAAAGGGTTACAGAACCAAGAATGATAAATACAGACCAGCCATGATCTAATTGAATGGTGGGGCAGATGCGAGGTACTGAATGGTCTCCTCCTGTTCTTATGTTCTTAAGTAAATTGCAGCCTAGGTTATAGATGCACAATTGAAGGGAGATGAATGCAACAAACTAACTATTGTAAGGCCTGTTTGCCTGGGACCCAAATGATGGCCTCCAGATGCCTGATCTTAACAGATAGGCAGCTGCTTCTTTCCAACGACCCTCTGTGTTAAAATAGGCCAAGTCTGCCCACTGCCTCTTCTGGCCGAGCATGCTACTTACTGTGGGGCATTCCTTAACCCTAACCCTAACCCTAATCCTAAGCCTGGAGTTCAAATCGAGCCCCCTCTGCGTCTTTGGTGATCACACACAATAATGTAAAACATTGCTTACTTGTATAAATCTATGACTATTTTGACTTTCTAAAATAACAAATAGACTTGTATTCAAACTTGATTTTGTATTGCTATTGTTACGACCAGGTAAGAAAGGTGTCTAGGGTTCCCTCTCAGCCTTCACCTGGTCTTACCATAACAGGGTTTAATTTTAAACACACTGTGTTTTTAGTTCCCCCTTGGTGAATCCTTGTTCACCGCTTTCCAATTATAAGGCAAAGAAACCAGCATAAACAGTCTTAAACTCTAATTCGGTTAACACCAACGGATACACGATTGCGTGCATACGCAATACACACATGCAAATAGAGACATAAATGAGCAGAAGAAAAATATAGTAGAAAAGTTTGAGGCAATATCTGAAGAGTTTTTGTTACGGTTCTTCGAGCTCACTGTAGAGTCCTTGATTGTAGGTAGATCTTGCTTTTCATTGGGGCCCAGTATTCTTCTTAAATGTTGTTCATTGTAGGAAATTTTTCTCTCTTGGGGTTCATGTGTCTTCAGTGGATTCAGAGGTTTGTGAGAAAGAGATGGGAGCAGACAGGAGAGATCGTCTCAGTCCAGGAGCAAACAGACTTTCCCTGAGTTCAAAAACTGTTGAAAACAGAAAACCTGAGGTTGCCAAGCAGGTTAGTCATGTGACTGGTCTGACTACGTCTTGGATTGTATCACCTTAGCAGTCTCTGGAATGCTCCTCTAAGACACAATATCTGGTGATTAAGCTCCATTGTGAGTTGAATGTGTCAGGGAATGGTCCTTTGTCCTTCCAAGCACCGTCTGTTAATATGCAAATGTCTTTTCCAGCCACGGCTGATCTGTTTAACAAGTCCTTTCTTCACTCCAGTAATAGTTTAATATCAATGTTCATAACAAAATTAATGTGCCACATTCTTGGCAGGTGGGGGCTTAGCATGACACTATGAATTAATCACTTCACCAAGTTTCATTATGCAAATGAGATATTATAGCCATTAAGGTAATTTACAGAGCAAGGCAGAGAGACAAGACATGAAATGAGCACGGATTCTATCTCCCTCTGCACTGTATTTCTAGTGCAACAACAACTTGTATTTATGTAGCACCTTTAACATAGTAAAACATCCTAAGCTGCTGCACAGGAGTATTTTCAAACAAAATTTGGCAGCAAGCAAAAGGTGGTGATGTTAGTACAGATGACCAATGGCTCGGCCAAAGCTGAAGGCCGAAAGGAACAGCTAATAAGGAAAGAGAGAGGTGGCGAGGCAGAAAGATTTCAGGTGGGAATCCCAGACACGGTCGCTAATGGAGCGATTACAGCTGGGGATGCGTAAGAGGCCAGGATTAGAGGAGTTCAGAGATCTTGAAGGCTTGGAGGGTGTGCACTAACTGCCTGCTTCTGCTTTTCCACAGTATCCTTTAGCCATTAACACTTTCACCAGTGAGTTAACCAGTGAACTAAAAATAAAACAAATGGAGAATTACATTTCTAGGGGTACGACCATTGCTCAGCACTCTTGGGCTAGATCATGAGGAACAAAAGTCATCTGGTGCTCCCACTCCTCTATACTTTCGGAAAGAAGGATGTGTGGAGGTTGGGTGAGAACAGTATCACTGTGATGCTCCCTGTGGTTGGTAATGAATCAAGACTTACTACTTTGATTCTCAATGATGAATAGCCACTTGAGCAGAGCCACCTGTAGAACTCCATCCCAATAAACTTCTACCTTCAGGAGAGGAGGGGATAACAGTGGCAGGAACAAATCGGAATGGAAGCCATGTGCCAAAGCTTCTTTCACTGCTGCTCTCAACCTTCTATCATGGTCACCTTGAGGGAAAGGCGCAGAATTTCCTCAGAGCTGCTCCTTCGCCTGCCAATGTAACCATATCATAATTTTAGCACAGTCACATCAGCAGAAGCTGGAACTTGACAGAAAAACATTTTCCTTTGATAGTAGGGTTGCCAACTCTGGTTGGTCGTACCCCTGGAGGTTTTATCACATGACCACCTGCCGCGCCGCCTCCTCTCCATGCTTCCGCCATTGGTTGCCCGACATGTCCCTCCTTGCAGCTCACTCTTTCCACAGCAATTGCCACAGACTCTTCATTACTTGATTGGATTCTTGACTGTCAATCAAACAGCCCTTTATGCCCATCTCTGATATTTTTATAACTGATAAACAAAAGTGTTTAGAAATAATGTGGGGTCGGGGTGGAGCTGGGAGAAAACAACTAGGCCCAGATTCACAATGAAACTGTGAGTGTTCACTGTCATTACTATACCGAAACTGACAGCAACTTCTGGAGTCTGCACATGCTCAGAATAATGCTTAAGTCCAGAAGTTGCTGTCAGTGATTCTATGCTTCTCCAGAGGGTGTGCTATTGAGGTATCCCCAGATTGCAATCAATGGAAAATCAATGGAATTGATGGGAACTTCCACTTTTACACTGCTAGTCTCACAGTAAAAACCCTTGAAAAAGTTACACCTTGTTGAATGAGGTGTAACTGGGTTTTTAAGGGTGTACTAACTTCATAATTACTGCTGAACACCCTCACTGGCTCTGAAAGAATATTTTTAGAATGTCAAATTTCTCCATTGTGATAAAAGAATTCCATATATTTAAAAAAATATACTTTTTTCTTTTTTTAAAAGTTTTTTGATCTTTATTTTAGCTTCTATCTTAATCCAATCATAATCATTAATTTTGCTATCTGAAAATTCAAATGAAAGGTGAACGATATTAAGTGATTTTAACTTCCTGGTTTGCTGTGTGTGAATACTTTAATGTGATTGGCTGCTTTCCTGCTTGCCGACATCACTGCTGCTGCACACCAAGAGATCCCCTTGACTTGACGACAGATTTAAACTGCAGTTGGGAAAAGAGAAAACCACGGCACAGGGATCACTAGATCTTTGTGGGCAGCTTTCTTCAAGGTCAGTGGTGACACCCTTGCTTTGTCGCTGACCACTTTCATTGATCCAGTGTGATTTTTCTCTTGGGTGTTGCTCCCAGCAATGTTCTGGAAATTCATCTTCAGTTCCTGGAGACTGTAGGACAATCCTGGAGGGTGGGAAACCCTCTGTTTGATAATGTTTGGAGGAGGCAAAGGGGGAGTGCATAGAGGAAAATCGAGTGGGGAGTATTGAATATCCATAACAGGGCTAGTCCAATAATCCATACACTAATTTTAATAGATGAAAAATCAGAGAGGTTCCTTTACAGACATGTGATTTCCACTGCCTAAAATGCTCTATTCCTTTATGTACAAAAGTGCACAACCAGTCCTTACATGTTAATGCGAACAGTGTAAGACTTCTTTTTGAAAGCTTTTTTTTTCAAGTGATACCATTTTCCTGCTCAAAGTTCCACCTTGCAATGACATTTGTGCATCATGAAAGGTAAGAACAGCAATATTTAAGAGTTGGATTCTCTGACCCACATTCCATTTCAGTGTAGGTTCACCGGGAACACGGGACACGTGAACGTACCCTTTAAAGAACACAGCAAATACACTTTCATCGTGCCCACTCCCCACCGCTCCACAAATGTTGGCATGTTTTCTGACTCCTGTTTGTCCTGTCCCATTTTTGTCTATTTGTGCTCATCAGTATTTCGTTTCAACAGAAAATACTGGTTGGCCAGCTTTTGCTAAGCAAGTATACAAGAGCTAGTAAGCCAGATATACCCAGCTGTTGATTAACAGGTACTGCAAACTGAAAGAGACAAACTATATTTATAAAGCTGAAAGATTTTCATCATTTCATTGACTTAATAGTCATACTCTGCCGTACATGATGAGACATATGATTTTGAAATTTTCTGCGGTTTTCTTCTGCATTATCAACCACCATATGCCTAATTCTTGACAATTTAGAGGCGAGACACAGACAAATGAGGCAGTGCACATTTAATTTTGTTCCTTTCAAATTTTAATTAATCTGTCCTTTCACCTGCCTTGCTTTCAAGGTGTTGAGGAAACCATATCTCCTGCATTTTGGAGAGAATTTCATTCCTGTAGCACATGCCCAATTTCAGACCTGTTCCACTGCAGTAGTTTATTCCATCGCCTCTGTCATATTCTGAAGGTTCCAAGTGTTGTGTGATTGCCTTTAAGAGTGACGTCCCTTTAAGATCTTAGTTTGCTAATGAGCCAAGTACCAGTATGTAATCACGTGACTATATGCTAGACTCACTGTAACTGTAACACTAAGAGACAGGTCATGTAAATAGTTAGCTCTGTACTATATATACTTGTTAGCTGTTCATAAACCTGTTTGAGATCTTCAATCAACGCATCTCATTTATGTTGCGTCAGACAACATAAAAAGCATGGTGGCAGTGGTGAGAAAAAAAATTCCAAGTCTGAAGATCACAGGGGAAACAGCTTTGAAAAAGACTTTCCTACAGCCACTGGAGCGAGAAAGTTCGAAAAATACTGGCCCAAAGAGAGAAAGAAGAAAACACTCACCTCCAGCTCCAGAAGACAAATCACAGAACGACAGGCTGCAAATCAATCACTGTAATAGGGTGAGTGAGGAATCCCCATTGAAAAAAAGCTTTGAGGTGTTTGCAAAGCTGATCTCTTTTTAAAGGCTGAATAAAAGAAAAAAAACACAGGGAAAACCCAATCCCTATCTCAGGCTGATCAATTGTTTTCAAAGGTTTCCCCAGGTCCATTAGGTCGTGCTACTACAGGAGGTGCCGGATAGCACAAAGCACGGGAATCCTCCATTCACGCAATTCACAGCTGGAGCTATAAAAAGAAACCTATTAAATAGCTTGAACACTGAAGAGCTCTCATTCACTCAGCCTGAGTTTTAAAAAATCCATTAAAACCACTCAGCTGTGAAGAATTGTCTATTGAACAACTGTATAAACAAACTCTAGCCAAAAAAGCACTCCATTCACAGCTGTATAAACAAAATCTATAGTGCTGGAAGCTAGATAAATAGCATTGCAAAACACTTCCTTCTGTCAATCAAAGCAGCCAAGAAAGTTTCTTAAAGTGGAAACATATACAGAGTCACAGAAACAGATCTTAAAGTAAGCTTAAAGCAAAAGAACAGCAGAAAGATGGATTCCAATTTTCCCTGCACGAACTGGAAAGCCTTGGATATCCTATCCAAGTTCCAACTGTTCAAACAGAGAATGCATTTATGCTTTACAGCCCAAGTAATTGCAGGACCAGAAAAACACGCTGTAAAAATTCTAATTGCCATTGGAAATGAGGGATTACACAGAATCAATACCTTCGGATTATCTGAACAGGACCAGAAGGATCCCGCAAAGATATGGAAAGTGCTGGAAGATCAGCTCCAATTATGACAGAATTTCAGTATTCACTGCCTGGAATTGATGTCCTATAGGCAACAGCCACAGGAATCAATAGACCATTTCATCAGCAGATGCTGTAGTAAGGGCAGCGAATGTGACTTCACAGAAGCTGAGCTGTCAGATTGAATAATGGAGTTGGTGATCGTATCAACACCCATTGAAGCATTTCAGAAGAACCTCTTGGGGGAAAATGAAAGGTCATAGCATTGATGCACTGCTGGAAGATGGCGGGAAATACTATGCCTTGTAGCTGGACAACAGGACCTAAAACACTAGGTGCAACCAACAGTATTGACACCATAACCAGGTCTAAAGAGCAAGCAAGCTGTGTGGTAAGTGCGGTCTGCCCCACTCAGGGTGAAATTGTCCTGCATTTTGAGATCTATGCAAGGCATGTGGTGCAAAATGACACTGGGCCTGCCTATGCAAGAATTCTGGCTTGAAAGATACATCCAGAAGCTACGGTAGGACACGAGCCAACAGAAGATAGGCGCAGCAACATGGCAACAGTAGCAAGGAAAGCACCAGAGTCCTGCATAGACGCAAGCCAATACATGAAGTCCGCAGTGAAACAGACCTGAGATAAGACTCAAGTAGGAGCAATTCTCAGTCAGAAGACGAGCAAGCGTTTCACATTGTGAACGTGACACACCATTTTGATGAAGTCAAGCAACTGGAAGCTTTCACCATCATCAACATCATGTGCCCAAAGAAAGCTGGCAAAAACACGCTCAAGATCAAGATTGACACTGGCGCTAGTGCAAATTTACTACCAGCCCGAATCCTCAAAGATATGTACCGGTGCCGTTGCAGATCAATGATACAACCGACAACTGCCAAGTTATCTGCAGACAACGAGTTACCCCCATCCCTTGCAGTGGCACACTAATAATGCAAAGCAGATACGGCAAGTTGGTATGGAAACCACAAACGTTCTAACTAGTAGACAATGAGCGGACCAGCAGTGGCAGGATTACCACTGTGTAAGGACATCAGCATCATAACTATCCACGAAGGCATTGCCAAGGAGAAATCTCCAAAGACCGTAACCTGCTCGCAGACTCTGACCAGCATCAAACAGTGCAGTCTGGAAACCCAGCAACAGCACAACCATGCCGTGCCTTCACTTCTGCTCTCTACAGAACCACCAGCACCATGAGCCAGAATGGGCAGGTGACCAAGCATGAGACCAAGTACTCTTCCCCCAACAAGTCCTCGACCTTGAGCCCCAAGCCTTCAGATGCAGAGGATGAGGAGAGGCAAAGGACACACAATGTCCTGAAGAGGCAGAGGAGGAATGAGTTGAAGCATTGTCTATTGGCTCTTCGAGATGAGGTGCCAGAACTTTCCAAGAATGACAAGACCTCAAAAGTGGTCATCTTGTGAAAAGCAACAGAGCATGTTAGCAGGCTGAAGGCAGAGCAACAGAAACTGAATGCAGAGAGGGAGAAACTTCAGAAAAAACAGCAACAGATGAGACACAAACTCCCCGAGCAAGAGTTGTTAAACCAACGAGGATGACCTATAGACTGTTGCGTCTCTATTTGTAAATTTCACAATTTGCACCCATGTATAAATAATTTTGATATTATCTAATTTCATATGTTTGTACTTCTTACATACAAGACTTATCTTTGGAAAGAATGGGGACATTGTGTGATTGCCTTTAAGAGTAATGTCCCTTTAAGATCTTAGTATGATAATGAGCCTAGTACCAGTATGTAATCATGTGACTACATGCTAGACTCACTGTAACTGTAACACCAAGAGTCAAGTCATGTAGCAGTTAGCTCTGTACTGTATATACTTGTTAGCTGTTCATAAACCTGTTTGAGATCTTCAATCAACTGAACTCCATGCATCTCATTTATGTTGCTTCAGACAACATAAAAAGCTTCATATTACACCAAGTTCTCATTCCTCATTTACAGTAATAACAACAGAGTTTCCGGTTGAGTCTAATTCAATTTAAGATGCGAAGTCCTTGTCAGTTTCATTGCAAGCTTACATCAAGTTCATCTGTTTTAAGAGAGACATTAACCCATTTATTTACCAGTTACAATAGTGGATAAAGAGGAACTTTAGGTGGGTGTTGCAGTGTTTTTGAGAGAAAATTGCACATGGCATTTGCAACATTAGGACTTGTGATAGACTGTGAAATTATGAATAGCATAAAATGAGCAATAGCGAGTCAACAGTCCAATTTACATTTCTCCCTAATATTTATTTCCACTAACTTTAATGGCAATACGATTCAGGACAATGAGCTGTCTATTTTCTATCACCTGGTTCACCACTATTGCACAATGTCAACATTAAGCCCCTGAAATTTCCACTGCCAGAGACATCTTTTGCTTCCGGGATGAATTAAGACAATCGCACAATAGACCTGATAAATGAGCTGCACCACGAGCCATAAATAATAAACCAATGAGATGTGAAACCAAGGCCTCTGCTCCCTCTCAGCTGGACGTATAAGAATCCAGGGCACAAAGAATTGCAAGTGAGTTCGCCCTGGTGTCCTGGCCAATATTTATCCCTCAATCAACATCACCGAAACAAATTAACATAAGAACATGAGAAATAGGAGCAGGAGTAGGCCATTCAGCCCTTCGAGCCTGCTCCGCCATTCAACAGGATCATGGCTGATTGTCTACTTCAACACTATTTTCCTGTATTATCCCCGCTAAGGGCCTGCTCAGGTCGGGGAAAAAGAACCTGACCTGAACCCGACCGATCCACAGCAGACCTGAGCCTGACCCAGCCTGAGTCCATTTTGCGCCGTGCCCGACCCGAGCCCGACCTTGACCCAACCCGAGCCCGACCCGGCCATCCCTTTACTTACCTTCCAACTTGGAACCTCCAGGAAGCTGCAGCGTGTGCATGATGACATCATAGAGGCGTCACTCGCTCACTGCGCAGACTCAGTTTCGTCCCGGACTCCCAGCTCAGGTAACTTTTTATTTTTAATACTTGCCGGCAGAGCACGGTGTGTGTGTCCAGCCCAACCCGGACCTGGCCCGATCCGACCCGGGCCAAGCCCAAAAGCCGGACCTGAAAGAAGGACCCGACCCGACCCCAACACATGTCGTTGGGTCCCGTCGGGTTCGGGTCAGGTAGAAAGCCTTTAATCCCTGTATCCCTTATGTTTTTAATATGTAGATATCTATTGACCTCAGTCTTGAACATACTCAATGACTGAGCCTACACAACCCTCTGGGGCAGAGGATTCCAAAGATTCACCACCCTCTGAGTGAAGAAATTCTTCCTTATCTCAGTCCTACATGGCCTGCCCTTTATTCTGAGACTGTGTCCCCTGGTTCTAGACTCCCCAGACAGGGGAAACATCCTTCCCACTCTGTGGAACCCTGTAAGAATTTTGTTATGTTTGAATGAGATCACCTCTCATTCTTCTAAACTCCAGAGAATAAAGTCCCAGTCTGTTTAATCTTTCCTCATAGGACAATCCCTCTATCCCAGGAATTATCTTGCTGAACCTTTGTTGCACTCCTTCTATGGCAAGTATATCTTTCCTTAGGTAAGGAGACCAAAACTGCAGACATTACTCCAGGTGCGGTCTCACCAAGGCTCTATATAATTGCAGTAAGACATCTTTACTCATATACTCAAATCCTCTTGTAATGAAGGCCAACATACCATTTGCCTTCTTAATGCTTGCTGTACCTGCATGTTAGCTTTCAGTGACTCATAAACAAGGACACCCAAGTCCCTTTGAAGTTCAACACTTCCCAGTCTCTCACCATTTAAGAAATACTCGGTATTTCTGTTTTTCCTACAAAAGTGGATAACCTCACATTTCTCCACATTGTATTCCATCTGTCAAATTTTTGCCTACTCGCTTAACCTCTCCAAATCCCCTTGAAGAGTTTTTGCATCCTCCTTCCAACTCACACTTCCACCTGGTTTTGTGTCATCTGCAAACTTAGAAATATTATATTTAATCCCCACATCCAAATCATTATATAGACTGTGAATAGCTGGGGCCTAAGCACTGATCCTTGTGGTCCCCACTAGTCACAGCTTGCCAACCTGAAAGTGACCCATTTATTCCTACTCACTGTTTTCTGTCCATTAACTAGTTCTCGATCCATGCCAGTATATTCTGCCCAATCCCATGTGCTCTAATTTTGTTTACTAACCTCTTGTGTGGGACCTTATCAAAAGCTTTCTGACGATCTAAGTATACCACATCCACCAATTCCCCCTTATCTATTCTGCTAGTTACAGAGTGATCTGATCATTATCACATTGTTAGTTGAGGGAGCTTGCTGTGCGCAAATTGGCTGCTGCATTTCCTACATTACAACAGTGACTACACTTCAAAACTTGAACACTTCATTGGTTGTAAAGTGCATTGAGATGTCCTGAAGTTGTGAAAGACACTGTAGAAATAGAAGTCCTTCTTCTTTCTCATGCTTTCATACCCTTGAACCCTACAAAGCGCACTATAAAGACCATGCAATCCTCAGTCAGCGAACAGGTCAGAAAATTGACCAATGAATGCCCCAAACAAAGAAGGAATGAGGCTCATCAGAAAGCATTTGATATGTTAGCAGAGGAGGTGATGACCAGAAGGAACATTCAACACAATAAATAAAATGTTGCATCTGAAGCTAAAAAGAGAGCATTGGAAGCAATTAGCTAGCGCACATACAAAAAAGGGCTTGGCAGGACACCAGAAAATGGTTCAGTGATACTAAACAGGTATCCAAGCAAAACATGAGTGCCAATAAATGAGTCAGAAGTGAAACTAATTGAGGATCCTAGACTTGAAAAGTACTAAGAATGATAAAAGAGAAACGATCTTACTTTCAGTATAAAATTCTTGCCTAGAATGCATGACATGGCGATCAAAATGGAAGCAGAGCCTGAAACAGGAAAAATCCTGATTTTTTTAATACATAAATTTAGATCATTAGAGTGATGCGAATTAAGATTGGCTTCAAGTCAGCTGTATCTTAGAAAAGCCTCCTCTTCTTCTTGGCCCAAGGGATTGCCAATGTGCAACACTGTCTGAAGAAAGTCTCAAATATAAACCGAAATACTCAGCAGGTCAGGCAGCATCTGTGGAGAAAGAAGAGAAACATTTTAGGATTTTCAAAATCTCATCAGAAGTTTTCTACTTGTATTTCAGATTTTCTGCAGGATTTTGCCTTTTGTATGAGAGATAGCCACAGTTTTGACTGAGAAAGAGCGATGATGCATTATTGGTCAGATCTGGTGGAGAAGAGGGTGCGAACTGAGGCATAGGCCAGCTAGAAATTGAAGAAATAGAGAAGAGCAAAGGTCATGAAGGGGCTTGCGGCCCATTGGTAACATATTTGCATCTAAATCAAAAAGCTGTGGGGTCAAGGCTTACCTCAAAGACACAAGCACATAATCTAGGATGACACATCAGTGGAGTGATGTGTGAGTGCTGCATTTTCAGAGGTTCAGTTCCCATGGTTTACCTTGCCTGTGCTTATCATGGCAGCCACCTGTGCCAGTGGTGACCTCATTGCAATCTTTAAAGTTATGAAACGCTTTGATAAAGTAGACACAGATAGAATGTTTCTACTTGTGGTGAAGAACAAAACTAGAGGCCACCAATATAAGATATCACTAAGAAATCAAACAGGGAATTCAGAAGAAATGTCTTCACCCAGAGAGGTGTGAGAATGTGGAACTCGCTACCACAGGGGCTGGTTGAAGCAAATAGTATTGCTGCATTAAGGGGAGGCTAGACAAGCATATGAGGGAGAAGAGAATAGAGGATTATGCTGATAAAGTTAGATGAAGAAAAGAGTGGAGCATAAACACTGGCATGGACCGGTTGGGCCGAATGGCTTGGTTCTGTGCTGCATATCATAGAATAATAGAATAGTTACAGCACAGAAGGATGCCATTCAGCCCATCGTGTCTGTGCTGGCTCTCTACAAGAGCAACTCACCTAGTCCCACTCCCCCATTTTTTCCCATAGCCCTGCAGATTTTTCTATTCAGATAATTATCCAGTTCTCTTTTGAAGGCCTTGATTGAATCTGCCTCCACCACACTCTCAGACAGCACATTCCAGATCCTAACCACTTGTTGCACTCAAATGGTTTTTCTCATGTCACCATTACTTCATTTGCCAATCACCTTAAATCAGTGTCCTCTGGTTCTCAATCCATCCAATGGGAACAGTTTTTCTCTACCTACTCTGTCCAGACCCCTCATGATTTTGAACACCTCCATCAAATCTCCTCTTAATCTTCTCTTCTCCAAGGAGAACAGCCCCAGCTTCTCCAATCTATCCACGTAACTGAAGTTCCTCATCCCTGGAACCATTCTCGTGAATCTTTTCTGCATTCTCTCCAATGCATTAACATCTGCTCTAAAGTGTTATGCCCAGAACTGGACACAATACTTCAGTTGAGGTTGAACCAGTGTTTTACACAGGTTTATCAAACTCCCTTGTTTTATACTCTATGCCCTATTTATAAATACCAGGATGTCATATGCTTTTCTTGCCTGGATGGATGCAGCTCCAAAAACATTCAAAAAGCTTGACACCATCCAGGACAAAGCAGCCCGCTTGATTGGCCCCCCATCCACAAATATTCACTCCCTCCACCACCAACGCACAGTGGCAGCAGTGTGTACCATCTACAAGATGCACTGCAGCAACGCTCCAAGGATCCTTAGACACCACCTTTTATTTATTTATTTATTTATTTAGAGATACAGCACTGAAACAGGCCCTTTGGCCCACCGAGTCTGTGCTGACCATCAACCACCCATTTATACTAATCCTGCACCAATCCCAAATCCCTATATTCCCCTACCACCTACCTATACTAGGGGCAATTTATAATGGCCAATTTACCTATCAACCTGCAAGTTTTTGGCTGTGGGAGGAAACTGGAGAACCCGGCGAAAACCCACGCAGACACAGGGAGAACTTGCAATATTAACCTTATAAACCCAAGACCTCTACCAACTAGAAGGATAAGGGCATCAAATGCATGGGAACATCACCACCTGCAAGTTCCCCTCCAAGTCACACACCATCCTGACTTGGAACTATATCGCCGCCGTTCCTTCACTGTCTCTGGGTCAAAATCCTGGAACATCCTTCCCAACAGCACTGTGGGTGTACCTACCTCACATGGACTGCAGCGATTCAAGAAGGCAGCTTACCACCAGCTTCTCAAGGGCAATTAGGGATGGGCAATAAATGCTGGCCTAGCTAGCGATGCCCACATCCCATGAATGAATAAAAAAAAACATTTTCTCAACTTGCCCTGCAACCTTCAATGATTTGTGCACATATACCCCCAGGCCCCCTTCTTCCTGCACACCTATTAGAATTGTATCATTTATTTTATATTGCCTCTCCTCGTTCTTCCTACGAAAATGAATTACTTCACACTCTATGACTTCTCTGCATTAATTTTCATCTGCCACTTGTCCACCTATTCCACCAGCCTGTCTATGTCCTCTTGAAGTTTATCACTATCCCTCCCACAGTTCGCAATACTTCCACGTTTTGTGTCATCCGTAAATGTTGAAATTGTGCCCTGTGCCCTCAAGTCTAGGGCATTAATATACATCAAGAAAAGCAGGGGTCCTAACACTGGGTTCTTTGGAACCCTAGAATATACCTTCCTCCAGTCCGAAAAACAACCATTCAGCACTACTTTCTGTTTCCTGCCACTCAGCCAATTTTGTATCCATGCTGCTACTTTCCCTTTTATTCCATGGGCTCTAACATTGCTGACAAGCCTATTATGTGGAACTTTATCAAATGCCTTTTGGAAGCCCATATATACATCACCGCATTACCCTCATCAACCCTCTCCATTAACTCATCAAAAAACTCAAGCAATTTAGTTAAACATGATTTGCCTTTAACGAATCCGTGCTGAATTTCCTTAATTAATCCACATTTGTCCAAGTGATGATTAATTTTCATCGAATTATTGCTTTGAAAGCTTTCCCACCACCTAGGTTAAACTGACTGGCCTGTAGTTGCTGGGCTTAACGTTTGGAACTCTATATAAAATAGCTTTAACCATCTGCTGCTGCCATAAGAGTCAATAGCAAAGCTGCCACATACAACCAAGCAGTTTAATATATTCTTCACAGCTCCATGGGTGAAACCAAAATGATTTGCCCAATGTGTCAATACCCTGTACTATACTTACTGATTTAAAAAACTCCACTGATTTCAGACAAAGCCCAATCTTCAATAACAACTTACATTTATATGACACCTTTAACATGATAAAAATTTCCCAAGGTGCTACACATGAGCGTTATCAGACAGAAATTGACACCGAACCACCTGAGGAAATTCGAGCAGCTTTAATCAGCTGTTCACACCTTGTGATTACCTTCATGATGAGATTCTTAGCTTTGGTATTGTTTTGAATGCAAATGTTAACAGTTTGGGAAAGCAGCTGGAAAATTCAAACAATTTCACTACGTGCAGACTAATAGCATGATGGCCAGATGAAGATTTGGATGCATATGTGCTGTCAATTATGTTTTACCACAACATGACCTTTCATTGCTACAAAGTCCCATGGTTTTACTAACCACCACATATAGAAGGCAAATCATGTTGACACAAACACACCCAATATACGTGGTAAGGGCTGTATTTCCTTTCAAATGAGACATTAAACTGAGACCACAGCTGCCCTTTCAGGGGGATGTAAAGGTCCCGTGGTACTATTCAAGGAAGAGCAGGGGGAGTTATCCCCAATGTCCTGGTCAATATTTTATCACTCAACCAACATCATGAAAAACTGGTCATTATGACATTGCTGCTTGTGGGAGCTTGCTGTGCACAAATTGGCTGCTGTGTTTCCTACATTAGAACACGGACTACACTTCAAAAGTATTCCACTGGCTGCAAAGTCTCTTTGAGACAACCTGAGGTCATGAAATGAGCGACACAAATACAAGTCGACCTTTCTGAGCAGGCAGCAAGGACCATTTATTGACAAAAATGGGAGTGCACAGAAATGGAGGTAACCTTTGGACGGATTGGAAATAGGTCACAAGGTAGGAGGCAGAGAGTGGGGAGCTCGAAGGAGTCAGAAAGCTCTGCATTTATATAGAGCCTTTCACATTCTCAGGACATTCCAAAATATTTTACAGCCAATGAAGTACATTTGAAGAGTAGTCACTCTTGTAATGTAGGAAATGCAGCAGCCAATTTGCACAGCAAGCTCCCACAGACAGCAATGTGACAATGACCAGATAATCTGTATTTTTATTGTTGTTGATTGAGTGATAAATATTGGCCAGGCCACCATTGATAGCTTCCCTACTCTTCTTTGCAATAGTGCCTTGGGATTTTTCCATCCACCTGCGAGGGAAGATGGGCTTTGGTTTAATCTCAACCAAAAGACAGCAGCTCCTCAGTTGTGTGCTGGAGTGTCAGCTTTGATTTTTATGGTCAGGTCCTGAAGTAGGACCTAAACCCACAACTTTCTGACTCAAAGGCAAGAGTGCAACTCACTGAGCCACATTAAGCACAAAGTGGGAAGATGAAGAGTAACTGTGAAATGAAGATGGCAGATGGTAAAGAATTTAGCGTTCAGTAAAATGATTTAACAATCAGATTCAGCATCAGAAAGTACTGTGACATATTCACAACAGCTTGTTATTCATCCATATAAAATTAAAATCCCTGTAATCTTCCCTGGGACTTCAATCATCGCCTTCCCTTGTAACCACTCCACCTCTGTCCAGTTAATGTCAGTATTTCATTCTTTCCCATGTTATTCATGAGTTAAAATCAGTAACACTGCCTATTGTAACTTCTATCAGTCTATTATTCCAGTCAAATTGGTTTTGAGTGCTAATTTAGATGACTAGAAATTGCTTTCAAGGTCCTCCAGCCTAAAGTAGTCTTGGGAAGCAAGCTGCGGAATTTCAGCAGTCATGCCCTGCTACCCACTACGTTCAGTGAATAGTGTCGGCAAATGTAAGTTCATCTGCCAAGAGGAAAGACATTGAAATCTGAGTGTTCCATTATATGAAAACAATTTCCATATGTTCTCTCCTGAACATTACTGTGTCTCTTGGCATTGAAAGCTGTTTTACTAGCTTATGAAAAGTGGCTTTGATTCATTGCAACAGAAAGGGACTATTTTACATATCCTTCAACACAATGTATATGAAATACTTTGAAATCCTCTAACTGCAGTACAACAAAGTATACCTATTCACCACAGAAGGAGGCCATTCTGCCCATCATGCCTATGCTACCTCTTTGAAAGAGCCATCCAATTAGCTCCACTCCCCTGCTCTTTCCCCATATCCCAGCATCTTTTTTTTTTACCTTTTTAATATATTTCCAATTCCATTTTGAAAGTTGCTATTGGGTCTGCTTCTACTACCCTTTCAGGCAATGCATTCCAGATCATAACAGATCTTCTCCTCATTTCCTCTCTGGTTCCTTTGCCAATTATCTTAAATTTGTGTCTTCTGGTTACCGACCCTCATCTGACTTACATTCAGTCACTTGCGCCATAGCAACACTGGGTGCAGAGTGCTCTTGGTAATGCCACGCTGTGGAAAACCTTTGAGGACTGCCCTAGTCAATCTACACCCCCTGTTCCAGGCTGGCACTCCAACTGATGCTAATGAGTTAATTAACAATCCTGCTGAAGTGGAATATCTAGGCTTGAGTTTCAATAGGCTATTCCACTGTGAGATTGCAATCATAGCTGATCCCTCTTCTGCCCACATCTATCCAGCTGATGTTCCTTTACATAAATCAGACCTGGGAACATTGGCTTATTTTTTTCTCCCTCCCTAGCCCAGAGGTAATCATCCAAATTGGGTCACCTCTACCTCCATGTTTGTTCAATTCAGCGAATGCAACTTCAACTGTGCATTAGCTTTGGGTTCTTGCTGATCTGTAAATTAATTAAGAGAACCTGTAAGTACATCTTTTAATGGTCAGTACTTAACTATGGCCACGAACATAAACTATCATATTAGTCTTGTTAGCTCCACTCGTACTTCTTCTGAATCATTGCAATTCGTTGATTCACTCCATTGACAAATTAAATTAGTTATACACTGAAACCAAGGAATGTAATTACTGATAGGCACTGCATCATTTCCCAAGGCTGGATGAAAGATCATTCATCAAATATCATGAGCAAAGTTAGCTTCCCAGTATCTTCTGTTTTTATTTCAGATTTCCAGCATCTGCAGTATTTTGCTTTTGCTGAAGATAAATGAGATCTTCTGCTTTTTAATGATGTTGGTTGAGGGATAAATTTTGGCTAGGAAACCAGGCAAACTCCTCAGCTCTTCTTTCAATCGTGCCACATGGATCTTGTACATCCACCTGACATGACAGAAGGGGCCTTGCTTTAATTTCCTCATACAAAAGAGCACACCTCAAACAGCATAGCACTCCCTCATTATACTGCATTAGGTCAGACCACATACTCAAGTCTCTGGAGTGAGACTTGAACCGATAACCTTTCTGCTTTAAAGGGACCCTGAGCCAGAGCTGACACCCACAGGACCTTGATTGCTTGAGTATTGAGGTTCTAGTGACTATTTGTTACTTCTATGCATGTATTATCCTTATCTTTATAACTTTTCAAAAACAACACAAGAATCAACAAAGCAGCAAAAGCAGTATAGATACATCCCGAGTTATTTGATTATGAAGATGTCTACGTTCAGTTCTTTGTAGCATGGTAACATAAAGACAATAAATTTCCTCTGAATTTCCTTTGGCTCCGCTGCACCATCATTTTTTTCACCTGCTCAATATTTTGTGTCCCTGATACCTTCCCTCTTCTCAGGATCAGGAGTGTTTAAATACTTTGGGCAGGTCCCTACATCGTTTGTAACATTGGATCTGAGGACCTCTCTCAGGTTGGGGAGGAAACTTGCTGTGGTGCCTTGCTACAGTGCAATGGGTCCCCATTACTATTGGACATAAATGAGAGGAAATACATTGTTTTACACATTTCCCTCATTTGCGTGACATAATATGCCCCTCATATGTGGGCCAGTGTATTATGTGCCCACCCCCTTTATATATAGCCGTTTTTCTGGGTGGTAAAGGGTGGGGACCTGGCACAACTAAGGCCCTCCTTTATTTTTACACCAAAGACTAAGAGGAAATTTGGGGCTAAGAACCTTTTGGGATGTAAATGGTTATCAGGCCCAACAAGCAGGCCTCTTTTGGTGACTTCTTTCCCAATTTTTGACCTTGTCACCATGGGAGAAGATGGCTTCTATGGCCCAGCAAACTCAAACATGTTTAACGGGAAAGCAGTTGAGATTTTGCAACACCTAACAAACAGATTAAATCCCTCCCCTAAATATCTCAAACCTGTCCCTTTTTAAAAACACATCAAAAAGGCCCCTGAGCTACTTGTGCTGTCCACTTCAATGGTTTTCACTGGTAACTTATTCCACAGCAATATTATCTTCTCTTCTTGCTTCTAATTTTCCTCATTTTTACCTCATGCCCTCTGCAATTTGAACTCTTCATTATAGTGAACAATTTTCAACTTTTATATGCAATCGTGCTATTTCCTGAGAGCATTTTTCAATCAATAGACCCATGCAGAAGCAAATCAGAATGCATTTTGCATCATAGAAAACAGTGACATTCACAAGAACATAAGAACGCAAGAAATAGGGCCAGGAGTAGACCATATGGCCCATCGAGCCTGCTCTGCCATTCAATACGATCATGGCTGATCTTAGGGATCAACTCCACTTTCCCGCCCGCTCGCCATATCCCTTGATTCCCTGTGAGACCAAATCTCTGTCTATCTCAACCTTAAATGTATTCAACGATGGAGCATCTACAACCCTCTGAGGTAGAGAATTCCAAAGATTCACAACCCTTTGAGTGAAGTAATTTCTCCTTATCTCAGTCCTAAATGATCAGCCCCTTATCCTGAGACTATGCCCCTGTGTTTGAGATTCCCCGACCAGGGGAAACAATCTCTCAACCTCTACCCTGTCCAGCCCCTTCAGAATCTTGTATGTTTCAATGAGATCGCCTCTCATTCTTCTGAACTCCAGAGAATATAAGCCCAATTTACTCAGCCTGTCATCATAGGACAACCCGCTCATCCTCGGGACCAATTTAGTGAACCTTCGCTGTACAAATGCAGCCTCATGTACTGAAATGTCACTGTCTGCAACATTTTTGACAGCTGCCAGTAGAAAAGATGGCACTGCTCAATTTGTCACAAAAACAAAAACAAATGAAACCCAAATGCCCACAGTGGCTGTGATCGCCACCTCCATCCCACCCCTAGCAGTACCTTACTCCCTCCTGCCATGGCTGTTCTCTTCACTGCTGCCTCCCACATCCGTGTGCTCGCTGCTTGCTCCATGCCTTGCCACTTATCCCCCCCCTTGGCCACTCGCACCCTGTTTCACCCCCACCCCACCCCCGCCAACCTGTGGGTCACTCCCTCCCGGCCTTGCCGCCTTTTCCCCTCTGCTCTGCCTCTGCACGCTGCTCTCTCCTGCTCGCAGTCTACCTCCCCTCTCCGCCTATCTTGTCATTCTCTCTCTCCCCCTGCTTCCCCCATGCGGGGAAGAGAGGCAGTGATCGCGGGAGGGAGCGAGGACCAGAAACGGGAGGGAGCAGGGAAGCAGAGGCAGCGTAGAGGGGAGGAAGTGGTGAGGCCGGGTGAGAGTGGCCCACAGGTAGCTGTGGGGAGGTGAAGCTGGGAGCGAGTGGCTGAGGGGGGATAAGTGTTGAGGCCGGGTGCAAGCGGCGAGCAGACGTTACAGTACACGATGAGGTTTTCGCGCACATATGCGAATTAGTCCTGGCAAGTGGGTGCTGATATACACTGCACATGTGCAGTACCATACTGACAGCAAGGGTCCGTTCTGCGCATGTACGAAGCTGAGAGTCCTCTGATGATGTCGATTCTGGGCTGCGTTGTCAGGAGTCACTTCGTTTACTAAACGGTGGAAATAGAGGCATAAACTCAAGGGGCTGAATGGCCTCCCTCTGTGCCTTAATGAGTCTGTGGCTTATAATCTTCCAACATGCACTGCCACATGTGACAGCACTTTGCAACATTCAACCCACAAAGGAACTTGATCACCAGATGTTGTGTGTAATAGGAGCATTCCAGGCCCTGCTAAGATGAGACAATCAACAGAACTAAGACGTGGTCAGACCAGTTAGTCACATGACTAACCTGCTTGGCAACCTGGGGTTTTCTGAATTGTACAAACAGTTTGAACTCAGAGTGCCTGTTTGCTCCTGGACTGAGAAGATCTCTCCTGTCTGCTCCCATCTCTTTCTCACAAACCTCTGAATCCACTGAAGACACATGAACCCCAAGAGAGAAAAGTCTCCTACAGCGAACAAGGCTTATGAAGAATACTGGGCCCCAATGAAAAGCAAGATCTACCTACAATCAAGGACTCTACAGTGAGCTCAAAGAACCGTAATAAAAACTCTTCAGATATTGCCTCAAACGTTTCCATTTTACTTTTTATTCTGCTCTTTTATGTCTCTATTTGCATGTGTGTATCGCGTATGCATGCTAGCAGGGACGCGTCATGTATCCGTAGGCGTTAACCGAATTAGAGACTAATTTTTCTTCTTTAAACCTAAGAAAGCCTGTTTGTGCTGGTTTCTTTGCCTTATAATTGGAAAGCAGTGAACAAGGATTCACCAAGGGGGAGCTAAAAACACGGTGTGTTTAAAATTTATCCCTGTGACGGTAAGATCAGGTGAAGCCTGAGAGGGACCCCTAGGCACCTTTCTTACTTGGTCGTAGGAATCCAGATCTGTGAATTACTCCCAGCAGAGATAATTTCCATGAATGGTGTTTTAAGATTGCAGTGTGAATACAATACTGTTTGAGGCACACTCTCTGTTATTTTAATCTTTTGTATCTAAGCAACTGTTCTGAATTTCGATATAGGCTGAAACTGTGTTCATCTTTCATCAATGTAACCTTGGAAATATAACTCCAATCTAGTTGGTATTGGTAAAGCAGAAAGGCAGAGTTCACGAGTATGCTATTTAATTTGAAAAGTGAAGGAGCCAATTTTTCAGAGATTTTGAATTTCATTCCGTCTCTGCAACATTTAAATTATAATACATTGAAAGCCAAATACAATAAAGCTTGGTCTTTTGCTCACCACCACGATGCCCGCACCACCCCTCACCCCCACCCTGCTGCTGGAACCGCCACTAAGACCAACTCAATCAATCAAGTCTCGTACTTAATTGGGGGAAAATAAGTCTTTGCGGGTTAACTATCCGAGTGTGCATTTGGCTTGCAGATGACATCGAGTTTTGCCATTGATTATGATAATGCTTACTGCCAAAAAATAGCAAATCCGATTGGAAAGTGAATGAAAGAAAGAAAGAACTTGCATTTATATAGTGCCTTTCACAACCTCAGGATGTCCCAAAGCCCTTTACAGCCAATGAAGTACTTTAGAAGTGTAGCCACTATTGAAATGTAGGTTAACACAACAGCGAAACATGTAGATGGGCCGCACCAACAGCAATGAGACAATGACCAGATCATCAGCTTTAGTGATGTTGGTTGAGAGATAAATATTAGCCAGGATACCAGGGAGACCTCCTGTCCTCTCTTGGAAATTGTGTCATGGGATTTTTTGCATCTACCTGAGAAGGCATCCACCTAACATGAGCAGAATGGCCTCCTTCTATGCTGTAAATGACTCATCCAAAAGATGGCACCTCTAGATGTGCAGCACTCCCTTAGTATTGGAAGTACTGGAAGGTCAGCCTAGATTTTGTGCTCAACTTTCTGGAGTGAGTCTCAAAGCGACAACCTTCTCACTCGGGGCAAAGTGTAAAGAAAATAAAAAAGCTGTAAGCAAAATAACACTGTAATCACAGCATTGTGTTGCTGAATCTGAGCACAGGCTAAAAGGGAGTCAAGTTTCTTTCAGGACATAATTCCAGGCTCCTGAATCTGTCCAATGTTGACAGCTTGATACCAAAACTAGATTTTTCGTCTACCTATTTGATTGTCACTCTTATGGTACCAATGATTGCCCCCAGCAGTAGGAACACCCCTTTAAGAGGAGGGGAATGAGACCAATGTACAACATGGCTTTTCCTTTCTTCATACAACATGTGGACCCTGGCAATGAATGGTTCTGATGTTGCCAGCGATCTGGTTGTTGCCTCACTATTGGTAGTGCTTTCAGTCCCGGCAGCAGGACTTCCTCCCTCCTTGCAAAATTAAGCTCCAGATCCCTCAATCCTTTGTCTCTCTCTCTCCGCAGCAACCCATCCAGGTGTCTCTTGAACCCATTTGCACCATTTGCTTCAATAGCCTTTCCTGATTATCAAGTCGATTACAATTTAAGCGAAAAAATTCTGCCTGACTTTCCTTCTTAAAGTTTCAACTTGCTTTCCTTGGCCCTTTACTGTTTTACTTTTGTTTACAAAGTCAAGGAGCCCAGTTCCTTAATTTTGCTTGTAACAACACTTCCTGATTGTTGGAGTCAATTTCATCAGACGTCTCTCATGTGTAATGATATCCCTCTGGTGAACAGAAGACAGGAACTGTAAGGGGTTATTTTTACAATTGCTGATATTGCATCGCCCATTGTACACCGTGCTGTCCAGAATTTAAACAACACATTGAAAATGTCTGGAAAGCTCAGGCAAACCCCACCCACTGAAATTGTCATGTCATTTACTAGCGTTTTCTGACAATAATTAAACATTTATTAAATTTTATGCCTAGACTTTGTAAAATTATATTCATAAGGAAAACAGCAAAGGGATTTATTGATAGAGCGTAAGAGGTGTATTCAATCAATTTGATGTCTGTGCTCTGTGTGGTGTGTCATTTAGTGAAATGCACCATCTAAATGATAGAAGGCATGGTGACATGCATCCCAACATGTCATCTGTAGTGACAGCTGAGTTTTCATTGAATTGTTAAATAGATGCAATACAGAGCTACATTACACATTACAGAGCACTTACACATATATTGTGGCTCTCATAAGGCTGCAAAGTTATTCGTAGGTGGGGTTAATCGCTGGCAACATCAGAACCATTCATTGCCAGGGTCCTCATGTTGTATGAAGAAAGGAAAAGCCATGTTGTACACTGCAGAAGGTAGGACATTATAGAATCACTGAGTGCAGAAGGAGGCCATTCATTCCATCGGCACAGTGGCTCAGTGATTAGCACCGCAGCCTCACAGCTCTAGGGACCTGGGTTCAATTCTGGGGAATGTCTGTGCTGAGTTTGTAAGTTCTCCCTATGACCGTGTGGGTTTTCGCAAGGTGCTCCGGTTTCCTCCCCCCATCAAAGACTTGCAGGTGATAGGTAAATTGGCCATTGTAAATTGCCCCTCGTGTAGGTAGGTGGTAGGGAATATGGGATTACTGTAGGGTTAGTATAAATGGGTGGTTCTTGGTCAGCACAGACTCGGTGGGCCGAAGGGCCTGTTTCAGTGCTGTATCTCTAAATAACATAAATAAAAATGTCTCTTCCAGTTGTTTGAATGATCTATCCAATTACTATCATTCCCCTCATCTTTTCCCATAGCCCTGCAAATTTTTCCTTTACAGGTAATATCCAATTCCCTTTTGAAATTACTATTGTAACTGCGTCCACTGCCCTTTTAGTCAATGCAGAAATATCATAACAGCTCACGTGTGTAATATGCTTATGGCTCAGTTGGTAGCATCCTTGTAGCTGGCTCAATAGACTGTGGGCTCAAGTGCAACCCTAGGACCTGAACACGTAATCCAAGCTGACACTTCAGTGCAGTGCTCAGCATTGTTGCACGTACTGTCTTTCAGACGGATATAAGTCGATCCCATGGCTTTATCTGATAGAGCAGCAGAGAGTTCTCCCAGTGTTTGGCAACTAAGTGGTCCCCAACCTCATTTGCTGTTTATGGACTTATCTGTGTGCAAACTGGCTGCTGTGTTTGCCTGCAACACAACAATGACCCCATTTTGAAAGGAATTCATTGGATGTAAATAGCTTTGAGATGTGCTGAGGATATGATAAGGTGCTATATAAATTCATGTTCCTTCCTTCTATGAGGCCTGAACAGGCTGTTGGAATGCACCCACTCTGTGGTCAATGCTGGAGAAATGCAATCACCTTGGTGAGCATGTACAAAATTCAATTTGGGGGGGGGGGGGGGGAGAAAAACAGAATTCACCAATTTAAAATAAAGGAACAGCATTGTATGTGAGGAGAAAAACATTATGAAAAATCACTGCAGGTCAGTATTAAGATTGAAACCAGCTATTGCTTGCTGGAATTATGCTAGGCATGAATTTAAGATATAGCTTTTATCCACATGCTCCCAAAACAATTTCATAAATAACTTGATTAATAATGTTTTTTCAGAGTATGATTAACTTTATTTTATAACTTTAAAGCCACTTGGTTTATTTATATCGAAGAGGCCATAATGTAACTAAAAGGTTCTCAATCCATTTTGTTCTCTAAAGCACGGTATGCTCATTGTGTTCTGGCTCACAAATTTCCAACCCTGGTGCTTTCAAGTTAGTTGCATTTTAATGATAGCAGCAAAATACTGCAGATGCTGGAAATCTGAAATAAAAACAAGAAATGCTGGAAATACTCAGCAGGTCTGGCAGCACCTGTGGAGAGAGAAGCAGAGTTAACGTTTCGGGTCAGTGACCCTTCATCTGCTTCTGTCTCCACAGATGCTGCCAGACCTGCTGAGTACTTCCAGCATTTCTTGTTTGCATTTTAATGATGGTCGTGCCACTGAAATTGCTTCTCTAGTAGTTCTTACTTGCACAAGGCTCAGCTCTGATTATTGAACCCCTTATAAATATTGCTGTTGCAGTTGTGATTAGTGAGTTGAGAGCTAATGACGCATACATTGATAAAAGGTGCTTCCCTTATCATTTCAGCACCTTTTCGTGTCAGCCTACATGACGGAGATGAAAGAACCGGTTCAAATTCAGTGCTGCACGAAAAATAAAAACATTGCTGAAGATATATTTGGGGAGCAGGGAGGTCATGTTGGAGTTGTAGAGAACTTTGGTAAGGCCACAGCTGGAGTACTGTGTGCAATTCTGGTTGCCACATTATAGGAAGGATGTGACTGCATTGGAGGGGGTGCAGAGGCGATTCACCAGGATGTTGCCTGGGATGGAACATTTAAGCTATGAAGAGAGGTTGGATAGGCTTGGGTTGTTTTCGCTGGAGCAGAGAAGACTGAGGGGTGACCTGATCGAGGTGTACAAGATTATAAGGGGCATGGATAGGGTGGATAGGGAGCAGCTGTTCCCCTTAGTTGAAGGGTCAGTTACGAGGGGTCACAAGTTTAAGGTGAGGGGCGGGAGGTTTAAGGGGGATTTGAGGAAGAACTTTTTTACCCAGAGGGTGGTGACGGTCTGGAATGCCCTGCCTGGGAGGCTGGTAGAGGCGGGTTACCTCACATCCTTTAAAAAGTACCTGGATGAGCACTTGGCACGTCATAACATTCAAGGCCATGGGCCAAGTGCTGGCAAATGGGATTAGGTAGACAGGTCAGGTGTCTTTAATGCATCGGTGCAGACTCGATGGGCCAAAGGGCCTCTTCTGCACTGTATTATTCTGTGATTCTGTGATTCTGAGATTTTTTCCCAAAGGAAAAATAGGCCAGGAACCATTATGTTATGACCTGTGCAATTTTCCAATATTTTCTGCGCCCATTCAAACAGTATGCTTGGCACAGAACCAGGCATGTCTCTCCTATAAAATGTCCTTCCTTTATCCTTCCCTTAGAATCATAGAATCTTACAGTACAGATGTGACCCATCGCTCTTTCAATGAGCTACCCATTAATCCAACTCCCCCTGTCTCTCCCCCAGCCCTGCAATTTTCTCCCCTTCAAATATTTATTGAATTCCCTTTTGAAGGTTACTGTTGCATCAGCTTCCACCAACCTTTCAGGCAGTGCATTCCAGATCATAACAAAAAAAATTCTCCTCATCTCACCACTCGCTTTTTTTTCACCAATCAGTTTTAATCTGTGTCCTCTCGTTACTGACTCTTCTGCCAGTGAAAACAGTTTCTCCTTATATACTCTTACAAAACCCTTCATGATTTTGAACACCTCTGATACACCAGTTACACCAGAAGCTCAGTTTCCAGGTATGATAACCAAGACAGATAGCACTCATTAATGTGAGAAGTAAATTGTTGTTTTTAATTGTTATATCTCCCCTTAACCTTCACTGCTCGACACAGAACAGCCCCAACTTCTCTAGTCTTTTGATGCAACTGAAGTCCTTCATCTGTGATATTATTCTAATAAATTTTCTCTGCAGTCCGAAAGGTTGTGTCTCATAATGTGGTATGGTTCCCTAACACATTGTCTAAGTGGCTATTCTTCTTGTCAGTGTGTTTTGGGAGGCTATTCCACAACAGGAGCATCACAGCCAATCCTAATAGTATATTCTTATGTTGCATTGAAGTGTGTAGTGGCTGTGACACCAGCGAACAGCAATATCCCACAAGCAGCAATAAAACAAATGACCAATTAACATTTTTTTTGAAACCCTGGAAGCTCTGTATTATCTACTCCATATCCTGATACCATCCAAATCCTTTTAAGATAGTGGTTCGCACCGCAGCCTCACAGCTCCAGCGACCCGGGTTCGGTTCAGGGCACTGCTTGAGTGGAGCTTGCAGGTTCTCCCTGTGACCGCGTGGGTTTCCGCCGGGTGCTCCGGTTTCCACCCACAGCCAAAGACTTGAAAGGTTGATAGGTAAATTGGTCATTGTAAATTTCCCCTAGTGTAGGTAGGTGGTAGGAGAATTGTGGGGATATGGTAGGGCATATGGGATTAATGTAGGATTAATATAAAATGGGTGGTTGATAGTCAGTACAGACTCGGTGGGCCGAAGGGCCTGTTTCAGTGCTGTATCTCTAAATAAAATAAAAATAAATTGCTAGCAAGTACCCTGTTAGCCATAGCTCAGTGGGTAGCACTCTTTCCTTTGACTCAGAAAGTTGTACGTTCTAAGTCCCACTCTGGAGTCTTGAGCACTAAATCTAGGCTGATAGTCCAGTCCTGAGGGAATGCTGCACTGTCAGAGGAAAGAGCTAGAGCTAATACAGGAAAGATAATCAGTCTTGCATGTGAGAGAGACAAATAGATAATCTACAATGATGGAAATAAGTTGAATATCTGAAAGTAAAGGATAAGCAAATATTTTGGTTGGGGCCCTTCAAATGATATGTCAAACCAACCAATCAACATCATTGAAGAACAGATTATTTGGTCATTATCACATTGCTATTTGTGGGATTTTGCTGTGTGCACTTTGGCTAATGTGTTTCCTACAATAGTGAATGCACTTCACAAAAGCTTTTCTTTGCTGTAGCTGTGAAAGACGCTATATAAATACAAATCTTTCTTTTCGCTTTGAAATAACTATTGACATTGTAATCTCATTTTAAGCATTGTTCACTTCTTCAGTGATTTTAGCAGTATGGACATGCACTGTATCAGAAGCTACCAGGCTGATTTCATGGATCTCACCCAATGTGAGTGCACGTCTGGAGACGGTGGGGTGTGAGGGAGTGGGGTTGGGGGGGGGGGGGGGGCGGATATAACGTAATGCTGAATGCCAAAATTTTCCACCCAACGTTAAAGAGTTTGAGCAGTAATAAAGATGCAATTCCACTGAAAGAGAGGGATTCAGGGATGTGATGAAATGGCAGGCAGATGGTTGATCGAGCAAAAAGGAACAGGTTTTGATGGGCCGAATGGTCTTCTGGTCACCAAAACTCTTAAACACTCACTGTAGCAGTCTATTTTATTACATTTCCTGTACAAGAGTCCGTCAGTAAACCAACAATTGCAGCAACACATAGTTCAACATCCTTTCTCAGAGGCTAGGAGACCTGCAATATTGTTCAGTGGCAAAACTTGACATTGATGAATTAGGCTTTCTGAGACAGTTTGTGTGAAAACTCTTCTAAAAATTGGAACCAAAATAAAACCAGTTGTAAGAAGTATGCTACAGTGAATGTCAAACCTCAAACTGGCTGTATTGCCTTAGCTCCAAATCATTGAACTGAAGACAGGCTCAAAAGCACTCAGCAATGAATTGTCACTCAATGCGACACTTCCTGTCACGAGAACTCAATCTGATTTATGTGTTCCTTATTAGATAAATCCATAAGAGTCGGTAATATTATTTTTATGTAACAGGAGATTACCTCCAGGATAATCACATTTCAGTTATGACCTCAGTTGAGAGTTTTATAACCACTTTTAAGATTGGCTACTAAGATGGAAACCAGTAGAAATTTCAAATAGCAAAATTATTCCCTATTAGATTCTAATTTATGTAACGATTATATATAGACAATGGTTATATGAACTGACAGGCAATTTATTAAGAATTCCCTACTGCCTTTATCCATTGTTTGCTTACTTTTTGCTAGGAGGGCCAGCACATACAGAATATAGAGGAATTGTTTGCGGGAGCTTGCTGTGTGCATATTTGCTGATGTATTTTCTACGTTACAACAGTGGCTACATTTCAAAAAGTACTTCATTGGCTGTGAAGTAATTCGTGACGTCCTGTGATCCTGAAAGATGCTATATAAATGCATGGCCTTTTTTTATTTGTAATTATCCAACAGCATAAATTCAGGGCCCAAATATAGATACACCATTGGTACCTCCTCCCATCTAG
Organism: Heterodontus francisci; assembly: GCF_036365525.1. Classification (NCBI taxonomy): domain Eukaryota; kingdom Metazoa; phylum Chordata; class Chondrichthyes; order Heterodontiformes; family Heterodontidae; genus Heterodontus; species Heterodontus francisci. The sequence continues at coordinate 12,676,353 of NC_090393.1, forward strand.
TTAATGCATTCAAAATAGACTTTGAATTCTCACTGGGTTTTGCTCCTTAATTGCAAGACATTGTCAGATGGGGAATATCCTCCTTTAGAAGTGCAGCTTCAGTGGAATAGTACACGTGCGTGACCATCTATATTTGGCCCATCTTCTTAGCTTGGGGTTTATTGCGTTGGCATGTCATGCTCCCGGGGGAATTCACCCCATCAACAGGAGAATCGCAGAAAGTGATAAACTCAGTACAAAACCAGAAGAGGGGGCAGAAGCTCACCAAATACCAGATTCAAGACACCAGCTAAAGGCCTCAGCTGAGAGCACGATCTTCAGCCAGTGAAGAAAGAAAGGCTATCATATCTTCAGGACATCCTAAAGCGCTTTACAGCCAATGAAGTACTTTTTGAAGTGCAGTTAGGGTTGTATTGTAGGAAACATAGCAGCCAATTTGCACACAACAAGCAATGTGATAATGACCAGATAATCTGTTTTAAAGTGCTGGTTGAGGGATTAGTCACAGACATGGGGAGGTGGTGGCATTGTGGTATTGTCACTGGACTAGTAGACCAGAGACCCAGCGTATAGTTCTGAGGATAAGAGTTCGAATCCCACCACAGCAGAAGGTGGAATTTGAATTCATTTTATAAAATCTGGAATTAAAAAGCTAGTCTAATTTTTATATTTAGAGATACAGCACTGAAACAGGCCCTTCGGCCCACCGAGTCTGTGCCGACCAAGAACAACCCATTTATTCTAACCCTACAGTAATCCCATATTCCCTATCACCTACCTCCACTAGGAGCAATTTACAACAGCCAATTTACCTATCACATGCAAGTACTTTGGATGTGGGAGGAAACCGGAGCACCCGGCGAAAACCCATGCAGCCACAAGGAGAACTTGCAAACTCCGCACAGGCAGTACCCAGAATTGAACCCGGGTCCCTGGAGCTGTGAGGCTGCAGTGCTAACCACTGCGCCACTGTGCCTAATGATGGTGATGCAACCATTGTCGATTGTCATAAAAATCTATCTAGTTCACAAATGCCCTTTAGGGAAGGAAATCTGCTGTCCTTACCTGGTCTGGCCTACATGTGACTCCAGACCCACAGCAATGTGGTTGACTCTTAAAATGCCCTCTGAAATGAAATAGCAAGCCATTCAGTTGTATCATACAAAGTCAATAAGGAATGAAACCAGACGGACCACCTAGCATTGACCTAGGCACTGGAAATGACAACTGCAAACCCAGCCCTATCAACCTTGCAAAGTCCTCCTTACTAACATCTTGGGCTTGTGCCAAAGTTGGGAGAGCTGTCCCACAGACTAGTCAAGCAATCAGCCTGACATAGTCATACTCACCGAATCATACCTGACAGACAATGTCCCAGACGCTGCCATCATCATCCAGGGTATGTCCTGTCCACCGACTGGACAGACACACCAGAGATGGCGGCACAGTGGTATACAGTTGGGAGGGAGTTACTCTGGGAGTCCTCAACATCGACTCCTGACCCCATGAAGTCTCAAGGCATCAGGTCAAACATGGGCAAGGAAACCTCCTGCTGATGAATCAGTACTCCTCCATGTTGGACACCACTTGGATGAAGCACTGAGGGTGGCAAGGGCGCAGAAAGTACTCTGAGTTGGGGACTTCAATGTTCATCACCAAGAATGGCTCAGTAGCACCACTACTGACCCAGCTGGCAGAGTCCTAAAGGACATAGCTGCTAGACTGGGTATGTAGCAGGTGGTAAGGGAACCAACAAGAGGGAAAAACATACTTGACCTCCTTCTCACCAATTTGCCTGCTGCAGATGCAGTTGTCCATGACAGTATTGGTAGGAGTGACCACGGCACAGTCCTTGTGGAGACAAAGTCCCGTCTTCACCATGAGGATACCCTCCACTGTGTTGTGTGGCACCATCACCGTGCTAAGTGGAATAGATTTCGAACAGACATAGCAACGCAAAACTGGGCATCCGTGAGGCATTGTTGGACATCAACAGCAGCAGAATTGTACTCAACCACAATCTGTAACCTCATGGCCCGGCATATACCCCACTCTACCATTAGTATCAAGCCGGGGGATCAACCCTGGTTCAATGAACAGTGCAGGAGGGCATGCCAGGAGCAGCACCAGGCATACCTCAAAATGAGGTGTCAACCTGGTGAAGCTACAACACAGGACTACTTGCATGCCAAACAGGGTAGGTAGCATGCAATAGACAGAGCTAAGCGATCCCACAACCAATGGATCAGATCTAAGCTCTGCAGTCCTGCCACATCCAGTTGTGAATGGTGGTGGACAATGAAACAACTAACTGGAGGAGGTGGCACCACAAATATCCCCATCCTCAATGATGGGGGAGCCCAGCACATCAGTGCAAAACATAAGGCTGAAGTATTTGCATCCATCTTCAGCCAGAAGTGCCAAGTGGATGATCCATCTCGGCCTCCTCCTGAAGTCCCCAGCATCACAGATGCCAGACTTCAGCCAATTCGATTCACTCCGCGTGATATCAAGAAACAACTGAAGGTACTAGATACTGCAAAGGCTATGGGCCCTGACAATATTCTGGCAATAGTACCGGAGATTGCTCCAGAACCTTCTGCGCCCCTGGACAAGCAGTTCCAGTAGAGCTACACCGCTGGCATCTACCCAGCAATGTGGAAAATTGCCCAGGTATGTCCTGTACACAAAAAACAGGACAAATCTGACCCAGCCAATTACCGCCCCATTGGTCTACTCTTGATCATCAGTAAAGTGGTGGAAGGTGTCGTCAACAGTGCTATCAAGTGGCACTTGCAATAACCTGCTCAGTGATGCTCAGTTTGGGTTCCGCCAGGGCTACTCAGCTCCTGACATCATTACAGCCTTGGTTCAAACATGGACCCAAGAGGTGAGGTGACAGTGACTGCCCTTGACATCAAGGCAGTATTTGACCGAGTATGGCATCAAGGAGCTCTAGCAAAACTGGAGTCAATGGGAATCAGGGGGAAACTCTCCACTGGTTGGAGTCGTACTTAACGGAAAGGAAGATGGTTGTGGTTGTTGGAGGTCAATCATCTCAGTTCCAGGACAACACTGCAGGAGTTCCTCAGGGTAGTGTCCTCGGCCCAACCATCTTCAGCTGCTTCAACAATGACCTTCCTTCAATCATAAGGTCAGAAGTGAGAATGTTCGCTGATGATTGCACAATGTTCAGCACCATTCGTGAGTCCTCAAATACTGAAGCAGTTCATGTAGAAATGCAGCAAGACCTGGACAATATCCAGGCTTGGGCTGATAAGTGGCAAGTAACATTTGCACCACACAAGTGCCAGGCAATGACCATCTCCAACAAGAGAGAATCTAACCATCTCCCCTTGACATTCAATGGCATTATGATCATTAAATCCCCCACTATCAACATCCTGGGGGGGTTAGCATTGACCAGAAACTGAAAGGGAGCAGCCATATAAATACCGTGGCTACAAAAGCAGGTCAAATGCTAGGAATCATGTGGTGAGTAACTCACCTCCTGACTCTTCAAAGCCTGTCCACCAGCAACAAGGCACAAGTCAGGAGTGTGATGGAATACTCCCCACTCGTCTTGATGGGTGCAGCTCCAACAATAATCAAGAAGCTCGACACCATCCAGGATAAAGCAGGATGCTTGATTGGGACCCTATCCACAGACATTCACTCCCTCCACCACCGATGCACAGTGGCATCAGTGTGTGCCATCTACAAGATGCATTGCAGCAACTCACCAAGGCTCCTTAGACAGCACCTTCCAAACCCGCGACCTCTACCACCTAGTAGGACAAGGGCAGCAGATGCATGGGAACACCACCACCTTCAAGTTCCCCTCCAAGTCACACACCATCCTGACTTGGAACTATATCGCCGTTCCTTCACTGTCATTGGGTCAAAATCTTGGAACTCCCTTCTGAACAGCACTGTGGGTGTACCTACCCCACATGGACTGCAGCGGCTCAAGAAGGCGGCTCACCACCACCTTCTCAAGGGCAATTAGGGATGGGCAATAAATGCTGGCCTGGCCAGCGATGCCCACATCTCATGAATGAAGAAAAAAACACCAGGGAGAAGTCCTCCGGTTCTTTGAAATAAGGGCTGTGGGATCTTTCCTGTTCACCTGAGAGGGCAGATGGGGTCTCAGTTTAACAATGGATCTGAAAGACAACACCTCTGACAGTGCAGTTCTCCCTCAGTACTGCACTGGAGTGTAAGACTATGCAGTGATTGGTTAGGACCTGCAACACGTTGCCTGAGAGTGTGATGGAGACAGATTCAATCGAGGCTTTCAAAATGGAATTCGCTTATTAGCTGAAGAGAAAAAAAAATTGCAGGGCTACCGGGAAAGGGCAGGGGAGTGGCACTAGCTAAATTGCTCTTGCAGAGGGCCGCCACAGGCTCAACAGTCCGAATGGCCTCCTACTGTTCTGTAACCATTCTCTGATTCTATGGTTCATTCTTCAGAGTGAAGACCAGAAAGTTCTCTCTTTTGATGTCCAATTTGTGGCCAATTCGCTGATCTCAGCTTGAGCAGTGGTAGAAGTATAAAATTCACCTCCGTGCCCCTGGGCTTGTGGAAAGGAAAGTCGGCTACAGGGAGAAGTGACTCTGCCAAATGAGGTCTAAGATTTGCTTTCAAACTGCTCGAACTACCACTGTTTGTGATTGGGGAGGTGTTGCTTATAGTATTGCACTTTCTAATATTGCCATTAAGTACAGCAATAAAGGGGTTTGGCAGTACCTTCACACACTCCATTATTTTGCTCTGTACTGAATGTGACTTTGCTGACTTTTGTATTGTCTTCCCGAATTTGTATGGCAGGTAATTAGATTGGCTGCTGCATGATGAGGGCATAGACAATGAACTGGGAATAGATCCACCATTCTTACTTAATTGACAAGCGGAAAGGATATTGATTCTGAGGCAAAATCAAAGTGCTGCTTATTACTTGTCAACTAGTAGGTCATCCAATTCTCTCATAGTTCAGGTACACAGAATGCTAGAGACTTTTCTCTCTTACAGCAGGTCCCATGAGAGAGCAATGCTTTGGCAATTTGCCTCAACAACTTGGATGCAGTCTGCACATCTCTCAATAGATACCATAAAGACAAGTGCAAGAGTAATTCATGGAGGATTCAAGGGCAGGGATTACACTGTCAACTATGATACAGACTGTAAATGACTAGAGATTCAGGGGCTCTGTGAGTGTGGGGGAAGGGGCGGGTGGATTTTAACCCCACCTGCATGGCAGGCATCCTTTTAAAGTTCAAGTCACTTGAGGGGGGCCTTGAACTCATGACCGTTAGATTCAGAAGTTAGAGCACCATGCCTGCGGCTACAGTGACACCTAAAATAGCACCTAAAACTCCAGATGAAGGAAATGGGCTGCAGTTCACGATGGTAATTCTAGCCAGCTACCCACCGATTTCCCAAACTGTTTTTGCCCCAATTTGGCTTTTAACCCAGGGTAGGCAGCAAAGGCACCCACACAAAGAAAATGGGGTCTTTCTTCAAAGTTATAGAATCATTATGGCCCATCGAGTCCATGGTGACTCATTGTAGAGCAATCCAGTCAGTCCCATTCCCATGCTCTATTCCTATAGACCTGAAAGTTTAGTTTAGTTTAGTTTAGAGATACAGCACTGAAACAGGCCCTTCGGCCCACCGAGTCTGTGCCGACCATCAACCACCCATTTATACTAATCCTACACTAATTCCATATTCCTACCACATCCCCACCTGTCCCTATATTTCCCTACCACCTACCTATACTAGGGGCAATTTCTAATGGCCAATTTACCTATCAACCTGCAAGTCTTTTGGCATGTGGGAGGAAACCGGAGCACCCGGAGGAAACCCACGCAGACACAGGGAGAACTTGCAAACTCCACACAGGCAGTACCCGGAATTGAACCCGGGTCGCTGGAGCTGTGAGGCTGCAGTGCTAACCACTGCGCCACTATTTCCCTCAAGTTCCCATCCAATTTCCTTTTGAAATAATTGATTGTCTCTGCTTCTACCACCCTCGGAGGCAGTCAGTTGCAGGTCATTACCACTCACTGCGTAAAAGTTTTTTTCCTGACATCTCCCACAGTATCTCTTGCCCAAAGCCCAAAACCTTAAACATAGAATACAGGCAGGCTGACCCAGGATCTCTCACCTTTGCCACCAACTAATCTCCCTAAGCAAGAATCGTACTTGTTTAAAGGGTGGTGTAGTGGTAATGTCACTGGATTAGTAATCCAGCAACCCAAGCTATATGCTGGGGACATGGGTTCAATTCCTGCCATATTAGCTGGTGGAATTTAAAGAGAGGCACAGTGGCGCAGCGGTTAGCACCGCAGCCTCACAGCTCCAGCGACCCGGGTTCAATTCTGGGTACTGCCTGTGTGGAGTTTGCAAGTTCTCCCTGTGTCTGCGTGGGTTTTCGCCGGGTACTCCGGTTTCCTCCCACCACCAAAAGACTTGCAGGTTGATAGGTAAATTGGCCATTATAAATTGTCCCTAGTATAGGTAGGTGGTAGGAGAATATAGGGACAGGTGGGGATGTGGTAGGAATATGAGATTAGTGTACGATTAGTATAAATGGGTGGTTGATGGTCGGCACAGACTCGGTGGGCTGAAAGGCCTGTTTCAGTGCTGTATCTCTAAATAAAAAATAAATACCCCTAGACCAACGTGCATATTGGGGTCTGATGCAATCCCCAGCACGTGACTACAAGTTAAAATCAGGCTTAAGTGAGAGAGACACTTCTTGTTGTTGGAGGATTGGGGGTGGGGAGGGGGGCGTTTAGGCCTCTCTTGCCCTGACATCTCCTACTTGCTCCTCCCAGAACCCGCTCTTTCAAACCTACCCGTGTGCCTAGAGGCACCAATTTTCCAGCGTCTGACAGCCACTTCCCGCTCACTTCCTCCCTGTTCCGGGTGGGAAGTAAACATGTCCATGAATTAAAATAGGCCCTGCTCTGATTCCTGCAGCAGTGGTCCGAGCTTCCACTTCACCTTGATCCCTGCCCGTTTGGAATTAAAGTCGGTGGCCAACTATGTAGGTATGAGTCTTGGCTGCGTTGGTAACATTCTTACCTTTGCATCAAAGGGCTGCGAGCTCAGGTCCCATGCCAGGACTGGAGCACAAAAGTGTAGTATTGAGGGAATGCTGCACTGTTGAAAGTGCTGATTTTCAGATGAGATGGTAATTGAAGCCCTTTCTGCCCTCTCAGGTGGATGTAAAAGATCCCATGGCACTATTTTGAAGATCAGGGGAGTTATCCCCGGTGTCTTGGCCAATATTAATTCGGGGGTTCTTAAGTCCACCCCCTCATCCGCGCCACGGAACCTGGGCAAAACAGGGTGAAGTATGATGGGGCTCTTTATGTCCTGGGCTGCTTCGGTGAAGGCCTTTTAGGAATCTTAGAAATACTCAGCAAACGGGCCTCTGGCAAACAAGTCCTCAACGGTAGAAAAGGCGGAGGAAGATGGGCCATCTGAAATATCTCAATGGCTGATCTAGCAGATGGAGGCTGCAGTAGAATGAAACCCTTCAATCATCTTGGTTTCTTTGCCATTAGATTAAGGTGTCATTCCATCAAGATATGTATGGAAGCTGGTGTGCAACAGTTTCTCCACACTAAAAGATGTCACACACAGGCATCTTCCTTACCGAGCACATTCCAAGCTTTAAGAAAGTATAAACTTACATTGGAGGCAGTGCAGGTAAGGTTCACTAAATTGGTCCCTGGGATGAGGGGGTTGTCCGATTATGAGAGGCTGAGTAAATTGGGCCTGCATTCTCTGGAGTTCAGAAGATTGAGAGTTGGTCTCATTGAAAAACAGATAAGATTCTAAAGGGGCTGGATAGGGTAGACACAGAGATTATTTCCGCTGGTCGGGGAAACTAAAACATGGGGGCACAGTCTCAGGATAAGGGGCCAATCATTTAGGACTGAGATGAGGAGAAATTACTTCACTCAAAGGATTGTGAATCTTTGGAATTTTCTACTCCAAAGAGTTGTGGATGTTCCATCGTTGAATAGATTTAAGGATGGGATCGACAGATTTTTGGTCTGTCAGGGATAGCGGGCGGGAAAGTGGAGTTGAATCCTAAGATCAGCCATGACCATTCTGAATGGCGGAGCAGGCTCGATGGGCCATATAGTCTACTCCTGGTCCTATTTCTTGTGTTCTAATGTTGTGTTCTTATCCTCCAAGCACTTTGGCAACCAGAAAATGCTCACCCCTTTTTGGGGAGGGGGCTAGAAAAGGTATCCTAAACGTAGTTTGCCTCACCTCTCCTGACTGGATATTGGCATCCAGAGGGATCCCCTCCTCCAGTAGAAACACACAAAAGAAACAAGTAGCAAAGTATGGGACCTGGAACATCAAGACCCTCATGGTCACACCCGCGAGTGAAGCCCAGAGTGTCGCAGTGCGCTTGTCGCCTGAGAACTCTGGTATGACATTGCCACTCTGAGTGAGATCCAGCGAGCTGGAGAGGGGCAGCTCAAGGAACACTGAGGCAGCTATACTTTCTTCTGGAAGGGAAAATCAGAAGAAGAACGCAGAATTCACGGAGTTGCATTTGCCATCAAAAATGAGCTTGTCAACCAGCTTCATGAGTTCCCACTTCGAAGCAATGAGCTCCTCATGACTCTTCGTCTCAAACTGGCAAGGAGCCAATATGCCACCGTGATCAGTGCATATGCCCCAACTCTAGATGCCACCAATGAAGCCAAAAAAGATTTCTATGCCCAAACTTGCCCAAGCTCTCTGTGGGGTTCCAAAGGAGGACAGGCTTATTCTTCTTGGAGACTTCAATTCCAGAGTTGGAAGAGATTCCAATCTCTGGAATGAAACCATTGGCAGGGAAGGAATTGTAAATGTCAACTCCAATGGCATTCTTCTCCTTACCAAATGTGCAGAACATGGGCTTATCATCACCAATACCCTGTTCTGACAGAAGAACAAATACAAAATATCATGGCAACACCCACAGTCCAAACACTGGCACCTGATCGATTATGTCATCGTCTGTGGCCAGAATCACAAAGATGTTTGCACCACCAGAGCAATGACAGGAGCTGATGATTGCTGGGCCGATCACTGACTTATTTGTTCAATCATGTCCATCAAACTAGCTCCCAAACGACGGATGCAACAGAAGAGATGTCCATGAAAGATCAACGTCGAAGCTCTGAAAGATCCAATGAAAATAGACCAATTCCAACAATGCCTTTGGGAAAAGCTTTCAAACTTCAATCAAGAACAGAAGAAGAGGGTCCACAGTGCTTGGGATGTGCTTAAGTTCAATATCATCAATGTTTGCAAAGATACACTTGGATTTTCCGTCAGAAAACACTAGGACTAGTTTGATGAAAATGATCAAGATATTAACAAACTGACTGATCGCAAGCACAAGACTTTCTGTGCCTGGCAGAATGACCCAAACTCAAAGCAAAAGAAACTGGCTTACCAACAAGCAAAGGCAGAGGTGCAAAGGACCACCCGCAGCATGAAGAACAGCTGATGGGCAGACAAGGCAAAGGAGATTCAGCATCTTGCTGACATGAATGATATCCATGGCTTCTTCACTGCCACAAAGACCATTTATGGCCCAAGTACTCAAGGACCAACCCCTTTAAGGCCTAAGGATGGGGGAGATCTGATCAAAGAAAAGGAACCTGTCAATGCCCGTTGGAGGTAGAATTTTGAAGACCTTTTCAATTAAGAATCCATTGTTGATGAAAGTGTTTTCAATTCCATCGCACAACATCCAGTTAGAGACGACCTCAGAACAACGCCAACGGCCATCACACAAATGAAGAACAACCAAGTGGCAAGAAGTGATGGAATCCCCGCTGAAAACTTTAAGCATGGAGGAGAGGAATTAATATTACAACTCCACGGCCTCATCCCACAGATCTGGAATGAAGAGGAAGTCCCGAATGACCTTAAGGATGCAATGTTTGTGACAATCTTCAAGGGGGCAAATCCAACTGTGGAAATTACAGAGATATCTCCCTGCTCTCCATTGCAGGAAAGATCATTACAAGAATCCTTCTGAACCGATTCATTACACTTGCTGAAGAGTTACTCCCCGAATCTCACTGTGGGTTTAGGCCATCAGGAGGCACCGCTGACATGATTTTCACAGCTCGCCAACTACAAGAAAAATGTCATGAAGAACATCAACATCTTTACATTGCATTTTTTTGACCTAACAAAGGCCTTCGACGCTGTAAATCATGAGGCACTCTGGAAGATTCTATTGAAGCATAGATGTTCTGCAAAATTCGTCACCCCTCCTTTGCCTGCTTCATGATGATATGCGAGCGGTGATCCTTAGCAATGGATCCATTACAGATCCCTTTGAGCTTAAGACAGGAGTTAAACAAGGTTGTGTCATCCCCTCAACTCTTTTTTCGATCTTCTTAGCTGCTATGCTCTGTCTGACTAGAGAAAAACTCCCTGCTGGACTGCAGCTTATTTATCAAATGGACGGTAAACGACCTAATCTCAGGCAACTCCAATCAAAAACTAACAGCACTTCGACTTCAGTCATCGAGCTCCAATACACTGATGATGATGCAGTAAATGCTGTGTTGGAATCGATCTTCAGAGAATTGTTGACGTATTAACTGAGGCCTTTGAGAAGATGGGACTTACACTCAAACATTCAGAAGACCAAAGTCCTTGGTCAGCAAGCTCCAAATACACACGCCCCAGCCCCATTGATTAGGATTCATGATGAGTGCCTGGAAAATGTGGAATATTTCCAATACCTTGGAATTTATCTTTCACAGAAGGCTGACATTGACGAAGAAATCCAGCATCGCCTGAAATCTATTAGTGCAGCCTTTGGCCACCTGAGGAACTGAGTGAAGATCGCGACATCAAAACTGAAACCAAGCTCATGGTCTATCAAGCGGTTGTGATCCTTACCTTACAGTACGGGGCTGAAACATGGACAACGTACAGGAGGCACCTCAAAGCACTGGCGTCATTTCATCAACAGTGCCTGCGGAAGATCCTACATATCAAGCGGGAGGACAGGTGCACCAACATCAGTGTCCTCTCACAAGCAGGCACCACAAGAATCGAGGCTATGATTATCCACCATCAGCTTCATTGGGTTGGTTGTATTGTTCAGATGTTAGATACCAGGCTCCCAAAGCAGGTCATCTTCTCCCAGCTCAGTCAGGGCAGACGCACCAGAGGAGGGCAGAAGAAACACTTCAAGGATGTGCTGAAAGCCAACAGGAAGAAATGCAACATTGACGTCAACTCCTGGGAGACCATCGCCCCGGACCGAACCAGATGGAGGCAGAGTCTGTGGGAAGGATCCCAGCATTTTGAGATCCAACGACAACAAAATGAAGAAGAAAAGCAGGCGCAGTGAAAAGAACAAGCCGTGACCTGAACTAGTAATACACGACTAGACATCCCACATGACAACAAATGCCCTACGTGCCATGAAGTCTGTAGATCCCGAATCAGTCTCATCAGCCATCTTCGGACTCATGGAAGACAATCATCCTCACCTGTGAGGGACGGCCAATACATTGTGGGAGTTTGCTGTGTGCAAATTGGCTGCTACGATCCCTGCATTACTGCTGCGACTACACTTCAAAAATGCTTCATTGGCTGTAATGTGCAATTGGAACACCCTGTGGTCATGAAAGGCGCTATATAAATGCAAGCCTTTGTTTTCTTTTGTAGTACTTCTGGCTTTTGGCAGCAAACAGAAGTGCAGACATTTTAAGGAGGTATTGGGTGATCTTGATGCCAACTGGAAAATTCTGGCAATAGATTTACTGCTTTGGTAAATTGTTTACAGCAAAGAACTGGCAGGCACAGGAACAATGGGCCGAACAGCCTCTTTCTGTGCTGTGTGATTCTATGAACTGAAAACAGCACTGGAGCCAGTTATTGTGGATGTGGAGATCAAAATTATTTGAAATCAGGCTGCAAGTTCTGAAGAGTCTTGCTGGCAATTGAAGTCAGACTTGGGCTAGATCCCTAATCTATACTAGCAGACTAAAGGCAGCATAATTGAAGTTTTTCTTTATATTTCTGTCGAAACATGTCAGTTAAAAGGAGTGTGTTTACTGCATAATTTTATATGGAGTCATTAAACTCTAATACTGAAGAGTTTCGTCATGAGAATGCACCACATGTGTAGTATGTAAAAACAAACATTTGTAGCAATGCCATTGTATGATATTAGTGAATTATTCTGAAGGCAGACGTTGCAGACTGATGTAACTGCAACATTTTTGTGGAGGAAGTTACTGATATGATACAACTGGCACAAATAAATCTGTTGCCAGGAGGACAGCAGAATAAAAAAAGTCGCAGAACATTCAAAAAGCTATAACAATAATACAATAGAAATGATCAAAGGCCGGAATTTTACTTGACAGCGGTGGCCCCGCCTATTGGTTGAAAGGTCGGGGGTGAGCCCATCTCCGGCCTGGAAGCCACGCCGCAATTTTACGTGGGCCAGGCCCTTAATTGTCCTCGGCTGGGACTTCCGTCCCTCTGAGGTAGGAAGTCCCACCTCCAAGAGTTGCCAGCCAATCAGAAGGCTGAAAGCTCTTCAGTCTCAGAAGCGCCAGCAGTGGCTATTGCTGGAACTGTACCCAACCAGGACCAGCAGCAAGGACGTCACCCTTGGAACAGGTAAGTGGGGGGATTGGGAACAGGTAAGTGGGGATCGGGCCTCACTGGGGCAATCGTTTGGGGGGTGTCGGTTGATTGAGAGGGTGGGGGGAGGTGTTCCAGTGGGAGTGTCTTATGCTGCTGGGGGGGCCCTCCTTGGGGCACAGGGTGCCCCATCAGGTGGGATCAACCCCCAACCCGCAAGGAGGCCGCCAGGTTTTACTGGATGGCTTCCTCAAGTGAAGTGCCCGCCCGCTGCTGGCAATATAATACAGCGGCAGGAGGAGGCCCTTAAGTGGCGATTAATTGGCCACTTAAGGGTCGCAATTGGCCTGGGGTGGGCAGGCCATTTGCCACCTCCCCCACTGCTGGTAAAATAGCAGCGGTGGCAAGCAGGTGACGGGAACGACACCCTCCCGTCCGCCTCCCACTTGATTTCACAGCCCCCATGTCACCTCCCAGCCCCTCTCCCAGGGTGGGGGAGTATAATTCTGGCCAAAATCACAACACAGAAGGAGACCATTCAGCCCATCTTACTGGTGCCGATGCTAGCTCTTCACCTGGAGCTATCACCTCCAGCTAATGTGTCAGCTGCGGCTCACTGGCAGTGTTTTTGTATCTGAGTCAGAAGGCTGTGGGTTGAAGTCCTGCTTCAGGGATATGAGCATAAAATCTAAGCTGTCACCCCATCGTGCAGTAGGAGAACATTTTTTCCCCATAGAGTGTTGGGTATGTGAACAAATGTAATGACTCAGTCAGGCCACTGTTAATTAAAAAGGGTTACTATGAATTACTAACAACACACATCAAGAAGTTAACAGCAAATTAAGAACCAACATCATATCAGTATAGTAGATCAATAGAGCAACACCACCTCCTAAATTCATAGATAGATTACACTTGTTTCTTGGAGCGACCGATAGCAAGACATTAAGTGTCAAGTGACTCAAAGAACAGTGTTGGGGGAGTGTTTAGTCGAGAATGGGAACAAAGGTGATAGGGGATGCATGCAGATCCAGATGATCAAATGTTTCATAAAACATAACGTTGAGTAAAACAAAAAAGCTACTACCCCAATACAAAAACAAAATACTGCATATGTGGTTTGAGCTACTGGCCCAGTCTGAACAGTGCATATGTGATGAGCCATAGTCCGGTACAGTGGGTAACACTCCAGTACCTGAATCAAAGCAAAATACTGCAGAGGCTGGAACTCTGAAATAAAGACAAGAAATGCTGTAAATACTCAGCAGGTCTGGCAGCATCTGTGGAGAGAGAAGCAGAGTTGATGTTTCAGGTCAGTGACCCTTCATCAGAACTGACAAATATTAGAAAATGTAAAAGGTTTTAAGCAAGTAAAGCAGGGGTGGGGCAAGAGATAATCAAAGAGAAGGTGTTGATAGGTCTGATCCAGCACCTGAGTTAGGAGGTTTTGCGTTCAAGCCTCTTTTGAGAGACCTTTGCCCATAATCCAGGCTGACTGTCCAGTGTGGTACTATCAGAGGTGCTGTCTTCCGATGTGAGCTGAAATAAACCAGGGCCCCACCTGCCCTCTCAGTGGAGGTGAAAGATCCCATGGTGTTATTTTGAAGAACAGCAGGCAAGTTTTCCCCGGTGCCCTGGCCAACATTCGCCACTCGACCATCAACACTTAAACAGATAAGCTGGCCATTATCACATTGCTGTTTTTGGGAGCTTGCGGTGTGCAACTTAGCTGCTGCATTTTCTGCATTAAGAGAGTTTACACTTCTAAAACACTGAATTACCTGCAAAGCAATTTGGGACATCTCAAGGTTGTGAAAGGCATTGTATAGAAACAAGGCTTTCTTTACAGTTTGACTGAAATCGTTCTGCAAAGTAACTGATCTGTTGGATTATTGGTGCCAGTAAATTGACAGTGAGTAACCAGTTATATTGGGCGGGACGGGGCAGTGGCGGGTGTTCGCAGGGGGAGGGTCATCCATGAGAGGGCTCGTAGTATTATCAAATGAAAGTTATGCTAGGCATTATATTGGGTAACTTAATTGAGTTTGACAGAATCTATTCCATCTAATTACCAAGTGAGATTGAGGAAACAGATTTGAATCTTGCCCACAGATTGTAAAACTGAATCAATTTGCATTTTGGAGTGAGAATAGTTTTGGATAATCTTCAAATGAACTGATGACTGCTTAATGTTTTGGATTGCAAATGCCCTACACAAGCTAATAAGGGATTAATGAGGTAGGAGAAACCAAATGAAGTAGCATTAATAATTACTTGTTGGAAAACATTCCCAATATAGTCTGACTGAAATATTAACTGTGATATAATGTTAAAAGAAAGACTTGCATTTATATCATGTTCAAAAGCACTATACAACCAATGAAGTACTTTTGAAGGGTAGAAGAAATTTAAATCCCAGGAAATGGATGGGTTTGGGTCAGGTGGGCGATAAGAATTTTAAAAATCTCAACCTGAACTCACCTCCTTCAGGGTTGAATGGAGGCAGAAGAGCAGTAAGTAACTAATTCACTCCCAGGAGGCAGGTTTCTTATTTAAATATTTTAATGAGGCTGCATGCTTCAGATATTATCTCCATTTTAGGTTTAACCCTGGTCGGCTGAGTTTCCCGGGCCTCAGGAAACACAGCAGCTAAAGGGAGATTAGGATAGCTGTGTGGAAGAGCTAAGTGCTTTTCCAGCACTGCTTGTGGTCCAGGAGGATCTGGAATACTTCCTCCAGCCCACCAAGCAAATCTGCTTCCCCATGTGTTCTGATCCAGGGAGACAGGCGGTGAAGGATAGAATTGGAACCTAATATTTACATATTTAATAAGCTTTTAATTGCAGAAACACATTATACAAATTTGCACCTTCAAACCCAACAACCACAGTTTCAGTCTGCTCCTATATAGGAGCCCAGGTGAAACCCTAGTTAATGATCACCAGATGAATACAATTAAACACAATTAATATACAATTAACAACCCTCCATGCTCGGACCTCCCCTGCACCCCCCCCCCCCCCCCCCCCCATGATCTGATTGCCCCTAAAAGCCACAATTGGCCTTTCTGATCAGCATCCACCCAACCCCACCACCACCCCCCCCACCCCACCCCCCACCACATCCCAACCCATATAAGCTCTGCCCTAATCTTCTTATTTTCCTCCCCCGACCCTTTGGATCTCCCCACCACCCTCCGGCCTCTGAACTCCCTGCCCGATGTTTTACTACATTAAAATTGCTTCGTAAATGCAAGTTGTCGCTGGTCGCCTGTTATACGCCCCACCTGTTATTCGGGTCCTTTGACATTAAGAGAACTGAATATTGGCTGTATAACAATTGGCGAATCTGATGCCATCTGGTTCGTATTCATACCCCTATCTAATTCCAACTGCCACCTCCCCCCCATGTCAATTCCAATTACCTCTATCTTGCGAAGTCAATTCTTTCACAAATACGTCAAGGTGCACTCTACCCTTTGTGAACATGGGATGGTTAGATGCAGAATTACCCCCTAGGTTCTTTGAATGGAACAGTTTCAATCTTAGCTGTGCCACTGAGGAGATTGGGGCTTGGTGGATGGGACAGCATGGCATGCAGAACCAAGCACTTTATCACCATGCCCATCTATCTACCCTTTCTCTCTCTGCCAGGCTTACAAGTGTGTGGTAGGGTTTGGAAGTGGTACCTAAAGATAGGGAAAGAAAAGAAGACAGAGATAATTAATCAAAATAAACTGAAGCTCTTGAATTCTTACCCTGGGGAAAAACCCTTGACTAGTTGTTGCATACACCAGTCCATCAACCTGTGCACATGTGTACATCATATACATCAACACTTTTCTATTACAGGTCCAGCTTCAATTGTAACAGTACTTGTATTTTTGCCTCCTGTATAGTAACGACACTAGGGGAGTGGGTAATTCATTGAATTTTCTGTTATACGGCTAACATTATCGATAGTTTCATTATACCTTGCATTGTAGCTAGAGATTACTATTGGTGATAATGGCAGGCGATCATTTAACATGTTGGAATGCCATTCCCCAATCTGTCACTTTAATACACCTGATTATTTTAAGTTGGTTAATGTCTGTGTTTAGATAGAGGGATGTAATGTAAACACATTATGTGCTCACCTACTAATGTTGCCAACAATTAATTTCTAGGTGTATCGATGGCTCATAGTAGCACATATTCTCAATGCAACATACAAAATGCTTGACTCTCAAGTACCATGTTATAAAGAAATCAGAATAGTGAATAAAGAGCATGAATCTGGCAGGTATTTAAAGGGTAGAAATTATTGTTGGTGATACTATCACACAAAGGCTTAATGAGCCCATTATAGAGAGATACAGCACCGAATCATGCCCTTCGGCCCAACGAGTCCACACCGACCATCAACCACCCATTTATACTAATCTCTAATTCCCTTCTCTACTATTTAGTAAAAATGGCAACCCAAAACTGAGTTAACACCACTACTAAACAGAAAAGAGATCAAAACTTGATATGACTTAGTTAAGAATGTGAACAACAATGTTTCTGACAGTAATTTTTACCCTTTGGCTTGACTTCATAACCTTTTACCACAGCTTGGGAACTTGTTCAAAATAAAAGAGTAAGAGCTGTATTAATTAACGCCAGGTTAATGTGCTCTGCAGATACTTCAAACTTTATATGCTACAATGAAAAATAATCCTCAGAAAAATCCAACTACTCTTCACGCAATGCCACATGTAACCTAATGGTTACAGATAATATTTGCTACACTGAATTTCTGTCAAGTGCCCAAAAGAACCAAAGGCTTAAACCATGACCTTTTGTAAAGTGCAGCTGGCAAGACGGTGAAAAGAGATGCATTTACGTTCCTTGTCTTTCCCTCTGACTGACTTCCCTACAGAATTTGCTGAAAAAATAATGGCGTGTGAATTATTAATGCACAAATTGGCCAGCAACAAGTGGCGAGGAAGAAATACCTGGTGATTTGCAAATCACCACAAGTTGGTGGTAGATTTGCGTTGTCCCATTGCTACCTTCACAGAAACGGCATCTGGCCCTCAACCTCCCCATGATTTTCATGAGGTTGCTGTATTTGCACATTAATTATCCATTAAACGCATCACAGAAATTTAAGTCTAGTAATGAACTGTGTAAGATTCCTTCTAATGAGATTATCATTGTTACTGACTGCCAAGCAACCTCTCTGGTCCAGAAAGAGTCTCATCCCTTTAACTTGTGAATTATTGTTGCAGATTTTAAAAATGTTAAATTAATTTTTTTTTTACTTTTCCTTTTTGTCTCTCTCTTAATCCGATCTGTATGATTTGACATTTGTTACAACCAGGCGAGAAAGGTGTCTAGAGGTCTGTTACTATCTTCACCTGGTCTTATAGTAACAGTGTTTCATTTTAAACACACTGTGTTTTGAGCTCCCCTTTTTGTGAATCCTTGTTCACAGTTTCCAATTAAGGCAAAGAAACGAGCACACCAGGTTTTCTCAGGTTTAAAGAAGAAAAAATGAAATTTATTAAACCTTACACTTAAACTCTAATATAGTTAATGCCTACGGATACACAATGCACCCACGGTAGCATGCACACATGATATACACATGCAAATAGGGACAGAAAAGAGGAGAGGAAAATATAGTAAAGAGGGGTTTGAGGCAATATCAGAAGAGTTTCTTGTTAACTGTGCTTCTAGCTCACTTGATTGTAGGTAGTCTTGCTTTTCGTTGGGGCCCAGTGTTTCTTTTAAACCTTGTTCATGTAGGAGACTTTTCTCTCTGTGTGGTTCACGTGTTTTCACAAGATTCAGTTCCGTGGGAAAGAATGGAGACAGGCAGGACTGGAGAGGAGGTAATTCTTGCTTCAGTTCCAGGAGCACATGGTGTTCTGAGTTCAAATCCTGTTTTCTCCAATTTAAAACTCCCCTAGTTGGTCAGCAGGTGGTCACATGACCGACTGGTTGGACCAGGTCTCTTCTGTGTATTGGGGTGGGGACTGGTTCCTTTGGTACCTGTCTGGTACTATGCAAATGTCCTTCCAGTCAGGGGCTTGCAATTTTAAGTTTTAATGTTCATGTGGCGAAATGATGAGCGCATCAGTCTTGGCAGGTGGGGGGGGGTTTTGTCTGACACATTGAATTCACCCACTCCAATTCACTTTTCATCTCAGTTCTTCCTTTATTTATTTCTTAATCTTTTAATCGCATTGCTCAAGGAGATACACTGTTGGCTGCATTGTTCATCAAGGCGCCAGGTGCCCATAGCCCTCATCACACCATTATCAACACGTACTTCCAACGACTTTGTGAACAAAAAATTTTGAAAGCTGAATTTGCGCAAGTGAGTGTGACTAATGGGGCACAACTCGAGATGCCCCTACTCCAGTAAAATCTGGGATGATCTCTCCACAGGGTAGAAGCTAAAGCTCCTCTGAGGAGGCTGGCCAATCACCTATCACCAGGACAACATTTCATTTTGCTACCCAAAGCTCCACCTCCAGCTCCCAAGCCATCAACGGTCACAGTGGGAGTTCCAACAAGGACTGTCTGGGAAAATTGACATTGAGCATCTTCTACCACATCTGAATGCAGACAGCAGCGCACAGCAGCAGAATACATGTCCTAGTTTGCCAAAGGGGCTTCACGATTTCTATGCGGCTCCAGTTATTTCTGAAACCCTTGGCACGGTTGCACAGTGGCATTCTGACTCGCATAGAACTCTGAAACTTCAGTGCGTGTGTAGTCCTCGTCACCTGGCCAAGTTGAATTAGTAGAACGCAAGCAGACATACTTGCCTTGACTGGGGAGGGGACAGACTTCCACAGGTCATTAGATGGACTGAGTCTACTGGCCTGGGCAGGGGACATTAGTTAGACCAAGTTTGATTACAATGCTGGCACAATATTTGAAAGTTCAGTCAAACTCCCATTTTTTAATAGGTTCAAAATAAATGGTTCTTGTTGCATGCTACCTCGCCATATTCCAACCCTTTGATTAGAATTGAGAGTAATTGAAAAGGGGAAGGCCATGCAAATTCGACCTCTTGATTTGCTAATATGCAATCAGATTCACAAAAGGAGAGAATGTTCAACGGGAGCTAGCCACAATAGCAGTGAACTGCAATAAAAAAGAACTCCCAAAGCAAGTATTTTGCCACTGGCACACTTCACTGAAATAAAACGGCACAGATTAACCCGTTAGAGTGTTGAATATCTTTTGGAACTTGCATGTTTGTTAACTGACAAAAATTACTTTTCCATTGATTGAAAGCCAAATGTGTATTGATGCTACTATAAATTCAGCACTGAATTGACATCACAATAGCATCACAAAAGTATTGAATACCTACTAAATGATGAATCTAGTTGTTGATCAATGAGGCCATCAAGACCTCTCCAGTGGTCTATTGCCTGACAGTTGTTATGTAGCACTTTATATTAACTTTAAATAATTTTAATTTTCTCACATTCTAGAAACTTGACCGTTCTTTCCACAAATGCTAACTGATCTGTTGAGTGTTTCTACCATTTGCTATTTTGGTTACAGATTTCTGGCACTTACAATTCTTTTGATTTTTTTTTGTTTAGCTTTATCATATTCTATTGCGAGAAGAAAAAGCAAAGTTATCAAATTTGAAATCTGAATATTACTGATACTTGCAGACAGACTAATACCTCCTGTTTTCCAAAGACAACAGAAACAACTTATATTTATAAAATGCCTTTTATGAAATATAACATGCCACGGTGCCTCCAGTAGCATGATAAACCAAAATTAGACATCACATAAGGCAATTTTAGGGCAGATGGCCAAAAGCTCGGTCAAAGAGGTAGGTTTTAAGCAGCATCTTAAAGGAGGAAAGAGAGGTAGAGAGATGGGGAGGTTTAGGGAGGGCATTCCAGAGCTTGGGGCCAAAGCAGCTGAAGGCATGTCACCAATGAGGAAGCGATTAAAATTGGGGATGCTCAAGAAGCTGGAATTAGATGAGCACAGATATCTCGGAGGGTTGCGGGGCAGGAGGAGGTTACAGAGATAAGGATGGGTGAAGCCATGGAGTGATTTAAAATTAAGGACGAGAGTTTTAAAATCATGGCATTGTTTGACCTGGAGCCAATGTAGGTCAGCGAGCAGAGGGGTGATAGGTAAACGGGACTTAGTGCAAGTAAGGATATTGGCAGCAGAGTTTTTGGATGACCTCAAGTTTACAGAAGGTAGAATGTGAGATGTCAGCCAGGAGTGTGTTGGAATAGTAAAGGATGAGGGTTTCAACAGCAGATCAGCTGAGGCAGGGGCGGAGTCGAGCAATGTTACAGAGGTGGAAATAGGTGAACTTAGTGATGGCATGAGTATGTGTTCGGAAGTTCATCTCAATGTCAAATATGACACCAAGTTTGCAAACAGTCTGGTTTAGTTTCAAACAGTTACCAGGGAGAGGGATGGAGTCAGTAACTAGGCAACGGAGTTTGAAGTGGGGACCGAAGACAAGTCTAGGCAGAGCTGGTCACAGTCACTTCGCACGATCTGTTCTCCTTAATGTGTCTTCACATTGGGTCAACTTTCTTTTTAATCCAGTCAAATGAAGTAACTTGCAGAGATGGAGCAGTTTTGCTGATTGCAGTGGGTGCTATGATTTCAGTCTGGCCTGGAAACCAAAGCAGAGCTGCTGCTCCCTAGCTTTATTTAATGTCTTACTTAAGGAATTGAAATCAGAGTCTTCATTTTCCTCCAGTATCTGTCGTCCTTTTCCTATTGTCATGTACCATCACTGCAAGCTTTTCACAATCAGGTGCTTAACACCATTGCAACACTCCTCCACCGCTGACCCCCAGGCAACACCAAGCAATGAGCAGGACTGAACCATTCCTGGCTGATCCCCACTCCGCTTCTCATTCCCAATGCCACTATCCCCACTTTCCTCACTCGCCCCTTCCGTGCTCCAAGGGACTCCTCTTCTGCGTACAGCACTTCCTCCAATTGACTGGCTGAGAATCCATCCAAATGAGCTGAGCCAGTTAGTGTAATGGGCAGCTCGGGGAAATCAGATTGATGACCCTCTCGTTGCAAGGCAGGCACACAACCACTTAAGCTCCTGGCCAGGCTGTCAAACTGCTTTTTAATGAACATATCGGTGTCTGTTCTGGGAATTCCAATTTGTTGAAACTACGAGGAGAAGTATCGCAAGACAACACACTACTCTCTCCTGTGAGATATCCTATAATTGAGATTATAGACACCACCTCTTGAAGAACTGGAGGCTGAACTGCAATAAGTAACTTGATATGATACATTAAATTTGAGATGTTTGACATAAACATCACCTCCTCAATACTAAATCAATCAGTACTCCAATCTCTTTTATTTTAACAATGAGCATTGACTATCTCCACTAAGGTCCTGCTAAGGCTAACCACCTGCTCACATTCAAACTTGGAAAGGTTATCCAAACCTTTTTTTAAAAAAGGTTTATCTTTCTTTCCTCCCACTTTTCTTCTCTCTGTTTGTTTGCCATCCTGGAATAAGCATTCTGGACTGTAAAAAGGCACTGCTCTGTTAAAAATAAACTGCCACACAATACCCTCACTTATCTGGAACTTCAAGTGAATTATACATGTGCATAATTATTGCATAGCTGACCCTTTAACCTACAAAGAATTAATCATTTTGAACCTTTTCACACTTTTTTTCCATCTCAACCCTGCTTCATTTCTAGATAAATGGTTCCAAAGAGAAGACCAGGTGAGTGTTTCCATCAGCTGTGCCTTGCAGCACTGAAATGCAATTTTGATCTTGGCACAGTGAGTTCTGGGTCTGAACAGCACCCACTTGGGAGGTGGGGGTGTGAAGATCAGGCTGACCTGCACATAGGGCTGGAAGGGAAATCAATGGGTGAGTCACTCTGGCACACTGCCTCCTAGCAATTGGTTAGACGATGAATGCGGAAGAGGCTGCATGTTGATTGCTTGCCCATCTGCTCTATGGTGCATGGCGAGAAAGACAAAGAGAGAAAAAGCAAGTGGGAAAATATATAAACACAATCAATTTTTCTTTAGTGTATCTGTGGCACCCACTTGCACAGCTATATGTTGGTATTACAACAGGCATAATTATTGAAACGCACTTAGTGCAGTGTGTGTATACTGACAATCGGAACAACAAGCACTGAGGACAGCCGAACATGTTATTGTTACATTGCTGTTTGTGGAACCATGCTGTTTGTAAATTGGCAACACTAACTACACTTCAAGAGTACTTCATTGACTATAAAGCATTTGAGACATCCTATGCGTGTGAAAGACACTATATAAATGCAAGTCTTACTCTTACTTTCTTTGCCAGTTGTATAAGACAGTATGTCCTGTGTCTGCAGGCTGTCAATCTCCAAAGTGTCTTGACCCACCATAAGCATCTATATATAGGGGAAAATTTCCAAGTTCCCCTCCAAGTCACATATCATCCCGACTTGGACATATATCGGGCTCTCCTTCATCATCACTGGGTCAAATTCCTGGAATTGCCTACCTAACAGCACCGTGGGAGCACCTTCATGACACAGACTGCAGCGGTTCAAGAGGAAGGCTCGCCACCATCTTCTCATTGGGTAACTAGGGATGGGACATAATTAAAAACAAGAAATGCTGGAAATACTCAGCAGGTCTGGCAGCATCTGTGGAGAGAGAAGCAGAGTTAATGTTTCAGGTCAGTGACCCTTCATCAGAACTGAGAACTGGGAAATAAATACTGGCCTTACCAGCAACTCCTGTAACCCAAGAAGTAATGCTGATTGGATGATATAATCACTGTGTGCTAAGCTAACGAGCAAGCACAGACGGTGAGTGTCACCCAGCTGTTCAGCAGCGGATGGCATGATAACTGAAAATGCCATCTTCATGCAGCATCCAAGTACAGAGATGATAGAAGAAGCTTCATTTCATGCAGCATCTTATCATGTCCACAGGATATCCCAAGGCACTTCATGGGGTCAGTTGTAGCTCAGGCAATTGCACACTTTCTGCTTGGCAGAAGGTTGCGAGTTCAAGTCCCAGTCCAAAGAATGTTCCAGGGTGACTACAATGAGTGCATGCTGCACTGTCGTATGTTAAATTGAGGCCCTGTCTGGACTTAAAAGATCCCATGGCACTATTTTGAAGAAGAGCAGGGGTGTTCTCCCTGATGTCCTGGCCAATATTTATCCCTCAACCAACATCACAAAAACAGATTATCTGTTCATTATCACATTGCTGCACGTGGGAGCTTGCTGTGCGCAAATTGGCTGCCGCGTTTCCTTACATTCCAACAGTGACTACACTTCAAACGCACTTCATTGGCTGTAAAACGCTTTGGGATCTCCTGAGATAGTGAAAGGTGCTATAGAAATGCAAACCTTTCCTCCTTTATAACTAATTATTTTTTAAAGTGTAAACACAGCAGAGAATTTGCACACAGCAATGTACTGCAAACAGCAACTTGGAAGTCAATCTGTTTTTGTTGTTATTCATTGAAGGAGGAATATTGCCCTGGACTCTAGGAACCCTCCTAGCTCTACTTCCGTTAGTGCCGTGGGGCTTTTGCTATCCACTTGAAAGGTCTTAGCTTTGGAGGGATGCAGGGTGTGGTTGAATGCTGGGAAGTGTTTAGTCATGATACTCCAGCCATCTTAGTGTGTGGGGAAAGCTTAATGGACCATCTGTTTCTTTTCCTGCCCATCAATTTTGTATGTTCGTTTCTCATCTGGGAGCTGGAATCTCTGATAATGTGACATTCTTTTAAAACTGTACTGGATATCTGCTCTAGTCCTTGAGTGGGGTATGAAGCTGCAGCCTTCTGGCACAGAACTAAAAGCACTAACTGTGCCAAGTGCAAGTGTATGTCAACCCACACTGTCCGGCAGTGTTCACTGGCTATGGAACAGGATCGAGAAGCATGGGCTGATTTTCCTCTTCCTTATCCAACAATCCAGATGCCGTGTGCAGCACCTCTCCCACTGTCCCAGCTGAAATCAGGCCTAATTAACCTAGGACTATCCTGGCTTTTATGCCTCAGAACATCCGTACTGAACCAATTCTCTTGACGAGGTAATTAAATATATTAATGAATAATTCAATAATTGGTCCTCTTTAGCAATAACTTTACAAGGTCACATAACATATTTTGATGTTGCCTGCTTTAAAGATGAATTACATATTCAACTTGATTTTACTCCAAACTGTACAGTATTCCAATGAGATTAAGAACATACTTGCTCAATTTGGCAAAAGAACCAGAGGGGAGATGAGCAGAAATCCTTTTACACAGTGAGTTGTTACAACCTGGAAAGTACCGCCTGAACGGAAGCAGATCATTAGTAACCTTTGAAAGAGAATTGGATATATACTTGAAAAGGAAAAATGTACAGGACTAAGGGGAATGAGCAGGGAGAAGAATTAATTGGATAACTAATCTTGAACAGCCGACACAGGCATGATAGGCTGAATGGAGTCCTTCTGTGCAGTAAAATTCCATGAATTTATTTCGGACCACTATTGCCTTGATATAGTATTCTGAAAAAAATAGGGGTAATTTTCATCACTTGGCATTCACTGAAGCCAACCCCCTTGAGTTTCTTAATATGAGTTCCCTCATCCCTTGACGCAGGAGAGCAATATAACCAATATAACCTCTTATCTTTTTATATCTTTCGCCATCCTGAACAGCATCAGGAACCTTTTGGAGATTAAATAACCGACCGCATATTTCTGAAGTCATAAAAAATTTATTACACCCCTGTCAAAATTGAGTATCTGACAGAGCCAGATCCAAAGAAATAAGTCTAGCCATCAATTTTCTTTGACTTAGCCAACTCTTAGAAAACAGCTTAAGTTTCTGCATCTTAAATTGTTAAATTAGCAGGATTCTGTCTTGTTAAACATTCAGTTTCGGCCAATATTTACCCCTCAACTGACATCAGTAAAAAAGATTATTCAGTCGTTAATCTCATTGCTGTTTCTGGGACTTTGATGTCTGCAAATTGACTTCTACCTTTCCCTATATTACAACAGTGATTACACTTCAAAAGTGCTTCATTGGCTGTAAAGTGCGTTGGAATGACCCACAGTCATGAAATGCTCTGTGTAAATGCACCTTCTTTCTTTTCTTCAGGTTCAAAGTCCCCTCTGTTTGTTGGGATCCATATGTAATGGCTGTAAACAGTCTTAATCCTTCTTCTTCTTTGGCCTCCTTGTCTCGACAGACAATGGATAAGCGCCTGGAGGTGGTCAGTGGTTTGTGAAGCAGCGCCTGGAGTGGCTATAAAGGCCAATTCTAGAGTGACAGACTCTTCCACAGGTGCTGCAGAGAAATATGTTTGTCGGGGCTGTTGCACAGTTGGCTCTCCCCTTGCACCTCTGTCTTTTTTCCTGCCAACTGCTAAGTCTCTTCGACTCGCCACATTTTAGCCCCGTCTTTATGGCTGCCCGCCAGCTCTGGCGAACGCTGGCAACTGACTCCCACGACTTGCGATCAATGTCACAGGATTTCATGTCACGTTTGCAGACGTCTTTAAAGCGGAGACATGGACGGCCGGTGGGTCTGACACCAGTGGCGAGCTCGCTGTACAATGTGTCTTTGGGGATCCAGCCATCTTCCATGCGGCTCACATGGCCAAGCCATCTCAAGTGCCGCTGACTCAGTAGTGTGTACAAGCTGGGGATATTGGCCGCCTCGAGGACTTCTGTGTTGGAGATACGGTCCTGCCACCTGATGCCAAGTATTCTCCGGAGGCAGCGAAGATGGAATGAATTGAGACGTCGCTCTTGGCTGACATACGTTGTCCAGGCCTCGCTGCCATAGAGCAAGGTACTGAGGACACAGGCCTGATACACTCGGACTTTTGTGTTCCGTGTCAGTGCGCCATTTTCCCACACTCTCTTGGCCAGTCTGGACATAGCAGAGGAAGCCTTTCCCATGCGCTTGTTGATTTCTGCATCTAGAGACAGGTTACTGGTGATAGTTGAGCCTAGGTAGGTGAACTCTTGAACCACTTCCAGAGCGTGGTCGCCAATATTGATGGATGGAGCATTTCTGACGTCCTGCCCCATGATGTTCGTTTTCTTGAGGCTGATGGTTAGGCCAAATTCATTGCAGGCAGCCGCAAACCTGTCGATGAGACTCTGCAGGTACTCTTCAGTGTGAGATGTTAAAGCAGCATCGTCAGCAAAGAGGAGTTCCCTGATGAGGACTTTCCGTACTTTGGACTTCGCTCTTAGACGGGCAAGGTTGAACAACCTGCCCCCTGATCTTGTGTGGAGGAAAATTCCTTCCTCAGAGGACTTGAACGCATGTGAAAGCAGCAGGGAGAAGAAAATCCCAAAAAGTGTGGGTGCGAGAACACAGCCCTGTTTCACACCACTCAGGATAGGAAAGGGCTAATCCAGTTTCTAGTTTATTGCTAAATTGACAAGCTCACTAAAAGGCTGGAGGATGGCTGGCCTTTGAACTGGAAACATACCCCATTAATGCACTAGATAATGTTCTTCTGAGGTTTTTTTTTCTTAATATTAACTCTTAGGGTGTGAGCATCACTGGCAAAGCCAGCATTTATTACCCATCCCTAACTCCTCATGAGTAGGTGGTGGTAGTGAGCTGCTAACAACTGAGTGGCTTGCTCGGCCACTTCAGAGGGCAGTTAAGAGTCAACCACATTGCTGTTGGTCTGGAGTCATATATAGCCAGACCAGGTAAGGACAGCAGATTTCCTTCCCTAAAGTGCATTAGTGAACCAAATGGATTTTACAACAATCCAGTACTTTCATGATCATTATTAATGAGACTAGCCTTTTTTACAATTCCAGATTGATGAATTAATTGAATTTAAATTCCCACACCTGTCATGGTTGGATGTGAACTCATGTCTCGAGAGCATTCATCCAAGTTTCGGAATTACTAGTCCAATAACATTACCGATATGCTACCGTTCCCCATTGGGCAAAGTAAAGAGGCATTTACTGGATATCTAACTGTGCTAACTGGCCTGGGCGTGCTTGCTGCTGATCTGGGTATCTGAATTAGAAATGTTCTATTTCACAGCATTAACATCACTCGAAAATCTTACCTACAGACACACAACTTTAAAAAAAAACACCTAATGGTCAGCAACAGCAGACAATGTTCCAGAATTAACGTTCGGACTGAGGGTTGGTACTGGTCTGTTTTTCTGAGTCGGCTACCTAAGAATGTGGGTACACCAGTGGTTACAGTACAGGACGGAATCCTACTATGGCAAGTGTGAAATTACATTCAATAATTCTGATATTTCGTGGGTTAGCATCAAAATAACAATCACAGAAGCTTCTAACTCAGTGTTAAAAACTCAACGAAGTCAGAAGTGGCTCTTGTTAGGGCTAATTTTCAGCTGGGAAAAGGTGGCAAAAAGGACAATTTCCAGGCACAATGCCTCATGCCTGATCTGTGTTTGTATTACGGGCACCGACTATATTTTTTATTGTTTCATGGGATGTGAGCATTGCTGGCAAGGTATAAGGCATTTGGATATCTCTTGTATTTTTGTTATGCTGTGAAGGACTTGTTAATATCTCCTGCCTTTCTGTTAATAAGTAAAATTGAATCAGTTGTGTTGTGGAACAACATGTGGAGCTCACTGGGTGGAAGAACATGGAGGCGAAGGACATCGGGATGAAGGGAGAAGAATTCGGACCAAAGAAATCATTGCTGGGGTTCATATTGGACTTTTTAAAAATAAGAGACAGCGTAACTGAACGAGGACCTGCTGAAAGCAGGATATGACCACATGCAGGTGGTCTTGCATAGCCAGGGTGGGATTGATAAAACACTGAAACCCAATCGGATGACCCAATTCAAAACATTACCTTATATGTCGAGGGACCAGGATCAGAAAGGGGTATAAAGCCACAGCTCACAAGGACATTGTTGCTGCAGCCGGGTAGTGTGACTTGGTCAGTCACAGGAAGTCGTGCGGGAGAAGTCGTTCAGCAGACCTGACCACCCGGGAATGAGCTACTAAGCAGCTGGTGTTATAAGTATATACTATTGCTTGGTGAATGAATAAAGGTGTTCCACATAAAGTGGAAATTGTATCCAAAGCCTGTTTTGTGCGATTGATACTCAGGATGGGGTCAGGACCTTAGAGGGAAGTGAAACCCCCTTTTTAAGAGTCTTACAAAGGGCAGAACTTACTGCCCATCCCTCATTACCCTTGAGAAGGTGGTGGTGAGGCACCTGCTTGAACCATTTCAGTCCATGTAGTATAGGTACACCGACAGTGCAGTTAGGAAAGGAGTTCCAGGTTTTTGACCCAGTGACAGTGAAGGAATGGTGATATGGTTCCAAGTCAGGCTGTTGTGTGGCACCGACTATATTTTTTATTGTTTCATGGGATGTGAGCATATCAGGAGTTTAGAAGAGTTCAGAAGAATGAGAGATGATCTCATTAAAACATATTAAATTCTTAGAGGGCTTGACATGGTAAATGCCGAGAGGTTGTTTCCCCTTGCTGGTGAGTCTAGAACTAGGGGTCCCACACAGTCTCAGGATAAGGGGTCAGCCATTTCGGACTCAGATAAGGAGGCATTTCATCACACAAAAGGGTGTGAATCTTTAGATTCTTCTACCCCAGAGGGCCTCGAATGCCCAGTCATTGAGTATATTCAAGACTGAGAACGATAGATTTTTGAACACTAAAGGAATCAAGGGATATGGGATAGGGTGGGAAAATGGAGATGAGGTAGAAGATCAGCCATGATCTATTGAATGGCGGGGCAGGCTTGAGGGCAGTGTGGCCTACTCCTGCTCTTATATCATTTGTTCATGTTATTTGCATCCTGATGATGTTAAGACATTCGTTAGAAAATGTTTTTAATGAATTTTCATCAGCAAGATAGAGCACATCAAAGATCTCAAGCCCTCTAGCCTGTCCTCTGAGTTTCAACTTGGCAAATGTCGGCAAGCTCGATAACAGACACTCCGTGAATAAGTAGGAAATCTCACCAATAATGGCGGGCTTGGATGGTTTCAGACCTCTGTAACCTGCTTGCAGTTGTAGTTTTCCTGAGTTATGGGTCCTACAAATGCATCAAACCACCTCGGCAACCCATCAGAGAGAACAGGCATGTAACTAGTGGGAACGGTTGGCACGCAGCAAACATATGTACAACCAGAGCGAGGCACTAATGGCCCTATGCACATCTCTTCATTCCCTGCTGATCAAGCAGTTAAGCATCACTTCAACTCTATTGAGCCACGTAATAAGCATTTGATTTACAATTGTATTTAATGTTGTGTATCATATGTTTCCTTAATGCCTCACTACAGCAGGCATATGGCATAAATAGGTAACTAAGGTTTGAGTTATGAGCTTTCTTGGAATGGAGAGCTTTCTCAGTGAAGTAGGACATGTAAAGTACCATCTGCAACTGAACACTAATTAACAAACAAATAAGTTATATAGGATCTGTATGATTTTAAACTTAATCGGAAGTTCCTGATTTAAACACTAGTTATGTAGCGCATCCAATAATTGAATACAGTGTCAGTATTTGCTGTGTCTGTTCCAGTTCTATTTGGTAAGCACACTGTCCCTTCCATTACTGTCTCTGGCGTAACATTCACGCACTATTGCACTGTACAGTGCACATTTGAACAGTTGCAGTCATTTGTGATTCAGCTATGTCCACTGTTAAGACAAAGCATCATACTCACAGTATCAAACATCGACTCATTACCATGCATGCTGGCGATCATCCAGTGCCTCATCCAGCTAGCCACCAGACGTGACTGGTTGATTGTGGGTGGTGGGAAGGTGACACCAGAGCTCAGGCTCTCATGTGTTAGTAATGAGGGAGATGGTGACATAGTGGTAATGTAACTGAGCTAGTAATCCAGAGGCCCATGTTAATGCCCTGGGAACACTGGTTCAAATCCTACCATGTCGGCTAGTGGAATTTAAATTCAACTAATTAATAAATTCAATTGATTAATAAAAATTTGAAATTGAAAGCTAGTCTCAGTAATGGTGTTTTGAAACAATCATTGATTGTTGTAAAAACCCATTTGGTTCACTAATGTCTGTTAGGGAAGGAAATCTGCTGTCCTTACCTGGTCTGGCCTACATGTTACTCCAGACCCACAGCAATGTAGTTGACTCTTAATTGCCCTCTGAAATGACCCAGCAAGCCGCTCCATTGTCAAAGGCAATTAGGGATGGGCAACAAATACTGGCCTTGCCAGTGACGCTCACATCCCCTGAAAGAATAAAACGCACTTCCAAACTGTGATGTTCTCAGGACTGGAGTGAGGTCTGACCAAGTTTAGTACAAAATATGTGAGGCAAAGACTGAGGCAGCAAGTTGTTGAAGATAAAGGCTTCTTCTTCATTCCGTTTTACTTTCACTTTCCCTTTGTTAGCAAGTGTGTCCTACAGCAGTTCCAAGAGTACACATAGCACAATGCAATTGCAATTTTAAAACTCTACAACACTACACCAAATTTGGGCACCAGATAGTAATCAATAACGTGAACATTGGATATTTTCTTTCTTCCCAATCTTGTGATGGTGAGCCCAGTTGGAATGTTACATCGAGAATCAGCTAAGACTGGCTAATCCAGCAGATACTGGGGGATCTCTGAACATCCTGGTCTATATGACTCAGTAATATACATAGAATCATAAAGCAGAGAAGGCAGCCATTCAGACGCTTGTGTCTGTGCTGACTCTTCAAAAGAACTATCCACTCCTAGAGCTGGATTTTGTTGAGACCCTGACGTTGGGATCCATGGCGGGGGTCCAGAAGATTGTACTTGCAGTGGCCCGCCGTGGAGCCCAACACCGGGGGTGCTGGGCCCAATCCTCCAGATGGCGGCAAGGCTCCGTGGCGGTCCCCCCACATCCCCCATCGCTTGGCGACGGGACCTGACTTTGAATATATAAATAAAGAAAACAAATACATTTAAACAAAATTGTCAGCGATCTTACCTGCTGCCCGGGATCTTCCGATTGGTGGCCAGCAATCACGCGCCTTCACTTTCCCAGGGTAAGCTGGCGCCACCGAGGTGGGGAAGGGGGACTTAGGATTTTCAGTGTGGTGGAGGAATGGGATCAAGTGTGCAAGAATAGCATAGGGGAGGGGGGCAAAGGGTTGACCGCTGCACTTTGAACAGTTGTTGGGGAGGTGGAAGGTCAAGTCTTGCATGTAAGTCTTTTGGGGGAAGAGAGGGAAAATATTATCTGTAAGTGTTATTAGGGGATGAGTAAGGGGTGATATATTTTATTGCAGTGTACTTGGGGGGGGTGGGGTACGATTTTAGTGGCATGTCTGGCTGCCTATTAAAAATGGCGCCAGTGCTTGCACACAGGCAGCTGATGCCATTGCCAGTGTTTGCAGAGCCCTCCCTCACCATCTGATTGGGGAGGAGGCCCATTATATTCTTGAGCCACTGCGGCATGGCGGCACATGTCCATTTTTTTTACCCGTCACTGCTTCTGGCGGCAGGAGAATAAAATGAGATCTGCTGAGTCTGGTGAGAAGGAGTTTTAAGGGTTAATTTCTATCTAAAGTTTAGTTTTTTCTTCACTTTACCAATTGACTAAAAATTACTTCTTAAGTTAAGAGAACTTACGGTCTATTCCAGCCTTAAAACAGGGATATACAATATATTTGGGAGCAGCTGCAGCTGGTTATTTAGGTAACTGGCTTAAACTGGTTTTCATAAGCTTGAATCAGTTGTTTTTCAACAAGTATAAAAGCAGGCCTTCCTCAGTGCAGTTTTGTCTGCACTAAGAGCTGCTTTGAGTGCACAAAGTGTAAAATGGGAGTTTGGTGAGTTAGTGAGGGAGTTCGGTGAGGAAGGTGCTCCTTTCTTTTTTTTTGACCTTTTTCAGCCACCAGCTCTTACTTTGGTACGGGAAAGAAGCTGATTGGTGAGTAACTGGTAAGTTATTCTACTTATTCTAATTGTAATAAATGTTTTTTAAAGTTACGGTATGGCAGGTCAGCTCAGCCAAGTGGAATGTACATCCTGCAGTATGTGGGAAGTCACGAACGCACCGTGTGTCCTAGATGAACACATCTGCAGGAAGTGTCACCAGCTGCAGAAGCTTGCCCTCTGGGTCTTGGAGTGTGAGCGGCAGCTGCAGTCACTGTTGTGCATCCATGAGGTGGAGGACTATGTGGATAGCACATTTAGGGAGGTGGTCACACCGCAGGTTAGGAGCATGCAGGCAGAGACAGAATTGGTGACTGCCAGGTAATCTAAGAGAACCAGGCAGGCAGTGCAGGAGTCCCCTGAGTCTATCTTGCTTGCTACTCAGTTTTCCATTTTGGATACTGGTGAGGGCGATGGTTCCTCAGGGGAGTGCAGCCAGAGCAAAGTCCGTAGCACCACAGGTGGCTCAGCTGCACAGGAGAAGAGGAACAAGAGTGGAAGATCAATAGTGATAGGGTATTCAATAGTCAGGGAATCAGTCAGGCGTTTCTGCGTCAGTAAACGTGACTCCAGGATGGTGTGTTGCCTCCCTAGTGCCAGGGTCAAGGATCTCACGGAGAGGCTGCAAGACATCTTTCTGGGGGAGGGTGAACAGCCAGAGGTTGTGGTCCACATTGGTTCCAATGACATAGGTAGGAAGAGGGATGAGGTCCTGAAAGCAGATATTAGGGAGTTAGGAATGAAATTAAAAAGCAGGACCTCAAGAGCAGTAATCTCAGGATTACTCCCAGTGCCACGTGCTAGTGAGCATAGGAATGAGGATTGATCGATTGAACACATGGCTGGAGAATTAGTGTCGGAAGGTGGGCATCAGATTTCTGAGGCATTTGGACCGGTTCTGGGGCAAATGGGACCTGCACAAGATAGATGGGCTACACCTTAACAGGACTGGGACTAATATCCTTACAGGGAGATTTGCTAGTGCTGCTGGGGAGGGTTTAAACTAGCCTGTCAGTGGGATGGGAACCTGAAGGGTAGCTCAAATTGGAAGGAAGTAAAGCTGGTAACAGGAGGTGGAAAAGTAGCAAGTGTTATTACAAGGCAGGCGAACCAAAGGCGAGCATCAACTAGGCTTAGAATGCAGAATGTCAAGAAGATAAGGTTAAGGGCACACTAATTGAATCCACGCAGCATTCGCAACAAGGTAGATGATTTAAGGGCACAAATAGAGGTAAATGGGTATGATCTAATTGCCATTACGGAAACGTAGCTACAGGGTGACCAAGACTGGGAACTGAATATTCAAGGATATTTGACATTTAGGAAGGACAAGCAAAAAGGAAAAGGAAGTGGTGTTGCGCTGATAATAAGGGATGGGATCAGTACATCAAAGGGAGGATCTCAGACCAGAAGAACAAAATGTGGAATCTGTTTTGGTGGAGCTAAGAAACAGCAAGGGACAGCAAACATAGTAGGAGTTGTTTATAGGCCACCAAACAGTAGTGGTAGTGTGGGGTAGGGTATTAATCAGGTGATTAGAGAAGCATATAGCATGGTAATACAGTAATCATGGGTGACATCAATCTGCACATAGACTGGGTAAACCTAATGAGCTGTGGAGGACATGTTTTTGGCGTCTGTTAGGGATGGTTTTCTAGAGCAGTATGTTGAGGAACCGACTGGAGAACAGGCTATTTTAGATCTAATATTATGTAATGAGAAAGGGCTAATTAATAATCTTGTTGTAAAAGAACCATTAGGGATGAGTGACCATAATATGATAGAATTTTCCATTATGTTTGAAAGTGAGATAGTTCAATCTGAAGCCAGGGTGTTAAATGTGAACAAAAGAAATTATGAAGGTATGAGGGGCAAATTGGCTGAGGTTGATGGGTAAATACATTAAAAGGTATTACATTACATTGAAAAGGGATAGTTTTTAAAGAATTATTACATAGTTTACAGCAACTATACATTCCTTCAAGGCACAAAAACAGCAAAAAGAAAGGTTAGTCAGCCATGGCTAACAATGAAAGTTAAAGATTTATAAGATTAAAAGAAAAGGCCTTTAAAGTTGCTAGAAATAATAGTAAATCTGAGGATTGGGAGGATTTTAGAATCCAGCAAAGGAGGACCAAGAAACTGATAAAGAAAGGGAGACTAGAATATGAAGGTAAACTAGCAAAAAATATAAAAATGGATGGTAAAAGCTTCTATAGGTACAGAAAAAGGAAACATTTGGCTAAGACAAATGTGGATCCGTTATAGGCAGAGTCAGGAGAATTTATAATGGGGAATAGAGAAATGGCAGAGAAGCTAAATGTGTCTGTCTTCACTGTGGAAGATACGAGAAATCTCCCAGAATTAGAGATCCAAGGGACAAGGGAGAATGAGGACTTGAAGGAAATCAGTATTAGTTAGAAGGATGTATTGGAGAAATTAATGGGGCTGAAGGTTGATAAGTTCCCAGGACCTGATATTCTACATCCCAGAGTGCTGAAAGAGGTAACTATGGAGATAGTGATGCATTAGTGATCAGCTTCCAAAATTCTATAGATTCTGGAGCAGTTCCTGCAGATTGGAAGGTTGCAAATGTCAGCCCACTAAGAAGGGAGGGAGAGAGAAAACAGGGAAGTACAGACCTGTTAGCCTTACATCAGTTGTAGGGAAAATGCTAGAATCTATTCTAAAGGATGTAATAAATGGACACTTGGATAATAAGGATCTGATCGGCATAGTCAACATAGATTTATAAATGGGAAGTCATGTTTGATGAACCTGTTGGAGTTTTTTGAGGATGTTACTAACAGAATTGATAAAGGGGAGTCGGTGGACGTAGTATACTTGGGTTTTCAGAAGGATTTTGATAAAGTCCCCCAAAGGAGGTTGGTTAGCAAAATTAAAGCACATGGGATAGGAGGTAATATACTGGCATGAATTAAGGATTGGTTAACAGGCAGAAAACAGAGTAGGAATAAACAGGCTGTGACTAGTGGGGTACTGCAAGGATCAGTACTTGGGCCTCAGCTATTCACAATACATATCAATAATTTGGATGTGGGGACCAAATGTAATATTTCCAAGTTTATGGATTACACAAAACTAGGTGGGAATGTGTGTTGTGAGGAAGATGCAAAGTGGCTTCAAGGGGATTTGGACAGACTTAATGAGTGGGCAAGAACAAGGCAGATGGAATATAATGTGGAAAAATGTGAGGTTATCCATTTTGGTAGGAGGAACAGATGTGCAGAGTATTTCTTAAAGAGATTAGAAAGTGTAGATGTTCAAAGGGACCTGGGTGTCCTTGTCAATAAGTCACTGAAAGTTAACATGCAGGTGCAGCAAGCAATTAAGAAGGCTAATGGTATGTCAGCCTTTATCAGAAGAGGAGTACAGGAGTAGCGAAGTCTTGCTTCAATTTTATAGAACCTTGGTCAGACCGCACCAGGAGTACCGGTCCCCTTACCTTAGGAAGGATATTATTGCCATAGAGGGAGTGCAACGAAGGTTCACCAGACTTGTTCTCAGGATGGCAGGACTGTCCAATGAAGAGGGATTGGGGAAACTGAGCCTGTACTCTCTAGAGTTTCGCAGAATGGGAGGTAAGCTCATTGAAGCCTGCAAAATACTTAAAGGAATAGACAGGGTAGATGCAGCTAAGATGTTTCCCTTGGTTCGGGAGTCTAGAACAAGGGGACACAATTTCAAAATAAGAGGGAAGCCACTTAGGACAGAGATTAGGAGGAATTTCTTTACTCAGAGGGGGTGAATCTTTGGAATTCTCTACCCCAGAGGGCTGTGGAAGCTCACTCATTGAGTATGTTTAAAGCAGAGATTGACAGATTTCTAAATACCAATGACATAAAGGGATATGAGGATAGTGTGGGAAAAAGGCATTGAAGTGGATGATCAGCCATGATCATATTGAATGGAGGAGCAAGCTCGATGGGCTGAATGGCCTACTCCTGCTCCTATGTTATAGAGTCATAGGGTCATAGAGTCGTACAGCATAGAAACAGGCCCTTCAGCCCACTGTGTCCATGCCGACCATAATGCCTATCTATACAAATCCCTCCTGCCTGCATTAGTTCCATATCCCTTTATGCCTTGCTCATTCAAGTACCTGTCCAGATGCCTCTTAAATGTTGCTACTGTTCCTGCCTCCACCACCTCCTCAGGCAGCTCATTCCAGATACCCACTATTCTTTGTGTGAAAAATTTACCCCTTTGATCCCCTTTAAACCTCCTCCCTCTCACCTTAAATCTATGCCCTCTAGTTTTAGTCACCCCTACCATGGGAAACAGACTCTGGCTATCTACCCTATCTATGCCTGTCATAATTTTACATACCTCTATCATGTCCCCTCTCAGCCTCCTTCACTCCAGGGAAAACAGACCCAGCCTATCCAATCTCTCTTTATAACTCAAGCCCTCCAAACCAAGCAACATCGTTGTGAATCTTTTCTGCGCCGTCCCGAGCTTAATCACATCTTTCCTGTAGTGCGGCGACCAGAATTGCACACAGAACTTCAAGTGCGGCCAAATCAACATTATGTACAACTGTAACATGACGTCCCAACTCTTGTACTCAATGCCTTGGCCGATGAAGGCAAGAATGCCATATGCCTTCTTCACCACGCTGTCTACCTGTGTTTCCACTTTCAAGGAACTATGTACTTGCACCCCAAGGTGCTTAACAACACGCCCCAGGGCCCTGTCATTCACTGTCTTTGTCCTGCCCTGGTTTAACTTCCCAAAATGCATCACTTCGCACTTGTCTGCATTAAATTCCATTTGCCAATCCCTTGCCCACTTTCCCAGTTGATCTATATCCTGTTGTAACCTTAGACAGTTTTGGTGTCATCTGCAAACTTACTAATCATGCCGCATACATCCAAGTCATTAATATATATGACAAACAACAGGGAGCCCAGCACCGATCCCTGCGGCACACCACTGGTCACCGGCCTCCAATCTGAAAAACAACCCTCCACTACCACCCTCTGCCTCCTATCACCAAGCCAATTTTGAATCCAATTGGCTAGCTCACCCTGGATCTCATGTGTTCAAACCTTCCGGACCAGCCTATCATGCGGGACCTTGTCAAAGGCCTTGCTAAAGTTCATGCAGACAACGTCCACCACCCTGCCCTCGTCAATCCTCTTGGTCACCTCCTCAAAAAACTCAATCAAATTCGTGAGACATGATTTCCCACGCACAAAGCCATGCTGACTATCCCTAATCAGACCTTGCCTTTCCAAATGCATATAAATCCTGTCTCTCAGAATCCCTTCCAATAACTTTCCCACCATTGTTGTAAGGCTCACAAGACTGTAGTTCCCTGGTTTATCCCTCCTGCCCTTCTTAAATAAAGGCACAACCTTAGCTATCCTAAGGTTGTCTTCCGGTACCTCACCCGTGGCTAACGATGGTACAAAAATCTCTGCCAGGGCCCCAGCAATCTCCTCCCTTGCTTCCCATAGCATCCTAGGATACACTTGGTCAGGCCCTGGGGATTTATCGACCTTAATGTGCTTCAAAACCTGCAACACCTCCTCCTTTGTAATGTTGATATGCTCCTGGATATCGCTGTTCCTCCCTTGAACTCACTAGCTTCCATGACCTTCTCCATGGTAAATACAGACGAGAAGTATTCATTTAAGACCTCGCCCATTTCCCGTCGCTCCACACATAGATTACCACACTGATCCTTAAGGGGACCTACTCACTCCTTAGCTACCTTTTTACTCTTAATACACTTATAGAATCTTTTAGGATTCTCCTTTATCTTATCTGCCAGGGAAATCTCATGGCCCCTTTTCGCCCTCCTAATTTCCTTCTTAAGCGTACTCCTACATCCCTTATACTCCTCAAGGGACTCGCTTGATCCCAGCTGCCTATACCTGACATAAGCCTCCTTCTTTGTCCTGACCAGATTCTCAATATCCCTCGTCAACCAAGGTTCCCTAAACTTGCCAGCCTTGCCCTTCAATCTAACAGGAACATGCCAGCCCTGAACTCTTCCTATCTCACTTTTAAAAGCCTCCCACTTGCCAGATGTCCCTTTACCTGTAAATAGCCTCTCCCATTCAACTT
Organism: Heterodontus francisci; assembly: GCF_036365525.1. Lineage (NCBI taxonomy): Eukaryota > Metazoa > Chordata > Chondrichthyes > Heterodontiformes > Heterodontidae > Heterodontus > Heterodontus francisci. The sequence continues at coordinate 12,715,044 of NC_090393.1, forward strand.
TTGAGAGTTCCTGTCTGAAACCATCGAAATTAGCCTTCCCCCAATTTAGGACTTCAACTTGAGGACCAGTCCTATCCTTTTCCGTAACTATCTTGAAGCTAATGGAGTTACGGTCACTGGTCCCAAAGTGCTCCCCCACTGACACATCAACCACCTGCCCAGCCTCATTTCCTAAGAGGAGGTCGAGTGTAGCCCCTTCTTTAGTAGGGCCATCCACATACTGCTTCAGAAAACTATCCTGGACACACTTAACAAATTCATCCCCATCTGATCCCTTAGCACTAAGGCAGTCCCAGTCAATATTAGGGAAGTTAAAATCACCTACTATCACAACCCTATAATTCCTACACCTATCTGTGATTTCCCTACATATATGCTCCTCCAATTCCCTCTGACTATGGTATAATCCCATCAAAGTGATCACCCCTTTCTTATTTCTAAGTTCTACCCATGTTCCTGTGTTCTTAAAACCTTCAATCTGTGTCCACTAATCCTTGTACCATTAGTTAATGTAATCAGTTTTTCCTTGTCATAATATTGTATACTTCTATCAAATCTCCTCTTAATCTCCTTTGCTCCAGGGAGAATAACTGCAGCTTTTCCAACCTAATCTTGTAACTAAAGTCCCCCATCCCTGGAATCACTCTGGTACATCTCCTCTGCACCCTCTCAAGGAACCTCACATCCTTCCTAAATTGAGGTGACCAGAAATGGATGCAATACTCTAGTTGAGGTCTAACCAGAGCTTTATAAAGGGTCAGCATAACTTCCCTGCTTTTGTACTTAATGTCTGTATTTATGAAACCCAAGATCCTGTATGCTTTGCGAACCACTGTCTCTCTCAATATGTCCTGCCACCTTCCAAGATGGATGCACAAGCAACCCCAGGTCCCTCTGTTCCTGCGCACTCTTTAGAACTGCACCATTAAGTCTATATTGCCTCTCCCTTCTGCCAAAATGCATCACTCCACATTTGTCTGTATTAAATTCCATCTGCCACTTGTCTGCCCATCCTTCATGTTTGCCACTCCTCCACGTTTGCTATCATCAGCAAATTTTGAAATTCTACTCTGTATTCCAAGATCCAAGACATTTATATATCGCAAATAAGGTAGTGTTCCCAGCACTTACCCCTGGATAACACCACTGTCTATCATCCTCCAGTCCTCCCTGCTCTTTCCCCATAATCCTGCAAATTTTTCTTTTTCAAATATTCAGTCAATTCCCTTTTGAAAGTTACTATTGAAGCTGCTTCCACTGCCCTCTCAGGCAGTGCATTCTAGATCATGGACAAAATTCTTATCTGACTTTTGGTTCTTTACATGACTAGTGCATTCACCATGAAGCATCTGGGAATCAGCAATCCATGGTTTCTAACGTAAATCCCATAACTTAGTAATCAGCACTTTGAAATTGTTGTTGGTGATATCAGCAGAGGGACATTTGACCTGATCAGATGACATTCCCCTGTCTCTTTCTAAATAAAGATTAATGCCCCCATTAAAATAGTGCATGGGAGAACACCATGCTAAACTTGCACCCACTAATATTAGTAACAGTCATTTCTACTCAAATTACATAATGTGTTCGCATCATACCTCAATGACATACAATAGTTGTTTGTTACTATTCATTCACGGGATGCAGGCATCATTGGAAAGACTGGCAATTATTGTCCATCCCTGGTTGCCCTAAGGAGGTGGGAGTAGGCCTACTTCTTGAAAGCAGTTTTGATACAATTGAGTAGTTTGCTCGGCCACCTCAGCAGGCAGTTAAGAGTCAACGATGTTTAAGTGGAAACTAGTTACTAATAGTATTATATACATATATAAGGCCACTAAAATGTGCAGCATGGTGACATAGCTAATTGAATTCTCAATCTGTGCTGTGTTGCTGTGTAATGTATGGAGTTCAGGCACACACCCCCTATATAAGAACAACAATTTGCATTTGTATAATACCTATAAAATTGTTAAGCATCCCAAGGTACTTCACAGAGCCATAATCAAACAAAACTTGGCACAAAGCCACATAAGGAAATATTAGGATAGATGGTGAAAAGCTTGGCCTAAGAAGTAGATTTTAAGAAGTGACTTAAAAGAGGAGAGAGATGTAGAGAGGCGGAGAGGTTTAGGGAGGGAATTCTAGAGCTCAGGGCCTAGGCAGCTGAAGGCATGGCTACCAATGGTGGAGTGATGAAGATCAGGCAGTACAAGAAACCAGAATTAGAGAAGTGCAGAGATCTTGGAGGGTTGCAGGGCTGGAGAAGGTAGCAGATATAAATGCTCTATGGCAGTACATAATTAATGCAATGAGAAACTGAGCCATACAGAGTAAGAGTGACCTAGCTTTGATTCCTAGTTTGTGCTGAGTTAGTTGATCAGCCTTATGTTCCCAGATTAGGGAGGGATAAAATTTGCCAAGGATCCTGTCCGGTCATCATCTAGCAGCTTCTCCTGGGACAGTTCATGTGTTAACAAATTTTAACAACTTTTTTGTTTGCTCCCTGCCCACCAACTTCATCACTCTCCCAGACAACTGTCTAGGGCTGAACAAGACTGCTTCCAACCTTGATGTCATATTTGACCCAAATGAGCTTCCGATCACATATCTGCGCCATCACTAAGACTGCCGGTTTCCTCCTCATAACAGCACCCAACTCCATCACTGCCTCCGCTCATCTGCTGCTGAAACCTTCATCCATGCCTTTGTTACCTCTAGGCTTTATTATGCGAGTACACTGCCGGCCAGGCTCCCATGTTCTCCCCTGGGTAAACTTGAGGTCATCCAAAATTATGCTGCCCGTGCTTTTACAACTAGGTAAGAAAGGGTCTAAGGGTTCCCTCTCAGCCTTTGCCTGGTTTAACCATAACAGGGTTTAATTTTAGAAACACCGTGTTTTTAGCTCCCCCTCAGTGAATCCTTGCTCACTGCTCCAGTTGTAAGGCAAAGAAATCAGACAGATTTCCTTAGATTTAAACAAGAAAAGTGCAAGTTTATTAATCTTAAACTCTAATCCGGTTAACGATTACGAATATGCGACGTAACCACACTAGTATGCATACGTGATAAATACACATGCAGATAGAGACAGAAAAAGGAGAAAGAATAAATGGGAAAAGTTTGAGGCAATATCTGTTAGTTATTTACTGTCCTTTGAGTTCAGTGTGGAGTCTTTGGTTGCCAGCAAGTCCTGCTATTCGTTGGGGCCCCAGTTCACGCTTCAACTTGTTTCAATGCCTGAGTCTTTTCTCTCTTGAGGTGTACATGTCTTCCATGGGTCTGGTGGCTTGGGAGAAGGTGAGAGAGAGACAGCCAGGAGAGAGGCTTGCTTGTGCCAGCGTCAATTGCAAACTGCCTTCTGTTCCATTCTGTGTGGCACAAATAAAAAAAACAAGATGGCCAGCAGGTCAATCATGGTGACTAACTGGATTAACCACTTCTGTGTTTATGGATTGTATTATCTTAGCAGGCCCTGGAATGCGCTTCCTTGCACCTTCAATGTCTGGTGATCAAAATCCATTTGGGTTAATTGGATCAGGGAATAGTCCTTTGTCTCCACAAGCAGCGTCTTAGTAGGCAAATGTCCTTCCAGCCCAAATGCCTGGTGGTCTCTTTAACAAGTCATTTTTTCACTCCAGCAACAGTTAAAAAAATTAATGTTCATATGATGAAATTAATATGCCTCATTCTTGGCAGGTAGGGGTTTGCATGACAGTGCCCTAACCTACACCAAGTCCCATTCACGTTTGCTGACCTATATTGGCTCCCAGTCGAGCAACGCCTTGATTTTAAAATTCTCATCCTTGTTTTCAAATCCCTCCAGGGTCTTGTCCCCTCCTTATCTCTTGTGCTCCAGCCCCACAACCCTCCGAGATATCCATGTTCCTCCGATTTTGGCCTTTTGAGCATCCTGATTTTAATCGCTCCACTATTGGTTGCCATGAATTCAGCTGCCTAGGCCCTAAGCCAGGGGTCAGCAATCTTAATAACAAGAAAAGACATTTTTAAAATTTAGTCAAAGATGCAATATTTCGAGAGTCGCAATGCTGTTCCTCAAACGCCAATAATAATAAATATAGTTAAAGATATGAATGCAAAAAAAATTATTGCATGCATTTATCTATTTACTGTGTTAAAAATGTTGTAATTAATACCATGTTATTGTTTTTAAAGCAAAATATAAATAAAACCGGAAGTATTATGGTGGCTACAAAATATAAAAAATGAGATGAATGCCAAAAACAGGACCTGGGCATATTTGTATTTGCATAAATAAGAAGTTGGATGCAAAAGAGTGAAGAAAAAAATTACTTTCACTTTTTCCTGCTCTTGAATTGCTGTGGCGAGTTACTCAATATCTGGGCAGTATGCAGTCATTTTCATTTTCAAGCAGGACTGTAAATTTTCATCATTCAATCAGCTTCTCAACTTGCTTTTTATGAAACTCAAACTTAAACATTTGCTTACACAGGGAAGTAGATCTGAAGATGGACAGTATCCCATATGTGGATCTCTTCAAATTACTGTAAGCGTTCAGCAAAGAATTCCAAGCTTCAAAGAATCGATCAAGCTTGGGAGCCGCACGAGTCCTTAATGAGCCACGTGCTGTTCTGGTGCTGCAGGGTGCTGACCCCGCCCCCGCCCCCACCCCCACCCCCACAACCTAAGCTCTGGAATTTGCTTCCTAAACCTTTCTACCTCTCATTCCTGTTTTAAGACGCTCCTTAAAACCTACCTCTTTGACCAAGCTTTTAGTCATCTGCCCTAATATTGCCTTATGTGGCTCTGTGTCAAATGTTGATCCTGTAAAGAACCTAAGGATGTCCGATTAATTTCAAGGCGCTATATTAATACATGTTGCTTTTGCTTATGACAAGTGTCTGAGTCCCCAGCCATAACATCTGCCTGGCTTAGGAATTGGCAAATGGTGCCAATTTTATTTGGGAAACAATGAAAACTTCTAACATAAGATGTAAAAGACTTGTTACAGTTTAAGGTCTCTCTCCTGCTTTTACTTACATTTGCAGCAAATAGCAGTTTTCATAAACAGATCCTCATGTCCTATGATTATAAATTTACATGACTGCATGCCGTGAACAATAAAGGTGCCATATGATGAACAATGGCCTGTTTTACCGAGATATTTTGCACCAGATGTTCCTGTGATGTGATACTGCTTTAACTGCTTGAATACTAGTTAACATAATGTTCAATATGTTAATAGCTTAGTATGCATCATCACAGGAAGTGATGCAAGCCAACATGCGATATAGCAGTTGGAGCAGCCCTAGTCAACAGCCAGCACGTGTATCTTAGAACTCTCCTACAATTCTGTTATTTTGTAATAAAGAACCCTTCATTCAACTTACCATTCAGCCGCAGATTGTTTGGTATGTATGTGTTGAGAACTCCATAACACAATAGCCTGGGCTTCCCACGTACTCCTGTCTATTTCTTCAAAGACAGAAAGCAGCACAATATCACACCATATAATTCAGGCTAAAACTAATAGCGGAGTTTATGAACGATATTTAAAATTATGCCAAAGCTGGAGGAATACAGCACCATAATGAACAGCATGAATACTTAATTTATGGACTGCATTAAACTTTCTTGAAAATATGAAAATATCTGAAATCTTAGAAGTCTTTTAATAGAATTTTTGATAATTACGTAAACATGTCGCTGTCTGGCGGAATTCTATCTCGTTAGTACAATGAAGGAAAACAAAAAGTTGATACAAAGGAATGGGAATTGATGAGACCCTTCAATTATACCATTCCTCAGAGACTCCAAGGTAGACTACAACACAAGACCAAGAGGCTTGACCCCCATAGCAAGTAATCTATTACAAATCAGTTTTCTTTATCTTTTGTTGATTAAGAATGTGAATTTCCATCTTTTAATTTTGGCAGGTTTCCGTTTGCTTTAAACACCCATCCTCCATATTAATTAATTTGGTCCTTAGAATCAATGATTTTGAGATTGATGAGAGCTTGTGAGAATGCTTATATTTAACATTTCAAGGACCTGACTAGGCAGATAGTATAATCATTTTGTAAGTAAAGCCCATCAGCTACATCGTAGAGGACCAACACAATAGATAGCCAGCCTACCTCCCCCTGTGCTGCAAATGTATATAACCCTGTAACACTGCTGTGCTGCATTAACTCACTTCCCCCAAACACAAAGACAGAAGAATTATTTCAGAAAATGACCAACCAAGCTACATTTCCAATTCACAATACATTGGGCCAACTAACTTTTATATGTCAAACAGATCACAGACAGATCCAACAGCTTGAAGCAAGACAGGGTTCGGATTCTGTCACAATGCTATTAGAGTGATGAAACCCTCAGCATTATTAAAATAGCTCACCGGGAATGATCTACGAAGGGAAGCCATGCTTTGGCAATCTTTAAAACTGGATAAGAGGCTCTGAAAAAACTGGTTGCTTGGCAGATTTGGACTGCTTATCAAAGTAAATGGACCAGCTCTTTCTACTTCTTTCTGTCAGTCTCTCTTGCTTTCTCTTTCCCCCATTCCTTTCTGCCACTCTTGCTTTTGTTCTTTCTCTTCAATGGTTGTGTTGGTGATTGTTCAATACTGTAACTGTAATTAATTGTAAATTGTATGTGTTGTGGGTGAATTCTGCTATATTCCCATTGGCATTAATTGTGCATTGTATTGATGCCTGTCTCATGCAGTGTTAATTGTTCTCTCACCATATTGTGATCAGCATGGCCTACGAATGTAAGAAATTAGGAAAGTCTTTGACAAATCTTGGGACAGACCACCTGTGTGGGTAAGGCATGGACCTCCCCTGCCCTCTTCCTGCACAGCTCCATTACTCAATGGTACACATTTACTGAGAGAATCTCCAAGTGGTTGCTTGGATTTATGACAAAAGGTTAATGAGTAAGACTACACTGCAGGAATTATGCAAGGAGAAAGGGAAGTATTGAACCTGTTAGAAATGTACCTTGCAGAACACGTGTTCAGTGTGTGAATCAGGTTGGCTTGTGTTAGGCAGGTCTAGTCCTAAATAATTAGTTTAATTGGTGCTTTAGCCACTTTGAGGTAATGCACTGATGCTGTGATTAACTCGGGAAAAATCCACGTTTGCTGTAATTAGTTGAAAATAACTATTCCATGGTAAGCGGTCAATGGGAGGTAGAATTATCACAGTGGGGAAGGTTCCTCCCTAGGTTTCCACTGATTTAATACAGCTATCTTCCGCTGTTCAGTGCAGTGACTATTCTAAGCCAGTTCCCTTAATAATGCAACCGGTACACATCACAAATGAAATGGTGCAGATTAACCCTTTTGATTATTGAATGTCTTTTGGAACTTACACATTTGTTAACTGACAAAAAATGACTTTTCAGAATCAGCAACATTTTATTAAAAGAAATTTAACAAGATAGCGCAAATAAACAAAAGGATATTTATATTTGTCTGAAACTCCGTTTCAAAAGGGCACATGTGTATGGTGCTCAGTTCTCTGCCTTGACTCTTTGATCTAATTAAATGACTATCAGCTTGGTGTGGAAGTTAAATGAGATGGTTCATTTATAAAGCCTGGACCAAACTACTGATTTTTCCAGTTTCAAAGTTATCCTGCTGCAAAGTATATACGACTCCGATTTTGTAGAGTTCTGCAATGATCATCTTAGATTCTCTTCCTCCTCCCTGAATTCTCAGTGCCAAATATCAATACACAAAACATGATCTACTTCGTGTTGTGTGTGTACACCTATAAGAGATATGACGACAAGATAGAAACATAGAAACGTAGAAAAATAGGAGCAGGAATAGGCCATTCGGCCCTTTGAGCCTGCACCGCCATTCAATACGATCATGGTTGATCATCCAAACTCAGTACCCTGTTCCCGCTTTCTCCTCGTATCCCTTGATCCCATTAGCCCTAAGAACTATATCTAACTCTTTATTGAATATATTTAATGATTTGGCCTCAACTGCTTTCCATGGTAGAGAATTCCACAGGTTCACCACTCTTTGGGTGAAGAAATCTCTCCTCATCTCAGTCCTAAATGGCTCACTCCTTATCCTTAGAATGTGACCCCTGGTCCTGGACTCCCCTGCCATTGGGAACATCCTTCCTGCATCTAGTCTCTCCAGTCCTGCTAGAATTTTATAGGTTTCTATGAGATCCCCTCTCATTCTTCTAAACTCTAGTGAATACAAGCATAATCGACCCAATCTCTCTTCATATGTCTGTCCTGCCATCCCAGGAATCAGTCTGGTGAATCTTCGCTGCACTCCCTCCATTGCAAGAACATCCTTCCTCAGGTAAGGAGACCAAAACTGCACACAATACTCCTGATGTGGTCTCTCCAAGGCCTTGTATAATTACAGCAAGACATCCTTGCTCCTGTACTCAAATCCTCTCGCTATGAAGGCCAACATACCATTTGCCTTCTTAACTGCCTGCTGCACCTGCATGCTTACGTTCAGCGACAGGTGCACAAGGACACCCAGGTCTCGCTGCACCTCCCCCTTTCCCAATCTATCGCCGTTCAGATAATAATCTGCCTTTCTGTTTTTGCCACCAAAGTGGATAACCTCACATTTATCCACATTATACTGCATCTGCCATGTATTTGTCCACTCACTCAACCTGTCCAAATCACACTGGAGCTTCTCTTCATCCTCCTCATGGCTTACACTCCCACCCAGCTTTGTGTCATCTGCAAACTTGGATATATTACATTTAATTCCCTCACCTTTTTTTTCTCATCTATATCATTAATCTATATTGTGAATAGCTGGGGTCCTAGCACTGATCCCTGCGGTACCCCACTAGTAGCCCACTGCCTGCCACTTGGAAAAAGACCCACTTATTCCTACTCTTTGTTTCCTGTCTGCCAACCAGTTCTCTATCCATGTCAATACCTTACCCCCAATCCTATGTGATTTAATTTTGCACGCTAATCTCTTATGTGGGACCTTATCGAAAGCCTTCTGAAAGTCCAAATACACCACATCCACTGGTTCTCCCTTACCTATTCTACTAGTTACATCCTCAAAAAATTCCAGTAGATTTGTCAAGCATGATTTCGTAAATCCATGTTGCTTTGTCCGATCATGTCATTGTTTTCCAAGTGCTCTGCTATTCCATCTTTTATAATGGACTCTAGCATTTTCCCCATTACTGATGTCAGGCTATAATTCCCTGCTTTCTCTCAACCTCCTTTTTTAAATACTGGGGTTACATTAACTACCCTCCAATCCATTGGAACTGTTCCAGAGTCTATAGAATTTTGAAAAATGACCAGCAATGCATCCACTATTTCTAGGGCCACTTCCTTAAGTACTCTGGGATGTAGATTACCAGGCCCTGGGGATTTATCGGCCTTCAATCCCATCAATTTCCCTAACACCATTTCTCTACTAATACTGATTTCATACAGTTCCTCCTTCTCACTAGACGCTATGCTCCCCAACATTTCTGGGACGTAATTTGTGTCCTCCTTTGTGAAGACAGAACAAAAGTATGCATTTAATTGGTCTTCCATTTCTTTGTTCCCCATTATAAATTCCCCTGTTTCTGACTGTAAGGGATCCACATTTGTCTTCACTAATCTTTTTCTCTTCACATATCTATAGAAGCTTTTACAGTCAGTTTTTATGTTCTCTGCAAGCTTACTCTCATACTCTATTTTCCCCTTCTTAATCAATCCTTTTGTCCTCCTTTGCTGAATTCTAAACTGCTCCCAATTCTCAGGTTTGCTGCTTGTTCTGGCCATTTTATATTTCTCCTCCTTGGATCTAATACTATTCCTAATTTCTTTTGTAAGCCACGGTTGAGCCACCCTTCCTGTTTTATTTTTGTGCCAGACAGAAATGAACAATTGTTGTAATTCATCCATGTGCTCTTTAAATGCTAGCCATTGCCTATCCACTGTCAACCCTTTAAGTAACGTTCCCCAATCTATCACAGCCAACTCGCGCCTCATACCTTCATAGTTTCCTTTATTTAGATTCAGGACCCTAGTCTCGGAATCAACTCTCTCACGCTCCACCATAATGAAGAATTCTATCATGTTATGGCTGTTCTTCCCCCAGGGACCCCGCACAACAAGATTGTTAACTAATCCTTTCTCATTACACAATACCCAGTCTAGGATGGCCTGTTCTCTAGTGGTTCCTCAACGTATTGGTCCAAAAAAACTATCAAGTATACACTCCAGGAATTCCTCCTCTACTGTATTATTGCTAATTTGGTTTGCCCAATCTATATGTAGATTAAATTCACCCATAATTACGGTTGCACCCTTATTGCATGCGCCTCTAATTTCCTGTTTAATGCCATTCTCTGCATCACCACTGCTGTTTGGGGGTCTATATACAACCCCACCAACATTTTCTGTCCCTTGGTGTTTCTTAGCTCCACCCATACAAATTCCACATCAGGATTCCCTGACCTAATATCCTTCCTCATTATTGTATTGATTTCCTCTTTTACTAACAATGCTACTCCACCTGCTTTCCCTTTTTGCCTGTCCTTCCTAAATATTGAATAACCCTGGATGTTCAGTTCCCATCCTTGGTCACCCTGCAGCCATGTCTCTGTAATCGCAACTATATCGTATCCATTTACATCTATTTGCGCTGTTAATTCACCTACCTTATTGCGAATACTCCACGCGTTGAGACACAGTGCCTTTAGGCTTGTCTTTTTAACATTCTTAGTCATCTTAGCATTATTTAACACTATGGCCCTATTTGTTTCTTGCCCTTGATTTCTATGCCTTCCACTTTTGCCTTTTTGTCTTTTGTTTCTATCGTTGTTTCCTCCTCCTCAGTATCCCCGTTCAGGTTCCCATCCCCCTGCCCTTCTAGTGGCACCTGGAGTATTGCGTGCAGTTCTGGTCACCGCATTATAGGAAGGATGTGGAAGCTTTGGAAAAGGTGCAGAGGAGATTTACTAGGATGTTGCCTGGTATGGAGGGAAGGTCTTACGAGGAAAGGCTGAGGGACTTGAGGTTGTTTTCGTTAGAGAGAAGGAGGAGAAGAGGTGACTTAATAGAGACATATAAGATAATCAGAGGGTTGGACAGGGTGGATAGTGAGAGCCTTTTTCCTCGGATGGTGATGGCAAACACGAGGGGACATAGCTTTAAGTTGAGGGGTGATAGATATAGGACAGATGTCAGAGGTAGTTTCTTTACACAGAGAGTAGTAGGGGCATGGAACGCCCTGCCTGCAACAGTAGTAGACTCGCCAACTTTAAGGGCATTTAAGTGGTCATTGGATAGACATATGGATGAAAATGGAATAGTGTAGGTCAGATGGTTTCACAGGTCGGCGCAACATCGAGGGCTGAAGGGCCTGTACTGCGCTGTAATGTTCTATGTTCTATGTTCTAAATCCTCCCCAACAGCACTAGCAAATGAACCCACGAGGACATTGGTTCCAGTCCTGCCTGGGAGTAACTCGTCCCACTTGTACAGGTCCCACCTTCCCTAGAACCGGGCCCAATGTCCCAGGAATCTAAATCCCTCCCTCCTGCACCATTTCTCCAGTCTATTCTCCTGTTCCTATATTCACTAACACGTGGCACAGGAAGTAATCCTGAGATTACTACCTTTGAGGTCCTGCTTTTTAATTTAGCTCCTAACTCCTTAAATTCATCTTGCAGGACCGCATCCCTTTTTCTACCTATGTTGTTGGTACTGACATGTACCACTAGCACTGGCTGTTCACCCTCCCCCTTCAGAATATCCTGCAGCCACTCCGAGACATCCTTGACCCTAGCATCAGGGAGGCAACATACCATCCTGGAGTCTCATTTGTGGCCACAGAAACACCTGTCTGTCCCTTACAATTGAATCTCTTATCACTATGGCTCTCTCTGTCTTCGCCCATCCCCCCTCCCCACTGTGCAGCAGAGCCATCCGTGGTGCCACGAACTTGACTGTTGCTGCTTTCCCCTGGGAGGCCATCCCCCCCAACAGTATCCAAAGCGGTATATCTGATAGAGAGGGGGATGGCCACAGGGGACTCCTGCACTACCTGCATGCGCCTACAACTCCGCCTGGTGGTCACCCATCCCCTTTCTTCCTGTGCAGCCATTACCTGCGGTGTGACCACCTCACTAAATGTGCTATCCATGATGTCCTCAGCATCGCGGATGCTCCACAGTGAATCCACCCGCAGCTCCAGCTTCGTAATGCGGGGACCTAGTAGCTGCAGATGGATACTCTTCCTGCACACATGGTTGTCAGGGACACTGGAAGCATCCCTGATTTCCCACATAGCTCAGGAGGAGCATATCACGGGTGCGAGCTCTCCTGCCATGACTTATCTTTAGATTACTTAGTTACTCCCTTTAATTAAAAAATACTAATTACGCTCGGGGCCTTGTTCTACTCCGAACAGTACCCACTACAATTTAAAGTCTTTAATAAAATTACACTAATTAAAAAAAACACATTTTAGTAGTACTAACCTTATCACTTATAAGGTAGGTTTAAAAAAAAACTTTCCCCTGATTTTTTTAAAGCTATTTCTATGCACAAACAGCTGTTACTCACCAACCAATCACCTTGCAGCTTTCCTGTGATGTCACTGTCGACTTCTTTTTTCAAACTCCAGCGCGCCTGGACTGCTCTCACACAGGTCCGCTCCTCTCCCGGAAGGTAAGTGACTGGGCCTCGATCCTCGGGCTCTATTTATCCTCTCCTCCCTCGGCGTTCTCCCCACAGGTCCGCTTCTCTCCCGGAAGGTAAGTGACTGGGCCTCGATCCTCAGGCTCAATTTATCCTCTTCTCTCGCTCGGCGTTCTCCCCACAGGTCCGCTCCTCTCTGCTCCGCTCCCGGAAGCTAAGATCACGTTAGTCATGCAAGAGCTATGATGTTACAGACCACATGATTCTGAATGTTTAGCAGTTTTGAAGTAACACCTGCACAGTGAACACCTCAATGTGTCAGTATTCAATAAAGAACCCACAATATTGTGTGACTGATCCCATCTGGAGTGGTCAGTCACTGTGTACAATCGAGAGTAGCACAGAGGTTCAAGGATCACACAACATTCCAAATCATTCTTTCCCAGCAATTCATAAGCATCTGAATCCCTGCCCCTCCCCACCTCTCCTCCTCCATCTACTATCTGCACCCAAGTTGGACAGGTACAAAAAATATTTTAAAAGGCTAATGGAATGTTGGTCTTTTATCTCAAGAGGGCCAGAATACAAAAGGGGTGAAAGTTGTGTTGAAGTTGTACAGAGCTCTGTTAGAACCCCTATAGAGTACTGCGCTCAGTTCAGGGCACTGCACTTCAGGAAGCATACAATGACCTGGGAGTTAGTGCAGCACAGATTCACCAGAATTATATCAGGGCCAAAAGAGTTACATTGTGAGGACAAATTAAGGGGCGATTTAATTGAGGCATTTACGATGACTAAAGGTGTTCATGGGGTAGCTAGAGAGAAACTATTTCCCCTGATGGGGGAGTGCCAAGCATGGGAGTATAGCCTTAAAATGCAGGCTAGGCAGTTCAGGGGTGATATCAGGGAGAACAAAGGGTAGTGGAAATCTGGAACTCTCTCCCCAAAAAGCTGCCGATGTTAGGCATCAATTGAGCATTTTAAAACTGAGTTTGATAGTTTTTTTGTTAGGCAAGGGAATTAAAGGTTATGAAACTAAGGCAGGTAGATGGAGGTAAGATACAGATCAGCCACGATCTAATTAAATGGTGGAACATGCTCAAGGGGCTGAATGGCCTAATCCTGCTCTTCGGTTCCTATGCCATCATCTAACCACTATTTTTACCTCAATTTACCTCCTACTTCCTTCAACCCTAAAGGTCTTGACCCTTCAACAAGGTGACTGAAATCCAGATGAATAACCAGAGGTTTATTTAATTGCTGATGCACTATTACACTAAGCAGTTTGAAAATATATTGACCTGGAAACATTTTCTGGCAAAATCTCATTGTATGATTTGTTACTTATTAGAGAAATCCTCCAGTATATTTGTTATTTCATCGCTTAAAAGTTACTCTGTTTAGTGAGTGCCCTAATGGGACCATGCAGTTAGTATAATTTAATATTGTTTGAAATGTCACAAGACATAAAAGTTCAGACTTTCTGCTTCAATTCTACAGTCCTCTCATGGTTGTTTATTCCGAAGTATATCTTCGTCTCACTCCCTCACTAGTGATGGAGAATTGAGAAACTAGCAGATATGTACCTGCATAATCATCCCTCAAAGCAGGAGAATTATTCTTCTCACTGAACCTCTCTTAGCTGTAGGAAATGGTTAGGCTTGGCTTTAATAGGAACAAGGTTGAGTTGCATTAATGCTAAAATGATTCACGCACTTTTATGGTAAGGTTAAAACACTCTGCCAGTCTGAGAGTCATCAGTGCAGAGTACAATTCAGAGTTTACAAGACCCCTGTTATATTTCTTGGCTGTGAATCACACTTTTACTGCCAGGAGAGAGCTCCTCACGTGTGTGTTTAAAACACTCCGAGGCAGCAAATGTTACTAATACCCCATCTTCCTTATTGGACGGCACAGTGGCGCAGTGGTTAGCACCGCAGCCTCACAGCTCCAAGGACCCGGGTTCGATTCCGGGTACTGCCTGTGTGGAGTTTGCAAGTTCTCCCTGTGTCTGCGTGGGTTTTCTCCGGGTGCTCCGGTTTCCTCCCACAAGCCAAAAGACTTGCAGGTTGATAGGTAAATTGGCCATTATAAATTGTCACTAGTATAGGTAGGTGGTAAGGAAATATAGGGACAGGTGGGGATGTTTGGTCGGAATATGGGATTAGTGTAGGATTAGTATAAATGGGTGGTTGATGTTCGGCACAGACTCGGTGGGCCGAAGGGCCTGTTTCAGTGCTGTATCTCTAATCTAATCTAAATTTCATATGCTTGAACTCATCCAAAATTCTCCTGCCCATATCTTAAATTGCACCAAGTCCCGTTCACCCTTGTGTTCGCTGACTTACATTGGCTCCTAGTCTGGCAACGCTTCAATTTTAAAATTCTCATTCTTATTTTCAAATCCCCCCATGGCCTCACCCCTCCCTCTCTGTAATCTCCTCCAGCTCAACACCTCTCTGAGATTTCTGCGCTCCTCCAATTCTGACCTCTTGGCCATCCCCAGTTTTCATTACTCTACCATTGCCTTCAGCTGCCTGGAATCTATGCTCTAGAATTCCTCCCCAAGCCTTTCTACCTCTCTCTCCTCCTTTAAAACTCTTCTTAAAACCTACTTTGTCACTTGTCCATCCCTAATTTCCCTTGAGAAGGTGGTGGTGAGCCACCTTCTTCAACAACTGCAGTCCATGTGATGTGGAGTTGTTGGGTACACCAACAGTGCTATTTGAGAGGGAGTTCCAGGATTGTGACCCAGCAACAGTGAAGGAATGGCGATATAGTTCCAAGTCAGGATGGTGTGCAACTTTGAGGGGAACTTGCAAGTGGTGGTGTTCCCATGGGTCTGCTGCCTATATTTTTCTAGGTGGTAGAGATTCCTGGTATGGAAGATGCTGTCAAGGGAGCCTCGGTTGCTGCAGTGCATCTTGTAGATGGTACACACTGTGACCACGCTCTGGAAGTGGTTCAAGAGTTCGCTTACCTAGGCTCAACTATCACCAGGAACCTGTCTCTTGATGCAGAAATCAACAAGCGCATGGGAAAGGCGTCCGCTGCTATGTCCAGACCTGGCCAAGAGAGTGTGGGAAAATGGCACACTGACACGGAACACAAAGGTCCGAGTGTATCAAGCCTGTGTCCTCAGTACCTTGCTCTACGACAGTGAGGCCTGGACAACATATGTCAGTCAAGAGTGACATCTCAATTCATTCCATCTTCGCTGCCTCCGGAGAATCCTTGGCATCAGGTGGCAGGACCGTATCTCCAACGCAGAAGTCCTCAAGGCAGCCAACATCCCCAGCATATACACCCTACTGAGCCAGCGGCGCTTGAAATGGCTTGGCCATGTGAGCCGCATGGAAGGTGGCAGGATCCCCAAGGACACATTGTACAGCGAGCTCGTCACTGGTATCAGACACACGGCCGTCCATGTCTCCGCTTTAAAGATGTCTGCAAGCGCGACATGAAGTCCTGTGACATTGATCACAAGTCATGGGAGTCAGTTGCCAGTGATCGCCAGAGCTGGCGGACAGCCATAAAGGCGGGGCTAAAGTGTGGCGAGTCGAAGAGACTTAGCTGTTGGCAGGAAAAAAGACAGAGGCGCAAGGAGAGAGCCAACTGTGTCACAGCCCCGACAACCAATTTTATCTGCAGCGCCTGTGGAAGAGTCTGTCACTCTAGAATCGGCCTTTATAGCCACTCCAGGCGCTGCTTCACAAACCACTGACCACCTCCAAGCCCTTACCCATTGTCTCTCGAGACAAGGAGGCCAAAGAAGAAAATAAAGAAGAGATTCCTGGTTTGGAAGATGCTGTCAAAGGAGCCTTGGTTGCTGCAGTGCAACTTGTAAATGGTACACACTGCTGCCACTGTGCATCGGTGGTGGAGGGAGTGAATGTTTAAGGTGGTGGATGGGGTGCCAATCAAGAAGGCTGCTTTATCCTGGTGTCGAGCTTCTTGAGTGTTGTTGGAGTTGCACTCATCCAGGCAAGTGTAGAGTATTCCATCACACTCCTGACTTGTGCCTTGTAGATGGTGGACAGACTTTGGTGAGTCAGGAGGTGAGTTACTTGCTGCAGAATTCTCAGCCTCTGATCTGTTCTTGTAGCCACGGTATTTATATGGCTAGTCCAGTTCAGTTTCTGGTTAATTGTAACTCCAGAATGTTGATGGTGGGGGATTCAGCAAGTGTAATGCTGTTGAATGTCAAGGGGAGAAATAGATTCTCTCTTGGCTTTTCCTACATTATAATGCTGTCTATACTTCAGAAGTATTTCATTGGCTATAAAAGTGCTTTGGGACATCCTGAGATCGTGAAAGATGCTCCATAAATGCCAATCTATCTTTCTATTCTTTTGTGGAGTAACTGAATCACTTCACTACTTTCCATTATGGTGTTTTAAAGGGAACCTTTTTTATTTGCCTGGAGACTTGACTATTCTTGAGTTACGATTTCCGCAGGAAAAAAAATAACATTGCCGCCCATTTGGTGTAAAACTGCAGTGTCGTAAATGGATCAGCACCAGAACAAAACAAAAAGTGTGCTGAAAGAAGCAGAAAGGAGTGAGTAACTGTGAATAACTTAACTAAATTAACAAAAGTGCAGAGATCCTCTTTAACAGTTACATTTAAAATACCAGCAAGTCTCTCATCAGGTGATGACTTACTTTATGCTACCCAGGTTAATAGGGCTGTTAAGAAGGCATATGGTGTGTTAGCTTTTATTAGTAGGGGGATCGAGTTTCGGAGCCACGAGGTCATGCTGCAGCTGTACAAAACTCTGGTGAGGCCGCACCTGGAGTATTGCGTGCAGTTCTGGTCACCGCATTATAGGAAGGATGTGGAAGCTTTGGAAAGGGTGCAGAGGAGATTTACTAGGATGTTGCCTGGTATGGAGGGAAGGTCTTACGAGGAAAGCCTGAGGGACTTGAGGTTGTTTTCGTTGGAGACAAGGAGGAGGAGAGGTGACTTAATAGAGACATATAAGATAATCAGTGGGTTAGATAGGGTGGATAGTGAGAGTCTTTTTCCTCGGATGGTGATGGCAAACACGAGGGGACATAGCTTTAAGTTGAGGGATATAGGACAGATGTTAGAGGTAGTTTCTTTACTCAGAGAGTAGTAGGGTCGTGGAACGCCCTGCCTGCAACAGTAGTAGACTCGCCAACTTTAAGGGCATTTAAGTGGTCATTGGATAGACATATGGATGAAAATGGAATAGTGTAGGTCAGATGGTTTCACAGGTCAGCGCAACATCGAGGGCCGAAGGGCCTGTACTGTGCTGCAATGTTCTAATTCTAATTCTAATTCTAATTCTAAAAAAAAAGCATTGTACTAGGATTGCATGTTCTAATATTCTGCTGCTCTTTTAAGGCTACTGATTCTTATTGCTGTTAAATAAACACAGGACGAGGTCAGATTGGAAAGTGATTGTTAATCTCAGGCCAATGACGTACCATTTTACTTATTTTTTTTTGTTTGATTGTTTTGCATGCGTCATGTGATATCTGCGGAGGATGTGTGTGGGGGAGATATCTGCTGAGGAGCTAAGAGAAGGCATGTGATCAACACTGGGAATGATTAGAAGGAGTTAACAAAAAGCTTGGCTGAAAATATGGATTTCTAAAGGTGGCAAAAGAACAGCGGCAAAGGGGTTTAGGTAGGGGATTCCAGATAGCAGGACTGAATGGCTGCAAGCTCTGCTGCCAATGGTGACTTTCAGGGGAATGGGATAGGAAAGGATCATAGGAAATAGGAGCAGGAGTAGGCCATTCAGCCCATCAAACCTGCTCTGCCATTCAAACAGATCATGGCTGATCATCTACCTCTACACCATTTTCCCCCACTATCTCCCTATCCCTTGATGTTGTTAGTATTCAAAAATCTATCGATTTCTGCCTTGAAAATGCTCAATGATTGAGCTTCCACAGCTCTCTGGGGTACAGAATTCCACAGATTCACCACCCTCTGAGTAAAGAAATTCCTCCTCATCTCAGTCTTAAATAGCCTGCCCCTTATTTTGAGACTGTGTTCCCTTGTTCTAAACTCACCAGCCAGAGGTACAAAAGGCCAGAGCTGGAGAACTCAACTGTATGGGAAGGAGAATATACGGCTGGGGAGCTTGCAAGGATAATTAAATCACATAGAATAGACAGCACTGAAACAGGCAATTGGGTCCAGCTGATACATGTCAGTGTTTATGCTCCACACAAGTCTCCTCCCACCCCTTTTCATTTCACCCTATCAGCATAACCTTCTGTTTCTTTCTCCCTCATGCACTTATCGAGCTGCCCCTTTTAAATACATCTATGCTCGTCACCCCAACTACTCCATGTGGTAGAAATCTACCAATAAATTCAGCTCTCAGAAATGACATGGTGTGATGGTACAGTGTATTGAAGGCTCAATTGACATCACGATGGTGATTATTTTTTTGGAACTATCTGGTCAGTGCTTATTTGAGGAGTTTAGGATTAACTCTGCAGTCTGAGAGCTAATGCTGATGTGAGGAAAGCTTTATTGCTGTAACAAAAGCAAAACACTGTGGTTTCTGGCAATCTGAAATAAGAACAGAAAGTGTTGGAACACTCAAAAGGCCAGGCAACAGCTGTAGAGACAGAAACAGAGTTAACATTTCAGGTCAATGACCTTTTGTGAGAACTGGAAAAAGTTAGAGGTGGAAGAGGTTTTAAGCAACAAGAACAGCTTGCATTTTTACATCACCTTTCACATAATACAACATCTCAAGGTGCTTCACAGGAACATTGTGGAACAAAATTTGACACCGAGCCCACATAAGGAGATTTTAGGCCAGGTGACTGAAAGCTTGGTCAAAGAAGTAGGTTTTAAGGACTGTCTTAAAGGTGAGGGGGGCGGGGCGAGGGAAAGGGGAAGAGAAGTGGAGAGGTTTAGGAAGAGAATTCCAGAGATCAGGACCTAGGCATCTGAAACCCCAGCAAGCAAATAGAAAAGCAAGGAAAGGAGGAACGAACAAAAGGGAAGGTTTATTATAAAGTGGAAGGCAGAAGAGAATAAACAACAAAAGTGATAGTGGTGCAAGGCAAAAGTGGGTGGTAATGGGAGAAGTAAAGAAGCAAAAGATTAGTCTAGAGGAGGTGTAAATGGCAACAGCAGAAATACTAACAGCTGCTGTCTGAAAAAATGGGGAGCAGTGGTTACAATCTGAAATTGTTGAGCTCAATGTTGAGTCCAAAAGGCAGTAGAGCATTTAATCGCATGATATGGCTGCTAACTTTCATGGGCTGAAACAAACAAAAGCATCCAACAGGAATTTTGCTGGACAGATCAATTTTGAAAGCATTTATACTGATAGATAATGGTAGCATTTGACCAGAGGCACTGAATCTACTTATTGGTATGCAAAGTGTGATAACAAGGTCATGACTTACCCAGACATTAAACGATTGGTAAGCGATTCACTGCCTTTGACAGGAATTTCAGATGGTTGCTAGGCAGCGCTCCCAAAGGCCTGAAAAGGAAAAGCCTTGGATCATAAGGAGATAGACCCATAAAAGAAAACTGTCTGTGCTGGGTTTAAAATGTAATACATTTCTATAGTTTGCTCACATACACAGTCTCTGCCTTCTCTTCTGAACAGTATCCTGCTGTTAAGAAAAATCCAGTTAACATTGCACCTGGAGGCCAATGTTATTTCTTTTGTTCAAGCGTATTGTCGGCAATAGCCAGCACTAACATTGTAGAAACAGCTTTTAGATAGAACTAGGCTCTGTTTGACTACACTGCGTTATCATCCCATTTCAGGGTCTGTGCAAGTTTTTGATTTGAGCAACAAAGGGATTTTGAGCATCAGTTATGAACTATAGAAGTTTACTACATAGGAGGCAGCTGCTTGGCATATTGCATCTGTGTTGCAACCTTCTTAAAGCAATCACAAAATAATCCCACAGCCACCATTCCCTATATCATGCTCTGGTCTAAATATATATCCCGTACTTCCCAACGATGCAAAGGATCTGTGCCTGAACTATCTCCTGGGACTAGGCACTTCATAGATCGACAACTCTCTGGAGAAAGACATTTCTCCTAACTTCTCTGCTTACTCTCTTCGTGCAAGTTTTAAATTGAAGATTCCTCATCACTGACCTCCCAACCAAAGAGACAATAAGGGGAAATGATTTAGCTTTCTTTCTAAAAGAGGAGACTTCTTGGTGACCCAGTTGAAGTTTGCTGGATCTTGAAGGGAATTGACGAAGTTAATTGCTGGCAAATTGTTCACTGCGGTGAAGATTTAAAATACCAATGTACACAGGTTAAATATTAGGAAATTAAGAGTTTTATCAGGGGAAACCTGGTGCTATTCGTCACCCCAATAAAGTTATGAAGTAAGTCATCATGGAAAGGCCGTTGAAGTAAGCAATGTATGTGAGATCCAGAGATAAAAGACTTACATTTCTATAACATCTTTCACAGCCTCAGGATGTCCCAAAACACTTTACAGCCAATGGAGTGCTTTTGAAGTGTTTCACTGTTGTAATGTAGGAAACGCAGCAGCTGATTTGCGCACAGCAAGCTCCCACAAATAGCAATGTGATAATCTGTTGTTTAGCGATGTCAGTTGAGGGATAAATATTGGCCAGGACCCCAGGGAGAACTCTGTTGCTCTTCTTCAAAATATTGTGCTGGAATCTCATGTCCACTTGAGAGAGCAGACAGGGCCTGAATGATGGCACCTCCAAATGTGCAGCACTCCATCAGTCACACTGGAGGGTCAGCCTGGATTTTTATGCTCAAGTCTCTGGAAGGGGACTTGAACCTTCAGCTTTCCGACTCAGTGACAAGAGTGCTACCAAAGAAGCCACAGCTGACCCACGCACTTACATATTTAGACACATTGCTGGAGGGAAAGGAGAGAAGGATATAATGTGAAGGTGGGCAGGAAAAGCTGGTCTTTCGAAACAGGATGTGCTTGTTGGGCCAAATGGCCTCCTTCTGCTCCTAAAGTGTCTTATTTGCTTAATGGACATTTAAAATGAAGAAAAAACCTTTAGATAAATTGTTTGCCTGTACGGATTAAGACAAATGTGAACAAACTTACGGCGATGAAGAGAAAACTTTATTATTAGGGTGCTTATCTGAAGATTTTGCCAACTATGATGGTGCTCCCAACGACAGGAGAAAATAATGGCCGTACCAAAAGTTTGCAGTAAGTCAGAACAATTTTTTTGTGTACAGCTATGAGATTGCTCAGTCGGAATTGACTGTGTCCCACAAATTGTCAGACAATCACAGGGCAGCATTTGCTGAATGGCCTGCAGCAAGAAGCACTGCCTCATTAAACATTAATGTCACTGTAAACCTCTGCCAATATGCATGGCCCCATAACCTTTGTAGATCAGATTTAATTTTTGTGGCATAAAAGGTGTTCTAACTCTTTAATTTCTAACATTTTGAAATATAGTTCCTCTATTCAGTCGAAAGCAGGGTAATAAATTGTGCTAAAAAGCATTTAATGGATCCATAAAGTTTCAAAGTTGCTTGTCTGAAGGCTTTGGGTAGTGCAATGTATTGATATTGGCTTTTTAAATGTGTTCATGCTATCTCTCCCTTGAGCCTCACCCTTTTTAACTAAGGGCTGAATTTTGTGCCCATGGCAGGACTCCCAACGCCAGGCTGAAAAGACGGAGGGAATCCCGTCTCAACCAGCTGAAGCCCCCATGGAGCGATTCTGCAGTGGTGGGCCAATTAACAGCCTGGCACTGGGATCCCCGTCCCTTTAAAGGAAGGGTTCCCGCCTCCAAGAGCTGCCGGCCAATCACAGGGCCAGCAGCTCAACAGTATCAGCAGCGCCACCAGGAGCAGTAGCCATTACCAGTACTGCAAGAGGCCTTGTCCCCAGACCCAGCACTGGAGCACAGATCCAAGGTAAGTGAGGCGTGGCCGCTGGGATCAGACTGGCAGGCCCCAGTGAGGGGAGTGGGGTGGACGGGCGTTTAGTGCAGGGGGAGGGTGGTTCAGGGAGGTGCAAGTTTTCCCAGCAGGGACCCCCTGTGGGCCACTGATTGCCCACAGAGGAGGGTCCCCACCCCCTCAAGCCCGCAGGGAGGTTGCCTTGTTTTACTGGGCGATCTCCCCACGTGGTGGAGGCCTCCGCTGCTGGTTAAATCCCAGCTACTGCAGGAAGAGGCCCTTAAGTTAATAGGTCACTTAAAGGCCTTAATTGGCCATCTTTGATCTATCCCGCCCCCGACAAAATTGCGTTGCAACAGGGAGGTGACAGCCCCTCCCCTCCTGCCTCCGAACCAGTCTCAGTGAGCCCATAAAATTCAGCCCTAAGAGTGTAAAGTGAAATTCATTTAAGACAAAACAGGTATTCATATAGCGCCTTTCACAAACTCCGTATATCCCAAAGTACTTTACAGCCAATGAAGTACTTTTGAAGCATAGTCACCATTGTAAGGTAGGAAAGTCTCCAGCCAATTTGTGTACAACAACGTTCCATAAACAGCAATGAGATGATGACTAGATAACCTGTTTGTTTTAAAGATGTTGGTTGAAGGATAAATATTAGCCAGTCCACTGGGTAGAACTCTCTTGCTCTTCTTTGAATAATGCTGTGAAATTTTCTACGTTCACCTGACAGGGCAGATGGAGTCTCAGTTTAACATCTCATTTGGAAAACGGCACCTCTAGATGCATGACTTCCTCAGTACCGCACTGAGAGTGTCAGCCTGGATTATGAGCCCAAGGCCCATGTAATCTTAATCACAAACTCCCCAAATGCCTTAAAATAAAAAGCAAAATACTGATGAAAGGTCACTGACCTGAAACGTTAACTCTGCTTCTCTCTCCACAGATGCTGCCAGACCTGCTGAGTATTTCCAGCATTTCTCGTTTTTTAATCCCCAAATGCCTTAACAGTTTCGCTCAAACATTTCGGTAAATGACTTTCAACAAGCCCGAAATGGAAACCCTGGGTAGAGTAGATAGATTTTTTTTTTGAGGCTGTAATCACACTCCTTTCAACTGGAAATTGTCGGGGATCTTTTCCTTTGTAGGGGCCTTGCTGTACATGACCAGCAATTGATTCTCCCTGAGGCTGTGAAATGAGGACATTTTTTTTGTTTCCCAGCACCATCATCCCTCACTTGGACACAAAACATGAAGTAAGCAGCAAGCTGTTGCACGATGGTCGAATTCTCCTCCACTTTAGTTTTAGGCACAACGATTTTTAAAAAAAAAATAGATTTATGGTACGGGCATAATTTCTGCTCTCAGCAGAGGCTGTGGACTTATTATCGGAACTGTTCAGTTTCAACAGAGCACAAGATTAACATGACACTCCACAAAGAGTATGTGGTTGGAAAGTTACAGATACACAAACACGACAAATGGCTTCATTCATCTTTTCAGGAAGGGATACTGAATTCATAACTTTATTATTTAAGACATTTTATGGTAGAACGTTTAATTTGCTTGGTTTCTTTACATGGCGTGAGGAGGCAGAAAAAGGCGACAAAGATTGTTTTACAAAAATTCCTGAGGTACATGATATATTGAACACGCTGTCACGCAAAAAGGAAAAGATTCACAGAAAGCAAAAATCTGAGGATGTCTCATCCCAGTAACATAACCTTTCTCTTGCACTTAAGGGGCAGGTCACATCTGAGTGGGACCCTGACCTTGTCCAGCTTTAGTATCATACATCCTGTTCCACTCCACTGAGAGAGAAGTTACTATTGCAACCAAAGGCTCAATATTGGATAAATGGACAAAGCTGCATTTATATAACATCTTATCAATTTCCTGGGACAACCCAAAGTGCTTCAAAGCCAGTGAATTACTTTTCTAAGCACAACCATTGTTATATAGGCAGACAAGGCAGCCATTTTGCACACAGCAAGGTTCTACGAACAGAAAATAAGGTGAATGGCCAGCCACTTCATTTGTTTTCATGAAGTTGCTTGAATGAAAAGCAACAAGAGAACAAAACGGCTTTAAATAATGAATCTTAAAAGGCAGATAAGCCCCTCAGTTTAACACCACTCATAACAGACAGCACCCTTCCAGTATTCTACAGACCTGTCAGCCTGACTATGTTGTTACGACTGAAGCAGGAGTAATGCACTGTTAATTCAGTCCCACTACTCCGCAGGTCACAGCATATTAGTAAAGTTTCCCAATTACCAGAAAAATAGCCAAATTAATCACATTATTTATCCCCAGAATAAAGCATGCCAAACCAGGTTCCTTTAAACAACAACATTAGCTATTTATTAATAAACCAGGTTTTAAATGATAATGAGATGAATCTTTATGGAAGAAAAGATTTTATAACTCGCTAACCTTCCTAACCCTCATGCGCAAACATACATTCAATTACCAACAGTTAACCGGGGAAAATGGTTATTGATTTTATGACAGTTTCTAAGGGATAATAAAATAATTAGGTTGTATCTTGTGCTGGTATTTTCCTGGCTCAGTGAGGTGTCCCAGAGTTGAATAGTCAGATGCCACTTGATGTCTCTCCAGGTGAAATTAATGAACAGTCTATGGTGGGTAGGCATTCAAGGCAGTTTGTCTGCAGCAGGCGTCACACAGATCTATCAGCAACAGGTTGTAGCATCAGGTCCATTTACATTTTAAAGTAGCAGTCTAACAGTAGAAACTTCCATGAGAGTTCAGGAACTTCCAAAAGCACAAAAGTCAACAGGACTTCCTCTTAGGAAATAAGCCTTCTCTACAAAGCACAGCAATTACAGAACTCACTCTTCAGACAGGAATTCTTGAATGGAGGCAACAGTAACTTGTCACACCTGAAACCTAGACTTTCTTTCTCCAAAGCAGTGTTTCTCCACAGAATGTAGCACTTCTTCCTTTCTCTGGGTATTTTCTACTTTGTACAGGAATTAGTTTTTCAAGAGAGAAAGTTTTCTGGGCTGTATTTTTAGCCAGTTTCCAGCAGTAACTCTTTCAGCTGCTCACAGCCCCTGGTTTCTTCTTTCACTCTGTCCTGTTTCACTGCAGAACTGAAAACGAATAATTTTTCCACAGGAGTCATAAGACTGTTGTAAGACCATCAGGTTGCTTGGATACAAATTGCCCTGCAGCCTGGACTCAAACACTAAACCTCTGCAGTTATTGTCCATAGGGTTTTTATCAGTCTTAAAACAAAATGCTTATGCCAATGTACTCAAAGCCTAGAGAGGGACTTGAATCCACAGTCTTCTAACTCAGAGGTAAGCATACTACCAACTGAGCAAACTAACACACATGGCTTACTAGCTACTAGCAACATTAACTTTAGATTGACTGCACCACACCTTAGCCTTTGTCTGTCTGCTATTATGACCTCCCTATAATGTTGTGCTGTATTCTTAAGTCTTCTTTAAATTACAACTACAGGCTTTATATTCAGATTCAACACAAACACTATTTATTGTCTTACTTATCTACATTGCATAATTTCAGGTCCAGGTCTTTCCTCACAGGTATGTATCAGCTCTCTGTAAAGCCATGTGCGAGTGTATTTCTCAAAATGATGTCTCCTCCTTATATATGTCTGATGATGTCACCAGTGGCATCAGTGGCCTGGTCTCTTAAAGTTACAGTTTCTTAAAAGTGAAATTTAAAGTCCCCCCTTTTCTTTAAAAATTAGTAATTACTCTGTAGCTACTTAATCATGCAAAATTATATTGTACAAAACATGGTTGGATTGAAGATTGAAAACTTGGAGGGGAGACATTTCAGACACATAACCCTCAATACCAGACCTTTTACACCTCCCCCCCGAAGAGCGGGATGGTCATGGGGGACAGGACGGGTGGCGTAAAATGGAGCAGGAGGCTCCAGGGGCCCTTCCCGACCCGCTCCCACCCCTACTGCCACTTTACGCAGGGCAGTGGCGAGAAACGGTCCATCCTCCCCGGGCCAGTCAAGACCCTTAAGTGGCCAGTTAATGGCCACTTAAAGGCCTTTGCCTGCCTCCATGTGGATTTTACATGTGGCAAGCGGACGTCCTAGACCTGAGAGAAGCCACCTGAAAAATGCAGGTGGCTCTTTGACAG
This sequence comes from Heterodontus francisci, assembly GCF_036365525.1. Lineage (NCBI taxonomy): Eukaryota > Metazoa > Chordata > Chondrichthyes > Heterodontiformes > Heterodontidae > Heterodontus > Heterodontus francisci. The sequence goes on from NC_090393.1 coordinate 12,741,725, forward strand.
CCCGGGGGGTGCCCTCATGATCAGGCACCCTGTGCCCGATGGAGGGCCACCCCCACTGCCCCAACTTCCCCCAATACCCGACACGCCCTCCCATCCCCCCAGTGGAACACCCTCGCCTCGCCAGGGCCCGACTGATTCCCCGCGGCAAGGCAACCAAATCTTACTATTGTTCCCGGCTTCCCGACATCTTTTTGAAGCTGGACTGTAGTCCCAGCAGTGGCCACCGCTCCCGGTGGCACTGCTGGGGCAGTTAGCTGCCAGCTCACTGATTGGCCAGCAGCTCTATTCGACGGGACTTTCTCCCTCAAGAGTGTGGAAGTCCCGCCTCACACCAATAGAAGCCCAGCGACCCCCAGGCGATGGTGGCGATAAGTCGGTGGCCAGCTCCCGTCCGCCCAGGGTTAAATCCCAGCCATAGCCTTTAAATGGGACGGGAAATCAGTGAAGTCTCGATGATCGTCTCTGTGGATCTTGCAGTATCAATCTCGGCTATGCTTAATTTGGTTGAGCTGCTTCTTGAGTTGTCGCATGTGCAAAGTCATCGAAGTCATCTTCATCCCTTTCTTCTGGAATTGTCTTAACATTGACTTTTTTGAAGAAGATTATGGGCTGGATGTTTCCACGGTGGTGAGCTTCAAAACAAGCCCGGCGCACGCGCGAGATGTGCACCACGGAGCCACCGTGATACTTCGCGGAGGCTCATTAACGCGGAGGGGCCGGACCGCCCGCCCCCTATGACGTAGAGGCGGCAAACACTCCGTCCCCGGCAACGGCGTCTGGCGCCAGCGCGCAGGCCCCGCCACCATTTATTAAGGACTTCAAGCCCTTCCGATTCATTTAAATGTTTAAAGGTACAGGTGGGAAAAATTTAAATTAAAACTCCCACCCAATGAGTAATCAATATCTAAATAGCTCTTTCCAGCCAAAAAAAAATTTAAATTTCAGTTGCGACCTTTTCCCCCTGAACTTTCTCCACTTTAGCCCACTTTCCACCATCCCCTCCACCAACTGCCTTCACTTTTGCTGTTCTCCCCCATTGTCCTCCCCCACCACCACCCCCCCCCGCCCTGAAAACTTTTCTCCTCCCCCCTCTCCACCAGTGTTCCGCCTTGGATCTCCAAATGGAGATCTGAACGTGCGGGGCCTCCAGCAACTGGCCGGAATATCGGCGTGGGACGATCATCGCGATGAGGTAAGTAATTATGTTTTCGTTAACATTTATTTCAATATTTAAATTAAGGTTCCGTTGCCGAGCGGCGGGGGGGGGGCCATCATGAGGCCATGCCATCGCTGGTAAGATTGGGCGGGGCCTTCCTGGTGTCAAGGCCCATGGTGGTCCTCTCCTGGAGGTATTTTCTGGGCCTGCCCACCATGACCCCTGACATCGGGGGGCTGGTAAAATCCAGCCCTACATTTCTCTTCACAATGTAGTTTCCTCTCTTCACGATGATCATACTGCCTTTTCTCTGAACTACCATAAGCACTGTCGGGTCATATGGTGAGCTAATTTTTAATGTTTTCTCTTGCCAAACCAGGACTTTGTCTCCTTCTTTTATCTCGCTCTCTTTTGCTTGCACCCGTCGGTCTGCATGTGTCTTTATCCTCTGTTTTTGACTTTTGTCTTTATCTCTCAAGCTTTCTGTTGAGTGCATGTAGGGTTGTGTAGGCAGGAACTGTGGCAGTGGATACTTCTTCAAGGTGTTGTCTTTTGTCAGGTAGTTCTAGTCTCTGACGGTGTTGCTTGTCATCAGCTTCAATTTGTTGGCAGTTTCAAAACTTAGCAGATTTCCCTTGCTTTAGTCTACCACATGGAACTCAGTCTACTTTGTGGACCCATGGGAGGATTAGAGAGTAACTTGGATTATCCTTAGGATTGGTAGAGGGGCATCTAATCCGTCGGAGAAGATTTTAGATGTCGCCTTGTTCATTTGCAGTTTCTGTTCTCTCTGAAACTCGCGAATATCAGGGCATCCATTCTGATGACTGTTGCTCCTGAGTCAATTACTGCAGAGATTGTCGAGTTGTCCATGCTCACATCGCACATGGGCAGGCATTGGTATTTGTGGTTGTGAGTAACAAACCTCCTCTCTTGTGCTGCGAATATGTAATCTTCCTTCTGGCATTCAACTCTGTTGATGTCTTCTACAGGTTTCGATCAGCATACTCTTGCAAAATGTCCCATTCTTCCGCAGGCTTTACACTTCTTTCCTGTCACAGGACATGTTTTGGAGTGAGGATATGTACCACCGCAATGATTGCTTGCTCGAACCTTATATGATTGTGACCTCTGTCTTGGTCTTCCTTGACATGCCTCAGACCTGTCTGGATTTCCTCTGTGCCCTTGTGTTTGGTATGTTTCTCTGGTGAAACCTTTCTCTTGTGGCATTCACAGATTCTGTTGATGATCCTGACCTGGTCTCAGGAGATTCTCGTCTTATGTTATTTGCCTCTTTCCCTTCTAGGACTTCAGCTTGTCCTTTGCTGGCTTCCAGCATTTTGCCAATATCAAGTAACCTTTACAAGTTTAACGATTCACCCTCTCTAAGAGCTTGCCTTCTTAGTCTTGGTGATTGGCAGGTCATAATAATCTGGGAAATGATTTCTTTGTCCACGTCTGTGAAGTTGCAATTCTGGCTCAGACTTCTGCGTCTCATCATGTAGTGGCCAAGGGTCTTGCACTTATCTTGATTTGCTTGCCTGAAGACATAAATTTCCTAGTGAGGAATTGCCCTTGGTTGAAAATATCTTGTTAGAGCATTCTTTGCTGCATCATAATCATCGTCGGTTCCAGCGTCTCTGAGTGTATCGAAGATATTGTCGACTTTTGATTCAGCAAAGTATCAGAAGTAACGCTCTCTTTCTTCGGGGTGTATTGATGTCAAGTGCCACCATTAACCATTTGAATATTGCTCGCCATTTGCTCCAGTGTGGACCTCAGTTGCTGTCCATCCCTGTAAAGGCTGGAAAGACTGGCAAGTGTTGTACACAACAGTGTTTGCTTAACTCTGGAATCATTGATGCAAGTCTTCTGTATGTTCCTGGGTTGACTGTGCAGTTTGCCTTCTTGTAAACCCTTTTTTTAATGGCTAGAGTGTTCGGGTTTGCACTTATTTTTAATAATTTATGGTTCCTTCACATTTATTTTCCTTATTTCTGTACACCTGCAAAACTTTTTTTTCCTGTTTCAGTCCATGTATTCTCTCTGAAGCATGTCCTGGTTTTCTCTTGACTCTTTTTCTGTGTTGTCTTTCTGTCCTTGGAACCTTCCGTGCTTTGTCTTTTTTTCTTTTTTTCCCCTTGTCGCCAGAAGTTGTAGTCTTGTGGTCTGATCTTAAGTCTTCTTTAAACGACAACCACAGCTTTATACTGGGATTCAACACAAACACTATTTATTATCTGTCTTATCTACATTGCATGATTTTAGGTCTAGGTCTTTTCTTGCTGGTGTGTGGCTGCTTTCTGTAAAGCCACGTGCTGAGTGTGTCTTTCAAAATGGTATCTCCTCCTTATATAGGTCTGATGATATCATCAGTTGCATCAGTGGCCTAGTCTCTCAAAGGTACAGTTTCTTAAAAGTGAAGTCACCACTACACTACATTACACTCCCTTCCTTTTTTTGTCTTACAATATCTGCTCTCTGTCCCCTTCACGCCCTCTCTGAATCCCAATTCCTTGCTTCCCTTCCCCGACTTTTAACCACTCCCAACTCGCTGATGTAAACTCTAAATGGCTCTTCGAGATTGCAACAAGATTTTCTTCCTAATCTGCACTAAAGGCAAATCTATTGCTAGTTTGCAATTTACCAAATAGAAAACTAATAAAATTGGTGCAACAGGGATAATCTTAGCTATCAATCATAGTCAAAATTATATAAAGCCCTTTAAAAGCTTCAGTTTGTTATATCAACATAAATTGAATCAAGATTATGCAATATGCAATTAATTAGCATAGTACACGATTAATTAGATTTCCTTTTGGGCCTTTGAAAAATCTAGTACTACATTATCAGTTCCTGTATCACTGTGGCAACAGTATCTGTCAACGTCTATTCTATCCACAAGCAAATAGATGGAAAGTGACTTTCTGAAATACTGTCAAAACCTTTTCTGCACCACTTTTTGCTGCAGTGGTGCTTAAATATCTCCATTGGATGTTTGTCTTCAGTGGAAGACACATAGGGATGGAAGATGGTCTTTGTTCTGAGAATAAGTTTTGTTCATGGTGCAGTATATGGTGCCTACATAGTTCTGAGTTCAGGTCATTTGTTGCATTCCTTCCCATTTACCCACTCATGAGCAATGCCACAAAACGTGTCTTTTCAATTTGGCTCACGATGGAGGGCAACTCTCTTGGTGAAGCCCAGAGACCTAACCATTAAAGGTTTATTATTATTCTGGGGGTTCTCTGCTCTCTGCCAATGGCAGTCATTCTGCCATCTTACAGCACTGTAAAAATGGCTCAATCCTGTTTATATAGAGATTAAACAATGGTCTCTCAACCAGTTTTCTTACTTTTTTTCAATTATCTTTGAAAGATTTTGTCTGATCGGCAGTTGAGGGAGGAAGCAGATTTGTTGAGTAATTGAGTAATGGAGAGCCAATTCCTCCACAGCCACATAAGCATGATTTCAGTGGGCTGATATGTGAAGCTGGTTGGAAACACAATGCATGAAGAAAATGGACATTGGTTTGGTACTGTGAAACTGCACTGTGACGGAAATCACACCTGCCAAGTGGACACATATTAATTTCATCATATGGAACACTACTAAAATGTTTTTACTGGACATTGCACATAACTTGTTCAAAAAGAAAACAACACAGCTGACCAACTGAAAACATGATTGCACATTTGCATTCTGAGAAATAGTTGAATAGAGAGACAATAGGAGTGCTCACTGATTCAATTAACAAGATTGTTCTGGGCAATCAAATTGACCCCAATCAAAAAGAGAAAAAACCTCAGTACAGATTTTCTGTGGTTTGTGTGCTAGAATACTAACATGTCTGTGACTGAAGCCAGAACCTCCTCAAGCCAGGGTGAAGTAACTTGGGATAAGTTAAAGCACTGTCTATGGAGGAGTTGAGGAATATGACTGATCAGTGTGGGATTACATGCCATGCCAAAGCTAGGAAATCGGAACTCCTAAGACTAGCGAACAACCATTTTTTCCTTGAATCCAAAGAATCAGAGGCAGGGTTAGAAGTCGGGTCAGACAGGGTAATATTGGCAAAGATAAAATTGGAATAGAGGAAACTTGAATTAGAAGAGACAGAGAAAGAAAGAGCCTTCCAGAGGGACCAGGAGGGAAGGGTGCTATGGCAGCTTGAGTTAACTAGGGGCCGACAGTGTAACCCCAGTGAAAGCATGGCCAATATAGAGAATACAAGTAATTCAGAGCTGCATGCTGAGTTTTAGAAATTTTCCCAATTGATTCCAAAATTCAATGAGGGAGATGTGAAAGCATTTTTTGTAACTTTTGAGAACTTGCAAAGCAGTTAAAATGGCTGGCGCACAGCTGGACTCTTCTGCTGCAAAGCAAGCTAACAGGAAAAGCCCATGAGGTTTATTCTCTGTTGCCTGACGGAAGTTCATCAAATTATGAACTGATTAAAAATGCTATTCTCGGAGCGTATGAGCTAGTACCCTAACCCTACCACCAGAAGTTCTGAACCCTTCTGAAACAAGCTGATAAAACTTACTTGGAATTTGAAAGAGCAGCTGGCTTTTGACCAGTGGCTGAGGGTTGTTAAAGTACAGCCCACATATGAAAACTTCAGAGAGGTAATTCTCCTCGAGGAATTTAAAAACTCTCTCCCCCTCTCCATAAAGACCCATGTGGAGGAACAAAAAGTGCATAGAGCAAGGCAAGCTGCAGTTCTGGTTGATGAGTTTGCTCTAATATACAAGTCGGTTCCCCAGGGGAAAACCTTTCTTAGTCAACCCAACAATTCTGAAAAGGACAAAGGGTGGGAAGCCCCAGCAGTCCTGGGAGAGAAAGAAAAGCAGAACTCACAGGGGACCCTCCTCCAGCCAAAAAGGATAGTGCTGGAAGTAGGAATGAGACCCAGAGACTTCCATTGTAATAAGGCAGGTCATCTAAGAGCTGACAGCTAGAAACTACAGGGAAAGCCTGTAGGGTTAATTAGGGCACACCCGCTCAGTGAAGGAGACGGGACCCTGATGGAAAGAGCAGCAGAGCAGGATGTGGCTTTAACTACAGCAGCAGCAAGACTCAGAAAACATATTGCTGTGGGTGCAGGAAAATTTAATGGGATCCCTGAAGGTTTTCAGGATTTTGTATCTGAAGGGAGAGTAACCCCCATATCCCTCGAGTGGGAGAAGCAAGCCCATAGTAATACTCAGGGATACAGGGGCCACTAGATCCCTTTTGCTGGGAAAAGGCATGACCTTTCACCCAGAGAGTTCAGTAAATACCAAAATAGCGGTGAATGGTATTGGAGAGCAGTGTATGCCTGTACCTTTACCCTGCGTGCACCTGGAGCGCGACCTAGTTTCAGGACTGGTGACGATAGGGATTCTCCCTACTTTGCCTGTGGACAAGATTGACCTGCTCCTAGGTAATGATCTGGCGCTGGTGAAGGTGGTAGCCGCCCCGCCCCCCACCCCCCAGTAGTGAAGGAGAGACAGAAGCAGGTCAGAGACAGGGCAGTGGTAGGAGACGGTCCCCTGCAGTTCCCCTGATTTTGTAGAGACTCGGGCCATGGCCAAACCAGCTCCCCCAGATGAGACTGAACTGGCACTGCAGACAGATGACCATGATGACCATGTCATCTGTCTGTGTGAAACTTTCTTTGGAAAGTTAGAGGACCCAGGGAATAGATTAAATGGATCTTCCCTAGTTGACGCTCAGCGAGCCGACCCAGTATTGAGAGAGTTAGCATAGGCTGCCCAGACTGAAATTAAAGCAGAGGGAATCCCTGATTGCTACTATTTAAAGAATGAGGTACTGATGAGGAAATGGAGTTCTCCTCACAGACCTGAAGACAAAGAGTGGACAGTGGTTCACCAGTTAGTGGTGCCGCAGAGGTACCGGAGAGAAATATTAAGAATGGCCCATGAGATTACAATGGCTGTACATCTCGGTTTATGAAAAACTAAAGCCCGCACAAGACAGCAGTTTTACAGCAGTTTGACTGGCCAAACCTCCACAAAGATGTAGTGGAATACTGTAGAACTTGCTACATGTACCAGGTGGAGGGGAAACCCCAACCTATAGTGAAATCTGCGTTCTTAATTCCTGCACTGGCTTTTGGAGAACCCTCCAGCAAAGGGCTGGTGAATTGTAAGGGACCCCTGCCGGGAACAAAAGGGGACAGAAAGGCACAGGTGTGGGAGAGAGGTAGAGAGGGGGGGGGACAGGAAGGACAAAGAGGAAAGGTTAAAAGAGGTCCAGGAGAATTCCCAAATGAAAACCCCTACTATTCGGTCAGTCAACCCTGAAATGTTGGAAAAGTAGACCCCACATCCTCCTATGTAAATGCAGACAACAGAAGTACCATACCAGTGCTGCTAACAGCATTTGCAGAAACTTGCCGGGACAAAAAAAGTCCTCAAGAGGGCAGAAAAACAGTGAGGGTGATGCCTCACCCAGTCAAAGTGCTGCAGGGGAGTGCAGTGGAACATGAACTAATACCAGTAAGCAGAAATGTCCCAGAGGACAAAGGGAAGATTAGCAAAGAATCTTCCCCGACAGTCAGGAAAAGATGGAACCACAATACCCTGAAGTGAACAGCACTTGCATGACTCACCAGAGCACTGAAAGTGAGGTCAGAGTGGATCCACCCACTGCAGACTCCCATTATCAGAGCTCCAAACCAGGGCTAATTAAATCTAACCATCCCCCTGCAGACCCCAACAGGAACAAAGGCAACCTAGGCAATCATGGATATGTGAAAAACCCAAACCTCCCCAAAAAATCACATGTTTATTGGGATGCCCATTCTCAACGTATTGCAAGCTGATAGTGAAGAAACGATAAACCCCTCGGGCAGCACATAACTATCTCAGACCCACCTCAAGGAAAAGGGGCAGTTTAAAGCAGCACTGTTACAAATGAAAGATAGGCTGAAACAATTTCTAAGATTTCTGAATAAATGAGAATGAATGAGAGAAATGCATGTGTGCTTTCCTGTATTTTCTCTTCCTTCTAACTGATAATGAAATGCTCCCCTAATGTCGCATTTCATTCAACGAGGGTTGGAGGTGTGATGGAAATTATACCTGCCAAATGAAAACATTAATTTCATCATATGGGACACTACTGAAACATTTTCACTGGACATTGCACATAACTTGTTTGAAAAAAAACAACAGAGCTGACCAGGTGAAAACATGGTTGCACATTTGCATTCTGAGAGACAGTTGAATAGAGAGACAATGGGAATGCTCACTGATTCAATTAACAAGATTGGTCTGGGCAATCATGATAATCAACATTCTTTGTCTGCGAAAGAGCCAGAACTCCATACCCCACCAAATGTGTCTGGAGAGCTTTGAAATCAACAACCTTCCCAGAAGCTGCTGTTTCAAACAAAGAGATGGTCACATGACCTACCTGCTGGCCAGATTGGGGACTTTTTGAATTGTGCCACACAGAAAGGAACAGACTACAATTTGAACTGAAAGGAGGAAGACTGCCACTGGACTGGCAGAAGGTAGGTCTCTCTCCTTGTCCCTCTCTCCAGCAAAGTCTCAGGGAAAAACTCGAGCAGCTTAAGCCTCAAGACAGAGCACCTCTTCAGCCTTCTGATACCAGAGAAGAAAGTTGGAAATTGTGCACCGGGCCCCAGCGCGAACTCCATGACCTCCACTTTTATCAAGGACTTTTCCACCCAGTAACTAAATGCCATTTATTCCGAACTCTACTTCAACTTCCCCCCCTCAATTCTTTCTTCCCCTCTGTATCTATTTGTGCATGTGTTTCTCTCGTATGCATCCTGTATTTTAGTAATTGTAACTGTTAGAGTGATAAGGCTAATAAACTTACTTCTTTCTTGTTTAAACCTAAGAAAACCTGTCTGATTGGTACATTTGCCATTACAATTAGCATGCAGTGAGCAAAGGACTCACTGAAGGGGTAAGCTAAAATCACTGTGTTTTAAAAGATAAACCCTGTTACAGCCAAACCAAGAAAGGTGCAAGAGGGGAGCCTGAGACCCCTACCTCACCTGGTCGTAACAATACCTAGCATTGCCAGGAGCAACTCGTCTTTTCTTTCACCACAAATGACAGGATGAAAGACAAATGGAAGGGACACCGACTGTGATACAGAAAAAGAGTCAGGTGGTATTGAAGACGACTGGGAACATTCTGAGGGAAAACAAGGGAGTAAGTGTGAATGAGTGTCCTGTGAATAGGAAGGGATAGGCTTGCGAGAACACATGCGGAGAGTGCTGTGATGGGGGAAGGACAGCAAGGAGACAACATGATGGACAGCACAGTGAAGCAGCGAGTCTGGTCAGAGGCACCAGGACAAGAAAGCGAGAAAATGATGGACATTGCAATGGAGGGACAAAAGGAGACATGGGGAGAGATGAGCATCAAGGTAATTATGTGATGATCATTTCTGTGAAAGAGTGACACTGCCTGGAGCCAATGTGATATAGAAGATCAGTGGAGGAAAATAAAGATTGTATGATGCCAAGAAGTGATTAGCTCATTCCTGACTAAAGCAGGAGAAGGTTTATGCCAAGTACATTGAAATGGCACAACAAAAACCCACTAGGCACAAAAAATGGGATAGATCTTGACTTTGTGCAATCTTGTAAAACATGTGATAGTGAGTCAGCAGGCTGTTTTACATCTCTCCCAATTTCTTTATCCAATTCGCTATCACCCAGTTTACCTGATCGTACAAAGGCAAGATCCACCCCATTAAGTCCTAAAATAAAATACAACACATTGCTTACATTGCCATAGCTAATCGCATGGTTTCTAGTGACTGTAGAGTACTCATGGATATCTAAGACTGGAATCTGTCTTTGATTATGAGGAAAGACTGGAAAAGATTTCACACAGGTATTGTAAACAGGCTAGAAAAGGTAAATCTGGAATAATAGTTCAAGTTAAGATAGTACAGGGCAACAAAAGGACACAGCTTTAAACTAGTGAGAGGTCAAATGTGGGACATATATCAGGAAATGCTTCTTAGTAAAAAGAGTAATTAGCATACAGGACTTCTGCAGGGGATACTGGAGACAGAGTCCATGAATTAATTAAGAAGGAGTTTGATACCATAATGGGTGACTGCCAGATTTCTGGATTGATGAGATAGAATGGTGGTAGGAGGCTCGTGTGGAGCATAAAAACCAGCACAGACTAGTTGAACCAAATGGCCTGCTGCTGTGCCGTAAATTCTAATCATCCAAATGGCCTGCCTGATCTGTGATCTTTCTCTGAACAATAGTGATATGAGTGATAACTCAATATGACTGTGCAGGTACGCTAGAGACAAACTAGCCTTTCAGTTCGTTGTGAGGCCTGTAGCTTTTTGCAATCTGTTATATTGGGTTGTTAAAGACTATTGTTCAAAGTGATGATTGCCATAATGCTTTCACACTTGAATTTGTTTTTGTTTTTACAGTTTATCTCTTGTTGCCTGCAGTTAGCATACAGACTGGTTAAAATCATGTCTGGCACGAAGTGTACAACCTAGAATTCACACTTTAAGTATATGCTATAAACTGACAGCTTAAGTTTAATTGCACATATGCTGTGACTCAGTTGGTAACGCTCTCGCCTGTAAACTACAAGGTTTTGGGTTCAAGACCCAATCCAGGACTTCACCACAAAAATCAATGTTGATACTTCAGTGCAGTACTGAGGGAGTGTTACACAATTAGAGGAGCCGTCTTTTGGATGAGATGTTAAACTGAGGCTCTGTCTGTCCTCTCAGGTGGATGTAAAAGATTCCATGGCACTATTTGGAAGAACAGCAGTGAAGTTATCGCCGGTGTCCTGGGCAATATTTATCCCTCAATCACCATTGTAAAACAAATGATCACATTGCTGTTTGTGGGAGCTTGCTGTGCACAAATTGGCTGCCATGTTTCCTACATCACAACGTGACTACACTTCAAAAGTTCTTTGTTCTCTGTAAGGCACTTTGAGGCATCTGGTGATCATGAAAAGCACTGTATAAATGGAATTCTCTCTTTTTCGATAGGACAGCTATGCTAGTGATGGTGTAGCTGTTAATAATAGATTATTGACCAAGACATTGTGGTCTATAAACTCACGTTCACTACTGCCCAAGATCTGAAATAGTAATGTTTTCCAAATCCACTCTGTTAAGTACTCAGGAAAGTTCGAATTTGCAGTTTAATCTTTTTAGCTAATTTATTTTCTAGTTAGGCATTAAAGCGGAGGCCCATCATATGCACCAACAATTTGAACATCTGTCAGCTGCTACACTATTGCATTTTAGTTTTGGTCGAGCTGTAGGATTTATAAACAGAGGCATAGAGTACAAAAACAAGGAATTTATGCTGATACTTTATAAAACACTGGTTATGAATGATTTTGATGGAGTCAATAGGGAGAAACTGTTACCACTGGCAGGTGAGTTGGTAAACAAACAACAGAGGTTTAAGAAAAATGGCAAAAGAAACCGAAGGGGTGATGAGGAGGATTTTTTTTACACAATGAATTATTATGATCTGGAATGCACTACCTGAAAGGGTGGTGGAAGCAGATTTAGTAGTAACTTTCAAAACAAGATTAGATATGTACTGGTTAAGGAAACATTTGCAGAACAATGGGGAAAAGCAGTGGAATGGGACTTACTTAGACAGCTCTTTGAAAGCACAGGCACGATGGACTGGGTGGCCTCATTCTGTGCTGTATGATCCGATGATTCAGATTATAATATTTGACCATTTGAAATAAATTTTTGCAATGCCGAGTCCCTAGCACAGAGTTCCATGGGAATAGAGTAGCTATTAGAAATTTGGGCGGCCAAAACTCCTGATTTGCAACTGCAGTGATTTTTGTTTGGCCAAAAGGATGAATGAATGGAAATCATGCATTTCCTGAATAAGACACATTTCAGGTTGAATTTCTACGAAGGTTCTCCAATTGCCAATGGTAATTTAGATGGAAGATCCTCAAAAGCTTTAGAGAACCAGCATGAATGGCATTTCCACCTTTTCTCCAAGAGTTTCCAAGGATCCCCCAGCAAAGTTGCACTTGTCTGACATCCAGTACTGGATGAGCAGAAATTACCTTCAACTAAATGTTGGGGAGTGAAGCCATTGTCTTCTGTTCCCACCACAAATTCTGCTCCCTAGCAACTAACTCCATTCCTCTCCCTGGCAACAGTCTGAGGCTGAGCCAGAGTGCTCACAATCTTGGTGCCACTCCAGTAACATTGCCTGACTCTACCCCCTTGTCCCGCTTCAGCTCATCTGCTGCAGAAACCATGATCCATGCACTTGTTACTTTTAGACCTGATTATTCCAGTGCTCTCCTGGCTGGTCTCCCATCTTCCAGCCTACATAAACTTGAGCTCATCCAAAACTCTGCTGTCCATATCCTAACTCGCACCAAGTCCCATTCACCCATCACCCTTGTGCCCACTGACCTACATTGGCTCCATGCCCGGCAATGGCACAATTGTAAAATTCTCATCCTTGTTTTCAAATCCCTCCATGGATTCACCTCTCCCTATCTCTGTAACCTCCTCTAGCCCCATAACCCTCTGAGATCTCTGCATTCCTCCAATTCTGGCCTCTTGCAGATCCCAGTTGGCTATTGGTGACCATGCCTTCAGCTGCCTAGACCCTAAGCTTTGAAATTCCCTCCCTAAACCTCTCCGCCTCTCTAATTTTCTCTCCTCCTTTAAGATGCTCCTAAAAACCTATCTCTTTGACCAAGCTTTTGGTCACCTGACCTAATATGTGGCTCAGTGTCAAATTTTGCTTGACAATGCTCCTGTGAAGCACCTTGGGATATTTTAAGGTGCTGTATAAAATGCAAGTTTTAGTTGTAGTATCAGTATGCCAATTTGAAGAACTGTTGTGTAATGTTTTGGGTTTGGAGTACTGGCTTATAGACTTTAGCTGCGATCTTTTCATGTGGGTTGTTAGCTTAGTAAAACCTAAATTAATTTCTATTCAGTACTGTTTGAATGGGGCTTATCTATCTGTTTTTGGAGGGGGAGCAGTGGCGTGCAGTGCAAGCATCTTTTGATTGAATACACACATGCCAGCAGTTTTCCCAGGATTTCTCTACTGAATGTCCAATGGAAGTTATGGCAGAGGAGCAGGTCAAATGTCAAAGAAATTCCAGGGGGAAATCATGCTTGGAAGCATTTTGTATTAATGACATGCTGCAGTTTCTGTTTCTTTCTCTCCTTGTGTCTTAATTATCCTGCAAGTGACGGCCAATACAGAGGACCCTGTCTGTAACATAGCTTCTCACTTGAATGGACACAAAGCTACAACCTAGTTACAGTAATTACTGGAAGGCAGATCCTTATCAGGCCAAGATTGGTTCAGATAATTTCTCAGACAATATTTACATGTTTGTCACTGCAAGAAAGAGACAGATACATGATCAGATATAGTTGTTTTACCAAGGAGTTCCCAACACGGAGGCCAGCTGGCCCATGAAAAGCCTCTCTTGGCATAAAGGCCCTGATATTGTTGCTTATTATGATTTCATTTGAAAATGAAATGTCCCTGTCGGCGAGGTAAGAAGTAACTCAATGGTGCCTGGAGCTCATGTTTTGCTTCCTCTAAAACTGCGCAAAAATGCCTTCTGAAATATTTGTTACAATGTCGGACTCTGGAATGTACCGGAACAAGTTCAGTGCTATATTGACCTGCTGATTTTACTTGCTTCTGCATACCCTTCATTCTAGTAATAAGCAATTTATAGCTTAGTGTTAACCACATGATCTGCCAGCACTGTGCTTTTCCGTCTATTAGGGAGAGAGGTGTGGAGAAATTCGATTGATTTTTGGGTAGACAGTGCTGTCAGCTGGTATTTGTGCAGCTCGCATGGGTTTCTTCAATGATATCACCGCATTTCTCCCCCAAGGACTTTTACATCCAGTGCTCTATCCAGTTTGACTAAGTGATAAAGGGCTAGATTGAAGTACACTCCATCACATTCATTGAATACACCAATGGGCAATTTCCCACAGCTTTGCTCTTGGTTTGGCACCTTGCTAGCAGTGAACACATCAGTGATGATAAGGGTACAACATTATAATCTCTGATTTTCCAACCACACTGGGAGCAGGGCATGGCAAAATGCCCTTCCTCAGGGTTACATTTTGGTTCTTGACAGCGGCAATCTACTCTTCAAAGTTGACTTTTGGAGTAAGCGTGAAGAAAAAGTGTCAGGAGCTAGCCCGAATTGTAATCAGAAGGTTGTGGGTGGCAGTACCTACCCGTATTTTCTTCTTCCAGGCCTTATATAATGTGTATTAATATATCTATTGGACGCAGACCATTGTTACTGTTAATACTGCAAACCACTGAATCCAAGGTCTTCACAATGTGTTGAGTAGAGTGAGGTGCAGCAAGAATCCTTCAAATTGTTGGTATGGCCCCTTGCAGCTAACAAAGTCAACATAGCTGCTCCTCACTCCATTGGACTCATCATTTGGCTGCTCCTTACTCTACTGAACCAACTATGAGAGTCATAAATTCAGTGTTGTAACAGAATAAGCCATTCAACCAATCAGGCCTGTTCATTTTCAGAGCATCTATAATCCTTTCGCAGACTCTACCCCCATAAACTTAACCTTCTGATTGTTCAACATAAATAATTCATAGTGTCCAAAAACCTATGAAGCTAACCTCCACAATAGTCAGCCATTCTCCTAGCTCCACAATTGAACCGTTGCCTACAGAGTGAACATTTCCTCTCTCCTTCTTCTGCATCCCAGTAGCAGAGAAATAAATCAGTGTTGCATCTCAGTAAATCCTATAACCTCCTAACACATTCTAAGCCATATACCAATCCAATTCCTTTTTGAAGGAATTATGTAGCCTCAACAGCTTTTGCTGGGAGTCTGATTCACATCCATAACAATGTTGGAGTGAAGGACGGGATGTTGGGGTGTGGTGGGGGGGGGGGGGTGCGGTGGCAGTGAGAAAGCTTTCATTGATCACTAGTCTTATTAGAGTCTTGTTGATTGGAAAATTGTATCCTCTAGTTCTATGTTCCAAGTCATAGAATGATACAGCACAGAAGGAGGCCATTTGGCCCGTTGTGCCTGCGCCGGCTCTCTGAAAGAGCTATCCAATTAGTCCCACTCCCCAGCTCCTTCCCTATACCCTGCAAAATGTTTCTTTCCAAGTTTATATCCAATTCCCTTTTGAAAGTTACTGTTAAATCTGCTTCCAGATCCTAATAATGAACTGCGGAAAAAATTGACCTTATCGCTCTCCTGGTTCTTTTGCCAATGATCTTAAATCTCTCCTGCCAGTGGAAAGTGTTTCTTCACATTTACTCTATGAAAACCCTTCATATTTTGGAACACCTCTATTAAATCTCCCCATGACCTTCTCTGCTCTAAGGAGAACAATCCCAGCTTTTCCAGTTCCTCCATATAACTGAAATCCCTCATTCCTGGAACCTTTCTAATACATCTCCTCTGTGTCTTCTGCAAGCCCTTCACATCCTTTCAAAAGTATGGTACCCAGAATTGGACATAATAGCTGAAGCTTAACCAGGGATTTATGGCATAACATTTTTGCTTTTGAGCTCTATACTTCTATTTATAATTCCCAGTCAATTGGCCTGTTTATACCCACAGGAAGGTGTAAAGCTACTATACATGCCTCCTTAGGGTAGTCTTCCAATGGTAATAGTAATAAATTGTAGAAACTCTTCTTGAAGAACTATGCTATCTCCTCTGACACCTCTATAAATTTGCCCACAGAGTAGCTGAGCCATCAAGATTAGAAAGGTCACAAGTTTGTCTGACAGGAGAGAGGTAGAGCCATTGACCTCAGTGACTCTGAGTTGGAGCAGGGCCTGGGGTGGAGGGGAGAATTGGCTGCAGTCCCTGTTCATGATTACTATCTGTTGGCCAATGTTGGAATTGTGTGTGGGTACTGGGTGAGAACAAGCACAGGATCCCACCACAGTTGAGTAGTCTGCTATCACTCACGTGGTGGGGGAGCAGTGGCTGGCACTCACCAGCATGTTTTAAGGACAGCTTGTTAGTCTGCATGTAGACCTGCTTTTCCTGAATGCAGTCACCCTGGTCTCAGCTGCACTCAGGGCCACCCAGTATTGTAGAGGGAGGTGGAGCTCAAACCATGTGTTAGGTCCCTAATTTGAATTTGAAATGGGCCTAATGCCTGTCCCAGGTTTGGGTCCTGCATGCTGATATTTTTTGCCTACACCAATATGGAGGGCAGTGCATTTCTGGCTCGTAATGAGTGCGTTCTGCCTACCCTCCATATTGCTGATTTAGGAGACTGTTTAGTGCCTGTAAAAAAAAGCACTGCACGTTAAAGACCTAGACCGTGTCTTCAGGAGAGGAGAAAATTAGTGGAGAAAATATTGGCAAGTTGTCTATACTTGATCTCAGGGGAAACCAAATTTGCATTCTTCAGATAAGGTCGTGGTAAATGGTTGAATGAGTTTAATCACAGTGTAAATACTTGACAGAGGGAAAAAACATTGTGTAAGCAATAAGATTGGTTACCATCACATTCTCATTGTGTATTATACATAGAATTACATAAAATTACCTAGAATATGCAGCACTGAAACAGGCTGTGTGGCCCAACTACTCTGTACTGGCGTTTATACTGTACACAAGCCTCCTCCCATTCCATCTACCTCATCTCAGCCTTTCAGCACATCTTTCTATTCCCTTTTCTCTCATGTACTTATCTAGTTTCCTTTTGAAAGCATCGAAGCTATTTGCCTCACCCACTTCCTGTGGTAGTGAGTTCCACATTCTAACCACTCTCTGAGTAAAGAAATCTCTTATTTCTCTATTGGATTTATTAGTAACTACCTTGTATTTATGGCCCCTAGTTTTGGATTCTCTAGCAAGTAATAACATTCTCTCCACATCTCGCCTGTCCAACCCATTCATAGTGTTTCAGACCTCTATCAGGTCTCTTCTAAATCTTCTTTTACAGGCTGACTGTCCCATATATCTCAAATGTTGACCAAAGCTGGGCACATGAAAAGCATTTGAATAGACACACACATTTCTGCGTTGTAGCCCCACAGCCCACAAGGATCAATACTCAATCACGCCACACCTCAATTGTATCAGAGGCTGTGTTAGCGAAGACTGGCATTTTGGTCAAGTAATTTACCACAGCAAGTGACCTGTGAGTCACTTAGCCCTGCTCAGCAAACACTGACCCCACCACTTTGGGGACTTATCACATATGGTAAGTGTAGAAACTTACCAATTCCTGCACCATGCATGAATTGCTTACTACACTGGTCCTGCCACAAAATCAGAAAAGTTCCAAAGGGGAAGCAAGTTTTTTCAGGATAATAATATCAAACAGCCTGGTCCTTTTTTAAAACTAGATTCAAGTAATAATGTGTTGGAATTCCTTCCTAAACTTCTCCACCTCCTTAGCTTTCTCTCCTCCTTTAAAACACTCCTTTTGGTCACCTGTCCTAATATAGAGTCACAGAGTCACGTACAGCACAGAAGGAGGCCAATTGGACCATCGAGCTCATGCCAGCTCCCTTATGTGTCTCGGTGTTAATTGTTGGCTGATTAGCACTCCTGTGAAGTGCTTTTACCTAAAGGTGCTATACAAATGTAAGCTGTTGTTAAAGGCACTATATAAATGCAAATTTTTGCTGTATAGATGCAAATCCAGAGTGCATGATTTAGCAATGACTCAACTAAGGCAAGAACCCCAACTTTTCTTATGAACCAAGAGCTTCTCTGTTAGAATATGTGAGGGATGGAACTAGTGTCAAAGTCAATGTTCCCTACAAAAGAACATTAAAAACATTACTCAAGGAAAAATATTAAAATGCACCCAAAGAGTGTTTAATTGTAAAGTAACTGGAAGTGATTTGCAAAACAGGATACATAAATTACAATTCATTTTGCATTTAACTCATTAGTCCATTTTAAGAGGTTATTGAGTGACCGCCGTTTTAATGCCCAGTCAATAATTTGGACATCGCCAACATATTTTCATTTGCTGCTGAATAATTCATTGTTTTCTCATCACAGAGCAGTAAATAGCAACAGAAATCCAGGACTAAAAAAGCATTGCATCATTGCAAAAACAGGCTTGGCTGATTCAGCATCAATATGTCAGAAAGTGAATTTATAATGTTGCAGGCCTCTTTAACACCTAAGTACATAAACGGTTGAGCCTATAGGTTTTATCCCATGGTGTTGCATAAGCTGTTTGCACATCAGACTGCAGAAATTTCCATAACTGCAACACTGCACTTTTGTGGGACAGTATCAATGCTTTTTAAAAGTCATCAGTAATTTAAAAAAAACTCCGTCGTGTAATCCATCAAGATGCAATAGCACTGTCACACAAAGGTTAGTTAGTGTGTTAGCGTTTTAACTGAGCCTGATACACATGGAATTCCATTACCGTGTTTAAGAACCAACAAACCAAGCTACTGAGAAATCCACCCAGGTAGAGTTTCTATTTGTCCAATATGGGGTTCACACTCTCTCACCATTGGGACATATTCCACTTACTTACGTTCAGAGCGCTTTGCTGCAGGTTGGCACAGTCAAGCTGTAGGGACCGCCAGATTGCACAAAGGAACAAAACAGCTTTGAATTATACAGCACCTTGCAGAACCACAGGATATCCCAAAGCACTTTGCTGCCAATGAACAATGAAGCACTTTTGAAGTGTAGTCACTGTTGTAATATAGGAAACACAGCAGCCAATTTGGGCATAGCAAGCTCCCAAAAACAGCAAATCTGTTTTTGGTGATGTTAATTGAGGGATAGAGCTCCCCTGTTCTTCTTTGAAATACTGTCATTGAATCTTCTACACCCAGCTGAGGGGGAAGGCAGGGCCTTGGTTTAAATTTTCACCTGAAAGAAGGCACCTTCAACAGTGCAGCACTCCCTAAGTACTGCATTGATCTGTCAGCCTAAATTTCCAAGTTTCTGGAGTGGTACTTGAATCCAAAACCTTTTGACACGTAGATGAGAGTGCGACCCACTGTGCCACATCAGTGATTGACACATGCAGCCCATAATCCATCATCTGCATTCAGGATGGGTCCGAATAGTTTTCCTGCATTCCAGCTTTCTTATACTCTTATATTCTATTAGAGAATATGCTGCAACAACAACTCAAATTTATCTCAGATTTATATAACGCCTTTAACATTGTAAAATAAATCTGAAAAAATGAAGGCCAAGTCAAGGAGGGAGGCAATAGGAGGGGTCACCTAAGCTTGGTCAGATATGGATTCTAACGAGGGAGTTAAAGGAACAAGGAGAGCTGGAGGAATTTAGAGAGGGTATTCTAGAGCGTGGGACTTGGGAGCTGAAGGCCTGGCCATCAATAGTGCGGTGAAGAGAGGGGGAATACACAAGAATTGGAAGAATGGAGAGGTCAGGGAAGTGTAGGTCTAGAGGAGGTTACAGAGCTAGGAAAAAGAGAAGCCATGAAGGGATTTAAATACCAGATGATAATGTTAACCTTGAGATGTTGGAGACCATTGATGGTTCACAAGCACAATCATGAAGAATGAGCTGGACGAGATGCAGAATAGACTAAAGGCAGCAAAGTTTCAAATGAGCTGTAGTTTATAAAGGACAGAACATGAAGAATCAGCCAGGAGAGCATTGAAATAGTAAAGGAGGTGACAAAAATGGATGAGAGTTTCAATATGTAAACTGTCAACTAAATGACTTAAAACCTATATGTAGATTTAAAAGCCCAAGAGAAATAGACAGAGTTAGAAGACGGCGAAAGCAGAAATGTGCCAAGCTCATGCTCCCTCCTCCCAAACTACAGAGAGGCACAAATATGCTGCACAATTTTATTCACAAATGTGAAATACAGATATCAATTCCAGCTTTTATTACAGCATAATGATATCCAAATACAAGACTGCTTCGTGTGCATGACTGAGGCATTAGCAGGGATGTACGACGATATGGAAGTCGATATAGGTGTTTATTTTGTGATGGAGAGGTTTTGGAGATCACAAGCCCGGAGCAGAGCAAATTCAACAGAAACAAAATACTGCAGATGCTGGAAATCTGAAATACAAACAGAAGATGTTGGAAATACTCAGCAGGTCTGGCAGCATCTGTGGTGAGAGAAACAGAGTTAACAGTCGGAATTGGCAAAAGGTCATTGACCTGAAATGTTAACTCTGTTTCTCTCTCCACTGATATTGCCTGACCTGCTGAGTATTTCCAGCATTTTCTGCTTTATTACGGAGTTGATTGCACTCAGCTTTGATTTCTGATTTGGGCTGACTTAGGTGAACACAGCCAGAGTTCCATTAAATTGGCTTCAGCATCCCAAGGAGAAGGGAAATGAAAGAAAAGTCAGGGATCTTTCTCCTGATCACTGTCTAATGGCTTTTGCTGGAATAGCTATTGGGTGTAAACTAGATCTGGCCTGATGACTTTGATGACCCTGGCTACTGCCTCCCATAGTCAAACAGCCTATCAACACTGAGCATTGAGGCCGACACATTAAGAATAGCTAGTTGCTTAATGTACAGGAGGGCAGTCAGTACTGACTGAACCATATTCCGCAGTAATGAGCACACTTCATAGTGTATGTGATGGAGCCCAATGCTAAAACATAACCAATTATCTTAAAGAGATTTACCTCATATCGAAACAATCATTGCACAGGTAAAGCTCCAGCCTCAGTACATCCTTCTCAATTGGTAGTACCTAACATACTTTGCATACTTATCAAGCAATACACTGAAGTGAATTCTGGTGCAATTTCAATAAGAAATTAGGTTAGCCTGATGAGTTTGATATGCCATCAATCTTCGGCAGTTGAAGCAGTGTAGATTCTGATGAGCCGGTTACGCTCATTAACGAGAAAATAGTATTGACCTACAATAAACTTTTCTCATCACGAATTTGAGCCGTTGCATCATTACTCATGCTGGCCTGGAAAAAAAGATGTTTGCTTTCTTATTGCATCTGCAAACAGTGGGCAGCATCAAAAGCTGGCTTGGCTATCACATACTGCAACGGGGAAGGGGAGGGGGTAGGTGTGGAGGGGGTAGGTGTGGAGGGGGTAGGTGTGTAGGGGCTGTAGGCCTAATAGTACCTCATTTATACAATCATAAACTGTTACAGCACAGAAAAAGACCATTTGGCCCATCATGCATGTGCTGGCTCTTTGGTAGAGCTTTCCAGATAATTCCACTCCCCTGTTCTTGCCTCATAGCTCTGCAATCTTTTTTCTTTCAGGTATTTCGCCATTTGAATATTACCATTGAATTTGGTCCACTACCCTTTCATGCAGTGCATTCCAGGTCACAACATTCACTGTGCAATTTCCTCATCTACTGGTTCTTTTGCCAATCATCTTAAATCTCTGTCCTCTGGTTACTGACTCTTCCACCACTGGAAAGAGTTTCTGCATATTTCTCCTTCAACTCCACGCACTTCCTTCAAGTAAAAGGTGTCGCTATGGGTACCCGCATGGGTCCTAGTTATGCCTGTCTTTTTGTGGGATATGTCGAGCATTCTTTGTTCCAGTCCTACTCAGGCCCCCTCCCCCAACTCTTTTTCCGGTACATTGATGACTGTATTGGTGCCGTTTCCTGCTCCCGCCCCGAACTCGAAAACTTTATCAACTTTGCTTCCAATTTCCACCCTTCTCTCACCTTTACATGGTCCATCTCTGACACTTCCCTTCCCTTCCTCGACTTCTCTGTCTCCATCTCTGGGGATAGGTCTACCAATATCCATTATAAGCCCACTGACTCCCACAGCTACCTCGACTACACTTCTTCACACCCTACCTCCTGTAAGGACTCCATTCCATTCTCCCAGTTTCTCCGTCTCCGACGCATCTGCTCTGATGATGCTACCTTCCATGACGGTGCTTCTGATATGACCTCCTTTTTCCTCAACCGAGGATTTCCCCCCACTGTGGTTGACAGGGCCCTCAACCGTGTCCGACCCATTCCCCGCACCTCTACCCTCACCCCTTCCCCTCCCTCCCAGAACCGTGACAGGGTTCCCCTTGTCCTCACTTTTCATCCCACCAGCCTCCATATCCAAAGGATCATCCTCCGCCATTTTCGCCACCTCCAGCGTGATGCCACTACCAGTCGCATCTTCCCCTCCCTTCCCCTGTCAGCATTCCGAAGGGATCGTTCCCTCCGCGACACCCTGGTCCACTCCTCCATTACCCCCACCACCTCGTCCCCGTCCCAGGGCACCTTCCCTTGCAATCGCAGGAGGTGTAATACCTGCCCATTTACCTCCTCTCTCCTCACTATCCCAGGCCCCAAACACTCCTTTCAGGTGAAGCAGCGATTTACTTGTACTTCTTTCAATGTAGTATACTGTATTCGCTGCTCACAGTGTGGTCTCCTCTACATTGGGGAGACCAAGCGCAGACTGGGTGACCGCTTTGCGGAACATCTCCGCTCAGTCCGCAAGCAGGACCCTGAGCTTCCGGTTGCTTGCCATTTCAACACTCCCCCCTGCTCTCATGCTCACATCTCTGTCCTGGGATTGCTGCAGTGTTCCAGTGAACATCAACGCAAGCTCGAGGAACAGCATCTCATCTACCGATTAGGCACACTACAGCCTGCCGGACTGAACATTGAGTTCAATAATTTCAGAGCATGACAGCCCCCCACTTTACTTTCATTTTTAGTCATTTTTAGTTATTTTTTCTTCCTTTTTTTTGCATTCCTTTTTACATTTTTTGCATTTATTTCATTTCATCTTAGTTTGTTCAGTTTGCTTACCCACTGTTTTTTTCAGGTTGTTTTTCTTCAGGTTTGCACTTGCTGATGTTCTATATTCAGTATATTCACACCTAATCTGTACTAATGCTTTGTCTTTCAAAACACCATTAACATATTGTTTGCCTTTGCTCTGTGACCTTTTGGTCAGCTATGTGGCCTGGTCCAATCTGCACCTTCTCCTTTGTTATCTCTTGCCCAACCCCCACGTCACTTGTTTATAATCTGTGACTTTTCTAATATTTGTCAGTTCCGAAGAAGGGTCACTGACCCGAAACGTTAACTCTGCTTCTCTTTCTACAGATGCTGCCAGACCTGCTGAGTGAATCCAGCATTTCTTGTTTTTGTTTCTGCATATTTACTCTATCCAAACCATCAAATTTTCTCTTAACCTTCTCTGCTCCAAGGAGAACAACCCCAACTTCTCCAGTCTCTACAAAACTGAAGCCCCTCATCCCTAGTCAAGTGGTCATGCTGTGTGTGAGCCAATGCTAATTTAAAAGGGAATGAGCAGGGGGATGGCAGTACACGAATAGCTTTTTAGGAGAGCTGTCACAGCGGCAATGAAAGCTAAAATGGTGGTGCATTTATATAGCGCCTTTCATGATCGCAGGATCACCAAAGTGGTTTACAGCCAATGAGGCACTTTTGAAGTGTAGACACTGTTGTAGTGTAGGAAACATGGCAGCCAATTGTCACACAGCAAGCTTCCACAAACAGCAATGTGATAAAGACCAGATAACCTGTTTTTTAATGATGTTGGCTATGGGATAAATATTAGCTGTGACACCAGTGAGAACTCCCATGCTGTTCTTCAAAATAGTGCTGTGGGATCTTTTACATTGAGAGAATAGATGGGGCCTTGCTCACTTTAACATCTCATCCAAGATGCAGTGCCTCTGCCAGCATAGCACTCCCTCAGTACTGCACTGGAGGGTTATCAGCCTAGATTTTGTACTCAAGTCTGTAGAGCAGGATTTTGAACCCACAACCTACTGAGTCAGAGGTGAGAATGCTAACATTGGGCCAAAGCTGATACCTAAATGGGCCAAGTGGTCTCATTTTATGCTGTAAAATACAATGATTCTATCAGTATCAACAGGCCATTGAATCATAGAGTGGGGAGGAGGGGTAGAGGGGGGATTATGGTATTCCAGCTAAGCCTAATTCTGCCCTCATCTGACGTGCAATAGTTTAACTGTCCCTAACATCCATAATGCAGAAAACATTTAGATAACAGGGATTGAGAAACACGTGTAGTTAAGATACAGATAAGCTATGATCTCATTAAATGGCAGAACAGTCTCAAGGGTCTGAATGGCCTACCCCTGGTCTAATGTATCTATGTTCCATGCACTATGCATTTTGAGTTGTTTCAAGTATACAACTTTCACACTCAATTCAGTTCATCAAGGGTCAGCTTTAGTTTTGTGGTAGCACTCTTGGCTCTGAGTCACAAGGCACTTCAGATCCCACTCTAGACACCTCAGCACATAATCCAGGATGATACTTCAGTGCAGTACTGAGGGAATGCTGCACTTTCAAAGGTTCTGTTTTTCAGAATGGCTCTTACTGTAATATTCTACAAGTTTTTATTTATTTTTTCTTTCTTATTGGTTCATTCTTTTTGGTTCTTTCTGATTTAGGAGTTATTACTGTTGTTGTCATCTGTGGCTCAGTGAATATCACTCTTGTTTCTTGAATCAACAGGTTTTGTGCTAAGTCCCACTCCAAAGACTTAAGCACATAATCAAGGTTGCCTCTTTAGTGCACTACTGAGCGAGTGCTGTTAGTAGTGCTGTCTTTTGGATGAGACTGTTAAACCAAAACCCCACATGTGCTCTCAGGTGGACATAAAAGATCCCATGGTATTATTTGAAGAAGATGATGTGAGTTCTCCCCAGTGTCCTGGCCAATGTTTATCTCTCAACCAACATTACTAAAACAGATTATCTGATCACGTATCTCATCTGTGGGAGCTTGATGTGCGCAGATTGCTGAGTTTCTTACATTACAACAGTGACCAAACTTCAAAAGTACTTCAGGGGCTGTAAAGCGTATTGGGACATATTGATGTTGTGCAGGGCGCTATAAAAATGCAAGTCTTTCCTGTTTATTTTTAAAGTTACAGATACACAATTTTCTTCTTCCTGGTACTTTTGACAAACCATTAGTTACTGCAGGTAGTTTCTATATTACATCGCTCAGTGTGTTATGAAGATTTAAAGGACTGTCAATTTCTTTTCTTTGCACTTTTCAGTTTTTTTTTCATTAAGTACAGATTTTGATGGAAAGAAAAACAATATTATGATCTGGATAAGTCTTATGTTGCTGCAGAGACCCACCCTGAAGGATATTCATGAATTCCCTTTAATATGGGTAGCTGGTGTCTTCATGTACTTTGGTGCTATTGCACTCAGTAATCAATATTTGCAATGAATGGTTAGATTACATGAGAGCAGAGAAAACCCATTAAACCCTGTTTTCTTTTATTGTGATTTATATTGTTATTAAATTGTGTATAAATCACTTTCAGACAAATATATCCTGGGGGAGATTATTAGCAAGTGTAATCACAAATGTTACGGAATATGGATTACTGCACGTTATAACACAGTGGAAGAATTGAAAATGCACTCGCCCTATTAAGGTGCAAAAATAATAATGACTGCTACATCGTTTATGATTAATCTGAACATGTAAAATCTTGTCATATTTAATATCAGGCTCACAGTATATTACAGGCGCAATGGTTATAACTTATGAATAATAGATTTTTTTAATGAAAAGTAATCTGTTATTCCATATTGCAATCATTGCTCGCTATTATTTAAGAGAATATTCCTTCATATTTTTTCACGGTATGCTATGCAGCATCTACAAAATCCCTTAGCATTTCAAATTATAATGTATTATTACATATAAAATGTATGTTTTTCTGTTCATCTGGCAGGAAGCTTGAAATTCATTAAGAATGGCTTAAACAATTGCTCATCCAATTCTGGCCTTTTGCACATCCCCGCTTTTCTTTGCTCCACCATGGGAAGCTGTGCCTGCATTTCCCAAGGCTCTAAGCTCTGGGATTCCCTCCCTAAACCTCTTTACCTCTTTCTCTTTCTTTAAGAGGCTCCTTAAAACCTACTTCTTTGACCAAGCTTGTGGTTATCTGTCTTAATATTTCTTTATGTGGGTGGCCCGGTGTTAAATTTTGTTTGATAATGTGCCTCTGAAGAACCTTGGCATACTTTACTATGTTAAAGACATTATATAAATGCAAGTTGTTGTTGCTGTTGTGGATAACAAGCTATGTTCGAGATCAGGGTTGTCCAACATACAGCCCAGGGATGTAAACTGTACATGGGCTGTTCCTCATCCTCGCCAGGGGTCTGTGACTGGAGTTGAGAAATTTCCCTTTGTCTTCTTCTTGCAGACCAGCTTTTAAAAAAAAAGTCGGAACCTGCCGGAAATCCATGAATCTGTCCGAAGTTGGGAAATTGCTGTTCCTGATGTCAGCATCTGTCAGCTGTGAAACTGACAGGCAATTTTTTTTAAAAAAACTGACTAACCATCTGCTGAGCATTATCGTTTTCTACAACTGTCAGAGAGAGAGAAAGGGGAACAGAGAGACAGGGATAGAGAGAGAGAGAGAAGAGAACAGACGGGGGGAATGGAGAGAGAAAGTTGGGGGACAGAGAGTGTGGACAACACAGAGAGGGGGGAACAACACAGAGAAAGGGGACACAGAGAGGGGGGACACGGGGTGGGGGGGAGAGAGAGAGAGAGAGAGAGAGAGTGTGATCAAGATCGTCCCTGACAGATGGACATCTATCGGGAATATTCTGCATTGTTACAACAAATATGCGGGCAAACATTGACGACTTGTACAAGGAAAAAAAATGCCATGTATCTCACAAAATCAGTGTCCAAAATAGTGAAGAGAAAGTAAGTCAATAAATTTGTCTTCCCATTTAAAGCTTCTTCACAAAAATGTACATTAGTTATTGTTTTGATTAATAGTAAGATAAATTATTAATGCCTTTATCTTTCTGAAATTGTCTCACCGGCCCCCTATGCAAGATAAAAATTGTAATGTGGCCCCCAACGTGAAAAGGTTGGACAACCCTGTTCTAGATTTACACCCAGCCTGTCACAGAGGCACCTATTCTGTTCTGTTCATGGTTTATTGGTTTTAGTAATTGTGTTGTGGTTACCAAGATCTTGTGAGAGATGTCCATGGAGGGCACCTAAAGGTTTCATGCACCAAATGCCCATTAAATGAGAATTTTTATACATGAGTCTCAAACAGATCAGCCATGATCTTATTGAAAGGCAAGCAGGCTCGAGGGGCCGAATGGCCTACTTCTGCTCCTAATTCGTATGTTTGTATGTAGTGCATTTGCAGGAGCACAGAAGTCTACACAGAGCACACACTAATGGTCAGATGCATTAAAGGTAGCACACAGCTGAACAGCTCATCTGAAAACAGCCTGGAATAATATTACTGAATTAACTACTAAGCCCTTTCAATAGGCACCAATGCTATGGATATCCTCAACTGTGAAGTGTGCAAACAGCAGTGAGGGCCACATAAGGAAATATTAAGACAGAAAGGCCTGCTTCATCCGATGAGGCCTGTTGTGTGATTGCCTTTAAGAGTGATGTCCCTTTAAGATCTTAGTATGCTAATGAGATAATTGCCAGGATGTAGCCATGTGACTACAAGCCGGTCTCACTCTGTAACTGTAACACCAAGAGGCAGTTTCTGTAAATAGTTAGCTCTGTGCTGTATATAATAGTTAGTTAGCTGTTAACAAACTTGTTTGAGATCTTCAATCAACTGAACTCTATGCATCTCATTTATGTTGCATCAGACAACATAAAAAAGCTTCTCATTACATGGTGGTAGCTGTGATGAGAAGACAGAATCCAAGTTTGAAGGCCACAGGAAAACAGCTTTAAAAACTACCTACAGCTAGAAGAGAGAAAGTTCAAAAAAATACTGGCTCAAGCAATAAGAAAAAAGAAATTACCCCAAGCTGTAGAAGACAGAGCGCTGAACGACAGGCTGCAAATCAATCAACTGTGATCAGATGAGTCAGTCTGCCGTGGGTAGAGAAATCCCAGTTAAAAAAAAGAGAAGACTTGAAGTCCTTAAAAGATTTTTTTTTGTCTCTCAGAGGCTCCCTGGGAGGGTAAAAAATTCAGTGAAGACCCAATTCCTCCCCCACGCTGATCATCTCTCCGCCATTACAGGAGGTGCCCAACAGCAAAAGGTACGGGAATCCTTCATTCATTCAGCTGGCAGCTTCATTAAACCACTCAACTGTGAAGAATTGCCTATTGAAGGCTGCATAAACAAACTGAAGCAGATATATAAAACACTTGAAATGCCTGTTGCACAGCTGTTTAAACAGACAGACTAGTGTGCTGGAAGTTAGATAAACAGACAAGCACTGCTAAACAGCAAAACAGGCCATAAAAATAATGATAGTGATTGTAAATGAGGGATTGCACAGAATAAATACCTCCAGATTATCTGACGAGGACCAGAAAGATCTCGCTAAGGTATGGACTGTGCTGGAAGATCAGCTCCGATTGCGAGTGAATTTTAGAATTCACCACCTGGAACTGATGTCCTACAGGCAACAGCCACAGGAATCAATAGACCAGTTCATCAGCAGATGCCGAAGTAAGGGCAACGAATGCGACTTCTCAGAAGCTGAGCTATCAGATCGAATAATGGAGTTGGTGATCATATCAACACCCATTGAAGCATTTCAGAAAGACCTCTTGGGGAATAAGAAAGATCACAGCATCGATGCACTACAGAAAGATGGCAGAAAATATGAAGCCATTGTAGCTGGACAAGAGCACCTGCAAGTATGAGCAACCAACAGTATTGGCCATAACCAGGTTAAAAAGAGCAATCAAGCTGTGTGGTCAGTGCAGTCTGTCCCACTCACGGCAAAATTGTCCTGCATTTCAAGACCTGTGTAAGGCCTGCGGACACTGAGTCCACCTATACAGGAATTCTGGCTCCAAAGACACAGTACGAAGTCACAGCAGGACACAGACAAATAGAAAACAGGGCAACAGCAGCAAAGAAAGCACCGGAGCCTGCTTAAATGCAAGCCATTGCATGAAATCCACAGCAAAACGGACTTGAGACAAGACCCAGTCAGACGACGAACAAGCATTCCACAGTGTGATTCTGACACATCATGTTGATGAAGTCAAACAACCGGAAGCTTTCATCACCATTAATATCACATGCCCAAAAGCAAGTTGGCAAACATACACTTAGGGTCAAGATTGATACTGGCACTAGTGCAAATATCCTACCAGTCCGAATCCTCAAAGATATGCACCGGAGTTGTTGGAAGTCTATGATACAACGAACAACTGCCACGTTATCTGCATACAACGGGTCACCCAACCCTTGCAGTGGCACATTAACAATGCAATGCAGATACTGCAAGTTGGCATGGAAACTACGAATGTTCTACCTAGTAGACATGAGCAGACCAGCAGTGGCAGGACTACCAGTGTGTAAGGACCTCAAGGTTATAACTATCCACAAGAGCATTGCCAAGGGGAAATCTCCAAGGACTGGAACCCATTCAGACTCTGACCAGCATCAAACAGTGCAGCATGGAAAACCAGCAACAGCACAACTATGCCATGCCTTCGCTTCTGCTCTCTAGAGAACTGTCAGCATCACAATGAGGCAGTATAGACAGGTACCTCCATGAGAGCAAGTACTCTTTCCCCAACCTTGAGCCCAAACCTTCAGGTGCAGAGGAAAAGCGAAGGACACGCAATGTCTTGAAGAGGCAGAGGAGGAATATGTTGGTGCATTGTCCATTCGCTCTTCGAGATGAGGTGTCATAGAGGTTAGAGTCATAGAGAAATACAGCCCTGAAACAGGCCCTTTGGCCCACTGAGTCTGTGCCGACCAACAACCACCCATTTATGCTAATCCTACATTAATCCCATATTCCCTACCATTCTCCTACCACCTACCTACACTAGGGGCAATTTACAATGGCCAATTTACCTATCAACCTGCAAGTCTTTGGCTGTGGGAGGAAACCGGAGCACCCGGCAGAAATCCACACAGTCACAGGGAGAACTTGCAAACTCCACACAGGCAGTACCCAGAACTGAACGCAGGTCGCTGGAGCTGTGAGGCTGCGGTGCTAACCACTGCGCCACTGTGCCACCCATATGCCGGAACTTGCCAAGAATGACAAGGCCTCAAAGGTGGTCCTCTTGAGAAACGCAACAGAGTATGTTAGCAGGCTGAAGGCAGAGCAACAGAAACTGAATGCATAGAGGGAGAAACTTCAAAAAGAACAGCAACAGATGAGGCACAAACTTCCTGAGCAAGAGTTATCAAACTACCAAGATGATATATGGACTTTTAAGCCTCTATATTTGTAAAGTTCATAATCTCTGTACCTATGTAAATAATTTTGAGGTCATCTAATTTCATATATTTTTACTTTTAGCATATGAGACTTATCTTTGGAAAGAAGGGGGATGTTGTGTGATTGCCTTTAAGAGTGATATCTCTTTAAGATCTTAGTATGCTAGGATGTAGTCTTGTGACTACAAGCCAGTATCACTCTGTAACTATAACACCAAGAGGCAGTTTCTGTAAAAGTTAGCTCTGTGCTGTATATAATAGTTAGCTATTAATAAACCTGTTGGAGATCTTCAACCAACTGAACTCCATGCATCTCATTGATGTGGCATCAGACAACATAAAAATGCTTCTCACTTCAAGGCCTGTCAAATTTTTTTTTAGATGGAGTTGTGGAATGGAGAAATGCCCTTCATGGGATGAAACAAAGAGTTCCACAGGCATAGGTAGACAACAGGTGAGAGGTCAAAAAGGGTTCACTTGGAAGGAGGGGTCCAAATGAAAGAAAAATGTCAAGGCAAAACAATGATGCCTGTAAACCTCCCCCGTCAAACACTTATTCACCAATTTTTCTTGTAATACAAAGTACATGGGCACAGTGCTTAAAGGAAGCTTAATCACTCTACTGGGAGCACTCAGGTGAGAAGAGTTAAAATAATTTATTTTTGATTTCTTCATGTGATGTGCATGTTGCTATCCATCCCAACTACCCCTGAGAAGGTGGTGAGTTGCCTTCTTGAATGCAACTGAGTGGTTTGCTGGACCATTTCAGAGGGCAGTTAAGAGTCAACCACATTGCTGTGGGTCTGGAATTATATGTAGGCCAGACCAGGTAAGGAGAGCAGATTTCCTTCCCTAAAGGACACTTGTGAACCAGATGGGTTTTCACAACAATCCAGTAGTTCCACAGTCACCATTACTGACACTAGCTTTTTATCCCAAATGTATTTAATTAATTGAATTTAAATTCACAGGTGCTATGGTGGGGTTTGAGCTCATGTCGTCTAATCAGTAGCTTAACTCTACTCTAGTATTAGTCCAGTGACCTAACTACTAAGCTACCATAGCCCTAAACTGCCATCTGCTCAACCAGTTGTTGTGGAACTGTTGTGTTTCAGCAGATACTAATCCTACAACAGAGCAATATTTTCCTGAGTCCGGATAAAGGGTCCCAAACAAAGAACAGTAATCTCAACCTAATTGACAGCATCAGGTCAAATGTTGATTTTGCACACCATCTGATATTACTCTCCCTTGACTTGAGTTGAAAAAAGTTTGGAAACAGTGCTTGTAACATGATAACAGCGCAGAAAAATTACCTAAATCACAGTAACATGAATCCCACTGGCCTATAAAATGACCTTTTCAGTGCCTTCATTAACATATTCTTCTTGGAGGCCTCAACGTTTTGAAAAGCCTCTTGTTTTAGTTGATGTTCCTGAAAGAACCAACTTTGCCAGGGAATCACGATTGATAACTACACCTGTGATTCCCAAGGATGCCACAGTCTGGAGCCAATATCTACAACAGACAGTGGGCACCAGACTCCTCCGGACAAAACAGTAGTAGAAGCTACAAAGTAGCTCTGACCATCTATTGAAGGGTCTTTTTAAGCGCCATTGGTCAAGCTGCTCAAAATCTCTACAAATGGGTGTTTGCACATGATTATGGGGCATCTTTGTGGCCTTTAACTTCAAACAGATAGAGAAGGTCATTTATAGGAATAAGGACTTGGAGAAAAGATGTGTTTTGTGCATCTGCCCAGTTGAAGAACCTCTTTATGTTAGTATGTGATTGCACAGCATGCAGGTACCTTGTGCTCATTGAGTGTTTGTTGGTTGTCTCTTGCTAATTTTAATATAACCCCAACTTGTCTCATAACAAGTGGTCTCATACCTGAAACAGGCGGGCACATTGTCTGCCTAACTCAGGGCCCTGCCCATGATGGCAGCTGTTGGAGTGCCAATGTAAAGGGGGCATACGTGACCCAATGCCATATTCAGGCCGTTACCAGCCCGTTAATGCCAGGCTGAGTGGGGGAGGGTGCTGAAAATCCATTCCTTTGAATCCAAGGAGCAGGGGTTTCAAATATAAGCACCTGACTCAGAACCAAGAGTGCTTTCAATAGAGCCAAATTGGCATTTGCTATGAGCAATGCCACATAGGATCCGCCAGCAGATCTTAATAAGTGCAACAGATGCTTTTTGTAGCTGTTGTTACAGCCAGGAGGTAAGGGGTGTGGGTGGTTCCCACTGTTCACCTCCCAACTGACCACAGCAAGTGCTTTTGTTACTAGGGTTTAACCCGTTTGTGTTTTATTTGTCAAATAAACAGACAGTGACAGGTTTTTTTGTAGGTTTAAAACAGAAGATAAGCTATTTATTGAACAATATTCATTCCCAAAATGGTCGCAACCACACCCATGCACGTATGCACTCACACACACACACAGAAGAAAAGATATATAGAGAGGAAAAGGCTAAGTGGTTTGAAGTGAGGTAGATGTTCAGGGTTCATGGTAAACCTGTTGAATCTTCTTGGAGGAGTTCCTCTTTTGAAGTTGCAGGCCTGGGTTGTTTGTAGATTTTCTAGTTGTTAGGGCTTCAGTCTGGAGGTGGTGGTCACTTTCAGTTCTCTGCTGTGCCATGCTAAAGTGTAGAATTTGCAGCAGGGTTCCTTCTTTGGTTTTTGCTGGATCTCTCACAGCTCTTGGTTGAACAGGCTTTTTGTGATGTTGTTGTGATCTCTCCTCACTCTCTCCAGAGAGCCACTTTTTAATTTACAAATCTCTCACATGTTGCCTCTGTCAGGAGACACAGGAGGCAACAATGGATCAGTATGTGGCTACCTCACACCTTCTTTGTTTCAGAAGAACCCATTCAATTCAGGAATGCCTCTTGATGGGTTCAGGATGGGTGTAATTGACACTTCTTAGCTTGGAATGTATTCTTTTTTCCTAACAGACAGTGAGATAGTTTGAATATATGGCCAAGTCAGCCCGATTTTCGGTGGCCATTTTGCAGCATATTGTCCACTTTTTAAAGGAAAAGTCAATTTTTATAACTTTTCAGTTTGGTTTTGTATTTTCATTGCTGCACTTCTTGTGAGTGTGATACTGTCACAAGCCCAAGTTTTATCTAAATTGGGCCATCTATTAAAACAAAAGATGATAGTTTTAAAGTATAAACAAGCACAGGAAAGGAGTATCTTAAAAATGCCGGTTGTCTCACTTGTTATCACGAGTGACTTCGGAGCTGAATCAGCAAGACCAAGCCAATTGTTTTTAATTGTTGGTTTCATTCACATTTGAAGAATAGCTTGGGTAATATTCCCAAAATGGTGCTGAACACAAAATTATTCAAAATGAAACAAAACTCTCAGCTTTAACTTTGAAACAGCCACTGTGCAATTACTGTCTCTCACCTCGCATCTGACCTACACTGTACAATTTCATCCAGCTTTGCAGACACAAAAGTCTCAGCTGTTTGCATTGAATTTGATCTCTTTGTACTCATTCTTACAGTGGTGAAGTTTGGTAATTCTGCCATGTCTCCATCCATGACTATTGCAGCCAATGTTAAAAAAAGAAAGACTTGCCTTTTACGACCTCAGAATGTCACAAAGCAACCTACAGCCAATGAACTATTTTTGAAGTGTACTCACTGTTCTAAAGTAGGAAACACAGTAAACAATTTGCGCACAGCAAGATCCCAGAAACGGCAATGTGATAATGACCAGATAATCCCTTTTAGCACTGTTGATTGAGGGATAACTATTGGCCAGGACACGAAGGAGAACTGTTCTGATGAAAGGACAGAGACCTAAAACTTTAACTTTGTTTTTCTCTCCACCGATGCTGCCTAACCTGCTGAGTATTTCTAGCATTTTCTCTTTTTACATCGAGGAGAACTTCCTTGCTCCTCTGAAATAGTGCCATGGAATCTTTAACGTCCACCTGAGCGGGAAGATGGAACCTCGATTTAATGTCTCATCCAAAAGACAGTATGTCCAACAGTGTAGCACTTTGTCAGTAATGCCTTGATATTTGTGATTAAGACTCTGGAGTGGGTGCTATGAACACAAAACCTTCTAACTCAGAGGCAAAAGTGCTACCCACCGAGCTGATACTAGTATGCAGTCTACCTTAAAAGTGTTGCCCCCTTTTACCAAGTCTAAAAATGCACTGCATGTGGGCGGGCAGGGAGTGGGACACTGGTTTCAGTTCACAAGGTAAATATCGATAAACTAAGCCCCAACTCATTGATCCTAAAGTGTCCTCATCACAGCATCGAGCTGATTTTTTTTTATTCGTGCATGGGATGTAAGCGTTGCTGGCCAGGCCAGCATTTATTGCCCATCCCTAATTGCCATTGAGAAGGTGGTGGTGAGCTGCCTTCTTGAACTGCGGCAGTCCATGTGATGTAGGTACACCCACAGTGCTGTTAGGAAGGGAGTTCCAGGATTTTGACCCAGCGACAGTGAAGGAACGACGATATAGTTGCAAGTCAGGATGGTGTGTGACTTGGAGGTGAACTTGCAGGTGGTGGTATTCCCATGCATCTGCTGCCCTTGACCTTCTAGGTGGCAGAGGTCGCGGGTTTGGAAAGTGCTGTCTAAGGGGTCTTGGTGCTAGAGCATGGCTACCCGACCCAAACCCGACGGAACCCGACGAGCGTGGGCTGGGATCAATTACCATCACACAGGCGACCTTTTCATTCCCCGATGGGATAGAAAATAAATGTTGCTCGCTGTTTCTTTGACCTGATTCAGGCTGCTGATGGCCTGCATTCCCCCCGACACCCGCCCATCCCCCCACCCTGGAAACTCTGAAACTGCTCTGCGTTCAACCTTATGATTGAAAGGA
Organism: Heterodontus francisci; assembly: GCF_036365525.1. Lineage (NCBI taxonomy): Eukaryota > Metazoa > Chordata > Chondrichthyes > Heterodontiformes > Heterodontidae > Heterodontus > Heterodontus francisci. Next base: position 12,776,944 of record NC_090393.1, read on the forward strand.
CCCTGTCCACAGGATTTTGGGACAGGGTTCATTGGCAGGTCAAAACAGCAGGCGGAGGTTCCGCCCTACTCCTCCACATCTGTGCAACAGTTCTCTGGAATTCCTTCCCTCCTGTTTGCCTAGTACTGTCCCCCATAAAGGACGCACTTCACTTACCTAAGACGAGACATCTTAGGTGATGGACGGTAGAACCAAGCTATATGGAAACTCCCACCCCCCACCCCCAGGGTTTATGCAGGTGAACTGCTGGTACTTAACCACCTAAAACCCAACACCAAGTGCATGCGTATCTCCCCAGGCTGGGCCACTGCCCTCTGAACTGTTAGGGCACTGGCTTGTAGAGTTTTCTGGAGCCTGTTGGGAAGAGTCCCAGCCCTATATGCTAGATTCCATTAATGAGACACTCTGGCTTTCAATCAGTGTCCTGGAAGAATGCTGCAGGCCGGCCTTGCTCCTGTATTGTGTTATCTAATGTGACACAGATAAATACATGGAGGTTGCAACGTGAACATAGGCTATTTAGCCTAACCAGTCCATGTCAGAGTTAGCCCTCCATGCGAACAATTGCTCCTAATCACATTTACCCACCTTGTTCCCATGTCCTATAATCCCTTTTTTCTTCATGCGTCTATCCAATCTAATTTACAATGCTGATATTGTTTCTGCCTCACACACTAAGCCCAGAAGTGAGTTGTACAGCTTCACAACTCTGTGCAGGAAAAAATATCTTCTGCCTCCTGTTCGAAATCTCTTGTATCTTGTATCGATGGCTGCTCATTCTTGACCCATCAACTACCAGTTTGACTTGATATCAAAATTCCCCCTCACCAGGCATGTCGAATGACTTGCTCACCAACTCATGCCCATGAAGATTCCCGTCTAACTATTGAGGTTAGAATCATGAAGTAACTCGGTGAGGATCCATGTGACCGTACAGTATCTGTGACAGGCAGCCCGTCTTATATAAAATGTGCAGCAAAGGAACAGGCCATTTGACCCAACTGGTCCATGCCAACATTTATGCTCCATACAAGCCTCCTCTCACCACTCTTCATCTAACCCCATCAGCATAACCTTCTAATCCTTTCTGCTTCATGTGTTTATCTTAGCTTCCCCTGTTCACCTCAACAATTCTATGTGATAGCGAGTTCCACATTCTAACCACTCTCTGATTTCTTTTTTGGATTTAGTAGTGACTGTCATATTTACGACCCCTGGTTTTGTTCTCCCCATAAGTGGAAATATCTCTACATCTACCCTATCAAACATCTCCATAATCTTAAAGACCTTTATCAGGTCACCCCTCAGCCTTTTCTTTCCTAGAGAAAACAGCCCCAGCCTCTTCAATCTTTCTTGATAGTTATAACCTCTCAGTTCTGGTATAATGCTTGCAAATTCTTCACTTCTCATGTTTTTGCCCCATTACTTGGCCAGAGATACCCTCTGAAGTGGATGCATCTGGGCAGTTGCCTACTTCAAGCCATATAAGTAATTCTGAGCACTGAGGTTTGCATGGTAGACAGGCAGTCGAGGCTCTTGGGCTTGTGTCCTTTCTGTAGCAAAACAAGGGCACAGGTGAAATACACGAACATATTATTTCAATGGCAGTGCAATGTTTTTTCACAGTGGAGTACAGGCACTGTCTTATGCCTGCTGATGTTTGCCACATGTGTAATCGTCACCATGCAAATAGTACGCACTGTTTGAGAAGCAATTTTCCAGATAGAAGCAATGACTGAATATAGAAGATTAAGCGGTGATCTAATTGAGGTGTGTAGAATGATGAAAAGATTTGATAGTTTCTCTCTATCTACCCTATCTCCTTGGGTGGGGGAGTCCAGAACAAGAGGGCATAGCTTGAAGATTGAGCTAGACCGTTCAGGAGTGATGTCAGGAAGCACTTCTTCACACAAAGAGTGGTCAAAATCTGGAACTCTCTGAGCCAAAAAGCTGCTGAGGCTGGAAGTCAATTGAGAATTTCAAGACTAAGATTGCTAAATTGTTGTTAGGGCAGTGCATTGAGGGTTACAGAAGCAAGATGGGTAGATGGAGTTAAGATACAGACCAGTTGTGATCTAATTGAATGGCAGAAAAGGATTGAGGGGCTGAATGGCCTACTCTTTTTCCAATGTTCCTATGCATGCCAATCCCAGTGCCAGGTCAATGAGATTGCTGTGCAAATATTTTACTAGCTCCAGGTGGAAAAGCAGACAGCGTCATTTGGAATTCCAAGGATATTTTCCGGATCATCCATCATACCTTTGGTGGAGGATCAGTTGAAGCCCAGGGGAAACTAGAGTTTAGGAATTGCTAGCAGAAATTCTACCTCAACATCAACACATGCATTCATGTAGCACCTGTAAAATGGTAAAAAAAAAAGTCACAAAGCACTTTGCAGGAGCATATCAAACACCAAGTCAAAGGAGATATTAGAAGAGGTGACTAAATGCTTGACCTTTTATGTAAGTTTTAAACAGCATCTTAATTGAGGAGAGGTAGGTAGTGAAGCAAAGAGGTTTCAAGATGCAATTTTGGAATGTAGGGCCTAGGCAGCTGTAGCGAGTGCCACCATAGCGGGGCAAAGGAAGTGGGGGATACACAAGGGGCCAGAGTTGGAAGAATGCAGAGATCTTGGAGGGTTGTGGGGCTGGTGAAGGTTAAAGAGAATATGAAAGGGAAGGGGACTTAGAGGGATTTGAAAATGAGGATAAGAATTCAGTACCTTTATATTATATAAGAACAATTAGTGAACCATCTTTCTCAGCTGCTAGTAGGCAGGCCTGATTTTCCCATCTAATGTAATAATTCTGAAATATCCTAATTCATTCCTTTTTTTGTTCTTCACATCAGGCAACATACCACCTACATTTACTTTTGTTTGTTCTTGGGGTTTATTACCCTTAAAATGGCAGTGTCTTTAATCAATGCAGTCCTTGTCGAGTTGGTGATTTTTTAATATTATTACCATTCAGGTTATCAATATGTCCAGATGAAACTATTCAGATAACCAAGGCTATATTTCTACCAATACAGGACAATTAGCACCTATGCCCATGTATAACAGTGCAGCATAATTGACAAAAATCTCACCACTTACTTTGGCAATTTTCTTCTTCCAGGCAATCCTCCAAGTAGAGTAGATTATATGTTTGTAACTGCATTGTCCTCTTGGGTGTCACAACACCACCTGCAGCCTCTGTTTAATGGCAGCTTGGCTTCACAACCCACAGAGGGCATTTCTCCGTCATCCTTTCATCCTCTGCCATAGCCTGAAGGGCTCTATTGACAAAGTGAGCCTTCCTTCACCTCATTCCCTATAACAATGCTAGAATTTACAAATGGTGCAGCTGGGATTGACACACAGTGAGCTCTATTCATAGGGCTTGTGGTTCTATCAAGGGAGCCAATGGATGACTCAACTCGCAAATCAGTACATGAAGGGCAAATTAAGCCCTCAAGTATGTGAGGTATGGAAATCTCAACCAAGACTTATCTACCACATTTACATTGGCAATACCATTAACTGGCTTGTTAATAGAAGCCGTGGAATTCATGTGCCTTCACAGTTTTTATTAGAATTATTTGGGAGAGTGTTTCAAAGAAGCTCGCACAGCTGTCACAGTTGGGTATTGCCTCAGTTCTGGAGTTAGTCTCTGAGGTCTCTGTCCCAATCACTGCTCTATGCTGCTGACATAAATATGCAAATGAAGTCAAGTTCTTTAAATAGCTGCTACCTGCCAGTGGATGATTTATGGCTGCATGGTTTGATAAAGATCTCCGAAAAGTCTCCCAGCGCTGCCTGCTACTCTCTGGCTTACCGATCACTGGGCTGCTGAATGAAAATTAGCTTTGAAACCTTGGACTTATTCCCTGGGCAACAGCCCATGCCTGTCAAGGAACTCCAAAAGCAAGCAGAACTGATGTGTTGTGCTGCAGACATTGTGTTCGCTGTTCATAGTTACCCTTCACATTGACTGATGAATGCAACTAACACACTTCCACGGTATAGATTTTTCTTTTTCTAAATCCATCACATAAACAGTTAAGTGCCTTTCAATCCTTCTCTCGGAAGCCCTCGGTTCTTAGAGCCTCAGGGATAGCAACAGCAACAACAAAAAACAACATAGTCCTTAAACAAGGCCGTGTGGTCCCTAGCAAGCTGGAGACTCCAGTCACGGTGCGCGACAAAAAAATTCAGTCACACTTCTCCCAATAACTTAGCATTCAAGTCTTTTATGCTCGTATGTAATTGTAATTGCATTACAAATAATGGAGTCAACACCTTGCCCAGGTGAAGTGCATGTAAAGGAATATTTATTGACTTGGCCTTGATACAGTAACACTATCACTATTAGTGTCAGCTGTGGACCCGTTGGCCTCACTCTTTTCTCTGAGTCACAAGGTTCTGAGTTCAAGTCCCACTCCAGGCCTGAACACAGAAATCAAGGCTAACATTCCAGTGCAGTACTGATGGCTGCTCTGTCAGGGGTGCTGTCTTTCAGATGAGATGCTAAACCAAGGCCCCATCTGCTTGTTTGGGTGTATGTGAAAGATCCCATGGCACTGTTTTGAAGAAGAGCAGGGGAGTTATCCCTGGTGTCCTGATCAAATTTGATCCCTCGATCAACATCACAAAAAAGAAACAGATTATCTGGTTGTTATCACATTGCTGTTTGTGGGATCTTGCTGTGTGCAAATTGACTGCCACATTTCCTGCATTACAACAGTGACTACACTTCAAAAAGTACTTCATTGGATGTAAAACACTTTGAGACATCCAGTGGTCGTGAGAAGCGCTATATAAATGCAAGTCTTTCTTTAATGTCCAAGAGTTAAAATGAGGAAAAAAAACAGCACGGGAGCAAACAAAAAACACTAACTTTAGTCATGAAGAAGAAACTTTCCCGACAGTGACATTACAGATTTTAGCCTCAGGGCATCCTGGTGGTGACATCGCTAGCTTGCAGAATGCATGGCAAGGAGAACTGATTTTCAAGCCCAATCAAGCTCACCTATCTCCAAGAGGGATTATTTTATGAGTCTTCACTGGGCCGTGCAGGAAATTGAGGGAGCAAAAAAACATTTCATTTTCGTCAAAGTGAAAAGTGTCAAGAACAACCAAGCTCTTTCCAGGTCTGCTACAGAAAGCATCTTCCACTAAGGTTTCAGATTCAAGTCCCACTACAGAGCCTTCAGTACAAAAATCAAGGCTGATTCTCCACTGCAGAGGTGCCGTCTTTTGGATGAGACGTTAAACTGAGGCCCTGTCTGCCCACTCAGGTGAACGTAAAAAATTTCATGGCACTATTTTGAAGAAGAGTAGGGAATTTTCCCTGGTTGCCCCAGCCAATTTTTATCCTCAATCAACATCACTTTGCTGTTTGTGGGAGCTTGCTGTGTGCAAATTGGCAGCCTTGGTTCCTACATTACAACAGTGACTACAGTTCAGAAGTACTTCATTGGCTGTAAAGAGCTGTGGTATGTCCTCAGGTCATGAAAGGTGCTAGCTAAATGCAAGTTGCATACAGTCTGTCGTTTTTCCCGATCAGGAATCCATTCTGAGTGCAACTGGTAATTTAGTAAGGGGTGGGAGCACGAGAAACAGAAGTAGGGGGAGGGAGAAGCTGTCAAACAGTAACTGGGTTAAGGTTGCCCAACTTCATTTTATAATAATCACAGCAAATTTCACATATATCAGTCAGAGGTAGATTTTGAATCATGTCTCTGAAATTAGAGGCTAGGACCTGAAGGTAAAACTTCTTTCAAACTGAACCCCTTCAGGCAAAAGGTCAGGAACAAGAAGAGGATGCAGCAAGTTCACGGTCAGCAGCAGCTAGAGAGCTGCAAAAAGCAGACTTATTTGTAACAACTCCTGATAGCTTTGATCCAATTCTTGCCATTGCTGTCTACAAACACCAAGATGATCCCTATACAAGCTCTGCTTATCCTTACACATCACATCAATCATCCTTATGTTCACCATTCACTGGAACTGCTGACACCAGAAACCGACACCGATACTGTCAGTGCCAGCTTCAAAGACTTTAATAAGGTTCCAGTACATGATCCATGAACAAATAGCTAGGTACACCACCTCCCTATCCAAGGTGACATTTTGACTTTCTCTTTGGCCTATTCTAAGCAGCTTGCCAGTTTGGGCGGGCTGTCTCACTGGCAAAGACCCTCAGCTAAATCCTGGAAGGGGAAGGAGGAGAACAGGAGGGGTTGAGGTCTAGCACAGTGCTGTAGAGCCATGTGAAGTTAACTTCCCTTCTAAAAAAAAAGCATTTTGTTGGCTGCCTCCAATAATCCTCTTAAGAACCACTGGCTAGGTGGTTGAAGAACCCAAAAACATGAGCAGAACACAAGCTTAGTGCTAAACAATTACCAGGATGGGTTGTGAACCAGGGATATAGAAATTGTATCTGTGAGGATTACTCACTAGCTTGTTTTGGAGATTCCTAAACATGATGTTGGGATTCTATATGTGTCAAGGTCGCCAGTTGACTACAACAAAAAGATCCCTGAGCAATTGGAAACTCCCTACTGTCTGTCCAGCCAGGACCATCCTAGCTGTTAGGCCATTTGTATGCAGGGACATCTGAAGCTGAGTGACAAGAATGCCAACACCCAGTGACAGGCCAACTCCTCTCTGTTTCATTAATGAGGCACATCAGTCTTTGCTAAATTTAAGTGTTGAAATTCTTCACCATTTAATAGTGTCATGATTACTCTGCTATACTGTTACAACTATAACCCAGCTTTAAAAAAGCAAGAGCAATTGCTGAAAATCAGGAATGAACACAGAAAAAAAATCACAGAATTATGAGAAAAACGTTTTACCTACAAGAATTCTGTTCAGAATCCAGGAACACTGCAGAATTAAAACAAATCCAGCAGAGACCTGCACTGCAAGGAGATGTGGGATGGAGGTAGGACTACAAGACTGCATCAGTAATTCCCTGATCCTGCTCTCTCCCAGCTTTGTACAATCAACAGCCTAGGGGCAGGATAGAGAATCATATTATAATATGTGTTCAAGGTCCCACAACACTATGTTGAGTGTAACTAACTTGACCGTTTATTAAATTGACTTAAAATTGCAAATACCCTGTTTGATATGATCCAGGCAAGTTTTATTTCAGAATAATTCCACTTCCATAGTTTGATGGAGTGTACCTTATCCAAATGTCATACAGAATGTTCTATCTATGAATCATATATAATTTTGGAAAATACCCTATGAGTTCTGTTGAGACAAATTGTACATTATTGTTCATACATATTTTGCTTGTGGAATGCACAATAAACCTTCTCACTCCTCCCCCTATCTACCCCTCTATGTTCAGCCATCCTTTCTAATTAATGGTAGCTTTGGCACTGGGAGTTGGGATATTTCCCACTCAGCTCCAGATATCATAGCATGACAATGTCACAATGTCAGAATGGGCAAGTTCTTACTGAATCAACATGCAACCTCCAGCATGGTCCTGCAAGACGTTTGTTATTATTTTATTGCACTATGTCAGCAGATGCTTCAGAGGGAGGGTTATTATTGCTCTGTGACAATACTATGTATGTGTGGGGAATGAGAGCCTTGGCTGTTGTATGGCTGCACCTCGGCTCACTAAGTAAGTGTCATATAACCCCAATGGAAAGAGAGTATGCATCTCAGAATAGCAAACTCTATCTATGTAAATTTCTCCGCAGTTTGGTTTGGGGGCCGTTATGCACAGTAGATTTTCTGCAAGCACCAGTTATCGTCTGTTTCATTCTTATAATCTTTCAAAACCTAAACTTGGCATCACCTAATCACGACGTTAACTATGTGCTTTACTTTAGCTGGCGATTTCCCCAGAACTGATTCTGCTCTAACACTGTAATCTTAATTGAAATGTGGCGAAAATCCCAGTTACACAGGCAAATGGAGTCCCAGATGCAGTTCTGGCAAAATTATGGTGGTGGATAGGGAGTGTTGTATGATGTGGGACCACCTTAAGAAGGGGCCGCCTGAAGAGCAGACCACCTTAAGAGGCTGTAAGTGAAGATCACCGGTTGAAGTGATGTCACATCACACATGTCTAGGGAGTTGTGGGTGTAGCCCGACAGAATGAGATGTGTTTAGATGTGCTTGAGCAGTAACTGTATATCTATATATATGTACTAGTTTAAAGTATAATAATAACTCACGCTTTCTTTGGATATTATTTGTAGTCCTGTGAACCGCACATCGAAGGAACAAGTAATATTACAGGGAGTAGCTCCAAGGCTATTCCTGGCCCTTGCCTTTGCTCCTATTCCTTGGGGTCTTGGTAGTGTCTCGCACAATGATGTAAGGACAGCTCTCCCACATTTCTCACAATGAAAAGAATCTTTTAAGAGGTACAGAGCAAACTGGAAGATGAAATGGGTTCTCTGTTGGAGATGGAAGCGTAAATATACATGAATATTGTATCCGGGATGGTGACATGTCAGATAGGTGATGGTGAAACAATAAGCACTGATTCCCCCAATCAGACCCATTGATCACAAGGAGAGTTGGCTTTTTGGTTTTGAAATGGATAGAAAACCAATGGGGCTACATTTTGATCCTTGCAGGCACCACTGCACACCAGGAGATCCTGATTGGGGAGGCAGTCCTATAGGGATGACATAATGCATTTTATATTCTATTGGGAAGTGCAAATGGGTTAATGCATTCCAATGAAATATATCAGCAGTATGCAGATGGCTTAATGGGTTTATATTTTCACAAAGACGTTAATCCTTTATCTGTCACGCAGGTTGTTTTCACCCAAACGGGATATTTGAAATTCTGATTGCTAAATAGATGCTGCTTGGGTGGATCTATCCTTATTAGTTTATAGCTTAGCTCCACTTTTCTTTATTAATTAGATTCTGATTAGGTATTAAGGAGTAATTGCCCAATTAAAGGAACATCAGAATTGCTAGATGAAAAAAGACTAAGTGAATCTGGTTTGCCGGTTACCATATGATGGCCCGGATTTTGCGATAGCAATGATGGTGAAACTGTCAGTGCTTTGCTGCCATTACTTCTCTGAAACTGATAGCAACTTCTGGAGTCCACACATGTGCAGTTAAACGCGGAAATCATTTCTCCAGCGGTTGCACTGTTGAAGATCCCCCCCCTCCCCAAAAACGCAATCAATTAGAAACCATTGCTTTGATGGGAACGTTCACTCTCAGGCTGTAAAAGCCATGGAAAAAGTTACACCTTGTTGAATGAGGTGTAACTGGATTTTTTAACAGTGTACGAATTTCGTAATTAATGCTAAACACCTTCACTGGCTCTGAAAGTAATTTTATATTTGTTGAATGTCAAATTTCTCCATTTTGATAAAGAAAAATACACATAATTTTAAAATAACCTTTTTTTTAAGAAAAGTTTGTTGATATTTTTAGCTTCTACCTTAATCCCAATCATTTATTTCTCTATCTGTTAAATTTAAAATTAAATGTGAAGGGATTCAGTGGTTTTGACTTCTTGGTTCGCTGTCTGTGAGAATACTTCAATGTGATTGCTACTTACCCTGCTTGTTGACACCACTGACACCTGGATATCCCCTTGTCTCGGCGCCAGATTCAGGCCAACATTGGGAAAAGGGAAATCCACATCCCAGAGATCGCCGGATTGTTGCGGGTTGTTTTCTTCAAAGTCAGCAGTGAGCGCCATTGCTTCACTGCTGATTGCAAAATTCAGCCTATCGTGTCTCAAATTACTCATAATCAGCTTTAAAAAATGTAGATCTCATGGTTTAAAAGGTTCCCAATGACTGGCAGTCAAATTAACAGGGTACTGATGAAAGGAACCCCAAAGAAGGCACTGGGATCTGAAATTGCACAGTGGAATACTAATATTCAATGACTTAATTCATCATCCAAGGTCTTCCTGCCCTCTACTTTAGCCTGGACATTAACTATCTATTTTAACCAAGTTACGACCTGAATCAAAATTTCAGATGCATGAGTTAAATGTTCACACATTAGTGGCTAACAGGCCTATGAGTTGTTTTTTCATTGGATTGACCTTAGCAGTGTATGTTCCAGCCTCATACTGTTATAACCTTAAGAAGGATTTGAAGCAATTGTTCTCTTTTCAAAGTGAAAAAATAATTGTGAGATGAAGGTACATTGGAGAACATATATGTGAAGAGACTGCAGAAACTGGATGAAACTGCATGGATCCTAGCTATGCCTGCCTTTTTGTTGGATATGTGGAATATTTCTTGTTCCAGTTGCACTCAGGTCCTCTCCTTCACCTTTTTTCTTGGTACATAGATAACTGTATCGGTGCCATTTTCTGCTCCTGTCCTGAACTGGAAAATTTCATTGACCATGCTTTCAATTTCTCTCGCCTTCACATGGCCCATCTCTAACTTTTCCCTTCCTTTCCTTGACTTTTCTTTCTCCATTTCTGGGAATAGGCTATCAACCAATATTCACTATAAGTCCACTGACTCCCACAGCTACCTTGACTACACTTCCTCACATCCCACTTCCTTTCATTCTTCCAGTTTGTCTGTCGCATCTGTTCGGACGATACAACCTTCCATACTAGTGCTTCCGGGATGTCTTCCTTTTTCCTCAACCGAGGATTTCCCCACACCGTGGCTGACAGGGCCCTCAACCCTGTCTGCTCTATTTCATGCACTTCTGCTCTCACCCCTTCCCCTCCCTTCCAAAACCATGATAGGGTACCTCTTGACTTCACCTTCCACCCTACCTGCTTCCATATTCAAAGGATCATCCTCCGCCATTTCTGCCACTTCTAGCGTAATGCCACCACCAAAAACATCTTCCCTGCCCCTCCCCTTTCAGCATTCTGAAGGGACCAATCCCTCTGTGACAACCTGGTCCATTCCTCCGTCACCGTAACACACCCTCCCTTTCCTGCTGCACCTTTCTGTGCAAGCACAGGAGATGCAACACCAGCCCTTTTACCTCCTCCCTTCTCACCGTTCCTGAGCTTCCTGACATTTTAGTTCTCTACCTCGCTCCCACACTGACCTTTCTGACCTTGACCTGCTGTCATGTTCTAATGAACCTCATGCAAGCACAAGGAACAGCATCCCACATTTCGACTGGGCTCTTTACAGCCTTCCGAACTCAACATTGAGTTCAACAATTTTAGATCATAACCTCTGCCCCCGATTTTCTTTTTGCTGGTTCAGTTTCTTTCTCTTGTTTCTTTCTTAATTCCTTTGCGTTAGGACGACAGCTTTCCTGCCGTTCATACTTCTTCCAAACACATCTTTTGTTTCTTTACTTGGCTATTACCACTCCCTTTGGCTTTATACCATGAAACCTTTTGTCATTTAATTTGTCCTGTCCTCCACCTTATCACAGACCTCCCCTTTTGTTCTTCCCACCGTCCCCCTTTCGCTTGCTTATAACCTATTACATTCCTAACCTTTGCCAGTTCTGATGAAAGGTCACAGGCCTGAAATGTTAACTCTGTTTCTCTCTCCACAGATGCTGCCAGACCTGCTGAGTATTTCCAGAGAAAATGGGGCTGTTCCCCTTAAAGTAGAGACGGCTAAGAGGAGATTTAATGGAGGTGCTTAGATCATGAAGGGCTTGGTTGACTAAATAAAGAGAAACCGATTCCATTGGCTAAAGGGTTGATAACCAGAGGGCACAGATTTATGGTGATTGGCAAAAAAAGCAGAGGCAACATAAGGAAAAGGTTTTTGTATAGAAGCGATTGGGATTTGGATTGCACTGCCTCATAGGGTGGTGGAAATAGATTCAATAGCAGCCTTCAAAAGAGAATCGGATAAATAGCTGAAGGAGAAAAAAATTGCAGGGATGTGAGGAAAAAGCAGGGGAGTGGAACTCACTGGAATGCTGTTTGGAAGGACTGGCACGTACTCGATGGATCAAATGCCCTCCTTTTGTGCTGTACTATTCTATGATTCTCTGATAAGAAAGCTGTAAGCTGTAAGTTGACAATTATTGAAAATCCAGATGTTGGCTTGTTTGAATGGGGCGTATACAAATTGGGCTGGGCTGAGCTGGGTTGGGGTTGAGGTGGGGGACAGTGAAGGGGGGGGGGGGGTTGCGCAGGTGGTGGTGGTTGTGGGGAGAAGAGGAGAGGGACTTTCTGAGATTTGGCCTATCCCTGTGAGAATATACTCACTGAGAGTGTATAATAGCTTTCCCATTCATTTATTCATGATTTCAAAGAAACGCGTGGAAATTTTCCCTTGGTGTCAACATAATTTTCTGCAGACTGTTTATTATAACCAGCTCATTGTGCGTGTGTGTGTGTGTGTGTGTGTGTGTGTGTGTGTGTGTGTGTGTGTGTGTGTGTGTGTGTGTGTGTGCGCGCTTCTGTTTATCAATATGGATGACATTTGTGTGAAACTAAGTATGCTTTCATGTTCCACCCAGTAACAAAAGCAAGCATTCAGAGGTCAACTGTAATAAATTGATAGCTTCTTGTACATTAGCTGAACAATAAGCCTTCACGTCGGGAGTTCACTTACTGCATCAATATAGCTCTGCTTGCTACAGCACATAAACTATGGGCATTGTTAAGGAGATTGGCAAATTAGTGTCAATTGAACTAAAATTGAACTCATTTTGGTGTTGTTGCCTCTTACTGGAAGGCAATCCCTTGAGCAAGTACAAACTCATGGATATTACAGCAAAATAGGTGACCATTCAGTCCAGTTTTTTGAGGAAGTGACAAAGATGATTGATGAAGGAAGGGCAGTGGATGCTATCTATATGGACTTCAGTAAAGCCTTTGACAAGGTCCCTCATGGCAGACTGGTACAAAAGGTGAAGTCACACGGGATCAGAGGTGGGCTGGCAAGATGGATACAGAACTGGCTCAGTCATAGAAGACAGAGGGTAGCAGTGGAAGGGTGCTTTTCTGAATGGAGAGATGTGACTAGTGGTGTTCCGCAGGGATCAGTGCTGGGACCTTTGCTGTTTGTAGTATATATAAATGATTTGGAGGAAAATGTAGCTGGTCTGATTAGTAAGTTTGCGGATGACACAAAGGTTGGTGGAGTTGCGGATAGTGTTGAGGATTGTCAGAGGATACAGCAGGATATAGATCAGTTGGAGATTTGGGTGGAGAAATGGCAGATGGAGTTTAATCCGCACAAATGTGAGGTAATGCATTTTGGAAGGTCTAATGCAAGTGGGAGGTATACAGTAAATAGCAGAACCCTTAGGAGTATTGACAGGCAGAGAGATCTGGGTGTTCAGGTCCATTGTTCCCTGAAGGTGGCAACGCAGGTCAATAGAGTGGTCAAGAAGGCATACGGCATGCTTTCCTTCATCGGACGGGGTATTGAGTACAAGAGTTGGCAGGTCATGTTACAGTTCTATAAGACTTTGGTTCGGCCACATTTGGAATACTGCGTGCAGTTCTGGTCGCCACATTACCAAAATGATGTAGATGCTTTGGAGAGGGTGCAGAGGAGGTTCACCAGGATGTTGCCTGGTATGGAGGGCGCTAGCTATGAAGAGAGGTTGAGTAGATTAGGATTATTTTCATTAGAAAGACGGAGGTTGAGGGGGGACCTGATTGAGATGCACAAAATCATGAGAGGTATAGACAGGGTGGATAGCAAGAAGCTTTTTCCCAGAGTGGGGGATTCAATTACTAGGGGTCACGAGTTCAAAGTGAGAGGGGAAAAGTTTAGGGGGGATATGTGTGGAAAGTTCTTTACGCAGAGGGTGGTGGGTGCCTGGAACGCGTTGCCAGAGGAGGTGGTAGACGCGGGCACGATAGCGTCTTTTAAGATGTATCTGGACAGATACATGAATGGGCAGGAAGCAAAGAGATACAGACCCTTAGAAAATGGGTGACAGGTTTAGATAGAGGATCTGGATCAGCGCAGGCTTGGAGGGCCGAAGGGCCTGTTCCTGTGCTGTAATTTTCTTTCTTTTCTTTGTACAGAACCTTAGTTAGGCCACACTTAGAATATTGCGTGCAATTCTGGTCGCCACACTACCAGAAGGATGTGGAGGCTTTGGAGAGGGTACAGAAGAGGTTTACCAGGATGTTGCCTGGTCTGGAGGGCATTAGCTATGAGGAGAGGTTGGATAAACTCGGATTGTTTTCACTGGAACGACAGAGGTGGAGGGGCGACAAGATAGAGGTTTACAAAGTTATGAGCGACATGGACAGAGTGGATAGTCAGAAGCTTTTTCCCAGGGTGGAAGAGTCAGTTACTAGGGGACATAGGTTTAAGGTGCGAGGGGAAAAGTTTAGAGGGGATGTGCGAGGCAAGTTCTTTACACAGAGGGTGGTGAGTGCCTGGAACTTGCTGCCGGGGGTGGTGGTGGAAGCAGGTACAATAGCGACGTTTAAGAGGCATCTTGACAAATACATGAATAGAGGGATACAGACCCTGGAAGTGCAGAAGGTTTTAGTTTAGGCAGGCATCAAGATCGGCGCAGACTTGGAGGGCTGCATGGCCTGTTCCTGTGCTGTACTGTTCTTTGTTCTTTGTTCTTTGTTCATTGTATCTGTGCCATTGCTGGCTGTTCAACAACCTGGAACTACAAAGAAATTACAATAAGGAAACAGGCCATTTGGCCCAACTACTCCATGTTGGTATTTGTCCTAAAGCCTGGCTCGGGTATAAAATTAAAACCTGACCCGGGTCCGACCAGACCACAGCCAACCTGAACCCGACCCGAGCCCGAGTTCTTTAATGTTTTTTTCATGCCCAACCCGACACGAATCTCCTTCATCCGTTCTGGCAGCAGGCTATTCCTGCAGCTGGAGTTGTGGGGAATCATGAGTAAGCCTGATCCCGTGATTTCCCGGAAGCAGTGTCCAGCCTGACCCGACCCGAGCCCGAATGCTGGACTCGGAATTTCGACCCGACCCGAACCCGAAACATGCAGTCGGGTCTAGTCGGGTTCAGGTCAGGTAGCCTGGTTTTAATTTGTCCTCCACAAACGCTGTAGCCCTAATTCTATCTGGCCACACTGTTCCTGAATCCCTTTAATCATTTTCCTTCACCGCCTATCTAACAAATTCTTAAATAGTTGTTTGGTAGTACAGAACATGAGTATTGCTGAAAATAGAGACATGTGTTGAAGCTTTTCATCTTGCACTCATCAGGATAATCCGCAAGAACAACCAATTTAAGGGAAAACAACACCTTTATACTGTATGTGAAGAGAGTGCTGATTGGTTGGCAAGTGAACTCTGATTGGTAGAGGCGCCTCTCTTCTCATATAGTATAAAGTTGTCGTTTTCCCTTACATTGGTATTCTTGCGGATTGTCCTGATGAGTGCAAGACGAAAAGCTTCGACAACATGTCTCTATTTTCAGCAATACATTCTTAAATGTTGACATAGTCTCTGCTTCAATCCCTAACTCCAATAGTGTATTTCACAACCTCCTAATCCTCTGTGCAAAAGAGTTTCTTGTGCTCTCTGTCTTAAATTTCTTACATTTAATACAATATTTTAAATCTATTGAGCTATAAACTCTGATCCCATTTACCTGGCCTTTTCTAATAGAACCATACATGAATAGGAAGGGAATAGAAGGATATGGGCCCCGGAATTGCAGAAGGTGTTAGTTTAGGCAGGCATCAAGATCGGCGCAGGCTTGGAGGGCCAAATGGCCTGTTCCTGTGCTGTACTGTTTTTTGTTCTTTGTTCATACATGTTTACAGCACTGATAGAGGCCATTCTGCTCATTCTGTCTGTGCAACTCTTAGCTAGGCCAATTGAAAACTAATCTCACTGCTCTCAATCTGTAACAATTTAGGTGGAATTTAATGTTGGCGGCAGGGGTCCCGACATTGGAGGAAACCAATGCCGAGATCCCCATGTCACCTCTTATACGGATGGCCCACCAAATGTAGTGCCAATCAGGCACTTAACTTGACAGTGGCGGGCCTTCCAAATGATTTAGGACACTATCACCGAAAATCCCAGCCTTGGAGAGCTGCCAGCCAATCAGGGGCTGGCAGCTGCAGTGCCACCACGGAGGCGGTGGCTGCTCTGTAGCTGTAGCGACCAGACACCGGGAATCGGCGCTGGAACCAGGCTTAAGATAGGTCAGGGGGGAGGGGGTCTCATGGGGTGGGGGAGGAGTGGGATGGTGGGATACAGCAAGGGCAGGAGTATGGCCCTCAGCTGCCCCTCCACTTCCCAATGCCGGGTCCCTCGTTCAGGCACTAAGTGAACGAGGGACCATCTCCCTCCCCCCACCCTTCACAACGAGGAAGCAGCCCACAAGGTGTCTCATCCGTGCTTCCCGTGTGGCGACGGGTCACCCGCCGCACAGGTAATTGTGACTGCAGAGGGAAGGGGACCTTAATTAAGGATTAATTGCCCAGTTAAGGGCGTAAGGGTGGGAAGGCTGTTCACAGGCACCCCCCATCCCCACCATCCCCGCCACCATCCCACCTGATTTTATGTTCTCCCTGCCTCCAAACTTGCTGCGGGGGAGAGCATCAAATTCCGCCCCTTGTATCTTCCCCTACTTCCAATATTTATCCAATTTTTCTTTAAAAGACGCAAGGTTCTCTGCCTCAATCATTCTCTCTGGCAAACCATTCCATGGTACAATAAGCTTCTATCTAAAGTAATTCCTCCTCTTTCCTAACTCGATTAGTGACAATTTTAAGTTGATGACTCTTCATCATTGATTGCCTAATGAGAGGAAATTGTCTTTCCCTATTCACTCTATCAAAACACTTCATAATTTTAAAAACCTCAATTACATCTTCTCTTAGCCTTCTGTACTCCAGTGGATGTAATCTCAGCATCCTAAGTCTCTGCTCATAATCAGTTTTTCAAACTTGGCAACGTCTGGTGAATCTATGTTTTATATTAGCATGTTTTTGATAATGAAATACTCAAAATAAACATAGTATGCTAACTATGACCCACTCGGAATGAAGCACTACGGAAACAAAGGATATATCAAAGGATGACATCACTAGTTCGGCCTCAGCTGGAGGATTGCGTCCAGTTCTGGGCGCTGCACTTTAGGAAAGATGTGAGGGCATTGGAGAGCATACAGAAAAGATTCAGGAGAATGTTTCAGAACTTCAGTTGTGAAGATAGATTGGAGAAGTCAGGACTGTTTTCCTTGGAGGAGAAGGCTGAGAGGTGATTTGATAGAGGTATTCAAAATCATGAGGGGTCTGGACAGAGTAGATAGAGAGAAACTGTTCACACTCATGAAAGGATCAAGAACAAGAGGGAACACATTTAAAGTATTTGGTAAGAGAAGCAAAAGTGACATGAGGATAAACTTTTTCATGCAGCGAGTGGTTAAGGTCTGGAATGTGCTGCCTGAGAAAGTGATGGAGGCAGGTTCAACTGAAGCATTCAAAAGGGAATTAAACAGTTATATGAAAAGGAAGAATGTGCAGGGTTACGGGGAGAAGGCGGGGAATAGAATTGAGGGAATTGCTCTTTCAGAGAGCCGGTGCGGACACAATGGGCCGAATGGCCTCCTTCTGCACTGTAACGATTCTGTGATTCTGTGAAACACAGAGCACCAGTACACAGCTGTTGCCGTGAGGGAATGATGAAGAAACATACCATGGGCTGAATTTAGTGAGGTTGTTTGGAATGCAATAGAGACGTGGGGGGCTGGAGAATAACATCGGAGGGGTCCGCTTGGAAATTCAACATTGTGATGTCCGTTCTGGATTTAGTCAGCGGCGGGAAAGCACAAAGGCAACATTGCCACCCTGACGCGATGGAAGTTAATTTAAATTGTTAAATTGATACTTAAAATACATTTGCATGCAGCTGAATGTGATTCAGTGAGGGGCCTGGAATTAAGTGGATGACGGGAGGCCCACGCGTACCTTCACATGCCTGGCCATTGAAAGCTGGCAGCACTGCGATGGGAAGGCAGCCATGACCAGCACTGGATAGGGGAAGAGTGGGGAGCGGAGGCCGCTGTCAGGCTGCAGTGCTGTGCACTCTGCACTGCTGGGCTTGTTACAGGTGGCATTACTGGGTGGGCGTGTTACTGGGTGGTCTGCACAGGTGGCCATACTCTCCGGCGAGAGGGTTGACTCTCAGCTAAGGTTGGGCACTTAGTGAGACAGCCGAGAGGAGTAACAAAGGCAAAGCTGCCAAGGCAACTTCATCTCAGCAAGGACAGCGCTCTGGAGACCTACTGATCACCTGGCAAAGGTCTCGTACACCCTATATTTTTGAATCCCCATAGCGTGATGCAGTACCTCCAACAGAGGGAGGGCCAGGAGGCAGCTGCGCCTTCCCCTGACGCTCTACAATAAGAGCAGCAGCAGCCGACCATGCCAAGAAAGGCCCACCTGTGCCAGACGGTGTACTAGACTCGAATCAGCGAGCTCCAAATGTCTGAGTGGCATTGTCAGCCAAGACTATGGTTCTCCAGGGAGGCCGTCAACAACCTGCACGCCCTGCTGTGATCTATAGGATTCATTTGTCACCTATACCCGTGTCCTTGACGATCACCATGGCACTTAAATTTTAAGGGTCTGCATCATTCCAAGGATCCACTGGGGACATGTGTGAGGTCTCCCAGGCAGTAGCCTACCACTGCATCAAGGGGGTAACCAATGCCCTGTTCAAGAGGGCTGGTGACTATGTGCGCTACTGGACTGACCCTAACAGTCAGGCTGAGAGGGCCATTGGATTCAGGACCATCGCTGGATTTCCCCAGGTGCAAGGTGTGATAGATTGCACGCATGTGGCCATCAAGGCTTCAACAGACCAGTCAACTGCCTTCATCAACAGGGTTTCCATTCCATCTAGGTTCAAGTGGTGCGCATTTCCTGCAGGTGTGTGCCCACTTCCCAGGAAGCAGCCGCGATACCCACATACATCAACAGTCCCAGGTGCCATAGATTTTCCGGCTCCCTGCTCACCTTCAGGGATGGATTCTTGGGGACAAGGGCTCCCCATTGAAGACATGGCTACTAATGCCGGTGAGGAACCCTCGCAATGCAACAGATGAGAGGTACAACATTTGTCACGGCTCCACCCGAGTGACCATCGAGCAGGCCATTGGGCTGCTGAAGATGAGATTCTGGTCCCTGGATTGATCGGGTGGAGCCCTGCAGTATGCCCCAGCAAGGGTTTTGTGTATCATGGCGGTCTGCTGTGCTCTGCATAATCTAACACTGCAGAGGGGGGAGGCCTTGCATGATGAGGACATGATTGAATGCTACTCCTCCATCGATGAGGAGGATGCAGAGGTGGCTAATGAGCAGTCAGCACTGGATGTTGAAGCTCTTGCACCGGAAACCAGGCACATTGAGCGACAGGCCAAGGAGGCAGGAGATAATCTCATACTTACCCACTTCCAGCCACCGTAATGGCCTCTCAGAGTGAAATCAAGAAAGACTCACCTCAATGCATTCAGTCTGTTGCCTCCATTCTACTTGTTCTTCGTGCTTAGCACCCAGCTTAACCACGTGCTCTGGCCCATGTGAGACACTTACCAAAGGAGGGCTGTGTCCACCCTGGCTGTCACTAAGGGGGAAGGGTGAAGTCAGCATCTCATAATTAAGGCATGAAAGAATAAACATTTTCCACAATGAATGTTAACTTCAATTACAATAAAATGTTATAAGACAAAGCAAATGGCAAATGTCAAACACCTGTGAAACCCCAAATGTGTCCAGACAGTTTTCTTTATACATTTTCGAGTGCTTTTATGTGGTGTGACCCCTGCGCTAGCAGCTGGGCTGGAGGCAGGCTGCTGATCAGGCTGCTCCTTGGCCTGCGATGTCTTCGGCGGCCGTCCTCTGGCTGCTTTAGGCCTGGAAGTTCACAGCTTCCTGAGGATTTACTGCACAGGTGCAGGACTCTCCTCAGGCGTCACGGCTACTGGAGTTGGACTAGCTGGCAGAGGAGCTGCTGTCCACATTCAGAGCCCCCTGAGTGGAGCCCCCAGCTGTGGAAGTCAGCCTCCCCTCCCTTTCAAGGCTCACTTGAACCTCCTTGCTGACCAGAGAAAGACGAGGAGTTGGAGATGACTCCAGGTGCCTCGTCCTTCTCTCGTCTTGCCACTGCTGTGATGAGCACATGGCCAAGGTGATGGTTCGCAGGTCTGCACGCATCTGTGGGATCTGACACTCCAGTAGGTTTGCCAACCTCTCGATGGAAAACGCCATGTGCTTGCACACCTGGGACATGGCAGCACTCATGGCATGGATGGACTCCTCCATTGTTTGCTCATGACTGCACTTGGCCTCTGGCATCTCTGCCAAATGTTACCTTACCTGTCTCTGACACTCCAGCATGCCCTCTGCTCCAGAGGCTCGTCATCAGCCGAGGGGTAAGCATGGGCCTGGCCACCCACAGTCCTCCAAATGTTGGAAGCCTTAGCTGTCTCAGCCTCAACCAGCTGCTCGGGTGCTTGCGGGGTGCTTTCATCAGTTTGTGACCCTGATTCTAAAGACAAGCCTAAACCCACCGAGGTGAAAGTGTCTGTGCTGGTGGAAGGTGCAGGAAAGTCATGCGACGGTGCATCCTTCTGTCTGCTCCTCCTCAGAGGTTGCTTGCTGTTCCCCTCCTGCTGGAGTCTCCTGTGAATGCCGACCTGTATGCAAGAGCACAGGCTGTGCAGATTCTCGTCATGATATCCATGCATGATGTGGATCTCCAGAAGTATTGTGGATGTCGTTTGAAGACAATCGTCAATCTCTTACGTGGAGACTCCAGTCTCACCATCCACTATTGAGTGGCTGCCCTGAGTCCCCGCTAACTCCAGTACCTTCTCCTCAGCTGTCAAGAGAGGCCGGATGTCTGGAATTCTGCAAGGTCTCCCTGCTGTTAAGGGCTGTCTTGTTCTGCAAGTGGAAAGAGGAAATGGTCATACTACTCAGAAAGAGCAACAGGACACTTCCGCTAGTCATAGCCCCTCGTCCCCTTCTGTGGTTTCCTATATAGCTCTTCCTCATGTCAGCTCTCAGGGGTGTTAATGAAGGTGAGCTTTGGAAGAAGGTGGCCTGTGGTTGAGATGCAGCCATGCATCTGGCAGGATGTAGTGATGCCTAACACCCTTTGCTAGTGTCGTGGTGGTGCCTCCCTCCCCATGTCTTGCTTCCTCCTGCATAGCCACATGCAATCCCTAAAAAGGAGAGAGGCATGCAACACTCACCTTGGCAGAACGAAGGAGGTTGTTGACTCTCTTGCGGCACTGTACCCACGTTCGTCCCCATGTCTGCTGACCTTCTCTGCAATCTCCATCCAGGCTTGCTTGGTCAGGTGGAAGGACCACTTGCCATTGCTGGGGATGAGGACCTCCAGCCTTTTCCTTGCAGTCTGGAGGGGAATCTTCAGGGATTCATCGCTAAACCGTGGGGCCACCCTATGTTTTTCCTCTGCAATAGTGTGCCATCCTTCTCCAGGGGGGTGGGGGGGGGGGGTGCGGGGGGCAGGAGTTATTCCAACACAGGTTTCAACAGAGAACACAAAACAGTAAATGACTCAAAGGCAGCAATGCAAGCATGACTGGCTGGGCTTTAAATATGGTGCCAGCACCTGTTCCAGAGTCATCTGATGCCATATTCTGCGCCTTGAAGACCGCCCCCACTGTGTGATTGGATGGGCCCCGTGCCTCCATTATGATAATTGACCACCCGCCGTGTGATTGCAGTGGGCCGGCCACACATGTGACGAGCGGTGACTGCGCCCACTTCAGGGACCCGTGATGGGTTCACTAAAGTCAGCCCCATCTCTCCCCAGCAGATGCAGCAACAGCTGTTCTTGGCTGAGGGGGTCAAGGATCAAGGTTTGCTTCTTCTAAGACTGAATTCCCATTGAAGCAAAACTTCACATTACTCTGGCCTCTCACAGTTAGTCATATCTTTTTGTATTTTTCCATTTCTTTTACTTACTAAATTCCAATTTTTAAATGAAATTCTAAACCCTGATTTTGCAATTCTGGAAATATCAGAGGCTGCACACACATACATAGCAATAGGCCAGACCATGGCACATTTTTCAATGAAAGGCCTTACCCCTTTATTTACCCCAGATCTCTGCACATGGTAAATATGCATGTGGAGTCATACATTCAAACTGACCAGCTGACAGCTGCAAAGTTTGAGCAGAGCGTGTTGTTTAAAGGAATTATCTTCTTTAAGAGGCTTAGGCAAGGCGTTCATCAAGCAGTTGGATGTCCTCCGGAGTGTATGCTCTGAGAGCGCAGTCATCAGTAAACAAGGGTTCATTTAGTAGTTGCTCTTTGATCTTTGGGTGAGCCTTGAGCCTTTGCAGATTGAAGAGGTTGCTGTCTGTCCTGAACTGAATGTATATGTCGAGATCTTTAATTGCATACAAGAGCATGGTTGAAAAGTAGATGGCAAACAGAACTGGAGCCTTGCTTGGTGCCATTGGTGACACGCAAGCCACGTGATAAGGCACCATTCTGCATCACACTGGCCATCACGCTGTCATGAGATGAGCGGATGACCCTGCTCATCTTTTCCAGGCAGCCATATTTGTACAGCACCTGCCACAGGCCTTCATGGTTTACTGTGTCGAAGGCCATCGCCAGGTCAACTTCTGTCTTAATCCAACCATAATCATATATTTTGCTATCCAAAATATTGAAACTAAAAGTGAAGGATGAAGTTCTTTTAACTTCCTGGTTTGTTGTCTGTGTGAGAATACTTCAATGTGATTAGTTGCTTACCCTGCTGGCTGACTTCACTGCTGATGCACACCTGGAGATCCCCTTGACTTGATGCCAGATTTAAACGGACATCAGGAAAGGGGAAGAGCACAGCACAGAGATTGTTAGATCTTTCTGGGCAGCTTTCTTCAAGTCAACAGCAAGCATCTTTGTTTTGTTGCTGACCACAAAATCCAGCCCAATTTCTTTTTTTTTGCTGTACTCTGTTTTTGAGACTCCAGCCAATACCACACACCAACAGTAACTCAGCACTTTAGGAGAGAAAGGTTCAATACATAGAATTACGAAGAATTTACAGGACAGAAACAGGCCATTCAGCCCAACTGGTCAATGCTGATATCCCTTATGTGAAAATAAAAACTAGGAGAAACGTTAAACATGCCGCCAATACATTATCGCCTGTTTTACACTATCTCACAAAGTCAAAGAGCTTGAGTTTTATAGGATACCTGTATTTAAAGAAACCAAAGCTGTTGAGAAGAACAGAAAACTCACCTAGAAAATAGTGACAATGGTGGGTGAGAGAGGTAGAGCCATGGGACTGACTCATAACTCCCAGGAAGCTTTCTCATCAAACTTGAAATGTCCGTTTGCACTATTTTTGCTCTCAATCAAGTTTGGGCACTTGAAAATAAGCTATATCATGATGCATAGCAGTTAAAAGCAGAGAGTCCTAATGTCCTTCTCCCCTCCTCTATGGTCTGTCTTTGAATAAAGGTTAGCTGTGGGCAATTTTTAAAAATAAAATGCACCCATTAGGATTATCATTCACTTCCTGTGCTCCTGGAGAAAGCAACACTATGGTATGGAGCAGTTTCAATTCAGCAAATAATTGCAGAATATAATTGGGGGAGAGTCCTTTTCAGTCAAGGTCTTGCACACCCTTGGTGGTCAGGATAAAAGAACCCAACCACAACTGGGAAACATGATGATATTGAGATATCTGACAGATTACATAGCACCCTGAGATGAAGCCAACAGCAGGCTGTGTGACCAAAGGAGGCTGGTGCTTTGCTGCTTGTATATTTTATATTTTAATGGATCTCACAAGAGCATCTTCCACTGCTATGTTTCCAATGTAGCTTTCATGTTTTCTATCATCTAATATTTAAGCAACAATGTTCTGGATACTTGTCTTGCAGGGGATAAAAGGCAACTCAGCATGAGAACTCTTTGGAACTAACCCCATTATAGGCTGCAGAAAATTGGAATGGCGGTATTCTTCATAGGATCAGTAATTGATGAAACAGGGTTGTAACTGGAAAAGGAGCAGTTCCTGCTGGCTCTAAGCTCCAGCATGGTCATTTTGTAAATTAAGCACAATGTATAGCAACCTTTGAACATTTGCTACTGAAGTTCCTGAGGAAGTTTTGTGGAGATGGAGTGCAACTTTTGCCCACCCACTGTTGGCCAACCTGACACTGAAATTTCTGGTAGGGGAAGGGGACGGTTTAATGTGTAGTTATAATTATCCCCTCTGTGTCTTCCAAGTTACTGTTCATTCATTATGAATATTCAAAATTCCCATGATGGGACTGCCCCACAGTCATGATGCCTGCAGCATCATGACTAGACATTCCTTACCTCCGGCTCAGCCACGTAATGTCCTGGGAGAGGCAAAAACTACAGAGAAGAACCCAGGACCAATAAGGAAAAAGAAATACTCCAGAAAGTTTTGCTTGGAACCCCCAGGTGATCAAAACCAGCACAGGAGATTTCATGGACCATGTGTTATCTGTAAACCCACTTACCTTCCATATGATGTGATCCCTCCACCAGTCAAGCTCCCTCTTGAAGATAACGAGTGTCAGCACCCAACACACCAGCTGCATTCCAGACAAGTGGCACTGGCAATTTATTGTCAATTATTGCCAAATTATGGCCAGTTTTGTGCCCTGGGCTCTTGCCCTCTAGAAACTAGAAGTCTCCCCAAACGCCCTTTAGTCTCTGCAAAATGAGTTTTTGCTACAATTGCATGAATTGCGTGGCCTATTACAATAACATATTTTCCTAACTGCGAGTGTGACATGAATCAGGGAATTATACATCAGTTAGTATAACAGCTACAGTGGAGAAATACTCAAGGGCATGGTTTTATACTCAAGAAGTCAAGACTAACAAGTCTACTGAAATTCTTTGAGAAGGTGACTGAATTAGTTGATGATGGCTATCCACAGGTTATAATGTGTGTGGATTTTCAGGTGATATGTGCTCATGTTTCACATTGAAGGCTTTTAGAGAAGATTGATGTATATAGAATTAATGGAAAATTAGTTAGTTGGATTGAACATGAGGTTGGTGATAGAAAGTGTGAACTGAATGTGGTTTGCTCTGGGAACGGTGAGCATTGGAGTTCCAGAGAGGTCTTTGGGTCACTTGCTTATAACCTTTGACATTTCTTATATTTGCCAGTTCCGAAGAAGGGTCACTGACCCAAAATGTTAACTCTGCTTCTCTCTCCACAGATGCTGCCAGACCTGCTGAGTATTTCCAGCATTTCTTGTTTTTATTATCTTTGGGTCACTTGTTGTTTACGCATTTCATAAACAATGTGGAAGAGGGTACATCATAGGTTACCTGATTATTTGCTGATGATACTAAGTTATGGATCCAGTTGTGCAGACATCAAATGGTGCTCATAATTTCAGCTGTGGCTCAGCTGGTAACACTTAGTGGCGGCACAGTGGCGCAGTGGTTAGCACCGTAGCCTCACAGCTCCAGCGACCCGGGTTCAATTCTGGGTACTGCCCGTGTGGAGTTTGCAAGTTCTCCCTGTGTCTGCGTGGGTTTCCGCCGGGTGCTCCGGTTTCCTCCCACAAAAAACAAAAGACTTGCAGGTTGGTAGGTAAATTGGCCATTATAAATTGCCCCTAGTATAGGTAGGTGGTAGGGAAATATAGAGATAGGTGGGGATGTGGTAGGAATATGGGATTAGTGTAGGATTAGTATATATGGGTGGTTGATGGTCGGCACAGACTCGGTGGGCCGAAGGGCCTGTTTCAGTGCTGTATCTCGAAACTAAATCTAAACTTTCACTTGGGATCAGAAGGTTTTGGGGTTCAAATCCTATTCTAAAGACTTGAGTAGCCCAATCTAGGCTGACATTCCAATGGCATGCTGGAGGTGTTGCCTTTTGGAGGAGTTGTTAAATTGTTTGCCTGTCAGGTGGACGTAGAAGATTCCATTTTGAAGAAGAGCAGAGGCGGTGTCCCGGCCAATATTTATCCCTCAAACAACTTCATTAAAAAATAGATATATGGTAATTTTGTCGTATTGTTGTTTGTGGGAGCTTGCTGTGCACAAATTAGCTGCTGTGTTTCCTACATTACAACAGTGACTGCAATCCCAAAGTTTTTCTTTGGCTATAAGGTACTTTGGGGTGTTCTGAGGTTGTTAAAGGTGCTATATAAATGCAAGTCTTTATGCAACCTCAACACTTGAAATGATATGTAAGTTGTGACATTAATGTAAACTTTCAGCTGACCTCCAAATCCTGTCACCGATCCTTCTACCATGCCCCCTGCCAAAACACTCCATGAATTCCTGAGCTACATTTTCAATCAAGCTCTTAAATATAAACACGAGCTCCCTAATTATTCAGGGGATCCACATCAGTGACAATATAATGTCCTCATTATTATTCATTCTCAACTTACCTTCCATTATTCAGAGTAAGCACTTTGGAAAGCTATATTTTAATTAATTGCCTGAACAACTGTGATATTATAATTGCTGCCACCATGATCATGCCCACAACATGGTTAACACCAGTTGTACAAAAGACAATATTTTTATTCAGTCCATCCTGGAGATGTAGCCTATACATTGAGAATCAACACTGTGGGAATGGATTGTCACCCCAGCTACATCGCACACAGTCACTGAGTACCCAGAAAGGAGCTTTGTGCGCAATGCAAAACCTATGCGGCAAGGTTTACTATTTCATTTAACTAACATTTATTCAGAAATATGGCATATATTTTCAGCTGAATACAATTGTGAATTGTACCATGGTATTTAGTCGTTAACAATCAGTAAGAGGCAACCTAAGAGACATTTTAGGATGCTAGACAATGTAATGGTTTTTAAATTGTGTGTAATGGTCAGTTTTTCTGTACAATCTTGGGATGTGGGCATCACTAGCAAGGCGCAGAGGTTATTGCCTGTCTCAAGTTGCCCTTGACAAACTGACAGTGAGCCTTCTTAAAAGGTGTGAAACTTCAAAATGTTGATGTTCAGAGACACTTGGGTGTACTCGTAAACAGAGCACACAATGTTAGCATGCAGGCACAGCTAGTATTAGGAAGGCAAATGGCATGTTGGCCTTTATTACAAGTGGAGTACAAGAATAAGGAAGTCTAGTTACAATTGTATAGGGCTTTGGTGAGACCACACCTGGAGTACTATGTGCAGTTTTGTTCTCCAGATCTAAGGAAGGATATACTTCCCTTGGAGGCGGTACAGCAAAGGTTCACTAGATTTGTGCTTGGGATGAGAGAGTTGTCTTATGATGAGAGGCTGAGTAAATTGGGCCTATACACGCTGGTGTTTCGAAGAATGGGAGGTGATGTCATTGAAACTTACAAGATTCTGAAGGGGCTTGGCAGGATAGACACTGAGTGGTAGTTTCCCCTGGCTGGGGAATCTAGAACATGGGGGCACCGTCTCAGGATAAGAGGCTGATCATTTAGAACTGAGATGAGGATAAATTTCTTCACTCAAATGGTTGTGAATCTTTGGAATTCTCTACCCCAGAGAGATGTGTATACTCCATGGTTGAATATATTTAAGGCTGGGATAGACAGATTTTTGGTCCCTCAGGGCATCAAGGAATATGGGGAATGGGTGGGAAAGTGGAGTTGAGGCAGAAGATCAGTCATGATCGTATTGAATGGGGATATAGGGCCTACTCCTGCTCCTATTTCTTATGTTCTTCTTGAACCATAGCAGTCCTTGTAGGAAGCTTAAATCTACTTGCACTGTTTGGTAGGCAGTTCCAGGATTTTGACCCAGAGAAGTTGAAGGAAGAAGTTGTGGTGACTTGCTGTGGTGCATCCAATGGCAGGATATACTGTTTCTCCATTATGTGCTCAGACCGCACACCCTTGCATTCCCTGAGAACTCCCAAGTGAATTGCACAAGGAGGCTTAAGAGTCCAATTAGTGAGGAGCTGAATTCAGCAGTAGAGATATATTTTGATGATTCTGGCGACCATAGTGTGCAAGGGCTCCTATTAGATCTTCTAATTGTGCACAATCATGTGCAAATGGTCCCTTAATGAGATCCATGATATGACTTGTCCGCTCCTTTAGTCACGCTCATCCAGTTGATACACGTGCGTCTGGCCTTCAAAACCTGGCCCCTTAAATGTGTGAGTGACAGTTTACTACTGTGTTGCAAACTCTGATACTATTCCGACTTTTCATACAGTTTCCGCATTATCTTTAGAGTATTATCTCTTACTGCAAGCATGTAATGCAAGACCGATTTGGAAAGACCTTTGGCAACAGCACTGTTAACAATAGCACCGGATACATTAGTAGTTGTAGCAGCCATTGTGTTCTGCATGGACGTTGTGTTGGACCTTCCAATGGCCGTGCTAGATTTGGAGGAGGAAGAGAACTATCCTCAAAGGGAGCAATGGCGGGTGTGCTTGTACCTCAGTTGATCTTTTCTTCAGATCAAGGACCACAGACTAAGGAATATCTAAGGAGACCTGCCATCACCATCTGTGTTTCCTCAGGATGGTCTCCATTCAAGCCTTACCTTCAGACAAGATCCAGCACAGGGTAGCTGCCCATGTTTGTGACGATAATCACAGTATTTGACTTTGCAATAAAAACAGAAAATGCTGGAAATACTCAGCAGGTCTGGCAGACAGCAAGACAAAAAGTTAACTTTTCCAGTCAATGACCTTTCGTCAGAAAGGCTTTGTACATGATCAGAACTTTCTAAGCCACCACTGGTGACATTTGTTGCAACAACTAGCCTTTGATCCACTTACAGGTAAACCTAATTATAGAAGCCTTGTATGCCAGGGAAACACTTTTATTACTTTTCCCCATGGAAAGGAGGTAGCAGAATGAGAATTCCTACAGAATTGTGACCTTATGCTATCTGGACAGATCGGGAAAGAACTGCTCTACAGTCCTGTCAAAATGTCAGAAATAATCTACATGTGACTTGCAAAATATTACTTTCCGCAGAAGCAAAACTTTCAGTAAGAGGACTGTGACGATTGGCATTGGAAGGAGAAGGAGAAGGAAGAGGAGGAAGAAAAATAGATCTTTCACTAACAGAACTTATATTTAAATATGCCCCCTGCATAAATAGCCCTTTGACTTTCATCATAATATGCTGATTGCATGAATAACATGCTGTGCCTAATTACCACAGCCTCTAATACCATTACCTTCCCCCTCTCCTATCAGCTATTACATTAATATGTCTTACCTCACAACAAATGCGCACACTATGGGCTGGATTTTTGTTCGGGGGTTGGGAAACCGATGCCTGAAGCATTTCAAAATCCCAACCCCGCGACTCGGCACAGTCGCTTTTGCGACGCAATCTTGGAATGCAAATGCCCTAATTGGGCAAGAGGTGTGCCCGGAGCCCAATTCGAGCCACTGAGTGTCCCCAGGAGGCAGGAGCTGGGGCTAGAGGCAAAGGCAGTGGGCAGCCATGTTGGGGGCTGCCACTACCTTGCTGTGGAGTGCAGGCAGCTCATGAAAGGGCCAGGACCGTGACAAGGATGAAAGGTGGCTGTGGAAGCCTAGTGACGATACAACATTTGACCCAGCGCGAGTTGGCCCCTCAAATTTATTTCCATCACACTTTCTAATAAAACTTATTTGGCTGCATGGCAACCCCAACAGCTGTGCACTAATGTGCACCAGACTGGCTGGGATGCCGAAATCAGAATTGAAAATTGCCTTCCTGAAAGTCTCGGCCCCTAATAAGCTCCTAAAGGAGTTCACTGGGCCCTTAATTGAAGACAATTGGCTTCCCCATTCCCTCCCCACTTGTGCCCTCACATTGAAAATCGCGGACTGTCCTGGAGGCGTCGGATTCTGGAGACGACCTCCAGGACTGTGATTTTCACATCGTGTCCACTCTGGTTCCCGACCCCACGACCCTTTGAAATTCTGCCTCTATATTTTAAAGAAGATGCAATCACTTCATTCCCTCATACAGTCTGGCCTATATACTTCGCATCCTCATTTTTATCCTCTGTCTCAACTCATCATGGTCTCATCCCTCCCTATCTCTGTAACCTCCTCCAGCTCTAAAACCCTCTGCAATCTCTGCTCTCCTCCAATTCCGGCCTCTTGTGTATCCCTGATTTTAATCGCTCCACCATTAGCGAACATGCGATCCACTGCCTGGGGCCTAAGCTCTGGACCTCTCTCTGCTCCTTTAAGGTGCACCTTAAAACCGACCCCCTTGACCAAGGCCGGAATTTAGCGTTGAGGCGGTGGCCCGGTCCATCAGCTGAAAGGTCGGGGCAAGCCCGCCTCCACCAGGCGTGAATGTCACGCTGCTATTTTGCATGGCTCAGGCCCTTGATTGGCCTCTGAGGCAGGAAGTCCCACCTCCAAGTGCTGCCGGGCCAATCTGAGGGCCAGCTACTCTTCAGTCCCAGCAGCGCCACCGGGAGGGTGGCCACAGCTAGGATTGCAGCCAGCATGAAGAGGAAAGATGGATGTCGCCCTTCAAAGATGTCAGTGTGGGTCGGGAAAAAAGTGGGGACAATCGACTAAGCCCCAGCAAGGGAAGAGTTGGAGAGCAGGAGGGGGTGTTAGTTTTAGTGGGGCAGCCTGTGCTGCTGGGGCACAAGTTGTCCGATCAGGAGGGCCCACCCTGCCCCAGCCCACAAGTAGGCCACCAGGTATTTCAAGGCAGCCTCCTCAGGTTCTGAAGTGCCCGTCCACTGCTGGTAGTGGTGGAAAGAGGCCCTTAACAGGCAATTAATTGGCTACTTAAGGGCCTCAACTGGCCTGAGGCTGGTTGGCCATTTGCCACTGCCCCTGCCATTGGTGAAATAGTAGTGGAGGTGGGTAGCCAATGGGCGTGGCAACCTCCACCTCCCACATGATTTTATGCTACACCCGCTTCCTAGCCTGCTCCCGGAGGGTGGGGGCAAGGGGGGGGGGGGGGAGGTGGTGGCATTAAATTCCGGCCCAAGTTTTTGGTTACCTGTCCTAATATCTCATTACGTGGCTTGTTATCAAATCTCGTCTGCTGACACTCCTGTGAAGTGTCTTGAGGCATTAAGGCACTAAATAAATGCAAATTGTTATGAATGTGATTGGCTGAAGGCACAACTTGCTGTACTTACCAGGAAATGCAACTTGGTCTCTGGGATAACTGAAGCAGAAATTTTTTCTTCTTTGTTTCCCTGTGCTATCAGTTTCCATCTGCTGCCTTGGCTGGGTTCATCAGAGACCAGCAATGGAAACTGGGGCCTTCTTGCCTCTGCGGCTCAGTATCAACATCAGCTGCACTGCATCCCGTCTAGACATCATCAAAGGTGACAGGTCTTATGGCCATTGCTCGACTGGCATAACTTCGAGTGAAACGTGCATGGCATTCTTTACTGAGGCTATGTAATACTTCCAATTCATGAAATAAAACTGTTGATGGAAGCAATAAAAACTCGTGAGACATAGTTGAGGAGCACAAGAGGAATATTTTAATGCTGACCTGAGGACAATTCAGGTGAGTGCAAGTATTGGATTTCAAGAATTTGAATAGGAATTAATTTCATTCATTCCCGCTCAGGAAATTCACATCCAAAAAAAATCAGAAATGTCACATCAAATTATTACCTTTTTTCCCCTTTATAACAAAATTTTACAGATTTTATTTTGTAAAAACATGTCACATTAAGTACAAAATATGTGTAGAGATCTGTTCTGCACAAAGCCAGTCAGTGCCAACAAATTGCCACAAACCACTGTTTTGTTTGACAAACAAGCATAGTCAAGGCCAGTCTACACAATCGCCTGCATCAAGTGCAATCCTTTCAATAACTTTTCTTTGTTCATTATATAAAGGGGAGCAAACAAAAGGTCAGTATTATGATTCATTTTGTCTACAAAGTGCGCCCTCATTGTCAAGGAGGAGTGAGAATAGCTCAGTGCCATTTTCACTTGTGACCCCTTGTGCAATCAAAGTTTTACACTATGCTGACCTTGAAACTATAACATACAATACGGGTGTCTGAACACTTAACCAGTTCATCTGAAACTTGTGGGGGAGACCACAACTAGGATTCACAAATACGAGAGAGCCAATAAGGAATTTAGGAGAAGTTTCTTTACCCAGAGAATAATTAGAATGTAGAACTTGCTCCCATAGGGAATAATTGCGATGGATAGCATTGACAAATTTCAGAGAAGGCTCGATAGACACATGAGGAAAAAGGAATAGAAGATTATGATGAGAGAATGAGATGAAGTAAAGTGAGTGGAGGCTGGTGTGAAGAATAAACACCAGCAAAGACCAGTTGGGCGTGTTTCTTTGCTGCAAATTCTATGTAATTCCATGAAATGTGAAACTACACCCTATGCCATTTTAGCAGAGATCTTGGCTATTTCAAGCAGGTTGACACCTCGGGTAAGGCAGAAAAAACAGAATTTGGGACAAATGGGTTAAGTGTTCATTCATAAACACAGTGTGGCTGGGATGGTGCGTTCATGGACAAAAAGAGAGAAGGTTGCAGGTAATGCTGCAGTTTCATTGCTGCTGACTTAAGTTGGATGGCAGTGGATTATTCTCCCTTATTCGCTCTTGGGATGCCATCAATAGAACCAATGATTTGGTGACCCCACCCCCCTCCCCTCTGCCCCAATACAAATCCTGCCAATGGCAAGGTCAACATGTTTCAACAGACAGGGTGCCAAAACACAATTAAATAAAAATGGCAAACTCTTCAAGGTTCTCTAAATTCTCTCTCTCTCGCTCAAATCATGAAGAAGGCTGTTCCTCATCAAAACTCATATTTGAAATCCAGTTATAAAGAATTATCATTATTTTGCACATCTTTTCTCAATTTTCTGGCTTTCTTCTTTTTTTGTTTTTCCAAAGTTTGTATGGAATCAGCCGACTGGGCAAGTATTACTGTTTCTGACAGTACAAGGGAGCTGGAACAGAATGACAAGATTACTGGAGATCTCCAGGATCATTTCCTCCCTCAAACCGTCCCAGCATTACTTGTTGTGTGATTGCCTTTAAGAGTGTTGTCCCTTTAAGGTCTTAGTATTCTAATGAGCTAAGTGCCAGGATGCAGTCATGTGATTCAGAGCCAGACTCACTCTGTAACTGTAACACCAAGAGTCAGCTTCTGTAAATACTTAGCTCTGTACTATATAAGTTAGCTGTTCAATAAACCTGTTTGAGATCTTCAATCAACTGAACTCCACGCATCTCATTTATGTTGCATCAGACAACATAAAAAGCTTCTCATTACATGGTGGCAGCGGTGGGATGCTTCTCATACATTACTGAGACCAGGAAGGCTGCCCAGCCAGTTCCCTAGACAACATTACCACTGGGCCAAATGAGCTGTCATAGCACGACACTCCACCATAAATCTCACTGACATCTGCACTTCTTTTTATTATTCCCTCTTGGGATGTGGGCGTCACTGGCAAAGCCAGCATTTATTGCCTATCCCTAATTGCCCTCGAGCAGCTGGTGAGCACCTATGACTGAGTGGCTTACTGAGCCATTTCCGAGGACAGCTAAGAGTCAACCACATTGGTGTGGGTCTGGAGTCACATGTACACCAGACCAGCAGATTTCCTCCCCTGAAGGGCATTAGTAAACAAGATGGGTCTTTAACAACAATCCAGTAGTTTAATGAGAAATGTCACGAGCATTTTAGTCCAGATTTATTTATTAACTTAATTTAAAATCCCCCAGCTGCTGTCGTGGGATTTGAATTCATGGCTGCAGAGCATTAGTCAGGGCCTCTGGATTTCAGTTTAGTAACATTACCACTGTACTACTGCCATGCGGCACGATTGTCTGCCCACACCTCCTCGCCCCCCAGCACTGGAACTGAGAGTACAATGACCAAGAGATAGTAGTTTCCAAGTGATAACAAATTGGTCGCTCTTTTCCATCAGCAATCACATTTTCAAACATAAATACTGTACTGAAAAAAAAATCATCAGCAATCGACAAGAAAAGAATACGTCTCTGGGAGGAGATTTAAGCTAGCCGGTGTCATTATAAAGTTGCCAACCCTCCAGGATTGCCCTGGAGTCTCCAGGAATTGAAGACTAATTGAGGACACTACTGCGAGCAAACCCAGGAGAAAAATCTTGGGAGAGGCATGAAAATAAAATGATGCTTCCATTTTCTTTCAACACTTTAGTTTATTAGTCAAAGAAACATTGGCAATGTGTGGGCATGGGGGTGAGAGAGAGTGTTGGTGTTTGGTGTAAAAAGCAGGCTGCTTGATCAGGCACGACCATTGGAGATGGAAGGTCATGTGATGAAGCCTCCAGGAATACGTCCAACCAGAGTTGACAACCTGAGGTGTCATGGTTGGCTTCACAGGAGGCGTTGATTCCCGCTTGGACACAGTATTTGATCCCTCCTCCCTGATGGGAAAAGGTGGCTATAGGGATCAGGGTCGGAACCAAGCACTAAATCTCTGATCCATACTAACTGCCTATCATTGAAGCTCTAAGCAGGGATGGAAGATTGTAGAATTCCCTGACAATATATCCACCCATATGAACAAAGTAACAGGCTTATCTTGAACATTTAAATTTTTACTCATTCTTAGGGTTAGGCCATCATTGGCAAGGCTGGCATGTATTGCCCAACCTTAGTTGCCCTGAGGAAGTGGTAGTCAGCATCTTTCTAGCAGCTTGATACAATTGAATAGCTTGCTGGGCCACTTCAGAGGGCAATTAAGAGTCAACCATATTTGCTTTCAACCCTTTGAATATCTAGGACATGTTTGCAGCCTTCAAAATGTACATTTTCTGAAACTTAACATCTACAGCACATTCTTTCCTGCACATTGTAACTTCTGGCTAGCTTTCTCACAGCAATGGCTACTTTTCCATGTAAATTGCTTGTTGAAATGTTACCCTCCTCACCACTGAAACAGGGTCAAAACTGTACTCAACTGGAATTTAAAGCAAGGCCAGAGCAAAGAAATCAGCTGCAGCTCAGAATACCATTGTGTGCTGTAATAACCTTCCACTTCTCTTGTCCAGTATTTTTGAACATACACAATCAACAGTCAGGAAAAGACCAGCTCGTTCATCAAGGCTACCCCACCCTCATTATACATGAAACATCATTAATAGACACTTTCTAACATGCGCTTCACCATCCCCGCAGCCACAGCTATCACAAGTGAGATTTCCAGAGTACCTCAACAGGCTTGTATTCAGAGAAGGCTGGGCTTTGTCATACATAACCCTGATGTAAGACAATGTGTCTATTTCATTTCCTAAGTTCAACTCCAATCTTGAACTTTGAATTTGACAGGCAAGACTGGAGACTCCAGCAGATGCCATCCTTTCTCAATGTAGATGTGGGACTCGCATCCAATTAACTCTGCAGAAGGTCTAACACTGTGCAATGCAATCACAGTTGCTGCTATCTTTTCACAGGACTTAAAATAAAATGAATCTTATATATTATTTCTTATCCACTTTCTTTCCCCAAGTTGGCAAAAATCAAAAGACTGGGAATTCCCTATTCCTGCTGAGCACGACATGAATTCTGGGGATTGAGAGGGTTAATTCTTCTTAATACAACTCTGATTGTCTGCTATCAATAAATACAAAACTCAGTCTTAAAACAGCATCTTAAAATAAAAATAGCTGCATAAAATACTCGCCCGTAAAATGATACCTGTCAGTGATTTGTTAGCTAAAAGAAATTAGATTCCGCCTTTTTAAAAAAAATACTTTTAGTTTTTTCACCCGCGTCTTCCTTCAGACATTGAGGGTAATTCTGTGATCCTGAACTGCCAATGCCGAGCCAGCGTTCACAGAGCGTGGGCTGGAATTTGGGCTACAACACTGCAATATTGCCTCGTCCTTTCTCTTCAACTTTCCAAATCTCCCCTCACGTGAACGCTTCCCCAGCCCCACTATTTACTTTAAAGCCCTCGCTACAGCCCTGGTTATGTGATTCACCAGAACATTGATTCCAGCGTGGTTCAGGTGAAGGCCATGCCAACCATACAGCTCCCTCTTTCCCCAGCACCAATGCCCTATGAATTGAAAAGTTACTATTAAATCTGCGTTCACTACCCT
This sequence comes from Heterodontus francisci, assembly GCF_036365525.1. Classification (NCBI taxonomy): domain Eukaryota; kingdom Metazoa; phylum Chordata; class Chondrichthyes; order Heterodontiformes; family Heterodontidae; genus Heterodontus; species Heterodontus francisci. Next base: position 12,812,903 of record NC_090393.1, read on the forward strand.
TTAAGTCCTTCCAGATCGTAACAACTCACTGAGTAAAAAAAAATTCTCCTCATCTCTCTGGCTTTTTTGCTAATTGTATTAAATTTAGAGTGTCACAGTGGCGCAGTGGTTAGCACCGCAGCCTCACAGCTCCAGCGACCTGGATTCAATTCTGGGTACTGCCTGTGTGGAGTTTGCAAGTTCTCCCTGTGTCTGCGTGGGTTTTCGCCGGGTGCTCCGGTTTCCTCCCACAAGCCAAAAGACTTGCCGGTTGATAGGTAAATTGGCCATTATAAATTGCCCCTAGTGTAGGTAGGTGGTAGGGAAATATAGGGACAGGTGGGGATGTGGTAGGAATATGGGATTAGTGTAGGATTAGTATAAATGGGTGGTTGATGGTCGGCACAGACTCGGTGGGCCGAAGGGCCTGTTTCAGTGCTGTATCTCTAAACTAAACTAAACAATGCCGAGCCAGCATTCACAGAGCGTGGGCTGGATTTTGGGCTACAACACTGTAACACAGATTCGCATCCTGCATTCCCAAGGCACTGCAGGATTGCTGGATCACCCCTGTACTGTGTGTGAAAACTGAATGTAATATAGAGGGATCGAAATTTTTCAGTGCCATGTTTTTAGTACACTGGCTGGGAACATAGAGGCAGGAGTAGACCCCTCATTCAGCCCATCCAGCCTGTTCAGCAATTCAATTAGATCATGGTTGACCTGTATCTTAACTCCATCTGCACACCCGGTTTGCATTCATCCTGTTCATGGTGCATTCCTGTCTCTGCTTATTTAACGCAGTTCATCCAATTAGAACAGCACTGGCAGGAATTCAGCACCAACATGCTTAGCCGGTGCACCAAGAACAGTATATACACAGCAAACAGTATATACAAATCTAAAGTAAGAAAGAAAAAACAAAACCGCTTCCTGAGGAATTGAGATGTCCTAGTTGATTTTAATCTTTGTATTATTTTGAGCTCCCACCTTGCTCCTTATTAAGGAGAAAAGTAACCATCCTATGACGATGAAATGAAAACACTGTACCTCTGTCATTGCAGCTTTACTGTTTGCTTTTAAATGGAAAAAAACAGGGGAAGGGGGCGAGCTCCTTGGTGGAAAGGAACAGGAAGACAAAACAAATTATTCAATGGTTAAATGGTACAGCTTGAATGTTAATAAGCCATAGATTGTAAGAGGAATAAAAGACTCATGAAAGTAAAAGGTTCCATAGATGACCACAGAATCAAGCCAAATATTTCACCTGTTGCAGAAACCTGGCAGGAGGGTACCTCATCAGTTCTCTCAGGCTGCAATTACGGTATTACCTAGAGTCATGGAGTTATTTACGGCACAGAAGAGGGCCGTTCGGCCCATCAAGTCCATGCCTTGTATGTCAATGGGAAACAATTTGGGCCACCAACCCACCACTGTCAGGAAAGAGTAAGGTCCCAATCTAACATGCAAGGTCGCGAAAGCTGGAGGGTGTGACGTCCTCTCCTCAGAAAGCTTTTTATACATTGCTTCGCTCTTCACACCAGGTGATAGCACAACACCGGCCACACTTAAAACATGCCTTGAAAGTCCACAGGACATCCTGGGAGTGTTTCAAGTTTATTTTAGATTCTTTATAATGTTAGGAGAGAAACATCGCACCAGTCCAGTCAGAATATTTAAAATGCATCTTGGCTATCTTTTATGATCAACTGACCCATGTTCAACTATTGTTCACATGGAACCCTTCTCCACTTTGGCCTTCAAAGTTCTCATTTGAATATTTGATAGTACCACCAAAATCTGCACTATCCATTGTCACTGAACTGCATGTGAGGCACAACTGTTGGTATAACTTAGATCCATTGACTGTACATCACACATTACAAATACCAGTCTCAGAGCAGTATATGCAGTATTACTGCCTCAGGTACATAATGCAGGGAGGAGAGACAGTGGGGACTGAAAATGAGATAGAGAATAATGCATTATAAACCAGGCAGAAACATATTGACTAATAATAAAATCTAATAAAAGACTCCTTGTCATGGTAAAAATAATGATCATCATATTACACATGGTTAGATTAATGGGTACATGGATCACCTACAGTGCAGTATTACCACATCAGTCTCATTCTGTCAACAAAAGGAACTAAAACCATGAATAATTTTGTTAAATGGCAAATGTTTTTGAAAGAGAACAGAGAAACAACTTGCATGTAAATGGTGCTTTTAACATAGAAAATGCCCCAAAGCTCAGCACAGAGATGAAAATGGGCCTTGTGTGGGAGTAAAATAGATAGGAGAGGTGATTAAAGCCATGGTCCAAGAGGTAAGTTTGAGGAGGTTTTTAAAAATGGGAAGAGATGCAGAAAGACAGAGAGATTCACTGGAAAGATCAGGGTACAGAGACAAGATAGCTGAAAGCTCTATCTCTCATGGATTTTTTATATCATTTGTGGTATTTGAGTGTTATTGCCCATCCCTAATTCCCCTTGAGTTCCTTTCTTGAACTGGTGCAGTCCATGTGGTGTAGTTACACCCACAGTGCTATTAGGGAGGGACTTCCAGGTTTTTGATCCAGTGACAGTGAAGTAACGGCGATAGAGTTCCAAGTCAGGACAGTGTGTTACTTGGAGGGGGACTTGCAGGTTGTGGTGTTCCCATGCATCTGCTGCCCTTGCTTTTCTAAGTGGTGGAGGTCGCGTATTTGAAAGGTGCTGTCGAAGGAGGCTTGGCAAGTTGCTGCAAGGCATCCTTTGCACTGGTGGTGGAGGGAGTGAATGTTGAAGGTGGTGGATGGGGTGTCAATCAAGCAGGCTGCTTTGTCCTGGATGGTGTTGAGCTTCTTGAGTGTTCAGGAAAATGTGGAGTGGAGGGTAGGAGTAACCTATGAGAGGCAAAGTGGAATAGCAAAGGGGACGTGTGTTGGCATGCAGGAGTGAAGAAGGCTGTGGGGGTTAAGAGGGATGGGGGCCTTGGAGGAGGTCTGAATTATGCATATCCATGGACAAGAACATTGGTGAGCACAGTGGTAATAGTGGAGCAGCAGAGAGCCTAGATGTGACAACAGTGTGAATGAGAGTTTTTATGATGGTGAGCTTGAAATATAGGCAGAGATATTGCGATGTTGTATTGGTGGGAACAGACGGTCCTGATGATAAATATGATATGGGATTTGAGGTTCAGCTCTGGGTTAAACAGGACACTGAGGATGTGCATTATTCATTTCTGTCGTAGCACTCAGATGGGGTGGGGGGGGGGGAAGGGTATGGAAATGCTGAGCAGGATAAGGAGTTTTTGGCAAGATCTGAACAGAATGATGATAGTCTTGCCAATGTTAATTTGGAGACAGTTCCGGTTCATCCCTTTAGCTTTCTTTCATATTATGAAGACCATGATGGAACTGCATTAACATGTACTGCAGTGGGAAATGGGGGCGAGGCTTTCAAATAACCAATCAGCTGGCCTGTTCTGAATTCCCCAGTAAAGTCCAGTATGTATGTATTTACTTTGCTCCTCAATCTTATTGCACAAGAGCAGACTGTTTAGGCTGCATAAAGTGGTAAATGAATCGTAAATTGCTCAATGAGATAAAGCATCTTCCTTCAAAACTTAACCACTCAAAGCATTACATGATTAGTACCTCAAAACCAGCTAAATTCATCCCTCAAGTTTGATTGCTTCCACTCCTCAGATTTGTAAAGAATTACTGAGACAAAAGAACATTTCTCAAGCATGTCTTCAACAGTCTTTTTCTGCTGCCGTTTTGGAGTGCCCATGTTATTTAGGTTTGCCAGGTCTGGTTGGATATATTCCTGGAGGTGACATCACCTCCTACTGCCCCACCCCCACACTCCCCACTCAGTAATCACCCAACATTGTCCAATCCCATGGTGCCTGGCCTTCCCATGCCAATTGGATCATTCTTAATTGCCAGTCAAACAGTCCTTTGCTTCACAAGATTTTGCTAAAAAGTGTCAAAAGGAAAAGAAAATGCTTTTCATGACCCTATAATTTGTCACCTGGGTTTTTCTCACAGCCATGTCCTGGAGATTAATCTTCAATTCTTGGTGACTCCAGGACAATCCTGAAGGGTTACTCTTATAAAATAAAACAGTAGCAACACCCCAAAGCCGTAGAGAATAAAGTTTGCAATACCAAGCTCCCAGTGTGGAATCTTCCTCTCTGTACAATCAGCTTCGTGAATCGGGCATTAGCATATTGGATTTATGGTGCTTCCATTTTTCCCTGTCATTTGCCGGCCTTTTAATTTTGGCCGCCAACCTTGTGACACCACAGTTCAATCAGATCAGTTTAGCAAGGAAATCTGATTCAACTATTCTTTCTTAAAATAAATTTTGGCATTGGGATTTAATCCCAGGAGCCAAAAAAAAAAAATGGCATTGGAATTCCTCTGATGGCTAACTGGAGCCATTTGTTATGCACTGTGTTCTCAAGTTCTGAAGAAATACTGAACAGTGGGAACCTTCATTGGAATAATTACAAAATCATTACAAGCAGCAACCAGAGGAATTCATAGCCTACTCAGTTTGTTAACTGACAATGGAATCTAGTCTCCAAGTCCTTTAGTCTAAATTGGATGTCTCCTGTCTGTTGGCCTTGACAAAAACTAGGATATTATTTGTCGAAATTGCTTGTTGCATTAGTTTACCACCTGTGGCAACCGGAGTTATTAGAGATGCAGCAAGAATTGTGCTTCTTTCTGCTTTGAACTCCAAATCATCAGGAGCTGGCTTTTTCTTTTGCAGAACCTTGTGGTTGCCCTTGACAACCGGGGTATGTCTCTATCACAGTGGTAGGTTATGTGAACGATTCACTTGCAAGCTTGTTATCTGCAAGGAATTTTTAATGACATATTAGACTAACATTGCTGGTCTAACCTCTAGACGTGTGTGTATCCGTATGCAGTTCTTTCATTTTTGCTGCAGTTGTTTCTTCAGCTCTGTCATTTTGTCGAATGTCAGTAGAATGTTGTGCTTTTTATGAATGACTGGTATTTCCAGTATCCACAGACTGAAAATGGAGTGACATTTCCCAGACTGTTAACACAAAAGGGCTGAATTATCTCTGCCATTCCACTGGACTATCGCCATAACTCTGGTGGGAATCTGATGGAACGGTTCTGAAAGGGCTAGGACGTGGTCGTGGAATCGGACCTCCTTTGGGAAATCCCCCACCTCCTATAGGAGGTCCCTCCTCCTATCCGTTGCAAGGCCATGTTTCGGTTGGGGCTAGGTATCCCTGACGTTACATCTTCAGGAGAGGATGGGACCATACCCTACAGTATTTCCAGGTGAAATGGGAACCAAAGTCTTGCATTCCGTCAGGAGGGAAAGGGACTATATCCTACAGCATCTACCGATGTATTGGGGATCATACCCTGCAGAGTGAAGTGAAGCACTAGCATGGGGTTTAATAATCCTGTGCCTTTCTAATCCAGTCACTAATACTCTGTTTTTACTGCAACATCATCATTACAATACTGAGAGGGCTAGTTCTTGGGAGTAATCTTGTGAGGCAGTACACAACACTGTTTCTTTCAATGGTCTGGTAATAAATTTGCACTGGAGCCATTAACAATATGATTGTTTCAGTAGCATAGCCAAGGGAATGCTGACTCCATAATCTGCTACTCTCACGGGCAGCAGCTCTCATATGGAGTAGAGTCTAAGAAGGGATGGAACTCCAGTTTGTGATATTCCATCCATGGATGAGAATGGACAGAAAAGCTGTGCACCCAATGATTTCCCAAAACTCACTCCGTGTGAATAATTCTCCCTGTTAGGACGACCTGATCTCGGACTCATCCCATAAAACTCGTTCTACCTGTATTAATCCGCCACAATTGGTTCGAAGTGCTCTAAGAGATTGATCATGAAAGATAGTTAAGGGATCGAAAACAAGAGGATACTAAGCACTGTGCTGATGAAGGGAATAGCAAGGGGGTGGAAGATTATCGGGGGTAGGTGGAAATGTGGAGTAATCAGTTCAGCCATGAACTTATTGAATGGTGGAGCAGGCTCGAGGGGTCGAGTGGCCTACTCCTGCTCCTAATTCGTATGTGCGTATGAATAGGTATTTTGATCAAATATACATTTGAGAGTCTCACACACCCTAGAACCAGGGGACACAGGCCCTAGCTAAAAAGAGGGAAGTGCACAGACTGCTTAGATTTCACTACTGTACAGAGAAGGTGGTGAATAGACCTCCCAAGGTGGCAACTGGTATGGAAAAGTTTAAAGTAGGACTAGGAATATAGGAACATTAAGAACAGGAGGAGGCCATTCAGCCCCATGGACTTGCTATGCTATTCAATTAGCTCAAGGCTGATCTGCACCTCAACTCCATTTTCCTGCATGTTCCTTGATACCCTTCCTAAAAATCTAGCAATTGTAAATCTTGAAAGCTTCAACTGATCCCCAGCATCTACGCCCTTTTGAGGCAGAGAATTCCAGATTTCTAAGACACTTTTGAATGATTTCAAATTTCTCTCCTAAATGCTCTAGCTCTAATTTTAAGGTTATGGCCCCTTTTTCTTGATCTCCCATTAGAAGAAATAGTTCCTCTATATCTACCCTACTGAATCCTTTTAACATTTTAAACACTTCAATCAGCTCACCCCTCAATCTCCAATGCTGAAGGGAATACAAGCCAGGTTTGTGCAATCTTCTCTCATAATTTATCCCTTTAAGCCCCTGATTTAATTCTGGTTAATCTGCACTGTGCCTCCTCCAAGGCCAATATATCCTTCCAGAGGTGTGGAACCCAGAACTGATCGTAGTATTCCAGAAGCAGTTTAATTAGAGCTTTATACAACTGAAATATAACTACTGTCCCCTTTGTATTCCGGCCCCATTGAAATGAGAGCTAAAGGTCTATTAGCCTTTCTCATTGAATAGATTTTTCTGAGAATGGATGACTGATGGTATTAGCTGCCTGGGACCCCTTCCTTTTTCCTAAAATGGTTGCTACTGGAGTTTAAAAGTACAAGGCATCAATTACTCTTGAGTATACAACAAGTGCAAAGTGATTCCTGGACAGTCAGAGATGCAATTTAATGAAAGATGCTATGCCAATTGAATGGTGATCAGAATGCTGATTCCAATGTGTGGCCTGGTAGTGTTCGACAATCAGCAGGCCAGTTCACACAATCTGTGAACTAAGCAATGAATAATTTTATAACACATCATGTTTGGTCATGGTGTGGAAGTGAAATAATTATAGTTGAAATTAATTTTTAGCTAAAGCCACTAATTGAGGTTTGCACAGAAAATTGGACAGAAATGAGTAATTTATTGATTTTGCCAACTAATGTAATTCAATGACCTTGATTACGGCAAAACTTCTCTCTCTATATATGTGTGGTTAAATTAGACTGGTAGCAATCACATATCTGCTCACTCTCAATGGTATCATTGGTGTAATCCTTCAGGGGCTACTTCCCAGTCCAAGACAGCATTCTTCTTTTCCACTGATCAACACCAACTGAAGGTATAATGGATTGTACAATCAGGCCTGACAAGCCTCTGCAGCAAAGATTGCACATCACAGCATCATCCGCCCATTGCTATGTGAGCAAGGTGAGATCTGCTGCTATTCCCAGCTATCTGGTTATAAAATACATTTAGATCATTTTAAAATGAGCTGCCACGATTTGGCAGGTGGCGGAGGTCAGGAATGGTTAATCATGTTCTGAAGTGCAGTCTAAAAGGAGTAGCAAACAGGGCCTGCTGTCTTCTCACATTAGATGTGCTGGCCACATCAAGTGCACTTGCTGACTGGACGCGACAGCCCTAAACAACAGACAACAACAGCCCAAAATCAATGCAAATTCTGAGAGATACATGAAGGAAAAGGCTATGGGCATTTTATCAACTTATGGGTTGACTGCTGATTTCAATTAGCTGATTTTCTCACTGTTAACCATTGGCCATCGTATTCAGAGTAGGATCAAAATAGCTGGGTGTTCGGTAACTGTTGAAATAATAAAGTACTTGCTTCTCCCAACTTGTCCTTTCCTTGCACTCCTCTGTATATTCACAATGAGACCTTGCCTGTCACTTACCCCATTTCCCCACCTTCATTCCAATAAACTGCAGATAACCACATCCCTTTGAGATTATTCAGAGAAAACTCCTTCTCTCTGCATCTCAGCCCGATATTTGTCAGTTCAAGTCAAAAAATAAAAGCAATAACTATTAGTATTGTTCAGTTCCTTCACGTCACAGAGCCAAACTGATTCCTCCCTTTACATTGTAGTGAATTCCATATTAAGCCACCGTACCTTGTGACTCTCTGCTTCCTAAAGGTTGTCTTCCGGCATGTCTATGCTATATGGTTACTAACCCCAGCTGCATTTGGTGACCTTTACTCTAGACAGTTGATGCACTTAGAAAGCTAATAGCTGCAGAATACTAAAAGAAGCCACCCACTGGGTGGAAAGGAGTACTGGCCAGGGAAAGGGACGGGAAACACAGCCATGTTTTGAATGCATTTACCAACAAAATCATCTGGGGGCATAATCCTCAGGAACGCCCGTAAGGTTTCTCAGTTTGAGAGCCATGTCAACAGTCTTGATGAAAATGTCAATCATTTTCCTCATCTCGGGCGTGTAAGGATCATACTCCAGTTTCCTAAGGCCGGAGCGTTTGAAATTGCCATCCTTTTGGCTCTCCACGCAAAGGAGCCGGTCGTCAGAGACGTCGAGGCCCAGGATGGACACCATTTTTTTCAGTTGGTTAAAGAGGTCGTGTTTCAGATCTTCATAATGGACCACCAGGACATTCTTGCCATACTTCAGCCAGTCGAGAGTGTGGGAAGCCCACCAAGGTGCATAGTTTTTCACAAACTCAGGCCACTCTGCCAAACAAAAAGATAAAATATTAAAATTTATAAAGGCTTCCTTTTATGAAAGCTACCTCTTTGACGTAAGATATTACATATGAGGTAATTCGATCTTAGGTACACATGAAAAAGGGATGCACATTTTTTTCAACTCTAATATTTATTGTCAAGATAGGGGGAGTGATTCCGTGGTGCCAGCTTCCCCCGAGCATCAAATCCAAGTGGCATTCTTCACATCTGAGTCTGGATGGTGAAGTTGGCAGACTTTCAATCACTGAGGATATCATGCCCAAAGCCATTTCTGTCCTCACCTGATGTCTACATGCACACACTTTCTGACTGGAATCACTAGGCCCGAGTCAGGAATGTAAAGCCTGACCAATTCCCTTAATCCTCCTTCCTAGTCCAATCAAATTGGCACACCTTAGCTGACATCAGCAAGCTCACTGCAGACCAGACATCAAGCCTGGAAGCTTCTTAATCTGTATGGTTTGGCCTAACACCATGGGATGTGTTTCCTAATGGAGTTATATCAGCTTTGAGGGAGAAAGAGTCATCAGGATGCTGAGGTCTGCAGTTGTACCTGTAAATGCATGCCCCTTCTTTCATTTCTGGCAGAAGGTCTCTACCAGAAGCATAATTTAAGATGGCCCTGCTTTGTTGCCAGCATCTGTTTGTAAGTCCAAAGTTCCAGCTTGCACAGTTTTTCTTGCTTCTTTGTAAACCAACAAGGATGTCGGGTTTGAGTTGTTTCTTGCTCGGTTCCAAAATGGCTACAATCTAAGATGGCGCCACTCAAACAATGTTACAGGATAACTAAACATATGGGGTTATACTCAGCTGAATCCACATGATTACTACAGAGCAAAAATAAACAATACACTGCAATTTCATGGTTTTCAACTTCTTCCTGGTTGGTTTTCAGGAAAAGATGTGGGGAACTTGCCAAGAATAAATCGTAAGGAGAAGCTCAATTAGGAAGTGAATGTGTTGAATACTGGGGTGGGGGGGGGGGGGAGGGGGTGGTGTGAGTGGGAGTAGGGTGGTGGGGACAAACTGAGCTGACAAGATGAAGCCATCAAGGCACCTGCATCACATCTCTATTGTCACACAGGTAAATGTCCCCAAGCAGGGCGTAACCAGCTTAAAAGTAGGGCAACATCGTAAATCCATAGCCCCACTCTCCTATCTGTAGAAGGCTCCTTATACAATAATGAAAACACTGAAGGATTTAAAACAACTGTGTTCTTTTCCCTTGTAAAAGTTATCCCGCCAGCCAGCGAACATTTCTCAACTTTATGCAACAGCCTACTGGCTCAGTTAGCTGGGAAGGAGCCAGTGATGCCCCAGTGTCTGAAATTCTTGTTCTGTTCTGCTAGTCAGATGCACAGAGCAGATGCCTGATTAAGCAGCTAACTGTAGCCAAGTCCCCACTGAATCATCAGAGACAGAAGCTATTTCATTAAGCAGATATAGGGCAATTCACCTTGTGTAATCACAACACATAAAACTTTGCTTTACAATGGCCCCGAGGAGGTCATAAAACTAATGCCACGGAACAGTGTGACAATGTTACAGATACTTCAGTCTTGGGAAAGGCAACAGCTGGGGCACCATGTCTGGAGCTGAAAGCGAAGGCAAGGGTCTTAACATAGCAATGCTATTACAGTGCACACACCACAATATCTCTTGCCATGGCTTGCAATAGAATTTCATGAACAATTAAACACTATTTAACTGCATCACTAACAACATCTTTATCTAAATAATGTAATTGGCCACTATTCATTAACTCAACACTTGCCATCTCAATATGGGGCCTTCCAAGTCTCTTGGATTATCCTGGCTGTTGGCTAGAATTTCATGTGCTCTCACCTTACATTCCAATTTTTTGCTCCTTGGGCAAGCATAACTGAGAACTGGGTGAGAAAGGAAGATTTACTTTGAGAATCTGCGCTTGTGCACAACATCAGACTGTTGAAGGTGAAAGTCGCCTCTCTTTATCAAATATCAGCTTTCTATAAAAGATGGGTTTGGGCAGCATTAACCCAGTTACTGGTGGGTATCGAGTCACAGCATTAAACTGGCCACAATTTGGCAAAAATATCACTTAGGATGAAGAAATGGCTGGCGTGGAAAATTATCCCAATTCAGTACATATGAACATACGAATTAGGAGCAGGAGTAGGCCACTCGGCCCCTCGAGCCTGCTCCACCATTCAATAAGTTCATGGCTGACCTGATTACTCCACATTCCCACCTACCCACGATAACCTTTCACCTCCTTGCTTATCAAGAATCTATCTACCTCTGCCTTAAACATATTCAAAGTCTCTGCTTCCACCGCCTTTTGAGAGAGTTTCAAAGACTCACGACCCTCTGAGAGAAAAAATTTCTCCTCATCTCTGTCTTAAATGGGCGACCCCTTATTTTTAAACAGCGACCCTGGTTCTAGATTCTCCCACAAGGGGAAACATCCTTTCCACATCCACCCTGTCAAGACCCCTCAGGATCTTATATGATTCAATCAAGTCGCCTCTTACTCTTCTAAATTCCAGCAGATACAAGCCCAGCCTGTCCAATCTTTCCTCATAAGGTAGCCAGCCCATTCCAGGTATCAGTCTAATAAACCTTTTTTGAACTGCTTCCAATGCATTTACATCCTTCCTTAAATAAAGAGACCAATACTGCACACAATACTCACCCAATGCCCTGTATAGCTGAAGCATAACCTTCCTACTTTTGTATTCAATTCCTCTCGTGATAAACAATAACATTCTATTAGCTTTCTTAATTACGTGCTGTACCTGCATACTAACCTTTTGTGATTCATGCACTAGGACACCCAGATCCCTCTGCACCTCAGAGCTCCGCAATCTCTCACCAATTAGATAATATCCTTCTTTGTTATTCTTCCTGTCAAAATGGACAACTTTGCATTTTCCAACATTATACTCCATCTGCCAGAGTTTTGCCCACTCACTTACCGTATCTATATCCTTTTGTAGCTTGCTTATGTCCTCTTCACAACCTACAACCTTCAGTAGTGGGTGCTTTGATGAGGTTGAGTAAGTGGACCTCATGCCATCAATTTTGGAGCAGATGAGGTGAGCTTTAGTTTACATCTAACCCCTGTTACAGCTTATCTGGGAGGGCTGGATACTGGCAATGGATGTCCAGAATGGGAAAATATTGCATTTACTGGCATTGGCATCCAGGTGTATAGCAACACGAAAAAAAAATCACCGAAGTAAATTTAACAGGCTCACTGTCTCTGATTCTATGTTGCTTCTTTCTGAAAAACTAACAGTTGTAGCTTGGCTCTACACAGCAGAAACATTTCCTGTAGGCATGTTAAACATGCAAATGTCAGCCTTGCCTGGAATCCATTAATACTGACTTCAACCTGTACCTTCCAGGTTAGATAAAGTCTATGATCGCGAAAGTTGTAAATTGATTTAGAGGAAAGATAGATTTATTGGGTCAAACTGCCTTTTGTTTATGTTCTTATGAAGGCTGCCTGGAGTCACCTGCAAAGATGACGCCTGTAGACAGACTTGACTTTCAAACACAACTCCTGATTTGTCTTGTTTTCTTCCTGACCTTTTCATATGTGGCACTGTCCACACTATGAACTTTGACCTTTCACTTCGGTGAAAGAAAAAGAGGTGAAGTACCAGCAGTCATGCTCAATGTAAATTGACAATTACTCATGTTTCTTCCCTGTGAACTCTGCCAATGGATCAGCGATCACCACCCCTCTCCAAAATGTCCATTCACTTGTAAACAAGGCCCTTGCCATCCATCAGCTTATTGTGGATGACTGGGTCTACACTCTCTGGAGTTTAGAAGAATGAGAGATGATCTCATTAAAAAATACAAGATTCTGAAGGGGCTTGACAAGGTAGGCACTGAGAGGTTGTTTCCCCTGGCTGTGGAAATCTAGAACACAGGGGCACAATCTCAGGTTAAGGGGTCAATCATTTAGCACTGAGATGAGGAGAAATTCTTCACTCAAAGGGTTGCGAATCTTTGGAATTCTTTACCCCAGAGGGCTGTGGATGCTCCATCGTTGAATTCTCTTTAAGGCTGAGATAGACAGATTTTGGTCTCGTAGGGAATCAGGGGATATGGGGAGCAGGCAGAAAAGTGGAGTTGAAGCCCAAGAACAGCCACGATTGGATTGAATGGCAGAGCAGGCTCGATGGGCCATATGGTCTACTCCTACTCCTATTTCTTATGTTCTTATGATTGCAGCAACATTGTGGCCTTGAGGGAAACCTGGCACCTTCCCCCTGAATGAAGCCTTCCCGCCTGGCTACTCTTCCACCATCTGCCCAGCCCAGACCGGCGGGATGGTGGCGTGGCTCTTATCTTCAAATCACACCTTGGTCTGTACCCCTACTCCTCCGGCACCTTCTTCTCTTTTGAGCAACTCACCTTGTTTCAACCCTCTCATTTTTTAAAAATTCTTCTTCTCTACAGCCCAGCCACTTTCTCACTGAGATAGCTTCACTGCTTTTCTCTCTCAGCCTCTGCACCAAGCAATGCATGATCAGTGATTGCAATTCGATATTAACCTTGCCCTTCCTTATGTCTGGAACATCCTCCAGCCCAACAACCCTCCAAGATCTCTGAACTCCTGCAATCCTGACCTCTTGTCCAGCCCCAATGCTAAGTGCTCACCATTGGCAGCCGTTCTTTCAGCTGCCTAGGCCCTAAGTTCTGAAATTCCCTCCCTGCTGCCTCTTTACCTCTCCCTCCTAAGCTAGGACCCTCGTTAAAACCTATCTCTTTGACCCAGCTTTTGGTCACCTACCCTAATATCTCTTTATGTGGCTTAGTGTTAAATTTTGTTTGATAATACTCCTGTGAAGCTTCCTTCATTCTGCCCTTTGTCATCTTTACAAAAGCACTAGGTCAGCATTGGGTCTGGGTTTTAGTATCTGGCTGATGAATGTGGATGAACACCAATAGTTTTTCACTTGGATTAGTAAAACTCTCTTCTTCCGTTTTGAGCCTTTGGGAGAGCATGCATGCGATGTAGGTTTAATGTTATACAAGGGGTTTTGCATGTGGATTAGATTATTTATTTACACTTAAAGAAAAGCTTGCAATTATGCAGCAATCTATCACATATCTTAGTAACATCTCAAAGTGATTCATTTACAATGAATTAGTTCGAAGTGCCTTACATGTTGCTTTGCGGGATAACCAAGCAGCCATTTTGCCACAGCTGGGCAAATCTGACAAAAACGGCAATGGGATGAATTGCCAGTTAATTTGTTTTCAATATTATTGGCTGAGAGAGGAATGCAGGATAATACACTGGGAGAACTCCCAGCTCCTCAAATAGTGTCAATGTTAGGTTTGGGGGATTTTGAACTAAACATTGCCTTGCAGTGTATGCCACTGGCTGCAGGGGTATGGTTCCATAGTGGTTGTGTTACTAGGCTATAAACCTTAACCAATGACCTGCAAACAGGAGTTCAAATCCCCCCACAGCAGCTGGTGAATCTAAATTCAATCAACTAAATAAAATAAAAAGCTGGTAGCAGCAATGCTATTTGTCAAACTACCAGATTGTTGTAAAAATCCATCTGATTCATTAATACCCTTTTTGGGAAGCAACATTGCCATCCTTACCCAGTCTGGCCCATATGTGACTCCAGACCCACAGCAATGTGGTTGACTCTGAAATGGCCTGAAAACCACTTAGTTGTATTCAAGAAGGTAGCTCCACGCCACCTGGTTATGGGCAATTAATCCTGACCTTGCAATGATTCCCACATCTGATGAATAAATAAGAAGAAAAAAACTTCTGTAAGTGGACCCCACGTCCTATATAAACTGGGGTGTGCCTTTACCTACCCAATGTCCAGGTAAAAGTAGTGAGACCAGATGTCAATTCAGATATATTAAGTTCATTCTTTCAGTGTTTAGCAGTTCCAATCACACCACAGGCTAAAGGTGCTGGAACATTTCCTGATTGAGTGCTCTCACCATTTCTACCTTTACCCAAGTCATCTTTCTTCTCATGAACCATGAGTGTGTCCAATAATGGATTTTTCTCCTCAAAGATGGAACAGTTTATCCTTTATTTCAAAGCTGGCCACACTATTTCCATTAGCCTCCACATTCAGGACCGCCGACACTTTGGGCTGAATTTTCCTGGCCTACTGGAGACGGGCTGAGTGGCATGAAGGCTGGCAATATGGCAAGGGAAGGCATCGGAAGGGGAGCCCAATGTTTTCCCACTGACATGGCATATTGCCATGGCGGCAGGAAACTTAGTGGCGCAGCCACACACTGGTCAGCCAATTGAGCCACTCAAGTGGCCATTTGAGGGCCACTTTCCACCCGCCGTGGGCATTTTGCCCGCATCGGGAGGACCTGTCGCCGCATGTGGACACTGCCAAATAAACCCTAACGGCCTCCCAGCAGGATCCGGGGGGGGTGTGTGGTTTCTCTCCTTGATGGGTGCTCCACAGCCCACAGAGTGGGTCCCCCGGTGGTGATGGCTGCGCCCACAGCAATGGCACCATGACCTCCCCAACTCTGATCGCCAGGGCCTGCCTGCCATTGAGGTGCCCTCTCCCTGGTGATGCAGCCTCAGCACTGGCCACTGCTGATTGGGCCAATAGCTCTTGGGGGAGGGCGCCATCCTCAATTGGATGACGGCCCCGGTGAGGGCCTCTTAATTGGTCTCCGCCAGCAATAAGCCACCCCAGGATCCTGCCGCCTATCAAAACGGGGTCAACTCCCACTTTCGGCCCCAGAGGCGGGACTTCACCATCATCTAGAAAATTCAGCTCTATGACTTACTGAAATATGCCAAGTGTCACCACATGATCTTCTCATCTTTGGTGGTCAGATGAACATATGCTTCCATCAGACTGTGGCCTAAACTATAAACCTACAGACAAATTTATTGAACATTAAGCAGGTAAGTTAACAGTACTCAGTATAACCACAACACATGTAGTGTTGTATATTGTTGATAGCGTTTAAGATGTTAGGCTGAGCTTTGTCTACAGAATTCTCAGAGTCTGTGTAGGTCTAAACAATAACTCGTTTATTGTATTTACTCATCTAAATACACTCTCCTTAAGCATGTCTTGCTAGCACCTCTCATGATGCTTTTTCCATTATTACCTATATGACTATTAAATCACCATCACCACAACAGTGGGGGAGGGGTTACTCTCACTGTTTCTAACATTAACCCTTTCAGACCCTCATTCTACATGCAGTAAATGCAGTACAGAAGAGGTTTACCAGGATGTTGCCTGGTCTGGAGGGCATTAGCTATGAGGAGAGGTTGGATAAACTCGGATTGTTTTCACTGGAATGACGGAGTTGGAGGGGCGACATGATCGAGGTTTACAAAGTTATGAGTGGCATGGACAGAGTGGATAGTCAGAAGCTTTTTCCCAGGGTGGAAGAGTCAGTTACTAGGGGACATAGGTTTAAGGTGCGAGGGGCAAAGTTTAGAGGGGATGTGTGAGGAAAGTTCTTTACACAGAGGGTGGTGAGTGCCTGGAACTTCCTGCCGGGGGAGGTGGTGGAAGCAGGTACGATAGCGACGTTTAAGAGGAATCTTGACAAATACATGAATAGGATGGGAATAGAGGGATATGGGCCCCGGAAGTGCAGAAGGTTTTAGTTTAGACAGGCATCAAGATCGGCGCAGGCTTGGAGGGCCGAATGGCCTGTTCCTGTGCTGTACTGTTCTTTGTTCTTTGTACTACTTTGGACAGTCAACCATTTCCATGAGTCAGAATGACATTTGTCCACATACTGAACAAACATGCGCAGTGAAGAGGCTCATAAACTGTTTGTATTTGAGCAGAATGACTTCATCCATTGATCTTTTACAAACTCTTTGAATGACAAGATCATCAGCAGCAGTTAGACAAAGGTCTTCCTGCTAATCTTACTTGTTTGGAGGTGTGCAGATTAGCCAATCTGAGATATACCTTCTCCACTGCCTGCAAAAACAACTAGCAGAATTATAACCCTATGGAAGCTGCAATCAGCAGGAAAGAATACAATAAATAATCCATCATAGGAAAAAACACTTTTTGCCAAATGCACCTAAAGCACTGGGATAAGCAGGCACATGATCTGGAATTAACATCCAGAGCGCTTTGAACAATGTTGCATTCTCTCAGTCATGTACTGAAGTGTCAGCCTAGACTGTGTGTTAGGTACTAGAGTGCATCTGAAACGTACAAGCGTTTCAGGAGCAAGAATAACAGGTTATAACAATTCAAATCAAACTTCTAGCCATCAAAGTGTGACAAGAAAGTTGAACTGCTGAGGAAACATTTACAAATACCTTTCTTTTCTATATACTGACTGAAACCCTACAATTGATTTGAGCAAGGGTTGGCATCTGTTCATCTATGAAAGATGATGGACACGCAGCAAACAATCCATTTAAGTGGGGTGTCTTCTCTTGGTGCACTTTTGTTGATGGCTGTGAAGGTCAATCCTTGAGAAGCAGGTTCTGCCACAAGTGCTGCACGTGAAGCTGCCAAGTGACGCTGTGAGTTGTTGTTTCTGAGATTGGCGCTTGTTGGCAAGCTTCTGTAGCAATTGGTCAGCATGGTAGTGCACACCAGTCCACAGAATATGTTGCCATTTCCCTCTTTCACCAGCTTGTGACTCTCAAGTGCGATAGTCGACATTTAGGACCTCCATGTCACGCTTGCAGGCATCCTTGAAGTGGAGCACTGGGCGCCCCACTGGTCGTCTGGCCTCAGCTACCTCACCAGACAGAAGGTCCTTGGGTATGTGACCGTCTTCCATCCTGTGGACATGTCCAATTCACCGATGCTGCCTCTGTTTGATTAGTGCCAACACACTTGGGAGCTCTAGCTTTGAGAGGACTGCCACATTTGTGATTTTGTCTTGCCAGGATATGCCCACAATGCACTTATAGAAATTATTGAGCTTCTTTCCTGCTAGCCGTAAGTCGCCCATCTTTCACAGCCATACAGCAAGGTGCTGAAAACACAGGCCTTATAAACCATCAGCTTGGGTCTAAGTGTCAGCTTGGATAAGTCACTTGGATTCATTTTGAAGAGTTTGAAGAACATTTACTGACCACAGACTAAATCAAAACTCGCTTCCGAATATCTCCTTGTTTTTATGATATCTAACTGCGCGTTTGCAAGTCAGCCAAAGGTGGCAGCTGCTTTCCCTATGCGTGTATCAAGCACTGCATCAAGGGGCAGATTGCCTGTCACTGTGGACGCACGGTAGCAGAATTTGCTAAGCACTTCCAGTGGAGTGTTATTTGGTGTGATCAGAGATGGAGATGCAGCACCTTGCCCCACAACCATGGTTTTTTTGACGCTTATAGTCAAGGAGAACAAGTTACAGGCATAGGAGAGACAGTCCATGGGTCATTGTAGCTGAGTTTCCACTTGAGCAACAAGCACAGCATCATCAACATAGAGAAGTTCTCTGATCACTGCCTGTGCTTGTAAAGCAAACAATGATCCTTGTGTCAAAATGGGGATTGTTCCCTGTAATTTACACCATTCTGCTAAAAAAAAAACCCCTAGGTTTGGGAGAGGGAAAGGCAGCCTAATATCATCAAAGGAGAGGTCAAAAGATGCTCATAAACCATAAGGTCTTTTAATTTCTGACAGGCAAGCCAACACTGCTGTTAAATGGTAGCATGATTTAAATACAGCATTATAGGTATTTCTGTAATGAAATGGATAAGTCACTTGGATTCATTTTGAAGAGTTTGAAGAACATTTACTGACCACAGACTAAATCAAAACTCGCTTCCGAATATCTCCTTGTTTTTATGATATCTAACTGGGTCTCCCAAAGTCAGAGCAAGTGGCAATTTCCAAGTTTGAACTTTTGTGTTGTGGAGGTGGAGAGTGGGCAGAGGATGGGTTGTTGAAATGAAACAGCATATATTTCCCTCTGTGTCTTATGCTGGAAGATTGGCAATTCTTTTAATCACCATGCAGTGACTGAGGTCTAAAGTGCGATGTTTCGATGTGCGGAAGGAAGGTCTCAGTATAACATAAGGAGTGATGGGCCAGATGATCTGAGTAAGGGTGTTGTGACCAATGTGATAACACTGACAGTCTAGAACTCTGCCAGGATACTCAGCACAGGCGACTGGATTGATCCTTTATTCTATTGCTAGTTAGGTTGTTGGGGGGCATTTGAATTATTCATAGGAACTGTCAATTGTTGATCAACTGTCAACATTACTTCATAATAATCTGCTGTATGCTTTACAGTCATGTTACATCATTAACCCAAGCTCCAAGTCCTAATCCTACCAAGCTGTGTATAAAATATTAAAATCAAATATTGTTCACTAGCTGAACGATTAACAGAATAGCACCATAATACATCTGTGAAATAGTGTTGATGGCACTTTGCAATAAAGCACCGAGGGAAAAAACTCAAAAAGGAAAATAATTATAGCATCCCAAAGCTATTTGCAAATCACATTGCAAATCAGTGTTACGGGGCGTGTTTTAGTTTTAGTGCAATTTTAAAATATAGAGGTCATGAGAATACACAGTGGCTTTATGTATACAGACAGTACAGGGCCTCAATGTTCTCTGTTTTCAAAGCCCTTTGCAAACCCGTTGCAGCTGAATTTGCAATAAGTCCAACCCCACCCCTCACCTCGGAAAATTCAAACAGCAATTCTCCGTGAACATGGGCAAGCTGGCATCCACAGTACCATAGAACCATAGAAAAGTTACGGCACAGAAAGAGGCCATTCAGCCCATCGTGTCTGCACCAGCTGAAAAAAACTAGCCACCCATTCTAATCCCACCTTCCAGTACCTGGTCTGTAACCTTGCAGGTTACAGCACATCCGGGGTCTCCCAGGTTGCTACCAGTTTGAAGTGCACAACTGGCAAAGTGTGATGCACCACCCCTCACCCCGTGACACAATTCACTATCCGATTTTCCATCTCCACACTCCATCTTAGCAGTGCCCTACCCTAAGCCATTATATCATAGAATGATACATCACAGAATCATTCAGCCCATCATACCTGTGGCAGCTCTTTGATAGAGCTATCCAATTAATCCCACTCCTTTGTTTTTCTGGCATAGCTCTGTAGATTTATTCACTTCAAGTATTTATCCAATTCTCTTTTGAATGGTACTATCGAGCCTGATTTCACCACCCTTTCAGGCAGTGCATTCCAGATCACAAGAACTCACTGCATTAAAAAAAGTTTCCTCAGGTCACCTCTGTCTCTTTTGCCAATCGCCTATATCAGTCATATAAATTTAACATAACTCATGCTGGAGAGTAACTGCCCTGACAGAGAAACATAGGAACAGCAGTAAGCCATTGCCATTGAGCCCCTGGAGCCTGTTCACCTATTCAATTAGATCATGCTGATCTGTATCTTAACAATATCTACCCTCCTTGGTTCCATATCCTTTAATACTCTCGACTAACAAAAATCTATCACTCTTAGTTTTGAAATTTTCAATTGATCCCCAGCCTCAACAGTTTTTTGGGGAGTGCGTTCCAGATTTTCACCAACCTTTGTGTGAACTGCTTCCGGACATTACTCCTGAATGGTCTGGCTCTAATTTTATGCCCCCTTGTTCTGGACTCCCCCACCACAGGAAATAGTTTATTTCTATTGATCCTATCAATGACCGGTGATCATCATCACAAAATCTTTGCAAAAACAGAATTGTGAGGGGGAAAAAAAAATTAGAATTTTGGTTTTCTTAAGTTTCTTGGAGATGTTTTTTTCCTTGTCAAAGTGAGGAACCCCTGTTCTGAAGAATGGAGAACCTTTCAGCAACATCATGCACACCAACACCAAGTGCAGCATGTCAGAAATGAAAACAAAGCTCCCTCAAACAACTGCGATAGAACTATGGCGTGAAGAAAAGGAAAGTCTAGCACCGAATCCCAGCTCGGCCAACATCCCACATCCGGATAGTTTGTAAACTGAAATCCTGGAGACACATTTTTTTTTTTTTTTTAGAGATACAGCACTGAAACAGGCCCTTCGGCCCACCGAGTCTGTGCCGACCAGCAACCACCCATTTATACTAATCCTACACTAATCCCATATTCCTACCAAACATCCCCATCTGTCCCTATATTTCCCTACCACCTACCTATACTAGTGACAATTTATAATGGCCAATTTACCTACCAACCTGCAAGTCTTTTGGCTTGTGGGAGGAAACCGGAGCACCCGGAGAAAACCCACGCAGACACAGGGAGAACTTGCAAACTCCACACAGGCAGTGCCCAGAATCGAACCCGGGTCCCTGGAGCTGTGAGGCTGCGGTGCTAACCACTGCGCCACTGTGCCGCCATGAAGCACTGATTCTCCTGAGGGTCACAGGTGAAGGGAGTTGATCAACAAATGGCCATTAGGCTGTGCTGAGTGTCACTGTTGTAGATAGAACCCAGGAATTAAAATGAAAGCATGGGAAATGGAACACTTTGGAGTCAATTTTCTCTGATGCGTACAGTAACACTGTGAGGGCATTAAAAATGCAATCAAGCCTCAAGTGACCTGTGACATTCAGCTGTGTAGATCAACCAGTTGTCAGGGTAGTTAATTGCAATACGATGCACCAATTTAGTTATCTCTTCATTATCAGACAACCCCCACTGGATTTGAATCTGTAAATGAATTATCTTCCCTGGGGTGAAGAGGAGTCTAATGAGCATATTTTTACAACCAGTGTCTGTCATAAGAGAGTTTACAATTTAACGGACTCTTGAGCATAATTTATTTTTTTTACATAAGATCAACTTCAGTTTAAAAGCCATAACAAAAAATAGATTAAAAAGATAACATCAAACTTTTGTGGCGCTGTTAATTTCATATCAATTTCTAGAACTTGACATGACAGTGGAGTGGGTTGCTGCCTGACATTCCACCGTATATATTGTGTTTTTCCTTAATGTTCTAAATCACAGTTATTATACACAACAGCCCAGGCCACTTTGGGTCAGTACATCAATTGCTGCGGGGTAATGGTTCTTGTGTGATTTCAGATGTGTTGTTGGAGAAAGTGGCAGAAAAGAGATTGGGTGCTACCCTGTAGTGCAGAAAGTTAGGTCAACAGTGCCTGATCCCACCAAGTCCACTTGCCTCCTGGTGGCTGGAAACAATGCACTATCCCCTACTCCAATCCAGTCTTTTGCAGGACGTCTACAATGCGGAACGCCCAACCTTCTCCAGTCTTCCCCATCTCCTGCTTTTTGCTTTTTAAAACCCATGCTTGGCCTCACTAACTACCACCACTTTAGGGGCAATACCACACTCTTGGCAGGGAAGCAGGCACACAAGTTAACGAGTCAGAGAAAAGGCTACAATGCGATAGCATGGATTCGGTAATCTGCACTTCCCATGAGCATGGCTTCACACTGGGGACACAAGTTCATTAGATCAACCCCTATCTCCTCTTCAATCTTGGTAGCATCCTCCAGTACAAATCTTGTCCTTCATCTAGATTTCACAGTTAGGAAAAATCCCTGCATTTTCAGAGACCTGAGAACACCCACTTTCAGTCATAGTATCATAGGAATGTAAGGGACCTAAACAGCCCATTTTACTCTTCTGGTCTTGTCCTATACTTTGCGTTATACCACACCATCATAGGAATCAATTCCTTTCTCTGCCAAATATCAAGGGGAGTTCCCAGTTGGAATACTTGCTAATCCTTACTGGTAATCTTATAGCACAGAATCTTCATTTAAGGAGCGTTAATTAATTTTACCAGTTCAAAAACAATCGACACTTCTGGGTGAATGTTCTCGACATGCAGAATGTGACTGTGGGGCAAATGAAACACCTTTATGCAACATCGAGTATTTACTGACCAAGGATAGCAATGGCTAGGTGTAGAGACATGCTCCTGCTACACTTTCCAAACTATATACCTCAACCCTCCAATTTCAAGGTTGTTCCTCTTTTGTCACCAGAGCAGGTATCAAATTTCAGATATTTTGACAGCCTCTAGAAACAAACTTACAGAATTGGTGCCAGTTTGTGCAAACTATGAGCAGTTTTATGCCCTGGGTCCATGCCCATCAGAAACTGGGTAACCAAACTTGCAAGGCTTCAGTGGTCTAGTAGATAATCAAATGGCCTTTGTAGAGCTAAGAAGACCTCGGCCTTGATGTTTAGGGCTGGATTTTACCTTAGGCAGATGGGAACTCGCCACTGACGTAAAAGTCACTGGCGAACCTGCTTCTGCCGAGCCCGGGGATCCGTCCCACATTTTACGGATCCCCGGGCTTTAACTTTCCCGAGGCGGGACTTCCTCCCTCAAGCGGGCGGAAGTCCCGCCTTATTGAGTTGCTGGTCAATCAGCGGGCCAGTAGCTCTTAGTCCCAGCAGCGCAACTGGGAGTGGTGGCCACTGCTGGGACTGCAGCCCAGCTGATGACATGGAGTCAGGAGGGAAGTTAAATTGGGCATGCCTCACCAGTGATATCGGTCATGCCCTGGTGAGGCTGGAGTGGGGCATCTTGGGTCCTGGGGGTGCGTTGGGAGGCGGGGGCCGCCCTCAATCTGGCACCTTATGCCTGAAAGCCATGGCCCCCCACCGGCGTGCGGAAAGACCGGCAGCTATCACTGGGCGGCCTTTCAGGTCCCCAGCACGCCCGCTTGCCACGGGTAAAATACCCCTGGAGGCGTGCGAGAGGCCTTAAGTGGCTGTTAAGTGGCCACTTAAGGGTCTTGATTGGCCTCGGGCAGGCGGGGCGTTTTCCCCCCACCCCTCCCGCCCGACCACTGTAAAGTTGACCGGAGGCAGGAGCGGGGCGGGTAGGCCTCCCAGAGCCTCCCGCTCAATTTTACACCACCCCCATCCGCTCTCACGCCACCATCCAACCTGCTGGGGCAGTGTAAAATTCAGCCCTTACTCTCTGTGGAATTAGCTCTGGAAAGCAATGATCAACCAAGGCTTTCCCTTCCTGATCACTATTCGGTGATTCCTGATAGAAGGTATGAACAGGAGTGAGGGCAGAATCAGGCCGGGCTCTGAAGCCCTCCGTGATAAATAGCCCGTCAACGCCTCACTATACTGAAAGACTTGCAGTGCCCAATGAACAGTAGTGCAGCAAGAGCCATCACCTTTGTGAGAAAAATAGCATAGATCTATTTAAAGGGAAGCTAGATAAGCATATGAGGGAGATGGGAATAGAGGGTTGTGCTGATACGTAGGTGAGGAAGAATGGGAGGAGGCTCGAGTAGAAATACTGACATGGACGGGTTAGACCGAATGGCCTGTTGCTGAGCTGTATATTCTATGTAGTTCTATGTAAAAAGGGAGAACACCGGAAAAAAACAACTTACAACACTAATTTTGTGTAGGAACTCCATGGCCATCAAGAAAGACTTTCATCCCATTGTTGTAAACTAGACTCAGAATGTAGTGCCAGAGATGAAATGAACAATGTTCCCAACCACTGCAACTCCCAATCCCCTAATCTTTACCTATTTGATTAGAGCTATAACAACATATTTCCCCTCCGTTAATACTTATTTTAATTGTCTGCCTAATAAAATATTCTGCTTCTTCATTGAAAAGGATTCTGAAAGTATCATTCAATGTATTACAGTTAATTTCAAACAAGCTTAGAGCTCAATTGTGCATATCATTGAAAAGACCCTTGAGAGTTTCTCATGGTTTGGCTGTGTTCCAGGATATAATTCAATCGGCCTGCTTTGTTAAGGGAAGTAACCCACACATTTAAATAGTCTTCTATTCTAGTCTATGCTCGGGGTTTAGGTAACATCAAAACACCTACAGCTGCTGGAGTTTTAACTGACACTGCAAGACTGGAAGTGACATTATTGCAGCTGGAACTGAGCCACGGTGACTACATAGGAGGAGGCCATTCTGCCCCTCAAGCCTGCTCTGCTATTCAGTTAGACATAACTGATCCGTATCTGAACTCCATTTACCCACTTTGGCTCCATAATCCTTAAGATCTTTAAAACAAAATTCTCGCAATCTCAGTTTTTAAATTTCCAGTTGACTCCCGCCAGCCTCAGAGAATTCCATATTTCCACTCCCCTTTGTCTGACATCACCCCTGAAAGGCCTAGCTCTAATTTTAAGGTTATGTCCCCTTGTTCTGGATTCCCCCAGCAGAGGAAATAGTTTCTCTCTGTCTACCATATCAATTCCTTTCACTATCTTAAATCTCAATTAGATCAACCCTTAATCTTCAATACTCGAGGGAATTCCAGCCGAAGTAGAATCAGTGCACCAGCAAATGGTTAAGTAGGGATGTAGGTTACATAACATTGCTGCTTTATAAAGAGATGCCAGGGATGGGGGGACCGGCACGAATAGAATTTTAACTTTCTGCCTGGACGTAAAACTGTCTTGTATTGACTGCCAGTATATAAACTGCCTGATGATCATTTCCAGTGATTTCATTGGGTAGCAAGGTGAAAAATCTACCCTGAGTTCTGCAAACTCATGAGCTATTGATCTTGTGTAAGTGTGGGGGAATCTGCCGACCAGTAACCTCTGTCACTTACCTTGTCAAAGTATCCAGGTCAGGGGAGGTCTCTGATTAAAGTATTCCTGGTGGGCACCTGCACCACTCCAGGTGCATCTTGGGTGCCCGCCATAACAGGCGGAGGGTGGGGCAGGGGTTAAGCAGGTATTCCAATGGGGACTATCAGTTTCCTCTTACCTGGCGTACCTTCTTCTTGACAATCCTAGGCTGAGGCTAAGGAAATTCCCAGCCTCGAAGCTTCTTATCACTGGTCCTGATGCTTGAAATCGAGACTCATTATCCTTCCTCTCCAGCTGTGATAGATCCGTTCCCAAGACCTCAAAACTGTGGAATTCCTCCATTCCCACTACATCCCTCGACATTCTTTCCTTCCTCCTTTGAAATACAGACTTTTCAAATCAAGCTTATTATCACCTTGCTAACTATTTCCTGATCAAGCAGCTCCTCCAACTCTTTGCAACCTTGATGGCCTCTTGATTGACGCCTCCCTGTAGTAAACGGGGCTCTTGGGCCATTTTCAATAATGGGGAAGGCCCAATGCATTACTTACCAATTAGGCACTTAAGTGGACAGCGGCAGGCCTTCTCAGGGATTAAGGGCCCTGACGAAGGAAGTCCCACCTGCTGAGAGCTGCTGGCCAATCAGAGGCTGGTGGCTCTTTCACAGAGCCGCACCACCACAGAAGCAGTGGCTGCTGCTGGTAATGGACCCACGGCAGGCAAGGGAGCCAAGCTACAGGTGAGTGAAGGCGGGAGGGGTTTCACTGGGGGATGTGGGGGAGGGGAGTGCAGGGGGTAGCTCTCAGCGGGCCCCGTCCCTTCCTGATGCTGGGTCCCTTGATTAGGCACTAAGTACCTATTAACAAGGGACCCGCCACCACCTCCTAGAGCCAGCAAGCAACCTGCACGAGTTTGCTTAGTGTGCTCCCTGTGTGGCGACAGACCCGACCACCGCTAGGCTAATACCGGCAGCAGTGGAATGAGGTCCTTAATTGGGCATTAATTGCCCATGTAAGGGCCTCAATTGATGGTGGGGCATGTAGACTGTCTACGGGCCTTCCCACCACGGACTTAATTAGGGTGGAGTTGGGAAGGTGGCGGGGTCCCCGACACCACGATCACACCTGATTAAATGCTCTCCCCACCTCCAAACTCGCTGCGGAGGAGAGCATAAAATTTCCCCCCCCCCCCCGATATGTGTGTTCAAAAATATCCAGCACTCGTCAGGTTAACACCATGCATTGGTTCTAATTTAGCTTCTACAGTGAACCAATAGCTCATAAGTCTCTCTTACACTAATCTACATTGGCAATCCTAATACACATCCTCAGAGTGGTACAGCTGTGGGTTTTTATGTTTCAAACTCGAGATTTCATCAGAATATTGCATTCAATCCATAATTATCTCTTTTTGATGGTCCAAGAAAGCCTTCACTGAACATAACTCATCTCCCTACGACAACTTCAAGCATTTATTTGACATTTTAAAACTCTATTTGACAGAAGAGCTTAAAAAATACCAGAAGATTAAGATGCCATCTGTCTTTCTGGGTATTGTAACAAACACTCCATGATAATTTAAGAAAGATGAATGGTTTATTGAAGTGACGCACATCACTCTGGGACAAAACTAACACATCAACATTGCGGGGGTGTTGAAGGGGGGGATGGTGCAGGTGGTGTCTGAATGTAGCATCTTCAAAGCTGTGATGAATTAAAAAGAAGCTGTTTTCATTGAATTTTTGGCCACAAATGCTGAGTCTTACTTTTGAGACAGGTCTTTTGGAGAAAGAAGATCAGATATGAAACATATGCTGCTCTCGATACAAGAAGGTGCGTGCGCTGGGAATCTCCTTGGGGGCTTTTTCCATTTTGCTGCCATGACCTCAGCAGGAAACTCCATTATACACGGCACAAACAAGATTTCTGCCGAAGTTACACTGAAAAAAATCCTGCCATTGGTGCTGCAGTTAATCAGCTTTACCATCTCTAAACCAAATCATGCATGTTGGACGACGACTGAATTTTTGCCAACTGAGTATCCAATTTGCTTGATCATTGGCCATTATAAGGTTGAAATTCCTCTTTTCACTTGCAATTCAAAATGGAATGGCACAATGAGAGTAATTCCACTAACTGCTCACACAGCTTGGTTTACCAGTAGTACTCTCAGTTCTCAGTCAGAAGGTTGGTGGTTCAAGTCCCAGTGCAGGACTTGAGCACATAATTTAGAGTGGTACTGCAGTCCAGTACTGAGGCAGTGCTGCATTGTTGGAGGTGCAACTTTCAGATGAGGTATGACAATGAGATCCTGTCTATTGGGACAACAAATCCTATGGTGTATTTTTATTTTTGGACAAGCAGAGAACTGTCCTGGAAAACATTCGTTCACCAAATCAGATTAATTGGATATTCATCATCTTGCAAAATGCTGTTGCATTTTTTTAAATATTCTTTCATGGGATGTGGGCGTCGGTGGCCAGGCCAGCATTTATTGCCCATCCCTAATTGCCCTTGAGAAGGTGGTGGTGAGCTGCCTTCTTGAACTGCTGCAGTCCATGTGGGGTAGATACACCCACAGTGCTGTTAGGAAGGGAGTTCCAGGATTTTAACCCAGCGATAGTGAAGGAACGGCGATATAGTTCCAAGTCAGGATGGTATGTGACTTGGACGGGAACTTGCAGGTGGTGGTGTTCCCATGCATTTGCTGCCCTTGTCCTTCTAGTTGGTAGAGGTCATGGGTTTGGAAGGTGCTGTCAAAGTATCATTGGTGAGTTGCTGCAGTGCATCTTGTAGCTGGTACACACGGCTGCCACTGTGCGTTGGTGGTGGAGGGAGTGAATGTTTGTAGGTGGGGTGCCAATCAAGCGGGCTGCTTTGTCCTGGATGGTGTCGAGCTTCTTGAGTGTTGTTGGAGCCGCACCCATCCAGGCAAGTGGAGAGTATTCCATCACACTCCTGACTTGTGCCTTGTAGATGGTGGATAGGCTTTGGGAAGTCAGGAGGTGAGTTACTCGCCACAGGATTCCTAGCCTCTGACCTGCTCTTGTAGCCACGGTATTTATATGGCTACTCCAGTTCAGTTTCTGGTCAATGGTAGCCCCTAGGATGTTGATAGTGGGGGATTCAGCGATGGTAATGCCATTGAATGTCAAGGGGAGATGGTTAGATTCTCTCTTGTTGGAGATGGTCATTGCCTGGCACTTGTGTGGCGCGAATGTTACTTGCCACTTGTCAGCCCAAGCCTGGATATTGTCCAAGTCTTGCTGCATTTCTACACGGGCTGCTTCAGTATCTGAGGAGTCACCATAAAGGAACTGCAACTTCACTTCAAAGGTTCATTGATTGCAAGGTCCTTTGGGACATCCCGAGAAGGTGCATGTTGCTATATAAATGCAAGCACTTTTCTTTAGCTGCTCTTGCTTGATATATGTGATTTCCCCCTTGCACAGTAGGCTGCGTAAGGGAACACCCATGCAGCTGACAGAAATTTAAAGGGCTGCATTCTCACCTCCACTTCAATGGAAGAGCATTAGAGCTACCATATTCTTACATAGAAAAGGTCACTGCCAAGACTTACAAATACTGTGCTTGGAAGAAATGCTGGATGAAATGAAGCAAAAGCAAGCTCTTTGGCACTGCAGGATACTCTCACTAGTAAAGTAGTAAAGAAATGTCCAATAAGCCTGGCAGGAGATCATTGGCAGGATGAACGCTGTGTCATGAATACGTGCTATGCAGAATGATGATTTTTTTTAAATCCATCAATTGGAAAGCTGAATTAACCTTTAAAAAGAAAGCAGGAGACAAAGAACTAAGCAAAGGATCACTGCTAGCAGCTGAAATGGCCACTGCAATTTGCATCTAAATACCTTACATACCAATGTATTGAGGTGGGATTGTAGGTCTGGTAAAATCTCCAACCAGAACAATGACATGAGCAGTTTGAACGAGCTACCTGACTTGCCTTCATTAACAAGACATTCAAAGCCATCTTAGAACATTAACACTGGTGGAGATGAGCCCCTCAAAGGGTAAACACTGAAACAATGGGACCCGAGAGAGAGTGGAATTCTTAGACTTGATCTAATTAAAGTGCAAAAGAGAGAATACACTGGGCTATATTGTGACAGACCTTGCAGCTGGGTGAAAACTTGCAATTTCTTCTCTCTACAACAGACAATCACCTAAGTTTGACTATTGCAGGACCCAAGTGGAGTCTGTCTCTCTATCTCTCTCTCTAGGCCACTCTACAAGTCCGAACCCTGCCTGCTGGCTGCAAAACATCCAAGTCTATCATTGCTGCAGGCAGAGACCCCGGGAAAAAAAAAACATTTGCATCACTGTCTCCAAGAAAACACTGAACTAGATGGCCACCTCCACCAGCCAGAAACTTCAGCACCACCAAGTTGAGCTGGAAGGCAACTGAATTACCAGAATTCCATACACTGTATATTATTTTATTGTACTGAACTCTAATCCAACCAATCTATTCTTCTACATTCTGTAACCTATGTCTGTATGTGTGATTCTCGTGTGTGTACACGTGTGTGCGCGTGTAAGTTGGCGCATAGTTATTATTTTACTTAGTTCAGGTTTTGGTTTGAAGTACAATAAACTAACCTCTTTCTTGTTTAAACTCAAGAAACCCTGCCCGATTGGTTCTTTTATGATCATAGCGCATAAAGGATTAAACACTCACTGAATTGGTAAGCATATCCACTGTTTAAAAGAAATAAACCCTCTTGCGGTCAAACAAGGAGAGCGACCAGAGGGGAACCTTTCAACCCCTCCTCACCTGATTGTAACAGCTGTCGGTAATATACTTGCTGCAAATGTGTAAAAAGCAAGAAAGGGCTGGATTTTCCCTGCGGGGACAGCAGATAGGCATCAGGGGAAATAGTCAGTCATTGGGGTTTTTATGGAGGCGCCCCCTTTAATTGGCATGGAGGCAAGTTCCCTGTCCAATTAAGGGCGGTGGGTGGGCTCTGCTGGTCCTGATCCCACTTCCACCATAATGGCCGGTGCCAGGAACAGTTTCGGGAAACCTGCACGCCGGCTGACACCAGTATTTTTGGGCTCTGTTCACCCCCGTTCACACCCCCGGCAGGGACTGAAAATGCTGCTCAAGGAATCAGAGAATTATAAAACACAGAAGGGTGGTCTTTCAGCCCATCACGTTTGTTCAGCCACTTAGGCCAAGTCCTGAAGAGTGGTTCATTTCTGTGGAAACATACTCTTTAGTTTTGAACTGAACTCGATACAGTAACTGCGTGCTGCCCTGATTATTGACTATCGCTGTGTAGAAGACAGCAAGTGTAATTGGCGAGGGGCACATCTAACACTGAACTAGAGGCAGTGGAGTCCATCACCCTTAGCAGTGACAATACTCATAGCCTTGTCGAGAGTTTAGTGAAATAGAAGGAGACCTCTCTGTGACAGCAGGAGAGGTGGCAGCAGATGGAGCAGCCTCAGGAGAAACATCATTAGTAATGGGAACACACAGATAATGGCCAGTCTTAATTGCATTTTATGAACTTCTGAATTGGCATAATTAAGAGTGGAGTTGGCAGACAGCAAGATCCCACAATGCACCTTCTCAGAGGGAGGGACAACTGATGTGAGAAGGCAAACCCCTCATGAATCAGCAGCTCAACTCAGCTGAGTTGGGTTGGCTGTTAAACTCCAGAAAGCTCGTTATGGAAGGATAATGCTGGAGCATTTACTCAGTTGAACATTTATTATACAGAGTAAAAGGATGGGAAGCATGTAGCTCCTCACTCAAAACCCTCCAAAAGTCTCAATAAGTGTTTGCTTATAAGTGTTCAAGTAACATTCATGTCACAAGTACCAGACAATGACCATCTCCAACAAGAGAGAATCTAACCATCTTCCCTTGACATTTAATGGCATTACAATCACGGAATCCCCCACTATCAACATCCTGGGGTTTACCATTGACCAGAAACTGAACTGGAGTAGCCATATAAACACCGTGGCTACAAGAGCTGGTCAGAGACTAGGAATCCTGTGGTGAGTAACTCACCTCCTGACTCCTGTCCAAAGTCTGTCCACCATCTACAAGGCACAAGTCAGGAGTGTGATGGAATACTCTCCATTTGCCTGGATGGGTGCAGCTCCAACAACACTCACGAAGCTCGGCACCATCCAGGACAAAGTAGCACATTTGATTGGCACCCCATCTACAAAAATTCACTCCCTCCACCACCGATGCACAGTGGCAGCAGTGTGTACCATCTACAAGATGCACTGCAGCAACGCACCAAGGCTACTCAGGCAGCACCTTCCAAACCTGTGACCTCTACCATCTAGAAGGACAAGAGCAGCAGATTCATGGGAACACCACCACCTGCGTTCCTCTCCAAACCATAAACCATCCTGACTTGGAACTATATTGCCGTTCCTTCACTGTCGCTGGGTCAAAATCCTGTAATTCCCTTCCTAACAGCACTGTGGGTGTACCTACCCCACATGGACTGCAGCATTTCCAGAAGGCAGCTCACCACTACCTTCTCAAGGGCAATTAGGGATGGGCACTAAATGCTGGCCTGGCCAGCGACGCCCACATCCCATAAACGAATTTTAATAAAGACCCTAATCAACATGCCGCACCTGCATATAATCAAACAATTGATACACAATTAACAGATTAACATTGGCCTTATGTGCCCTACTCAAGAATCCCACAACCCCTTTTCCCAATAATTACACTGGGCCTGAAATATGTAACAGCACTGTACCCATGTGCAAACAATTATTTCATCAGAGTCGTGAAGGTAGATTTTATATCTCAGTCCCCCAGAACCGACCAAAGCAGTGGAAGCTCCTGAAAAATAAATATCTTACATTTATATTGCACCTTTCACAACCTCATGATATCCCAAAAATGCTTTACAGCCAATGAAAATGTTTCTGAACTACCATTGTAATATGGACCGGTCAATCAATTTTTTGGGTGGTTTTCATGGAAAGATGAACATTGGTCAGGATACCAAGATAATTCCCTGGTCTTCTTCGAGCAATGCCATGGGATCTTTTACATCCAACTAAACTACAGGAATAGAAAGATAGAACCTCAGTTTTCATTTGTGGAAAGACTGCATTTCCAACAGTACAGCATTGTCTGAAGTGTCAGTATAGATTATGTACATCAGTTCTGGGATAGGGTGGAACTACCTGCTTCAGAGACAACCATGCTACCAACTATGCCAACCGCCACTTTATAAACCTATATTTGTAAAAGAATTGTACTGTAATGGTCTTCTCGTGCTGCTGATTTGATCACATGGTTAGCATGGACCAATGTGTGGTCAGCACCAGCCCATGGTCTGAAAGAAAATTTCAATCAATTCTCATTCCACTTTCCCCATTTCCCCTTCTATTACCTTTCTGTTTGGGCATTTTAGCCAATTTGTCAAACCTCCAACCTGTCCCGGACCCTTTGCCAGGCCCATCTGAGTCTCTGCTCTGCCACACCACATGCTCCAGGTCTGCTGAACCCCTTCTCTCTTGCTAAGTGAGGGCCCCAGCTGGACTCCCTTCCTCACATGAGTTTCAAAGGCATGCCTGGTTGCCACAGCTCTCTAACTGTCCTCCCCACCTTGTCCCTCCGGCCGTCTGCTCCTCTCTGTGTCTCCATGCTTGGTCAATCATGTTGCTCCTGCATGAGCCTTGTTGTATTCTCACTGAGCTATTTTACCATTCTGGGTCCCTGCTGTTACTCCACTCAACTCCACTCCCTCGGAGCCCCAGTGCTTCAACCTTATCTAAGCCTCAGGGAGACCATTAAACTTGCACTGTGTTAATCTCAATCTTGGCTCCTGATTCTGACCCCAATCCGAACCTCTCCCTCTCAACTCAGACAACTGCCATTGCTCCTCACCCTCTCCCAATCCAGGCCCTACACTCTACTCACTCCCGCTCTTGCTCCCCCACCCCTCACCTTCTCCCACCCTTGAAATCTCACCTACTCCTTTCCAGGTTCTCTCTCTTCCAGTCATGGGCCACATCTTCTCCTGACCTTCCTGTAGCACCAACACCTGATATGTTAGCTGCCAATTCGCTGTATACCATGTGGGCTTTATAAAAGGCAAATGATCTGAATTTAGTATATCAATGCAGCAACGTGTGCGAGAGCCATACAGGGAATACAAGATATACAGGTGAGCGAGAAGATGGAGGGAGGGAGAAAATGAGGGAGGTGGAAAGAGTGCCAAAAAGAGTCAGAGGCAGAAACAAACGTAGATGGCCACAGTGTGCTGGAGCCATAGAGAGAGGGAGTAAGAGGGGATGAGTAACAGAAACAGAGAGAGAGGGTGGCAGCAGGAACTGGAGAGCGAGCGGGAAGTTATAGCTAAAGAGAGTCACATTATTTTTTTTTGGCAATGACCAGGGTTGGAAGGATGAGGAAGCAGGCAGTTATTCTGCTCAGAGTGAGCAGATAGACCAAAGAGACCAATATTAGTTTCTCATTAGCAGTGCGAGCAGTGCTTGAAGTGTTCTTTCAGGAGAAGTGACAACAGGTTGGCAGCACAGTTTGAGACAGTGCGAAGGGCACGGACACTTCAAGGGGAAAAGCATCGTCACTCCCTGGTGTCATGTTGTGACAGAGCTCCACAGAGACTCTGCTTTCTCCGCACTGCAGCATTCTAAATGCGTACCGAGGGGCTCTTAATTCAAGCACGGATGTGATTTATGTCCTCCAATGCAGCTTAATCTCCCCAAATTTTATAACATGTCCATAAGCAGTGGTCAGATCACAGCTGATTTATGTCCCTGTAAATCGTGAGGCTGATGTTTTTCAGCAGTCACTTTTATTTGCTCTCCCTTTGCTGTGTACTGCAGATAAAGCACACGGCAAAGCTGCCTGTTCCCACTAATGAAATCTAAAGATCTAAAGCCCACTGTTCAGTTATCCAATATGCCATCAATTATAAGTGGCAGTAATTACTCAGGTAAGCAAATAATTGTTTGGCTGCTACTTTTAGCTAGACAGAGTGAAACCCCCTCCAAAACCAAGTGAGCGACAAGCAACGAATGGTGCTTGGACACTAAGGGATCTGCTACTCCACTGAAAACAAAAAAACACTTGCGCATCCCCAATTTTCATCGCTCCATCACTAGGAGCCATTCCTTCAGCTGTCTAGGTCCTGACCTCTGGAAATTGCCTCCCTAAGCCTCTCCACTCTCTACCCTCCTTTAAGATGCTCCTTAAACCTACCTCGTTGGCCAAGCTCTGTCCTAATGTCTTCTTATGTGGCTCAGTGTCAAATTCTGTCTGATAACGCTCCTGTGAAGTCCCTTGAGATGATTTGCTACATTAAAGGCGCTATATAAATGCAAGTTGTTGTTGCTTAAAAAATTTCCAAGGCCAGATTCCTTTAGATGTTTTGCAACTGTTCATGGGCCTCATAGCCATATATTTAAATGAATTCCTGTACGTCCTGTTCAATGGTTTATAGCATTTAATAAATGTCAGGTGAAACTTCACTGGGCAAGTGTCATGTGGAAAGGAGCTCTATAATGCAGACATGCGACACACTCAATCCCTGGTCTAAACTGAGCAAGAGACACTCAGGTGGGATTATTTATGGGATAATTGTTATCCAGAACAATCTATCCTCCTTTCAGTAGTATAATCAGATCCTTTATGCCCACCTGATAGGGCCTTTTCACAAAGATAGCACCTCCAACAATGCAGCACTCCCTAAATCATGTATTTATCTCCTTTAGTGGGATTTCAACCCACAGCCCTTTTAACTCAGTAGTGAGAGTGAGTTAAGCTGCTGTCTAATGCTCCTGTCTCCAAGCAAGGTAGAATTTGCCCAGGCTTAGATTGTGACACAGATTCCACAGTGTCAGCAGCAACCACAACCTGCATTTATAGAGTGCTTTTAACATAATAAAGTGTCCCAAGGCACTCCACAGGCGTATTATCAAACAAAATTTGACACCGAGCCACATAAGGAGATGTTAAGACAGATGACCAAAAGCTTGCTCAAAGGGATATGGATTTAAGGAGCATCTTAGAGGAGGAGAGAAAGTTAAAGAGGTGGAGAGGTTTAGGGAGACAATTCCAGAGCTTAGGGCCTTGGCAGTTGTAGGCACAGCCAGCAATGGTGGAGTGATTAAAATCAGGGATGCGCAAGAGGCAAAGGATAAAACAACAGGTAACACACGTACAGTCATTAGAAGGTCCAATATTTTCAAATTCCGGCTTCCCCACAGCTGGCAAAGTTCCACTGATGCCACCGACAAGGGAACCACACAACTAGCCTGTGCAGGCAAAATCAGCACTCGGACTACCCGTTTGATAGACACCATTGATTCAGCATTTCCTATCTCCTAACACTGACCAATGTGTCAGCCAATGAGTTTCGCTAAGTCAGACAATGAGTTGCAGGAGGGACAGGACTCAAGCCAGCAGTTTATTTTACAACAGTCCCTTCACTCAGCAAATGGAGTCTTGCTAAACAGAATCTCTACGAGCTCCAGCAAACAGAACTCTTGACTGAAGCTACTGCATCCTCCCCTGATAGAGGCAGAGTGATTGCTCCAGCAAAATGGGGTGAGTGGAGGATCAATCCAAATTATGTGCATCAATTCGATCCCGGTCACTTACAGCAGTGCGGTCACCTCGGGCTGAATTTTGTGTTTCCGCCACCAGGGGCGGCGGCAAGCGAAGAAAATGGCGGCCGGCATGCATGGGCCATGAACTTGAGCGTGGCGGCTCATTTAAATATGCAGGGCGGCTGCCCTCCCCCAATCACATGGCGGGGGGGCGGCCTTGGCGACGCCGTGAGCTGTCTCTGCGCAGGCGCTGGCGCCATTTCTAAAGGACTTCTCAGAGACTGCAGAGTTGAACCTCACACGCCCCCCATTACACCGAAAATAAAATTTTGCCCCATTTCCCCCCCCCCACCGCCACCAATACACTGACATTGCCTTTCCCCCACCAGCTGCACAAAGTGCAGAGGTCACCCTTCCCCAACCCCCCCGCACCCCCATACACTGAAAATGCAGAGTTGACCCCATCCCCCACTACAGTAAAAATCCTGAGTGCCCCCCTTCCCCACCTCGGTGGCGCCAGCTTTCCCTGGACGGGAATGTGAAGGCACATGAGTGCTGTCTGTTGCACCGAAGATCTGGATCCAACAGTGAGATCGTGGGGAACCGTATTTAAATGTATTCATAAAATGTATTGGAATATTTAAAGTTGGGTCCCGTCACTACCGGGCCCT
This sequence comes from Heterodontus francisci, assembly GCF_036365525.1. Taxonomy (NCBI): domain Eukaryota; kingdom Metazoa; phylum Chordata; class Chondrichthyes; order Heterodontiformes; family Heterodontidae; genus Heterodontus; species Heterodontus francisci. The sequence continues at coordinate 12,849,536 of NC_090393.1, forward strand.
TGCCGCCACCGGGGAAATTGGTCCTGGCAATCCCGCCATCAGGCTCCGTGGCAGGCCGCTGCCGGTGCGATCCTCTGGCCACCCTACCACCACCCACCTCCCCGCCACTGAACAAAATTCAGCAACTAGTGTGATTGATGGGGGGAGTTTCCCAATCATCTCTATTCTGGCCAGGAACACTGGTGTCAGTATATGCAGCCATCTCCTGAGGTGCGGAAGGAAAACCATTTCTTTTGTTAGTCTTTTGGTGCTTAACTTACAACTGTGACATTGTGATTGGAACTGACACTGCTGGCTCTGCAATAAGGTAAGTGCACCAATACAGTGGGTTGTCCTATAAGAAGAGATTGAGTAGAATGCACCTACACTCTCTGCAGTTTAGTAGAATGAGAGGTGATCTCATTGACACCTACAAGATTGAAGGGGGCTTGGCAGGGCAGATGCTGAGAGGCTGTTTCCCCTGGCTGGTGAGTCTGAAACTCAGGGGCACAGTCTCAGGATAAGGGGTCAGCCATTTAGGACTGAGTTGAGGAGAAATTTCTTCACTCAAAAGTTATGAATCTTTGGAATTGTCAACTCCAGAGAGCTGTGGATGCTCAGTCATTGAGTATATGCAAGTCTGAAAGCAAAAGATTTTTGGACACTCAAGGTATCAAGGGGGATTGGGTGGTTAAGTTGATTTAAGCGAAAACATCTGCCATGATTGTATTGAATGGCCGTATAGCCTAATCCAGCTCCTAGTTCTTCTGTTCTAATTGGGAGGGCGATTGATTCCCCTCCAGGGCAGCTCATCGCCACCCCACCCCTACTGATTCAAGCTGAATGAATCTGAAACTGTATGAAGCTGTGGCTTGTAGGAATGGAGGAGGCACCGTGCATGAAGGCAATTTCTCAAAGCAGCACTGGGATCCTGGGAATTGTAGCTATTAAGTCTTCATTTCTGCAAGATCCCTCAGAAATAAATCAGGACAAAGAAAACAAAATCACAGTGGCCTTGTTCAAATCTAACAAGGAGAAGGCAGCCCAGGGCATGTTTCTCCTTCATCTGGCTGTGGCAACAACGTTAATCATTTTGAGTTCCTTACAATTCCACGAATACCCTGGGAGGTGACAAGTATGTTTTTCTAACTGTTATATCAATCTAAAAATAAAAGAGCATTGTGTGCTTACTGAGGTTTCTCAGACAATCCTTGTTCAGAGCATTAATGATGCTTCTGGGTTTCTGGAATCTAAGTTGTGAGGAAAAGGTTAAGGAAAATGGGCTTGCTTCTGGAGAAGAGGAGGCTTTGAAGTGACCGAATTGATGTTTTCAAGATCATGAGGGGAATTGACTGGTTTAGATTCCTTCAACACCGGTTTAAATATTAGGAGGTTAAAAGTAAGAATATCAATGAAAACAGTAATCTTTCACTCCGGGGTAACAGATTGATCAATCAGGCTTTTGAAGCAGAAAGTATAAGTGGGAAGCAGGAGATAATTAATTGAGTTTCTGGCAAGTAATGGGATCGCAGATCAGGGGAGAAGATGGGATTGATTTATCAAAATGGGGCAGTCTTGCGGGGGCTAAAAGCTTTTACATTCTCTTTAGGTGTACCCTCGGGAGCAAATAACTTTTGTAGCAAATATTCCATAATCGTGATGTCACTGGCGGTGGTTTATCCTAACATCTCCTTGTGCGGTTTGGTGTCAAATTTTGATTGATGACATCCTATGATGTGTCTTGGGATGTTTTACTACGTTAAAAGAGCAAATAAATGCAAGTTGTTGTTGTTGTAAGTGACCTTCCGCTCCTCTTCATTCATCCAGTATACTTTACCTTTTTTTCTCCCCCTGGTTTTAAAAAGGCAGAAGTGAACTTAAATACCTGCATAAGAAGAGGATAATGGCACCCCTCTGTGTTGCAAGATAGACAATATGGCCAAGGTAGTATTTATTAGTTCACTATCTAAAAATATATCACTCCTCAGCCTGTGTCAGAATATTTGGTCCCCTCTGTTGTCCTGCTGTCATCATAAATTGGGCTCTTCCATTTAACGCATCACACCTTGAGGGCAAAGATGTAGACAACTGGCCATCCCACCACTCTGTCATGCTACACATTGGAGCCCTAATGTTTTATTTAAATTTTTCCATGAAATATGTTTGTTTGTATTTTATATGTTTTATTTCCCCCATGAATTAGTTTTGTGATGTGGTCGTCCCTGTTTTACATATTCACTGATTATCCTGCACCGTGTGTAACCTCCACAGCTGCCATTTTCCCCTATTACCCAGGTTTGTTGCAGTAATAACCAACAACTTAGACTTGTTTTGTGAGAGTTTTAGTTTCTCATTTCTTTAATTGGAGCAAATTATCTACAGATAAAGTTTGTGCTCAGAGGTTTGGGCACAATGTAAGTTTAAAAATAAAGTTCTTAAGTTCCAATTGTGCGGAGTTTGCAAGTTCTCCCTGTGACCTGCGTGGGTTCTCTCCGGGTGCTCTGGTTTCCTCCCACATGCAAAAGACTTGCGGGTTGATAGGTAAATTGGCCATTGTAAATTGCCCCTAGTATAGGTAGGTGGTAGGAGAATTGAGGGAAAGTGGGGATGTGAGAGGGGAATGGGATTAATGCAGGATTAATATAAATGGGTGGTTGATGGTTGGCACAGACTTGGTGGGCCGAAGGGCCTGTTTCAGTGCTGTATCTCTCTATGACTCTATATTGGTTCACTTGATTGGTTCCTGGGATGAGAGAGTTGTCATATGACGAGAGGCTGAGTAAACTGAGACTGTACTCTCTGAAGTTTAGAAGAATGAGAGGTGATCTCATTGAACCATACAAGATTGAAGGGGCTTGACAGGGTAGATAATGAGAGGTTGTTTCCCCTGGCTGGGGAATCTAGAACATTTAGGATCATTTAGGACTGAAATAAGGAGAAATTTCTCCATTCAGAGGGTTGTGGATTCTCCATGGTTGAATATATTTAAGGCTGAGAAAGACAGATTTTGGTCTCTCAGGGAATCAAGGGATATGGGGAGCAGGTGGGAAAGTGGACTTGAAGCAAAGATCCGACATGATCATATTGAATGGTGGAGCAGGTTTGATGGGCCGTATGGTCTACTGATGCTGTATTTCTTATTTTCTTATGTTCATAAAGCCTATCACTGGTTATCCTAATTGTGTTCATATATTGTAGGACTGGAGTCACATGGTAGCGGGTCATTTTCTGATACTAGTTTACAAATGTCCGAATTTATTGAATTCAATTTCACACTTTGCACTAGTTTGAAACCTCTGGGTTATTAGTCCAGTACCATAACTGCTAAAAAAAAAGGAAAACTTGCATTTACATAGCCTCAGGATGTCCAATGCACATTATAGCCAATGAAGTACTTTTGAAGTGTAGTCACTGTTGTAATGTATGGAAACAAAGCAGCCAATTTGCATACAGCAATGATAATGATCAGATCATCTGTTTTAGTGACTTTAGTTAACTATTGGCCAGCCACCAGGAATAACTCCACTGTTTTTCTTTAAGATAGTGTCATGGGACATTTTAAACATCCACCTGAAAGGGCAGACAGGCTTTGGGTTAACATCTCATCTGAAAGACAGCACCTCCAATAGTACAGCACTCCCTCAGTATTATGCTGAAGTGTCAGCCTAGACTTTTGTGCTCGTCCTGAAGTGGGATTTGAACTCATAAGCTATTAAGTCAGAAACAAATGTACTACCAAACGAGTAACAGCTAATACTAGTGCAGACCTTGACTCAACTTAGAATGCAGTTCTGCAAGTGTCATATTATGTCCTATGTAAATCAGCCCTACGAAACGTCACCATTGTGATCATTCTTCAAGTGTAAGCCTTAGCAGCATCAGGGCCTTTTTGGACTGTTGTAGAAAAAATGAGAGATCCTCATCTAACGCCCAGAGAAAGTTTCCAGGGCTCTCTAGTTAACAATCAGATGTGGGAAACATGGCAGGCTTCTTCGTTCCTTACTCACCATTGTGGGGGGAGATGGGGGTGGGTGGGAGGAAAAGGAACTGAGTCCAATTGTAGCATTGAAGGAATTCAGTTAAATCAGGGATCTTCCCTGCCTGACCTAATCTGCATCACGTGGCACAGCATCACCTGAGACATCAGTGGAGCCCAAAAAGCACACGGTCAAACCAAACTGAACAGATGAGATGAACCATGATCTAATTGAATGGCAGAGCTGTATGGCCCACTCCTGTTCCTATTCCTTACATTCAAGGGGAAGTGGTGGCGTACTGGTATTGTTACTGGCCTAGTAACCCAGAGACCCAGGTATTGCTCTGGGGACAAGGGCTTGAATCCCACCACAGCAGAAGGTGGAATTTGAATGCAATTAATAAATCTGGAATTTAAAGCTAGTCTAATGATGGCCATGAAACCATCGTCGATTGTTGTAAAAACCCATCTGGTTCACTCATGTCCTTTAGGGAAGGAAATCTGCTGTCCTTACCTGGTCTGGCCGACATGTGACTCCAGACCCACAGCAATGTGGTTGACTCTTATTTGCCCTTGAAATGGCTGAGCAAGACACTCAGTTCAAAGGCAATAAATGCTGGCCTGGCCTGCAGTGCCCACATCCCATGAAAGAACAAAAAAAAAACATTACGCTGTCCCAGTGCAATCATGATGTTAACACTAGTCTAAAGCAATGCTCCCGCTAACTATTATTTGCTGTGTGCAGCTGCCATGTTGCACAAAGTGTTCCCTTTGAGACTGTCGCACGGCTGTGCATGCGCCCATCTTATGGTGGTGCGTGGCTTGTTTGTTCCCTGCATGGCACATTTCCGATTGCTGTGTGGTCGTACACCCACGCAGCTTAGAGGGAATATTGGCCAATAGGGAAAATGTGAGCCTTCTAGCAGTTTCTCTATGGTTATGGAAAGCACACTGTGGTCATTTACTTCAAGGTAGAAAGAAACAGAATTTGGCAGGCCTGTGTAATAACGATTTTAGTACCTACAGTTGTACTAACCTCACCTGTATTCCAGTAAATACCTGAGTCTCATTTGAAAAGGCTTTTATGGTGAAAATTAAACTTAATCTAAAGCTTACAAACTGGGCACTAATTGCTACATGAGATATAAAAACTTCTGTGCTACCTGTGTTTGATTGATCTTAAATATTAGACCAACCCCAATCCCCAATACCAGGAATAAAAACAAGAAATGCTGGAATCACTCAGCAGGTCTGGCAGCATCTGTGGAAAGAGAAGCAGAGTTAACGTTTCGGGTCAGTGACCCTTCATCGGAACTGACATATATTAGAAAAGTCACAGGTTATAAGCAAGTGAGGTGGGGGTGGGGCAAGAGATAACAAAGGAGGTCTAGATTGGACCAGGCCACATAGCTGACCAAAAGGTCACGGAGCAAAGGCAAACAATATGTTAATGGTGTGTTGAAAGACAAAGCATTAGTACAGATTAGGTGTAAATACACTGAATATTGAACAGCAGCAAGTGCAAACCTGAAAAAAACAGTGGGTAAGCAAACTGAACAAACAAAGATGAAATGAAATAAATGCAAAAAAAAGGTTGTAAAAAATGTAAAAAAGAATGTTAAAAAAAAGGAAGAAAAAATAACTAAAAATGAAAGTAAAATGGGAGGCTGTCATACCAGGAGCTCTTGCAAGTCCACAAGGTTATGGAGCAACAAAGCCCCAAAGGCTTAAGTGGAAAACATTCCAAATCCAGTGACAGGTTACAGAAATAGTGCCTTTGACCCTATGGTCACTTGTCCACTACACACATTACCTGTGGTTTCAGACTCCTAGCTTCTGAAGCCCTGGAGCACGTGAAAGGTAGAAAATGGAATCCGCCATGTGGTTCAGTGAGAGATGCTCTTTGGGGGTCTGGACTCACTAAAGCCAATGCCAGGGAGGCCTAGCAACATAATCTGCTCTGATATACCCGAGACACGCAAGCTCTGTACAACTTGATTGAACTGAATATTGACGGCTAGGAGTCAAACTACAGCTGGCAGAAATGTGACTATTGTCCATTTAAAACAATTATGCTCCATTACTTACTAAAGGCAGGCACTAGTCAATGGTCAGGCCCCATCTGTAAAAGATCCCATGGCATTATTTCAAAGAAGAGAAGGGGAGTTCTATATTTATCCCTCAACCGACATCACTGAACATTAGATTATCTGGCCATTATCACATTGCTGTTTGTGAGAGCTTGCTGTGCATAAATTGGCTGCCGCGATTTCAACATTACAATAGTGACTTAAGTGCTTGTAAAGCAATGTTGCAACATCCTAAAGAAGTGAAAGGTGCTATCAAAATGCAAGTCTTTCTACCTTTCTCTTTTCGTAAGTATGACCTGACGAAAATATATAACCAAAGCCAGTCACATTTAAAGGGACCGTGCTGTCTGATGAACCCATTTGCCTGTCATTTTACACACGCTGTTGTGACAACTGGCTAACTAAATGGTTTCTCATTCCATTCTCTTTCACGGCCTTAACAACAGGTTCTGGCATATAATAAAATTACAAAAACTGAATCATGAAAAAAATAACTGAAGTAAATTATGCTGTTTAGCTTTCCAGGAAGGTGTCACATGTATCTCTGTCTGCATCTAGAACAATTCAAGATATCTCAGAATAACCAGCTTCTTAACAAGAGTATATATTCCTTACCTTTTGGCTTGTATAGTGTTCTGAGATATCTCTGTATAGAATGAGTATCGCCTTACAGTGTAACTGCCAAAACTCCGCTGCTCAACTTGCACCAATCACCCATAATCCCCTCACTGACCTACATTGGCTCCCAGTCCAACAATGCCTTGATGTTAAAATTCTAATCGCTTTTTTCAAATTCCTCCACATCCTTGCCCTCTCCCTACTCTGTAACTCCCTCCAGCCCTACAACCCGCCGAGATTTCTGCGCTCCTCCAATTCTGGCCTTTTGCACATCCCCAATTTTCCTCGCTCCACCATTGGCGGCTGTGCCTTCAGATGTCTAGACCCTAAGCTCTGAATTGCCTTGCTAAATCTCTCTGTCTCTCCTCATTTATGACACTCCTTTAAACCTACCTCTTTGACCAAGCTGTCCTAATATCTCCTTATGTGGTCCGGTGTCAAATTTTGTTTGATAATGCTCCTGTAAAGCACCTTTATTACGTTAAAGGGGCTCTATAAATGTAAGTTGTTGTTAGAAAGGTAAGTTGTTCGTGCTACAGGTAATAAAACGTCTCTAGATGCCTTACAAAGAGCTGTGAAACACCAAGAGGATTTTTTTTTTGAAGGATGGTTAGGATGATTGAAGAGGGCAATGTTAAAGTAGGTGTTTTTGAGGAAAGTGAGGACAAATGAAAAGCAAGGGAGTTCAGGAGTGCTGGGCATAATGAAAATAACTTGTATTTATATAGCACCTACAAATTAGATAAATATCCCAAGGCACTTCACCAAAAAATGGTTGTCAATTCAAAGAAATTAATATTAGGAAGGTTGGCTTGAGGTGGGAATTAAAGGAGGTCTTGAAGAAAGAAAGGTTGTTGGAGAGGAGGAAGTTTCAAAGTCTCAAATAGCTGAAGGAATGGCCATCAATGGTAGGTTGAAGGGAGGGCAATGCACAAGAGGCTAGAGTTGAAGGAATGAGTTCTCAGGGGGGTTGTAGGGCTGGAAGAGGCTACAGAGATAGAGAAGGGCGAGGTCTTGAAGGAATTTAAAGGTGAGGATGAGAAGTCCAAGCTGGGATACCAGGAGTCAATGTAAGTCAGCAAGGTGATAGGTGACTGGGATGGTATGGGATAGGATAGGATAGGATAGGATAGGATAGGATAGGCCAGGAGAGTGTTGGAATATTGCGAACTGGAAGATGACAATGGCATGGATGAGGGTTTCAGCAGCAGACGAGCTGAGGCAGGGGCAGAGGCGGGCAACAAGAGTTGCAACGAGATCGTCTTTGTGATGGAGAGCATATGGGGTCAGATTCTCAGCTCGGGATTGAATAGGATGCCACTGTTGAGTACGATCTGGCTCACCTGAGATGGTAGCTGGGAAGAGTAATGGAATTGATGGCGAGGGAACTGAGTTCTTGACACAGGCTGAAGGCGATGGCTGAAGGTTCATGTCAAAAACAATATCATTTGAAATCCTGATAACCAGGCAGAAAAAGAGCAGGGTCTTGGACTATAGTTTCAACCTTTTATGCGGGAGGAGAGAGGGGAGCTGAAAGGTCACATGAATTCTCAATGACATTATAAACTAATTATAAGTTGGAATATTGACCTTTAATCAACGATATATTAAAATCGGTACTCAGGGAAGTAATCAAAATATGTTAATCATACACAGCAATACTCTTAGTTTTTAAATACCTGCTGCTGCGTAGTCGCACACTGAACATGGACACAAGCTGCAATGACACCACTTACATGCTGATTATGAACTGATGCCCAAGGGCCACACATAGATCACTTCAAAGCTTCAATAGCTGGGAGAGGGCTTGCTTTTCCAATGCTGTAAACTGAACAGTTGGAGTTACCTTCATAGTTCAGTGGTTAAAGCAACGAGAGAATTGAAACCTTACTTTTAAACAGTGTGATTTTTAACTTATCCTTTCAGTGCAATTCCCCATTGCAGTATGAACTGAAAAATCAAATCAGTAACTATTGAATGACTCAAAGAGATATCGAAAGTTGTGCTGTTTTATCAGAGGCGAACCAAAGCTTGCCACCTCCGATCACTGCACCAATCACATTCTTGGCCCAAGAGGAGAGGAATCACACTACTCTTCAGGCTTTTAAACTCCAGCTGGGCCTCATGTCTTCATTGGTTCCTGACTTCCCTTGGCTCCCAGTCTGGCAACATCTCGATTGTAAAATTTTCATTCTTGTTTCCAAATCCCTCCATGGCATCATCCCACCCTCTCTCTGTAACTTCCTGCAGCCCTACAACCCTCCAAGATTTCTGCTCTCCTCCAATTTTGGTCTCTTGCGCATCCCTTATTTTCATTGCTCCATTATTGGCACCATGTCTTCAGCTGCCTCCTCCCTGAGCTCTGAAATTCCTTCCTTAAATCTCTCCATCTCTCAACCTTTCTCTCCTCCTTTTAAGATGTTCCTTAAAACCTACCTCGCTTTTCCTAATATCTCCTTATGTTGCTTGGTGTCAAATTTTGTTTGATAATGCTCCTCTGAAGTATCTTGGGACATTTTATTATGTTAAAGGAAATATATAAATGCAAGTTGTTGCTCTCTTTTACTCCTCCAACCTCGGTGATAGTCCTACAGCGTGGGTCCTCAACCTTCACTTGGATTTATCCAACAGACAGAACCAAGAACTGGAATTCAATCTAAGGACAAGCAAAAAAACCCACTGTACATCATACCTTTGCCCCTCCAGTGAGCTTCGGAAGCAAAGCCAACGTGTCCTCCATATTTCCGGTTGAATTCTGCCATTAGTGCTTTGTATGGGTTCCGAACGAGCAGGATTGCTGCATCGAATGATTCGATTTCCTTCTTGCCACTCTCGTGTGTTTTTATACAAACTGATCGCCCACTTTTCCAATGGTCTCTTTCTCCCTTAAAGCCTAAGGGGAAGGAGGAAAAAATAAAATAGAAAATAGATGTCACCATTTGTAGCTAAATACGGTGGACACTGAACGTTTCTTTTTAATCAGTCTGGTGGGGTTTATAACATTTAATCTGCATTTGATGTTGTATTTTAAACAAAGGACTGTAAGACTGTGGGAACATCGAAATGTCGTTCAGCAAAGCTCTCTTGGCCGACAAGTTCAGGACTCATCGCTATCCTCTCCTCAGTTCTCTCCTCATGTCTCTAGAAGGCAACAATTCAGATGTGCCAGTATCACTCTATCCAAGTGACCATTCTTCATTTGTCAGCCGAGCCATTGAGTGTCATGAGGCTATTTGATTGCTGAGGCATCACATTGAAGCTTGATCCAGTTCTCACTTTGCTCTTTCCAGCTGGAGTTGCTGGCCCTGTGATTTCTCTCGACACTACTCCACCTTACTGAGCCAAACCCTTTACTCCTTACTGTCACCTTATCTGAGATTAGCTATGACAGTATAGGCCAGTCATCAAATCTGGGATCCTTGAGGTCTGTATGACTCAGTTACACACTAGCCAGTCTAATTTCTATACTGAATCAACAAGGGAATCTTCAGATCCTTTTCTCCTCAGGCACAGTACTCTTACCTCTGAGTCAGAAGGCTGTGGATTCAAGCCCCATTCCAGTATTTCAGTGCAGTACTGAAGGAGCACTGCATTATTGGAGGAACCATGTTTCAGAACCGATGTTCTATCTGCATGTTCAGATGAGTGTAACAGAGTTGCCGTGATATCATTCGAAGAACAGGGAAGTTCACCCAGTGCCCTGGCCAACACTTATCCCTCAACTGACATCACCAAAACAGATCTACTGCCATCTCAGAGATATATGATGTTATAGAAATACAAACCATTTTCTTTATTGTTCTTTCATCCCAGCAACCTAGACTTGCACAGAATTATCAGGGCCAGAGCCATCTCCTGGGCTAGTTTTGATCCTCGGGTTGGGAGGGCTGGTTGTGGGGGGATGGGGGGGAAGGGGCAGAGAGGAATTTCTCAGAATCTGTACCCCCAAATTGGCCTGTGTTTTTATTTTTTTTTTGCTGATTCCAGGAAATCACATGGTTTTGACTGGGGTACAGAGAGTATCCATTGTAACACACAAGCTATCACAATTGTGTGGGACAGTCTGGATAGGCCAGAGGTGCCTTTTCCTGTCTGTCATTGTTCGGATGTTCGTACCTAGGCATTTACCCAATTTTAAGTCAAACTTCTGTTTTTATTTTGATACTTCCCTTTCAAAATCTCTATAGCTACATGTATAATGGAAACTACCCACGTACCTTCTGGAGCCAGAGTATCACAGGTGAGATATTCAGCTCAGGCCCTGTCTGCCTGGTGAGGTTAACGTAAAAGACCCCATGGCACTATTTAGAATCATAGAATGGTTACATTCGGCCCCTCGTGTCCATGCCGGCTCTCTGCAAAAGTAACTCAGCTAGTCCCACTCCCCTGCCACTCTTCAGATGATTATACAGTTCTCTTTTGAATGGTTCAATTGAACCTGCCTCCACCACACTCTCAGGCACCGCATTCCAGATCCTAACCACTTGCTGCATACATTTTTTTTCCTCATGTCACTGTGGCTTCTTTTGCCAATCAACTTAAATTGGTGTCCTCTGGTTCTGGATCCTTCTGCCAATGGGAACAGTTGCTCCCTATCTACTCTATTCAAACCCCTCATGATTTTGAACACCTCTATCAAATCTCCTCTTAATCTTCTCCTCCAAGGAGAACAGCTCTAGGTTCTCCAAACTGTCAACGGAACTGAAGTTCCTCATCCCTGGAACCATTCTAGTCAATCTTTCCTGCACCCTTGCCTTCCCATCCTTCCTAAAGAGTGGAGCTCAGAACTGAAGAGCAGGGAGCTCTCCTGATACTCTGACCAACATTTCTCCCTTAATCAATATCAGCACAAACAGATTAACTGGTCAGTTTTTCACTTAATCTGTGGGGAATCTTGCTGTGTGTCAATTGGCTACTGTGCTTTTTTTATTCATTTCATGGGATGTGGGCGTCGCTGGCCAAGCCAGCGTTTGTTGCCCATCCCTAATTGCCCTTGAGAAGGTGGTGGTGAGTTGCCTTCTTGAACCACTGCAGTCCATGTGGGCTAAGTACACCCAATGTGCTATTAGGAAGGGAGTTCCAGGATTTTGACCCAGCGACAGTGAAGGAACAGCGATATAGTTCCAAGTCAGGATGGTGTGTGACTTGGAGGGGAACTTGCAGGTGGTGCTGTTCCCACGCATCTGCTGTCCTTGTTCTTTTAGGTGGTAGAGGTCACGGGTTTGGAAGGTGCTGCCTGAGTAGCTTTGGTGCGTTCCTGCAGTGCATCTTGTAGATGGTGCACACTGCTGCCACTGTGCATCGGTAGTGGAGGGAGTGAATGTTTGTTGATGGGGTGTCAATCAAGCGGGTTGTTTTATCCTGGATGGTGTCAGGCGTCTTGAGTATTGTTGGAGCTGCACCCATCCAGGCACATGGAGAGTATTCCATCACACTCCTGACTTGTGCCTTGTAGATGGTAGACAGGCTTTGGGGAGTCAGGAGATGAGTTACTCGCTGCAGGAGACCAAGCCTCTGACCTGCTCTTGTAGCCATGGTATTTATATGGCCACTCCAGTTCAGTTTCTTGTCAATGGTATCCCCTAGGATATTGATAGTGGGGGATTCAATGATCGTAATACCACTGAATCTCAAGGGCTTGCCTAAATGGTAACAGTAACTGCACTTCGAATGCAATCTATTAGCTGTAAATCATTCTGAGTATAAAGTGCTGTATATGTACAAGTTCTTTCACAATTAAGGAATCTATAATAGAGTAGAAAGCTTTTTTTTTATTTTTAAGAATGTAATGTGCTTTTGCAATGTTTCAAACATTAAAAACTTAAAGGAGGGAGTAAGAAAGGTCATGTCGTTCATGATTTTCCTGCTATGGATTGTGTACAATCTGCCCCTCTGTGCACAGCTCCACTTACTAAATCTCCTAGGGAAAAGTTATGCAAACATTTCTCCTTGGCCCCTACGGGTATTGAAAGGAAACTCCAAAGTATCTATCGCCACAACCTCTGTCATGAACACCGGCCAGTTGTTTTCCTGATCTGAGCAGCAAAATTGTCTTTTGTGGAGATTTTGATCTGATCTGTTTATGCTTATCTCAAGTAACTTCCAAACCATCGCCAGCCAAACATTAATCTGGCTCATAAGATTGTACTCATTTGGTTCAAGGCGTGTTAAAGGTGATTCCACATTCAGGCAGTCTCAGCAAGGACCAGCACTTTGTTGGAAGCACAGGTTGGGAAATCACGTGGGAAGCCTGCAGCCTACCATTTTCCATTCATTTAATGGAAAGTCACTGGCTGCGCACAAAATTTCCCACCTGCTCCCACCTCAGACCACCTGATCACCTAAATCTGCCCCCCTTTTGGTTTAGCAGCCAAAATTCCTGTGGAAATGATCAGCCAAAACTTTAAACAACACACAGCGATGCAACACTGAGCAATTATGCAGAGTCCGCTGGATAAGGAGAAGCAATAGTATTGCCCAGGTAGAAAGTTACAGCCGTGGCTCTCTGGGTAGCACTCTGATTCAGAATGTCGTAGATTCAAATCCTACTTTAAAGACCTGTGCACTTACACAAGGCTGACATTCCAATGCAGTACTGAGGGAATGTAGCACTGTCGGAGGTGCCATCTTTTGGATAAGACGTGAAACGGAGGCTCTGTCAGCCCTCGCAGGTGGACATATAAGATTGAAGAACAGCAGGGCAGTTCTCCACAGTGCCCTAGCCAATACCTATCCCTCGACTGACATCACTAAAAACAGATTATCTATTCATTATCATACTTCTGTTTGAGGGATTGAAAACAAGAAATGCTGGAAATACTCAGCAGGTCTGGCAGCGTCTGTGGAGAGAGAAGCAGAGTTAACGTTACAGAGTTCTGAAATGTTAACTCTTGTTTCTCTCTCCACAGATGCTGCCAGACCTGCTGAGTATTTCCAGCATTTCTTGTTTTTATTTCAGATGTCCAGCATCAGCAGTATTTTGCTTTTATTTTGCTGTTTTTTTTTTAGAGATACAGCACTGAAACAGGCCCTTCGGCCCACCGAGTCTGTGCCGACCATCAACCACCCATTTATACTAATCCTACACTAATCCCATATTCCTATCACATCCCGACCTGTCCCTATATATTTCCCTACCACCTACCTATACTAGGGGCAATTTATAATGGCCAATTAACCTATCAACCTGCAAGTCTTTGGCATGTGGGAGGAAACCGGAGCACCCGGAGGAAACCCACGCAGACACAGGGAGAACTTGCAAACTCCGCACAGGCAGTACCCAGAATCGAACCCGGGTCCCTGGAGCTGTGAGGCTGCGGTGCTAACCACTGCGCCACTGTGCCGCCCTGCGCAAATTGCCTGCTGCATTTTCCCCACATTACAATAGTGACTACACTTCAAAAGTACTTCATTGCCTGTAAAACGCTTTGTCCTGAAGTTGTTAATGCTTGATACAGGATTGTGCTCGAGAATAAACTATTGTTGATTACCAGCCTCTAAATAGGTCTCGATTCTCTTGACAGCACTGGTAGATGCTGCTGTGTACACTAACCAGTTGAATAATACTGAGATTTGTAAAAAGCTGGTTGTCAGGCAGTATGCTATTTGCATGAATAATCAGGACTGTTTCAGAAGTGTGAAAATTTCCATGGCTAAAAGTGATAATGAGAGGATAAATTCCGGGAAGATAAACAGTATAACATTCAAGCAGTAGGCTCATTTAGGATTGTTGACTGTATAAGCTGGCAAACTTTCCATAATAAACTGTGATGACAATTTGTCAGGAAACATGCTTCATCATCCTTAAAAGCTCTGATGGCAGCTATTCCTTCAACCTTGCATTAACGATTCCAATTCCAAACTAGAAGGTTTAAGACTCCACGAGTTTGGAGGAGGCTTTTGTACAGCATAAACACTGGCACAGACTAGTTGGGCCAAAAAAATCTGTGTCTGTGCTGTACATTCAATGGAATTATTTAAACTGAATGATCTCAGTTTCAATTCAAAGCTGCGGGATAGTTAAAGATTATTCTTGCCTAGAAGAAGTAGGACCTACTGTCGGCCAGACACTGGGGGCGGTTGATGACCAGGGTGTTGATGTTAATTATGCAAATTAGCCTTCCTTTTTAGATAAAAAGCTAATGTGATGATCTGTTTCAGTGAGATGCCAAAGAAAATGAAAAAAAGGTAGGAAGGACCCACAGACAATGTCTCAACAGCCAGAGAGCAAAGTATCATTGCCATATTGGTATGTGACACTAGAGGTGGAGGCAGTACACCAAAGGTTCACTAGACTGGTTCCTGGATGAGAGGGTTGTCCTGTGATGAGAGGATGAGTAAATTGGGTCTTTACTCTCTGGAGTTTAGAAGAATAAGAGGTGATCTCATTGAAGCATACAAAATTCTGAAGGAGCTTGACTGGGCAGATGCTGAAAGGTTGTTTCCACTGGCTGGGGAATTTAAAACGCGAGGGCACAGTCAGAGGATAAAGGGCTGATCATTTAGGACTGAGATGAAGAGAAACTTTTTCACACAAAGGGCTGTGAATCTTTGGAATTCTCTACCCCAGAGGGTTGTGGATGCTAAGATGGATAGATTTTTGATCTCTCAGGGAATCAAGGGATATGGGGAGCGGGCAGGAAAGTGGAGTTGAAGCCGAAGATCAGCGATGAACTTATTGAATGGCGGAGCAGGCTTGAGGGGCTGAATGGTCTACTCCTGCTCTTATATCTTATGTTCTTATGTTCAAATCTGTTCTTTCATTAAAAAGTCCTTTGCTACTCTTAACTCTCTTTTTTGCCAGGATCTCTTCAGTCTTTCGTTTTCTTTACAATCTTTAAGCTTTTCTAACTTAAGCTTGTCCTGGTAGTCACATTTCAATGTGCCTTATGTTCTCTCCTGCTTATCCTTGGTGGTATCAAACATTATGGGCCTGAGCCCTTCATTTGGGTTTTGCAGTAGAAAAGGAAAGAAAAGATGCCACAAAAATACTACTCAATCTTGATTTTTCCCGAAGAGAAGAAAACAAGACAATTAATGACAGTGTGCAGTCATCAGCTTGTCAACACAGACCTCGAATCATTTCCCAGCCTATCTCTGTGATCCTTACTTCCATGTGTTCAGATGACTTGAGATGACAGGCCCAAGATCAATTCAGTGAATTTCTGTCTATGTGTTGTGCCTACCTAATCCCAGATCTATTCCATAGCTGTGTCAGACTCAAGTGAAGAGAAGAATCATTGGAATTGTGCACAGTCAAACCACTTTCTTCCTCTGAATACAGTCTCAAACTGAAGCCTCACTGCTGTTGCTATCAGCCACACTCGAGGAATCTGAAGACTCTTTGCGAACAGCATTGGATTCTAATAAATACACGGGTACAATCGTAAGTGTCAGCTGTGACTCTCACCTCTGAGTTAGAAGGTTGTGGGTTCACAGCCCCACTCCTGAGACTTGAGCACCAATCAAGGCTGACACTCCCAGTGCACTACTAAGGGAGTGCTACACTGTCACAGGTGCCGCTTTTTGGATGAAGCGTTAACCTGAGGCCCCTTCTGTCCTCTCAGGTGAACGTAAAGGTTCCAATGGCATGATTTCAAAAAAAAACAGGACAGTTCTCCCCAGTGTCCTGGCCAATATTTATCCCCAATCAACATCACTGAAAAGCAGATTATCTGTTCATTATCACACTGCTGTTTGTGGGAGTTTGCTCTGCTCAAGTTCGCTGTTGCATTTCCTACATTACAAAAGTGGCCATACTTCAAAAGTACTTCATTGACTGTGAAGTGTTTTGGTACACTTTGGAAATGCAAGTTCTGTCTTTCTTTACAATTCTCCAAGAAATATTCCACTTGGATTTCGAACATTTTGTATATTAGGATTTGCACATGATGGCTGGAATTTTAAGGGCCCCTGGGAGACGGGATGGGAGGGGCACCCATAAAATAGCAACAGAAGGCGGCAGGTGGAGTGCCCACCACCCTCCTATCGCCATGTAATTTCTGTCGTGCGGGAAAAGACGGCCTTCCCACCCAGAGGCCAACTGAAGTCCTTTGTAGTGCCTCCACCACCCAGTGAAACAAGGCAGCCCCCCTGAGGGCTTTGGGGCTGGGGGGGTGGGGGGGGGTGGTTGGGAGTCCTCCTCCATGGACAATCTGTGGCCCACGGAGGGACCCCAGCGCCAAAGGCTGCCCCCCCCTCGCCCTCACCGCCAATCTTCCTCTCGCCCTTCAGAACTGCTGAACTCAGAACGGGAGTTCTGATGAAGGGTCATTAACTCTGTCTCTCTCTCCACAGATGAGACCAGATCAGTTGAGTACTTCCAGCATTTTCTGTTTGTATTTTAGATTTCCAGCATCCACAGTACTTTGCTGAAGTTTAACTGTGTTTCCCTCTGGGTGTGAATGGCCTGCTGACTCAAACTTGCCCTCTTGCAATGCTCTTGTTGACAGAAAGGATAAGCTATTACAAGGCATCTAGTTCTCTGACAATGTCACTCAGTAACTATCTACCGGGGACAGAGACAGGGAAGGGGTTTTGGGGTGGTCTGGTTCCCTTCCTTCCTGTGAAAGATTCTAAGCTTGACATGCAGTGAACTGCGAGCATATATCCTCTTCTTTTCATGCTATGGCATATCTTATTTATGCAGTAATGTTTTTTAGGCTAAACTACAGTTACCTTTATAGCACAAATTACACACAGCCAAATCTCTGCACAACCCAAACGCATTAATTCTTTTTCTGCCGTCTACAATTTGTCAATATTAATGAGAATATAACATTCTGTTACAGATAATCTTCTGTTACAGTCTCCCTGTGGCAATTGAAATCCATATCCAGTGGCTCACAGGAAATCTGCTACTTTGAAAAGCTTGTTTATGACCAAAACGTTTTGAGTAAAATTACATCTATGGCCTTTCTAAGCAGTTTCTTGTATTGATTGCAACTTCTTTTCCAGTTGTGTTTTAATCGGTTATTTCTAACAAACAAAAAGCCCAGTCCTCTTTAGTGTGTCAGTCACCTGGTGATCAGGGTTACCGGATAATAAAATGAACACACATCAAAAAAAAAAAATGTCCATCTAAACTAGAGGCTCTGTATGGGTTTCAACCTCAATTGAAGTTTACTAGTGTAAATTAATATTATATGGTTGTTGGATCAGTCCATTCCAAAAAAGGTTTCCTCTTGTGATTTTGCAGCTTCCCTTTATTCTTTTCAGAATCCCGTCGAGCTGACTTAGATATTGCATAATATTCCTGACGGTTCATAAACCATTCTAAAACCACCCTTAGTCTCACCTGCCAGTGAGTGACAGAGCTGGTCATGAGTTTTGTTAAACTGCCACACAACACTGTGATAATCTTCCCCACATATACCATCAGCCACCTCTGGTATCCTCTCCCCAAACATTTCCACTTCACCAATTTCCCGCCTCCTTTAAGACCATCCTTAAAGCATACCACTTTAACAAAGGTTTTCTTCACTTGGCTCTGGATCTTTTTTGTTGTTGTTGCTTGTATCTCTGTGAA
This sequence comes from Heterodontus francisci, assembly GCF_036365525.1. NCBI lineage: Eukaryota > Metazoa > Chordata > Chondrichthyes > Heterodontiformes > Heterodontidae > Heterodontus > Heterodontus francisci. The sequence goes on from NC_090393.1 coordinate 12,867,726, forward strand.
AAGCCTTGGGATATATTTCTGTTAAAGTTTTTACTTAATAAAGACTTGCATTTATATAGTGCCTTTTATGATCACCAGACGTCCCAAAGTGCTTTACAGCCAATGAAGTGCTTTTGAAGTGTAGTCACTGTTGCAATGGAAAAATGGCAGCCAATGGCAGCAAGGTCCCACTAACAGCAATGTGATAGTGAACAGATAATCTGTCTTTTGTGATGTTGATTGAGGGATAAATATTGGCCAGGACACCAGGGAGAATTCCCCTGCTGTTCATCAAAAATAATGCCATTGGATCTTTTACACCCATCTGAGGGGGCAGACAGGGGTGTGATTTGATGTTTCATCTGAAAAACGGCACCTCTGACAGTGTGGCACGCCCTCGGTTACTGCGTTGTGTCAGCCTGGATTTTTGTGTTGAAGTCTGTGGCGTGGGACCTGAACCCACAACCTTCTAACTCAGAGACAGAATTACTATCCACCAAGCCACAGGTGACACCACCATGGTGTTACACCAACGTGCTATGTTGAATGATACTTTTTTAATCCACTGGCTGAAAACCTGAATTTAATTTTTTTAATGAAATTAAAAAGGAACAAATAGAAGATGAATTTGCGAGTAGCTTAAGATGGCCATCTAATTTGCAACACTATATCCTACATTGCAAGGCCTGTGAGGTGGAGACAAAATGTCTGCTCATCCCAGCAAGAAACAAGACTTGGAAAATTTAAGGGAACTGTCTGTTCCCATTAGCAAGGCATCAAGACTGTTACTTGAACAATGGGACCCTCGTTGTGAGAAAGAAATCCACAGACATGGGCTGTTTTAGTTGCAAGAAGAAATACACAGCTAACTACCATGCTTGAATCACTGGTGACTGTCATGTGACAAGCCCCTCTCCCCTCCAAACTGTGTTTTTAAGCTGGTGTCTCTCTGCAGCAGGCTGACAAGCAACTGGACTCTGACAAGTGCAGACCCAAGTGGGGTCCCTCCCTTCTCTCTTTCTCCATTCCAGCTTGCAAGTTTCAAACCCTGCTTGCTGACTGACCACCTCTGCATACTCCGGTTGTAACCAGAGACCCCCTTGAAGGAAATTATCTGCATCGTTGTCTCCAAGAGACCCACCAAATCAGACATCTATCTCTTCAAACCGGAAGCCTCTGGACCACCAAATTTAGCTAGAAGCCAGCCGAATCACCAAACCGAACAGACTGCATGCCATTTTTTCTTACGGACTCTAACTTGACCAATCTACCTTTCACCACTCTGTAACCCATTTGTGAACCTTGTGTGTGTGTGTGTGTGTGTGTGTGTGTGTGTGTGTGTGTGTGTGTGTGTGTGTGTGTGTGTGTGTGTGTGTGTGTGTGTGTGTGTGTGTGTGTGTGTGTGTGTGACTGAAAGTTGGAGCGTAGTTTATTATTTTTCTTAGATTGGTTTAAGTACAATAAATCTAACCTCTTTCTTTGTTAAACTCAAGAAAACCTGTCCGATTGGTTCTTTTTATGATCTTAGCAGATAAATAATCAATCAATCACTCACTGAACCGGCAATTACATACACTTTAAAAAAGAATTAAACCTAACCTGCTGTGGTCAAACAAGGAGAAAGAAAAGAGGGAAGCCCATCGATCCCTCCTCATATGATCGTAACAATGGGCACAATCAGCAATAATTTAATTAATAAAAATCTGGAATTAAAAGCTAGTGAAACCATTGTCGATTGTTGTGAAAACTCATCTGGTTCACTAATGTCCTTTAGGGAAGGAAATCTGCTGTCCTTACCTGGTCTGGCCTACATGTGACTCCAGAGCCACAGCAATGTGGTTGACTCTTACATGCCCTCTGAAATGGCCGAGCAAGCCACTCAGTTGTACCTCACCGCTACGAAGTCAATACAAAGGAATGAAACCGGACGGACCACCCGGCATCGGCCAGGACACCGACAATGGCAAACCCAGCCCTGTTGACCCTGCAAAGTCCTCCTGACTAACATCTGGGCGGCTTGTGCCAAAGTTTGGAGAGCTGTCCACAGACTAGTCAAACAACAACTAGTCATACTCACGGAATCATACCTGAACAACAATGTCCCAGACACTGCAATCACTATCCCTGGGTATGTTCTGTCCCACCGGCAGGACAGACCCAGCAGAGGTGGCGGGACAGTGGTCTACAGTAGGGAGGGAGTTGCCCTGGGAGTCCTCAACATTGACTCCGGACCCCATGAAGTCACATGGCATCAGGTCAAACATGGGCAAGGTAACCTCCTACTGATTACCACCTACCGCCCTCCCTCAGCTGATGACTCAGTACTCCTCCATGTTGAACACCACTTGGAGGAAGCACTGAGGGTGGCAAGGGCACAAAATGTACTCTGGGTGGGGGACTTCAATGTCCATCAACAAGAGTGGCTCGGTAGCACCACGACTGACTGAGCTGGCCGAGTACGAAAGGACATAGCTGCTAGACTGGGTCTGCGGCAGGTGGTGGGGGAACCAACACAGGGGAAAAACATACTTGACCGCGTCCTCACCAATCTGCCTGCCACAGATGCTTCTGTCCATGACTGTATTGGTCGGAGTGACCACCTCACAGTCCTTGTGGAGACGAAGTCCCACCTTCACATTGAGGATACTGTCCATCGTATTGTGTGGCACTATCACCATGCTAAATGGGATAGATTTCGAACAGATCTAGCAATGCAAAACTGGGCATCCATGAGCCACTGTGGGCCATTAGCAGCAGCAGAATTGTACTCAACCACAATCTGTAACCTCATGGCCCCGCATATCCCCCACTCTACCATTACCATAAGCCAGGAGACCAACCCTGGTTCAATGAAGAGTGCAGGAGGGCATACCTCAAAATAAGGTGTCAACCTGGTGAAGCTACAACCCAGGACTACTTGCATGCCAAACTGCATAAGCAGCATGTAATAGACAGAGCTAAGCGATCCCATAACCAACGGATCAGATCTAAGCTCTGCAGTCCTGCCACATCCAGTCGTGAATGGTGGTGGACAATTAAACAACTAACTGGAGGAGTGGTCTCCACAAATATCCCATCCTCAATGATGGGGGAGCCCAGCACTTCAGTGCGAAAGATAAGGCAGAAGCATTTACAACAATCTTCAGCCAGAAGTGCCAAGTTGATGATCCATCTCGGCCTCCTCCTGAAGTCCCCAGCATTACAGATGCCAGACTTCAGCCAATTCTATTCACACTGCATGATATCAAGAAATGACTGAAGGCACTGGATACTGCAAAGGCTATGGGTCCTGACAATATTCCGGCAATAGTACTGAAGACCTGTGCTCCAGAACTTGCCGCACCCCTAGCCAAGCTGTTCCAGTATAGCTACAACACTGGCATCTACCCGGCAATGTGGAAAATTGCCCAGGTATGTCCTGTACACAAAAAGCAGGACAAGTCCAACCCGGCCAATTACCACCCCATCAGTCTACTCTTAATCATCAGTAAAGTGATGGAAGTTGTCATCAACAGTGCCATAAAGCAACACTTGCTTAGCAATAACCTGCTCAGTGATGCTCAGTTAGGGTTCCGCCAGGGCCACTCAGCTCCTGACCTCATTACAGCCTTGGTTCAAACATGGACAAAAGAGCTGAACTCAAGAGGTGAGGTGAGAGTGACTGCCCTTGAAATCAAGGCAGCACTTGACCGAGTATGGCATCAAGGAGCCCTAGCAAAACTGGAGTCAATGGGAATCAGGGAGAAAACTCTCTGCTGGGTGGAGTCATACCTAGCGCAAAGGAAGATGGTTGTGGTTGTTGGAGGTCAATCATCTGAGCTCCAGGACATCACTGCAGGAGTTCCTCAGGATAGTGTCCCAGGCCCAACCATCTTCAGCTGCTTCATCAATGACCTTCCTTCAATCATAAGGTCAGAAGTGGGGATGTTCGCTGATGATTGCACAATGTTCAGCACCATTCGTTAGATACTGAAGCAGTCCGTGTAGAAATGCAGCAAGACCTGGTCAATATCCAGGCTTGGGCTAATAAGTGGCAAGTAACATTTGCGCCACACAAGTGCCAGGCAATGACCATCTCCAACAAGAGAGAATCTAACCATCTCCCCTTGACATTCAATGGCATTACCATCGCTGAATCCCCCACTATCAACATCTTAGGGGCTACCATTGACCAGAAACTGAATTGGAGTAGCCATATAAATACCGTGGCTACAAGAGCAGGTCAGAGGCTAGGAATCCTGTGGCGAGTAACTCACCTCCTGACTCCCCAAAGCCTCTCCACCATCTACAAGGCACAAGTCAGGAGTGTGATGGAATACTCTCCACTTGCCTGGATGGGTGCAGCTCCAACAACACTCAAGAAGCTCGACACCATCCAGAACAAAGCAGCCCACTTGATTGGCACCCCATCTACAAACATTCACTCCCTCCACCACCGACGCACAGTGGCAGCAGCGTGTACCAGCTACAAGATGCACTGCAGCAACGCACCAAGGCTCCTTAGTCAGCACCTTCCAAACCTGCGCCCTCTACCACCTCGAAGGACAAGAGCAGCAGATGCATGGAAACACCACCACCTGCAAGTTCCAGTCCAAGTCACACACCATCCTGACTTGGAACTATATCGCCGTTCCTTCACTGTCGCTGAGTCAAAATCCTGGAACTCCCTTCCTAACAGCACTGTGGGTGTACCTACCTCACATAGACTGCAGCGGTTCAAGAAGGCAGCTCACCACCATCTTCTCAAGGGCAATTAGGGATGGGCAATAAATGCTGGCCTAGCCAGCAACGCCCACATCCCATGAATGAATGAATAAAAAAACGAACCAGCTTAATTTTTAGAGCCTCCTTGAATGCCAACAAATGAGTGCAACTGTCAATGGTGATTAATTTGGCCTGGGGGATGGCTAGTTTCATGGGCGGGGCCAGATTCTAGCTCGATGCCTTTGAGACCTGTGCAAAATGAAAAAAAGAAAATTCTGTAAATACTCGGCAGGCAGCATCTGTGGAGGGAGGAACAGAGTTAATGTTTCAGGTGTTTGAAAGGTTGTCAATCTGAAACATTAACTCTGGCCAGAATTTTGTTCGGCAGCAGAGGCCCCGCCCACCAAAAGTTGGGGGAGAGCCCACCGGGCCTGGAAGCCACGAAGCTATTTTGCGTGTCCCTGGCCCTTAATTGGCCTCGGGTGGGACTTCCGCCCCTCTGAGGCAGGAAGTCCTGCCTTCAAGAGCTGCCGGCCAATCAGTGGCCAGCAGCTCCTCAGCAGTGGTCACTGCTGGGACTGCACCCAGCCAGAAGAGGACCATGGGCTTTGGCCTCCATAAAGGTAAGTGGGGATTTGAGCCTCACCAGCTGGGCCCTGGCGAGGAGGTTCATTCAAGAGGGCACGGGGAGGTACTCCATCGGCGGCAGCTTGTGCTGCTGGGGGGGTGGGGGGCACCTCTGTGGGGCATAGGGTGCCCAATCAGAAGGGCCACCCCCCCCTCCCCACCCCCAATCCCCCGGGGCCCGCAAGGAGGCTGCCAGGAATTAATGAGTGGCTTCCTCAGTTGAAGTCCCCCGGCCGAGCTTCAGTGGGAGGAGGTCCTTAAGTGGCAAATAATTGGCCACTTGAGGGCCTCAATTAGCCGGGGGCGTGGGTGTGGGGCGGGCCATTTTCAACCTCCCCCGTTGCTACTAAAATTGCAGCAGTGACGGGTAGGCGACGGGAACGGCACCCCCCCGCCCCCCACTCAATTCTATGCACACACCCCCCCCAACCCCCCGCCCCCACCACCCACCAGCCCACTCCTGGGGGGAGTGTCAAATTCCAGCCTCTGTTTCTCGCCCCACAGATGCTGCCTGACCTGCTGAGCATTTCCAGCATTTCCCTGTTTTTATTTCAGATTTTCACCATCTGCAGTATTCTGCTCTTGTTTTGTGGGAACTCAATTTGTGCACATCGTAACTTCTGCTTACATTTCTGTGATCCTTTGTGAGGATTACACCAATTTTGGGCGAATTGTACCAAAAACACAAGGCCAACTGAGCAGAAACTACATCGCAGCGTGTCTGGTCCCAGTCCTTACAAGGACTTTGGAGCTGTGCCTGGCAATAACAGATATTTCATCAAAGTGTTGAGTAGCAGAATTCCAGTAACTTAGGCAACATGATCCCCTGTGGAATAGCTATGCTGAAAATCATATTGACAATGATAGGAACATAGGAACAGGAAGAAGCCATTCAACCCCTTGTGCCATTCAATTAGATCCTGGCTGATCTGTAACTCAACTCCATTGGCCCGCCTTGGATCCACATCCTCGATAACCTCACTAAACAAAAATATGTTGATCTCAGACTTGAAATTTTCAACTGAGTCCACTGTCTTTTGGGGGAGAGCATTCCAGATTTCCACTACCCTTTGTGTGAAAAAAATGCTTCCGAGTCTCACTTCAATTTTAAGACTGTGACCACCTTTACTGGACTCCCCACCAGAGGAATTAGCTCCTCTGTATCTTCCCTATCAAAACCTTTTGTCATTTTAAACAGTTCCATTAGATCACGCCTCAAACTTCTAAACCTAGCCTTAGCTCCCGTCAGCTGGAGAAGAGAAACTCAGCCAGAATTACAGTTCCTCTTGCTGTAAAATGAGCTCTTGCTGGCAAGTGTGAATGGACAGGTGTCCTGCGGAGACAGGGTTAGGCTGAGCAGTGATGCTCCCCATCTTCAAATAGCCTAATGGCACTACTAACACTCACAGATGGTACATTTAAGGCACTGGATGGCTCTGAATGCCTCTCAATACATACTCCAGCATGAGTATTAGAACAGTATGAGGGGTGGGGGATGGGGGGGGGGGGGTGGCGGTGTGGAATGAAGGGACGGAGAGTGGGAGAAAGAATAATCCAAAGGGTTAATTGTGTTTGAAGAATCATTCTTACTGTTTTTTAATCTCCCTGTTGAGTCAGATTGCAGTCTAATGATTGACTTCATCTGTGATTCCAGGCTTTTTGAACTAAGTATACAGCAAACATTCCTCTGAACCTGAGGAACTTGTTTATAAAGTAAAAGTGGTTCTAATAGCTTTGGAATGTACCCGGCCATCTTTCTCCCAACCCCCGCCCTTCATTTTCCTCCCTTACTGTCCTAAGGGTGGTTTTCTTTTGCTGGAATATGCACTGAGGGACATCAAGTCTTTCTTAAATCTGTGACCCTAAAACACCAATGGACTCTAGTACCAGTATAAAGTCCCTTGTAAATAAATTGACTCCTTTCATCAATTGCATCTTTCATGTCATGAATCTGCAATGCCAGTTGGCAATTACAATCCTTTTGATACTAGGTCCCTGATGTTAGGCTGGAATGCTTTGAGGAGGCAGTCAGTAGATGTCAGGCATTCCTCTATTGAAAAGGAAGATAATCAGAGCAACAGCCAGCCCACAAGCTAGCTTCAGCTAGCTCCATCTGTGGACATCTAAGGGCAGGTCTTGGCCCTATCTTCTCAGTTGGGGATGGGCGATCACATTGGAACAACCACACAAGAGTGAAGCAAAAGTATATTTTCGAAGCGGAAGCCTGAGTTTCAACCCTTACTATGGATAGACCAAAGGCAATGACATGAACACTGGCTTTGGCAGCACTTAAAATACAATCCTGTTAATACTGGCATTCAAGACCACATAGACTAGAAACAGCACAGATGCATTAACCCAAGGAATTTAAATGTACCCTTACCATCTTTTCAATGGCTTTGAATATCCATGGACACAGATTCAATAAGGAAACAGACAGCAACCATTTGTAGACAACGAATAGAAGCACAGAAAATTTACAGCCATTTACATGTCTTTGACATCTCTAGTAGACCCGAAAGTATCCACCACCATTTTACCAGATATAAAAATTTTATTAAAAAAAAAAGGCATGAAGATTCAGTTTTGGGTTTGATTTGAGGTGAGATACTGTGCATGATTTCATCGAAATCAATGGAAACAGGCAGTTTGGCCCACTCAGTCCATTTTGAGGTTTTTCCACCACATGAGCAATGATCCTAATATGCCCACCCAGATCTCATATCCCCTTATACCCCTTCTTGAGTGATAACAACAATAAGCATTTATATTGTACCTTTAACATTCCAAGGTACTTCACTAGAAACGTGATCAGACAACAATGAACACTGAGGTACAGAAGGAGACATCAGGTGAGCTGGGCAAAAGCATGGTCAAAAAGGTAGGTTTTAAAGAATGGCTTAACGGAGGAGAGAGATGTGGAGGGGTTTAGAGAGCGATTTTCAGTGCATGGGACCTAGACAGCTAAAGGCATTGCCTCTAATGGCAGGGTGAAGAGGGGATGCACAAAAAGCCTGAATCAGAGTGACAGAGAGTTGGGAGAGCAGAGTTACGAGGTAGGTCAGCAAAGATGGGGTGATGGGTGAGCAGTACTTAATGTGGGATAGGATACTGACAGCAGCGTTTTGGATGAGCTAAAGTTTAGAGGGTAGGGGGCAGCCAGGAGAGCACTGGAATAGTCGAGTCTGGAGCTGAAAAAGCCTGAGTGTTTCAGTGGCAGATAGGCTGAGGCAAGGGTGGAAGTAGGCAATACTACAGAGGCAGAAGTATGCGATTTTTGTGATGGTGAGGATATAAGGTTGGAAGCCCAGCTCAGGGTCGAGTAGAATGCTCATGTAACTTACTCTTAAGTGTTAACATGTTCTCCGTCCCAATCATTAACTCTGGTGGTGTACTCCATAGTCACATAGTGCTCTGTGTAAAAATGCTTCTTCTGCTCTCGGTCCTTAATCTCTTACACTGAGTCTTATATCGATGCCCCCACACCTCCCATAACTTGTTCTAAACCCCTCAAATCACTAGAAAAATCTATTTCTATCTATGCTGTCCCATTCCTTCGTAATTTTAAACAGCTCAATTAGAAATCTCGTAATCTCTGTTCCAATGAAACAGCTCCGATTAGTATCAGTCTAGGGCTCTTTTACAATGATTTTAATTATCAAAAGGTTATCTCGGATGGGTTTTTGGAATAGTTCTTTGAATAATTTGTCATTATTACAGGCAACACTCCAAGGAAATTAAGATATGGTGGATTTTGAGTCTTTCTGGTGTTACGCCAATGTGCTTTGTTGAATGATAATTTTCTTTAATCCACTGACTGGAGATCTGAATTTATATTTTTTTAAAGACATTTTTAAAAGACAAGCTGCTAGCAAAGTCATCCTTTCAGCTTAAGATGATCACCTAGTTTGCAACAGTGTATTCTACACTGCAAAGGAATATGAGAAGAGAAACAAAATGTCTGCTAGATCCCCAGCAAGAACAAAGACCCATGAAGTTTAAAGGAACTACTTGTTCCCTCAGCAAGCATGGCAGCTCAACACCACCTTCTCAAGAGCAATTACGGATGGGCAATAATTGTTGGCCACTGCCCCCGAACAACTAAAACAAAATACTGCTAACTGCTCTGTTTGAATGAGACTGACTGTCATGTGAGAAGCCCCTCCCCATCTGTGGTTTTCAGCTGGTGTTTTCTCTGCAGCAGAGGAGAAGCAACTGGACTCTGACATGAGCAGACCCTAAGTGGGAGTCCCTCTCTCTCTCCATTCCAGCTTGAAAGCTTTCAAATCTTGCTTGTTGACTGACCACCTTTGCATACTCCGGCTACAATCAGAAACCCCGTTAAAGGAAATCACTGTCTCCAAGAGTTTCACCAAATCAGTTATCTATTTCTTCAAACTAAAAGCCTCAGGATCACTGAATTCAGCTAGAAGCCAGCTGAATCACCAGACTACACAGACTGTACACCTTTTTGTAGACTCTAACTCAACCAATCTACCTTTCCCCACGCTGTAATCTATTTGTGTGTATGTAAACCCCTAGTGTGTGTGTGAGAGTGAAAGTTGGTGAATTGTTTATTATTTTATTAGTTTGGTTTAGGTACAGTAAAGGTAACTTCTTTGTTAACTCAAGAAAATCTGTCTGACTGGTTCTTGTTATGATCATAGCAAGTAAGTAATCAAACACCTACTGAATTGGTCAGTATATCCAATTTAAGAAATAATTAAACATGTTGTGGTCAAACAAGGAGAGGGAAAAGAAAGAAGCCCTTCAACCCCCCCTCACTTGATCATAACAGGGAATAATGATTCAATCAAACATTATGGACAACAGCAAAATGCCTCTCATTAAACATTAGTAAGTACCCCAGTTATATTTACAGATCAAAGGTCTGTTATAAACTGTCTTTATACAGGAATTGGATGGTGTTTTCCCTCCTCCTCCATCTGTGCAGAGAGAAGCAGAGTTAACATTTCAGGTCAGGTGACCCTTCATCAGAACTGGCAAATGTTAGAAATGTAATAGGTTTTAAGCAAATAAAGCGGGGGTGGGGCAAGAGATAACAAACGGCAAGGTGTTGATAGGACAGAGGGTCACAGAGAATAAATGACCAGAAGGTCATGGAGCAATGGCAACCGGTATGTTAATAGTGTGCTGAAAGACAAAGTGTTAGTGCAGAGAGGGTGCTAATTGACAGAAAAATGAACAGCCCTGGCCTAAAGCACAAACATGAAAAAAAAAGTGGGTGGGCACATGGTAAAAAAATGAATGATGAAACAAACTAAAATAAAATAAACAAATAAAAAAGAAAAAATAACAAAATAAAAAGGGGGGCCCTTCATGCTCTGAAATTATTCAACTCTGTATGTTATCTCTTGCCCCACCCCTGCTTTATTTGCTTAAAACCTATTACATTTCTAACATTTGCCACTTCTGAAGAAGGGTCACTGACCTGAAACGTTAACCCTGCTTCTCTCTCCACGGATGCTGCCAGACCTGCTGAGTATTTCCAGCATTTCTTGTTTTTATTTTAGATTTCCAGCACCTGCAGTATTTTGCTTTTATTTTAGCTTAATAAAGGCAGTCGGGCTTGAGGCACAATATTTTTTTTTAAAAAGCACCTTTCCAATTTTCAATGCTGATTACTAAGTAGGAGCAGATGGAAATGCCAGGTACTTCTTAATTTACTGCACTTTTTGAACAACCAAATAGTCAAATCTGGCATTTTAAATAGCTTTTAATTTTAATTTTGGGCGTCAAGAGCTTTGACACCTTGGCTTATGTTTAAAATGTAGGTTCTGACATTTCAAACTGAGGATATCTGACAGTGATAGCCATGAACAAATTTCTGTGGCACTTAATTGTGTTTGACACTTTGATTCATCACATGGCTTTACGTCTCAGTATCTCAGTAGCGTACAAGTCGCTGCCAAAACCTCCATCCATGTGGTGTGACTGGAAAACAGGCCTGTATTTCATATTCAAATAATTACTCAATGTGAACTACTTGGATTTGTGTATTGCAGTGATTTGGTATTGGGATTCAAATGTCCCAACTGGTAAAATGTTCTGTACGAACAAGCCCCCCGAGCAAGGTGTTCATCAACAGCTGGGTTCCAGTCTACTTAGCTGCTAAATGGTACTGCCATTGTTGAGAGGTTAACTGAAAATCTGCGTGAATGAAAATCCACAGCCCTTCTGGCACATTCCAAACACAATTCCAGAGGGAGCACAGCAGAAGGGCCGTGAATTCAGTATGCCTGTTCCATGGAACCCCGGAGGTTTCCATGGGACTTTTTTGGGGCCAAAGCTTCTGCCCGCTCTGACCAAGGCCAGCAGCATTATTGGAGCTGTGGCCCAGGGGTCAGGAGATTCCCAAGCAGGAGGACACTGAATGGAAGCCAGGTGTACTAGAGACATGGCCTGCGCCCCAGACAATTTGATCATTTTAAACTTTCCTCTTAACAACTTATAAATGGGGCTGATGAGCCAAAGATTTGCCATGTTTCTGGAGGCAAGACCCTGACACCTCCCCTTAGAGATGCTGCTAGGTCTCTCGGCCTGAGGCAAGGGGGTGCCCAACATGCAGCTCTTAGTAGAGAGGGCACCTGCCACTACTACTTAAGTAAGGATCCCTTTGGCCTCATCAACCTTGGCAGAGTCAGTGCTGAAGGTCTCTGGCGGGTGGATCCACATTCCCTAACCCAGGGCATAGAAACAGTAAGAACAACAAAAACTTACATTTATATAGTGCCCTTAACGTAATAAAATATTTTAAGGCACTTCACAGCAGCATCATAAAGCAAAATATGACACCAAGCTACATAAAGAGATATTAGGTCAGGTGACCAAAGTCTTAAAGGAGGAAAGCGAGGGAGAGAGGCAGAGCGGTGTAAGGAGGGAATTCCAGAGCTTGGGGCCTAGGCAACTGAAGGCACGGCTGCCAATGGCAGAGCCATTAATATCGGGAATGCTCAAGAGGCCAGAATTAGAGGAGCGCAGATATCTCGGAGGGTTGTGGGGCTGGAAGAGATTACGGAGATAGGGAGGGGCGAGGCCATGGAGGGATTTGAAAACAAGGATGAGAATTTTAAAACCAAGATGTTGCTTGACCAGGAGCCAATGTAGGTCAGCGAGCACCGCAGTTATAGGGGAAAGGAACTTCGTGTGAGTTCGGATACGGGCAGCAGAGTTTTGTATGACCTCAAATTTACAGAGGTTAGAATGTGGGAGACCAGCCAGGAGTGTGTTGAAATAGTCAAGTCTAGAGTTAATAAAGGTATGAATGAGGGTTTCAACAGCAGATGAGCTGAGACGGGGCGAAGTCGGGCGATGTTATGGAGGTAGAAATAGGTGAATAGGTGGTCAGAAGCTCAACACAGGGTCAAATATGACACCAAGCTTGCGAGTAGACTGGTTCATTCCCAGCTGCCAGGGAAAGGGATGGAGGCGGTAGCTAGGGAACGGAGCTTGTAGTGCGGACTGAAAACACATGCTTCAGTCTTCCCAATATTTAATTGGAGGAATTCTCAGCTTATCCACTAGTGGATGTCGGAGAAGCAGTATGATAATTTAGCAATCGTGGAGAAGTCGAGAGATCGTGGTGAGGTAGAGCTGAGTGTCATCAGCGTACATGTGAAAATTAACAACGTGCTTTTGATTGATGACGCCAAAGGGCAGCATGTAGATGAGAACTAGGAGGGGGACAAGATAGATCCTCTTGGGACACCAGAGGTAACGGTGCAGGAGCAGGAAGAGTAGCCATTGAAAGCGATTCTCTGGCTACGATTAGATAGATAAAAATGGAACCGAGAGCAGTCCCGCCCAGCTGGACAACAGTGGAGAGGCATTAAAGGCTGCAGACAGATTAAGAAGGATGAGGAGAGATAGATGATCTTTGTCACAGTCACATAGGATGCCATTTGTGACTTTGATTAGAGCCATATTGGCACTGTGGCAGGGGCAGAAACCTGATTGGAGGGATTCCAACATGGAGTTCCAGGAGACGTGGGCATGCATTTGGAGGCGACATCATGTTCAAGGACTTTGGAGAGGAAAGGGAGGTTGGAGATGGGGCGGTACTTTGCAAGGACGGGGAGATCAGGGTTGGGCTTTTGAGGAGAGGGGTGATGACGGCAGATTTAAAGGAGAGAGGGACAACACCTGAAGAAAGAGAACCATTAACAATATCGACTAGCATGGGAATCAGGAGGGGAAGTTGAGTGGTCAGCAGTTTTATGGGAATAGGTCAAGGGAACAAGAGGTGGGTCTCATGGACAAGATGAGCTTGGAGAGGGCATGAAAGAAGATAGGAGAGAAACCAGAGAAAGATACAAGTTCAGGGCTAAGGGAGGGGAAACTTTAGAGGAGGTTTGGCCCGGTGGGCTAGTGGAAGGGAGGGAAGTGGAAGAGGCAGCTGATTGGGTGGCTTGATCTTAGTGACAAAGAAATCCATGAACTCCTTGCATTGTTGTGGAGGTGAAGGTGGAGGGGACAGGGGAGAGGGGTTCAAGAAGATGGCTTTCAATCGAGAAAAGAAGCCGGAGGTTATATTTGCATTCCAGGATGATCCTGGAATAGTGAGCAGTTTTAGCAGATGAGAGCCGGACCCAACAGTGTTTTAACTGGTCCAGCCACATCTGGCGGTAGATAGCTAAACCAGTTGTCCACTGTAACCTTTTAAGTCTGTGTCCCTTTGACTAAAGGGAGTGGAGATGAGGGCTGTATTGGGGGAACGGCCAGGGTGAGAGAGAGTAGTGGTTTTACTGGGGACTAGGGCATTGAAGGTGGAGTTGAGGGTGAGGGTGCAGTTGAGCAAATCAATAGCTGCAGCAATGTTATGGCAAATGGAGGGCCAAAGGCTAGACAGTTGGGATTTTAAAAGTGTAGTTGTAAGTGAATTGGCGGGATAGTTTTTTCCAGGACAAGCCATGGTTGTCTGGTCTTTGATTAAGGACTGGCCGTGGGAAACTTTGACCATTTCAAAATACTTTTCCAATTTGCTGGTACACACAGATCAACAGAACAATCAGTCACAAAGAATGCTGAACATAATTTGGTACCAGCTCAGATAGAAGCGAATATTCGAGTGCGACTATGACTTGTATGTAACTAGTTAAGCTTCCTTCAGATAAGTAAATTAAACCTCCTGCAAACGAATATTTAAAGAAATATTTTATCTGCGTGGGCTGCTATTGAAACAATGTATGTGCCGAACCAGTAATTATAATTTTGTTTGATAGCAGACTTCAGATTTATTAAACTCATTATTATTACGCCAACCTGAAGTTATTTAATCTCTGACAGCTTTGCACCTCACTTCATTTAAGTGATGCACAATACTTTCAAAAATGCTTCAAGGTTTATATCCAATGTACTGGTGGAATAACAATGGTATACGTACACTGCTTACCTGTTTTCTCACATCTCTCAAAAACAGATGTGAGGACAAGTACAAACCCAGGCACAAATCCTAAAGCCTAACCATAACCATAATGGGCGGCACAGTGGCGCAGTGGTTAGCACCGCAGCCTCACAGCTCCAGGGACCCGGGTTCGATTCCGGGTACTGCCTGTGTGGAGTTTGCAAGTTCTCCCTGTGTCTGCGTGGGTTTTCTCCGGGTGCTCCGGTTTCCTCCCACAAGCCAAAAGACTTGCAGGTTGATAGGTAAATTGGCCATTATAAATTGTCACTAGTATAGGTAGGAGGTAGGGAAATATAGAGACAGGTGGGGATGTTTGGTAGGAATATGGGATTAGTGCAGGATTAGTATAAATGGGTGGTTGATGTTCGGCACAGACTCGGTGGGCCGAAAGGCCTGTTTCAGTGCTGTATCTCTAATCTAATCTAATCTAACTATGTGGGCATGACAACTGAGGCCAACCCACCCTTGTCTGACATCCATAAGCACTCCCTTGGACCAATTTTCCACTCCTTTGACTCAGGATGTCCAAAGATGATTGCAGTATCCCCATCACCTCAGCAGACATCAACACAGATAAGGATCGAAGTTTGAGCTGTTATCACCTCAACCAATCAGTAGTCACGCCATGTGGTCCATCTATTCATGGAGCCATTGGTTCGGTGTTAATTTTATTATTGGTATGGTGAAGGTGAGCTCAGTTTGTACTGTGCAAACGAGAGGAAGGATTATGGATTTGGCCAGAGCCACAACATGATACAGTTTATCCACCCCTATTCTTAAGTGATATGTATCCTTAAAGCATCTACTGTCCATCTGTATTCATTGTAAACATTCTTCAGCATCAGCTCTTGGACTGCAATCAGTGAGATCTTCAAACAACTGTCAGGAGGAAAATGAGGCAGATTTTATTGGATCCCGCAGCCTTGGATTTCAGAGACTCAAACCTTTCAGCCACATCGACATGAAATATTTATATATGTATACATAAATAAATATGTGTGTGTGTATATATATTATATATATATATGTGGAGAGAGAGATAGATAGATAGATATCAGTTGTTCACTGGAATCTCACAGTGGGAATAAAAGCTTCCATAGGCATAACGCTGTCGACAAGCAGAGAATTACTGATACGCACTGCTAGAACATCCTGCAACAAACAGAATAAAAGAAATTGGATCAGCTTGGGTTGCTGAGAGGACTGAGTGTTTACAACAGAGTATAAGGTCTGGACACATGCAAAGAGAAAAAAAAGAATTGCATTTATATAGTGCCTTTCATGATCAGGACTCCTCAAAGCATCTCATAGCCAAGTAAGTATTTTTGAGGTGCAGTCACTGTTGTAATACAGAAACATGGCAGCCTATTTGCACCCAGCAAGCTCCCACAAATGGCAATGTGATAATGACCAGATAATGTGTTTTTGTGATGCTGATTGAGGGATAAATATTGGCCAGGACACTGGGGAGAACTCCCCTGCTCTTCTTCAAAATAGTGCCGTGGAATCTTTTATATCCACCCGAAAGGTCAGACAGGAGGGATAAAAACCTAACCCGAAAGGTAGCACCTCCAACAAAGGAAGTGGAGATGAGGGCCGTACGGGGGAATGGCCAGGGTGAGAGAGAGTAGTGGTTTTATTGGTTTTTTTGAGGAGAGGAGTGATAAAGGCAGATTTAAAGGAGGGAAGGGCAACAAATGCAGTGAGAGAGCCGTTAACAATGTCGGCTAACACGGGGACCAAAAGGGGAAGTTGGGTGGTTAGCAGTTTCGTGGAAATAGGTCGAGGGAACAGGAGACGGGTCTCATGGACAAGATGAGCTCCGAGAAGGCATGAGGAAAAATAGGAGAGAAACCAGATAAAGATCTGAGTTCGGGGCTGGGGGAGGGGAAACTTTAGAGGACGTTCGGCCCGGTGGGCTAGTGGAAGGGAGGTAAGTGGCAGAGGCAGCTGATCGGAAGGTCTTGCTCTTAGTGACAAAGAAGTCCATGAGCTCCTTGCACTTATTGTTGGAGGTGAGAGTGGAGCACTCCCTCAGTTACTGCACTGCGGTGTGAGCCTGGATTTCTCTGCTCAAGACACTGGAGTGAAACTTAAACCAACAGCCTTCTAACTCAGAGGCAAGAGTGCTACCCACTGAGCAATGGCTGACAATAGGTAGAAAGGTTAAATTTCACAAATCTACAATTGCACATTTAGCATACAATGAAATCTATGCCATTGATTTTTTTTCAAAATATTTCTGATTTTATTTTAGAGATACAGCACTGAAACAGGCCCTTCAGCCCACCGAGTCTGTGCCAACCATCAACAACCCATTTATACTAATCCTACATTAATCCCATATTCCCTACCACATCCCCACAATTCTCCTACCACCTACCTACACTAGGGGCAATTTACAATGGCCAATTTACCTATCAACCTGCAAATCTTTGGCTGTGGGAGGAAACCAGAGCACCCGGCAAAAACCCACACAGTCACAGGGAGAATTTGCAAACTCCGCACATGCAGTACCCAGAACTGAACCCGGGTCGATGGAGCTGTGAGGCTGCAGTGCTAACCACTGCGCCACTGTGCCATGATAAAGTATAAAAAGTGTCATCTCTGATTTACTGAAATTACATCCCTACATTGGCATTTAGCCATATGCCCCATGGCACCTTTGCTCTTTTATCGCAAATGATGTAGGCCAAAAGGCTCTTAATTTTTGTCAAGAAGCTCTCCCAGATTCAGGCTGCATCCCCTGAAGTTCTGTGCTGCGGCTCAGCTCTACAGTCAGGTGGTATTAGTCCTGAGAATTCCATTTTGCAAAAGTACAAATTTGAAACGATTGTGAATCCAAATTGAACATTTGTGTTCACTTTTGGAGCTGCATTCCTTCTCATTCTGCAATTCGGATGAGTGTGACTATCACTTTCCTTCACGCTGATGGCACATTTTTCACCCATAACCAAGAATCGTTTTGCTTTAAAGAGAAAAGTTTCCACGAGCCTAAACTGGTCCAAACTCAGCCATATTTGGATGCTGATGAAGAAACATGAAATGGCCCAATTTAGTTTGGGATCCGATGGAAGGTATTGTTGAGTCACAGGCAAAGATTTTGTGTTTTGGGTTTTGACCCCAATATCACACCACACCATGTTGGGACCAACAACCCGACATCGATTTTGCCTGGATTGGCCAATTAGTGGCCAGAGGCTGCGCTGACTCTTCAATTGAGGATGGCGGACAGACTTTCAAAACTGGAGGGCCAATGGGAGGCTCTCAGGCATGGAAGGAGCTGCAGCATGCCATTGCAGGTAAGGGAGAGGGCGCCTCCATCTTGAGGTGCCCTCTCTGCAGCCTTTAAAACATTTGGGAGAAAAAAATGGGCACGGCTGTCAAGCCACCATGGTGGGATGGTGGTGGGGGGAGCCCCTCTACAGGGTGGCCTGCAGCCACAGCTGTGGCCAGATAGGTGGGGGTGGGGGTGGAGGAGAGGCAGCCTCATAGCCTACCCTGGACTGCTGGCACACCGGTCTGCTGCCGGTAGGCCACCTCCAAGCATCTTCCATGCTCCTGATACCGCAGGGGGCCCGCAGATGACTGGAAAATTCCGCCTCTGATCATTGACCTTAATTATCTTGGTCTTTTAATTATCTTAACAAGCTACCCAACGCATGCAGGCAGGTCGTTGTTCCGCGCTCAGTTCAGCTTGCAGGAAAATGTCTCGGATCTGGATCTGGATCTGGCACATTGGCCAGCTGGTGGGGCGAAATTATGTGCCCACCTGCCTCCATTCCCTCTCCCATATCAGAGCGAAAATCCTGCCCGTAGTTTCCTCAAGAACTGTGGAAATTGAATGTGTGAAACTTAGATATTGTCAGAAAAGTTCTCTCTTTGATCCACGGCCTGATCTCAGCCAGCAATGATATAATTGGGTTGAATGACGCAGGGCAAAGAAGAAGAAAATTCACCAGAGTTTCCAGTCTCTGGCAGGAGCACACGTATGTGGACTCTTGGCTGAACATGGGATCAGACTGGGCTGTGATGCCCACATAGTTAAATATTCTGATCAGACACTCTCTCAAGGCTGACATCCCATAAATAACACATTTATCGGCTAAATGTTGAAGGTGACTTCCAGAGATGGAGCTGTACCTCAGAGTACACCTTCAGGAGAGGTGAGGAAACTGGCAAAAATGTTCTTTACAAGAAAAATATCCTGGGCGTACCTTTAACCCTTCAGTGTTTCGACAGTAATTTGATGGTGTGGATCGCCTGCCCATTGTAGAACCTACTATTACGACCAGGTGAGAAAGGGGTCTAGGGGTCCCTTTTAGCCTTCACCTGGTCTTACTGTAACAGGGTTTAATTTTAAACACACGTGTTTTTTAGCTCACCTTGGTGAATCCTTGTTCACTGCTTTCCAACTATAAGGCAAAGAAACCAGCACAGCAGGCTTTCTCAGGTTTAAAGAAGAAAAGTTGAAACTTATTGAACTTAAACCTAAACTCTAATTCGGTTGACGCCTACGAATACATGACGCGCCCACTCTAGCATGCATACACGATGCAACATGCAAATAGAGACTGAAAAGAGCAGAAGAAAAATAAAGTGGAAATGTTTGAGGCAATGTCTGAAGAGTTGTTGTTACAGTTCTTCGAGCTCACTGTAGAGTCCTTGATTGTAGTTAGATCTTGCTTTTTGTTGGGGCCCAGTATTCTTCTTAAACCTTGTTTGCTGTAGAAGACTTTTCCCTCTTGGGGATCATGTGTCTTCAATGGATTCAGAGGCTTGTGAGAAAGAGATGGGAGCTGACAGGAGAGAGATCTTCTCAGTCCAGGAGCAAACAGACTTTCTGCCCAAACTGTTTGCATAAATTCAAAAAACTCAGGTTGCCCAGCAGGTTAGTCACGTGACTAGCTGGTTTGACCATGTCCGTTTGTGTATTCAGCCATCTTAGCATTCAACCTGGAATGTGAGCTCCCCCACCTTCAAAGTCTGGTGATCAAAAGTCCATTGTGGGTTGATGGTCAGGAAATGGCTGTTTTGTCCTTCCAAACACTGTCTGTTAATATGCAAATGTTTTTTTCCAGCCACAGTTGATCTGTTCAACAAGTCCTTTCTTCACTCCAATGACAGTTTAAAATCAATATTCATGACAAAATCAATGTGCTCCGTTCTTGGCAGGTAGGGGCCTAGCATGACACTACCAAATTTCCATTCCGTTAAAGTCAATGGGCAGCGATCTACTCCGTCAAGTTACTGCCTGGCACTAAAAATGGAAGTTAACACCACTGGGTGGCCATACCAGATCAACACACATTAATATAGTGGAGTCCCTTCTTTCTTCAAGCTTTCTCCCTCACAAGCCACTCACCCCTTCATTAACACTGGCTCTTCAATTTACCCTTTGGAGCTTGGATTCTCCATTCGGGGGTGCCACTTCTACCTAACAGACTGTTTACTAATATCCAGTCACTACCTCATTGCTGTTTGTGGGAGCTTGCTGTGCACAAACTGGCCACCATGTTTCCTACGTTATAACAATGACTTCACTTTGAAAATACTTCAGTAGATGTGAAGTGCTTTGCATAGAATTACATTGGATATATAGCACAGAAACAAGCCATTCGGCCCAACCAGTCCATGCCGGCGTTTATATGCCACTTGAGCCTCCTCCCACCTTTCCTCATCTTACTTTATCGACATTACCGTCTATTCTCTTCTTCCTCTGATGCCTATCTAGCCTCCCTAAAATGCAGCCATGCTATTTGCCTCAACCACTCCCTGTGGTAGCGAGTTCTGCATTCTCACCATTCACTTGGTAAAGAAGTTTCTTCTGAATTCCCTGTTTGATTTTTTTGGTGACTATCTTGTATCGGTGGCCACTAGTTTTGCTCTTCCCCAGAAGTGGAAATACACTCACTGGGTCTACTCTATCAAAGCTTTTTTTAATTTTAAAGACCTCTCTTAGGTCACCCCTCAACTTTCTCTTTTCAAAAGAAAAGAGACACAGCCTGTTTTTCCTTTCCTGATAGGTAGAAGGCTTTTGGATACCTTGAGGTCATGAAAGATGCTATAGAAATGCAAATCTTTCTTTCAAGTCTACCTTTACGGTAACGCGATTCACCAGGTTTCTATAGGTTAAACTGCTTCTCACACAGCAGGATTACCTTATCTGGTGGATTTTGTGAGGTTTCCTTTCTCTAGGCATTCTATTAAGGGAATTAATTCCTCTTCCCTCTACATTTCAGTACCTGGAAATTATCTGTCCTTCAGGCTAAGACTTTTTGAAAACCTCTTCAAGAAATTTGCTTCTTCTTCCCCCACTTCTACCCCATAATAGTAAATCTTTGTCTCGCATCAGCTAACAATCTCAAGGTCCATGCTTTCAATCAGTGCAAGGTTCACAAATATTTCTATCTGCAAAACCTACTTGTGCATGTTTCATTGTATCTTTCATTGCCAAAGCAAAGAAGGGTACATGCTGTATGAAAGTCTGGCACACAATTTTGCCTCCATTTCTTGGAATATATATAAGGAGACAGTCAGAATCTCTTTCATTGACAAACACAATCTCTTCCTGCTCACTGTTTTCCTTATCAGAAGACATTCATCCAGCAGCAGAGTCAGAAACCAAGGTTGCCTTGCCTCAGGGCTGTGCAACTAGTCCTTTTATCTGATTCATCTAGTTAGTTGAATTCATTATTTGCTGTTCAGGAGAGCTAACTTACTGGGTATCCTGCATTAAGCCCAGTGTTTTCAATTGTTTCACTAAAGCTAAACCCATTAAAAATTGAGTAATACAGCACTCTTTCCCCGGTTAAAGGCGGCCCAGGCAGTGTGATCTTCAGCTTGTGCTGGCTCTTTGAACGATCTATCCATTAGTCTCAGTTCCCTGCTCTTGCCCCATAGCCCTGCAGATTTTATCCCCTTCAAGGATTTATCCAATTCCATTTTGAAAGTTAATATTGAATCTGCTTCCATCACCCTTTCAGGCAGCGCATTCCAGATCACAACAACTAGAGAGCAAAAAATTCTCCTCATCTCTTCCTCTGGCTCTTTTGCCTATCACCTAAATCTGTGTCCTCTGGTTACTGATCCTTCTGCCATTGGCAATAATTTCTCCTTATTTACTCTATAAAAACCCCTCATGTTTTTGAACACCTCTATTAAATATTCCCTTAACCTTCTCCGCTCTAAGGAGAATAGCCCAGCTTCCATTGACTTTTATGTGAGTGTCAAGGTTTGAGATCACCATGTTCAAGTTATTGACCAGGAAGTGTGTTCATCCAATATAATATCTGGAGATGCCAGCTGTACTTTAAAGTCCTCTACTTATAAACATTTACAGTGAGTGAGTCCATGAAAAACATTCTGTATATTGTTCCATGCCATTTGTGAGATCCTTAACCATGTTTGATGAGGTTGCTCAATTGGGGAAACTTAATGCATGCATGTAGAAAAGCATTACTTTATATTTACATGTGAACATATGAACTAGGAGCAGGAATAGGCTATTTGATACTTCGAGCCTGCTCCGTCATTCTATAAGATCATGGCTGATCTGTTTGTGGTGTTATGATCAAGTGGGGAGGGGTCGAAGGGCTTCCCTCTTTTCCCTCTCCTTGTTAGACCACAAAAGGTTTAATTCTTTTTTAAAGTAAATGTACTGGCTAATTCAGTAGGTGTTTGATTACTTGCTGTGATCATAACAAAATTTTCTTAAGTTCAACCAGGAAAGAGGTTAACTTTATTGTACCTAAACTGAACTAATGAAAGTAATAAACTACTCACCAATTTCCACTCATACAAATACACTAAAGGTTTACACACACACAAATAGGATACAGAGTGGGGAAGGGTAGATTGGTTGAGTTAGAGTCCATAAAAAGCGGTATACAATCTGTGGCATTTGGTGATTTGGCTGGTTTCTAGCTGAATTCAGTGGTCCTGAGGCTTTTAGTTTGAAGAGGTAGATGACCGATTTGGTGAGTCTCTTGGAGACAGTGATGCGGTTGATTTCCTTTAATGGGGTTTCTGATTGTAGCCAGAGTATGCAAAGGTGGTCAGTCAACAAGCAGGATTTGAAAGCTTTCAAGCTGTAATAGAGAGAGAGAGAGAGAGAGACCCTCACTTAGGGTCTGCTCATGTCAGAGACCAGTTGCTTCTCCTCTACTGCAGAGAAATCACCAGCTTAAAACCACAGATCGGGAGGGGCTTATCACATGACACTCAGTGATTCACACATAGCAGTTAGCAGTATTTCTTCCGGCTAAAAGAAAAAAGAACAAGCAGATCCTTTAAACTTCCTGGGTCTTGGTTCTTGCTGGGATACGAGCAGACATTTCATCTCCCTCCTCACAGTCCTTTGCCAATGTAAGAAAGTGTTGCAAACTAGATGATCATCTTAATCTGCCAACAAAGTCATCCTTGTACTTTTCTTTTTTAAATGTCTTTTGAAAAAAATACAAATTCAAATCTCCGGTCAGTGGATTAAAGAAAATTATCATTCAACAAAGCACATTAGCATAACAGTGGACACAACTCCACTTTTCTGCCTACCCCCGATACCCTTTGACTCCCTTGTTTGTTAAGAATCTGTCTACTTCTGCCTTAAAAACATGAAATGACCCTGCCTCCACTGGTCTCCTGGGAAGACAGTTACACAGACTCACGACCCTCTGACAGAAAAAAATTCTCCTCATCTCTGTTTTAAATGGGAGACCCCTTATTTTTAAACTGTGCCCCCTAGTTTTAGTCTCTCCCATAGGTTATACAATGTTCTGTCCTTAAGTACAATACTAAATCCTCTTTCTCACTCTCCTCACCAAGATCTGGGAATACTTTCTAATTTTATTTTGTACAACATCAATAACTTACATTTAGATTTTTAGATTAGAGATACAGCACTGAAACAGGCCCTTCGGCCCACCGAGTCTGTGCCGAACATCAACCACCCATTTATACTAATCCTACACTAATCCCATATTCCTCATATATAGCACCTTTAAGATAATAAAATGTCCCAAGGTGCTTCATAGGAGTGTTACCAAACAAAATTTGACAATGAGCCACATAAGGAGATATTAGGTCAGATGACCAAAAGCTTGGTCAAAGAGGTAGGTTTTAAGGAGTGTCATAAAGGGGGAAAGAGAGGTAGAAAGGCAGAGAGGTGTAGGGAGGGAATTCCAGAACTTAGGACCTCAGCATCTAAAGACACGACCCCCAATGGATGAGTGATGGAAATTGGGAATGTATAAAGGGCCAGGATTGGAAGAGCACAGAGCTCTCAAAGGGATGTAGGCAACGTATCCTCTAATTTTTTTTTGGAGTGCATGAGCAATTTATTTAAGTGCATGGCCCCTTTAAATTTTTTTGTGCAGCACAGTAACTTAAAGGGGCCAACTTGTGTGGCTGCACAGCTTAGGGGGAGTATTGGTTGTGGGGCCAGAGGAGATTACAGAGATAGGGAGGGGTGAGGCTATGGAGGGATTTGAAAACAGGGATGAGAATTTTAAAATCAAGGCATTTCTTTACCGGGAGCTAGTGCCGGTCAGCAAACACAGAAGTAATAGGTGAACAGGACTTGGTGTGAGTTACAGTCTGGGCAGCAGACTCCTGAGTGACCTAGGAGGCTTTCTCTCATGTAGATATTGCTGGGCCTTGCTTTGCTGGCATCACCTCAATTTCTCCTGCCTCAGTCTTCATAAAAGAAGCAATCAGCCAAAGAATTGCAGGGGTAACCAGATCAGTGACTGTGTGATTAGGTCCTAGGATTCACTGTCACTTCATCTGTAAATCAAGACATTTTCTGTCTGGGAGTTCTTCATTGTAACTGATCCCTTTTTGTGCTACTTTTTCCCCAATGAGGCTTGCTTTCCAGATCATATTGCTCTTCGAGTTTATAGTTTGAGATTGTTCAGCTGAAGTTCTATAGCCCGACATATTGATGCTGCATTTGCCTTCGATCTCCAATGCATACTTTTCAATCATGTAACATGGTTACAGTCACAGTACTGCCCTGGTGATCTCTGACATTCTCACTGCGAAAGAAACATTCACTGTAAAAAGAATTCTTTTGCGGTTCAAATTCGAAGGCCTACAGTCCAGATGCAACCCCAATTCAAACACAACTTTATTAAACTGTGATGTCTTGTGGTGAGAAACAAAAAACTTGTTCATTGACAAATTAATGGAAAAGCTAGCATTACGCACCAACTATCGACCATGGCTTAGTGGTTAGCACTCTTATCCCTCAATTAGCAAATTGTGGGTTGTAGTCCTGCTTCATAGACATGAGCATGAAAACTATGCTGGCACTACAGTGCCTGCACTGAAGGGATGTGGCATTGTTAGATGAGGCATTAAACCAAGGCCTGTCTAAGGTGGAATAAAAGATCTTCTGGTGTTACTTTAATGGAGACAGCAGGGGCATCAACATTTTTCCTTCAACCTATGTCACCATAAACAGAATATCTGGTCATTACTACGTTGCTGTTTGTTAGACTTTGCTGTGCGCAACTTGACTACTGCATTTCCTACATTACAAAAGTGACTAAACTTCACAAGGAACTTCATTGGCTGTAAATCTCTTTGGGATGTCCTGAGATTGTGAAAGACCCTATACCAATGCAAGTCTTTCTTTTCAATACTGACACAGTTTACTTTGCGCTCTGTGTTATGGAACTATTGGACCTTTTTGTTCCTAATATCAATTGAAGGAATTTTTTTTTATTTGTTTGTGGGATGTGGGCATCACTGGATAGGCCAGCATTTATTGCCCATCCCTAATTGCCCTTGAACTGAGTAATTGCTGGGCCATTTCAGAGGCCATTTTTAAGAGTCAACCACATTGCTGTGGGTCTGGAGTCACATGCAGGCCAGACCAGGGAAGGACGATGGATTTCCTTCCTTCCCTAAAAGACATTAGTGAACCAGATGAGTTTTTACAACAATCGACAATGGTCACCATTAGACTAACCTTTAATTCCCGATTTATTAATTGAAGTCAAATTTCACCATCTGCTGTGGTGGGATTCAAACCTATGCCCCTAGAGCATTAGCCTGGACTCTGGGTTACTAGTCCACTGACATTACCACGACACCGCTGCCTCCCCAACCAACTTTCGAAGGAAAAAACATAAGAACAGATCAAAGCATAAAAGCAAATCAGAGTTATAGAGGTGACATTGATTGCTGTTCCTAAGAATTTGCTATATTATTACTGCATTTTGACTGCTTTACTCATGAGTCCCTCATTTTCAGAATTTTCAGGGAACATACTTGTCAAGCGTAGGCTTCCCAAAAGAGATCTGAATGATACATTAGTAACACGTGGGTAGGCAGCGCACTGTCACCGCAACTGATGTGTGCCTTTGAATAACTCTGTTCATTAGCTCCCTGCAATGGCTGATCTGGTAAAGACACTGCCTAGTGTGGTGCTGATCTATGTAGGCGAGGAAGTTTCCCAATGTTTCATCACTGCTTTACAATGAATTCATGACTTTCAGACAGGGTGGCATGCTATTCTCAAAACACTGTTTTCAAAAACATGGAAAATTCCTATAGGATTTTGTCATAGAGTTATACAGCACAGAAACAGGCCCTTCGGCCCATCGCATCCGTGCCAGCCATCAAGCACCTATCTATTCTAATCCCATTTTCTAGCACTTGGCCCGTAGCCTTGTTTGCTATGTCGTTTCAAGTGCTCATCTAAATACCTCTTAAATGCTGTGAGGGTTCCTGCTTCTACCATCACTTCAGGCAGTGGGTTCCAAATTCCAACCACCCTCTGGGTGAAAAAAAAATTCTTCAACTCCCCTCTAAACCTCCTGCCCCTTACCTTAAATCATTGCCCCCTGGTTATTGACACCTCTGCTAAGGGAAAAGGTTTCTTCCTATCTACCCCATCTATGCCCCTCATAATTTTGTATACCTCAATCTGGTCCCCCCTCAGCTTTCTCTGCCCTAAGGAAAATAACCCTAGCCTACCCAGTATCTCTTCATAGCTGAAATGCTCCAGCCCAGGAAACATCCTGGTGAATCTCCTCTGCACCCTCTCTAGTGCAATCACATCCTTCCTATAGTGTGATGACCAGAACTGTACACAGTACTCCAGCTGTGGCCTAACTAGCATTTTATACAGCTCCATCATAACCTCCCTGCTGTTATATTCTATGCCTCGGCTAATAAAGACAAGTATCCCATATGCCTTCCTAATCACCTTATCTACCTGTGCTGCTGCCTTCAGTGATCTATGGACAAGTACACCAAGGTCCCTCTGACCTTTTGTACTTTCTAGGGTCCTACCATCCATTGTATATTCCCTTGCCTTGTTGGTCCTCTCAAAATGCATCAGCTCACACTTCTCAGGATTAAATTCCATTTGCCATTGCTCTGTCCATTTTACCAGCCCATCTATATCGTCCTGTAATTTAAGGCTTTCCTCCTAACTATTTATGACACCACCAATTTTCATGTCATCTGCGAACTTACTGACCATACCTCCTATATTCACATCTAAACACTACAAACAGCAAGGGTCCCAGCACCTATCTCTGCGGTACACCACTGGTCACAGGCTTCCAATCGCAAAAACAACCCTCGACCATCACCCTCTGCCTCCTACCACTGAGCCAATTTTGGATCCAATTTGCCAAATTGCCCTGGATCCCATGGGCTCTTAAAATTAAATAGCACAGAAGGAGGCCATTCAGTCCATTTTGTCTGAGCCAGCTCTTTGAAAGAGCTATCCATTAATCCCACTGCTGTTTCCCCCGGCCCTGCAGTTGTGTGTTTAGAAGCCTGCCAAGCAAATGGTGAATCTGTTTTATATTTTACACAAGCTAATATTACACTATAGTAAAACTGGCTCTGCTGAGGGCCAGACCAAAATACACATAAAGCTCATGTGGGAATTAACTGAAATAAAGCCACTGACTGGTAAATAGTAACAGACATTTGAAAGATGTTGACACTTCAAAGTGTGAATGGAAATTTACTGAGTAGTTCAAGTAACGTGTCTGGCAAATAATGTTTCGTTCAAATATAGTGTCAGGAATCTGCAAATAATGTTGATTTTTTTTTTAAGGTGACATATTTGGTGACAAAGGGCTAGAGGAAATACCAAATTGATTGCAAACACAGTTTCCTGCTCGTTTTTGTTCAGAAAGTCTCTGAGCAAACAGCATTTGCACTGAGTTGGTCGAGAGAAAGTAAGCGTCAAGGTGCTTTATGATTGTAGGTTAGGTTCTACTGGTCTCTGAGGCACACTTTGTTTCGCTGTCAGGGCTAAGGAATAGAAAACCATTGCTGAAGTTTTCACAGTAATTTTACTGTAACACTGTTTCATTCACTGAGTTGCAGGGCAGGTGATCTGGAACACTGCATTTACATTCACTCAAAAGCACCTTCGAACGGCTGAGTGCACTGTGATTCGATGCTATATTGAATTTTGTCAGTGACTAACTGTATTAACATCTCCCGCAAAGGCCCTTTCCCCTTTTTCCTCGAATAATGGTAAATATCTGGGAGGAGGGCGGGGGTAACAAAATGGACCTCCCCCAGCTTAAATAGGTAACGATTTTCGGTGGTAGAAAAAAATAATTTGGGACAAAATCAATAGTCACATGGAGTTAATTAACGAAAGCCAGCATGGATTTCTTAAGGGAAAATCATGTTTAACTAACTTGCTGGAGTTTTTTGAGGAGGGAACAGAGAGGGTTGATGAGGGCAATGCTGTTGATGTGGTGGTGTACATGGACTTTCAAAAGGCATTTGATACAATCCCACACAGCAGACTTGTGAGCAAACTTGTAGCTCATGGAATAAAAGGGACGGTAGCAACATGGATACGAATCTGGCTGAGTGACAGGAAACAAAGAGTAGTGGTTAATGGATGTTTTTCGGGCTGGAGGAAGGTTTGTAATAGAGTTCCCCAGGGGTCAGCGTTGAGAACCTTGCTTTTCCTGATGATACGAAACTTGGAAACTGTGAAGAGGATAGTGTCAAACTTCAAAAGGTCAGAGACAAGTTAGTGGAATGGGTAGACAGGTGGCAGATGAAGTTTAATGCAGAGAACTGTGAGGTGATTCATTTTGGTAGGAAGAACATGGAATATAGAATAAAGGGCACAATTCTAAAGGGGGCGCAGGAGAAGAGGTGTATATGTGCATAAGTTATTAAAGATGGCAGGACAGGTTGAGGGAGCAGTTAATAAAGCATGCAGTATCCTGGGCTTTATTAATAGAGGCATAGAGTACAAGAGCAAGGAAGTTACGTTGAACTTGTATAAGACACTAGTTCGGCCTCAGCTGAAATATTGCGTCCAATTCTGGGCTCCGCACTTAAGGAAAGACGTGAGGGCATTGGAGAGAGTACAGAAGAGATTCATGAGAATGGTTCCGGGGTTGAGGAATTTCAGTTCTGAGATCGATTGGAGAAGTTAGGACTGCTTTCCTTGGAGAAGAGAATGCTGAGAGGTGATTTGATAGAGGCATTCAAAATCATGAGGAGTCTGGACAGAGTAGATAGAGAGAAACTGTTCCCACTCATGAAAGGATCAAGAACGAAAGGGCACAGATTTAAAGTATTGATGAGGAGAAATTTCTTTACTCAGAGGGTTGTGAATCTTTCGAATTCTCTATCCCAGAGAGCTGTGGAAGCTCAGTCACTGAGTATATTTAAAACAGAGATTGACAGGTTTCTAAATGCCAATGCCATAAAGGGTTACGGGGATAGCGTGGGAAAGAGGCATTGAAGTGGATGATCAGCCATGATCGTATTGAATGGCGGAGCAGGCTCGATGGGCTGAATGGCCTTCTCCTCTTTCTATGTTCCTGGGAAAGGCAAAAAAACACAGGGAAAAATCCTTAGGCAAAAACAATGGAAAATGCCTCTCTGATCTGCAAAGATGATCAGACAATCTCTAGGAGACCACAGTGACTGGATGACATGACCTCTAATGATCTGCCTACCTTCTTTATGTAGACATGTTAGCCACTCTCAGGGACTCAAGATCCCTTTGAACTTTTCTGAGGTTGGGGCGAAGACACATTATTGGGGCTGAATATAGTTCAAGAAGCCAGGCTGTATTTTAACTGAAAACATTAGTTTATAGGAGTCTTTATCTGGCCCTGCATGCTAGTTCACTCATTCACTATAATGGGTTGTGCTAAATATACAAATATTTATCTCCCTTGACACAGTGAACATGGGTAGTCACGACCAAGTGCAGTCTTCAGGTGGAGTTCAGAGGAATGCACTTCCCATTTTGAAGTTGTCCATTCTATCTTTAGTTTGATATGAAACTTCGATTTTATGTTATTATTTATAGTCAAAAAACAAAACTTGTGGCAATATGGGAAGTAAAATTGATTGGAACATAGGCTGAGGAGCTAGGATGTGCAAAACCGAGGTGCCAAAGCACCATCAGTGGTGGGAGGGTGAGTGTAACATTACTTGTTCCTTTGGTGAGTGAACTATTGTACGATTCACAAGAATACAAGTAAATCCAAAGAAAGCATGTTTTTTTTAATTATAACTTAAACTCAAACATATATCTATATACGCAGCTACTACAGGAGCACACCTACACACATCTTAACTCTATCAGGCTACACCCACAATTCTCTGGTCAGGTGTGATGCGACATCACTTCCTTCGGTGACTCTTCACTTACAGGCTCTTAAGGTGATCCCACAACAGTGGGTTTGCATAGGCAGTTTCCATTATAAATATAGTCAAGAACTTACAAATGTGTGAAAAATGTAAGAACAAGGAATAAAGTTTTGCAGACACCAACTGCAATCAGATATATTTTTGATATATTATAGATAGGTACGGGTAGTTGTTAGTATGTACACTAGATGGCTCCATTCTAGGAGTCCATTTTCAAGTTGCTGCTAGCTGTTTTAACTTAGCAATTTGCCCTGCTATACAAAGAGCTTTACTATGTAGTTGGCTGTGTAGTACTTGACCTGCGAATGCTCAGTATCGACATTGGGTAGCATAATTGGAAAATATGTTTCACTCCTCAACACTGACGTGTTTCATTTAAACATAAGCACACAGTCATGCAAAAAAAATACCCATAAATTATTGGATCGGTTCATCATAAAAACTCTTCATTCAGTTGGAACAATTCCTATTATGGTTGTTTTCCCCATCCATTCTTCACAAGTTATGTTATTATTGAGGAAGCTAAGGAATCTTTAATTGACATGCAAAAGATGGCTTGAGAATCCCAGAATTGGGCGTTATTGAGACAAATGGTGCCTTGCACATCACTTTTCCCATACTGAGACTGGCATCATTTTTAAGCACAGAATTTAAGACAGTTTCTTCATCAATGAAATAATTTCTTCAACAGTTTGAAGGTATGATTGAACAGCAAGAATGTTGAAGAACTGACCCAGCTTATCTCCCATTCTACAATACAGTGACCCTGAACATATATTGTTTTTGCTTTAACATTGCTGTTTCACTTATTTAACATAGAACAGCTTCAAGAGACCATTTTAGGCTCTTAAACCTTTTGAACATAACTTTCATTTGCATCCCAGAAGGACGTCCCGGAGGTTATTTCCCTTTACCAAGGATCCTACCTTTGTTGTAGAGCGAGCCATCAAAGTAATAGCTTCCGGTGTAATAGCCTGTGGTGAGTTCCATGAGGTGACGGCCCCACGTGTTTCCTGCTCCTGGAAAACTGGCCAAGGCCACAAGGCGTTTCGAGCGAGCAGGCAGAAAACGTCTGTCCATGCAACGGTTATCTGGAAAGAACAAATGCATATGAATTGTATGTACCATCTACCAGATGCACGGCAGCAACTCACGAAGGCTCCTACAATAGCACCTTCCAAATATGTTACTTCTACCACTGATAAGAACAAGGACAGCAGGTGCATGGAATCTCCAAAGTGTCCGAGTTTCCCTCCAAGCCACACACCATCCTGCCTTGGAACTATATTGCCGTTCCTTCATCATTACTGGGTCAAAATCTTGGAACTCCCTCCCTAACAGCACTGTTGGTGTACCTACACCACACTGACTGCAACGGTTCAAGAAGACAGTTGACCACCACCTTTTCAAGGACAATTAGAGATGGGCAATAAATGATGGCCTTGTCAATGACGTCCACCTCCCATGAATGAATTTAAAATAAAATCTGAGAGAAATGACTTGACATGATGAAAGAGGAAGCAAAACCTGGCCAATATTGCAGGTGAGATAGTAGCATTCTTTGTTGGCTTTGGGCACTTCAAGGTCAGCTCCCAGACCAGTATCAGACTATGGCCCAACTAAGGTAATTGTCAGTAGTCTTTAGATGAAGACAGCTCCTCTTTCCTCCATGATCTCCATCAAGTAGGGAAAACTTTTATTTTAAATGTCAAGAAATGTATTCTTATTTCTTTTCAAGAGGTGTAGGTGGAGCACTTTGAACATAGAAACACAGAAAATAGGAGCAGGAGTTGGCCATTCGGCCCTTCGAGCCTGCACCGCCATTCAATACGATCATGGTTGATCATCCAAACTCAGTACCCTGTTCCCGTTTTCTCCCCATATCCCTTGATTCCTTTAGCCCTAAGAGCTATATCTAACTCTTTCTTGACTATATTTAGTTATTTGGCCTCAACTGCTTTCTGTGGTAGAGAATTCCACAGGTTCACCACTCTCTGGGTGAAGAAATCCCTCCTCATCCCAGTCCTAAATGGATTACCCCTTATCCTTAGACTGTGACCCCTGGTCCTGGACTCCCCCGCCTTCGGGAACATCCTTTCTGCATCTAGTCTCTCCAGTCCTGTTAGAATTTTATAGGTTTCTATGAGATCCCCTCTCATTCTTCTAAACTCTAGCGAATACAAGCCTAATCGACCCAATCTCTCTTCATATATCAGTCCTGCCATCCCAGGAATCAGTCTGATGAACCTTCTCTGTACTCTCTCCATAGCTAGAACATCCTTCCTCAGATAAGGAGACCAAAACTGCACACAATACTCCAAATGTGATCTCACCAAGGCCTTGTATAATTCAGTAAGACATCCTTGCTCCTGTACTTGAATCCTCTCGCGATGAAGGCCAACATACCCTTTGAGTTCTTAACTTCCTGCTGCACCTGCATGCTTACTTTCAGTGACTGGTGCACAAGGACACTCAGGTCTCGCTGCACCTCCCCCTTTCCCAATCTATTGCTGTTCAGATAATAATCTGCCTTTCTGTTTTTGCCACCAAAGTGGATAAATGTGAGGTTATCCACATTATACTGCATCTGTCATGTATTTGCCCACACACTCAACCTGTCCAAAATATACTGGAGCTTCTCTGCATCCTCCTCACAGCTCACACTCCCACCCAGCTTTGTGTCATCTGCAAACTTGGATATATTACATTTAATTCCCTCATCTATATCATTAATATATAGTGTGAACAGCTGGGGTCCTAGCACTGATCCCTGCGGTACCCCACTAGTCACTGCCTGCCACTCGGAAATAGACCCGTTTATTCCTACTTTTTGTTTCCTGTCTGCCAACCAATTCTCTACCCACGTCAGTATCTTACCCCCAATTACATGTGCTTTAGTTTTGCATGCACAAAATGTCTCTAGACTCTCTTTTCTCTTTATCCTTGTTTGCAAATCCCTCCATAGCCTCGCCCCACCCGATCTCTGCAATTTCCTCCAGCCTTACAATCCTCGGAGATCTCTGTGTTCCTCTAATTCTGGCCCCTTGTACATCTCCAATTTTACTCATTCCACAATTGGCAACTGTTCCTTTAGCTGCCCAGGCCCTAAGCTCTGGAATTCCCTCCCTAAACCTCTCCAACTCTCTACCTCTCTCTCCTCCTTTTGGACATTCCTTAAAAAACGCACCTCATTGACCAAGGTTTTGGTCACTTATTCTAATATCTCTTACTGTCAAATTTTGTCTGGTTATGTTAGTGTTTGGAGTAGATCAAGGCCCCTACTGTAACTAGTATTTTTTATAGGGAGTAACTAAGCAATCTAAAGGTAAGTCATGGCAGGAGAGCTCGCACCCGTGATATGCTCCTCCTGCGCTATGTGGGAAATCAGGGACGCTTCACTGTCCCTGACGACCATGTGTGCAGGAAGTGTATCCATCTGCAG
The DNA here is from genome assembly GCF_036365525.1 of Heterodontus francisci. Lineage (NCBI taxonomy): Eukaryota > Metazoa > Chordata > Chondrichthyes > Heterodontiformes > Heterodontidae > Heterodontus > Heterodontus francisci. Next base: position 12,901,571 of record NC_090393.1, read on the forward strand.
CTATTGGCTACCCGCATTACGGAGCTGGAGCTGCGGGTGGATTCACTGTGGAGCATCCGCGATGTTGAGGACGTCGTGGATAGCACGTTTAGTGAGGTGGTCACATCGCAGGTAATGGCTGCACAGGCAGAAAAGGGATGGGTGACCACCAGGCGGAGTAGTAGGCGCAGGCAGGTAATGTAGGAGTCCCCAGTGGCCATCCCCCTCTCTAACAGATATACCACTTTGGATACTGTTGGGGGTGATGGCCTCCCAGGGGAAAACAGCAACAGCAAATTTCATGGCACTACAGATGGGTCTACTGCACAGGAGGGGAGGAAAAAGACTGGGAGAGCCATAGTGATAAGAGATTCATTTGTAAGGAGAACAGACAGGTGTTTCTGTGGCCGCAAACGAGACTCCAGGATGGTATGTTGCCTCCCTGGTGCTAGGGTCAAGGATCTCTCGGAGCAGCTGCAGGACATTCTAGTTTAGTTTTAGTTTAGAGATACAGCACTGAAACCGGCCCTTCGGCCCACCGAGTCTGTGCCGACCATCTACCACCCATTTTTATACTAATCCTACACTAATTCCACATTACTACCACATCCCCACCTGTCTCTATATTTCCCTACCACCTACCTATACCAGGGGCAATTTATAATGGCCAATTAACCTATCAACCAGCAAGTCTTTGGCATGTGGGAGGAAACAGGAGCACCTGGAGGAAACCCACGCAGACACAGGGAGAACTTGCAAACTCCACACAGGCAGTCCCCAGAATTGAACCCGGGTTGCTGGAGCTGTGAGGCTGCGGTGCTAACCACTGCGCCACTGTGCCGCCCACAGTCTGAAGGGGGAGGGTGAACAGCCAGTGGTCGTGGTACATGTTGGTACCAGCGACATAGGTAAAAAAAGGGATGAGGTCCTGCAAGATAAATTTAAGGAGTTAGGAGCTAAATAAAAAGCAGCACCTCAAAGGCAGTAATCTCAGGATTACTTCCTGTGCCACGTGTTAGTGAGTATAGGAACAGGAGAATAGACCAGATGAATGCGTGGCTGGAGAAATGGTGCAGGAGGGAGGGATTTAGATTCCTGGGACATCGGGACCGGTTCTGGGGAAGGTGGGACCTGTACAAGCGGGACGAGTTACACCCAGGCAGATCCGGAACCGATGTCCTCGCGCCAGCGTTTGCTAGTGCTTTTGGGGAGGATTTAAACTGGAATGGCAGGCAGATGGGAACCTGAGCAGGAAGACTGAGGAGGAAACAAGGAAAGAAACGAAAGACAGGAAACAAAAAGGCAAAAGTGGAAGGCATAGAAATCAAGGGCAAGAAGCAAATAGGGCCATTGTGTTAAATAATGCTAAGATGACTAAGAATGTTAAAAAGACAAGCCTAAAGGCATTGTCTCTCAATGCGCGGAGTATTCGCAATAAGGTAGGCGAATTAATAGCGCAAATAGATGTATATGGATACAACATAGTTGCGATTATGGAGACATGGCTGCAGGGTGACCAATGATGGGAACTGAATATCCAAGGGTATTCAATATTTAGGAAGGACAGGCAAAAAAGGAAATGAGGTGGAGTAGCATTGTTAGTAAAAGAGGAAATCAATACATTAGTGAGGAAGGATATTAGGTCAGAGAATCCTGATGTGGAATCTGTATGGATGGAGCTAAGAAACACCAAGGGGCAGAAAATGTTGGTGGGGGTTGTATATAGACCCCCAAACAGCAGTGGTGATGTAGAGCATTAAACAAGAAATTAGAGCCGCATGCAATAAGGGTGCAACTGTAATTATGGGTGATTATAATCTACTTATAGATTGGGCAAACCAAATTAGCAATAATACAGTAGAGGAGGAATTCCTGGAGTGTATACTTGATGGTTTTTTTGGACCAATAAGTTGAGCAACCAACTAGAGAACAGGCCATCCTAGACTGGGTATTGTGTAATGAGAAAGGATTAGTTAACAATCTTGTTGTGTGGGGTCCCTTGAGGAAGAGCGACCATAACATGATAGAATTCTTCATTAAGATAGAGAGTGAGAGAGTTGATTCCGAGACTAGGGTCCTGAATCTAAATAAAGGAAAATATGAAGGTATGAGGCACGAGTTGGCTATGATAGATTGGGGAACGTTACTTAAAGGATTGACAGTTGATAGGCAATGGCTAGCATTTAAAGAGCACATGGTTGAATTACAACAATTGTTCATTCCTGTCTGGCGCAAAAATAAAACAGGAAGGGTGGTTCAACCGTGGCTTACAAAAGAAATTAGGAATAGTATTAGATCCAAGGAGGATATGGGCGGCACAGTGGCGCAGTGGTTAGCACCGCAGCCTCACAGCTCCAGGGACCCGGGTTCGATTCCGGGTACTGCCTGTGTGGAGTTTGCAAGTTCTCCCTGTGTCTGCGTGGGTTTTCTCCGGGTGCTCCGGTTTCCTCCCACAAGCCAAAAGACTTGCAGGTTGATAGGTAAATTGGCCATTATAAATTGTCACTAGTATAGGTAGGTGGTAGGGAAATATAGGGACAGGTGGGGATGTTTGGTAGGAATATGGGGTTAGTGTAGGATTAGTATAAATGGGTGGTTGATGTTCGGCACAGACTCGGTGGGCCGAAGGGCCTGTTTCAGTGCTGTATCTCTAATCTAATCTAATCTAATCTAATCTAAATATAAAATGGCCAGAACAAGCAGCAAACCTGAGAATTGGGAGCAGTTTAGAATTCAGCAAAGGAGGACAAGGGGATTGATTAAGAAGGGGGAAAATAGAGTATGAGAGTAAGCTTGCAGAGAACATAAAAACTGACTGTAAAAGCTTCCATAGATATGTGAAGAGAAAAAGATTAGTGAAGACAAATGTGGGTCCCTTACAGTCAGAAACAGGGGAATTTATAATGGAGAACAAAGAACTGGAAGACCAATTAAATACATACTTTGGTTCCGTCTTCACAAAGGAGGATGCAAATTACCTCCCAGAAACGTTGGGGAACATAGGGTCCAGGGAGAAGGAGGAACTGTATGAAATCAGTATTAGTAGGGAAATTGTTGGGATTGAAGGCCGATAAACCCCCAGGGCCTGGTAATCTACATCCCAGAGTACTTAAGGAAGTGGCCCTTGAAATAGTAGATGCATTGCTGGTCATTTTTCAAAATTCTATAGACTCTGGAACAGTTCCAATGATTTGGAGGGTAGCTAATGTAACCCCACTATTTAAAAAAGGAGGCAGAGAGAAAACAGGGAATTACAGACCGGTTAGCCTGACATCAGTAGTGGGGAAAATGCTAGAGTCCATTATAAAAGATGTAATAGCAGAGCACTTGGAAAACAATGACATGATCAGACAAAGTCAACATGGATTTACGAAAGGGAAATCATGCTTGACAAATCTACTGGAATTTTTTGAGGATGTAACGAGTAGAATAAATAAGGGAGAACCAGTGGATGTGGTGTATTTGGACTTTCAGAAGGCTTTCGATAAGGTTCCATATAAGAGATTAGCGTGCAAAATTAAAGCACATGGGATTGGGGGAAAGCTACTTACATCGATAGAGAACTGGTTGTCAGACAGGAAGCAAAGAGTAAGAATAAATGGGTCTTTTTCCCAGTGGCAGGCAGTGACTAGTGGGGTACTGCAGGGATCAGTGCTAGGACCCCAGCTATTCACAATATAGATTAATGATATAGATGAGGGACTTAAATGTAATATATCCAAGTTTGCAGATGACACAAAGCTGGGTGGGAGTGTGAGCTGTGAGGAGGATGCAGAGAAGCTCCAGTGTGATTTGGACAGGTTGAGTGAGTGGGCAAATACATGGCAGATGCAGTATAATGTGAGGTTATCCACTTTGGTGGCAAAGACAGAAAGGCAGATTATTATCTGAACGGTGATAGATTGGGAAAGGGGGAGGTGCAGTGAGACCTGGGTGTCCTTGTGCACCAGTCACTGAAAGTAAGCATGCAGGTGCAGCAGGCAGTTAAGAAGACAAATGGTATGTTGGCCTTCATAGTGAAAGGATTCGAGTACAGAAGCAAGGATGTTTTGCTGCAATTATACAAGGCCTTGGTGAGACCACATCTGAGTATTGTGTGCAGTTTTGGTGTCCATATCTGAGGAAGAATGTTCTTGCTATGGAGGGAGTGCAGCGAAGGTTCACCAGACTGATTCCTGGGCTGGCAGGACTGATATATGAAGAGCGTTTGGGTCGATTAGGCTTGTACTCGCTAGAGTTTAGAAGAATGAAAGGGGAGCTCATAGAAACCTACAAAATTCTAACAGGACTGGACAGACTAGATGCAGGAAGGATGTTCCCGATGGAGGGGGTGTCCAGGACAAGGGGTTATAATCTAAGGCTAAGTTCTAAGCCATTTAGGACTGAGATGAGGAGAGATTTCTTCACCCAGAGAGTGGTGAACCTGTGGAATTCTCTACCACAGAAAGCAGTTGAGGCCAAATCATTAAATATATTTAAGAAAGAATTAGATAAAGTTCTTAGGGCTACAGTGATCAAGGGATATGGGGAGAAAGCGGGAACAGGGTACTGAGTTTGGACGATCAGCCATGATCGTATTGAATGGCGGTGCAGGCTCGGAGGACCGAATGGCCAACTCCTGCTCCTATTTTCTATGTTTCTATGTTGCTCTGAAGCACCTTTACCACATTAAAGCCACTATATAAATGAAAGTTGTTGTTAAGGATCACATGCCAGTAACAGAAACTAACTGACTTTCACGGCATTTTAATTAACGGAAGGATAGTCCAGAATGTTCTGTAACTGGCATGCAATCCTCCCCATCCAATTTTCCTCTCTGCGCTCCTCCCAGGCAGCATCTAAATGTTAAAGAGGAAGATCTATCCCAAAATGTCTAGGTGAACAGGAGCCAAAATGAGGCTATGTTAGATCACAGAATCATAGAACTGTTACAGCGCAGAAGGCCATTCGACCCATCGTGTCTGTGCTGGCTCTCCTAAGGAGCAATTCATGTACTGCCACTCCCCCTCCCTCTTCACACATTCCTGTACATTCCTCCTCTTCATATAAGGGATATGATTTTATGGTTCTTTTAAACAAAGGTTGGGCTAACTTTTCATTCTCTTAGTTGGCTGCAACAGAATTCAACATTTTGGCTGAGGGGGAGAAAAGGTCCCTAATGGAACTATCTACCCATCTTTGCTCTTTCATATTCACAAAGATTCACAATGTAATTTAGACAGGCAGTGCTGTTTCCTCACAGGGAGTGAGAACAACTGAAACCTTCTGCATCTTTTTTTTGGTAACAGTAACTTCCATAAATGATAGAAAACATTTTCACAATGTGTCATCACATTGCAGTGTAAAGAAAAATGGGTTTTCAAAAAGACACAGTGCCCCTTTGACACGTTTGAGCACTCTGAATTGGGGGAGGGAGACCAGAGTTTTAGTCAAGTGACGCCTACCTCCACTCCCGCATGCTGCCCATTTCTCAGTAGACAGGTGGACATACATTGATATCAAGTAGTCGAAGGTGGATAAAGACAGATGACTCCCTGTGCAATATCTTTGCAGCATCCATCTTGAGAAGTTGAAATAACACTGTTCTACTTGCAGAATTAAAGTGGGTGATGACAAAATAAGTCCTGTTGTGGCTCACTGTGAAAACTTCAGTTGCATTGGACATAAGAACGTAAGAAATAGGAGCTAGAGTAGACCCCTTGAGCCTGTTCCACCATTTAATAAGGTCATAGCTGATTCTCAACCTCAACTCCACCTTCCCACACTATCCCCATTTCACCTGATTCCCTTCTTATCCAAAAATCTATCGATCTCTGACTTGAACACACATATTGACTGAACATCCACAGTTTGCTGCAGTAGAGAATTCCAAAGGTTCATAACCCCTTGAGGGAAGAAATTTCTTCTCATCCCAGTCCTAAATGGCCACCTCCTTAATCTGAGACTGTGGCCACTAGTTGTAGACTCCCTAGCCAGGGAAAACATCCTCCTAATATGTACCCTGTCAAGCCCCTTAAAAATTTTATATGTGTCAATGAGATCGCCTTTCATTCTTCTGAACTCAAGGGAATATAGGCCTAGTCTATTCAATCTCTCCTCATTGGACAATGACTCTAGCTAGTTTACTCTAATATCCTATTTTATCTTCATCAGTTTCTACATCATCCTTTGCTGAATTTTAAAATCCTCCCAATTGTCAAGCTTACTATTCTTTTTAACAACATTATAAGCCTCTTCCTTTAATCTAATCCTACCATTAACTTCTTCCGTTAGCCACGGTTGGATCATTTTTCCTTTTTTTTAACTCCTTAAGAAAATGTATAATCATGAATTCAATCTTTAAATGTTTGATTGCCTCTCTACTGTTATTACTTTTGATCTAGTTTCCTAATCTTCCTTAGCTAACTCGGCCCTTATACCTACATAGTTTGCTTTGTTCAGATTTAAGACACTATTTTCAGACTTAACTAAATCACTCTTAAATTCAATATAAATTTCTATCATATTTTGATCACTCATCCCCAGAGGCTCTTTAACTACAAGGTTATTAATTAACCCTGCCTCATTCTACAAAGCTAAATCTAAAATAGCCTGTTCCCTTGATGGTTCCTTGACATACCGATCTAGAAAACTATTTTGAATGCATTTCATGAACTTATCCCCCACACTATTACTGCAATATTGGTTTCTACTGTTGAGGGCCTATAATCTACTCCCACTATTGCTTCCATCCCTTGTTGTGCCTTAGCTCCATCCAAATTGATTCCATGTCTTCATTTTCCTAGCTAAGATCCCTTCTTCCTACTATCTTTATCACATCCTTCATTACCAGGGTTACCTCTCCTCCTTTTCTATTTTGCCTATCTCTTCTAAAGGTTAAATATTTAATTCCCAATCTTCATCAATCTCCGATCAAATCTCTGTAATAGCTATTAGATCAAACCCATTAATTTCTATCTATGCTATTAGTTCATCTATTTTGTTGCAAATACTTCATGTATTCAGATATAGTGCCTTTAGCTTTTTTCTATTTTTCCCTGATGTCATTCTAGTGACTAATGCCCTATTATCTTTAAGATCTCTGTTCCTTTCAGACTCACTTAAGCTGATTTTTACCCAAATCACTACTCTGCTCCACAGCCTTGATATTCCTAGAGTCATAGAGTCATAGAGTTATACAGCACAGAAAAAGGTCCTTCGGCCCATCGTGTCTGTGCCGGCCATCAAGCACCTACCTATTCTAATCCCATTTTCCAGCACTTGGCCTGTAGCCTTGTATGCTATGGGTTTCAAGTGCTCATCTAAATACTTCTTAAATGCTGTGATGGTTCCTGCCCCTACCACCTCTTCAGGCAGTGTGTTCCAGATTCCAACCACCCTCTAGGTGAAAAAATCTTTCCTCAAATCCCCTCTAAACCTCCTGCCCCTTACCTTAAATCTATGCCCCCTGGTTATTGACCCCTCCACTAAGGGAAAAAGTTTCTTGTTATCTAATCTAGCAATGCCCCTCATAATTTTGTACAGCTCAATCATGCCCCTCCTCAGCCTTCTCTGCTCTAAGGAAAACAACCCTAGCCTTTTCAGTCTCTCTTCATCGCTGAAATGCTTCAGCCCAGGCAACATCCTGGTGAATCTCCTCTGCATCCTCTCCAGTGCAATCACATCCTTCCTATAGTGTGGTGACCAGAACTGTACACAGTACTCCAACTGTGGCCTAACTAGCGTTTTATACAGCTCCATCATAACCTCCCTGCTCTTATATTCTATGCCTTGGCTAATATACGCAAGTATCCCATATGCCTTTCTAACCGCCTTATCTACCTGTGCTGCTGCCTTCAGTGATCTATGGACAAGTACACCAAGGTCCCTCTGACCTTTTGTACTTCCTAGGATCCTACCATGCATTGTATATTCCCTTGCCTTGTTGGTCCTCCCAAAATGCACCACCTCACACTTCTCAGGATTAAATTCCATTTGCCACAGCTCCGCCCATCTTATTGCTTCTGAATTTACTGTTTCCTGAATGCTCCCACAACACCCACCCACTCTCCTAACTTCAATAGTTTAAAGCCCTATCTACTGCCCTAGTTATTTGATTTGCCAGGATAATGATCCCATCCCAAAGGAACAGCTCCCTCTTTCCCCAGTACTGGTGTCAGTGCCCCATGAATTGAAACCCCCTGTATATATGAATTACTCTCAATCTATTCATTAAAAAATGGGTAGATTCACAGTAAAGTGAAGTGCGCACGCACACAGACACACACACACACACTACAAAGAGGCTGCTGGCACAAAGAATGAGTTAGGGATTGTTGGAAATGCAGGATAACCAGATAAATCTGCATGCAGGTTACAAAAAGATGGGGGTGAAAGTTCCTTAGGCCATTGGATACAATGACATCAGTGATGTTCTCCTCCACTGAAGTTTTCTAATGAAATTGGGAAAGGAAGAATCTAGAAATATTGAGCAGGGGAATCTTTACAGATGCATTTACAATGTCACTTAACAACCAGAAGAATACTTGCTGAAGATAAATTCTACTGTTGATGTTAGATTGTTGCAGTGAGGTAATTATTCATTCAATAGCTTCTGAGAGTACAGCAATGGTACATGGTCGGTTTCTTGCTCTTCAAATATTCCTAGAACCTCGTCCAATCCCTGATATGTTAGCTGATCTCAGCGGCAGGTGGGATTCGAAAATTAGCTTCAGTGCCACTGGGGTAGGGCAGGTTGACAAAACAATCAGGAAGGTTCCCCGCTGTTTGGCAGTCAGCAATGGAGTCTGCGCATGTTGGGAAGGGACGAGATTGCGTTCACCTGTGATGTTCCCCCCACCCCCCACCCCCATGGTCGAATGCCCCAACAATGCTCACAAACTGGCACTTGGTGAGATCCCAGTGAGCAGCCATAGAACTGCAACACCGAGTGAGAGAGGGGAGTAGAATGGGCAAAATATGAAAGAGCAATTAAGTCCGAGGGAAATAAATCAACATTTTATTTTCCAGGTGAAACTTGGGGGTGAAGGAGAATTCAGCATTGCCAAGAAACTTGGCCAAATCTGTCCCTTCATTAAATTACCTTTACTATTGGTTTATTTGCTTACTGCTTGATAAGAGTGTAAGAATATAAGAAATAGGAGCAGGAGTAGGCAATTTAGTGCCTGCCCCCATGAGGCCATTCAACAAGATCCTCTACCTTAACTCCACCTTCCCATACTATTCCATATCCCTTAATTTCCTTCGCACCCAAAAATCTATCGATCTCTGTCTTGAATATACTCTATGACTGAGCATCCACAGCCTTCTGGTTTAGAGAATTCCAAAGATTCGCAAACGTCTTGTGAAGAAATTTCTTCTCACCTCAGTACTAAGTTCCACTTATTCTAACCCTATAGAACCCTGTGGAGCAGATTCCCCAGCTTGATTGTCCCACATTTCGGTGATTCCACAATTCCAGCAGGAAGACACGTTCCCAAGGAGCAGGCATTGGAGGCAGGGCAACAACACTGTAATGCAAACTCTCCGATCTGTGCTCCCTGTGGACAGGACTCCCCGCTGGGAGCACGCCACCACTCATTTTGATCTGGTTCAAAATATTTCTGATTTTATTTTAGAGATACAGCACTGAAACAGGCCTTTCGGCCCACCGAGTCTGTGCCGACCAACAACCATCCATTTATACTAACCCTACAGTAATCCCATATTCCCTACCACCTACCTACCACCTACCTATCTCAGCAGCAGATGAGGTAAGGCAGGGTTGGAGTCGGGCAATGTTACAGAGGTGAAGGTCAGCAGTCTTGGTGATGGAGTGGATTATATGGTCAAAAGCTCATCTCAGGGTCAAACACAACACCAAGGTTGTGAATGGTCTGACTCAGCTAGGGGCAATTTACAACAGCCAATTTACCTATCACCTACAAGTCTTTGGCGGTGGGAGGAAACCGGAGCACCTGGCGAAAACCCACGCGGTCACAGGGAGAACTTACAAACTCCGCACAGGTCGTACCCAGAATCGAACCCGGGTCCCTGGAGCTGTGAGGCTGCGGTGCTAACCACTGCACCACTGTGCCGCCTGTTACAAAGAAAATCCTTTGCTTTTGTATTGCATGAGCAGAAATTTTCTCGAACTAAATATTGGGAAGACTGAAGCCATTGTTCTTGGTCCCCTCCACAAACTCCATTCCATGTCCCCCATTTCCATCTTTCTCCCTGGCAACTGTCTGAAGCTGAGTCAGACCATTCGCAACCTTGGTGTTGTGTTTGACCCTGAGATGAGCTTTTGACCATATAATCCACTCCCTTGCTTTTCATTGCTCCATCATTGGCGGACATGCTTTCAGCTGCCTTGTCCCTAAGCTCTGTAATTTCCTCCCTAAACCTCTCTGCCTCTTTACCCCCCTTTCCTCCTTTAAGATACGTCATAAAACTTACGAATTTGACCAAGCTCTTGGTCATCGGTCTTGTTATCTCCTTCTGCAGATAGTGCCAAAATTCTTTTACTGATAACGCTGTTATTAAGGGCCATGGGACATTTTGCTATGTTAAAGGTGCTATATAAATGTAAGTTGTTGTTGTCACTTGACTCTCACTCACAGTCTGCGACATCATGGGAACATAGGAGTAGGCCATCTGGCCTCAGTTGGATTGCAATCTTTAACTCTCGAGGTCTATATTTTTGATAAATTATGTGTCAGTTATGGTATAGTTGGCAGCACTCTCAGCTCTGAGTCAGAAAGTTGTGGGTTCAACACCCGCTCCAGAGAATTGAACCCATAATCTAGGGTGACACTCCAGTGCAACACTAAGGGAGTGCTGCACTGTTCAAGGTGTCATCTTTTGGTTGAGACATTACTTTGAGGCCCCGTCTACCCTCTCAGGTGGACGTAAAAGATCCAATGGCCGTACTTGAAGAAGAACAGGGGATTTCTCGCTGGTACACTGGTCATTGTTTATCCTTCAATCAACATCACTAAAACAGATTATCTGGTCGTTATCATGTTGCTGTTTGTGGGAGCTTGCTGTGCACAAACCGACTGCTGAGTTTCCTACTTTACATCAATGCTTACACTTGACTGCTGCATTTCCTGCAACAGTGACTACACTTCATTGGCTCTAAAGCACTGTGGGTTGTCCGGAGGTTCTGAAAGGTGCTATATAAAGACAAATCTTTTCTTTCAATATTTCGACATGTACCTGTATACATATTTGATCAAATGGTCATTTTAGAAAGCAGCAAACATAATAATGTGAATAATACCTTGTACTTGCGTTTGATAAACAACAAAATATTCTTCATTCCCACAGTTTTCGTACTCCTCACCAGCACATTTCTGCGCACACAGTTGTTCGTCCTCTGCCTCGTGTAGTGTGAAGTGCACAGTGGGGAATCCACAGCGACAGACTGTTCCGGCCAGCACAGCCAAAGTATATTCCTATAAGAAAAAGAAATCACTGCAGCTTTACATCGAACAGAAACCCTCATTAAAAAAAGTTGTCACATAAACTTTATGATGTAGATTGAACCCAGAGTCACTGACCAGAGAGGCACATGACTTGTATTAGGCAACATTTACAACCCTTGTAGGAATCTTCACCTTTAGAGAACACCATGTGAATTATTTTTTTCTATTTTGAATTCCAATGTTCCCTTGAAAAGTAGCAGTCTCTTCTATGAGTCAGAAGGTTGAGGGTTCAAGTCCTGCTCCAGAGACTTAAGCGCAAAAATTTGGGTTGAAGCTTTAATCCAAAAGTAATAAGGGAGTACTGCACTTTCAGAGGTGCTGTCTTTCAGATATGATGTCAAACTGAGACACTCTCTTCTCCCTCAGACATAAAAGATCTCATGGCCCTAGAGCAGGGTAATTGTCCTGGTCAACATTTATCCCTAACCAACACCAAATCCAGATTATCTTTTTGCTGTTTGCGGGATCTTGCTGTGCTCAAATTGGCTGTCGAGTTTCCTACTTTACATCAATGGTTACACTTCAAAAGTACTTCATTGTCTGTAAAGTGCATTGGGAAGTCCTGAGGTTGTGAAAGGCGCTAGAGAAATGCAAGTTCCTTGTTTTCTACAAGACAGGCTCAATTGATTGTTGACAAGACAGGTTTGCCCATAAACGACTATAAATATCTCAATGCAATATTACAGAAAGCACGATGAAATCAATAGACTTTGAAGGCTGTGTGGACAGACGAAAGATGGCGAACTGATTTCAAATTTATGAAGTGGAATTTATAATATTTTCAGTGAATCAGTCATGTGTTCAGCACCCATGTATCAGGCATGGAGGGGGTCGGTGAGGCCGAAATCTATCAAAACCAGGGTGGGTTTCTCGATTAGATAATCACAGAGCCCTGTTAATGATAGGTCATAAAGAAGTTTGAGACCAAGATCCTAAAGGAATGTAAGATACATGATGGAAAATCAATGGTTTATTCACAAATACACATTTGTGTGAAACCATCTCCTACCCACTCATTGTCAAGAACTCGATGCCTGTAAAATCCAAGTGACAACTGCTCTCACAGAAACATAGAATAATAAAGCACAGAAGGAGGCCATTCAGTCCATTGTGCTCTTTGAAAGAGCTTTCCAATTGGTCTCACTCACCTGCCATTTCCCCATATCCCTGCTAACTTTTCTCCTTCAAGTATTTATCCAGTTCCCTTTTGAAAGTTATTCCCAAGTCTGCATCCACCATCCTATCAGGCCGTGTATTCCAGATCGTAACAACCCGCAAGTGTAAAAAAAAATTCTCCTCACCTCCCTTCTGGTTATTTTGCCAACCACCCTAAATCTATGCCCTCTGGTTACTGATCCATCTGCCACTGGAAACAGTTTTTCCTTATTTACTGTCCTACATGATTTTTAACATCGCTATTAAATCTCCCTTAACCCTCTCTATGCTTAGGAGAACAACCCCAGCTTCTCTAGTCTCTCCACGTCATTGGCAGTTAAAGTGCTTGAAGACGTTATTAGGTTTGGATAGGCATGGAGGCAGACACAAGTTTATTGGTCTGATGTCAGATGTTGCAGGCAGCCTCACAGTTGCAGCCACAATGCTGAGAGGCTAACTAGGAAAGGGACTGAGAGGAATAGACAGGGCCTGGGAGATAGAGACAATGAGAGTTAAAAAATAAGTAGGAGAAAGGTTGAGTTGGAGTAGACAGGTTTAAATAGAAAGAGGTCTGCCGATAGGGATTACTTTGTGACTGGAATGATGAACTGAGGTCCAACCCGTCTGTTGAACATTAAAAATCCCATGGCACTACTTAAGGGAAAGTAGCACGCTCCCCCAGTGCTCTGACAGTCTTCCCTTCAACAACTCTTATATTTATGAAATATCAGGGCGTTGAGGGCTCTGAGGAGCTGGCGTGAAAGAGGAGTTGAGTTCTGGGGTAGATAAGCCATGATCTTATTGAATGGCGGGGCAGACTTGAGGGGCCGAATGGCCTACTATTGCTCCTATTTCTTACGTTCTTCTGTTCTAATCCCACCAGAAAGCAAATTAACTAGTCATTTAACTGATTGTTGGCACAGAATAGCTGCCCTGTTTCAAAGATATATTAACACTGACTGCACACCAAAAGCAATTTGCTGTGTGCAGTAGTTTGAAGTGGTTCAACAACCAAATGAATGGCCCGGTAAATGGAAGTATTCCTTTTCTTTATTATCTATAATGGTTCCAGAAGTGAACATATTTGGACCCACTCTGATTGGAGAGAGGAGGGAAGACAGACGATAAGGAGAGCAAAGAAAGAGCAATTGTGGGGAAGGGGTAGAATATTTCAGTGTTTTTAAAAATTGTTTCCTTACTAATAAGATGGCCCAGTTGTCAAAGACTATCTGTTTGGTCAAAACTGCAAGAGTTTTATCGATTCATTTGGACAGCAAATTCCCTTCAGACCCAAGAGCTCAGAATAGGAACTGTCCTTTAGAAGACTGCAGGCTGTCTATTCAGAGCTACAACCCCAGTATACTGCCTGGTCCATCCTTTCCCAGATCATTTTAACCTGAGACGGGAATTACAGGTTGATTAAATCACTGAGGGAAATCATTTTATTGGGGTGGCTCACGTCGGAATCATAGAATCTGACAGCACAGAAGGAAGCCATTCGGCCCATCGTGCCTGTGCCAGCTCTTTGAAAGAGCTATCCAATTAGTCCCCGCTGTACCTGCTCTTTCTCCATACTCCCGAAAAATTTTCCTTTCCAGGTATTTATCCAATTCCCTTTAGAAATTTACCACTGTATCTGCTACCACCTCCCTTTCAGGCAGTGTATTCCCAGATCGTAACTCACTGAGTAAAAGAAATTTCCTCATCGCTGCTTTAGTTCTCCAGTCACTTTAAATCTGTGCCCTCTGGATTACTGACCCGCCCGCCAATGGTAAAAGTTTACCCTTATTTATTCTTATCAAAATCCTTCATGCTTTTGAACAGCACTATTAAATCTTCCTTTCACCTTCTCTGTTCAAAGGAAAACAATCCCAATTTCTTCAGTCTCTTCACGTAACTGAAGTCCCTCATCCCTAGTGCCAGTCTAGTAAATCTTCTCTGCATGGATGGCTGAATGGAACATAATGGATAAGCTTCAACAAATTCGTCCTGCTGCCGACTTAGAGACAATTGCATTCCAGCCATGAAGGGTGAAAAATGAAGCAATTTCCTATCTTGCAGGTAACACTGGTGTGTTCATTCTTTCATCTCTGTTCTTCATCTCTTAATTGGTGTCCTTGATATTCTATGGCCTTTTTTGCAGCTGTTACATTGACAAACTCCTCATTTCAATCCAGTTGTGCAGGCACTCCTCTGAACTTGTCTTTTTATACAAGCCAGAAATGAACTGAAGCAAGATATTTTTTTCAAAAGTTTAAATGCACCATTAAGTAGAGTACCTTTCAATGCAAGGTAGAATATTAAAAGATTGTGATGCTATTTTTTTTATTTTAGAGGTAATTTGAGAGGGGAAAAGTCCATTCTGCTCCCTCAGCTCCCTGCTTGCAGAACTTGAGGCTGCATCTACACTACAATTGCAGATCTGCATTTCTCTTCAGTAGGGAGTCTCACTAAACTTCGCATCAGCGTTAGATCATGGCTCTGCTTCTGGATTTGTACTACAACCTCTGAGCCTCAGCGAAGCAACACCACAGTGAAGCATAAGTACAACCTTTCACTATATCATGTCATTGCATAGCTGCCCAACAGAGGGAGCTATCCATGGAAGTAGCATTGTCATTCATTGGGGAACCTCCAGGCAACATCGGGCATCATTTTATCTTTGGGCAATAGCTAAAATGTGTGATATTGGCCCCGCCACCCATTCCACACCTCTCCTGATTTATGTTCCTGTTGAGGTCAATGACCATATTACACTAAAATAAAAACAAGAAACACTGGAAATACTCAGCAGGTCTGGCAGCATCTGTGGAGAGAGAAGCAGAGTTAACGTTTCAGGTCAGTGACCCTTCTTCAGAACTGGCAGATATAAGAAATGTAAAAGATTTTAAGCACGTAAAGTGGGGGTGGGGCAAGAGATAACAAAAGAGAAGGTGTTGATAGGACAAGGTCACAGAATAGCTGACCAGAAGTTCACGGAGCAAAGGCAAACAAAATGTTAATGGTGTGCTGAAAAACAAAGCATTAGTACAGATAGGGTGTTAATGGACTGAAAAACTGAACAGCCACAAGCACAAACATGAAAAAAAGTGGGTAGGCACAGTAGAAACAAACTGAACAAACTAAACTAAAATAGACACAAAAATATAAAAGCAAAAATAACTAAAAATGAAAGTAAAATGGGGGGCCCGTCATGCTCTGAAATTATTGAACTCATTAGGCATGCTACAGCCAGCTGGATTGAATATTGAGTTCAATCATTTCAGAGCATGATGGGCCCCCCATTTTACTTTTTTTTTAGTTATTTTTTCTTTTATCTTTTTTTATTTTTGTGTTTATTTTATTTTAGTTTGCTTGTACTGTGCCTACCCACTGTTTTTTTTTTTCATGTTTGTGCTTGTGGCTGTTCAGTTTTCAGTCCATTAACACCCTATCTGTACTAATACTTTGTCTTTCAGCACACCATTAACATATTGTTTGCCTTTGCTTCATGACCTTCTGTGACCTTGTCCTATCAACACCTTCTCTTTTGTTATCTCTTGCCCCACCCCCACTTTACTTGTTTAAAATCTTTTACATTTCTTATATCTGCCAGTTCTGAAGAAGGGTCACTGACCTGAAACGTTAACTCTGCTTCTCTCTCCACAGATGCTGCCAGACCTGCTGAGTATTTCCAGCGTTTCTTGTTTTCATTTCAGCTCTCCAGCATCCACAATATTTTGCTTTTATTTTAGACCATATTACACTATCGTCTAACTTCCAAATTACTGCCCCACCCCCACACCTACCCCCATGTTACTGAAACAAAGGAAAGAAGATAGAGCCAATGATCTTTAATTTTGTACAGAAACCAATTGCATACAAATGTGCAACAAGAACGTGCACATATATAGCATCTTGAATGTAATAAAATGTCCCATGGTGTTTCACTGGACCATTATCAAACAAAGTTTGACACTGAACCACCTAAGGAGATATTAAGACAGGTGACTGCAGCTTGGTCAAAAAGGTAGGTTTTAAGGAGCATCTTAATTGAGGAGAGAGAGAGAGAAAGAGAGGTAGAGAAGTAGGGAATTTCAGACTAGGGCTTAACTAGCATAAGGCACAGCAGCCAATGGTGGAGCAATGAAAATCAGAGTGCGCAAGAGGCCAGGATTGGAGAAGTGCAGAGTTCTCGGAAGGTTGTGAGACTGGAGGAGATTACAGAGATAGCGAGGGATGAGGCTATGGAGGGATGTGAAAACAAAGATAAAAATTTGAAAACGAGGTCCCAACATGAACTCCATAACAGCCAAGGATTCAATTTGAATAACTGAAGCAGGGCCATAGAAAGGTAACCATCTGAACAAGAAAAACCCACCGGATTCGACACAAGACCACAAGAACCTTTAGAAATGGAATAAGGCCATTAGGCCCCACAGTAAACAACTATCTCTTTGGTAAATTTGTTTGCCTGGCTTCTCAACATATCTCTCAATCCATTCCTTCTGTGGAAACCATGCACTACGTCTGAATATATGAAGGAAAGGCATTAAATTGGTTCCTTTTCCTCAACATTACGCTGAGTAATGTGACCTGACTTATAAATTACTGTCACTTGTTTCAAAATTATGACAGAATGAGAACTGAAGAGTTTAAATGACCTATGATATACACTTGAGTCTGGTATCTAACATGGGCCACACTTCAAATAATTCCTTTGCATGAAAATAATCTGTCATGTTTTTCTGATGAGTTAATCAAAAACGCCATACCATGGTCCAGTTAAATTGGCTCCTTGAGTCAATCAAAAAGCACTTTATCACCATCCACTTATGGTGATTGGCTCAAATTATCCAGGAATTGGTGTTCTTTTTAAAAGCACTCCTGCTTACTTCACTGTCACACATTAAATCTCTCAAACATCTACTTTATCCTTTGACTCACTAATGCTACAGAGGTTTCTCAAAAATATACAGAACATGCTCACCTGAGTGACAGGCTTTGGGGTTTAATTTTGGTGCTGGAGAGGGGTGTTAGTTGCAGACCAATCACACACAGAGTTCAAATTTACCAAATTGAGTAGTCAGCTGTGGCTCAGTTGGTATCTGACTCAGGAAAACACTGGGTTCAAATCCCAGCAAAGATTTGAGTAGTGAGGGAGTGCTGCACTGTCAGAGGTATTATCCTTTGGGTGAGATGTTAAACTAAAGCCCTGTCTTTCTTAGGTGTTGACTCTTCCTGGATACAATTCCACATGGTGATCTCCATCCTGGCATCTTGTTAAAGCATTCTGTATTATCATCAATTGACCATTCTTTGTCAAAGACAGAGAGGTTTTGATCTTAGCCTATCCTGCCCAGTGAGAATAGAATGGATTCTGTGAGTTGGAATTAATGCTTCAATGGAGCGGTGGTGTAAAATGGGAGTCCAACCTGAATCTGCCACATTCTTGCCGGGCAATTTAAATTGTGGCTGGAGTATTATTAGGCTATTTGACTGTGGGTGGCATCACAGTCAGACATGACTGCATCCGCAACTAATATCCAAACATGCGTTCTTTCCATCATGGGTCGCTTGATAGCAGTAACAAGAAGGGAACTCTTTGGTGGCTCTGGTTTGATTTTCCACCTTGTGCCAGGGTCACGGTGGGGTGGGGGGCAGGGGTGGGCGGAGTGGGGTTGGTGGGATGGTCAAATGTCCAACTGAGTTGCAACCAGGAATCAAAGCTGGAACTTTTTACCTGCACAGCCGGGTCTACAGGAGCTAATTCAGCACCTCTTTAATTAAGTTATGAAATAACATTTATTGATTATTTTGCATTATGTCAAGCCTGAACACTTTCCACGGAAGGAGAGCAACAGACCTGATTGTTATCCACTCTGAGAGACTGGGTTTCTACTCCAGGTATTTTTCTCAGGTTGAACATCTCAGACCACTCCCTATGACCTGAAGTTCACCCTTACCTACCCAATATGTAATACTTTGGGGAGCACCCAGGATTTAAACAGAAAACCTTTGTTGCTGCATTTTGGCTGACTGGTAACATCACCTGCCCTCGCGTGACATTCCTTAACCTTTCAGAATGATATCAGGGCTAAAAGGGTTAAATTATGATGCCTGGTTGTGTAGACTATGCCTATATTCCCTTGAGTACAGAAGATGAAGGGGTGATCTAATTGAAGTGTTAAAGATGATTAAAGGATTTGATAGGGTAGATAGAGAGAAACTATTTCCTCTGGAGGGGGCAGTCCAGAACAAGGGGACATAACCTTAAAATTAGAGCTAGGCTTTTCAGCGAAGATGTCAGGAAGCACTTCTTCACACAAAGGGTAGTGGAAATCTAGAACTCTCTTCCCCCAAAAAGCTGGTGAGGCTGGAGGTCAACTGAAAATTTCAAAACTGAGATTGATGTATCTTTGTTGGGCAAGGGTATTAACGGTTAAAGTGGGTAATTGGGGTTGAGATATAGTTTAACCGTAATTTAATTGAATGGTGGAACAGGCTCAAGGGGTTAAATAGCCTCCTCCAGTTTTCATGTTGATTTGTTTGGGAAGCAGTGGAATAAACACTTTACTCAACTGTGGCTTAGGCTATGGACACAAAACAGGATTATTAAACAAGCGGATAAGTGGACAGAAGCAATGATACACTGCAGATTGACAATCCAAACTTAGCTATCCCACCTAAAAGTCAAAAAATAGAAATAAGGAGATGTTGACTCATTATTGCACATTTAACACTATTGCACAATGTCAAAATTACGCCTAATTAATTCAAAGTTAGTAACACTGCCCAGAAATTCATGATGAGGCTGTGGTCCGGCTCACCAGCTGGTAACTCAGGGGTGAGCCTGCCTCCGCTGGCCCCTGGAAACCACGCTGCTATTTTGCATAGCTCAGGCAATTAATTGGCTTCACTCGTGGCTTCTGCCCCTCTGAGGCAGGACGTCCCGCCTCCAAGCACCATCAGGAGCGGTGGCCACTGCTTGCAACTGCACCCGGTGAGAGGAGGGACATCGACGTCAGCCTTCGAAAAAGTAAGTGGGATCAGGCATCGTTGGGGACAACCAGCTAAGCCCCAGCGAGGTGGGGGGTGGGGCGGGGGGTCGGAGGTTTAAGAGTGTAGGGTAGGGGTGGTTGTTTCAGTGGGGTCGGCCCATGCTGCTGGAGGGGCCCCTCTTTGAGGCGCAGGATCAGGAGGAACCCGCCCACCCCCTGCAGCCTGCAAGGAGGCTGCCAGATATCACCAGGTGGCCTCCTCAGGTGCCGGTATGCCCATTCTACCAGTGGCAGGAAGAGGTCCTTAAGTGGCCAGTTAATGGCCTAAAGGTGGGCTGGCTGCCTGCCACCTCCCTCACCACTGGAAAAACAGCAGTGGGGGCAGGTAGGTGACAGGCACAGCACCCCTGCAATCCCACCAGATTTTACTTAACCTACCCCCACACTATACCCCCACTCCGCGCCTCCTAGCCCATTCCTGGGGAGGCATAAAATTCCAGCCACTGGCTCTAGATTGGTGCGATATATCAATCCATGCCCATTTACATCGACCCGGATTTTGTGGTCAAAGCGAAACAACGTCACTCACTGCTGACCTTGAAAATGCTGCCCCCAAAGAGTTAGTGATCTGTGTGCTGTGGATTTCCCCTTTCCCAGCATTAATTTGAATCTGCAGTCAAGACCAGGGAATCTCCAGGTGTCCAGCAGCAGTGATGCCATCGAGCAGGGCAAGCAACCAGTCACACTGAAGAATTCCCATAGACAGCAAACCAGGAAGCAAAATACACTGATTATCTTTCATTTTTGTAAAAATTTACAAAGATCAAAATAAAGATTGGGACATACACATTAGAAGCTGAAATATCAAACAAACTTACATTTTTTTAAAATTATATTTATGGATTTTTTATCATAATGGAAAAAATTGACATTACACAAATATAAAGTTAGTTTTCCAGGGCCAGAGAGGTTGTTCAGCAGTGTTTATGACTTCTTCTTCTTTGGCCTCCTTATCTCGAGAGACAATGGGTAAGCGCCTGGAGGTGGTCAGTGGTGTGTGGAGCAGCGCCTGGAGTGGCTTTAAAGGCCAATTCTAGAGTGACAGGCTCTTCCACAGGTGCTGCAGAAAAATTTGTTTGTCGGGGCTGTTACACAGTTGGCTCTCCCCTTGCGCTTTTGTCTTTTTTCCTGCCAACTGCTAAGTCTCTTCGACTCGCCACACTCTAGCCCCTCCTTTATGGCTGCCCGCCAGCTCTGGCGAACACTGGCAACTGACTCCCACGACTTGTGATCAATGTCACAGGACTTCATGTCACGTTTGCAGATGTCTTTAAACTAGCATGTCATTATGAGTTACAAGGCGTAGCTTTATAGGAGGGTGGTTTTAACAGTGATATTACAGCATAAAAGGGGAAGTTCTCATCAGTTCAGTGACTTCTAATTGATTGCTGCCTTGAGGACTTCAACAGGGCACCCTCTGGAGAAATGTAGAATTACAAACAACAACTTCTGGATTTCCATGTTTAACTGTGCACGTGCAGACTCCAGAAGTTGCTGTCAGTTTCACAGTTGTAATGATGGCAAATATTGACAGTTTTACTGTCATTACAACTGCAAAATCATTGGAGTTTAGTTCACCGAGATCTAAGTCAGACTGAATTAGCATTGTCCTAGTTACCTTTTCAGTACAGAAATCCACACATTTATCCACGGACACGTTCAACAAGACATTGCCTGCCGGCAGGGCAAGTGAGATATTATCAGGCCTTTTAAAGCATCCTCGGAACACAGCACTCCCATCTGTAATCAGAAATCAAAGGGGGGAAAAAATGGTGAATAATATGTAGAGCTTGCCGCCACACTGCACTGCACTCTGAGTATTGAATACACATTATCCCTTTTGCGTCGTGCAGTTTGACGAATGGACCTTACAGCAGAAACAGCATAAGTCATCTTCAAAATTAAAGAATGCTGCCAAGAGGGATGTCACACATGAAAGATGGATCTCTGCAAGAGAAGTCATAGAGTTGGGAATTTTCCAGTGGGCTCTGTGCATTGTACTCCTCCATAACTAAGCCCTGGGATTCAGCTAAGTGATCATGATTAATGCTGAGATGCGGCAGTATTAAAAAAATTGATACTTAATGTCAAGATCGCACACATGGAGAAGATTATTGACATCAGCTTTTTTTTTTATTTTATAGATTTGTGCTCTTCTGTCATTTACATTTTATCGAAAATGATATTTGACAGCATGGGCAGCCCACGGAGTGTCCCCTTCTTAGCATTATTGATTCTTGGCTGGTTACAAGCTTATGAAATGCACACAAGTGTGGAAAAAGCCAAGTTGAAGAATTATAGAGTGACAGTTTCTGCTGCATGTCAGGTTAAAAACATAGTTTGGCTTCACAGACACTATTTCAGCGAATAAGCATAATCAATCAGCTCAAAGTTTACGAAGGGCATCTTTATTTCCCAATACTGGATGCTGGGTGCTTGGTGCTGGGAAGCGCGATGGTGGGCAGCTTGGGGATCTGGGAGGAAACACTCCTGCCCCTCTTGGCCCACAAGAAGTGCTGTGAAGACACTTACCTCCCCACTGAAGCTGTCCACGCCTCGCTGCAGCTGCTGGATTTATTGAGGCCTGGGAGACACGGCCACCCACATTTATACCTGCAAAGTGTCCAGCCTCATTAACATATTTAAAGTGCTAGCCCACCTCCTGGAAGCGGGCTGGTTGCCTGACCCTTGCCCATCCTCAGTAAAACCCGGAAGTAGGTGAGTTGGAGCCGGAGTCCCGACACGCTCGGAATTTTTTCCAATTTAACCACACCCCAGTCGCATCCAAACCCACCTGCTCACCAATGTTAAAGGTTCCCCTGCCCAGTTTCCCTTCTGTAAGTAAAGGGGTTAAATCCCTCTCTTTTCCTCATTATTTGTGACCCATTAACAAAATGGCTAGCTGTTAAATATGTACTTTCAGCGAATGCAATTTCATCTGTGGGAATGAGAAAAGAAAAACACACAACAAATCGTAATACTCCTTTTCTAATGATCCTTTAACGCTTCTCACGCAGTTAATGAGCCACTTAACCCAGATAAATGACAAGAGGTTCCATAACCCAGTTATGGATATTGCTGCTGAAAGACACGTTCAAAAAGCCTGTTATTCCTACGTCCTATATGTTATTGTACACACAGATAAATGGTAGGACTGAAGAACACCTGCCAGCAGCACCGCCAACACCCAACGTGACCAAAAACAACATCTTGCATTTATATAGTGCCTTAAACATAATAAGACTTCCCATGGTGACAGGGATTACTTCTCAAGAGCAATTAGGGATGGGCAATAAATGCTGGCCTAGCCAGCAACGCCCACATCCCCTGAACGAATAAAACAAAACATAGCAGCTCCGACAGCATCTGCAAAGAAGTGAGACCTTCGACTGAAGACCCCCTTCGTCAGAGCTTTGGACACAATTCCAAGCTGGTCACAAGCCTGAGCCCAGTCCTGTCCTCGCCCAATATTCGCGAGGGTGTGAAGCGATGAAATCTGTGGGCAGGTTCTCCAGATCATCCCGGAAACCTTCAGCAGAAGCTTTGTTCAAACCCTGGAGAAATGGCGCAAAAGGTTGAAATGGCCGGTTCTCCAGGATTTCCACAGATCTTCAGAGAAAGTTACAGCACTCATTTGTGAGTACGTCGCACCCCCAACCTCGCTCCTCCCCATGGAAATTTACCGCTGCATTTTCCAGACAGAATCTGCATCCTGTTGACGTCCTCACATCACAAATCACATTCCTGGGCAAAGATATTTGTGCCTGGTGCTGTTGAAAACTTGCACTGGAGTAATGGCATGTCTAGGTCGTAGGTTGTTACTATGGTGCAGAGATTCCAGGAAATTATGTGACTTAAGCCATTATGTGTGCCATGTGATCATTTCCTGGGACCTTTGAACTGTTCTACAGAGACTCTTGGCTAAAATCTGGAACCACTAACTGCCACAGCTCTGCATGCAACCCCCCCACCCAATTGCCACCATTTAAAATCAATGGTGAGATTAGGTTTGCTGAATTAATGCCGCTGTCATCACCATTTAGACCATTCCAGAGTGCACTGCAGGGCTCAGGGTCAGTATTCAATCATCTGTTATGGCCACATGAGGAAGAGGTCTCAGGGTGCCGTCTTGCCCCTCTTACTTGACCGCAAAATGGTTTATTCCTTTTGAACAGTCATTGTGCTTACCACCTCTGTGAGCGTTCACCTTTACCTTTACTGGGATTACCAAAGAACCAATCAGACAAGTTTTCTTGAGTTTAAACAAGAAATAGGTAAGTTTGTTAAACTTAACGCTCTAACCAGATTTAAAAATACTAAAATATATGCTACACATTGACGCACACATTCACACGCGAATCACACACACACAAATAGATTACAGGAGGGAATGGTTGGATAAAGTCCAGAATAAATGGAATTTAAATACAGTCTGTAAATCCAGTAGTCCTTGGCTGAAGCTGTATTCTTGAAGTCTTCGCTGGTCAAAGTGCACCTCAGGATTGTTTGATAGCAGAATTGCAGTTGGCTCTCTTCCCCTTGTCGCCGGCTGTAGCAGTCTGTAGGCCTGGAGGATGCCCCAGTCACAGACGGTTTTCACTTGATGTTTTCTGAGGAGAAAGAGAGAGAGACAGGGGAGCAGCAGCTTTCTCAGCTACTGTCCACTCAGTTACTGCCCGTCTGCTTGTCTGTGTAACAAAACTTCCAGTTTCTTCAGAGATGAACACACAGTCATATGGTTCTCTCACTCCCCTTTGTTTTTAATGAAGTTCAAAGTTTAAAACCCAAAACTTCTCTTAGGTGGGGTTGGCAGTGTTTACTCCCTGGAGGGACATCTCCATTTATGAATGCCTTGAGATGGTTTGGAATGTCCCGCTAATGAGCGTGATCTGGCTAATCTACTCAGTTAGCCAAAGCATTGTTCTGGCTGGGCTTCTTGTTAGACTTTTGACTCCAGTTCAATCTCCTGGTATTTCAAATGTAAATTGCAGTGGCCATCTTGGCTGCTAGTTTTTTAAAAAGTTACTGTAAGGTTTTTTTCCATTAAAAGTCTAATGTAAGTTTCCAACCAATAAAATTAAATATTTCTCATTTGGCATATAGGGATTTTCCTGACACACTCCACTGGTTGCTTGAGGGTAGGTCTTGTTCCAGGATGTTCATTGAAATCTTAAACCTCAATTAAGTGAAGAGAAATAAAGACTTGCATTTATATAGTGCCTTTCCACACTCAGCACATCCAAAATAACTTTACAGCCAATGAAGTACTTTCGAAGTGTGGTCACTCTTGTAAGGTGGGAAACATGGCACCTAATTTGTGCACACCAAGCTCCCACAATCAGAAGCATGATAATGACCAGATAACCTTTTTTTTATGATGTTGATTGACGGATAAATAATTGGCCAGGACACCACAGAAAACTCCCCTGCTCTTCTTCAACATAGTGCCACGGGATCTTTTGCATCCACCCGAGAAGGCAGATGGGGCCTCGATTTAATGTCTCAACCAAAAGACCACACCTAAATCAATGCAGCAGTGTCTCAGTGCAGCAATGTAATATTAGCTTGGATCTTGAGCTCAAGTCTCTGGATTGGGACTATGAAGCTACAATCTGCTGACCCACTGAGTCACAGCAACTAATCAAATAAGTGCCTTGAAAGCCAGGCATGTTCCGATTTCCCTCGACAGATATTATTTTAATGTTAATATTAATAAGCTTATCTCCAGGCCAGACTAAGGGAGAGCGCCTGCTAGTTTTATGACTTCCAGCAGTCTGAATCCAGTTCCCAACACAGAGCACCACACTGTCCCTCAGTCAGCATGCTGAATGGTTAATAGGCAATCCCGTTCAGAGAGCATGACAAGTGGGGCAAATAGAAAAATGTCACGCCCGCCCTACAAGAGATGCTCTTTTGAGTTTGGGAAAGCATGTGGGAGAGTAAAGGAGTTTCACTCTGAGTCTAAATGTTCAATATCTGACCTGGCCATGTTTGGGTGGGGGAATGTAATTTGGATCTTGTGTGATAGTGCTGAATGTGCCACAGTGAATTGCCAGAGTGCGTAGCATCTCTCCCAATTCCCCAATGGAAGTGAAAATCAGGAGAGAGATAGAGTTCCATCTCCAGCACTGAGATCCAACACAGATTGTGCACCAAAAAAGCCACTTTGAAACACCATTTCCAGCACAGATGAAACGATACAAAATGCACTGGAGGAGTGTTGTCCTCTGTTTGAAGTGAGGAACTATTGCCATCAAAAAAAAGTATTTTTACTATCTTAAGTCTTCAGCAGCTGATTCCGAGCATTATTAAAATGTTTTCTGTATTCCTGTGAGCCATTCTATAATAATATTCTGTAAATTAATTGAAGGAGCTGATCATGTCATTCTGGTGACTGAGTGAATAAATGCTAATGTGCGCCTCAGAGGAG
Source organism: Heterodontus francisci (assembly GCF_036365525.1). Taxonomy (NCBI): domain Eukaryota; kingdom Metazoa; phylum Chordata; class Chondrichthyes; order Heterodontiformes; family Heterodontidae; genus Heterodontus; species Heterodontus francisci. The sequence goes on from NC_090393.1 coordinate 12,927,643, forward strand.
AAGCAAATTACTGAAAATGATGCATTAAATAACAATCATTACAATCTACTTTAACTAAGGTATTCAAAATTAAATTACATTTCAGTTAGACAGTGTCATGCAAACAAATTAACATGTGCGATACCTTACACGAAGATTCATTTGAGGGCAGCATTGTCAGATTTGCATTTTTGGGAAAACTCGAGGCGGCTTAGGCGGTCAAAAGACTTTGATTGCATTTGCTTTTATTTTACTTTCTAGCTGCCACCTTATCCATCAGCTGTGAGTAGCACTCTTGCCTTGGAGTCAGTCGAGTGTGGATCCCGGTGCAGAGACCTGAGTGCTTAACAGTGACACTCCAGTGCAGTACTGAGGGAGTGCTGCATTATTTGAGGTGCTGTCTTTTAGACATAATGTTAAACCTTCTCAGGCGGACATAAAAGATCCCATGGCACTATTTTGAAGAAGAGCAAGAGAGTTCTCCCCAGTGTCCTGAACAATATTCATCCCTCAACCAACATTGTTAAAGCAGCTGATCTGGTCATTTATCACATTGCTGTTTGTGGGAGCTTACTGTGCGCTAAGTGGCTGCCACATTTCCTACATTACAACAGCGCCGACACTTCAAAAAGCGCTTCTTTGCTTATGAAGTGTTTTGGAGCATCCTGAGGTGGTGAAAGGTGCTCCATGAATGCAATTCTTTCTTTTATTTTGGTTGTCCATCTTCCCCATTTTCTGATGTCTTCCTTCAGGTGGCAGCTGTGATCTGGGCTCTACAGATCTGTGTGGATATTAGTTCCTTCAGTCTCCCTCCTTTCTAAAATCTACAGGTTTTTCAAAGCCCAGTACGGCAGCTCCCACTCACTCCTTCTTGATTCATTTCCATCTTCTTCCCTGTTTTTAATATTGGTGATATCCCACACATGGGACCTTGGCCCATCTCTTAGGTTTCTGAATTTGCAGAGTAGGGGAATATTTTGGTAGAGTAGAATTCTGTATCTTTTCTTCCTTCGCTTCTCTTCATATAACCTCAGCTCAAACATGGACTAATTCCTCTGGAAGGAACAGTTACAAGTTAGCACTCCTGGCAAGAAGTCTCGTTCAATCAAAGAGTAATCAGGAGGAAGGCAGATTGGAAAATTTGACGCAAAGGTCAGTTTGATCGATTCACAGCCCTTTCCATATTCCGATGATTAATCCTAATTTTAAATATACCCTCCATTGAGTGAGGGCCTTCACAGGGAGTGCCTCATCATAAGATTCACCCCTCTTAACATTGTGACTACCAAATAGGGGTACGATAGCATATTGGTTATGTTACTAGACTAGCAATCCAGAGGCCTGGACTAATAATGAGATGTGAGTTTGACAGCTGGGGAATTTAAATTCAGGTAATTAAACAAATCTAGGATTAGAAAATTCACATAAATTCCACCTGGTTCACTAGTGCCCTTTGGGGAAGGAAATCTGCCGTCCTTACCTGATCTGGCCTACATGTGACTTCAGAACCACAGCAATGTGGTTGACTCTTAAGTGCCCTCAGAAATGGCCTAGTAAGCCACTCAGTTGTATTCACCAGTGCCTTTACAAGGGAAATTAGCAATGGGCAATAAATGTTGGCCTTGCCAGTGACATCCACATCCCATGAATAAAGAAAATAGGAATGTGCAATAACTTGGGAATCTAGTTTGAAGTGATCCATATCAAGAAGGACTATGATTACCTATATAAGGATGCTTTAACCTAGTGGAAAGCCAATAATAAGGGTCTGGAGATGGGCTGGCATCGGGCAGCGTGCATGACAATTCACCAGGCTGAAAGACCCCCCCCGCCACCTTGCCCACAGTAACGACCCCCCCTGCACACCTACCACTTGCTGGGGGCTGCCTGAGTGGGCCTGGCTAGCTTGACCCCACTCACCTGTCTTCCATGGCTGCTGCTCCTGGCCTGCTGCAGTAGCAGGAGTGGACAGTACATCTGGTGGCGCTGCTGAGCTGTCAGCCCTCTGATTGGCTGTCACCTCTTGGGGTTGGACCTTGTCCCTTAAAGGGAATTGCATCCCTGACAGCGGGCAGTTAATTGCCTGCCCACTGTTGAATTCGGCTGGGGGCCCAATAAAAGGCCGAGGCGGAGTCGGCCTGTTGCCAGGACCCCTGTCACCAAAATAAAATCCAGCCCAAGATTTCAGCATATAGGCTAGGCTGACACCACTGTGAAGCACTTAGGGAGTGCTGCGTCATCAGAATGCATGCCATCCTTTTGATAAAACAAAAAAAAAGACTTAATCTGGAGCACATTAAAGATTCCAATGGCATTATTCAAGGAAGAGACAAAAATTCTCTGGTGTTTAGAAGAATGAGAGGTAATCTCATTGAAATGTATAAAATTCTTAGAGGGTTTGACAGGGTAGATCCTGAGAGGTCATTTAGGACTGACATGAGGAAAAAATTCTTCACTCAGTGTTTTGTGAATCTTTGGAATTCTCTGCCCCAGAGAGGTATGAATGCTCAGTCGTTGAATATATTCAAAACTGAGATCAATAGGTTTTTGGACACCAAGAGAGCAAGGGATATAGCAATAGGGCAGGAAAATAGAGTTGGTGTAATTCAACCATGATCTTACTGAATGGTGGAGTAGGCTGGAGGGGTCATATCGCCTACTCTAATTTCTTATGTTCTCCCAGTGAAATCCTCACTCAATCAACCCCACCAAATACACCAGCCACTGCACTTCAAGCAATTCACTGTAGGTAAAGCACTTCGAGATGTTTCTGAGAGATCTGATAAAGTGCTACGTGAAGCAAGGCGTTCTTTTATTTCAATCTCCCCACCTATATCTTAACTATCAAAGAAACACTTGAAGGACTTATATTTATATAGCACCGTTCATGACCACCAGATATCTCAAAGCGCTTTACAGCCAATGAAATACTTTTGAAGTGTAGTCATTGTTGTAGGTAGGAAACACAACAGCCAATTTGTGCACAGCAAGCTCCCACAAACAGCAATATGATAAATGACCAGATAATCTATATTTGTGATGTTGATTGAGGGATAAATATTGGCCAGGTCTTCAGGATAACTTCCCTGCTCATCTTCAAAATAGTATCATCGGATCTTTTACATCCATCTGAGAGAGCAGACAGCGGCTCACTTTAATGTCTCATCTCAAAGATGGCACCACCTCCAGTGCAGCAGTCCCTCAGTACTGCCAGCCCTGATTTTTGTTTACAAGCCCTGAAATGGGAGTTGAATCCAGAACTTCACGATTCAGGGAAACACTGCCATCTGCCAAACAGGCAAAGTAATTAGTATTAATGAAAGTTGAATGGTCTCAATGCTCTAGCTGAAACTTAGAGTGGGCATGTAGTTCTTTCAACTTTGATGGTTACCAGGATTAAGGTACTCATACTTGAGGAAAAGGGCAAGTTAATTAGTCTGGAGTCGACTGCAACATGTGAAAGATGCAATTAAACCAACTTTAATTAGTCTTCTGTTAGAATCATCAAAGATGAGTAGTGCACAGTGCAATAAATGCATTGTTAATTTATCAACAATTCTAATTACAGCAAAGTCACTAATGTGACCTATAAACAACTCTAGAGAAATTACTGTTGAAACCACTTTCTAACTGTAGGATACATCTGGTGGGAAGTAGAGATATAACAAGAAGTTGCTGCTTTTTGATGAGTTGTTCCCATATTGGAGTGGCAGTTCATTGAACAAAGATAATTGGTATCAAAGAGGAATTGTATACACAAAACCCATCCAATATTCCATTCTTCATATGACTTCCCTTTATTAATTTTATCCATGCAACCAAAACAAACTATTAACGGTGGTCATTTTGTATTCTAAAATAAAAGCAAAATACTGCAGATGCTGGAAATCTGAAATAAAAACAGAAAGTGATGGAAACAGTCAGCAGGTCAGGGAGCATCTGTGGAAAGAGAAGCAGAGAGAACTGGTGAAAGGTTCTGATGAAAGGTCACAAACCTGACGCGTTAACTCTGTTTCTCTCTCCACAGATGCTGCCTGACCGGCTGAGTATTTCCAGAACTTTCTGTTTTATGATTTTGTATTCAGCTGGTTGCAGGGATCATTAGTAGCTCCTGGCGGGATTATTAGCAGTCTTTTGTTACTACAACAATACTTGCATTTATATAGTGCTTTAATGTAGTAAAATGACCTAAGGCGCTTTACAGGAACAGTGTTACCAAGTCACACGTTTTAAGGAGCGTCTTGAAGGAGAGAGAGGTAGAGAGGAGGAGAGGACTAGGGAGAAAATTCCAAAGCTTAGGGCTTGGATGGCAGAAAACAAAGGTGGAGCGATGAAAATCAGGATGCAAAAGAGGCCAGAACTGAGGAGCGCTAAGCTCTCTGTGGGTTGTAGAGAAGGAGGTGGTTACAGAGATAGGGAGGAGTGGTGTCATGGAGAGACCTGAAACAGGGATGAAAATTTTAAAATCGAAGCATTAACGGACCGGTAACCAATGTGGGTCAACGAGTACAGGAGTGATGGGTGAATGGGACTTGGTGTTAGTTACAATAGGGGCAGATGATGATGTTACAATATTTAGGGACAATCATTTGATGATGTCACAATGCTTACTGATGTCATAGATTCATTTACAGCATAGAAGGAGGTCATTTGGCCCATTGAGTCCATGCGGGCTCACTGTAGAACAATCCAGTCAGTCCCACTCCGCTGCTTGATCCCCATAGCCCTGCTAGTTTATTTCCTTCTAATGCCCATCCAATTTCCTTTTGAAATCATTGATTGTCTCCACTTCCACTATCCTCGTGGGCAGCGAGTTCCAAGTCGTTACCATTCACTGCGTTATCAAGGTTTTCCTCACATTTCCCTGCATCTCTTGCCCAAAGCCTTCAATCTGTGTCCCCCTGTCATAATTTTGTGCATTTCAATTAAATCTCCCCTCAATCTACTTTGTTCTAAGAAGAACAACCCCAGTTTTTCCAAGCTAACCTTGTAACTAAAATCCCCCATTCCTGGAACATTCTGGTAAATCTCCTCTGCACTCTCTCAAGGACCCTCACATCCTTCCTGTAGTGTGGTGACCAGAACTGAACGCAATACTCCAGTTGGGGCCTAACCAAATTTTTATAAAGGTTCAGCACAACTTCCCTGCTTTCATACTCAATGCCTCTATTTACGAAGCCCAAGATCCCATATGCTTTGTTAACTACTCTCTCAATATGTCCTATCACCTTCAAAGATCAATGCACATGCAGCCCCAGGTCCCTCTGTTCCTGCACACTATTTAGAACTGTGCCATTAAAACTATATTACCTCACCCTATCCCTTCTGCCAAAATGCATCACCTCATGCTTGTCTGTAATAAATTCCATCTGCCACTTGTCTGCCCATTCTGCTAGCAAGGAGGGAAAGAGTAAATGTATATGTCGTTCAAACAATTCCTCCTCCCAAATGCCTATGGGTTGAATTTTACCACCCCCTCGACACTGCAGGTCGCGGCGCGGGGGCCGGTAAAATTCTGCAGGGAGAGGCCCGCCTTGACCTGCGACGTCGAGAAGGGCCCACTGCATATTACCAGCGATGGGGGACTAATAAAAGTTTCAGGGCAGGAGGGGTAGAGCAGTGGAAAAATCAATTTTTATTGGATGTGGGGATGGTGGGAAGGGGTTGAAGGGCAAAAGATTAAAGGTTGGGGGGGAAAGTTCAGGTATTTGAAAAATCAATGATGGTCATTTCGGTCAATGAAATGACCATTGTGCGGGGTGGGGGGGGGGGGTTGGGGAAGGGCCTCCATCACATAATTTTATATTTAATTAAATTCAGTACTGTTTTCCATTTAAAAATTGATATTATTCCTAAAAAATGGCACCGGCGCTTGCGCGGTGGTGCTGTACACTGTTGCCGGGGATGTGGAGTCCGCCCCTACACGTCATCACAGGCAGGCTCTATTTAAATGAGCCCCCTTGCGAAATATCTCAGGGGCTCCTCGGCGGCCGATAAATGCCAGAAACCCTCCGCATGGCGCCCGAAAAAATTCCGCCCTATGTGTGAAAGAATATATGCTAACATGCTTTTTTTTTGCTTTTTTTTAAAAAAAGAAAACATCCAATTTGGCAGATGGTGGATTGTCTTCCCTCCAGGCCAGTGCCAGTGACGTTCCTATTGGGCAGGAACACCACTGGTGACAGTACCTTCAGCCACCTCAATCCTGCTGTCTGAGGCTCTCTTCCTAAACCCACCTTCTTCTCTCTCCACCTTGAAAACCCGATGGAAATGACTCTATTCATTTGAATGGAAGCTGGGCTCACATCTGATAGGTCGACAGCCAACATGACTAAAAGAAAGCCACTGGCAGCAGAGTAATTTTGCATACTCAATCAATTTTTATGCAGTCGGGTATTTCTGAATTGGCTCCCCGTCTTCAGTCCCCTTGAAATGAAGGAGACTCTGGGTTAACTCTGATAGATGGAATGATTAAATGAATTCGGGCCAGGAACCAGATATTGGAGGACTGTCAAGTGTATTAAATCTGAATTGTTCAGCAAGGGGAATTTATCTCAACATCTTGCACTGTTGTAGTAGCTCTCAAGACTGCACCAGTGGCTCTGCAAACTGTGTGCACAAACTGCACTGAGCAAGCATTATCTACCTTTGCTTTACTTCCCTTGAAGGAAGCTAAGAATAGCGAGCAGGAAGGGCAACCCACGTAATCAATGAACTGGCTGGGTTTTGATCTGAAGGTTCACAGGCAAAGGTTACAAATAGCTGGCTCCCTCTTATAAAATCAAAAAGTTTGCAGAAGAAATCATTCAAAATGGTTTTGAACATTTGAAGGTGGATTTCTCTCTTCCAGAGCTTGGGCGTAAAGGGTCACCTGGGTGCAAAGTATGGAGGGTAATTGGACGGGAGGGAGTCACATGCCCATAATGGAGCACACCTGATCTTAGAATGGTTACAGCACAGAAGGAGGCCATTCAGCCCATTGTGTCCGTGCCAGCTCTCTGCACGAGCAACTCACCTAGTCCCACTCCCCTGACTTTTCCCTGTAGCCTTGCAAATTTTTTCTCTTCAGGTAATTATCCAGTTCTCTTTTGAAGGCCTTGATTGAATCTGCCTCCACCGCACTCTCAGGCATTGCATTCCAGATCCTAACCACTCACTGCGTAAAAATATTCCAGTTGCTTCTTTTACTAATTATCTTAAATCGGTGCCCTCTGGTTCTGAATCCTTCCATCAATAGGAACCGTTTCTCCCTATCTACTCTGTCCAGACCCCTCGTGATTTTGAACACCTCTATCAAATCCCCTCTTAATTTTCTCTTTTCTAAAGAGAACAACCCCAGCTTCTCCAACCTATCCACGTAACTGAAGTTCCTCTTCCCTGGAACCATTCTCATGAATCTTTTCTGCACCCTCTCTAATGCCTTCATATCCTTCATACAGTGTGATGCCCAGAACTGGACACAATACTCCAGATGAGGCCGAACCAGTGTTTTATACCAATTCATCATAACTTTCTTCTTTTTGTCCTCTAGGCCCCTATTTATAAAGCCCAGGACCTCATATGCTTTATTACCTGCTTTCTCAACCTGCTTTGCAACCTTCAATGATTTGTGCACAAATACCCTCAGGTCCCTCTTTTCCTGCACCCTTTTTGAATTGTACCCTTTATTTTATATTGCCTCTCTCCTCGTTCTTCCTATCAAAATGAATCACTTCACACTTTGCTGCATTAAATTTCATCTGCCACTTGCCTGCCTATTCCACCATCAGCCTGTCAATGTCCTCTTGAATTTTATCCTCCTCACAGATCACAATACTTCCAAGTTTTGTGTCATCCGCAAATTTTGAAATTCTGCCCATACACTCAAGTCTAGGTCATTAATATATATCAAGAAAAGCAGGGGAACCCCACTATATACCTTCCTCCCGTCCGATAAACAACCATAACAACTATTCTCTGTTGCCTGTCACTCAGCCAATTTTGTATCCATGTTGCTACTGTTCCATTTATTCCATGGGCTCTAACTTTGCTGACAAGCCTGTTATGTGTCACTTTATCAAATGCCTTTTGGAAGTCCATGTACACCACATCAACTGCATTACTTTCATCAACCTTCTCTGTTACCTCATCAAAAACTCAAGCAAGTTAATTAAACACAATTTGCCCTTAACAAATCCATGCTGGTTTTCCTTAATTCATCCACATTTGTCCAAGAGACTATTAATATTGTTGCAAATTATCATTTCTAAAAGCTTTCCCATCACCAAGGTTAAACTGACTAGCCTGTAGTTGCTGGAATTGTCCTTACACCCTTTTTTGAACAAGGGTATAACATTTGCAAGTCTCTGGTCCTCTGGCACCATCCCTGTATCTAAGCAGGATTGGAAATCTATGGCCAGTGCCTCTGCAATTTCCACCCTTACTTCGCTAAGTATCTTTGGATACATTTCATCTGGTCCTGGTCACTTATCAATTTTAAGTACAGCCAGCCTATCTAACAACTCCTCTTTATCAATTTTTAGCCCATCTAGGGTCTCAATTACCTCTTCTTTTACCATGACCTCCACAGCACCTTCTTCCTTGGTAAAGACAGATGCCAAGTACTCGTTTACTACCTCAGCCATGCCCTCTGCCTCCATCTGTAAGTCCCCTTTTACATCCCTAATTGGCCCCAGTCCTCCTTTTTACCATCCTTTTACTATTTATGTGCCTATAAACGACATTTAGATTCCCTTTTATGTTAGCTGCAAGTCTCTTCGCATTCTCTCTCTGCTTTTCTTATTTGTTTATTCACTTCCCCTCCAAACTTCCTATATTCAGCCTGGTTTTCAACTGTCTTATCCACCAAGTGAGGTGGGGGTGGGGCAAGAGATAACTTGCTTATAACCTTTGACATTTCTAATATTTGCCAGTTCCGAAGAAGGGTCACTGACCCAAAACGTTAACTCTGCTTCTCTTTCCACAGATGCTGCCAGACCTGCTGAGTGGTTCCAGCATTTCTTGTTTTTATTTAACTCATTCAATTAAAGTTTGCCCTCCCCCAATTAATTATCTTTACTTTGGATTGCTCCCTGTCCTTTTCCATAGCTAACTTAAATCTTATGATGCTATGGTCACTGTCCCCTAAATGTTCCCCTACTGACACTCGATTCACTTGACCCACCTCATTCCCCAGAACCAGATTCAGCAATGCTTCCTTCCTGAAAACATACTGATGTAGAACATTCTTCTGAACACACTCTAGAAACTCTTGCCGCTCTCTGCCTTTTACACAATTACTATCCCAGTTTATATTAGGATAATTAAAGTCCCCATTATAACTACTCTATAATTCTTGCATCTCTCTGTAACTTGCTTGCAGTTATTCCTCTATATCCTTCCCACTAGTTAGTGGCCTGTAGAATACACCCAGCAATGTAATTTTACCTCTGTTGTTTCTTAATTCTAACCAGATAGACTCTGTCCTTGACCCCTCTAGGACATCCTTTCTCTCCAGCACAGTAATGTCCTCCTTAAACAATTCAGCTACCTTTCCTTTTTTCCCTATCTTTCCTGAACATATTGTATCCAGGAATATTTATATCCAGTCCTGCCCTTTTTGAGCCAAGTCTCCGTTATCGCCACAACAACATATTTTTACGTGGCTATCTGCGCCTGCACCTCCACACTCTGCGCATTCAAATACATGCACAGTTAACCCAATTTGGACGTTATTACATTCCCTCTTACACTGAGCCCATCTTACACCTTACTATTTCCTACTCTAGTGCTATTTGTCTCTCCTAGTTCTCAGTGAATCTTGGTTTTCCTCTCTAAATTTACTTCCTGGTTCCTAAACCCCTGCTAAGTTAGTTTAAACTTTCCCCAATTGCACTTTCAAATTGCCGGCAAGGACATTGGTCCCAGCTCTTTGATCCATTCACTTAAATGGACAGAATATTGGCCAGGCTCTGTTCCAGAGACACAATTATGCCCACCTGATTTCCCTCTACATGCCGCACAAGGCAATGCTTTACACCCAGAAACAACAAGAGGACCTCCTGCCCCATGGTTATAAGTCACGAAGTCAGTTTCAGGATTCAAAGCCATACACTCAAATTTAAATGGAAGACAGAAAAAGAGAGACTTGAGAAAGTTCAAGCTTTTTTCACACGAGCTGAGAAAGTTAAGGTCTTCATAATTATGAAGAGTTGTGATAGGATAAACAGATAGATTATGATGGTCAGGAAAATGATATGGAGAAGGCATAGATTTGAGATAATTACCAGAACAATTAAGCGGGAGGCCAGGAAAATTCTTTTACATGGATGGTGGTCAGAGTATGGAATTCTCTGCCACAAAACTGCTGCTGAAACTGAATCCATAGGTTCTTTCAAAGGAGAATTGGTTGCTTGAAAAAGAGGGTATAAGGGGAATGAAAAAGAATGGGATAGAACTAAGTGAGGCATGAGTGGGAAAACACCAGCCCAGACTTGATGGGCTGAATAGCCTGTTCTATGATTGTCTATGTTGATCACCTTTTGAAGATGGCGTGTAAATGAAACCTGATGGCTAATTTAGTCAGACAAATACATCAAATGACCAATGAGGCCAAGCAACTCTACTCCAGGGGTGACCTAATAGTGGTCTTTAAAATTATGAAGCGATTTAGAATCATAGAAAGCTTACAGCACAGAAAGAGGCCACTTGGCCCGTCGTGTCTGCGCCGGCAGACATACGAGCCACCCAGTCTAATCCCACTTTCCAGCATTTGGTCCCATAGCCAAGCAGGATACGGCACTTGAGGTGCATATCCAGACACCTTTTCAATGAGTTGAGGGTTTCTGCCTCTACCACACTTACAGGCAGTGAGATGCAGACCCCTACCACCCTCTGGGTGAAAAAAACTTTTCCTCATCTCCCCTTGATAGGGTAGATATGGAGAGGATGTTTCGACTCATGGGTGAGACCAGAACTAGGGCCTATAAATATAAGACAATCATTAATAAATCCAATAGGGGATTCAGGAGAAACTTCTTTACCCAGACTGTTCAGAATGGGGAACTCGTTACCAGAAGGAGTGTTTGAGGTGAGCAGCGTAGATGCATTTAAAGGGAAAATAATTAAGCACATGAGAGAGAAAGAAATAGAAGGATATCTGATTGGGTTAGTTGAAGAGGGGTGGTAAAAGGCATGTGTGGAGCATAAATGCCGGCAAAGACAAGTTAGGCTGAATGACGGTTTCTGTGCTGTGAGCGGTATGTAGGCTAGAGAGCATCAAACCAATATGATGAAGTATGAGGATGTAAACCCACATATTGTTTTAATTATTTTCACAAGCAGTTTCTGAAGATCCTTTAGTTTCATTCATCAAGCACTGGGCCTAATAATGGATAGAAAATGGATAATACATCAAATTTTAGCATTTTTATTCATCAGTGGCTGCACAGAAATGGAAAATAGGAGAGATATCATTAGTTGCTAATGGCCTTTTTGCTTAAGTACAAAGATTGCAGAATGTATAATTATGGACTGCGCAGCTGAATCCCTATTGCCGGTATCTTATGAAAAGACGAACAATGATAGACAGGCAAAGACCCTCTGTTCCATTCAGCCTGTCCCACATAATTGTGAGACCTTGTGTAACACAATATATACACTCAACACCCTACCCAAAATAATGTGATCACCTGGGAGTGGCACAAAACCTCCCACTCAGACTGCTTGTCAGTTCCTAATACAGATTGCTCACTGATATAGGATCTGATGGGTGAGGTTGATATGAAAATTGGTGCTTTTTTAAACATGCCAACAACAGCAGCAACTTACATTTATTTAGGGCTTCTAGAACAATAGAATCTTCCGAGGCACCTCAGAAAAGAAGAGATGACACTGAGAAGTAACAGGAGAATTAGAAATGGCCAAATGCATGGCTGAAAAAAAATCTGTTTGGAAGGGGCTTAATAGCAGAGAAGTAGCAAAGTGAAGAGGTTTACAGATGGGGTTCCAGGCAGTAGACAGAGATGTATGGAAGACTTTTTTGACGATGGTAGGTTGCGGTGAAGGAAAGGTAGGATGCACAGGAGACCAGAGTCAGAGAAGCAGAGGATAAGGATAGGGGCACAGGGTTGGAGGAAATTACAGAGTAGGGAGTGTCGAGGCCATGGAGAGATTAATAAACAAGGATGTGGATTTTGACTTTGATGTGGTGGAGCTCACGAAGGATAGGTTGGGTGAGCAGTAGTCAGTGCAGAGTAGGCAACAGGTGGCACAGCTTTGGACGAGTTGGTGGTGCTCGAGACGTCAGTAAGGAGGGCACTGGAGAAGCTGCATCCAGATGTAACAAAAGCGTGGTTGGGCTGTGTGCTTTGAAGCTCAATTCAGTATCAAATAGAGCATTAAGATTGTGAACTGTCTGGTATAACTGAAGTGTGTAGCTGGGGAAGGGAATGGAATCGGGACAAGGGTAGAAGTGGCACCCACTTCTCCTGATTGGCATAACTGAGGGACTTTTATTTAACATTATATTTGAACTCATTCCATTTGTTAGATTCTTGTCTGCAATTAAGCAGAACATTCTGCAGTCTCCATTTCTCCTGTTAATGTTCTGTACATCAAGAATAAACAATTCACTGTAAAACCGTACACTATCAGCCTATATTGAACCAAATAAAACAAGTCATAATATCAGACTAATAACTCTGAGGGGGAATTTGAACTAAATGATAATTCATTAACGAAGGTAGAAGCAATTAAAACATAATTACCGAGGAGCATAAGATTATCATTAGGAATGCAACTGTAATTATTGCCACTTAATTATGTATGCATTTTTTGATAACTGTCTCATGCCTCCAGGCAAAGTTTGTTACCACATTTTGCAGACTTCTCAAAATACAAAATAGAGATGGAACGCCATTACTGCTAACATGACTGGAGTTGGGTTTTTACACATGACTGTAAATTTTAACAAGATGATTTCTTTCTTTATAAAAGATGATTTAGAGTGACATGTGACTTAATGAACATTCTAGTGGTTTGGAATACTTTTGTGTTTCTAATTATTCAATGTTTCAATGAGACTCTAATACTCAGATACATCACAGAAAGTATAGGTCCTCATACTATAAGATACATCTGTCATTCTTGGAAGGAGCTGTGATGAAATAAACAATGAATTGGAGGAATTGTGAAAATAAAATGTCAACATATCGGAAATAGTATAGATCCTCACACTATTAGATACATCAGAGATAGTTTAGGTCCTCGTGCAATAAGAGATCCACGAGAGATAGTATAGGTTCTCCATTGGAGACAGCATAACTCACATTATATGCACTGAAAATACAAGAGGTCATTATACTATAAGAAATAAACAGATATGATGTTGGGTATGGTAGCAAAATGATTATGTTAGTGGACTAGAGGTCGGGACTAATGATCTGGAAACAAGTTCAAATCCTACCACAGCTACTGGGAAATTTAAGTTCCATTAATTAAATAAAGGCTGTGTTTGCTGACAACGCAGCCACTAGGTGGCGCTGCATTGGCACATGCGCAAATGCAGCCTGTTCAACTAAAGCGTCACAGTCAGTGACGTTCAGGCAGCTGCCAGGACTAAAGATGGCGCTGCTCAAATAATCACACAAAGGCAATGTAAACACATGGCAGCACACAATGGCTGGAGAGATCAGCTGTCTGGGGAATGGTCAGAGAGAGCGATGGGGGGGGGGAGGGTGGGGGTAGGAGTAAAGCGCGCCCGCTGCCACCAAGGTCTTTGGCCACTCTCTCCCCGCTCCCCGCTCCCCCCCACCCTGCTCTCTCCCCGCTTCCCTCACCCCCACTCCCCCCACCTCTGCTCTCTCCCCGCTTCCCCCACCCCCGCATCCTCCATCCCTGCTCTCTCCCTGCTTCCCCCCACCCCTACTCTCACCCCGCTTCCCCCACCCCTCTCTCTCCCCGCTTCCCCCACCTTCTCCCCGCTTCCCCCACCCCTGCTTCCCCCACCTTCTCCCTGATTTCCCCACCCCCGCTCTCTCCCCGCTTCCCCCCGCTTGCTGAACCCCCGCTCTCTCCCCGCTTCCCCCACCCCCTTTCTCTCCCTGCTTCCCCCACCCCCGCTCTCTTGCCGCATTACGGTATGACATCATCTGCGCATGTGCCAACCAGTCCTGGCAATGCGGAACGCAGCGCATGCGCAGAGAGCAGGAGCCCGTCTGCGCATGTACGCAGATTGGCGCAGTCTGATGACGTCAGCTGCCGGCCGCATTGTCAAGAATCACTTTGTTAAATAAATAGTCATTTACGGCACAGAAGGAAGGAGGTCATTCAGCCCTTCAAGTCCATACCAGCTCTCCATGGAGCTATCCAATCAGTCCCACTCCCCTGCTTGATCCCCATAGCCCTGCAAGTTTATTTCCTTCAAGTGTTCATCCAATTTCCTTTTGAGGTCATTGATTTTCTCTGCTTCCACCCCTGTGAGCAGTGATTTCTAGGTCATCACCACTCGCTGCATAAAAAAGTTTTTCCTCATATTCCCCCCTGCATCTCTTGCCCAAAACCTTCAATCTGTGTCCCCTAGTCCTTGTACCATTAGCTAATAGGAACAGTTTTTCCTTGTCTAGCTTATCTAAGTCTCTCACAATCTTGTACATTTCTATTAAATCAGCCCTCAATCTCCATTGCTCCAAGGACAACAACCCCAGCTTTTCCAACCTAACCTTGTAACTAAAATCCCCCATCCCTGGAACCATTCTGGTAAATCTCCTCTGCACCCTCTCAAGGTCTCTCACATCCTTCCTAAAGTGTGGTGACCAGAACTGGACACGATACACTAGTTGTGGCCTAACCAGAGCTTTATACTGCTTTTGTACTTAATGCCTCTATTTATGAAGCCCAAGATCCCATTTGCTGCACGAACCACTCTCTCAATATGTCCTGTTACCTTCATAGATCAATGCACATGCACTCCCAGGAATAAAAAGCTAATATCAGTCATGGTGACTATGTAACTACCGAATTGTCATAAAAATACATGCTGTCCTTTCGGGAAGGAAATCTGCCATCCTTACCTGGTCTGGCCTATATGTGAGTCTAGATCCACAGCTATGTGGTTGACTCTAAACTGTCCTCTGAAATGGCCTAGCAAGCCTCTCAGCTGTATTTAAGAAGGTGACTTACCGTTACCTTCTCAAGGCCTTGCGAGTGAGGCCACATCCCATGAATGAATAAATGGAAAAAGAAAATGAAAAATAAATCACGCCTGCACTAGTTGCATTATCGCTTTTATGTAGCATTAAGGAAGCAAACAATCTTAAGTTGAGCGGTTATAAAACTATGGGTTCTTTATGTGGAGAGTAACGCATTTACAAGAGAACTCGGTCTTCCACGTTTTTTGCTCAACTCCAAATAACTGATCACATGCTGAATGACATCACTTCCTGTGATGCTGTGTGGATTTACTTACATTGTTTTAGTGATATCACAACAGTATTCACTCAGCATCCCACCTGCGACTATGATGTCGGATCTCAGTGGAGCCAGAGGAGTGGGAATTGCTGACTTCAGCCTACTTCAGCCCTTTGTTCATCTCTTCCAAGGCTACTCCTGGAAACAGAGAAGGCCCAGCAAAAATGGGACTCTGCTGCTTTTTATCGGGACTGGGGGTTGGGGTGGTAGAATCTGCCAAAACGATGATGGGAGTCAGATGAAACTCCCAAGGAATTTCACCAGCAATGCAGAGAAAATTGCAGACTGGAAGCTTGCAACTTTCCAATACATATTCTTTGAACTTTTAGCTGATACCTCAGCTGAGGGGGATGGATCATGTTGTCAGAATAACAGGAAACAGGCTGTTCAAGTGGCACACTGCTCCCAACTGAAAGAATAAATGCGCTATCCCATCCTTGTGTCCAAATCCCTCCATGGCCTCCCCCCTCCCCATCCCCATAATGTCCTCCAGTCCATAACCCTCCAAAGGCTGCCTCTCTATCGCCTCCTACAAGATGCTCCTTAAAACTTACCTTTTTGATCAAGCTTTTGGTCGCTTGTCCTAATATCTACTTATGCGACTTGGTGTCAAATTTTATTTGATAATGTTCCTGTGAAGCTCTTGGTATGTTTTACTACATTAGAAGTGCTATATTAATGCAATTTGTTGTATCAAGCTGGCCAATAGAAGAAAACCCTAAAATAAAACCTGACTTGTGGCAGTCCCACCTGGGGAATTACTACAACAAAACTAAATCACTGGCTTAACAGCATCATGGAAATTGTTCAGAGATGTGCAGCACGGTTCGTCTTCAACGACTATGTTAGATCATCCTGGGTTAGGTCTATGCTGAACTTCCTGGTGTGGCCTACACTGCAACAGTGAAGACAGCTGAGTAGGCTTACACTGTTCTACAAAGCAGTTCACCATGAAGCTGCTATTGATAATTGATCATATGTTCAACAAGCAGTCCATTGCAGGAGGGAAAGCACCATCCGGTATGTGCCTCTCCAATGTCACACACCAGCATATCTGCACAGCTTCATACCAAATACCAATCCTCCCCCAACCCCAGAAATAACTAACCAAATCACTTCACAGTCATTTAAAGCACACATGAGAAAGGGGAAACAAGAACAGATAGTGTCGGGCAAGCATGCAGCACGGAAGTCGCACTATCTTTGGACAATGAAGCTGCACAGCAATGTTCCGATGCTATTGTGAGATTCTCAGATTCTGAGCATACACCTCACTTCAAGAACAGCACGTAATGGCTACAGAGGGTGAGAAAGTTCTCAGATGTTGGTGGCAAGTGACCAAAATGCAACAAACGGTGTTTTATTCTCCAGCCCAACCACTGGTCACTTTGAAATTTCACGCTTCCTAAGCCCTCCATAAGAGTGCAAGTGGATGAACACACAAGTTCAACACACATTTGCCCTTTAGGTGAGGACCCTGGCATCACGACCCTACACTATTTGGGAAACAGTCACCTGACAGTGATTTTCCCCGAATTGGACAATTACTGGCCAGCAGGCGGGCCGGCAGTCCAATTCAAGGAGGGTGGGTGGTCTCTCGAAACCAGAGGGCCAATAGGAAGCCTTCCAGGACTGAAGATGCAGCAGCTTGCAGTTCAGGTAAGTGAGAGAGATGGTGCCTCCATTTTGAGGCGCCTTCTCTCCAACTTTTTAAACTTTTATATTTAAATGGATCTTCAGCAGCTGGAGCACCATTGTGGAGGGGGGACCTCTTCACAGGACGGCCTCTGCCTGCAGCTGTGGCCAGGCAGTTGGGGAGGGCCTCAATGCCTGCCTGGAGCACTGGCCCCCAGGTCTGCGGTCGGGAGGCCGCATCCGGGCAGCTGGACTAGTCCCCAATGCCTCGGGGTGCCCGGTGGCTGACTGGAAAATTCCAGTTGACCTCTGATAATCGGCCTTAATAGGCATTTAACTGCCGTTAATTGGCTACCCGCTGCTTTGCGGGCCGGGAGCCCTGCTGCCTCCCCGACCCTCCCACCCTGCCTCCGGAAAATAGCCCGGGGATGGGATGGTGCCAGCAAACCAGTTTGCCAGTGCGAAATTCTGTGCCGACCTGCATCCGCACTCATCCCCATTGGAGCCTAAATATCCTGCCCATAGTTTCAAAGTGAGGAAACACTCGGATTTAACCTCACTACAATCCGATGCTCGAACAAAAACAATTGGCGACTTATGCAACAGAATTAATTTTTATCACCTGCCACTTTATGCAGACCTCTGAGCAATGTGGGATCTTCCTTTTGTAGGGAGTTACATGGGGCTTAGATCAACTATGAGGAGCAGTGCACCTGGAGACATGACAGCACAAGTGTATTGTCCTTGTAATAAGATCTTGGGCGGAACAGCGGGTAATTGGTGTGTAATTAATTCCTGAAGATACTGTCATGTTTCACCACATTTGAGCCTATTAATCTCATCACTGGACTTGTTGATTATTGCTAACCACACAGAGTGCTGAGGATTTGAGGTTTATTTTAGAGAAAATATCAATTGCACACTATGCTGATGGTACCGTTATCCAAAGCCTACAATTAGTAATGACTAAGTGACTGCCTGGTGTGGTACTGAGCAAGATAGGCCAAGAAGGTTCCAAGTTCAATCCTTGGCCTGTGCTGAGTTAGTTTTTTCAGCCTGCACTACTACTGTAGGCAACACTCACCATCTAGGAACAGGTGAAAAATCCACCATGGTTCCTTACGTTTGTTACTTTTAGACTTGACTATTCCAGTGCCCTCCTGGGTGACCTCCCATCTTCCACCCTACATAAATTTGAGCTCATCCAAAACGCTTCTGCCTACATCCTAACTCACACCAAGTCCCATTCACCATCACCCCTGTGCTCACTGACCTACATTGTCTCACGGTCTGGCAACGCCTCGATTTTTAAAATTCTCATCCTTTTTCTCAAATAGCCTCACCCCTCCCTATCTCTGAAACCTCCTCCAGCCCTGAAAGCCCTCATGATCTATGTGCTCCCCCAATTCTGGCCTCTTGTGCATCCCCGATTATAATGACTTCTGCATTGGTGGCTATGCCTTCAGCTGCCTGGGCCCTAAGCTCTGGAATTCCCTCCCTAAACCTCTCCATCTATCTGCCTCTCCCTCCTCCTTTGAGTTTCACCTTAAAACCTACCTCTTTGTCATCTGTCCTAATGGCCAGAATTTTACAGTGGGTAGGGAGGACCCGTCCACCGGCCGAAAAGTCAGTGGCGAGCCCACCTCTGCTGGGCCTGGGGATCCAGACTGGATTTTATGATTCTCCAGGCCCTTAACTGGGCTTGGGTGGGACTTCCACCTCATTGAGGCAGAAAGTCCCGCCTAATGGATCTGCCGGCCAATCAGCGGGCCAGCAGCTCTTCGTCTCATCAGCGCCACCGGAAGCGGTGGCCACTGCTGGGACTACACCCAGCTTCAGGAGGAAAATCATGGACGGCCCCGGAAAACAGGTAAGTTTTTAAGGCCTTTCTGGGGACAATCAGTTGGGCCCCGGTGAGGCAAGGGTGGGGTGGGGGGGGGGGGGGGTCGGTTAGGAGGACAGGGGGTGTGTTGTGCGTTGGGGGCAGTTGGGACTTTGGGGGTGGCCCTCCGCGGGGCACAGGGAGCCCGATCAGGAGGGCTCCCCCCCCCCACCCGTCCCCCAGAAGGCCGCCTAGTTTTATCGGGCGGATTTTCTGAGGCCTCAGCCGCACACCAACCAAACGTAAAATAACCGTGGCGGCAGGTGGAGGCCCTTAGATGGCAAATAATTGACCACTTAAGGGCCTTGATTAGCCTGGGGCAGGCGGGCTGTTTCCCGCCACCACCCCGCGTAAAATGGCGTCGGCGTCAGGAGCGGGTCGGGAAGGGCCCCCCAGCCTCCCATTCTACGCACCCCACCAACCCCCCACCACCAGTCCACTCTTTTGGGGGGCGTAAAATTCCAGCCAATATTTCCTTATGTCAAATTTTGTTTGATAACGCCTTGGGATGATTTACTATGTTAAAAGCGCTATATAAATGCAAGTTATTACAGTTGATCAAAACCTGTTCTTATCTTGCCTGACTGAGTGACTTCCCTACCCCTCCCTCTCTCCTTCTTTCTGACAGTCTGCTCATTTATCAATCTGTCTAAGCTCACTTCTAGCTGTAAGTGCCAGCAGACCGAATAATTCAAATAGACACAGCAACTTCCACCTAGCACAGTGAAGACAGCAAAGCCTGTGGTTTGTCAGCATCCCCTCCCACCCCACTTCACCCCACCCACCCCAACCCTCTCCTGTCCCTCCCACCACCCCATCCCCACTTCCGGCACTTGAGATTCTGAGGGATTAAATATTTAATGTTTGTAGGAGTGTTTGATTCTGGGACTGCTAAGAGCTGTGGTTTTCTTGAAGTGTGCGTAGTTCTTAACCTTATTCTCTGACACTTGGGTTGAGTTGGATATTACTCATGGAGCTAGAACAGAATTTGAAAACATTAATGTATCAGGGCTGTCTCAGATCAAGTACAAGTCAGGTACAGCACTCTCCATTAAAGCTTAGTCTGTTTGTGTTCTGGTGAAATGATACAGCACAGGAGGCCATTTGGCCCATTGTGCCTGTGCCAGCTCTTTGAAAGAGCTTTCCAATTAGTTCCACTCCCCTTGCTCTTTCCCCATCGCCCTTTAATTGCTTTTCCTTTCCAAGAATATATTAAGCAGAGTATTATCACCACTGTGTCTGCCAATGAATTGGAGATGGGATGGCACTTACAGGAAACAGGGTTTATTTCACTGCAAACAGTCTATTTACTCAGCAAACTGAGTTTATTCAAATGGAATCCTTGTGAACTAGAGCAAACAGAACTCATGACCGACACTACAGCAAAGTCTCCCGATTAAAGCAGGATTATTTCTCTAGCAAAATGCAGTGAGTGGAGGATAGTTACATAACGCAAATTAGGTGCATAAAATTAGTCACTTACAGCAGCCAAGTCTCCAGGCATGATTGAGGAGGGAATTACCCAATCACTTTCATTCTGACCAAGATTTGTGTGTCACTATATATAGCTTTATATTAAGAATTTTATAAATATTCAATCAATGTTATTTGATAATGTTTCACAGTACAACATTATAGAGAGGGGGAGAGAGGCTGTAAGAGATTCTGGTTCTAACCACGCTGCTCATATACCCATGCTGATAATCATTACTGTGCTTACAGCGTCTGGCGGATTCGCGTGTCAGCTCCAGATGGTAGACAGACAGACGGTTGGGCCCTCCACACGTGCTGCTCTTCTCACCCTTGCACTCCATGCTGCATTCGGAGTCGCTGGTGTTCTGGGCCTGTATCTTGTGCCCACAGTAGCATTCTGCTCCAAACTCCAGGCCTGCGTATTGATACCCCCTGGGGAAGTAAATAAGAGAGATGATTCCATCTGCAAAACATTCTGGAGGAGGACTTGAACCATCAACCTGCTGAGTTGAGGCAAGAGTACTACCCACTGAATCACAGCTGCTACATATGGCCATAGTGTGCCTAGTCAGTGAATAAAAGGACAGTCACTGGTTTTACCTCTCAAGACTATCTAGTCACTCTGCTGGAGAGTCGATATAAAGTCATAGAATCATAGAATCAAGGTGGTAGGACATATTGAGAGTAGTGAGCAAAGTATATGGGATCTTGGGCTTCTTAAATAGAGGTATTGAGTACAAACGCAGCGAAGTTATGCTGAACCTTTATAAAGCTCTGGTTAGGCGACAACTAGAGTATTGTACCCAGTTCTGGCCACCACACTTTAGGAAGGATGTGAGGTTCCTTGAGAGGGTGCAGAGGAGATTTACCAGAATGGTTCCAGGGATGGGAGATTTTAGCTACAAGATTAGCAACCGCTGTCTATCAAGTTGTGTATAATTTGTACAAAGCAGTTATCACAGTCTGATAGAAAGTTAATGGGCTGCATTGTCAATCCATTCCTGGTTTGACATAATAGTACCAAAGAATCACATGGCACAACAATCTCAACTCTGCATTTGGTTGTGTAGAGGAAGAGGGAGAGGCAGGAGTGAACTGCAGAAAGTTAAGCTGCCAGTCAACATGTACATTCGCAATACGATTTGAGAGGTGTTCTCATTTGAGGAATACAATCGTCTGGTTGTGGAAATAAAAGGTCAGAGTTTATATCCATGAATAACTGTGCAGTTCACAAACCCAACATTTGGGATCAAATGTGAACCCAATACATGCACATTACGGTTAAGAAATTGGTGGAAAAAATCTTGAATCATTATTTTCTGGGGAGAAACTAATGCCAGGGCTACCAGGCACCATGGAGATTTCGGTTTGTGCAGCAAAATCTATTTAAAATTTGTTTGTCCCATCCACTTCCCCCTTCACACCATGTTGGATCAGGTCCTCTCTCAATTGCATTCTAACTCAGGGCAGTGGTCTGCATGTAGTCTACAAGGCCAGTGTTTCCTTTCTACATTATTGGTCAATGCACATAATATTGAACTGTGAGACAGGATGTATTCATTACTTAGACAGATATGAATATATGGAAATACATAGAAGTTACAATACTCTAGGCCATTTGGCCCAACCAGTCTGTGTTGATGGGTGCCCTCCACCTAAGCAAATGGTTCTAATCTCACTTACTCACCTTGTTCCCATATTGTTTCAATCTTTCCTTCATCCACTTATCCAATGGCACTTACTGTGGACAATTGTGCTCTTCGCTCCATTTACCCGTCTTGGTTCCAGATCCCTCAATACCCTTACTAACAAAAATCCAGTGACCTCAATTTTGCAATTCTCAATTGACCCCAGTCTCAACAGCTTTTTGGGGGAAAGAGTTCCAGATTTCCACTACCCTTCGTATGAAGAGGTGCTTCCTGGCACTGCTCTGAATGGCTTCGCTCTAATTTTAAGGTTATGCCCTCTTGGTTCTGGAATCATCCAAAGAAATAATAGCTTCTCTCTATCTGCCCTATCAAGCCTTGTCAATACTGGTGGAACTGTACAGCAGCATCGAGTCAGAACCTTCAGCGAGGAGGAGGAGGAAAACAACTGAAAATATCTTTAAATGCTATTATCAGTTATAAATGGGAAGATCATTAACTAAAGTAAAATCATAGGTTGAACTCTGTAGACCTACCTTTCAGCACAGTTGTCCTGGCAACGAAATACTGTCATCTTTCTGTAGTCAAAGAATGCTGTTCCCCGTAAGGCTCTCCGCTTGGTGCTGTCGAGATAACAGCCGATATATTTTGCTGCAAGAAAGTAAAGGGAAGCCACACACAGAAATAATAATAAATAAAACTTCATAAGACAGTGTAGAAAGTCACAAGATAGAGCCTGGGGCTAAAAGTTACTACTGCTTCTCAATAAAACTGCCTCCTGTTTTTTAACGTCAGGTACAAACACGATACAGATATGGGCAGTGGCACTGGCGAAGATTTTATTATCTAACGGCAGAGGTGATGAATGTGAAAACGGCATGAATTTTCCATCACTGAAACACTGGGAGGCTAAAAAGTGAGGACATGTATTATCATTCAGAATGTGTGGAACTGTTTGCCTCAAAGGAATTGTTAGATTTAAAAAAAGTATGACATTTCCAGGTTGAATCCCTGTAGGGTCACCAACCCTCCAGGACAGTATGGGAGTCTCTAGGAATTAAAGATGAATGTCCAGGACACTGCTGAGAGCAAAATGAGGGCATTCAAAGATGATTTTTTCCATTTTCTTTGACTATCTTCATTGATTATTTATAAAAATATTGGAGGTGCGTAAAAGGCTGTTTGACGGTCAAGAACCATCCAATCAGGTAGCAAAGAATCTGTTTGCTTTTCGATTGGTGAGGGAAAACAGGGCGCAACAAAGATGGACGTGTCAGGCGGCCAATGGCAGGAGAGTCACCAGGGGGAGGTGGGACAGTCTGGAGGTCATGTGATGAAATATGCCCAACCTGAGTTGGCAACTTTAAATTGCTGGTTGGTGCTGAGCTAACTAATCTACGTTAGGATGGAGATTGGGGAATTCATAACTTGCGCTCCACGCTTTCTGAGCGAAGAAGGGCAAAATCCTGCTGGGAAGCACACATCTGAGTGTATTCAGTATGAACAAGCCCTCCAAGATTGAATTGCCTGTCAATGTCACTGATCAGGCTCAATCCTGTGACGTGACCGCTTAGCTGAGGTATATGACGATTGCTGTGCTTGTGAGAAGGGCAAGAAAACAGAAATAAAACTAATGTAACACAATATTTGCAGAAAGTGGTTGCATTCCTTTATAGGCTAATTTTTATTTCCCCTCACGTCCTCCCCAGTGACCCTAAGAGTCATCCCTGTTTATGTGTGAAAGTGAATTTTTTCCCCATGGGATGTGGGCATCACTGGCAAGACCAGCATTTAGTTGCCCATCCCTAATTGCCCTTGGAGTCATAGAGAGATACAGCACTGAAACAGGCCCTTCAGCCCACCGATTCTGTGCTAAACCAACCACCCATTTATACTAATCCTACATTAATCCCATATTCCCTACCTTCCCTCAATTCTCCTGCCACCTACCTACACTTGGGGAAATTTACAATGGCCAATTTACCTATCAACCTGCAAGTCTTTGGCTGTGGGAGGAAACCAGAGCACCTGGCAGAAACCCACACAGGGAGAACTTGCAAACTCCGCACAGGCAGTACCCAGAACTGAACCCAGGTCACTGAAGCTGTGAGGCTGCGGTGCTAACCACTGCGCCACCCTTGACAACTGAGTGGCTTTTTAGGCCATTTCAGAAGGCAGTTAAGAATCAACCACATTGCTATGGGTCTGGAGTCACATGTAGGCCAGACAAGGTAAGGATGGCAGATTTCCTTCCCCAAAGGACATTAGCGAACCAGATGTGTTTTTACAACAATTGATGATAGTTTCATGGCACCATTACTGAGACGAGCTTTCAATTCCAGATTTTTAATTAATTGAATTTAAATTCCACCAGCTACCATGGTGGGATTTGAACCAGTACCCCCGGGGCATTAGGCGTGGGCCCCTGGATTACTCGTTCAATGACATTTCCGCTGCGCCACCATCTCCTCCAATGCAGTAATGCTGCAGCTCAATCTCCCCCTGCCCCAAAGTGGAATAAAGTTATGTTGTGAATAACATAGAGAATCAGAGATAGAATGTGTTGAAAAATAATATCAAAACAAATTCAAAAGCATTGTTGCTGAAAGTCACAGCTTTACATAAGTGGCCTGCCTGAGAGCCATTGAATAGAAGCTGGGGCGTGTGGTCACAGCTACTGAGATCCGATCAGAGGCAAGAGCCTGGCTTGGGAATGCTGTAGGCTCAACAGAATATCAGAGGAATATTGTATGGTGAAGCATTGCAAACATAAATTTTACTTACAGCTGTAAAACTTGTTCTAGATTCTCACATGGAGAAACTATTGCGCACAAATAAATAAACCCTGATTTTAATCGCTCCACCATTGGTGGTCATGTCTTTAGCTGCCGAGGCCCGAAGCTCTGGAATTCCCTCCCTAAACCCCTCCATCTCTCTACCTCGCTTTCCTCCTTTTAAGATGCTCCTTAAAAATCTATCTCTAACCAAGCTTTTGGTCACCTGTCCTAATATTTCCTTATGTGGCTTGGTGTCAAAATTTGTCTGATAACGCTCCTGTGTAGTGCTCTGAGACATTTTACTACATTAAAGGAGATATATAAATGCAAGTTTTTGATAGTGAAGTGTGACCAGATAACTGTTTCATTGAGAATTCTAGATGAAGGGCCAAGGCTGTGAATCTAAGCTATATACAGTCACGCCAACCTGTGACTGTTTTGTATTCTACAATCACCCATGATGTATCCCACGGGGGTAAACTCAGCAAACCTGTGCTCTCAGTTTGACCCATATCCAAAGGGAGCACAGCTTAGAGATAGGATTAGAACAGTGCAGCAACAATTCTCCAAACCACACCCACCTAGAATGCAGAATCATGGAATTAACCCTTGATATGTTTAGCAGCATCCCTTCCAACATTCTCAATCTTTCAAGTACAAGTTGGGCCCATTTGCAAATAGTTCTTATTTCAATTTTATCCAAAATGTTAAAAGGTACAACTACTGAGATTACAGTCTTGTAATCACTCCTAAATTGTATAGACTGTTAAATTGAAGATATCTGTGTGATGTCACTGCACAGTAACTGAATGGTTCGTTTTTACCCTCACACCTTGGAAATGAAACTACTTTGCAGTATCTCAGGGCCAGATAGTGGAAAAGTCAGATAGGGCTATTACTCCTGATTGCCAACAGTCTACCCGTGCAGGAAACCACCACTCCATTTATCCATTATTCTATGTTTATCATTCCCATGCATCCAATACTTTCATCAGAAAGGTCACACAGACCTTCAACGTTACCTCTGTTTTTCTCTCCACAGATGTAGCGAGACCTGCTGAATATTTCCGCCATTTTATGCTTTTATTTGAAATTTCCAGCATCCGCAGTATTTTACTTTGTACCCAATACTGCTCCACGTGTCTGCTTTTCCTGTACCTGTTATATTTTGTATTTTACTCCCCAGTATCCATTATTCCCTATGTACCATTCTCATTGAAAGAGAAAATTTACGGCACAGAAGAAGTCAGTTGGCCCATTGTGCCTGTGCAGCCGAAAGAGAGCTATCCAGCTTAATCCCATGTTCCAGCTCTTGGTCTGTCGCCCTGTAGATTACAGCACTTCAAGTGCATATCCAAGTACTTTTTAAATGCAATGAGGATTTCCAGCTCTACCACCCTTTCAGACAGTGAGTTCCAAACCCCCCACTACCCTCTGGGTGAAAAAAGTTCTCCTCAACTCCCCACTAATCCTTCCACCAATTCCTTTAAATCTATACCCCCTGGTTATTGACCTCTCTGCTGCGGGAAATAGGTTCTTCCTATTTACTTTATCTAGGCCCTTTATCGTGTTATACATCTCAATAAAATCTCCCCTCAGCCTCCTCTGTTCCAAAGAAAACAACCCCAGCCTATCCAAACTTTTCTCATAGCTAAAATTCTCCATTCCAGGAAACATAGAGTCATTTACAGAACAGAAGGATGCCATTCGGACCATCAAGTCCATGCCGGCTCTCCACAGACCTATCCAGTTAGTCCCACTCCCCCGCTCGATCCCCGTTGCCTTGCAAGTCTATTTCCTCAAAGTGGACATCCAACTTCCTTTTGAACTCATTGATTGTCATAGAAACATAGAAAAACAGGAGCAGGAGTAGGCCGTTCGGCCCTTCGAGCCTGCACCGCCATTCAATACGATTATGGCTGATCATCCAAACCTGTTCCCGCTTTCTCCCTGTATCCCTTGATCCCATTAGCCCTAAGAACTATATCTAACTCTTTCTTGAATATATTTAATGATTTGGCCTCAACTGCTTTCTGTGGTAGAGAATTCCACAGGTTCACCACTCTCTGGGTAAAGAAATCCCTCTTCATCTCAGTCCTAAATGGCTTACCCCTTATCCTTAGATTGTGACCCCTCGTCCTGGACTCCCCCACCATTGGGAACATCCTTCCTGCATCTAGTCTATCCAGTCCTGTTAGAATTTTATAGGTTTCTATGAGATCCCCTCTCATTCTTCTAAACTCTAACGAATACGAGCCTAATCGACCCAATTTCTCTTCATCCATCCGTCCTGCCATCCCAGGAATCAGTCTGGTGAACCTTCACTGCACTCCCTCCATAGCAAGAACATCCTTCCTCAATAATAATAATAATAATGGTGGTGGGACTTGCCAGTTCTCACAAAACTCAGCCTGTGGTTTGACTGGATGGAGCCAATTGGAGGTGAGACATCGTATGATGAAATCTCCAGGAATATGTCCAACTAGAGTTGGCAACCCTATCCCAACTTAATCAGGCATAAGTATTATTGAGGTTTAAAATGAGATTATGAGGCAGCATGAAGTCCAATTTGCCCAGCTAAGCTGTGGTATCATCTCATATCATGACACTTTCTTTCTAAAAAGCCATGATTGATTTATTTTCAATTGTAACCAAAAATTTGTTGCACCCCTGGGAGAGCAGAGGTCAAGGAAGAGATCAGTGACCAAGCAAATGACAGATGCCGCCACATTCTTGAGACATTACAAGGTATCCTTGAGGAGTATAGAAAGTGCAGGGTGAAGTAAAAAAGGAAATTAGAAAAGCAAAGAGAGGACAGGAAAAATTATTGGCAGGTAAAATCAAGGAAACCCTGAAGATGTTTTATCTGTACAAGAAGAGCAAGAGGATAATTAAGGAAATGGTAGGACCTATCAGAGATGTACAAGGGAACTGATATGTGGATGCAGAAGATGTGGGCAGGGTTCTTAATAAGTTTTTGTCTCTGTCTTCACAAAGGAGAGGGTTGATGCAGACATTGTAGTTAAAGAGGAGTGTGAAATATTGGATACAATAAGCATAATGAAAGAGGGAGTACTAGAGGGTCTGACATCCTTGAAAGTGGATAAATCGCCAGGACTGGACGGATTGCATCCCAGGTTGTTAAAGGAAGACAAGGAAGAAATAGTGGATGTGCTGAGGATCATCTTCAAATCCTCACTAGATACAGGAGAGGTAGCAGACGATTGGAGGTCTGAGAATGTTGTACATTGTTTAATAAGGGTGTGAGGGATAGGCCAAATAATTATAGGCCGGTCAGTCTGACATCGATGGTTTGGTTGAGTGGGCAGAAAAGTGGTAAATGGAATTCAATCCAGATAAGTGTGACATAATGCATTTGGAGAGAGCAAATAAAGTGAGGGAATACACAATAAACGGGAGAATATTGAGAGTGGTCGAAGAAGTGAGAGACCTTGGAGTGCATGCCCACAGGTCCCTGAAGATGGCAGGACAGGTAGATAGAGTGGTGAAGAAGGCATATGGAATGCTTTCCTTTATTGGCCAAGGTAGAGAATACAAAAGCAGAAATGTAATGCTGGAACTGTATAAAACGCTGGTTAGGCCACAGTTGGAGTATTGTGTACAGTTCTGGTCACCAAATTGCAGAAAGGATATAATTGCTCTGGAGAGAATACAGAGGATATTTGCAAGAATGTTGCCAGGGCTCAAAAGTTGCAGCTGTGAGGAAAGATTGGAGAGGCTAAGGTTGTTTTCCTTCGAACAAAGGAGGCTGAGGTGTGACTTAATAGAGGTGTACAAAATTATGAGGGGCCTAGATAGAGTCGACAGGAAGGACCTGTTTCCCCTAGTGGAGAGGTCAATTACCATGGGGCACAGATTTAAGGTGATTGGTTGAAGGATTAGAGGGTACATGAGGAAAAACCTTTTCACCCAGAGGGTGGTGGATCTCTGGAATTCACTGCCAGGAATGGAGGTGGAGGCAGAAACCCTCAATTCAGTTAAAAGTTACCAGGACATGCACCTGAAGTGCTGTAACTGGTAAGGCTACGAACCAGGTGCTGGAAGGTAGGATTAGATTGGGCGACTAGTTTTTTCGGCCAGCATGGACATGACGGGCTGAATGGTCTCCTTCTGTGCTATAATTTTTCTATGATTCTATGCCCATTCTGTTTAAACAGGGCAATCTCAATGGAGAGGGGCAGTGGAAGGGTCACTGAGTTAACAGCAAAGGTTACCAACAGTTTGTTTGACTGGGTGGAAACAGAAACAAGTGATGCTACAAAAAACCTTTTAAGCTCAACTGTGACATGCCCTCTTACTATCAGCCAGGGAGAGGGGAGGATGGAGTGTGTACTTCATGTAAACATTGTCATTTCACATATTGCTCCCTGGGCAGGGAACATCATAAGTCAGCAAAACGATTGGCTAATTATCTGATTATCTAATTGAGTAATTAAGCTAATTGTTTAGTATTAATGAGTTGGGTCTGTTCGTTGTTCCTGAATGGCAACATGCACTAGATAGTGGCATCAGCTACTACTTTATAGAACAGGAAATGTCCTGGATAGAAAAATCCTAATTCTTTAACATTGAGTTTTATTTGTATCAATATAATATTTTTTACAACAACAGTCTCTGTTTGAGTTTCACTTTGTGTGGGTCCAGGGAATGTTGACTTCTTTGTGCAAAGTCCACATCAAGTAATAACACCAAAGTTGGATGCACAGCTTTTAATAGTCAGGTTTCAGGGAGCGTGGGCTGACTCTATCTCTGCGGTCACTTGCTTTCCTCTACGTGTCCATCCAGTGGGGTTCAAGAATCCAGGCATCAAAAGCCCATCAAGTAGATGTGAGCAAGAGATTTCCTGACTGCACAGTCAAGTACGATCCTGTGTGATGCTACAGAATGAACTGTACTGTTTGAAAAAGCTTCATTAAAATTGAAGTGCATGGAGAAGACATAACCTATCGAAGGGAGGGAAAATGGAATCTCAGATTAATGCAAAAGAACTCATGGCACAATCTGAAGAAAAGCAAGGGAGTTCTATATGGTGTCCTGGCCAACATTTATCTCTCAATCGGTATCTAAAATTATTGCACTTGTGGGATCTTGCTGTGCACAAATTCATTGCCAAGTTACCCCCACATTACAACAGTGACTATACCTCAAAAGATAGTGGTTAGGAATGTTCTATATGAATGTGAGTTCTTCTTTC
This sequence comes from Heterodontus francisci, assembly GCF_036365525.1. Taxonomy (NCBI): domain Eukaryota; kingdom Metazoa; phylum Chordata; class Chondrichthyes; order Heterodontiformes; family Heterodontidae; genus Heterodontus; species Heterodontus francisci. The sequence continues at coordinate 12,957,697 of NC_090393.1, forward strand.
ATACAAAAATGAGACAGAAGGGTTGATTGGTGAAAAGGTAGACAATAAATGGTCTGGTAACTATCTCAAAGCACTGCAACATCCTATGGGATTTCGCAGTACCTAAGATAACCAAAGGTGACAGTGCTGCAGGAGATCTCAGCCGACATACCACCTCTATGTACACACTCTAGAGAAGTGTTTCTTAAGCTGTGTCCTGCTAAACTTTTCCCTACGGCATGTTTCACAGCTTGATTATTGATAATCCACTGAATCTGAGGGGTTCAAAAGGTAACAAAAGTAGAAAAAGACAGAAAATCAATGATTTAGAAAGCATTACGTTGTTAGCAGCAATGGCTCTCATCCTGAATTAGTCCCATGATTTGGAGGGACCCCACAGGCAGATCCCTAATGGATGGTAAATTGAGAATCATTCAGTTCCACTGAATCCCAGGGATTCCTTCAATGAATACTAAACAAGGCAAACTGGAATTCTTCCAAAAAACACATAGGGATTACGGTGAATGCCCATGTAACACACAATGACCTATTTATCTGAAGCCATTGCATAGACAAGCTTTATGGTAATTTGGTTTTAAAACTAAATTCACTGGGTCATGCAATGTAAGGCTACAAGGCAGTTTATTCATTGATTAAATATTAAAATTGTGGAATTTGCTGACAAATTGTGTAGACTAGCAAATAGTTGTTCAGATTTGCTGACAAGATTACTTGCATTTTTATGTTTTTGTATTATTGAGAAGGACAGATGAAATTTCAAGGCCTGTGGTGCAAGACAAGAGAAAGGTGGAAAAGACAAAGAGAGCATGAGGTAAAGGAAGCAAGTAGCGACTAGGTGATGCCAAGCTTGGGTTTTAAAGGCCTGTGGCTTGTAGCCAAAAAGGAGGTGAATAGTTCCACAGGTTTGAGGCACTATGAAAGAATGATTTGGAAACAAAACAATGAGTCTCCCGTTCAGATTTAGTCTCCTTCCCTCAGGAAGGGGTTACTTGCCATAGAAAATGCGACAAAGGTTGACTAGATTGATTCCTCTGATGAGAGGGTTTGTCCTATGTGGAGAGATTGAGTAGAATTGGCCTATATTCTCTGGAGTTTCGGAGAATGAGAGGTGATCTCATTGTTATGTATAAAATTCTTAGAGGGCTTGATAGGGTGGATACTGAGAAGCTGTTTCCCCTGTCTGAAGAGTCCAGAAGTAGGGATCATAATCTCAGGATAAGGGGTTGGTCATTTAGGGCTGAGATGAGGAAAGATTTCTTCACTCAGAGGATTGTGAATCCTTGGAATTCTCTATCCTAGAGGGCTCTTGAATATATTCAAGACTGAGTTTGATAGATTTTGGACACAGAGGGAAGCAAGGGATATGAGGATAAAGCGGCAAGGTGGAGTTGAGATAGAATATTGAATACCTTATTGAATGACTGATCACGCTCATGGGGCCATGTGACTGACTCCTACTCCTATTCCTATTCCTGATGTTCTTATGCATCTCAAATTGACTTTGTTTCTATGGCATCGACAAATCATGGAATGGAGGCTCAGATCCAATAGTTTGTGTCAGAGACCAGTTTTTACGTTCACTGGCTTCAATAGCACACTTGACTGGGAACATAGCAGCCATTATTGCAAAAGGCAAATTAGTGTTTAAAATGATTAATGGAGTTGATAGGATAGATAGATAGAAACAATTTCCTCTGGTAGGGGAATCAGAACAAGGAGGCATAGCCTCAAAATAGAGCAAGGCTGTTCAGGGGTGATGTCAGGAAGCACTTCATTACATAAAGGCTAGTGGAAATCTGGAACTCTGTGCCCCAAAAAGTGGAGGTTGGGTGTCAATTGAAAATTTCAAAACTGAGATTGATAGATTTTTGTTAGACGAGGGTATTAAGGGGTATGAAACAAAGGTAGATGGATGGAGTTAAGATAGAGATCAGCCAAGATTTAACTGAATGGAGAAAAGGTTTAAGGTGTTGAATGCTCTACTCCTGTTCCTATGTTCCCACAGTGCTTCCAAAAGCACAGCTATAATTGTGAAAGGAAAAAGAAAGACTTGCATTTCTATAGCGTCTTTCACAAACTCAGCACATCCCAAAGCAATTGACAGTCAATAGAACACTTTGTTTTTGCAGCATTGTCACTGTTGCAATATCAGAAATGCAGCAGCCAATTGTCCACAAAGCAACCTCCCACAAACAGCAATGTGATAGTCGTGTACAACAGGGCCTGGATTTTATAAACTCGCCAGGCGCTGACGCCATTTTTAAAGGGCTTCGAGCCCAAACATTTCATTTAAATATTTAAAGATATAGTTAATTAAAATGAGTCCAACAAAATGAAATAAATGTTTCTAGCCCCTCTCTCACCCCCCTCCCCCAATAACCATACAATTCATCCCTTACCCTCTCTATCCTCAAAACTTTTACCTTGTGCACCCGACCTTCACCCCCACCCCCACCCCCACAGTTCATAAGCTATGCACTTTACCCATCCCACCATACCCTACACCAATCGAGGAGTTTGACCCCGTTCCCCCCCTTCCCACACTGAGATGCTTACCTGTTCCCCCCTCCCCACCAGTGTCCTGCATCAGATCCCCGGAAGGCACTGGAGTGCCGGCCACCAGCACCAATATGGTATCAGAACGGTTGGCGGGAGCAGGTAAGTACTTAATTCATTAATTTCAATAGATTTACCTATGAAAATTTGGCTCCCATCACCGAGTGGCAGAGGGGGTGCCGCCATGAGGCTTTGCTGCCACTGGCAATATCAGACCAGGCCTTCCCGGCGTCGAGGCCAGTGGCGGGCCACTGCCGGAGGCATTTACTGGCACATCCCCCCACCCCTCTCCCCGCCATGACCCCAAAGTTGGGGGAGGCTGTAACATCTAGCTCCAGGAATCCAGCAGTGCAGGAAACCTGCCCTTCACAGTTTTCATCCCATTAACAGCTTGGCAATCACATACAGTGCGTTGAGGTCCACGTGAGAATTCCCAATATGCGTTCCCACCACACGAAGCTCTACATCAGCAGCACTAGTTCGCAAGCTCTAGTTTCAGACAAACGATCCCTATGCATCCCAGTAGTGCATTCAAAGTCATTCTCAATGTACAACTGTTCTAAACGAATGTCCTGCATGAGGAAAATGAAAGGTTGTCATCATTGCATGCATTTTATTTCCTCAAGGGAGTCTGATCATGTAACTCAGGAACAAGGGGTTAACCGCTGACATGTGGGCAGACTCCTTGACACAAATTAAAACCATATAACACACACATCAGTCTCCCAATCACTAACATCACGCTTTCATTTCTTACACTCATGCTATTTAAGTGCTTGTTTCAGATTTGATCCCCCACTTTTCCAAAGCTGAAACTTGGAATAAATCACTGTCAGAAATCCACTCTTCATGCAGATGCCACATCTGTGAACACACATAGAGAATATGTGATGGGCAGCAACGCGAAGCAATCAATATCTCCATTAATGAAGCAACTGAATAACTTATGAATGACAAAGTCATTAACAGGTTGTGTTCAACCTTGCAGCAAAGATCTTGAGATTATTTTGGTTAAGAAAAAGAAAGGCTGGCATTTATGTAACAGGAAGGATGTCAAACGGACTGCCAACTCACTATCACCTGTTTTCCATTTTCGCACAAAGTCAAAATCTGCCAACTGAGTGCTGTTATGCTCTAGACAATGGCTATAAGGAAAGTAATCTATAATACTTCTTTTGCCTCCCTGGTCAATGAAATTACTGTGGAGAAGTCTTACTATGCTACATAAATGTAAAGGTTCTTCTATCCATGTGCACAACACTAGCAACCATGAGAGAGTCAATAATTCTCACTTTTCCAACTTGAGAGTTAGAAAGAAAGATAGTGTCATGAAGGCTGGAATTTATAACATGATTATGTTTTAAAAGTTTAACATGAAGTCTGAGAAGTCAGGTGACTTCAAATTCACTCTGCCTAAGGACAAGACAGAAACCTTGGTTACCAAGACAACAGAGAACACAGATCAAAGACTTTTTTTGAAAAACAGAGACTGCACCCAGTCTCCACCCTCCCAAACTGTCGGATCGTAAACAAGGAATCAGTGATTCTGAAGAAGCAAATGTATCAGATAGCTGTTAACACCTGGAAACAATGGAAAGCGCAGGTGGCTCAGCTGAAACCAGACTTCTGGACTTTGCATATTGGAACAGGACAATGAGCTCTTGACTTTTGAGTCCAGATATATTTAACAGATTTTCTGAAGACAGACAGACTGTACAGAAAACCAGCGGTGGCAGCCTCGGAGCAGGCTGTAAGAAAGGAGGACAACACCTGCTGATACAGCGAGAGGCTGTGAAGGCTTGAAAGTTGAGGTTTGCGGAGAAGTAGAAGGCCAACAGGATCACCAGGACATTAAGTTCAAAAATGCTCGGAGAATTAAACGAAGAGGCCATTGACTTTGAGAAAGGTCTGGGAGATTCAATCCATTGCAACTGGAAGGAGATTGGGACTATTAACTGCAAAGATTTCCCCATCAAAGAGGACTTTGTAATGTATGAGTGTGGTGTAAGGTTTTCAAGTGTTTTAATAAGTAAAGAAAATACCTTTCTTTGTAATTTGGGGTATCAGCTACTTACAAAGTACTATTTAGTTAATGGGGATTTCTTTTAGTTTAGTTGTTACAATAAAAGTCTTAATATATGAAATCTTTTGTAATTCTTTAAATCAGTCTGGGGGTTCATATCTCGTATTTTAACATTGACAGTCTCACTGAGGTCATAACAACAGGCTTGCATTTATATACTGTCTTTCAGAACCTTGGGATGTCCCAAAAAACAGCCAATGAAATATTTTTGAAGTGATTTTACAGGTGTAATGTACGAAACGCGGCAGCCAATTTTGCACAGCAAGCTCCCACACACAGCAATGTGATAATGGCCACCAGGGAGAACTTCCCTGTTCTTCTTCAAATAGTGCCATGGGATCTTTCACCTCCACCTGAGAGGCCATACAGTGCCTTGGTTTAATGTTTCATCTGAAAGACGGCATCTCTTGTTAGGGTCTGTTAATGAATGTTAGTTTAAGATAACGGCACAGTGGCGCAGTGGTTAGCACCACAGCCTAATAGCTCCAGCGACTCAGGTTCAATTCTGGGTACTGCCTGTGTGGAGTTTGCAAGTTCTCCCTGTGACTGTGTGGGTTTTCGCCGGGTGCTCCAGTTTCCTCCCACAGCCAAAGACTTGCAGGTTGATAGGTAAATTGGCCATTATTAATTGCTCCTAGTATAGGTAGGTGGTAGGGGAATTGAGGGAAGGTGGGGATGTGGTAGGAATATGGGATTAATGTAGGATTGGTATAAATGGGTGGTTGATGGTCGGCACAGACTTGGTGGGCCAAAGGGCCTGTTTCAGTGCTGTATCTATAAATAAATAACAGGGTGAACAGATGTTGGGAGTTAATTAGTCAATTGTATTCAATTATGCATATATAAAGAAGAGCCAGCCAGCACTGGTTGGGGGATGTTGTTTGGACAGCAGAAGTAAGCTCTGTGACAAGCAATAGACAGTCTCCACCAAAACATCCTGGTCTCAGTGTTTTTTTTTTATCCATTCATGGGATGTGGGCGTCACTGGCTATGCCAACATTTATTGCCCATCCCTAATTTCCCTTGAGAAGGTGGTGGTGAGCTGCCTTCTTGAATTGCTGCAGTCCATGTGGGGTAGGTACACCCACAGTGCTGTTAGGAAGGGAGTTCCAGGATTTTGACCCAGTGACAGTGAAGGAACGGCGATACAGTTCCAAGTCAGGATGGTGTGTGACTTGGACGGGAACTTGCAGGTGGTGATGTTCCCATGCATCTGCTGCTCTTGTCCTTTGAGGTGGTAGAGGTCGCAGGTTTGGAAGGTGCTGTCGAAGGAGCCTTGGTGTGTTGCTGCTGTGCATCTTGTAGATGGTACACACTGCTGCCACTGTGTGTCGGTGGTGGAGGAAGTGAATGTTTGTGGATGGTGTACCAATCAAGCGGGCTGCTTTGTTCTGGATGGTGTCGAGCTTCTTGAGTGTTGTTGGAGCTTCACCCATCCAGGCAAGTGGAGAGTATTCCATCACACTCCTGACTTGTGCCTTGTAGATGGTGGACAGGCTTTGGGGAGTCAGAAGGTGAGTTACTCGCTGCAGGATTCCTAGCCTCTGACCTGCTTTTGTAGCCACAAACAGGCTTGCAAGTTTCTCTAACATCTCTGGCAGTGCACTCACTCAGTGCCTTTGCAATAAAGCCCAAGACTTCTTCACAATTATTTAATTGACCCAAAATGTAAAAGAATATACTGGGCCAGAGCTTACTAGAGCTGGCACCTGCTGTTCATTATACTTGCCCTTGCTCTCTTTATTTCCATGAGCTTTTAATAGGAAAATTGCTGTGAGCGGGAGATGGAAAAGGCATGCAACCCTCTACAGGGCATCTAGGATCTGTGTGAACAGGGAAAGCAACTATGTATCTCCTTAACTAATCAGACTGGAAAGTTCTGAAATGAACAGTGCAGAGTCTGAAAGGGAAGTTTAAGTTAGAATAGTGACTTCAATGTCAAATCATGTACAGAAAGTGAAATAAAGAGAGGGAAAGAAAGATTGGATTAAGAGAGAGAAAAAAGTGAGACAGAATGAAAAAATAAAATAAAATTAATTTACCTTTTTAAAAAATCTTTAACAGTAGTGAAACATTGAAGGAATGAGACTGCACACTTGTAAAAGTTAATTTACAATGCCAGAAATGTTGTTGGCAGTAATTAAGACCTATCACACTGCTAAAAAGGGTGCTTAGATTAAAACTTAAATTGAAACTCTAATTTTCTGCAGCAGCTTTATTTTCTATTTTCCACGCAAGTACGGGGACTTCACACCATTTGATGTACTTCTCTGCGATCTGCACACAAATAACGGTGAGTGCTGTTAGCCTCACTGCTACTTTGACAGAAAATGCTAACCTACTAACATTGACTTTTCTGCCTTTATGAAGGTTTCATAGAATATAATGAGAAGTAGATGGTAATAAACATTGACAGCTGTAATATAGGTGGAGTCTGGAGACGGAGATAATGGGAAAGTGATGGACCAATATCGCGCAAAGCACCATTTTTGATGGTTGGTGAAGTGGGGGTGCCGTGGACAGATCTGTAGTAAAAGATAGCAGCCAGGATGTGTAGACTAGAGTTGAAGGAAGATGTTACATCTGAACAATATTGCCAAAGTAAGACTTGCCAACAGTACCATTTACCCAGCACAGGTGTGCACGTCACAAAACATTGCTCATCAACCTGACATCTGTGGACCCAGTTGACCTTGACAGGTTTGCCAAGGACTGTAGGTACGACTGGTTTCAGAACAGCGACAGGCAGGCAAGCCCGTGCCAGCTGATATCCCTGGCGTGCCTTCTTTCATCTAGTAGAATTTCAATCATGAAACAATGCTATTGGGAAGCTGGCAAAAAAAATCCCCACTGTTAAGTTTAAATTGTCCTTTTAAACTATCACGGGGCTCTGCAGTGATCCATCGCTCCCCAAGCTGGGGTTAAGATTTGTATTCCAATTGCCCTTTGCTTGTCAGCTTCTCTTGTACCATTTTCTGGTTCAGCTGGACTCTTCTCATTGCAGCTGGCTTGTCTGAGAATGTTACTATTTGGATGCTTAGGTTTCCCCATGGAAAAATCCAACTCTCTCCTGCTGCCATAAAGCAACTGAGCAAAAAAAAAGCAAATTCTAAAAATGGACAAAAAAAGTGCACAGCAAATTAACATGAATAGTCAACAATGATAAGAAAATAAGAGTTGTTAAAATCTTTTTGTTCCCTTTAGCGCTACATAACACAAGGACCTTCTTCCAATGCTGACAGTGGGAGGGTTGGCTGAGTGCACAGTTGAGATCTCAGCCTAAAATGACTGCAAATCACACACTGTCCAATTTTACATGTATTATCCATACACTTTGCGAGATGAGCTTTCAAAGCAGAGATGGTCTGCTGAACCACCAACACACACACTAGGGACAGGGTGTTCACCTGCTCCGTGTGTGGGAAGGGATTCACTCAGTCATCCAACCTGCTCACACACTAACGTGTTCACAAGTGACTGCAGGGGTTGAGTTCTGCTGTTATTGCTGCTGTGAATCACATCCAGAACTGAACCATGTTCATCCTTTAAGTTGGGGTTTGTTTCTGCTGATGTTATTAACCCCTATAACCGGGCCGGAGTGTAATATTCTGGTTGAATAAATCATGTCTTGTTTCAAATGAACAGCAAAAACTTATAAAGGTTTAACTTAAGCTCGTGCACAAAACAGGCAAGTGCAATCTCAGTGAGTGTTAAGCACGACTGGAGAATTGTGAAAAAGAAGGGATTTCAGCAGGGATCAGGTGTGATCCCACGTAGTTGTATTTCCTGGTTGATCAACTCCCTGGACTGTAGGAATCAGATGCTTTCTTTCTTCTTTTTATGTGATAAAGCCTGCACAACAGGATAACTTCTCTGCGACACATAGACAGTGTCATTACCTCTCTGTCTTACATGTAGCAATGTGATAATCAACACAGAGCCAAGGGTCCTGTCACATGCATCAGGCTTATAGAAAATCTATTCCATTCCCATTAGCATCAAAACAATTTCCACAGAAATCATTAGTGGTCAATTTAGTGAGAAATCTTTCCTCGTTACAATCAGCTCCACCTTCACTCTGTTGTAAAATTGCCAACCATTTATAAAAAATTGTTGACTGGCCGGACAGATGTCTAAATGGTATTGGTCTGAGGATGTGGGTAATTGGAAAGTGCTGGGAAATTAAACTCTCTCTGCAGTATGATCCAAATGGGATTTAATCCTTGATTTAACAACATTAAAGCAATCGCAGAAAGTGATTTGATCCTCAAAAGAAAACATCTATTACGAACCACTTACCGAGTTTCACATTCATTTGTTTTGTATCCTATTTCATTTGGCCTTTAAGACTCATTGTAACCGATGGCCCTTTGTGTAAAGTAGACAGAGATTGTTCTTGTACCGAAAATGACCCGAAACGTGATTTATTTTAAGCTAATGCCAAACTCTTCTGGGAACTTAAGACAACGCTCTCAGAGAGGTGTTGAAGAGAAAGCTCTTTGAACTGATAGCTGGACGAGCACTGGGTCTATCACAGACATCTAATAAATGGCCCATGCGATCTGGCCAGATAAGGAATATCTGGGAGCTTCCCAGAAACGATACTGTCTTATCTTATTCACTGTCTTTTTATGGTGATGCATATCTGAGGAAAGGAAAGGCACCTTCCTAACTGCCTAAGATCTGACCATAACATATTCCTGTCTAAAGTGGGTGACATTTGAAAGGGACTCCAGCGGGGAGGATGAAATACTTTCATTGTCACAAAATAAATAGATGGAAAATGACATCTTACATTTGGAAAATTAGCTGCATAAATACTTGAGCTTTTGTCACTTGGGGCTGAATTTTTAGACCCCGATGTGGGTGAGCATGGAGGCAGGTGGGTGCAGAATTTCGCATCGCTGCCAGCGTTCCCAGCACCATCCCATCCCCGGGCCATTTTCCCAGAGGCATGATGGGAAGCGGCAGAGCTACCTGCCCACAAGCAGCAGGTTGAGTCAATTAAGGTTGTTTAAAGGCCTATTCGTCAGAGGCCGACTGGAATTTTCCAGTCAGTCTCCAGGTACCTAGAGGCATCGGGGAACAGTGTAGTTGCCTGGAGGTGGTTTCCTGGGGGAGAGCTGAAGCCAGGCAGGTGGGAGGGGGCCTCAAATGCTTCCTGGAGAGCTGCCCCCCCTCCCCATCTGCCCCCCGTGGAACCTTGCTAGACAGCAGCATAGCTCACAGAACAGGCTTGGTCTAGCTCTATCCCACAGTCCTTTCCTACAAAGCTACGTGCTGAGAGGAGAGCCTCATAAAATCAACCCTGGAGTACATCCCTTTCAGTCTTAGGCAGGTATAAATTATGTATTACCCACCAGCACTAGAGTGTGAAGAACCAGACATGTAGGGCTGGATTTTACCAGCGCTCTGGGGATGGGCTGGGGGGGGCGGGGGTAGGGACCCATAAATTGGAAAGGTAGGCAGTGGGTGGAGTGCCCATCATTCTCCTGCCACCAATTACGTGACCAATTAAGGGCCTCTTCCTGCCACTGCTGGCATTTTACCAGCGGTGGGTGGACCCTCTGCCATGTGGGGAAACTACCAGGGAAATGGAGGCCTGGGAAGCTCTCTTTGGCCCCAGGAAGGGCCCTGCAGCAGCATCGACACCGCCTTCCCTCACCGACACTACACCACACCCACCCCAACTCACAGGGTGAGTTGCCTGACTGGTCCTGGCACCCCCAAGCCCCATTTACCTGGTTGGGCGGGCGGCGTCCCACCCTGGAGTCCTCTTTTTCAAGTCCTAACAGTCTCCGACTGATCGGCAGCTCCTTAGTAAGGATGGCAGCCCCAATGGGAACTAATAGTTGCCTGCCCGCCGTAAAATGTGGCTGTGGGTCTGGCAGAACGCCAAAGCGGAATGACCAACCCCCCCACCACCACCACCACTTTCAGGCCCACCGGCAGGATCCCCGCCCACGAGAACAAAATGCCAGCTGTTAAGCTCTGATTTCGAGCTTCCAGCAAAATATATGCTGGGACTAGCTGACTGACAGCGCAAAGTTAGCCCATCAAATACTACGCGCAATTTTACAGGCACAGGTCATTGCATACGTTCCCTGACCCTGCCAGATAGGGTATACAAAAAAGTCTGGTTAGCAGGTGAAAGTTACAGAGATGTGCCCACTCAAAGGTAAGTGGCTGCATATGAGGGAAGGACTGTTTCAGCATTGTTAAAGGGTTCAATTGTGGATTGGACACATCTGTCAGCCTTTGGTGAGGAGGGTGAGGGTGGGGGAAATGGGGAGGAGGGGCATACAAGATGAAGTGAAAGGAGGCAAGTGATGGAGTTAATGAGCAAATGGCAGAGTGGCACAGCAGCCAACACCCTATTTGATGGCTGGCAAAGTGTTTGATAAAGTATGTGTGAGGGACGTTATCCATTTTGGCACTTCAGGGCACCCACCCCAGTGCACTTAGCAGTTTGCCTCATCTGTCAGAAGGTTCTGGCCAGGATCAATGATTGATGCACTTCCACCAGTGCCATCATAGTTGGGATCCCTGCCACCAGTCCTGTGCCCTGTCAAGCTTTTGGAACGTCTTGCCCACTTGTACTATGCCACGCACCTGTGTTCAGCTGGCTGGCTGACTGACTGACTTGGCACATTCCACTGGTGGCAGCTGAATCTGTAAGAATCTGCAGAGGTGAAAACAGACTTTCCTTCGCTGGAGTGGGGGAGGGGTGGCGGGCATCGACGTCCACAGGTCGTGCAGCTGTGAGATAGTTGGCAGGTCAATGGTGCTACCCAATTGAGAGCATTGTTGAGGAATTGGGCCTAGTGAGAACTAAAACATTGGCCTCTGTAACCATCTCCAGTTGAATGAGTTGATTAGCAACTCGGTCAAGATAAAAGCCTGGATAAATTGTATAGGAGGCCTTCATGTTAAAAGTGAAATGCATTAAGAGAATAATGGGGTGAGGTAATCCTTCAATAACACATGAATCCACACCAGGGGAAAAAAATACACAGCGAGGGGTGTTAGAATTAGAGACTTCAGAATTTGACAATTCTGTATTCCATTTCCTTCAACTTGTGAACTGAAATATGTGAATTCTCTGAGAAGTTGTACCATAAGTGTGACCTTAAGAGTATGTGTAATTATTAATAACAACCATTATTATTGTATATGTGTAATTATTGATAATAATAGTGATCATTGTATGTTTAATTCTTATGAAAGTCAACAAATGCCTTTGAATATAATGATCTTGAGGAATTACTTATAAATTTATAAGTAAGAACATCCATTCCCCAACAGATCGGGATGCATAAAAGTTTAATCCAGTAAGTAAGTGGTGTTAGTGTCTGTAATGCGTTCTTTAATGTTGTCTGATGCAACATAAATGAGATGCACGGAGTCCAGTTATGCATAAGATCTTAAACAGCTAAACAATTATATACAGTACAGAGCAAACTATTTACAGAAATAAAAACAGAAAGTGCTGGAAATACTCAGCAGGTCTGGCAGTATCTGTAGAGAGAGAATCAGAGTTAACGTTTCAGGTCAGTGACCCTTCTTCAGAACTGTTCTGAAGAAGGGTCACTGAACTGAAATGTTAACTCAGATTCTCTCTCTACAGATACTGCCAGACCTGCTGAGTATTTCCAGCACTTTCTGTTTTCATTTCAGATTTCCAGCATCCACAGTATTTTACTTTTATTAAACTATTTACAGAACCTTGTTATAGATGTTACAGTTGCAGAGTGACTCTGGCTTCAAGTCACATGAGTACGTCCTGGTACTTAGCTCATTAGCATACTCAGATCTTAAAGGGACATCACTCCTAAAGGCGATCACACAACATCCCCTTTCTTTCCAAAGATAATTCCTGTAGGCTACAAGCAAAAACACATCGAATTAGATATCAAAACTAGTTATGTGGGTTATAGATTATAAAATTTACATGTATAGAAGCTTAAGAGTCCATATATCGTTTTGATGGCTTGACAACTCTTCCAGATCTGGTTATGGTAAAACCTTCAGGGGATGTGGATTTCACCCTTGGCTGTTTTGGGTTTGCAAGCATGTTGTCGATGTGTTGGTTGTGGTCCTGTTGTTCCATCACGCCCTCATCAGCAGAGTGTGTTCTTTCGAGTCCGCTGTTCTCAATTGGAGTATTGCACACTTCCCTCAGGTGGCTTCGGTTTCTTCTTAACACTGCTCCACTGGATGTTGTAATCTTGTGGGACATTGGCTCACTGCATACTTTGGCTACCTCTGGGTAACCATGTTCTCATTGTGGGGTGTATGACCCTGACCTTTTGTCCTACATGTAGCTGAGGAAGTTTAGCCCCTGCATGTCGGTCATGCACCATCTTCATTCTCCCCTGTTTTCTGAGCAGCGTCTCCTGAATCTCAGAGAATTTGGACAGATGATGGCTTGGCAGAGTCATCCGCACTTGTCTGCCAAACATGATCTCTGCTGGTGACGGTAAGCCCATATCCATAGGTGTAGCTCTGAGGGGTGGAGCATGGCAACACAAAAATCTTGGCTTGATGTCCTACACTTCAGGATAAGTGACTTGACTGTGCAAACCATTTGCTCAGCAAGACCATTAGATCTAGGGTAATGTGATGAGGATGTCACATGGTTTAAGCCCTATTTGGCGCACATATCCCTGAAAGGTTTGCCTGTGTACTGTGGCCCATTGTCAGAAATGATTTCTTCAGGTACACAGAATAGACTGAATATGGCACTCAATGTGTCTGCGACAATCACACTTGAAGTGCCTTTTACCTGTCTGACAATTGGAAATTTGGAGAAATAATCAGTGACTAAGATAACGTCATCTCCATTAATGGAAAATAGGTCAGTGGTGATTTTGGACCAAGGGACTGACGGAATCTCATGCAAGTGTAGAGGTTCTTTACGTTGTTGTGGCTGGTGGCTCTGGCATACCTCATACATTCTCATTAACCTTTCGATGTCACTGTTGATTCCTGGCCAATAAACAGCGTCTCATGCCCATCGTTTCAGTCACTCTATACCCTTGTGGCCTTGGTGAAGTTGTGACAAGATGTCCTGTCGGAGGGCCTTGGGCACAATTACTTGTTTTCTCTTGACGGTGACGCCTATCGAGATACTGACTTCATCTCTGTAAGGCCAAAAACATCTGAGGGTTTCTGGCACCTCTTTTATCATAGAAGGTTGGCCTTCTATGATGACTCTTCACAGTGCCTTCAGTTGTGGGTCATCTGCTGTTTCTGATTGTAGTTGGTCACATTTGTGTTGACCAAAATGCGATAAATTGATCTTGAGCACATCTTCCACCTCAGTGTCCATGCTGTCTACTTGTAGATCCAGTGGGACTTCTTCATTCTTGCTTGGGTTTGGCCATCTGCTCGGCGTATCCCATTCTGGTACCCGGTTTGTAGCAGACGTCAAAGCCTTACCCTTGTACTTTCACTGAGTGCTGCTGTCGTCGAGGTGGTGCGTTTGTCAATGGTTTGTGCCAGATCATCTCCAGTAGTTTGTGGTCCATTTCCACCATGAACTGCTTCCTGACCAGGTAGGTGTGGAACCTTGTGATGCCAAACACCAGAACAAGTGTTTCATGCTCGATGATTGAGAAATTGGATTGTGCTGAGGATAAACATTTGGATCCAAATGCAATTGGTTTTCCATCCTGCAGGATGCACATTCCTAGCCCTTTCTGTGAGGTGGTGAATTCCAGGATTGTCTTCGTCCTTGGATCATAGTACTGCAGGGTACAGCTTTCTGCTGGCAATGCTTGTTTAAGAGTCTCAAACATATGCTGATGGTCCTCCTGCCATATAATGAGCAGCATAGTGGTGCAGTGATTAGCACTGCAGCCTCACAGCTCCAGCGACCCGGGTTTGGTTCTGGGTACTGCCTGTGTGGAGTTTGCAAGTTCTCCCTGTGACCACGTGGGTTTCCGCTGGGTGGTCTGGTCTCCTCCCACAGCCAAAGACTTGTAGGTTGATAGATAAATTGGCCATTGTAAATTGCCCCTAGTGTAGGTAGGTGGTAGGAGGATTGAGGGAAGGTGGGGATGTGGTAGGGAACATGGGATTAATGTAGGATTAGTATAAATGGGTGGTTGATGGTTGGCACAGACTCAGTGGGCCAAAGGGCCTGTTTCAGTGTTGTATCTCTCTATAACTCTATATGGTCCATCTTTCTTTAACAGCTCTCTCAGTGATGATGCTTTGTCAGAAAAATTTGGAATGTATGGTGCCAAGAAGTTGAAAAATCCAAGACATCTCTGGAGGTCTTCCTTGACTTATGGAGTGGGCATATGCCTTATATCTTCGATTTTTCCTGGGTCAGGATGGATTCCGCAACCAGACTAGATGGAGTCAAAGAAATTGATCTGACTTACATTTACCTGGCACTTCTTGCTGTTAGAAACGAGCCCTTCATGACAAGCTACTGCCATCAGTGAATGGAGATTTCAATCATGTTCTTCTTTGGTTTTGCCCATTACTGCAATATCATCGGCAATGACTGTACATCCAGGCAAGTTTTCTATAATCCTGTCCATATACTGCTGAAACAGATCTTGACTGACAGATAATCCGAAGGATAATGTTACGACCAGGTGAGAAAGAGGTCGAGGGTTCCCTTTCCGCCTTCACCTAGTCTTACTGTAGCAGGGTTTTATTTTTAAACACACCATGCTTTTAGCTCCTCCTTGGTGAATCCTTGTTCACCGCTTTCCAATTATAAGGCAAAGAAACCAGCACAGACAGGCTTTCTCAGGTTTAAAGAAGAAAAGTTGAAATGTATTAAACTTAAACTCCAATTCGGTTAATGCCTACGGATACACAACATGCCCATGCAAGCATGCATATGCGATACTTATATGCAAATAGAGACAGAAAAGAGCAGAAGAAAAACAAAGTGGAAAAGTTTGAGGCAATATATGAAAAGCTTTTGTTACGGTTCTTCGAGCTCGCTATAGAGTCCTTGATTGTAGGTAGGTCTTGCTTTTCGTTGGGGCCCAGTATTCTTCTTAAACCTTGTTCGCTGTAGGAGTCTTTTCTCACTTGGGTTTCATGTGTCTTCAGTGGATTCAGAGGCTTGTGAGAAAGAGATGGGAGCAGACAGGAGAGAGATCTTCTCAGTCCAGGAGCAAACAGCCTTCTCCCTAAACTGTTCATACAAATTCAAAAAACTTAGTTTGCCCAGCAGGTTAGTCATGTGACCAGCTGGTTTAACCATGTCCGTTTGTGTATTTGGCCATTTTAGCAGGCAACCTGGAATGGGAGCTCCCCCGCCCTCAACGTCTGGTGATCAAAAGTCTATTGTGGGTTGAATGAATAAGGGGATGGCTGCTTTGTCCTTCCAAACACTGTCTGTTAATACGCAAATGTCTTTTCCAGCCAAGGCTGATCTGTTTAACAACGCCAATCCAGTAACAGTTTAAAATCAATTTTCATGACAAAATTAATGTGCCTCATTCTTGGCAGGTGGGGGCCTAGCATGACAATAGTCTCTGGAAGCAGTATCTTCCAAATGGTGTCCTGAATGTGGTGACTTCTTGAAATTCCTTAGCTAAGTGTACCGACCAATATCCATGTGTAGCATCCAACTTGGAGAAGAATTTGGCTCCGGATTCAATTCCTCTAATGTCGGAATCTTGTGGGGGCATCTCTTTCGGGAGAATTTTAGACGCCTCAGAGCTAAACATGCCCTGACTGCTCCATCCTTCTTCAGTACACCTGTAATTGAACTGCACCAGTCTGTGTGATGATGTACACATGGGATGATGCCATTGCATTCCATGTCATCTAACTCCTATTTAAGTTTTTCTCGTGTGTGCATGCTGCACTTTCAGGGAAGGTCGATTGGCAGAATTGCATCCTCTCTGAGTTTCAGTATGGCATCGCTTTTTAAATCTGCTGTGGCGTCGAACATTTGTTGTCGCTTGTGGACAATGCGGGTACCCTTGGTCTCTTCTGCTTTAATGGGTACCTTGGTGATCTCGTGGATGGTTACGAAGTTGAGGTCCTTACACGCTGGTAGTCCTGCCACCAATCGTGTCTAGAATATTTGCGGTTTCCATGCCGACTTGCCAAAGCTGCATTGCATTGTCAGTGTGCCGCTACAAGGGAAGGGTGACCCATTGTATGCAGATAACTTGGTAATTGTCGATTATATCATTGACTTCCAACAAATCCAATACATATCCTTCAGGATTCGGACTGGCAGGATATTTGCACTAGCTCTGGTGTCAATCTTAACCCCGAGTGTGTTTGCCAACTTTCTTTGGGCACATGATGTTAATGGTAGCAAAAGCTTCCAGTTGTTTGATTTCATCGACATGATGCATCAGGTTCACAATGTGAAACACCTGCTCATCTTCTGGCTGAGAATTACTCCTCTTTAAGTCTTGTCTCAGGTCTGTTTTGCTGTGGACTTAGTGTATCAGCTTGCATTTATGCAGGTCTCTGGCACTTTCCTTGCTGCTGTTGCCCTGTTGCTGCACATGTCTTCTGTTGGCTTGTGTCCTACTGTGACTTCTGGTTGTGTCTTTGGAGCCATATTTCTTGCACAGGTGAGCCCAGTGTCCTTTTGCACTGCACGCCTTCCACAGGTCTTGAAATGTAGTACAACTTCGTGGTGAGCAGGACCAACTACACTTACTACACAGTTTGCTGGCTCTTTTCGACCTGGTTATTGTGCCGATACTGATGGCTGCACCTAGTGTTTGCAGGTGCTATTGTCCATATACAATGGCTTCATATTTATTGCCATCTTCTAGCAGTGCATCAATGCTGTGACCAATCTTTTTCCCCAATTGGTCTTTCTGAAATGCTTCAATGGGTGTTGAGACAATTACCAGCTCCATTAGTTGCTCTGACAGCTCAATTTCTGAAAAGTCGCATTCGTTGCCCTTGCTGCAGCATCTACTGATGAACTGATCTATTGATTCCTGTGGCTGTTGCTTGCAGGACATCAGTTCCAGGTGGTGAATTCTAAAATTCACTCAGAACAGGAGCTGATCTTCTTGCACTTTCCATATCTTTGCAGGACCTTTCAGGTCCTCTTGTAATCTGTGTAATCCCTTATTTCCAATTGCTTTTAGTATTTTCATAGCCTGTTTCTCTGGTTCAACAATCACTTGGTCTGTAAAGCATAATTGCAATCTTTGTTTGAAAAGTTTGAACTTGGATAGGATATCAATGGCCTTCCAGTTTATGCTGGGAAATTTGGTATCCATCTTTCTGCTGTTCTTTTGCTTGAAACTTGCTTTCAGACTTGATCTATGATTTTGCACTGTTTCCTTTTTATTTAGACTAGCTGCTTGGATTGAGAGGAACAGGTGTTTGATAGTGCTCTGTGTTTACCTTGCTTGCAGCACCTAAGCCTGTCTGTTTACATAGCTGTTCACAAGGCAGTTCATTTGCTTTTTTTACAGTTTATGTTCTTCATGCTCGACTGGTTTAATGGCATTTTTATAGCTGTCTCTGCATGAATGGAAGCTCTTCTTCCTGCACAAATGGTTTAATGTGTTTTTTAAAACTGTGGCTGTGTGAATGGGGACTCTGCAACGTTCGGGGTTTTCCCATGCTTTTTGCAATCGGACGCCTCCTGTAATGGCATCAACCTCAATCAGCCTAGGAAAAGAATCAGGTCTTCCCCGGTTTTTTTTCCAGAGCCTTCAGAAAAGATCAGTCTTTAAAGCCCTTCAAAGCTTGTTTTTTTTAAAACCAGTATCCCTCGACCGTCGGCTCACCCGATTTACTTGCAGCCCGTCGTTCCAAGCTCTGTCTTCTACAGCTTGAGGTAAGTTCTTGTTTTTATCCACTGTTTGGGCTAGTATTTCTGTCGAACTTTTTCTCTTTTGGCTGTAGGAAGGTCACTTTGTGAGCTGTTTTACCTGTGGTCTTCAACTTAGACTTTGTCTTCTCACCACAGCTGCCACCATGTAATGCGTTCTTTAATGTTTTCTGATGCAGCATAAATTAGATGCGTGGAATCCAGTTATGCTTAAGATCTCAAACAGGTTTATTACAGCTACATTTCTTGCATAGGCGGGCCCAGTGTCGTTTTGCACCGTATGCCTTGCACAGGTCTCGAAATGCAGGACAACTTCATGGCAAGCAGGACCAGCTAAACTATTATAACAGCTAAACTATTATATACAGTACAGAGCAAACTATTTATAGAACCTTCCTCTAGGTTTTACAGTTGCAGAGTAACTCTGGCTTTAAGTCACATGACTACATCCTGGTACATATCTTAATCGCAAACTAAGATCTTAAAGGGACATCACTCTTAAAGGTGATCACACAACAGTGTTGGTAGCTCCGACTTCAGGTGATAACATGGCTTAGTGACAGCTTCCTTTGTGAAGCAGAGATGCTGAAGATGGGTCTGTTCCAACACACAAAAGAAGGGCCGTACGATCCGGGCCCCTGGAATAAGGAGCAAATAGCACAGAAGGTCGTCACGCCTGTCTTACTCATCCCCTCGAGAAATGCTCCTCAATGCTCCAAATTTAGCAATGCCATTGAAAATCTCCAAAGGAATTCTCTTTCTGCCCAGTTTGCTGACTGCAAATGAAATAATAGCTGGAAGGAAGACATTTTTCACAAAACAGGAATTGGAAGGAAAATTCTTGCAATGTATAAAACATCATGTATAACCAGCAACAAAAAGCAACGCACTCATAAAAATGCAGACCTAAGTATTATGATAAGCCAAATAAATCTAAGCTTCCATCAAAAATTAAAGTGATATTAATTCTGCAGAGCAGGCGATCAACAAACTGCTGTGCATATTTTTCAAATGGGTGAACAGCGGTGCCAGTGAGAAAACCACCAGATAAAATGTGGGATATGTTAGGAACAGGGATAGGCCATTCAGCCCCTCGAGCTGTACCACCATTCAATTAGGCCATGGCTGATCTGTATTGCAACTCCATCTACCCTTCTTAGTTCCATATTCCTTAAAACCCTTACCAAAATCTCTCAATCTCAGTTTTGAAATTTTCAATTGACCCCCAGCCTCAACAGCTTTTTGGGGGAGAGAGTTCCAGATTTCTATTACCTTTTGTGTGAAGAAGTGCTTCCTTACATCACCCCCAAATGGCCTAGCTCTAATTATAAGGTTATGCCCCTTGTTCTGGACTTCCCACATCAGTGGAAATTGTTCCTCTGTATTTAATTGATCAAATCCTTTGATCATCTTAAACATCTCAATTAGATCACTCCTTAATCTTCTGCATGCAAGGGAATGCAGGCCAGGTCTCTGCAACCTGTCCTCAATTTAAGCACATGTTCTAATTAAATCTGAATATTGATAAGGGACTTGTACCGGACCCTGTTGCAGCCGCAAAGAAATCCTGGCAATTTCCTTTCTGCTGCAAAAACTAGCCGCTGAGAGTTGAGCATATGCTATGCGAGGCCAATTTCCTGATTCTTGGCCCCTCCTCCTGCCAACACAAGTGACGTTCCACATTAATTGTAAAGCTTTGGAAACAAAAAGACAAAAACAAATCTACACTGTACATCAGCACTAGACTGATAGGGACAGAATAGGTGTTTACCCAACACTGGGCTGATAGACATTCTTCATCACACAGATATAAGGGAGGCCATTCAGTCCATCCAGTTCTCGTACATACATTTACTGCAAAGCAGCATTAGACTGATAAATACTGAGTGCAGACTCACTTAGGGAACAGTAAAAAAGGCAGGGACTCATCTCCCAAATAGCCTGCCCAATTGATTGGAAAATTACATCCAGTTCCACTTCCCTTTGAAATCATCACAGAATAAACTGACGTTTAACAAGAGGGACCCGGGACCCGGTTCAGTTCTGGGTACTGCCTGTGCGGCGTTTGCAAGTTCTCCCTGTGACAGCGTGGGTTTCCGCCAGGTGCTCCAGTTTCCTCCCACAGCCAAAGACTTGCAGGTTGATAGATAAATTGGCCATTGTAAGTTGCCCCTAGCTAGCAGAAAGATTCTGGATTGCAACAGAAATCCTGTGAAAGCCAGATGAACTGAAAAGGGTGAAGACATTTTATCAAGGTGTTGGTAGGAGAATTGAAGGAAGGTGGGGATGTGGTAGGGAATATGGGATCAAATGTAGGATTAGTATAAATGGGTGGTTGTCGGTTGGCACAGACTCGGTGGGGCGAAGGGCCTGTTTCAGTGCTGTATCTCTCTATGACTCTATGACCTATTTTTAGTGATATAAACTCTCAGGTGGATGCAAAAGATCCCTCGGCACTATTTTAAAGTACAGCAGGGGAGTTATCCCCGGCACCATGACCAATATTTATCTCTCAACCGACATTACTGAAACAGATTATCTGGTCATTATCACATTGCTGCTGGTGGGAGCTTGCTGTGTGCAAATTGGCAGCCACTTGCCAACATTACAACAATGACAACATTTCAAAAAAGTACTTAATTGGCTGTAAAGCACTTTGGGACAAACTGAGGTCATGAAAGGCACTAAATAAATGCAAGTTGTTTCTTCTGTTTTACAAAGTCTACCAGTGGGCACGTGCCACTCACCCACCCATCCCTAAGACAGGAAGAAACTTATGGTGGGATGTGTTGTGCTCCTGGATTTTATAGAAAGAAGGAGGCAATACTGAACATGGAAACAAGGAAATAAACCTCTGCTCGCTATTTTCCTAATGAATTGCAAATCTCATCCAGCAAAGGATCTAGTTGAGGTGTCTGGTAATGGGTTTCACAGACTTGAAGAGTTAAGACAGCGAAGGGTTAAAATTCTACTTAGTGTCATTTCTAGTGCGCATATTCACGGATAAAGGGATAACTCAGTGACTCAGCGCTCTCAGGAGAGAATGCTTAGTACATCTTAGGAAATTGCCAGTACACAGCCTGTGATTTTTAAAATAAAGGATGGCAAATTATGGGCTGTGCGCCTGTGATTTTCTAGGATGCACTCCCCTTGCATATCACAGTACCTAGAGCATCGGAAAGGGGTGTGTGTGTGTGCGAGTCTGCATATGCACGTGCATGTGTGGAGTACTGCAAGAATCAATGCTGAGGCCACAGCTGTTCACAATCTATATCAATGATTTGGATGGGGGGCCCAATTGTAATATTTCCAAATTTTCTGATGACACAAAATTAGGTGGGAGTATAAGTTATGAGGAAGATGCAAAGAGCCTTCAAGGGGACCTGGACGGGCTCAGTGAATGGGCAAGAACATGGCAGTTGGAATATAATGTGAATAAGTGTGAGGTTATCCACTTTGGTAGAAAAAACAGAAAGACAGAATATTTCTTAAATGGTGAGAGTTGGGAAGTGTTGGCGTCCAAAGGGACCTGGGTGTCCTCGCTCATGAGTCACTTAAAGCTAGCATGCAGGTGCAGCAATCATTTAGGGATGCAAATGCAATGTTGGTTTTCATTGCAAGGGGATTTGAGTACAAAAGCGAAGATGTCTTGCTACAATTGTATAGAGCCTTGGTGAGACCGCACTTGGAGTATTGTGTACAGTTTTGGTCTCCTTATCTAAAGAAGGATATACTTGCCATAGAGGAAGTGCAACGGAGGTTCACCAGACTAATCCCTGGGATAGCGGGATTGTCTTATGAGGAAAGACTGAGGAAATTGGGCCTGTATTCTCTAGAGTTTTGAAGATTGAGAGGTGATCTCATTGAAACTTACAAAATTCTTACAGGTGTGATAGGGTGGGTGTAGATAAGATGTTTCCCCTGGCTGGTGAGTCTAGAACCAGAGGACATAATCTCAGAATAAGGGGTAGGCTATTTAAGACTGAGATGAGGAGGAACTTCTTCACTCAGAGGGTGGTGAATCTTTGGAATTCTCTACCCCAGAGGGCCATGAAAGTTTACTCACTGAGCATGTTCAAGACAGAAATCAATAGATTTCTGGAGACAAATGACATCAAGGCTTAGGGCGATAGCGCAGGAAAGTGGCATTGAGGTAGAAGATCTAATTGAATGGCGGAGCAGGCTCGACAGGCTGAAAGGCCTACTCCTGTTCCTATGTGTGCATGCATGCACTATTTGCTGAAACAACTCACACATTTGTTATGTTTAAGCCGGGTTGCTGGATATATTGTGTATATATGATTTATCTCCGAGCAATGCAGATATCAAACTTGTATTAAATCACCAACTGGTTTATTTACAGCACTTTAAAATATCTCAGCACTTAAGATTTCAGTAGAATGCCTTTTCAGGACAGTCAGTGTTTTTCTGTAGAACATTCTAGCTCTGTCTCTTTTTAGTTTCAGTTTTGAACTCTTAAGCTCCACCTATAGGCTTAAGCAATCGAGCACAACGAAAACAGGTCAGTAGACAGACTAATACAATCAAACCCAGATCAATTAAACACTACAACAGACATTTGATAGGAATGTGCCAACCATTGCATTCCCCAAAGGATCAGGAATTCCAACATCATGTAGAATAATACAACAGGTGCTCTTTCTGACTACATTTGACAAGTACTCACAAATATGTTTGTGAGCAGTCTTTGGAAACAATTCATAAATATCTTCCAGATTTATGAGAATAGTTCCAGGGATGAGAAACTTCAGTTACATGGATAGATTGGCTAAGCTGAGGTTGTTCTTCTTGGATGGATGGTTGAGAGGAGATTTGATAGAGGTGTCCTAAATAATGAGGGGGTCTGGACAGAGTAGATAGCGTTATGGTCAAGTGAGGAGGAGTCAAAGGGCTTCTCACTTTTCCTTCTCCTTATTTGACCACTACAAGTTTAATTCTTTCTTAAAGTGGATGTACTGGCCAATTCGGCAGATGTTTGATTACTTACTTGCTATGATCATAACAAGAACCAATCGGACAGGTTTTCTTGAGCTCAACAAAGAAAGAGGTTAACTTTATTGTAACTTTATTATCAACTAATAAAAATAATAACATGCCAACTTTCACTCATGCACACACTCCGATGGTTTACACACACACAAATAGGTTACAGAGTGGAGAAAGGTTGATTGGTTGAGTTAGAGTCCATAGAAAAATGTGGTATACAGTCTGTGGCATTTGGTGATTCGGCTGGCTTCCAGCTGAATTCGGTGGTCCTGAGGCTTTTACTTTGAAAAGGTAGATGACTGGTTCAGTGGGTCTCTTGGAGACAGCGATGTGGATAACTTCCTCCAACGGTGTTTCTGATTGTAGCCCGATTATGCAAATATGGTCAGTCAACAGGCAGGATTTGAAAGCTTTCAAGCTGGAATGGAGAAAGAGAGAGAGGGACCCCCACTTGGGTCTGCATGTGTCAGAGTCCAGTTACTTCTCCTCTCTCTGCAGCAGAAATACACAAGCTTAAAACCACAGATGGGGAGTGGCTTGTCACATGGCAGTCACTCGGTGATTCAAACATAGCAGTTAGCAGTATTTCTCTCTTGCTAAAAAAGAACAGGTTGTTCCTTTCAGCTTCCTGGGCCTTGGTTTTTGCTGGGGGCATGAGCAGAGATTTCATCTCCCTCCTCACAAGCATTTGCAGTGCAGAATACAGTGTTGCAAATTAGGTAGCCATCTTAAGATGCCAGCAAAGTCATCCTTTTAGCTGGTCTTTTTAAAAATGTCTTTAAAAAATAAATTCAGATCTCCAGTCAGAGGCTGAGTAAATTGGGCCTATATTCAGAATTCAGAATATTTAGAATTCAGCAAAGGAGGACAAAGAGGTTGATTAAGCAGGGGGAAATAGAGTATGAGAGTAAACTTGCGGGGAACATAAAAACTGACTGTAAAAGCTTCTATAAATATGCGAAGAGAAAAAGATTAGTCAAGACAAATATAGGTCCCTTACAGTCAGGAATTGGGGAAATTATAATGGGGAACAAAGAAATGGCAGAACAATTAAACACATACTTTGGTTCTGTCTTCACAAATAACCTCCCAGAAATGTTAGGGAACCAAGGGTCTAATGAGAGGGAGGAACTAAAGGAAATCAGTATTAGTAAAAAAAATAGTGCTGGGGAAATCAATGGGGTTAAAGGCTGAAAAATCCCCAGGGTCTGATAATCTACATCCCAGAGTACTAAAGTAAGTGGCCCTGGAAATAGTGGATGCATTGGCGGTCATCTTCCAAAATTCTATAGACTCTGGAGCAGTTCCTACAGACCGGAGGGTGGCAAATGTAGCCCCACAATGTAAAAAATGAAGGGAGAGAAAAAAATAGGGAACTACAGACCAGTTAGCCTTACATCAGTAGTGGGCAAAATGCTAGAGTCCGTTATAAACACCTGGAAAGCATAAACAGGATTGGACAAAGGCAGCATGGGTTTACGAAAGGGAAATCATGCTTAACAAATCTACTGGAGTTTTCTGAGGATGCAACTAGTAGAATAAATAAGGGAGAACCAGTGGATGTGGTGTATTTGGATTTTCAGAAGGCTTTTGATAAGGTCTCACATAAGAGGTTAGTGTGCAAAATTAAAGCACATGGGATTGGGGGGAATATACTGGCATGGATTGAGAATTGGTTGATAGACAGGAAACAGAGTAGGAATAAACGGGTCCCTTTCCAGGTGGCAGGCACTGACTAGTGGGGTACCGCAGGGATCAGTGCTTGGGCCCCAGCTATTCACGATATATATTAATGACTTGGGTGAGGGAACTAAATGTGACATTTCCAAATTTGCAGATGACATAAAGCTGAATGTGAGCTCTGAGGAGGATGTGATTTGGACAAGTTGGGTCGACTAGGCCTATATTCACTAGAGTTTAGAAGAATGAGAGGGAATCTCATAAAGATTTATAAAATCCTAACAGTACTAGACAGGCTAGAATCAGGGAGGATGTTCCCTATGGCTGGGAAGTCCAGAATCAGGAGTCACAGTCTCAGGATACCGGGTATGCCATTTAGAATCGAGACGAGGAGAAATTCCTTCACTCAGAGGGTGGTGAACCTGTGGAATTCTCTACCGCAGAAGGCAGTGGAGGCCAAATCATTAAATATATTCAAGAAGGAGATAGATATATTTCTTAATGCCAAAGGGATCAAGGGATATGGGGAGAAAGCGGGAACAGGGTACTGAATTAGACAATCAGCTGTGATCTTTTTTGAATGGCGGAGCAACCCGAGGGGCAGAATGGCCTACTCTTGCTCCTGTTTTCTATGTTTCTATGTTTCAATTCTCTGGAGTCTAGAAGAATGAGAGGCGATCTAATTGAGACATACAAGATTCTGAAAGGGCTTGATAGGGTAGAAGCTGAGAGATTGTTCCCACTGGTCAGGGAATCTAGAACACAGGGACACAGTCTCAAGATAAGGGACCAATCATTTAGGACTGAGATGAGGAGAAATTACTACACTCAAAGGGTTGCGAATCTTTGGAATTCTCTACCCCAGAGAGTTGTGGATCCTCCATCATTGAATACATTTAAGGCTGGGATAGATAGATTTTTGGTCTCGCAGGGAATCAAAGGATATGGGGAGTGGACAGGAAAGTAAAATTGAAGCCCAAAATCAGCCATGGTTGTACTGAATGGTGTAGCAGGCTCAATGGGCCGCATGGTCTACTTCTGCTCCTATTTCTTGTGTTCTTGTGACATGAGGAAAAACTTTCTTATGCAGCATGTGGTTACAATCTGGAATGCACTGCCTGGAAGTGTGGTGGAGGCAGATTCACTCTTGCCCTTCAAAAGAGAATTGGATAGGCACCTGAAAGGATAAAATTTGCAAGGCTACGGAGAAAGTGTGGTAGAGGGGGGCTAGCTAAATTGCTCTTGCAGAGAGCTGGCATGGGCTCGACAGGCTAAATGGCCTCTTTCTGTACTGTAACCATTCTAAGAGTCTATGATTCCAAGGCATAGCCTGAACCTCCTAGGTTATTTGTAATACAGATGGTGTCCATCTCCCGCATCATCTCTCTGTGAATCTTATCCCATTGATAACACTAATTCTTACAATTTACACCTACCTTGCATTGTGTGCACTGCATGGTGCAGAATAATTGGCACAAACATAACTGAGAGCTCCAGTCAATTAGTTTCAAGGCGAGCACATGATTATTAACAATAGGTCATAGATTTCTGTCACAGAAATCCTTGAGCATTGTCTTTTTGAGGCCGGGCCTGCTTTTATTGCAATCCTTTTACTTTATTTTGCTAAACATTGGCAGTGCTGTAGCAGCAGTTCAATAAAATCTATGCACGTTGGTTTAATATTATATGTGAATTGAGAATGCTTTTTTGAAGTGCCTTTCAAACAGTAGAAAAAATGTTTTATGCCCCAAATGGTGGACTGTCAATGATCATATATGAATGACACATGAAAATAAGTCATCTTGTCAATGAATTTCAGTTACAATTGTTTTGTGAAGGTTTATTACCATGTTTTAATCCTTTGTCCAAAAAGTGGTTTAAATGCCCTTTCTCCGTGCATTTTTAGACCATTCTTGCCACAGTTAATTTTGTGCAACATGGGGCTGGATTTTAAGGAGCCTTCGACGTCGGGATTCTTGACGGGGTGGGGGGGGCCTGAAGGTGGCCCTGGATGAGGCCCGCCACGGACCTCGACGACAGCAGGGCCTGGCCCCGATCCTCCCGGCGGTGGCGGGGCACCGTGATGGCAGCCCCCCCCCCCCACCCCACCCGCCCCCCGCCGCTCGGTGACAGGAACATAATCACCATCTGCAAATAAAGTAAATTAATAGATTTGCATGTAATTACCATTAATCTTGGTGTCCCGCTGCTTAAAGGACTGCTACCCGACCCGAACCCGACAGGACCCGGCGACATATGTCGGGATCGGGTCGGGTTGGGCCACACATCCGGGTCTGGCACTCGGGCTCGGGTCAGGTTGGGCCGAGTCCAGGTCGGGCCGGGTCCGTTTCGGGCCGGCCGCACACGGTAAGTGCTCTGCTGGTAAGTATTGAAACTAAAAAAACTTACCTGAGCTGGGAGTCCGGGACGAAACTGAGTCTGCTCAGTGAGCGAGTGACGTCACTATGATGTCATCACGCATGTGCTGCAGCATCCTGTAGGTTCAGTGTCAGGAAGGTAAGTAAAGGGATTGTCGGGTCGGGTCAAGTCGGGGCGGGCTCGGGTCAGGTCGGGTTCGGGTCTGCTGTGGATCAGTCAGGTTCGGGTCGGGTTCTTTTTCCCGACCTGAGCAGGCGTTTACCTCTGCGATCTTTGGCCCAGCGGCCGGCACTCCTGCGTCTTCAGATCCCCGTCCAGGGAAACGAGGCGCAACACTGGTGGGGAGGGGGGAGGAGGTAGGTTTCTCAGTGTGGGGGGGTTGGGGGACAGGGTCAAATTAACGTCATGGGTGAAGGGGATGGTGGGAAGGGTTATAGTTTAAAGTTTGTGCATTTTGGGGGGAAAGTTCAGATGATAAAGGTTAAGTGTTTTGGGGGGGAGGGGCAAATAACTAATTTAATTAATTTAATTGTTATTGGGGGTGTTTTCGAGAGGGAAAAAGCCACCGCACTTGGGATCTTTGTTGTGCGGCCTACATGGGTGGGCTGTCATTTTTTTTGCCCGCTGCCGAAATCGTCAGCAGGCTTTCAAAATTCAACCCCTGGTTTTTGTTAGCGAGAGTGGCAGAAAACACATCAATCTCAATATTGCTGGAATAATGATTCTTTTAGATTTCTCAAGCATCTAAAGAGTCCCTTAACTAATATGAACGTTTGTATGCCCAGCCGTGGAATGGGTTGAGAAATGGCTCCCTGTAAAATTTTTGTACGGGCCAGTTCATCATCTGGTCTGTGACACTTTATCAGGAAGGTCACTGACCTGAAACGTTAACTCCGCTTCTCCCTCCACAGGTGCTTCCTGCCCTGCTGAGTATTTCCAGCATTTCTTGTTTTTATTTCAGATTTACAGCATCTGCAGTATTTTGCTTTTATCATCATCGAGTCCACCTGACGGAATATGGGATCTTTTACCCGTATGGCATGGCACCAGAAGGCTGCTGCACAACATCAGAGATCAGGAGATCACAGCAGCAGCACCAGACAGAAATGGAGGTGAATTTGAACTGTAATAGAAACATTGCTGTGCTCATGCAAAGAAATGTTGGTGAGCGTGCAGCAACAAAAGAAACACTAACGTTATGAGCAAATTACATTGTATGCGCCATGATGTTAAACTGAATGCAGTGCGGAAAAAAATCTTCTTGCGCTAAATCACTCTGCTTTTGCAACTAGGGGCAACACTTACACATAAGAAGATCCATTCTTCAGCAGAAATCCTCAACTGAATTATTTATTTTATTTAGAGATACAGCACTGAAACAGGCCCTTCGGCCCACCGAGTCTGTGCTGACCAACAACCACCCATTTATACTAACCCTGCAGTAATCCCATATTCCCTATCACCTACCTACACTGAGAGCAATTTACAATGGCCAATTTACCTACCAACCTGCAAGTCTTTGGCTGTGGGAGGAAACCAGAGCACCCGGCGAAAACCCACGCGGTTACAGGGAGAACTTGCAAACTCCACACAGGCAGTACCCAGAATCGAACCGGGGTCCCTGGAGTTGTGAGGCTGCAGTGCTAACCACTGCACCACTGTGCCGCCCTGATTATGATGTAAGGCTTGAGGAAGTAATAGGGAGAGAGGTTCTCCAAGACAGTGGTCTGAAGGAGATTAAACAGGTGCCTATAAGGGCTGTTAAGTATTAAGAGTGGAACTTCCATTATCCAGCATAATCAATGCACAGTCAAGAGTCCCCAAATATTGCCCTTTTATGCATGGTGTGAAGCAAGTGAATGGCAAGTATATCACAAACAATATCAATTGAAATGAATCCTTCTTGGACGTTGAATTGATTTATATCAGAAGGGATGCATTTGTATTGGGTTGTGCCTCTTAATCACAAACTTACATTGCTTTTTTTGTTATCCATTCCTGAGATATGAGCGTCACTGACAAGGCCAGCATTTACTGCCCATCCCGAATCATCGCTGAGAAGGTGATGGTGAGCTGCCTTCTTGAACTGCTGCAGTCCCACAGTGCTGATAGGGAGGAGGTTCCAGGATTTTGACCCAGCGACAGTGAAGGAACGGCGATATAGTTCCAAGTCAGGATGGAGTGTGAGGGGAATTTGCAGGTGGTGGTGTTCCCCTACATCTGCTGTCCTTGTCGTCCTAGGTGGTAGAGGTCGTGGGTTTGTAAGGTGCTGTCGAAGGAGCCTTGGCGAGTTGCTGTAGTGCATCTTGTAGATGGTTATATAGACGTTATAGAGTATGACCAGCTGATTTTGACCAAATGTCAGGTTGAAAGTCATTCCTTCCACTGTCTTCTGTTCACTGACGGGAGCTGAGCCTGATTGACAGTGGGGATGGGGTAGGGGAAGGGATGCTTGCCCTGATTATGTTAGAAGCTTGCAACTTAACTTTGAGCTTAGCTATGCTGCACCTAATTTCCCTTGATCTCACATTCCTACTCATCCCTTTGCTATATGAAAAAAAGATCACGGTCCATCTGATTCACCTTCTACCATCCTGCTAGTCCCATCATACAACAAAATTGGAGTTGTTGACTAAACTCGTTGCTCTTTTGTGGGATCTTGCTGTGCAGATATTGTCTGCCGCAGTTCGCTACACTGCAACAGTGACTACACTTCAAAAGTACTTAATTGGCTGTAAAACTTATTTGGGCTGCCACAGAAGCGGTTATATAAATGCAAGTTTATTTTTTCTTTCATATCACTCTCCCTTCTGTTTATCCAGCTCTGATTTCATGCTTCCCTCCCAATATCACCATGCCCTCATTCCCCCTTTTATAATTTAATCATTGCCAGCTACCACTCTGAACTGCCCATAATACTGTTGAATGCTTCGTTGCACACAATACTTCAATAGATGATACCAGAAATGAGAGTTTATATCTATCAGGAAAGATTGAACAGGCTGGGGCTGTTTACTCCAGAAAAGAGAAGGCTGAGGAGTGACCTGATGAAGGTTTATAAGATTATGAAAGGCTTACATAGGGTAGATGTATGGGCTGGATCTTGTTCTCCTCCTGACGTCAAGTTACGTGGCGGTGGGGGATGCGGGGGGGAGGGGGGTGGCGGAGTCAGATAATCAGAGCGGCAGTGGCCCGCCACGGAACCTGATGCCAGGATTGCCGGGCCCGGTCTTCCCAGTGGCGGGGAAGCTCTGTGGCAGCCCCTCCGCCGCTCAGTAACAGGACCCGGGTTTGCATGTTTAAATAACATCTTTGCATTAATTAAAATGTAATCCACAGTGATCTAACCTTCAGTTCCCGATTTTCAGCACAATGTGTGGCACTCACGCGCCTTCACTTTCCTGTCCAGGGAAAGCTGGCGCCACTAAAGTGGGGAAGGGGTCAACACTCCATTATGCATTGTATTGGGGGGGGGGGGTTGGTGGTAAGGGGTCAACTCTTCATTCTGTTGTGTATGGTGGGGGGGAGGGGACAACTCTGTGTTATGGTGTGCTGTTTGAAGGGGGCTGGCAGCCTTTTAAAAATGGCGTCAGCACCTGCTCCTTCAACAGGTGACACTGTGAATGGCGTTGCCAAGGCTGCACCCACCACGTGATTGGGGGGCGGCCGCCATGCATATGCAAAGTGCTCGCCGGATGCAAGATTGCGGCGGTGAGGGGCCCGTGTGCGGTGGCCACCATTTTCTGCTCCTGGCGGCGAGAGATCAAAATCCAGCTGTTTCCGTTTGTGGTGGAGACCAAAACCAGGGGCCATAAATATAGTTACTAATAAATTGAGCGGGGAATTCAAGAGAAACCTCTTTACCCAAAGAGTGATTAGAGTGTGGAACTCGCTACCACATTGAGTGACTGAGGCAAATAGCATAGACTCATTTAAGGGGAAGCCAGATAAACATATGGAAGAGAAAGGAATAGAAGGATAATGTTAATAGGGTTAGATGAAGAGGCTCATGTGAAGCACAAACACCAACTTTCTTTTATTCATTCATGGGATGTGGGTGTGGCCAGTATTTATTGCTTATTGTCAGGCCAACTTGCTTTGTTGAATGATAATTTTCTTTAATCCACTGACTGAAGATCTGAATTTATATTTTTTGAAGAAATTTGAGACAGCAGATGAAGGGTTACTTAGCTTTCAGCTTAGGATGGCCATCTAATTTGCAGCACTGTATCCTACATTGCAAGGCCTGTAAGGAGGGAGATGAAATGTCTGCTCATTCCCCAGCAAAAACCAAGACCCTGGAAGTTTAAGGGAACAGTTTGTTCTCTTTCTTTTCGCAAGAAGGAATACTGCTAACTGCTATGCTTGATTGACTGAGTGACATGTGACAAGCCCCTCTCCATCTGTGGTTTTAAGCTTGTGTTTATCTACAACAGCAAGGAGACGCTTCTGGACTCTGACATGTGCAGACACAAAGTGGAGGTCACTCGCTCTCTCTCCATTTCAGCCTACATGCTTCAAACTCTGCCTGTTGACTGACCACCATTGCATACTCTGGCTACAATCAGAAACCCCATTGGAGGATATCATCCACATCACTGTTCACCAAGAGGCCCACTGAACCAGTCATCTACCTCTTCAAACTAAAAGGCACAGGACCACCGAATTCAGCTAGAAGCCAGCCAAATCACCAAACGCCACAGACAGTATACCTTTTTTTTCTATGGACTCTAATTCAACCAATGAACCTTTCCCCACTCTGTAACCTATTTGTGTGTGTGTAAACCTCCAGAGTGTGTGTGTGTGTGTGAGTGAAAGTTGGCGCATAGTTTATTATTTTTATTAGCTCAGTTTAGGTACAATAAAGTTAATCTTTTTCTTTGTTAGCTCAAGAAAACCTGTCTGATTGGTTCTTGTTATGATCATAGAAAGTAAGTAATCAAACACCCATTGAATTGGCCAGTACATCCACTTTAAGAAAGAATTAAACCTGTTGTGGTCAAACAAGGAGAAGCAAAAGAGGGAAGCCCTTTGACCCCTCCTCACTTGACTGTAACACTATCACTAATTGCTCTAAAGAAGGTGGTGACGAGCCACCTTCTTGAATACAACTGAGTGGCATGCTGGCCATTTCAGAGGGTAATTAAGGGCCTACCACATTGTTGTGGATCTGGTGCCACATATAGGCCAGACCGGGTAAGGCTGGCAGATTTCCTTTCCTAAAGGACATTAGTGAATCACATGAGTTTTTACGACAATCTGCAAGTTTCAAGGTCACCATAACTGAGACTAGCTTTTTATTCTGGATTTATTTAATTAACTGAATTTAAATTCACCAGTTGCTGTGATAGAATTCGAATTCATGCCTCCAGATTATTGTAGTCCAGGCGTCTGGATTGCTAGTCCAGTAACATAACCATTATTATTATAATTATATTATTATAACCAAATTATTAATAGTCCCATTTGGCCAAATGGCCTGTGACTTTACATTCCAAGTTAAAAAAAATTCTTTACACCCTTCACTGGGAATTAATTTCCTTCACCTTTTTTTTGACAAGTACACCTGCATACTACCTATTGCATAAAGAACTCCCAATATTTGTTCTGATGCATAGGTACCCAAATCACAAGTCATTTACAGCTCTGTGCTAACTACCAGTATTAAAGAAGTGAAAGCAGTCACGGTAACAACAAATTATCGTTTGTACTCTGACAGTAGCAGCCAATGATTTTGACCCTCTGGTACTCAGGACTCCACTGACGGTGGTTTAAAAAAGCCTTCTCTGCAGCATAATGAGTTCTTCACACAGTTATAACAATTTTTTTTCTCCCTCAAAAAATACTATGATGATCACCTTAATAAATGAACACTGAATTTGCATGACAAGAATGGTATATCCCAGTGGATTGAATGTGCACATTTTCTTGGCTTTAAGCAGTATTCCAGCACTTATTTTGAATATTTGCTGATGCATTTTGTAAGCTATCTTGCCCTAGCATTGGGCTCTGCCAGTGAGTGATTTATTACTCCACGGTCCTGCACTTTTTTTAAAGCTCCTCTTGTTGTTTATCAGTGTTATTTCTAATTACATGCTGCACTGTTCCAAAAATGGCACTGCAGGGACTAGTTACAACTGGGGATGGTTCCTCTCTGCCATTATTAATAGCTTGCTCGAGGCAGCTTGTTCTGGAAATGCTCTTGTGTTAACAGCTCCTTGGAGATTCCTGAAGGGTCAGTGTAACCTCGCTGAACCATCAGTCCAGAGCTCATGCTTTCCTGGATGCTAACAGGGACTACACTTCAAAAGTACATCATTGGCTGTAAAGTGCTTTGTGATGTCTGAGGTTGTGAAAGGTGCTACATAAATTCAGGTCTTTCTTGTTGGGTAATCTGTTCAACACAGTAAGAAGCCAGCTCTCTTTGCAATGGAAATCCAGGTTTAAATCAGACTTTTTAGAAGAGTGGTTTCTATCTTTAGCTTGCGTGTCACAGGTCCTCAGAAAACAGGAGCGAAGAAAAACATGGTTACGTTTATTTATTAGCTACGTTGAGCAGACTGAAGCGAAAAGCACCCATATGGCAATCACTTTATGTCCTCTTAAATAACAAAGTGGTAGCAATGGGCTTGGTTCCTTAAAAAAGAATTGCATGGGTTCACATGGAGTGCATTTGCAGAAATGGTAATTTTAAATCATTCTTTACAAAAGGTTGCTGCTTCGGGTAAATAATAAAAAGATTTTTAAAAAACCTTGCATTTATCTAGCGGCTTTCAGGACATCCCATAATGTTTTACAGCCAGTGAAGTACATGCCGAAGTGAAGTCACTGCTGCAATGTAGGAAAAGCAGCAGCCAATTTTCACAGAGCAAGATCCCACAAATATGCAATGTAATGATGGCCAGATGTGACGTTGGTTGAGGGATTAATGTTTGCCCAAGACACCAGGCGGCACTCCAATGCCCTTCTTTGAAATAGTGCCATGGGATCTTTTATGTCCACCTGAGAGGGAAGATGGGGCTTCGGTTTAACGTCTCACCTGAAAGATGGCACCTCCGATAGTGTGGCATTCCCTAATGATTCGAAAGCCATGAGCAGTACTGCCAGTGAGCTAGGTAAAAACTGTCCCGTTATATAAGGATTGAGGTTAAAGCAGTGGTGGCTTGTGCCCTTTTTGGACAGGTGCGGCACAGCTTTACATGGCTAAGTGGCACCTGGCCCTTCCTAGTGGAATAGTAATAAGCCATTCAGTGCCCTCAAACTTGTTCCGCCATTCAATTAGGGTACAATTAGGATTATGGCTGATCGATACATTAACTTCATCTACCTATCTTGGTTCCCTAACCTTTAACACCCTTGTTTAACAAAAATATTTCAACTATTTGCTTTAAATAACTAAAACATGACCCCTGGCTCACTTCTGGGAGGCTGCTTGCAAGAATGTGGTGCTCCCATGTTCCCAGATTTGAACTGAGAGAGTTGGCTTTAAGCTCTTCAAAAAGCTCGCTGTGCTTTTGCTATCTTAAAGTGCAGAAAGTGCTTCAAAAAACTTAAATGCTGGTTTCCAAGCGATCACCAACTGTGAGAGTTTTCTTGGGGGTTGACTGGCTTGGGAGGCAAGGGAAATACTCAGGAACTATGGTGAATGGGAAGGTGAGATGGGATAACCGTCGGGAGAAGAGTCGCTTTTAAATTTTTTCTCCTTTGATTTCTTTGTTCTCTTTCTTCCTTTATTTCCTCCTGTTCCTGCAGTCCTTTTATGGCCTGTGAAATCTTCATCTTCTATACTCAAGGGAAGGACTATGCAATCTCCCTTATAATTTAACCCTTTTAGCTCTGGTATCTTCACTGCACCCTCTCCAAGGCCAATATATCCTTCCTGAGGTGCGGTACCCAGAAATGACTGCAGTACTCTTAATGTGATCTAACCAGAGCTTTAAACAACTGTGGTGTAATGCCTGCTCCTTTGTATCCTAGCCCTCTTCAGATAAAGGCCAACATTCCATGGGCCTTCTAAATTAGGTTTTCAGAATTTCTCTACATGGACCCCACAGTTCTGACCTTCCTCCCCTTTAGAAAATAGTCTGATCTATCTTTCTTAGCTCCTCACACTTCCTCATATTGAACTCCAACTGCCTACTCACAATCTGTCAAGTCCCTTTGCAACTCCCTGCTCTCATCTACACAACTTAACACAATTAAGAAGGCAAGTAGTAAGCCAGCTTTTGCTATCAAGAGATTGGAGTATAAGAGTAAAGAAGTCTTACTACAATTACACAGAGCATTGGTGAGGCCACAGCTGGAGCACTGTGTGCAGTTTTGGTCTCCTTACCTAATTGCCCTAGAGGAAGTGCAACAAAGGTTCACTCGACTGGTTGCTGGGATGAGAGGATTGTCCTATGAGGAGAGATTGAGCAGACTAGGCCTGTATTCCCTGGAGTTTAGAAGAATGAGAGGTGATCTCATTGAAAGATATAAAATTCTTTGGGGGCTTGACAGGGTAGATGCTGAGAAAATGTTTCCAAACACGGGGTCACAGTCTCAGAAAAAGGGGTCAGCCACTTAGGATTGGGATGAGGAGAAATATCTTCATGCAAAGGGTTGTGAATCTTTGGAATTCTCTACCCCAGAGAGCTCTGGGTGCTCAGTTATCGAGTATATTCAAGAGAGAGGTCCATAGATTTTTGGATACTAAGGGAATTAAGGGATATGGGGATAGTGCGGGAAGGTGGAGTTGAGTTGGAAGATCAGCCATGATCTTATTCAATGAAAGAGCACGCTCGAAGGGCCAAATGGCCGACTCCACCTCCTGGTTCTTATATTCTCACTGTGGCACCTAACGTAGTATCATCAGCAAACAGTACTATATGCATTAATAATACATTATAGACAGCATAATAATAAACATTTTATCGTGTCTCTGTAATTTAATGAACATTTAGCATGTGCATGGATCTCAGGCCCATGGTACACACTATATTATATAAAATATTGCATTACATATTATCTGAGGAGCGCTACTAGGCTGTGAGAATCAGATCTATGACAAAAGCAAAATGTGAATGCATGGGGCACCAAAATATTAAACCAACTTTATCTAAGGCACAATCATCACTCTGATAGACGTCCTTAAAATTAATTAATGGGGGAGATTTAATTTGAACAATGTCTCGGCAGCAATGAAAACCATAGAGGGAAGAAAAAGTCAGAATAAATCTTCTGAATTAAGAAGGACATTGACCAATAGAATGCAATGGACTGCAAGCACCATTCCAGTAAATGGCAATCTATGCAAGGACGACAAAGGGACATGAATTTAAATTTCCCCTATTTTCTGATTGCTTCGTAAACGCATTTTAGCCTTGGGAAAGCGATAAAGAATACTAAGTGCAGATACTTTGCTCAATGTGAAGGCAACTTCATGAGATATCACAATGTATTAAAATGATTTAAAGAGGCATTAGGGAGCAAACGTGATGGAAAACATTACCTTCTGTCCCAGGTCACAGCGGCAGAAAAATATAGCTTTAATAAAACTTCAAGGCTTTAAATTGATACAACTGCTATTGGTAAGAAGGCCAGGAGAAAATAGCAAAGATTTTTTTTTGTTTGAGCCTTCCCAATAAATTTTAAAAGTAAATTGTCCAGATGGAGTAATGCAATTTTAATGGAGGAAAAATTATACCTTTCTCAAAGTGGCTTTGACATTCTTTTTTCGAAAAATTGTAGTGCAATTTGAAATTTGTTTAAAAAGCTTTTGCAGAAAGCGGCCAGCTGACTTGAAATGCTGCTCTCCAGCTGATGCTTCTGACGGGTGATATTTAAAATCAGAAATTCTGAGAGGCTTTAGAAGCTTACAAAATCCCTTCAGAAAGATAACCTTTTCCATTTTAAGCTTTTTTGGTGTTAATCGGCTGTTGAAATCAACCTGTTCTGCCGGTTTTTTTCTCTTCCCGTTTCCCTTTATCTATTCCTGATCGTACTTACTCTTCATGAGTATCAATGATGCACTGGTACCTTACCACTGAATGCTTTTGGATTATTCGACCATGGGGGCATCACAGCCAAGCCCCATGCTGGCTTTACTCAACTGCGTGTGCTTTCCTGCGTAACTCAATGCAAGCCAGGGTCCCTGGTTTTGGTTTTTACCCATTACCCAGCTCAAGGAGACCAAATATGAAGCCCCTGACACTCTACCCTTGTAGCAGCAGCTAACTCAGCACAGAGCACAGGATCAAGCCCTGGACCTACGCTAGAACAGGGAAGAACTGAAGGGTGAACTGAAAGAGGTCTTTAAGATAATGAAAGGGTGGAAAATGTTTCCCCTTGTGGCGGATGCCAAAATTAGAGGTCATAAATATTAGTTATAACCCTTTCACTAAGGAATTCAGGAGAAATCTCTTCACTGAAAGAGTGGGGAGAATGTGGAAATTGCAACCACAAGGAGTAGATCAGGCAAATTGCATAGATGCATTTAAGGGGAAACTAGTCAAGTTCCTGAGGGTGAAAATCACAGAAGATAATGTTAATAGGATTAGATGAAGAGGAACAGAGGAGGTTTGCGTAGAACATAAACATCAGCATACACCAGTTGGGCCGAATGATCTGTTTTGGCACTGTAGACTCAATGTTCGTCTCAGAACCAAACTGGTCAGCACATATACAAAATTGAGTTTATTTTTTTTATTTAGAAATACAGCACTGAAACAGGCCCTTCACCCCACTGAGTCTGTGCTGACCAACAACCACCCATTTATACTAACCCTACAGTAATCCCATATTCCCTACCACCTACCTACACTAGGAGCAATCTACAATGGCCAATTTACCTATCACCTGCAAGTCTTTGGTAGTGGAAGGAAACCAGAGCACCCGGCAAAAACCCACATGGTCACAGGGAGAACTTGCAAACTCCACACAGGCAGCACCCAGAATTGAAACTGGGTCCCTGGAGCTGTGAGGCTGCGGTGCTAACCACTGCGCCACTGTGCCGCCCATACCACTGTATTATCTGGGGAGCTTATGGTGCTCTTTCTGATGAAAGGTCACAGACCTGAAACGTTAACTTCGCTTCTCTCTCCACAGATGCTGCCAGACCTGCTGGGTTTTCCAGAAATTTCTGTTTTTATTTCAGATTTCCAGCATCTGCAGTATATTGCTTTTATTACTGTGTTCTCTGATGGTTTTAGGCCCTTACATTTTTCCACAAGAAAAATATTCAAGAATGTTATTTTTAAAAGAAATCTTTTGTTTGCAATGCTCAGACGTGGGGTAGCCTCTCCTTTTTGCTGTGATAATTAATAGCCAATATATCACGTACAGGAAACGGTCAGGCTAGCAGCAGTTTCAGTAATAAAGGAGTTAATTGGACAGCAACATCCATCATCCACGCATATACAGTTAAAGGCAGAAATTAGGAAGTTGTTGCCCAATTTGCCCTGCTCCTTCACAAGCCATGCTACACTGGTACCTTGCCAAGAGATTCAGCATTCAAACACAAGAAGGGCGTGAAGTTCTGGTACTTAGTCACGAGATCCAGTGCAGTGCAGTCCCATTCCTTCAGATTTTAATTATTGTTGGAGATTTTTACAAAATTAAAAAATAAAATAAAAATGTTTTGTTTTACTTCATTTTCCCATCTTCTCTCTCTCTCTTAATCACATTTTTCTTACTCTCTCTTTATTTTGCTTTCTGTACCTGATTTGACATTGAATTAAATATCGTGACATGTCCCGTTTTAGACTCTGTGCCGCTCAGTTAGGATTCTGCAACCTGATTAATTGAAGAGATTCATGGGGCTGAATTTTATGGATCCCCCCCTGAGATGGATTCGGAGGCTGGTGGGCCCCGTAGAATTGCAACAGGGAGTGGAGGGCCAGTCGCCTCCACATTGCAACGCAATTTTGTTGGGGGTGGGATAGGCTGACAATGGCCTTCCTGCCCAAAGGTGAATTGAGGCCCTTAAGAAGCCTATTAATAGCCACTTAAGGGCATCTACCCAAACCATTAAGCCAGCATGAAGGGGCCTCTGCTATACGGGGATGTAGTCCAGTAAAATGAGGTGACGTCCCTTCAGGATTGGTGGGTTGGGGGAGGCCTCCTCTGTGGGAAATCTATGGCCCATGGAGGTCCCCTGCCAGGTACACCTTCCTGTATCCCCTTCCCCTTTACTCAACTTCCACCCTCCAGCCCCACCCTCCCCGCTTGCGGACAGGCCCCGGCCACCCCGCCTCACTTACCTGAGATCTGGATCTCCAGGGCTGGGCCAGGGTCCAAGGTCTCTGCAGTGCCGGCAGTGGCCACTGCTCCCGGTGGTACTGCTGATACTGTTGAGCTGGGAGTCCCATAATTGGCCAGCAGCTCTTGGAGGCGGGATTCCTTTCTTTAAAGGGATGGGGTCCTGGCACCGGGCTGTTGATTGGCCCAGCGCCATAGAATCGCACCGGGGGGTGCGGGGCGGGGGTGTTCCCGCTGGCTGAGGCAAGATTCCCCTTTTGGCCTGGCACCAGTAGCCCAGACGTGGGCATATAATTTAGCCCACCATTA
The DNA here is from genome assembly GCF_036365525.1 of Heterodontus francisci. Lineage (NCBI taxonomy): Eukaryota > Metazoa > Chordata > Chondrichthyes > Heterodontiformes > Heterodontidae > Heterodontus > Heterodontus francisci. Next base: position 12,997,743 of record NC_090393.1, read on the forward strand.
CTTGTTCTGTTCACACAGATGACCTGCAGAGGGTGCATCACTGTCACAGACTCCCGACGGCCATACGTTGCCACTCAAAAGCTCACAAGAAGTCTGCGGGCAGCTGCAAACGTAATGAATGGTTAACATAGTTTCTTCGCCACTGACCACAAAGTCTAGGCTGTTATAATCAGTATTCGTTCAAGTCCTGCATCCAATATTTTCTGCCCCTACTTTGACGGGACTGCAAGAATCTCTTTCAATTGTGATCTGAATCATTCAACAAATTCAGAGAATGTTAGCTATGATGAGAGATTGGATAGGCTGGGATTGTTTTCTTTCAAAGAGAGAGAGCTGAAGGAAGATTTCATTGGGGTGAATAAAGTTATGGTGAGCCGAGAGGAGCCTAGATAGAGTGGCTAGGAGGGACCTAATTCTGTTAGCAGAGAGATCACTAATTACGGGCAGAGATTTAAAATAATTGGTAGAAGGATTAGAGGGGAGTTGAGAGGAAATTGTTTTCACCCAGAAGATGGTGGGGGTCTGAAACTCACTGCCTGAAATCGTGGTAGAGGCAGAAACCCTCATCACATTGAAAAACACTTGGATACACACTTGAAGTGCTGTAACCTACAACGCTACAGACCAAGAGCTGGAAGGTGGGATTAAGCTGGATAGCCCTTTTTCAGCTGGCACATACACGATGGGCTGAAAGGCCTTTTTCTGTACTGTACTTTTTCTGCATTTCTACACACGCGATAGTCATTGCTCTTTTGAGCCTCCCTTTCTGAGATCAGTTAAAAAAAAACAGACAAGGAACCAAGTGTCAACACTCTAACACATCCCAAACACTCAGATTCCACACCTGATTTACAGTGAGGATTGTAACTTGTAGAATAGAATCACTTGGGGTAGAGTAATATGGATTGTAATGTTAGATGGATCACTTGCATGTTTTATTTTTGCACAGTTACCTTTGAGAGTAGGGAATATATTTCACAGCTTGCAAATTTTTACCTCCCTCAGGAAATAAGCCCGTGACAATGTAAACTATACACGGTTGGTTGCAGACAACAGATTTAATGCACTGAGTTGTCTTCCCTATTTCTAGATGTTCTCTTGTTGTACTTTTAATCGCCCCCTTCCTAAAATGGATCCTTTTAGACACGGGGCTGGATTTTATAAGCTTGCTGCCGAGAATGGCGGTCTGCCCCATGCAGACCGCACGTTGCGGAGCCGCTGTGATATTCAGCGCAATGGCTCATTTCAATGGCCGGGGCAGACTGCCCCACACCCCTCCCCCGATTATGCCATATTTTAAAGGGCTTCGAGACCTTCCACTTCATTTAAATATCGAAAGATACAGTTAATTAAAATGGATTCAACGACATGAAGTAACTGTTTCTAGCCCCTCTCCCACCCCTCAATAAACACAGAATTCATCCCCTGCCCTCTCCCCCATAAAATACTTAGCTTGTGCACCAGACCTTTTTCCCCTCCTCCACTGCCCACAAACTTTAATTGTTACCCCTTCCCACCATCCCCTACACCAATCGGAGGAGTTTGACCCCGCTTGCCCCTCTTGCACTGAGATACTTACCTGCTCCCCCCCTCCCCACCAGTGCCCCACATTGGATCCACGGACGGGTATCCGAAGGCACGGGAGTGCCGGCCACCAGCACCAACATGGCACCAGGCGGGAGCAGGTAAGTACTTAATTCAATGATTTAAATAAATTTCCCTGTGCTAATTTGGCTCCCGTCGCCGAGTGGCTGGGGGGCCGTCATGAGGCCCAGCCAGCACTGTCAATATCGGGCCAAGCCTTCCCGAAGCCGGGACCAGTGGCAGGCCTCTGCCGGAGGCATTTTCCACCCCCCACCCCTACTCCACTCCCCTCACCCCCCCACCCCCCCCTCCGCCATGACCCCTGACGTCAGGGGGTTGTAAAGTCCAGCACACTGTTTCTGGCCCATGGCTCCTCCATTGGTGTTCATTCGCTACAACTGTAAAAGAATGAATCTGAGTTTTTTGCACTGTATAATCTTCACCAATTCAGCACTGTCAAAAATAGTAACCATCCAATTTTCCTGGAATCATGCAGGTTGAGGTTTTCCCCATCTCATACCTAGTGGGGCCAAATTCCCCAATAGCTATTGCTTTCCTTATTTTAACAACTTATCAACTCCAGTTTCGCATCATTATACATTTCTGGGAAACTTGATGTTGCTTCATATCATTCTACGGGGATAGTTATGACCTTGTGCTATGGTGGAAGATAGGCTTGCTATTGCCTGTTTCATACCATCCCACAAAGCTAATGTTACCCCTTATATCCCTCTTCTTCTTATGTAGGCGCTCGGCACCGAGGATGACTTACTTGCATTCTGGTTCAACGCCTTCTAACATGGCTAACGAGTCAGATGCGCGAACCGCAGACTCTACCACGTGTGTGGCGGGGGTGTTGGAAGAGTTGGATAGATGAGTTACTTGGGGGGCTGTGCGCTCCTTCCGCCGCATGGATTTGGCTTTCACATGCTCCCATTGAAATCTGACGAGGTGCTCGGTACCTTCCCGAATGCACCTTTTTCACTTTGAGCAGTCGAGGGACAGGGATTCCCATGAGTCGGTGGGTATGTTGGATTTCTTCAGGGATCCCATGAGAACTTCCATAAAGCATTTCCTCTGTTCTTCTTTTGTCACAAGGTAGCTAGTAAAGCAGTTTCAGGCATCTGAGTGATGTAACCCACCCAGCAAAGCTGGTTTTTTTAAAATTTAGAGATACAGCACTGAAACAGGCCCTTCGGCCCACCGAGTCTGTGCCGACCAGCAACCACCCGTTTATACTAACCCTGTAGTAATCCCATATTCCCTACCACCTACCTACACTAGGGGCAATTTACAACGGCCAATTTACCTACCAACCTGCAAGTCTTTGGCTGTGGGAGGAAACCGGAGCACCCACACAGTCACAGGGAGAACTTGCAAACTCCACACAGGCAGTACCCAGAATCGAACCCAGGTCGCTGGAGCTGTGAGGCTGCAGTGCTAACCACTGCACCACTGTGCTGTCCATGATTGCGTGATTAGCACCTGGATGTTGGGAATGTTGGTTTGGGAGAAGATGCTGACAGTAGACCAGCTATCCTGCCAACCCATATGAAGGAGTTTGCGGACCTGGCATTGTTAGTATTTCTCCACTGCCTTGACGTCCCTGCTGAAGATTGTCCACGTCTCTGTGCATGTCGCAGTGCAGGGATCACCGCAGCCTAGTACACCATGACCTTAGTACCGGGTTTGAAGTCCTAGTCCTCGAATATTCTTCTCCTCAGTCAGCCAAAGGCAGAGCTGGCACATTGAAGCTGGTAGTGGATTACGTCACCTATGCCTGTCTTCTTTGAGAGGAGACTCCCGTGATGTGGAAAATGGTCGTTTTCCAGGATCTCGCCATGGATCCTGATCAACAGAGGATGATGTTGTGCTGCTTATATATGAAATATATAAAATTCTTAAGGGGCTTGACAGGGTAGATGCTGAGAAAATGTTTCCCCTGGCTGGGGAATCTAGAACATGGCGTCACAATCTCAGAATAAGGGGTTGGCCATTTAGGACTGAGATGAGGAGAAATGTCTTCACTCAAAGAGTGGTGAATCTTTGGAATTCTCTACCCCAGAGAGCTGTGGATGCTCAGTCACTGAGATATTCAAGACAGATGCCAATTGATTTTAAGGGAAATAAGGGATATGGGGATAGTGCAGGAAGACAGATTCATCTTCTGCTTGCTCATCTGATCAGTTCATTTCTTTCTTCTTTGAAGACAGTATGAACGAAAGAAAGATTTTGCATTTCTGTGGTGCCATTCACCAAAGCATATCATAATCAATGGAGTGTCAATGTGCTGCTGTGTCACTGCTTTAAGGAGTTGGAAAACTCCACCATTCACTGCCAACTCATATACTTCTTTCCCCTATAAAAATACAGCATTTCTATAGATGTAGGAGTATTAAAAATTCTACAGAAACCAACTCTTCATCCGAAACTAGTTATCATCAACAACAAGTTGCATTTATATATCATCTTTAACATAATGAAACATCCCAAAGTAGTCACAAGTAAGCAGTGGTGGGAAAGGGATAGGAGGAAGGCATTGAAAGTGAGATTGAATGCTCTATTGGCACTGACACATCCTGAGGAGGAGGTAAGGTGCAATGCAAAAACAAGTCCTTTCCTTTTAGTTTCTGGATGGATAGACTCGGTCCTCAGAGTCAATGAAAAAGCACTGAGATATTAAAACAGAACTGCACTCAATTTGCCCAGGAAACGGACACACACCAATTTCACAAACTGCTTCTAGCAATAAAGTAACAATTTACCAAAAGGTGACAGGCTGGGGACTGCGGCTGATGCTTTCCCTTTTCAGTTAAGTAATGAAAGGGAAAGATCAACTTCATGAGCATCTCTGCGTCTCTGGTAACTGCAGCCACCGTATTAGTTTATGTTAACTCATGGAAATTTACTGCAACTATCAATCCTAGAAAATCGCAAAATGATTCCTCAAATTTACCTTAGCATGCGGCACGCTTCAAGTTAATTGAAATCTTGCTTCTATTTGATTTAAGCTCATTTGAAAAAAACTGTTACAATGAATTATAATTAATTTTAACATCGTTTTTGCATACCTCATTCTTTTTATTAAATCAATGTCTTTAAGGAGTTACACACAGATGACCCCACAATGGGAAACCAATTGAGGAACTTGCAAGAAAACTGGATTATCATCAATATAAATACAGTCATTAATCCTGAAGCACTCCTAATTTAATGAGTATGTTAATTCAGTCCCTCGATGCTTTCAGGTTTGATAACTCTTCCAAGTCGGTTCTCTCAATGTCATCGCAATTGACTTGTTTTTCCAATTTTCATTTCCTCTTTTCCTGATAAGGGAAATTCAGTGATTCCACATGCATGGCAGAGGGCACCTTTCAAAATGGAGTACAGATCACACAGTCCACTCAACAGTAATATCGCCCTCTCTCTGACCTGTGATCCCATCAAGTGCTGGAAACACGGGATCACTTACTTTAGCCAATGGTTCCAGGTATCATTGCCAACTCTGCTGTACATGTTACTGGAGGTAGCATCACATGACCTGCCTGCAAATAACAACCCCATGCCCACCTTCCCAGCACTGATCGTCCAATATGTCCAACCTCGCTGTGCCCCGCCTTCCCACGCCAATTAAAAACAAACAAACTCGTCATTACCCAATTGGATGATTCTTGACTGTCAACTTAAGAAATGAAAGTGTTCAAGGAAAATTCAATAAAAGGGTTCTTTTTGCCCAGTAATAGCTCTCCCGGGTTAAAGAATGCAGTGTCCAGGAGATTAATCTCTAATTCCTGGAGACTGGAGGACAATCCTGGACAACCACAATTCCAGAGTGCCAGAAGCTTTCTGGTCAGTCACCCAAGGGGCTATTCTTCATGAATGAGTGGTAACAGTAAGTTTAAATGAGTTATACGACTGCTGGGGGCACATCAGAGCTAAGACTGATCCCATCCTAAGAACAGAAGAAACAGGAGCAGGAGTGGGTCATACAGCCCCTAGAACCTGCTCCGCCATTCAATAAAATCATTGTTGATCTACTTTAACTGCACTTTCCCATCCTATTCCCATATCACTCGATTCTCTGACTGTCCAAAAATCTATCGGTCTCAGCCTTGGAAAAACTCCACAACTGAGCACCCACAACCTTCTGGGGTACAGAATTCCAAAGATTCACAACCCTCGAAGTGAAGAAATTTCTTCTCATCTCAATCCTAAATGGCCAACTCCTTATGCTGAGACTGTGATCACTAATTCTAGATTCTCCAGCCAGGCGAAACATCCTCTCAGCACCTACCCTGTCAAACCCTGTAAGAATTTTATAATTTCAATGAGATCACCTCTCATTCTTTATACTCCAGAGAATACAGGCAAATTCCGCTCACGCTCCACTGAGACAGTGTAGCAATCAGTCGTACAAACATTTGCTGATGTATAATCACCCTTGGCCAGAAACGCTGATGCAGACCCTCCTGCCACTCACCATAAGAGTTAACTCAGCATAGGCTAGAAATCAAACTTAGGACCTTTCTGAGACCCAGAAGCCTCAGTCCCATGCTAGGCAGTGCAGTCACGTTAGAGAGAAACTCCCAGTCTTTATAGTTCAAAAAAAATTAAAATAAACCACTTATCATTTGTAATTCAGTACATTCCCAGTGGACAAATGGTCCTAGGATTTCTACACTACGGAGACATCAGCACGGCCCAAGCTGTCTGTTCTCTCCTTGAGTTTTTTGGCTCAGTGTATGAGATTTTATCTTAGTATTTCACTGGCAAATGCAACTCCATACATGCACAAAGGTTTGCTTCAATCTCAATTACAAACATGATTTTATCCCTGGGAAATTAGCAAAAGCATCAAAGAGATGCAATCAGCACAATGATTATTGCAGAAGGCAAAGGTAATGCTATGACCCTACTCTGATACCTCATTCATAAGCAGTCTATACTTCACATGGCTGTTGAATAGACAGACAATTGAATTGGGAAATGACTTCAGTCAGACCACAGTGTCTTATTAAAAAATTATAGACACAAGTTTCAGTGACTATAATTATACAGAAAGACATAGAATATCCAGCACAGAAACAGGTCATTCAGTCCAAATAGTCTGTGCTGGTGTTTATATTCTACAAGAGTCTCCTCCCATTCCATCTCCTTCATCTCAATCTTTCTGCATCTCTTTCTATTCTCTTTGCTCTCATGTACTTGTCTAGTTTCATTTTGAAAGCATCTAACCTACTTGTCTCAACCGCTTCCTGTGATAACGAGTTCCATATTCTAACCATTCTCTTGAGTATCTTACTTCAGGAGCCTTACTTTAGGAATCATTACAGTATTTCTGCCACAGACAAGAGTGACTTTTGCTGGTATGTATTAGTTGTTAAGATGGCTGAGCTGATTCAGAGAACTAAGGAAGGAGAAAAGGTTGAAGACAAGAGTTGCAACATCTGCAACTTCTTCTCCGTGAGCGTGGATCCGCACTAGGGCCGGGATTTTACTGAGTTCCTGACATCGGGTTCCATGGCAGGGGTTGGGGGCCGGAAGATTGTTCTGGCAGCGGCCCGCCACAGAACCCGACGTCAGATGGGCAATGGGACCCGGATGAACATATTTATATCGTTGAAAGGAATACATTTAAATAAAGTCAACAGTGATCTTACCTTCGGGCCGCGATTTTCCGAGTGGTGGCCGCGCTCACTCGCCTTCACTTTCCCGTCCAGGGAAAGCAGGTGCCACCGTGATGGGGAAGGGGGGATCTTATGATTTTTAGTGCAGTGGGGTGGGGTGGGGGAAGGGAAACGGGCTCTAATGCAAATTACTAGTGTAGGGGAGAGTGGGAAGGGGAGACCTCTGCACTTTGAACAGTTTGCTGGGGGCGGGGGGGGGGGCGGCTAGGTCAAGTGTTGAAGGTAAGTGTTTTGCAGGGGAGTGGGCAAATGTTGAATTTAATTGTTATTGTGAGGGAGGGGTGATAGATTTATCGGCGGTACATTGGGAGGGTAGCCCTTTCAAAATTTAAATGGCTTGGCAAGGCTGGCTGCCCTTTACAAACGGCCTGTGCACAGGCAGCTGACGCCACTGCCGGAATCAGACAGCCCACCCCCTCCAAGTGATTGAGGGGGGGTGGGGGGGGGGGTGGCCCGACCGTCTCATTATCCTGGGCTGCCATGAGGAAGATCAATGCAACAAGGCGGCGCGTGGCCCGCACGATCAGCCCCCCATTTTTCTCGTCCGGCGACAGGAGAAGAAAATCCAACCCTAGGAGTGAGGAATTACCCCAGTGTTTCTTTCAGTTTTAGCTGAAAGCAAAAAAAAACTGGTCAGCCCAAGGAAACAAATTTCCTAAATCATCAATTTAAGATAAAGGAGTAATTGCCTTGTTCCCCTTTGCAGCTATTAATTCAGCTCCCTCATTCCCTCAGATTTGATCGCTCCTCCAAACTTATTATCCCCATTTCAGTAGTCAGATGGAACAGAAGGGCTGCCATGGCTGGATACTCCCACATGAAAGGTGGCCGAGGGAGAGTGAGTATTGCATAGATGTGGATCAAGGAGGGAGAAGATCAGGATCAGGATCAAGAACCAGCAGCTTGAGACAGACAGAGGTATGATCAGAGATGGACCAATAACGTTGACTAATCGGGAGCATAAACTGGAGCCTCCCTCATCTTTGCAGTAGAGATACAAGACTGTTATCCAGACAGTATCCAAGCATGACAGTTCTTATAGAACCCATGTGCTATTTGACATCCAAGATTTGACAATGCAATCTCCAGGATTTAAGTGCATAATCTAGGCTGATGACTCAGTGCAGTACTGAGAGGGTTGGAGGCTCCATCTTGCAGATGCGGTGTTAAACCTAAGCCCCATCAGTCTGTCCAAGTGGGCATAAAAGATCCTAAGATTGTATTTGAAGACAAGAAAGGGAGTGTCCCAATTATTCAGTGCAACATTCCGTCAGTACTGAATTGGAGTGTCAGCCTGGATTACACACTCAAGTCTCCAGAATTGGAATTGAATCTACAACCTTCTGACTTAAAGGTAAGAGTTTTTCAACTGAGAGAAGGCTGACTATTATATGTATATATTGCTATACTATCTGTAAAGTGTTAGGAACTAATTAGCTAGGAACCAGTTGTTATGTGTAAGTGTTCCAATAGGGGGACACAATCACAGCTGCACTGGGGTGTCATGTTATATGTAACACAAGAACCAAGGGCATCATGTTCTACAGCAAAAAGCACAGTGCTGATATAAACCAGACTGACTCCAGTATTTTCCAAGTTTAAAGTGTGATTCTTTCCAGCATCTGGGAACCAGAAACAACATAAAGATGAAACAGACACTAACAGAACAGGAAGAGCAGAGTGTGCTAGGAATACAGGCTGTGATCAACTAAGCTGTCTAAAGTATGCTGAGCGATACAAGATCAGGCTCGAATGTACAGAGCATACTAGGGCAGAGGGTATCAAAATATACCAGAGGAACGTGACAACAAGGCTAAGGAAAACAGAGAATGGGCCAAAAGGGGGAATTAAATTTCAGCTTACCAGCTCTGCAGGAACAAACAAGCTCACAGACATCACTCTCTGTATATTTTGAATGTTCCAATGAAAATAATAGCAATGTGAGATGTTTTGTTCTAGTGAATGAGACTGGACCTAAAACAACAGCAGTCAGAAATTGTCTTTATCCTTTTACAATCCTAGGTAGGGATCCTGTAGAAGCAGTATTTTCACATGACACTGGAGAATGCCTTATTTCCTCAGGGGGCAATGGTTAAATTAGGACCTTTTCTTTAAAAAGAACAAATTTGTTGTAGCCATTGTTAAGGGAGTCACATACACTGTTGGTTTTCATTAACTCATACCTTGTTTCTTGTCAGCAATTCTACGTGCACAAACACTGAAATCAATTTCAGCACAACACATTTGACATTAAAAAAAGAAAGACTTGCATTCATATGGCGCCTCTCACAACCTCAGGACATCAGAAAGTGCTTTACAGCCAATGAAGTACTTTTGAAGTGTAGTCCTTGTTGTAATGTAGGAAACGCAGCAGCCTATTTGCATACAGCATGATCCCATAAACAGCAATGTTTGTGGAATGAGGAATTTAATCTACGAATTGTACTGTACTGTACTTGATTACAATCTGGTTGCCTTGGCCTAGGCATCAGGACCACCATTTTGTTCTAAAAGCAGTAGGTTTTCAAACCCAGGCCAAAAATGGGGAATAACTTGACCAGGAAAGTAGCTGCAAGCATCCGCAATTGAATAACAACTGTACATAGAACCACATAAAATGTACAGCACAGACACAAGCTATTCATCCCATCTAGTCCATGCTGGTGTTTATTTTCCACATGAGCCTCATCTCATTCCTTTTCATCGTACCCTAGCAGCATAACCTTCTAGTTCTTTCTCCCTCATGTGTTTAACTAGCTTCCCCTTAAAGGCCTCTATGGGTCAGGAACATTGTGGGCTTGAGGCCTAATCCAGACGTTCCGCAGGTAATCTAAACTGAAAACACTCCAGTGCAGTGCTGAGGGAGTGCTGCACTGTTCGAAGTGCTGTCTGGATGAATTGTTAAACTGAGGCTTTACCTCACCACCTCAGTAGTTCAGATAGATGTTCAAGATCCCATGTCAATATTTCCAGAAAACCAATTTCCTGAACAACATTCCTCCTTCAACCATCAGCACATGAAAAAAAACGAGCAACTGGTCATTCATCTCATTATTACTTGTGGCCTCTTGCTATGCACAAAATAGCTGCCACCTTTGCATACAAAAAATCACTTCCAAATAACGCATTTTGAGATGTCTAAGAGACGTGACCAAATGATATAGAAAGGCAAGTCTTTCTCTTGTTTAACTGTGATGTGCGTCACCTTGCACAAGCAAAGTTGCATCGAAGTAAATCTGTAACTGGGTTGAATTAAAAGCATTATAACAAATTGGAACCTTTCCATGGGATGTATTTCTTCAATATAAACAGGGTATCAATCCATTCCTAGTTGGTACAACACAAAATGGCGACGTTTTCCATTGCTAATCACTGACATTACCACAAAAATACAACAATTAATGAAATCCTACACTTTTTTACAGACAGGGTGGATTTACCTGTATCCAATATGCACACAGCTGGAACTGATTCAAATTCTAACCATATCTTGACCAAAAAAAAGTGCTCATGGAGTTCAAACATTGTCTTTTGAAACATTCTAAATGAAATGTTCTCTACACACCCCGACAAGTAAGCACTGTATGTCATGACTGATGTCTGTTAGGATTTGTGTCATATGAGAGAATGGGATTTTATATTACTTAGAACTTTACAGCAGAGAAAGAGGCTCTTCATCCATCCCTATCTACGTATCTTTCTACTCCTTTCTCCCTCATGCCCTTATCTAGCCTCCCTTTAAATGCATCTATAATATTTGCCTCAAGCACTCCTTATGGTAACTAGTGTTGCGTGTGTACACCTTTAAGAGGTGTGGCTTCAAAATCATGATAGTAATACAAGAGCTATGATGTAACACACCATGTGATTCTGAGTGTTTAGCATTCTTGAAGAGACACCTGCATAATAAACATCTGCTCTCTCAGTACTCAATAACGAACCCACAACAATGCATCACTGATCTCATCTGGAGTGGTCAGTCTTTGTGGTGAAGTCTCCACAGAGGTTCAAGGAGCACACAGCATTGAGTTCCATATTCTAACCACTCTGTGTAAAGAAGTTTCTCCTTAATATATTAAACCTAGCTTTGCAAGCAGTTCTCACTAGAAAGGAGAAAAAAAATCACAGGAGTTTCTTGGGACTGGAGACAGTGTTGTGTAATGTACCTTTAAGATCTTCGTATGCTGATAAGCCAGGTGCCAGGATGCAGTCATGTGACTACATGCCACCCCACTCTGCAACTGTAACACCAAGAGGTAGGACCTGCAAATAGATAGCTCTGTACTGTATATAGTTGTTAGTTGTTTAATAAACCTGTTTTGAGATCTTCAGCTATCTGAACTCCATGCATCTCATTATGTTGCATCAGACAACATAAAGAAGCTTCTCATTGCAGACAGAATTCACCAAAAAAAATAATCAAGAATCTACTGTGAAGATTTATCCGGAAAGTGCTGGTCAACAGCTCTTTGTATGCAAGTACAGCTTGCAGCTGTCTGTCATGCCTAAGACTATATCGTGTATCCAATAGTTACGAATGGGTGTGAATCCACAGAACAGCCCAAAATTCAACACTTAGACATTAAGTTGTTAATCTTGATCAGAGCATGATGACACAAGGAGACTAACAGTGAAAAGTGAACTCTCATGGAATTATGGCAGGAAGTAGTTTGGTGAGGTTTGTGGTTATGATGCAGTGCTGGGGCAGAACGAAAGCGAGTTTATTGTGTTCTAAACTCGTACACCGATGACCTGGTGATTCTTGATGTTGCCAATATCTGTGAAAGGTATAGAGCATCACTTCTACAGAATTGAGTTCCTTTCTTTTAATACACTGCAGAACAAAGTCCACACTTTAAAAAAAATCTTTATGGGATGTGGCTATTTCTGGCAAGGCCAGAATTTATTGCCCATCCATAATTGCCCTTGAACTGAGTGGCTTGCTCAGCCATTTCAGAGGGCAGTTAAGAGTCAACCACATTGCTGTGGGTCTCAAGTCAGATGTAGGCCAGACTAGGTAAGGACAGCAGATTTCCTTCCCGAAAGGACATTCGTGAACCAGATGCATTTTTACGACAAATGATAGTTTCATAGCAACATTACTGATACTAGTTTCCAACTGCAGATTTTTTTTTAATCAATTCAATTTAATTGCCACCAGCTGCCATGGTGGGATTTGAACCCGTGTCCCCAGAGCTTCTGGATTACTAGTTGAGTGACATTACCACCAGCTCCCCAAACATCGATGGTTAAAATATTTTTTTCAGAGGTATTCATAAGACAACAACAGCAAATTACATTTGTATAATGCCTTTAATGTAGTAAACCATCCCAAGCTGCTTCACAGGAGTATTATCAGACAAAAACTGACACCAAGCCAAAGAAGGAGACATGAAGGACTGGTGACCAAAAGCTTGGTCAAAGAGCTAGGTTTCAAGGAGCGTTATAAAGCAGGAAAGAGATAGAGAGACAGAAAGGTTTAGATGGGGAATTCCAGACCTTAGGGCCAAGGAGGCTGAAAGTGCGACCACCAATGAAAGAACGATTAAAATCAGGGCAGCACTCAAGGTCAAACTTGGAGGAATAGAGTTCAGAACTTTGTAGGGCTGGAGGAGTTTACAGAGATAGAGAGGGGCAAGGCCATACAGGGACTTTAACACAAGGAGGTGAATTTTCAAATCGAGGCATTGGTGGACCAGGAAACAATGTAGGCCAGTGAGCAAAGGGATGATGAGTGAACGAGACTTGGCGTGAGCTGGGGTAAGAAATCCTGGAGGCCACTTGCAGCACACTTCCTTTTCACAGGTGGCCCTGGCAGAATTCCTACTCTATGCATCTCCAAGCTTCCATTTATAGCTTGTCTTGTTGTGAGATGTTGACTCAGCTGGGTGTCAGTGCTATTTTCTCTCTTTATCTTGTTCATTAGTCAAAGGAAGCAAAGGTATATAATTAGGAGGCAAGGTTATACCAGCCTTCAAGCAGAATCCCATTAAAATAGAATTATACAATAGAAATGCTGGCCTTGCAGTTTTATATTCTCTTCCTCTCCTGTGGGGAGATGACTAACCTTCATTGGCAATTGCTTACAGTGAAATGACTGACATCAAGAGCTCAGTGTGTGGGGAATTACATGCACATCCCATCATTCCATGTTGGGTCGTTCCTGAGTGGGCCTTGAGCACCAGGTACGTTCGGTTTCTGGTCCTTGAAAAAAGTTAGGGTGAGCTAACATGAAGTGACAAGTGACATTTATCCTGTACTGCAAGACGAGTTTTCTCCAGTGATACTGTAACAGCTGTCCCAAAATCTCACCATATGTGTCTGCGCAGTTTGAATGTATTTGAAGAAAACATAATTGAAAGTGACTTTCAGTGAGCAGAGAGGTTGCATTATTGATGAGATGAATAGTCTGAGCTGTATTGGAGAGGTTTCCTCAGGTTTTCAAAATGTCAGACTGTGAAAAGCAACGAGGAAAGATGATTTAATTGAACTTAAAAAGATGAGATATCTTAAACTAAATTCAACAGGTTTAAAAAAAGAACAGCCTTTGCATTAACCATCCATTACTTCTTGAAAAAAGCCCAATTCCTTGAGGCATTCCTGTTCGCTAAGAATCCTAGGGTTGGGTACTATTTTTGATGCCTTCCTTGGAACAATCTCCAAGGCCTCGATCTTGCCAGCATCAAGTGAAGACCAAGCATCTCTCCACACGCAAAGAAGGGAGCTTAAAACCTTAAGGGCAATAATTCTATTCAACAGTTCTATTCTCGGCTACTCTGTTCAAATTTAATGGCATCCTGCACCTTCTCAACTCAAACAAAAGTGAGAAGCAATTACTAGAAGACTTTTTCCTGTCAAACTTAATTTGGAGAAGTTCAAAGGGAAAGTATGTGAAAGCACAACAAAAACAAAAGATTGATTGAACTCACACTGTCTTGATCTGCTTACAAAGCGAAGTAAAAGAGCCAGAGCTTTATGGAGCTCAAATTTTTATCTCTTTACCTGATTAACTTTGTTTGATTTCCAGTGTATTGCACAAACCTAATATATTGTGAAGACCTACAGGATGATTTTCATCTCACCATCCCATGGGTCTTCGCACTGTAGTCTCTAGTTATATAAAGAAAAGGAAAAATGAGAGTATGAAAATGTTTAGTAGATTGTATGACAAGGCAGATCCCAATGCAAAATATTTTCTGCGCCAACAACACACTTAAATACCAGAACACAGGAAACTTAAAGTGGACTAATTTTTGCATCTCACATAAGGAACAGTCTTTGTTGATAGTCTCCTAAAAACACGATCTTTTCCTATACCTCACTGAATCATAGAATGGTTACAACACAGAAGAAGGCCATGTGGCCCATTGAGTCCATGACGGCTCTCCACAAGAGCAAATCAGCTAGTCCCACTTCCCTTTTCAACACTACTATTCCCATAACACCCTCTAATACAATAGGCATCGTTTAAGGCTCAAATTATATGCCAACTGTGACTGGTGTGTGATTAAGAGCTATTTCACAACATAAAATATGTGGCACAACAGGTCTAAAATAGAGAAATTGCACTAAAGACCCTCCTTGATTGAAAAAGATTATCCGGTCATTACCACATTGCTGTTTGTGGAAGCTTGCTGTGCGCAAATTGGCTGTCACATTCCAAAAGTGACTACACTTCAAAAGTACTTCATTGTCTATCACGTGCTTTGGAAGTCCTGAGGACATGGAAGGTGCTATAGAAATGCAAGTCTTTTTGCTTTGTCTGAACAATGTCCCTTGTAATGAGGCACACTCACATTATTGTAACCTCTGATGTATTGGAAACATTGCCACATTTCAGAACACAAGAAAGGCAATGTTTGGTTAAGTAAATCTTATTTTTGTAAATGTAACAACTTTAATTGTCCTTATATTGCTAACTGTATTTTCAGCACTATGTTACTCAAGTTAATGACAAGCAAAGAGAGTCAACAAAGTATTTGCTAAACTTCAATTTCTTTGTTTTTTATTGGTGGCTTTGTTCTGGGTTCAATATCTTTAAGAATCCTTAGTTAATTTATTAGCAATTTATTTAGTCACTTTTCCTGCATTTGACTGGCACACTATCTACATCAAATGTGCGACCTGAAGTAAGATGGACACTGAGGAATGTCAGTCACAAAATATGTAGAGATCGCTACATAAATATAGATATAGTCATAAATATAAGCTTCCTAAATATAACCTTCTGAGGAGGGCTTATGTATCTTATGCATGTTTTCCTAATGGACTGAAATCCTATTTATATGCTCATATGGAGGGACTTTGAAACTAATTTACAAGAGTATATTTTAAAAAATGAATGAATGTATTTTCTTGTTTATAGTTAAATCTAAGGACTCGCTCTTCAAATAAAAACAGATGCTTAGTCAGTAGGTTAAACTTTTAGGAGATGGTCTTCACAAAATGAAGGCTCGCATCTGAAATATTTAAGTTGTCTGACTGAAGTGAGGCATTGCCAACATTTTTGATCTGTTTTCTTCCCCCATATTTTCAGCGTTTTGTTTTCGTCTTGCACATTTGTTTAAATTCCAGCTGTTTAAATAAGGCATTTCAGCATATGTGTGAGCCAGCGCAGAAATAGTTGCTACACCCTTAGCAAACCTGATGAATTATGTAAACGGACGAGCTCTAACCAATTCCCTTCGGGCAACCTCAAGATGCAAAGTCTCTACCACCAGTATTTGGATCAGCTCTCTGTACTCTGCAAGATGTTTGACACATACAGCCAACTGAAACAGTAGTTAATGCTTGCATGATAGTTCATAACCTGAATGCAATCCACTGCTCCATCTGAGCTCTGAAATCCAGTCTACTAATTACACTTCGGTTGGGACATCAATTCTACATCATGCCATGCCTGGTAATGAGAAATGGTTTCTGCTGGAGGACCATGCACAGAATGGAATGTTCTTTCCCTGTGTTATAGATGGAAGATTAATGTTCCACTCTCTGAGCTTTTCCTCATGATTTATACAAGAAAATACATAAGAACTCAAATAATGAAATGAGACACAAAACTGTCGATACCACTGAGCAAAAAGAAAAAGTTACTTCGTTTAAAAAGTGGAAGCTTTCCTTTCAAGACACATTTTTGAAGAGTGCCAATTATTATTTAGGCTTTAGAACCATTATTTAGGTTTACTTGATAGGTGTTACAGTTATTTCTTTTTTGGCTTGTGAACTTTAGTTTAAATGATGTCTTGAATGGTGTGTTACTGTACAGGACCATTAAGCAACTGGGCTTCCCAAAGAGTCATAATGCACCCATTCGTAATGAGGACCTGGGTTCAAATTGAATCCAGACAGATGGAATGGAAGCCTCTTCTCTACTTGGTAACAGCTAAGCATCAAAAGAGAAATGCGTTTCATCCCTCTCAATATAGTTTCGCGTTCAATAGAACCTACAGCACAAAACAGCCCACAATTCAGGAGTAGTTGACATGAATACCATGGATGCTTTGAAGGGGAAACTAGATTGGTACATGAGGGAGAAAGGAATAGAAGAGTATACAGATTGGTTTAGATGAAGTAGGATGGAGGGAGGTTTTTGTGGAGCATAAATACTGGCATAGACCTGATGGACCAATGGCCTGTATCGGCACTGAAAATTCTATGTAATTGGATAATCTCACTCAAAGAAGCCATAAGGATAGCTGATGAGAAAAAATGGAAAACACTGGTAAAGTTGAAACAGAGGGACGGTCTCTTGCAATTTTAGCGTTAAAGCACTGCAGTCAATTGGACATACAGAGCAGTATAGAAGATTAAGGGGTGATGTAATTGAGGTGTTTAAGGAGATTAAAGGAGTTGATAGGGTAGATAGAGAAAAACTATTTTCTCTGTTGCGGGAGTCAAGAATAAGGGGGCATGACACTAAAATTAGAGCCAGGGACATTCAGGGGTGATGTCAGGAATCACTTCTTCACACAAAGCGTATTGGAAATATGGCACTCTCTCCCCGAAAAATCTGTTGAGTCGGGAGGTCAATTGAGAATTTCAAAACTGAGATTGATAGGTTTTTGTTAGGCAAGGGTAATAAGGGCTCCGGAACCAAGGTGGGTCGATGGAGTAAAGAAACAGACAAGCAACGATCTAATTAAATGGCCCAACAAGGGGCTGAATGGCTTAATCCTGCTCCTATTTCTGATTTCCATTTCCTAAAAACTGCAACAACAAAAAAGTCCTTTCTCTAATATTACCTCTGACAGAGCAACATTTAAACTCATTGCAATGCTCAATGACTCTAGAAGTCTGTGAACTACTGTTATGCCACTGACGGATAAGCAGTCGGAATCCAGTCTACCATTGATGCAATGTGGGCACAGGCTGGCATACTGGCTTCCTGTGACACGGACCACACAAAAACTAACCAGGCCATATGTTAACCTGTAGTCACATGCTGATGAGGATTGGATTCCTGGGCAGCATCTTGTTTGCTTTGCAACTGTTATATATAGTTATTTTAGTCATACAGTGTTAGGAACTAATTGTTAAGTGTAAGTGTGTTCCGGAGGCCATATTTCATTGCTGCACTAGAGTCATGTGACATGTAATACTACACCAGTCTACAAGCAGTCCTTACCAGGCAGCATGGAAGCTGAATGAAATAAACAAAGAGCTCCTAAAGTGTGAGTATTTCTAACTTATGGGAACTAGAAGACATAATATGGTGGCAGAAGGTGTCTGTGAGTAAACATATAACATTTGCAATGAATTTAATGCAAATTAGTGCCAAAGGGAGAGAGAGAGAAACTGAGTGAATCGTACAAAAACAAAATGACCACCTGCAAAGCAATGAATGCACAGCTACATCCCATAATAAATTGGGAAGCTGATGATGTCATAGAGGCATTTGAGAAATTTAAACAAAAGTGCAGATTGATATTCAGTAGTTTTCTAAAAGGAACTAGCAAAGAGTAGAAGGTCAACTATATCCTTCTGTGGGCAGGAGATAAAGGATTAAATTTGTTTAACAGCTGGGAGCTGAGTGAAGAGGACAGCAGAAACCCAGGCAAAATTTTTGAAAAATTCAACACCCATCTCCAGCCAAAATCGAATCATCAGATATACCGATATGAATTTCAAGGCCTCAGACAGGAATTTGGTGAGCCTATTGACAATTTCGTAACAAGATTGAAAAATGCAGCCAGAAAATGCAAATTTAAGGACACAGATGAAAGGCTGATAACTCAGCTAATTTGGGGTTCTGCACACCCTGAAGTACAAAAAGTTCTAGTTGGAAAGGACAAGCTCACAATATCGCAGACTGTAGACATTGCTACAGCACATGAAACCACGAGCAGACAGATGAAGACATTGACTACCCAAACGGCTAGGCTTCAGCTAAGCCAAGAGAAAGGTAGCAGGGTCGATGCAGTGAAACCACAACAAAAGAATGTACATCAGACAGAGAGGAAGACATGCAGGAGCTGCAGACAACCACATGAATTCATAGACAGAAGGAAATGTCCCGCATATGGATCAATCTGCAGAGTTGCAGAAAGACCAATCACTGGGAAAAGATGTGTCGAACAAGGGAAGAAAGTGGCAGATGAGTCACCAGAAACAGAGCAACAGGGCGAATGAATAGGAAAAGATCACAAAATATTCCAAAATATCTCAGCAAGTAACCTAGGGATGGCCTGATAAGATACAGCAAACACAGCCAGCAATATGGCAGTATTGTTTGAGCAGAGATGATGGGCTGAATTTTATAAGCCACCCGACGTCGGGAGTCGTGGCGGGGGCTCGGAAAATAATTCTGGAGAGGCCTGCCATGGGCCTCGACGCTGAGGAGGCCTAGTCACACTTTACTGGTGGCAGAGATGCCTTGGGGCGCCCCCAACACCTCCCCTCCCGCTCCCCCCACCAATTGGTCAGCAGCGGACCCTTAATTTAAATATTTAAATACATTTAAATACATGCAAAAGCATGACGGCTGTCCCACGCCCATATTGCGGCCAGTGGCCAGAACTGCCGCGCCTTCAGACCTCCATTCGGAGATCCAAGGCGTAACACTGGTGGGGAGGGAGGAGGAGTGAAGTTTTCAGGATGGAAGTGGGGAGGGGGAAAGCAGGGAAAACTGTTCTCATTAGTTGTGGGGATGGTGGGAAGGGGTTGAGGGTCAAAGGTAATTAGGTTCGGGGAGGGAAAGTTCGGAACCTGAAAAAATCTTTTTTACGGGGGTGGGGGAGAGGGCCATTAACATTGGGGGTGTGGGACAGGGAATTGAAGATGTGAAGAAATGTATATCTTCATTTTTAAGCATTCTGTCACTTTAAAACTTTTGATGAGACCCAAGGGCCTGAAGCCCTGTAAAAATGGCGCCGGCACCGGCGCCTGCTCGGTGGCGCTGGACGCCGTTGCTGGGGAAAGAGCAGCCGCCCCCTCTACATCATTGGGGGCAGTCATTCTGCCCCCTCCATGTAAATGAGCCGAGCCGCTGCGCGAAATATCGTAGCAGCTCAGCGGTGCACAAGTCGTGCGTGCGACACGCCTTTTTCGATGCTCGTCACCGAGATCGGTGGTGAGCTTTCAAAATTCAGCCCGATATCTCAGTACAAGATGGTGTTCTGCTAGCCGGATCCAAAACAATGCCGGAAGAACTTCTCCAGAAGATACATGAAGGCCACATGGAAATAGAGAAGTGTAAACTCAGAGCCAGATCAGTTGAGTATTGGATAGGAATATACAAAGACATCGAAAATATGGTGTCCACATGCAATGTATGCCAGAAGTACAGAAACACACAGCAGAAGGAGGAGATGAAAACTACTGAAGTACCACCCAGATCATGGCATACTGTAGGAGCTGATTTATTCACACACAATCATCAATGGTATCTCATAGTCGCAGACTACCACTCAAAGTTCCATTTTATCTGGAAGGTGAAAGACTTGAGAGCCACAACAATCCTCTCAGCAGTCCGAATTCTGTTCACATAGCAAGGGATTCCTGAAAGGTTAATATGTGACAATGGCACCCAATTTACATCCAGAGAATTTAAGGAATTCGCTGAACAGTATGGGTTCCACACCATCACCTCATCACCACACTATCCATGAGGACACGGATTTATAGAAAGACACATTAAAAAACCCTTATGAAATGCCGAGAGATGAAGGAAGACTCAAACCTGGCCTTATTGTCAGTCTGATCCACACCTCTCTTGGCTGACATGAAATCACCTGCAGAGCTGTTGAATGGAAGAAAATATAAGAATACTCTGCCAAGCAAAATACATCCTTCAAGTGACCGGGAGGAAGTGAGACAACAACTCACTGAAGCACAGGTAAGAGGAGAGCAACACTTCAACAAATATGTTAATTCTCTACCTGAGCTATTGAAAGGACAAACTGTACATGTACAGGATCCAATCATGGAAACCTGGAGTCTAGCAAAAGTTGTTGGTGAAGCTGAGACTCCAAGGCCATATATCAGTGAGACTGAAACCGGTAACCAAATGAGAAGGAACAGAATCCATATTTGACCGACACCTGAGCTGGAACAACAGATAGGACCATCAACAACACTGGAAACATCACTATCCAGTGAGGCAACATTAACAACATCACCAGCAAGTGACACAACATTAGCAACAGCAAGCACGACTCCTACAACACCAGGAACAACAAGCACAACATCGCCTGCACAGCATGCTAACTCACCACTGAGAGCAACAAATGCCAAATCTATAAGATGGAGGCACAGCATCTTACCATCTAGGCAATATTGTATATAATATATCTCGAAAAGAAAACATACTATAAAAGATTCTAAAAGGGATTCAGTTTATTTCTAAAAGTCAATTGATAATCTTCTTTAGTTTAGAAAAAAGGTTAATGATTGGAATAGTTATATTGATAATAGAGGCATTGTAATAGATAGTTTTTTGATATCTCAATCCCTGTGGTGAGTTTGGAGGTGGGGAAAGCATAAAATTGGGTGGGATGGTAGTGGGGGTGGGGGTCCTGCCAACATCCCGTCTCCGCCTAAATTTAGTCTGGTGTGGGTAGGCCTGTGAATGGCCTTCCTGCCCTGCTGCCAATTGAGGCCCTTAACTGGGCAATTAAGCCTCAATTAAGGGCCTCTTCCCACTGCAGTTGCAATTGCCCATGCAGTGGGTGACCCTGTTGACGCACAGGAAGCGACCCCCACCCTGCGAGACCCCTCCCGCCCGCACCTACTGAGGCCTGGGTAGAGCAATGCTCCTCAGCCTCCAGGACAGTCACCTCCAGCAGCAGCCACCGCCTCTGCAGTGGCGCTGCAGCTGGCGGCCTCTAATTGGCCGGCAAGGGCGGGCTACCGGCGACGGTGTCCTAAACCCTATGGAAGGCCCACCATTGGCCACTTAAGTGCTTGATTGACACTAAATTCGGTGGGCCTTCTGGAAATGTGGTGACGTGGGGATCTCGGCATCGGTTTCCCCCGACATCGAGACCTCTGCCGCCAGCCTAACATTCCCTCCATGTGTTTTTTAAAGAAAGAGGGATTTTATACATTGTTCGATTAGAAGTAAAGAGCTAAGAACTAATTAGCTGGGAACTAATTGTCATATGTAAGTGTGTTCCAGGGGGCCACATTTCACTACCACACTGGAGTCATGTGACAGGTAACACTGCACCAGTCTACAAGCAGTCCTTAACAGGCAGCATGGAAGCTGAATGAAATAAACAAAGAGCTTCAGTATTTTGAAGCCCGAAGTGTGATTATTTCTAAATTATGTGAACCAGAAGACATAACAGCAACTCCCAGGAAATTATTTTTAGCAATTGATGCGAGGACATAATCTGCCATTTGGATGACTTTCATTGAGCACAGATCTTTGGTTCTTCATTTGTCTGGTTCTGTTGAAAGCCCCTCAGATTACGAGCATAGTTCACACCCTTCTTATTGCCCTGGCAGTATAACTGTGAGACAGATGGAAATATGAATACATTTTGCTTGATAATCCCCATTCTACTGCCATGTGAAAAACAACATAACTGCGGGCACAATCCAGCCAAGATCGCCGCGCTAAAGTTTAGGTCCAATGTTGTCCCTCTTTAGAATTAGCTCCTAATTAGATCGGTCTAATACTGAGGTTAGATGCAAAATGTTGCATTTGCCAACTATCATCATGCTTCACTTTTACCAGTATAGTAACAGATAGTTTTTTGACATCTCAATACAATGTGAGAACAACGGTGGCAATCTGTGAGAAACTCAATAGCCCCAATGTAGGAAAAAAAACAAACATTTGCATTTATATAGTGCCGTTTATGACCTCAATGTGCCAGAACTTTACAGCCAATTGAGTACTTTTGAAGTGTAGTCACTGTTGTAATGTAGGAATCCAAGCAGCCAATTTGCACACAGCAAGCTCCCACAAACAGCCATGAGCAGAACATCTGTGATGTTGAGTGAGGGATAGATATTGTCCTGGACACAAAGGATAACTCCTCTGCTCTTGTTCAAAATAGTGCCATGGGATCTTTTACTTCCACCTCTGAGAGTAGAGGGGGCCTCAGTTAATGTAGGTACTACAACTGCCAGCAATAACCAAATGGAAAATGTCACTTATGGCAAAGAACGTGGAAGACTATGTGGACTTGATTCTCCTTTTTGGGAGTTCTGATAAGGTAGCATTTACACCTGAGCCTCTTCCATTTCATTGGTTGGGCGGCGGTGGTGGGAGGGGTGGTGCAGTTTTGGATGCAGGGCTGGCTCCAACAGGAGTCCCAACACCAAGCAACAGCCTGTGAGCATCAGGCCGTAAAATCATATTAGCATTGTAGCGGTCATTGTTCCGCAGCCTCAGAAGAGATGGTCAGTCAATTAACGAGGCTGGAGTGCCTCAAAGATCAATACAATGGTTGTTATGTAGGCATTGGGAAAGGAAGGTAAAAGAATACAATGTTAAATGGGAGCCCATATGGAGGAAAAGGAGGCTGCTACCAGGCCCTCTCTCCACTCAAGAATCTCAGGACAGTTACTGCCACTTCCCCAGAACCCACTGCTACTTTCCACAAGGGCAACTCCAGGAAGCAATCCCAAGTGGGAAAGATGCCAGGAAACAGGGGACTTGAGCCTATTCTCCCACTGCAAGTTGCTTGCAGTGGGTGGGGAATGCAGTCCTGGCAGGGGCGGAAGAGGAAAATCTATGTTGGTGAGGCTGTGGAAGGCCTAGACTTTCCCTCATTCTTTGCTGCTGTCCTTGCCTGATCTTGGGCAGGGTCACAATAAGAGATTCCAACCCCAGGTCTAGACATTCATGCTCGACATTTGAGGCATTTCAGCAATATGTGTGAACTATTCAAATTTCAAGCTTATGAGGTACTGTCCTGCGACCCAGACTTACCCACTCGCTATATTGTCTAAGAGTACATTTAGAGCAAGGTACATTTGTGATGAAATAAACTGTATTACAAAACCGTGAGGAGAATGTACAAGACAATTTTCAATTTAACTCCATTTACCTGTCTCTGTCTTCATTATACTCAACTAATCAATGACTCCAGGGACAAAATGGTAGTTGCCCTCACTCCACTTAGTGGACTAGCTGGGAGCTCCGGTCCCCCACAATGTGATTGACTCTAAACAACCCTCTGAAATGGCCTAGCAACCTACTTTGTTAGAAGGTCTATCCTCACTTTCTAAGGGCAATTGGGAAAGGGTAAAACCCACCTGCCAAGAATGAATAATTTTTTTTAAAAAGCTGTTGTAAATAACATAAATTATTGCTGGAATAATACAGGACAAACATAATCATATGATATTTCTTTGTGTGCTACTGGAACGGATTAACAATCGGCTGCCAATGTGTTAATCACCTCTCCACTGATATCGCCAACAGTAATTTGTAACCTATAATTACAAAGCCCTAAAAGGATAAACCTATACTGAAAACTACACCAAAACTGAAGGCTACAAGTTTAACAGCACGATTAATTGTTTTTGTTTTGGGTAAATATTCACAGGAGTTTCATGACTGACTTGTGAAAATGACATTCGAGGGAACTGAAACATGTCACTGCTATCAAAACTCCATCCCAACCCCTCAGCGTTGTTTGTTTTTATTACATAGATGAGGAGTTAAGGCCTACAGCACAGTAGACTCTTTGGGATTGTAGGCTGAAAAATAGAACAGACAGAAAGAAACAAATAAAAGTCATAGTGAGGTGTCACCAAGCTTGGGTTATGCTGGGAGATTACAGAATAACAAGAAGACAGAGGGAGATGAGGAGCTCCCAGTATTGACATCCTGAGAAAGAATGAGTCAGGGATCCTAAAGTATAAATTTATCTTGGACTGTCGCAAAAAGGAATAACAGCAAATCGTCAGCCTGTTGTGAACTCCGCCCACTTTCTTTTCCCTTGACTTCAAGATGAAGAGGGCCCCTTAGTCTATCTGATTTTTAGATTACCAAATCTACCCTGCCTCTCCCAGAACTCTGTATAGTTAATGGGTGGGTCAATGATGTGTGAGGTTGTAGCATCTAAGCTGCTTCATAAATAACCATCCAGGCTTCAACTGTTCCTCCCGGCAACCAGCCTCTGTGTGAAGAAGTATTTCCTCCTCTATCCAGTTAGTACAAGGTCCCACCTGAGATGTTTCTGTTTGACTACCTCCAACTGTTTGTCCTAGTATGCTATTAACAGCCCTGAACTCGTATTCTATTGTTCTGCTGCCTTGGTGTATTAGAAAATACTGTTCCAGGTTTATTTTCTCTACCCTGTTAATACAAGGTCCCATCAGACATGTTTCTATTTGAGTCTGATAAGCCTTAGTTTATCAAGTCATTCCTGATTTCTGTTATAACATCAGAATTTATATTTTAAGTATGTAAATATGCCACTGTCTCTTTTGACTTCCAAGGGGTTTTATGTGTCTGGTTAAAATTGGATTTTTTTTTCCATATCTTTTGTTTAATCTTCCTCAGATACCTTGGATCAAACTATGTCTAAACACTTTAAATGTTTCCATCCATTCATTCTCACATCTGTTTCTCTGTCAATCTATCACACTGGGTTCCAGTTTTAGATCCGTGGTATATCAGTTCCTAATGAAAACTAAATCCTGCCTGTTCACTGGAACAATTCTTTTTCTCAGGATCCTGGGTAGGAAGTGAACAAGTCATTTTCATGTCCTGTTGCCTTGTCTTATTGACAAACAATCGGTAGGGTGGAGGATCAGGACAGTGTGTAGCGGTAATCTCCAAAAGGTTCTCCATCAGAATCAAGTCTTCAGCAGAGCTTTCAACATGAAAGCCCAGGCCCAAGATTTACAGCCACTAACCTGACACCTGAGATATTTACTGGTGCCAACAAAATAAACCAAGTTAGCTGTGGCAAGTTGGGTTCGTCACATAGGCCACAGGACATGGCCAAGGATCCTTAATATCGCCATATTTTCTCTTTCACCCTATTTCTCTCTTCTCTTTTGCTATTCCTTTTTTTTTCTGTTTTGTTTTATCTTCACAGCCAAACAGTAAGAGACAATAAAAACAGAAAGTGCTGGAAATACTCAGCAGGTCAGACAGCATCTGTAGAGAGAGAAGCAGAGTTAACGTTTCAGGTCAATGACCTTTGAAAGGTCATCACAGACCTGAAACGTTAACTCTGCTTCTCTCTCCACACATGACCTGCTGAGTACTTCCAGTACTTTGTTTTTATTTTATATTTCCACCATTTGCAGTATTTAGCTTTTATTTTAGGTAAGAGACAATGGTTGAGGCAGGCTTATCCCAGCATTCATTGCGATAACAAAATGGAAAATGCTTGTTCAGTAGTTACACATCGGCCACAGTCTCCCACATGACACTCTTGCTGAATGCTGCAGAGTTGGTAGGTTTTTCTTTCATCCATTTCATCCTATTCCTCATCAGCATTTTCTCTTGTCTTCCTATACTCAGGGCACTCTAATCTCTGAGACAGAATGTTGTGGTTTCAGAAACTTGAGCACATAATTTCGGCTGACATTCCAGGATAGTATAGAGAGGGTGTTGCTCTGTCAGAGAAGCAATCTTCTGGATGAGATATTAAACTGAGACTCCGTCTGCCCTCTTAGGTGGATGTAAAAGATCCTACGGCCGTATTTCGAAGAAGAGCAGAGTTCTGCCAAGAGTCCTGGCCAACCTTTATCCCTCAACCAAAAGCTAAAATAGTTTATCTGGTCATTATCATGTTGCTGTTTGTGGGATCTTGCTGTGTGCTAATTGTTTGCTGCGTTTCCTATTTTACAACCGTGATTACACTTCAAAAGTACTCCACTGGCTGTAAAGAGCTCTGACACTGTCTAAGGTCCTGAAAGGCACTCTCTAAGTGCATGTTTTTCCTTCTTTAAGTTCAAATCAGGCAATGTCACATCAAAGTTATGCCACAGCAATTTGCGTGTTACTTCAAACCTAAAACTGCTTTGCATTGCGACAGAAGGGAGAAAGGAATTTGGCATCTCTGTGGTAACACTGCAACGGTAACTTCTACCCTATAACGTGTAGTTCAGCTGACACAAATGTACAAGCTGAGCAGCTCCCGTCACACCTCCACACACTGCCTTTTATTGACTGCTGGTTTGAGCCATCGATTTGCACTCAGAGCTACAGGCTATAACAATGCTTTCCGGCTGCTGCAAAGTGACTGCAATGTTTATTTTAGATGGCACTGGTTTGCTGTCACACTGTCCAGAACACGAACACTCTCCTCAGACATCCAGTCGTTAGATACCAGACAATAAATGCACCCCATCGATCACTGAAATGCTAATATTGTCTCATCTGTTTTCGAATGGTACTGTAGCCAAACTAAGCTTCTTTGGGCCGGCAATTAACTGGGATGATTGCACCAAGAAACTGATAAATTCAATCCCTCTGTGCTACCGACAGAACTTCATATTATGGGAGAAAGGGTGTTGCCACCAGGGTGTCAAGTTTCAGTCAAAACCAGGATGTCAATGCAATCATCCACATTAGGGTCATGGATGGCAAAGATTTTGTTGAGGGGAAAGTTGGGGAGGAGCAGCTGGTCTCATAACTTTACTCAAGGGTTATCGGGAAGGCGCATGTCTGGCCGCCATTTTGCATTCACTTGTGCTCTAGGAAAGGACATGTGGAGGTGCCAGTAAAAGCCAGTGTTAGCGAATTGCACCACTCTGCAGGGACAAGTATCAAACTGCAGTACAAAGGGCCATAAACTGCAGGCAGATAATGAAGGCATGAAGAAATTACACATCAGCCAGCACTGGCGAAGCATACAGGAGACACTTTGCATTAATGCCCCAGTATGTGCTGTGCTTATTTTAGTTACTTTACAGCGATGCGCTTATCTCATTCTCTCTTCTCCTCACCCGCCCCCTCCTCACCAACAGAAGGAGTGATTGATGGATTTAATTAATCACAGTCAGGTTATTGTACATAAGAACCCAGCCCTGTTCAGATAGACCTGGATGTGAAAAGCAAAATAAAAATCAATTTTGCGTGTCCTTGCTCAGCTGCTGTTAACACTGAACTGCAGCATGAGGGTTGTAAAAGGCCAGAGACAGAGTTGTGCAGGTTCTCTGTGGGTCAAAATGAGGCCCACAGGGCATAATCCATCACTTAGCAATATAAAAGTCAAGGGCCCTGAATTTGCCAGAGCTGGGCATCTCGGTGTATATCCTGTTGCAGTGTTAGCTGTGGCTCAGTGGGCAGCAATCCTGCTTCTGCGGCAAAAGGTTGTGGGATCAAGACCCCTCCAGAGACTTGAATGCATAATGTTATGACCAGATGAGAAAGGGGTCTAGGAGTTCCTTTGCCTGGTTTGACCGGAACAGGGTTTAATTTTAAAACACCATGTTTTTAGCTCCCCCTCAGTGAATCCACATTCACTCCTCCAATTGTAAGGCAAAGAAATCAGACAGGTTTCCTTAGATTTAAACAAGAAAGGTAGAAATTTATTAATCTTAAACTCTAATCCACTAACAACTACAAATATGCGATGCGACAACACTAGCATGCATATGCGATAAACACACATGCAGATAGAGACAGAAAAAGTAGAAGGAATAAAGGGGAAAAGTTTGAGGCAATATCTGTTAGTTATTTACTGCATTCGGCTCAATATGAAGTCTTTGGTTGCCAGTAGGTCCTACTATTCATTGGGGCCCAGTTCACACTTCAACTTGTTTCGATGTAGGAGTCTTTTCCCTCTTGAGGTGTACGTGTCTTTCGTGGGTCTGGTGGCTTGGGAGAAAGCGAGAGAGACAGCCAGGAGAGAGGCTTCCTTGTTCAAGCTTCAGTTGCAAAACTGCCTTCTGGTCCTTTTTGTGTGGCACAATTCAAAAATCCCCAGGTTGCCCAGCAGGTTAGTCATGTGACTGGCTCCTTATTTGGAACAGTTTCTCCTGCGAGGTTTGTGGATTGTATTACCTTAGCAGTCCCTGGAATGCACTTCCTTATACCTTCAATGTCTGGTGATCAAAATCCATGTGGGTTGATTGGAGCAGGAAATAGTCCTTTGGCTCCACAAGTGGTATCTCTTAGTATGCAAATATCCTTCCAACCCAGTGTCTGGTGATCTTCAAACAAGTCATTTCTTCACTCCAATGACAGTTTAAAATCAATGTTCATATGACAAAATTAATATGCCTCATTCTTGGCAGGAGGGGGTCTGCATGACAATAACCTAAGTGTCGTTTTTCGGATGAGTTGCTAATTAGATATTTTCCTCAACCTTCAGCTCAAACATTTTTACGCTCCAAATTTCTGGAATTCCCAGCTGATTATGACACAATGAAGGAAATTATGCATCTGGGACCTTGGCGAATGACGGGACCAATGTCTATCTCCATAACCAATGTGATTTCAGGATAGAGAAAGAAACAGGGCTAATGACAGAGAATGCCTGGAGTCTTTTTTTAATTCATGGGATGTGGGCATTGCTGGCAAGACCAACATTTGTTGCCCATCCATAATTGCCATTGGGAAGGTGGTGGTGAGTTGCCTCGTTGAACTGCTACAGTCCAAATTAAATGCAGGAAGAAAAATAAAGAAGGAAAGAAGGATTGAATTTGTCTTATTTGTACTAGTCAATATTTTTTCCTCAAACTAAACCACTAAAACAGATGATATGGTCATTATCACTTCGCTGTTTGTGGGAGCTTGCTGTGTATACATTGGCTGCCTACACTACAACAGTGACTACACTTCAAAAAGTACTTATTTGGCTGTAAAGTGCTTTGAGACATCCTGAGGTCATGAAAGGTGGTTTATAAATGCAAATTCTTTCTTTAATTTCAAATATGTTGCAATACAGCTAGTTCCTTGCCCCTGCATTTGGACCATGTCAAAACCAAGACTCATATTGTACTCTGGTCCAGGTCCTTCCCAGGATCTCCGAACCATATGCCTCCCCTTTCCTCTGGCCATCTACGCAACCTTTAAAGCCCAAGCTTGGTGTCAGCTAACTGCTGGTTCATGTTTTAAACTCACTCTTTCCAATTTTGGTGGTGGCCTCCATTACGGGATTTGGCTCTACACCTATTAATAATAAAAAAAATTGATTAAAGTTCAAGTGAATTGATAATCAAATTTTAGACCAATGGAAAACAGTAATCATTGATTCATAAAACAGTTGTTATGACCAAGGTGGGAGGAGTGCACTGTTTATTCTAGTTCCATTTCTCTGCAGATCTCAACAGATTTAAATTTTCCTACTTATCGATACAATCAATCATATACCCTGTTTTTCCCAGAATAAAACACACCAACCAGGTTTTTTTAAT
The DNA here is from genome assembly GCF_036365525.1 of Heterodontus francisci. Lineage (NCBI taxonomy): Eukaryota > Metazoa > Chordata > Chondrichthyes > Heterodontiformes > Heterodontidae > Heterodontus > Heterodontus francisci. The sequence continues at coordinate 13,027,793 of NC_090393.1, forward strand.
AAAAAACAAAATTAACAGTTTATTATGAAACAAGTCTTAACCAGTAATGAAGTAAAGCATAAACACACAGATTGAAGTATAAAAGTTCCCTCTGTACCTCAACCCCTCACACACACATACATACACTGGTTAACCAGACAAATAAAAGGGATTTTTGTTTTCGAGCACTGTTACAAAAACAGACAAAAAAAACTTAGGCTGAATACTTGCTCATTCTTGAAGAAAAAAAGAAAAGATATGGAAAGATGTCCTTTGTTTTGGTTTGGCATCCCAAATGCATATAGATGGCTATCACTGGGATCTTCCTGGAACAGTTCTTTCTAGGCGATGTTGAAGATCAGTTTGGGTAGGCTTTCCAAGAAATGCAGCTACAGAGACTTCAGGTAGGTCTTACAGCAGAAATGTGGCAACAGGAGTTTCAGTTCCCACACATTCGATACACAGGATTTCTTCAAATACAGGAGAAAAGTGGAGACTGACACACTGAATACGCAGGGTTTCTTTCCCAGTGAGAGAAAGAGATGAGCTGGGTTTCCTTGGCAGGTAAAAAAAAAAATTGTCTTCCAAACAGTTCACTCCAAGTCACTGTCGAAAGTGAAACCAAAACAATGTCACAAGAATCAAATCAAAAAGTGCTGGAAGTACTCAGCAGGTCTGGTAGCATATGCGGAGAGAGAAGCAAAGTTATCATTTCAGGTCTGTGACCTTTCATCAGAACTGGCAAAGGTTAGAAAAGAATTAGGTTTTAAGCAAGTGAAGGGGGGTGGGGGAGAGAACAAAGGGGAAAAATCAAGCCTCCTGACCCCGATAAAGCTTGACCTATCACTTCTATGTAAACATCTTCCCCAAGTCAAAACAACAAGCTTGGTAATTATCTGCAAACAGGTGCCTTCCAGTAAAGGCTTGTTAGCAAGTCAAGTCTAGGAAATCTTCTGGCGACCTCTTTTCAAAAAAACACAAAGTTCAGCATTTCTTCAAGCTTCCAGATGAATCAATGTACATAATTTAACTATAAGTCTTTAAAAACTTATTTTACGAAAAATAGAAGCACTCTCGTAACACAGTACCAACACAGAGGAAGGCCATTCAGCCCATCAAGTCTATGCTGGCTTTTTCGAAGAGCAATCCAGTTAGTCCCATTCCCCTGCTCTTTACCCCACATCCTTGCAATTTTTTCTCCTTCAAGTAGTCATCCAATTCCCTTTCGAAGGCTACTATTGAATCTCTTCCCATCACCCTATCAGGCAGTGCATTCTAAACAAAACCACTGGTTGCATAAAAAGTTTGTCCTCATGTCACCTCTTGTTCTTTTGCCAACCACCTTAAATCTTCTGATTATTGAACCCTTCAGCCATTGGAAATAGCTTCTCTTTTGTTCTAATATTTAGGCATCACGGTTGTCAGTTTTGTCTTCACATTTAGCCTCACCGTTAAAAGATTAATAATGTTGCATCGGAAATGAATTACGTATCAGTTGACATGCTGGCAGACCCATGATATAAAGTCTCTGGAATTCCCTGTTGTCAGGTATTACCAAAGATCAGTGTGAGAGGAGTTAATTTGTCACAGTGCACATTGGTGGGCTGTGTGCTAAATTGTAGCCTCCGCAAGTAATCAACACGGCCATAGATCATCCTATTCAGTCTCACACAAGCGAGAGCTCCTTTAAACATATTCTGAAGCTTCATTACTGATGCTACATTCAGTGTAGTGTCCTGACCTAATCTTTTACTCATTGTTCAAGTCCCTGAAAATCTCTGCTAAATGGATTATCACAAGGTGGAAGGCTGTTAATACTTGAGATTTAAAATCCCATGGGACTCTGTTTCAGCACAGAGTATCTGCTACAACTGGATTACTGCCCTTAAACTTGGACTATTAAATTGTCTTAACCTTTCATATCCGGAATTTGCAACAGTCAATATTGGTGGATATTTCCCAGAATGCGTGGGTCTGTATAGGTTATGTTTGTGATGCCGATAAACATATTTTTGAAATTAGCAACAGTCAAAGAAAGTCTGTATTTTTAGACATGTCAGTCTCATTTTTTTTTTGAAAAGGTGTTCATCTCCATTCATGGCATTAGCTGGTGACACCTTAAGATTAGAGCCTAGCCATTCAACGATGAAGTTAGGAAGCACTTCTTCACCCACAGGTTGGAATTCTCTCCCCAAAACGCTATTGAGGCTCACTCAAAACCGAGATCAATAGATTTTTGTTAGGCTAGGAGGTTAAAGAAGAATAAAGTCACAGAATAGCCATGATCCAATTGAATGGCAGAATGGGCTCAAGGGGCTGAATGGCCTAGCCCTGCTCCATGTTGCTGTGACAGACACCATCAATAGCTGAAAAAGTAGGAGGCCTGCACCCTAGGCCTCCACAATTGCCATTGCAAAGCCCACATACAGGCAGCCCCAGGGAAGCTGCCTTCGGTAGTGAAGTGGCAGAAATCAGTCCGGGAATTCGGTGCAAATGAGAGTGGAGACGTAAAATGTGAAAGATTGTGGGTGCTCACTGTGGCTTATTACTCTGTAGCACCATGTTGGGTTCCAATGTGGATTAAATCTGATTTATGCCAATCTGATTCTCCAGCTTTTAGTCTGCATATTAAAGGATATTGAGCTTCATTTTAAAACAGAATTGCCAATATTATGAAGTCATGCCAACTTTCTATTAAATTGTGACTCTGACTTAGTTTGAAGCAGTGAATTAAATGTAGAGTCTTTTGATGTCAGCATCAGCTTTATTGCTAAGTTGAGGGAACTGTAAGTCTCCACAGCTTCCAGTCCAATTTCAATTTACCACATATCGTGGGGACATTACGCCTGAAACAGACCATTGCATCTGTTATTCTGCCCAGATACTGTTAGAGAGAGATGAACGAGTACAGGGAGGGCTCAGTTTCAAAATGAAAAAGAAATGTTTATTTTGTTGGGAGCTTTTAATAAAAAAAAGAATCTGAGCAAAACATCCTGAATCATCAATATGTATTAACAAATGTGAAAATGAAGCAAACCAATGTTTATTTTCCTTTTCATTTTCAGTATCTCTCAGTCAGTTCTGTTTGCTTCTTGAGTACCTGTCAGAAAGCTCACTTCCTTCTCTGCCTGAGTCTAGCCAGATTCATCCTCCATTGGGAATCACAACAGCAACAGCTTGCACCCACCAGTCTTTCCCAGTGGTAATGACACACATGACCATTACTTGACTGAAGAGACTCACTTTTTCCTCCAGCCACTTAGATCTAGAATGGTGGAAGCTGAAGATCACCCACTCCCAACTTCAGGGATACGGTATGGGACTCAATGGAAGGAACTGCAGGCAAGGAGGGGTATGAAATTGGTGGCACAACAGTGTAGCCTGACCTCTGACCCCTGAGTCCGCCTTGCCAGGAAATGAAGCAACAAGAAAGAACTTGTATTTATATAATGCCCCTCACAACCTCATGACATCCCAAAGCAATTTTCATCCAATAAAGTACTTTTGATGTGTAGTCACTGTTGTAATGTAGGAAACTCAGCAATGAATAGGTGCACAGCAAGCTCCCACAAACAAACAATGAGCTAGGTTGAGGGATAAATATTGGCCCGGACACCCAGGAGACCTCCCCTCTCTTCTTTGAAACAGCAAGACTGGACCTTTTGCGACCACCTAAGGGGATAGGCAGGCCCTCGGTTTAACACCTCATTAGATAAACAGCATCTACCACAGTGCAGCACTCCCTCAGTAGTGTCAGCCTAGATTAGGCATTCAAGTGTCTGGAGTGGGTATCTAAACCCAGAACCTTGTAATATCATAAGCAAGAGTGCTACCAACTGAGCCACAAGTGGCACTTAATGACAGAATGTAAGTACTTCACTCAGTTTGATTTTTATTCTATTTTCCGGCTGTTCAGTTTGAAAATCTTTTATTCTGTTCTGCACTGTCCAATTGGAAGGTTAGCGATCTATTGGGTGTTATGACATTTAGATGCAATACTGCCAACAATTAATATCTCCTGTGTTCTTAAAGGGACACAGCATTTGAAGGCGCATATCATCATCAGTATTTTGCTCACATTGTAGGGATGCTTCGCAGAAGCATTATCAAAAAAAATTTGACACCATGCCACATGAGGACATAGCACAGGTAAATTTTGAAGAACATCTTAAAGGAGGAGAGAAAGGTAGAGAAGTTGAGGGAGCGAATTCTAAAGTTTAAGGCCTAGGCAGCTGAAAGTACAACCACCTATGGTGTAGAGATTTAAAACCGGAATAGGCAAGTGGCCAGAATTTGAGGAGTGCAGAGATCTGAGACTGATTTGCCATAATATTATGCCAATTAAGGTTTCTGGCTTTAAAAAAAGGGTGACTTCCATTTCACCTCTTCTATTTGACAGCTCTTTCAAATGCCGACACAGGCATGATGGGCCGAATGGCCTCCGTGTTTGCTGTATGATTCACAGCAGGAATTGAGGGACCCCACATGGCCTTCTTCAATTTTGATGGTAAGGTAGTGTCACTTCCATTGCCAGGCCTGTTGATGAGGTGGGATTGATGCACTTCAGATTATGCCAAGTTTAGAAATATCTTCAACACGTTCAGATATTTAAGCTGTGTTGAAAATGCCCCAAGAATGTATTTGACTATGTTGCAGGATTTAGGCACTTCCATTGACAGAAATACTCTAAAATGAAATAAATGAGTCCGAATACAGCTAACGTCTATCTGGTCAGATCAGAGTTTGCTCTGTTCTGGTGTTTTCTGATCAATTAAGTGTCAAAAGGAAATCCAGCATCCTACAACATCATTTATCAGGGAACTGGAAAAGTATTTGAAAAGGAACAGTATAAAAGGGCAGGGAAATGGGATTCGACTGGATAGTTCCGGCACCAGCAAAAGAGTTATAGGGTCATAGAAATTTATGACACAGAAGGAAACCATTTGGTCCATTGTGACTGTGCCAGCCAAAAAGAGCTATCCTGCCTAAATCCACTTTCCAGCTCTTATTCTGCAGCACTGTAGGTATCAGCACTACAGTGCCTATCCAAGTACTTTTTTTTAATGCGATGAGGGCTTTTGCCTCTACCAGCCTTTCAGGCAGTGAGCTCCAAACCCCCATCACCCTCTTGCTGAAAGAAATTCTTCTCAATTCCCCTCTAATCCTTCTGTCAATTACTTTAAATCTATATCCCCTGGTTACTGACCTCTCTGCTAAGGAAACTAAGTCCATCCTAGCCACTCTATCAAGGTCCCTCATAATGTTATACACCTCAGTTTAATCTCCCTCAGCCACTTCTGTTCCAAATAAAACAATCCCAGTCTATCCAACCTTTCCTCACGGCTAAAATTCTTCAGTCCCTGCAACATCCTTGTAAGTCTCCACTCTATGCTCTTGCTGTGCTGTACTTTCTAGGATTCTATGAACTCTCCCACAGTGCTGGTTAATCTCCCTTTTATCCCTCCATTTTTTCCAGTGATTTCATACCGATCACTAGACTGCCATGGGTCAAGTTTGTTCTTGTCTGAGATTTTCAGCTGTCACAGTTCTAATCTTTAAATGAGACTCTAATAAAAAGTCCCATCTGCTTGCTCAGATGGACATAAATCACAGAACCATTACAGCATTGAAGGAGGTTACTCGGCCTGTCATGTCTGTGCTGGCTCTCTGAAGGAGCAATTTTCTTCATGGTACTATATCGGCAAAAGTGCTGAGTCCTCCTTGTGTCCTAGAAAACATTCTTCCTTCAACCAATGCCATCATTAAAGGATTAACTGGTTATTAATCTCATTTGTTGTGAGCAAATAGGCTGACATGTGGCCCAATTCAACAGTGGCTAGACATCAAAAGTAACTTATTAGATTTTTTTCTATTATTCATTCATGGGATGTGGGGATCACTGGCCAGGCCAGCACTTATTGCCCATCCCTAATTGCCCTTGAGAAGGTGGTGGTGGTGAGTTGCCTTCTTGAACCGCTGCCGTCCATGTGAGGTAGGTACACCCACAGTGCTGTTAGGAAGCAAGTTCCAGGATTTTGACCCAGCGACAGTGAAGGAACGGCGATATAGTTTCAAGTCAGGATGGTGTGTGGCTTTGAGGGGAACTTGCAGGGGGTGGTGTTCCCATGCATTTGCCACCCTTGTCCTTCTAGTTGGTAGAGGTCACAGGTTTGGAAGGTGCTGTCTGAGGAGCCTTGGTGCATTGCTGCAGTGCATCTTGTAGATGGTACACACTGCTGCCACTGTGCGTCGGTGGTGGAGGGAGTGAATGTTTGTGGATGGGGTGCCAATTAAGTGGGCTGCTTTGTCCTGGATGGTGTCGAGCTTTTTGAGTGTTGTTGGAGCTGCACCCATCCAGGCAAGTGGAGAGTATTCCATCACACGCCCGACCTGTGCCTTGTAGATGGTGGACAGGCTTTGGGGAGTTAGGAATTACTCGCCACAGGATTCCTAGCCTCTGACCTGCCACGGTATTTATATGGCTACTCCAGTTAAGTTTCTTGTCAATGGTAGCCCCTAGGATGTTGATAGTGGGGGATTCAGTGATCGTAATGCCATTGAATGTCAAGGGGAGATGGTTAGATTCTCTCTTGTTGGAGATGGTCATTGCCTGGCACCCTCATGCCACTAATGTTACTTGACACTTATCAGCCCAAGCCTGGATATTGTTCAGGGCTTGTTGCAGTTCTGCACGGACTGCTTCAGTATCTGAGGAATCATGAATGGTGCTGAACATTGTGCAATCATCAGCGAACATCCCCATTTCTGGCCTTATGATTGTAGGAAGGTCAATTGATGTAGCAGCTGAAGATGGTTGGGCCTGGGACACTACCCTGAGGAACTGCTGCAGTGATGTCCTGGAGCTGAGATGATTGACCTTCAACCACCACTGCCATCTTCCTTCGCGCTAGGTATGACTTCAACCAGAGAGAATTTTCCTCCTGATTCCCATTGACTTCAGTTTTGCTGGGGCTCCTTGATACCATACTCAGTCAAATGCTGCCTTGATGTCAGGGGCAGTCACTCTCACCTCACCTCTTGAGTTCAGTTCTTTTGTCCATGTTTGAACCAAGGCTGTAATGAGGTCAGGAGCTGAGTGGCCCTGGCGGAACCCAAACTGATCATCACTGAGCAGGTTATTGCTAAGCAAGTGCCGCTTGATAGCACTGTTGATGACACCTTCCATCACTTTACTGATGATTGAGAGTAGACTGACGGGGCGGTAATTGGCCGGGTTGGACTTGTCCTGCTTTTTGTGTACAGGAAATACCTGGGCAATTTTCCACTTTGCTGCATAGATGCCAGTGTTGTAGCTGTACTGGAACAGCTTGGCTAGGGGCACGGCAAGTTCTGGAGCACAGGTCTTCAGTACTATTGCCGGAATATTGTCAGTATCCATAGCCTTTGCAATATCCAGTGCCTTCAGTTGTTTTTTGATATCATGCGGAGTGAATCGAATTGGCTGAAGTCTGGCATCTGTGATGCTGGGGACTTCAGCAGGTGGCCGAGATGGATCATCAACTCGGCACTTCTGGCTGAAGATTGTTGCAAATGCTTCAGCCTTATCTTTTGCACTGATGTGCTGGGTTCCCCCATCATTGAAGATGGGGATATTTGTGGAGCCACCTCCTCCAGTTAGTTGTTTAATTGTCCACCACCATTCAAGGCTGGATGTGGCAGGACTGTAGAGCTTAGATCTGATCCGTTGGTTAAGGGATCGCTGAGCTCTGTCTATTGCATGCTGCTTACGCAGTTTGGCATGCAAATAGTCCTGTGTTGTAGCTTCACCAGGTTGACACCTCATTTTGAGGTTTGCCTGGTGCTGTTCCTGGCATGCCCTCCTGCACTCTTCATTGAACCAGGGTTGGTTCCACGACTAGATGGTAATGGTGGAGTGGGGAATATGCCAGGCCATGAGGTTACAGATTGTGATTGAGTACAATTCTGCTGCTGCTGATGGCCCACAGCGCCTCATGGATGCCCAGTTTTGCATTGCTAGATCTGTTCGAAATCTATCCCATTTAGCACCATGGTAGTGCCACACAGCACGATGGAGGGTATCCTCAATGTGAAGAGGGGACTTGGTCTCCATAAGGACTGTGCGGTGGTCACTCCTACCAATACTGTCATGGGCAGATGCATCTGCGGCAGGCAGATTGGTGAGGACGTGGCCAAGTATGTTTTTCCCTATTGTTGGTTCCCTCACCACCTGCCCGATACCCAGTCTCGCAGCTATGTCCTTTAGGACTCAGCCAGCTCTGTCAGTAGTGGTGCTACCGAGCCACTTTTGGTGATGGACATTGAAGTCCCCCACCCAGAGTGCAAATTGAAGCACTTTAGGACATTCTGATAAATTGTGCTGTATAAGTGCAAGTTCTTTCTCCATATCTACAAAATAGGTCAAAGTTAGTTGTATGTAAATATAGATCACTTTAGATATGCTCATGGTACCTCTTATTCTCTGATTTGGTGAATGATATATCGTATTCTTCCCTTGTTTCTTATCCAACCATTTTATTCTGGATATCCACTTTTATTTAGGCACCGATAGATGAACCAAAAAATTAGCCAATGTATTCAACTACAATTCCATGGATTTGGGTTGGCTTAACCTACAGGAATACCTCACTGGATGATTAGAAGCTGCAAAGTCATGCTCGCACCTAGGTAGAAAGTTTCATGGCATCATCCAGCTTCCCTTGTACCATTGAAACCTGGGTTGAAGCCATGAACATTCTTCTTAGGATGTTTCCTCAGCATCTGACATCTGCTTGCCTCAGTCAAACACATATCCGAGACTACATGTACATTCCAGACTGCTGATCTCACCTTGTATGGATTGCTGCTTTCTAGGCAGGAAGGGTTCTCATCCCTCTCTGCAATATTTATATTAATTATTGTCATGGTAACACCAGAGAGTGGGCAGAGGTTCAGCAATAATAATAGAAAAGTAGAATACAGAGGCACTTCTGTATAATCAGCTTGCAGCTGTTAAAAATGAGGCAGACAATGGCTTCCATCCCCGCTGCTCCATTCCCAAGCCACAGATTCCAACAAGTTAAAAGCGCTACATAAATATAAGTTGTTGCATATAAATGCAAGTTGTTGTTATTACAAGGAAAATGCAAGTTTACTTTTATGTCTCTGCACTTCTGATCCAGCGCTTCTCTGTTAATGCAGTTTGCCCATGATTTGCGGTGGACACTTCTGTGAGGGTATCTTTGCCCACTGCGAGTACCATTGGGAAACTGACTGTCATAAGTTCTGTTTTTAAAGTAGGGGAACCTTTGACTCCACTCACTTTCGTGCTTCATTAGAGTTTTGATGTATTTTCAATACAAATGAAGGGAACCCAAACCATTATCACACCCAAGCCTAGATCCCTGCAGTAATTTGGGGCTGGATTTTCACCCCACAAGCAGTGGCTATGCAACACGGCCTGTTAAGAGCATTCTTTTTTTCTTTTGGGCCTCCTTATCTCGAGAGACAATGGATACGCGCCTGGGGGTGGTCAGTGGTTTGTGAAGCAGCGCCTGGAGTGGCTATAAAGGCCAATTCTAGAGTGACAGGCTCTTCCACAGGTGCTGCAGAGAAATTTGTTTGTCGGGGCTGTTGCACAGTTGGCTCTCCCCTTGCGCCTCTGTCTTTTTTCCTGCCAACTACTAAGTCTCTTCGACTCGCCACATTTTAGCCCCGTCTTTATGGCTGCCCGCCAGCTCTGGCGAACGCTGGCAACTGACTCCCACGACTTGTGATCAATGTCACAGGATTTCATAAGAGCATATTCAGGCTAATTAAAGGAGGCCAACAGTTGACCTCCAGGTTCCCGCAAGTGGCGGGGCCAGTTTAAGTGCCTGGAAGCACCCTCCCATTGACAGACCGGAGGCCCAGTGCTCCAGGCAGGGCTAGAGGGCCTCCCGACCTGCCTGGGTACAGGTGCAACTGCAGACTGCCCTGAAGAGAGGTAACCCCACCCCCGCCTCACCTCCCTTCATAGTGGTGACCTAGCTGCAAAATCATTTTTTTAATTTAAGTTTTAAAAAATTGGAGAGAACCTCCTTCTTGAAGCACCCTCTCCCTTACTTACCCTTCACTGTAGCCTAATGCTCCTTTCAAGCTGGAGGACCTCTGATTGGTGAATGATATATCGTATTCTTCCCTTGTTTCTTATCCAACCATTTTATTCTGGATATCCACTTTTATTTAGGCACCGATAGATGAACCACCCCCCTCCCCCCGCCCCCGCCCACCCCACCCATCAACCTTAATTTGTCGGTGAACATGGCTAATTAAGGTACTGCCCCTGTGAAAACTGAGTCAGTGATTGTTACCTTTGGGGGTGGGGGGTGCGGGTTTGGGACTCAGAAACAGTACCGACCTCTGTTTCCCACTCCGGAAGGAAAATCCTGCCCTTGGAGTATGCGTGTGGTGTATCATCGACCCAGGCACCAATCCACCCAGCTACTCATCCTGACATGGGTACCATTTCAGATGAGATGTTAAATCAAGGCCTCTGTCTGTGCTCTCAGGTGCAAATAAGGGCACTGTTTCAAAGAAGTGCAGGGAGTTATCCCAAGTCCTGATCCCTCAACCAACACCTAGAAACAGATTATGTGTCCATTTAAAACATTGTTGTTTTTGGGAGCTTGCTGTGTATATATTGGCTGCCATGTTTGATACAACAGCAACTACACGTCAAAAAAAACTTAATTGGCTGAAAGGCACTGTATAAATACTACCATTTGTGCCAAAACACAGGGAGAACAAATGGGCTTGGGGTGCCTCTGTCAAATGTGCTGGAGTCCCTGGAGGTCTTTGGGCTACAGATAAAACAGGCAATATTAATTCAGGTGCACATGATACATTTTCATCGAATCAAAATAACCAAATATGTCAACCTGGTGAAGCTACAACACAGGAATACCTGCGTGCCAAACTACGTAAGCAGCATGCGATAGAGCTCAGCGATCCCATAACCAACGGATCAGATTTAAGCTCTGCAGTCCTGCCACATCCAGCCGTGAATGGTGGTGGACAATTAAACAACTTACTGGAGGAGGTGGCTCCACAAATATCCCCATCCTCAGTGATGGCGGAACCCAGCACATCAGTGCGAAAGATAAGGCTGAAGCATTTGCAACAATCTTCAGCCAGCAGTGCCAAGTTGATGATCCATCTCGGCCTCCTCCTGCAGTCCCCAACATCACAGATGCCAGATTTCAGCCAATTCGATTCACTCCGCGTGATATCAAGACGCGACTGAAGGCACTGGATACTGCAAAAGCCATGGGCCCTGACAATATTCCGGCAATAGTACTGAAGACCTGTGCTCCAGAACTTGCCGTGCCCCTAGCCAAGCTGTTCCAGTACAGCTACAACACTGGCATCTATGCAGCAATGTGGAAAATTGCCCAGGTATGTCCTGTACACAAAAAGCAGGACAAGTCCAACCCGGTCAATTACCGCCCCATCAGCCTACTCTCAATCATCAGTAAAGTGATGGAAGGTGTCATCCAGGGCCACTCAGCTCCTGACCTCATTACAGCCTTGGTTCAAACATGGACAAAAGAGCTGAACTCAAGAGGTGAGGTGAGAGTGACTGCCCTTGAAATCAAGGCAGCACTTGACCGAGTATGGCATCAAGGAGCCCTAGCAAAACTGGAGTCAATGGGAATCAGGGAGAAAACTCTCTGCTGGGTGGAGTCATACCTAACGCAAAGGAAGATGGTTGTGGTTGTTGGAGGTCAATCATCTGAGCTCCAGGACATCACTGCAGGAGTTCCTCAGGATAGTGTCCCAGGCCCAACCATCTTCAGCTGCTTCATCAATGACCTTCCTTCAATCATAAGGTCAGAAGTGGGGATGTTCGCTGATGATTGCACAATGTTCAGCACCATTCGTGACTCCTCAGATACTGAAGCAGTCCGTGTAGAAATGCAGCAAGTGGCAAGTATCATCTGTGCCACACAGTGCCAGGCAATGACCATCTCCAACAAGAGAGAATCTAACCATCTCCCCTTGACATTCAACAGCATTACCATCACTGAATCCCCCACTATCAACATCCTAGGGGCTACCATTGACCAGAAACTAAACTGGAGTAGCCATATGAATACCGTGGCTACAAGAGCAGGTCAGAGGCTAGGAATCCTGAGGCGAGTAACTCACCTCCTGACTCCCCAAAGCCTGTCCACCATCTACGAGGCACAAGTCAGGAGTGTGATGGAATACTCTCCAATTGCCTGGATGGGTGCAGCTCCAACAACACTCAAGAAGCTCGACACCATCCAGGACAAAGCAGCCCGCTTGATTGGCACCCCATCTACAAATATTCACTCCCTTCACCACCGTCGCACAGTGGTAGCAGTGTGTACCATCTTCAAGATGCACTGCAGCAATGCCCCAAGGCTCCTTAGACAGCACCTTCCAAACCCACGACCTCTATCAACTAGAAGGACAAGGGCAGCAAATACATGGGAACACCACCACCTGCAAGTTCCCCTCCAAGTCACACAGTATCCTGACTTGGAACTATATCGCCGTTCCTTCACTGTCGCCGGGTCAAAATCCTGGAACTCCCTTCCTAACAGCACTGTGGGTATAACTACCCCAAATGGACTGCAGCGGTTCAATAAGGCAGCTCACCACCACCTTCTCAAGGGCAATTAGGGATGGGCAATAAATGTTAGGCCTGGCCAGCATCGCCCACATCCCATGAATGAATTAAAAAAAAATCGACACTGCTGCCCAAAAGCAAAATTCCCCTCCATTATGTTTACTGACAACACAATAAGTTCATTCTGTACAATACTTCAGCAATAACATAGATAAGCAAGGGGTAATTTGTACAGCTTGCACTCAGGAACACAAGGTTTCATTCGTAACATTGTTCAATGAAGTGCTGAAGGCCAGAACAGAAGCAGAGAAATATTTTTTTCCAATTCTACAAAATGTTCCATAATCCCTTACACACAGCATTACCGCTGAACCTGAACAAATAGACTTCACAGTGGGAATACAAACGGTTTGTTCTGCTACCATTCAGCTCAGCACTAAACCTAAAAGATCTGAAATCAGTGCCAACTGCAGGAAATATCCGAATGTTTCACAAAAAAAAAAATGCCAGACAGAGCTTTGCTTTTTACCAAATGTTTTGTTCATGATAATTTCGCACTTTGGGCTCTGATTATGCTGAGATATGTTGGCCTGTCATGTAAACATAGGATTTAAATCCTGTGAGGAATGCAGGAGAAACTTCTTTTTACCCAGATTGTGGTGAGAATGTGGAACTCGCTCCCCCAGGGTGTTTAGGGGAGACAGTGGCATCGTGGTAATGTCACTGTGCTAGTAATCCAGAGGCCCAGGCTAATACCCTTGGGACAGGGGTTCAAATCCTACCACGGCAGCTCGTGGAATTTAAATTCAATTAATTAATAAAAATCTGGAATTGAAAGCTAGTCTCAGTAATTGTGCCATGAAATTATCCTTGATTGTCGTAAAAACCCATCTGGTTCGCAAATGTCCTTTACGGGAGGAGGTCTGCTAATGTGGTTGACTCTTAACTGTCCTCTGAAATGGACGAGCAGGCCATGCAGTTGTCGAGTGGATGGGCAACAATTGCTGGCCTTGCCCATGAAAGAGCAAAAGAAAAAAACATTAAGATGAATAGCAGAGACATTTAAGGGGAAACTGGATAAATACATGAAGGAGAAAGGAATAGAAGGAAATGCTGGTTGGGTGAGATGAGGCAGTCTAGGAGGAGGCTTGCGTGGAGCCTGTGTGCATCAGATCATTTGGCCTGAATGATCTGTTCCTATGCTGTAAATTATAAGTAACATATTACTGTGTAAATGTGATGGGGTGATTTGCAAATACTGTTTGATTTATCCAAGTTATGAGCCAAAAGATAGAACAACTTAAAACATGTGTATTGTAGTGTAGTGGTAATGGCACTGGAGCAGTAACCCTCATAATCCCACCCTTAGCAAGTTATGAAACTGAACTCAATAAATCCGGTAATGTGAAGGCTAGCACCAAACAAAATTACCATGACAACTGCCAGATCATTGTTCAAACCCAATTAGCTCAAGGAACAGAACCCGCCATCTCTACCCAATCTTGCCCACATGTTATTCCAGTCCCACACTGTGGGCTGGATTTTGTGCAGGAAGTGGGGCTTCCACCGCCGGGCCGAAAAGACAAGGGGAACCCCGCCTTAGCCTTTTCCTTCCCTGCCAGAGCAATCCTCCAGTCCTTTCACATCAAAGTTTCACGAGCCAGGATCCCTGTCCCTTTAAAGATGGTGATCCCGCCTCCAAGAGCCACCGACCAATTAGATGGCAGCAGCTCAGCAGTATCATCAGTGCCACCAAGAGTGGTGGCCACTGCTAGTATTGCAGAGGTCTCCGACCCAGGCCCAGCGCTGGAACCCCGGATCTCAGGTAAGTGAGGCGGCATCGCCAGGACCAGTCCGGAAGGCCCCGGCAAGGGGGTTGGGGGATGGGGGGGGGGTGGTCATGTAGTCCAAGGGGAGGGGAGTCCCGGGGGTAAATAATTTCTGGCAGGGGGCCTCCATGGGCCACACCTTGCCCACGGAGGAGAGATTCCCATCTCCCCCAAAGCCCATAGAGAGGGCTCTCCCCACATGGCGGAGATACCTCCCTGCTGCTGTTCAGATCCCAGTGGCAGCAGGAAGAGGCCATTAATAGGCCACTTAAGGGCTTCAATTGACCTCTGGGTGAGAAGACTGTCGTTGGCCTATCCCGCCCCCAGCAAGATTGCTTGGTGACAGGGAGGTGAAGGGCCCTCCACCACCCCGTCACCTGTCGCGATTCTCCGTGCCATCCCACCTCATGCCCCACCTCATGGGGGGCCCATAAAATCCAGTGCCATGTGGTTCACTTCTAATACCCTCAGTATAATTAACAAATTCTACCTTCCCTGTGTTGCCCATGTTCCAAGAATATCTTTTATTTTAAAAAGCCACCAACCACCATATTAATTTATAATTACAGCATATTATGATATAAGTAAGACATTAAGGGTGTGAAATTCATATCTGCAGCACTCCGTCGCAGCTGCCCCCATGCTGCGGAGAGCCATCACCTCCACGGGGCTCAGGAGATGCTGGTCTCTCTGTTCCCCACTGGTTCTGCTCTGTTCCCTTCTATTGTGTGCCACCTTGTGCTGCAAGAGAGAGGGAAGAATGTCAGGGACTGTGTAGTGCTGTTTTTGGTGATGTGCCTACCACAGTTGAACAGCTGGAGGTGTGTGGAGGCAGTGAGAGGTGAGTGTGAGGCTGGCAGCATTGGATTAGTGTGTGAGGGCAGGGTGGAGTGTGTTGCTGTTAGGTGTGAGTCCTGAATGTCAGGGAGTACTGCTGGGTGAGTGATGGGGGTGTGGCCCATTGAGCAGTGTGAGATCTTGGTGGTGCAGTCGGTAGGAGATAAGGAGGCCAAAGAAAAAAAAAATAAAGCAGTACTTTGCTCAAGCGGCCATCCTTAATGCGCGAATCTAGGCTTCAAGTGTCAGCGGGCTATTTGACTGTGGTAAGCATCACTGTTAAGCCGGATCCTGTTCTCACTTGATGCACGTACATACTCATTGTATTTTAATCAGAAATGAGGTCCCTGGATGATTTATTTCCTCCTTCCTAGCTTGAAAGCAAACCTACAGCTACACCAGCTGAGTTCAACGATTTCAGTACAGACTAAGGATCAAACCAGGAACCTTCCTAGTCTTTGTTGCTTAATAATTAGGGACTCATTCCCCACTACCCCCCCCCCCCAACCCCAAACTCATGGTGGGAGAAAATTAAGCATTTCCAAAGAATTCTAATTAAGAAACCCTCTCTTTTTCTCCCTATCTGTTTCTGTTGATTGATTTAGTGTTGGAATATTTTTTCGCGAGCAATGATTTTATTTCTGTACCCCTTACAATTCAGGCCAGTTCCCCTCTTGAAACTCCATCCCTCTGATGCTGCCATTGACACTTTTAAACATCATTTTTTTTTTAAAGGGACAGCAATTGACAGGAAAAAAGGATATTAAAGCAGCTCATAATTATTTATTATTTGAACCTTTTTCAAAATGCAAACCACTCCGTTGATTAATAAGATATTTTCTGCTTAGACCCTGTGACACGGGTGCTGAAAGTCACGAGTAGCTTAATTGCTGTAATATAAACATTGCACAACCAAAATGCCTAAAATAGTCTAATAGGGTATCGTAGTGTTGGTTATGTAACTGGAGTATTAATCCAAAGAGTGTGAGTTCAAATCCCAGCAAAGCAGTTTGACAATTTGAATTTAGTTATTAAAAAATATGGGACTAAAAAGCTAGTATCAATATAAGTGAAGCTATTTGGATTGTTGTAAACAGTCAACTGGTTCATTAATGTCCACTCCAGTCCAGTAGCTGCATGGTCAACTCTTAACTGCCCACTCAGTTATATGACCCCAGCAGCCTGTAGTACAGGAAGGAGGCTCTCCACTGATGGCAGCTGGTGAGGGTAATAAATGCAAGCTTTGCCAGAGATGCCCACATCCTGAGAATGAATTTTTAAAAAAACCTAAATTGTAATTTTGAATAAGACAAAAAGGGTTACATCTTCTCAATAGGGTGAGACTTCTGTCCCCTAAAACTCTGACCCATTTTTCTGGCTGTATAATATATAACAATATATTGCTATATAGACTAGGCAAACGACAGGGTCCCCACCATCATGCAGGAGCCTGCCGCTTCAGAGAGGGAGAGTTCGACCAATGCTGCAGTGGGGACCCACTGCTGCTGTTTTCCTAAAGACTGAATATGACAAATAATTCATTAGCCAGCCCCGGTAATGGATAAAAGACCTCACACCCATTGTGCCGGAAGTCTCTGGTCCTGTGCTGTCTGCCTTGACCATGAATTATGAACGTAGTGAGATCAAAGGCATGGCAGAAACGCTCACTGAGTCAGGTTTTTAAACAAGTGTTCATCAGGCTCAGAGGATTAGAATGCAGGCCAGGAAGGCATTGAGAGTTACTTTGTTTTAAGTCGAGCAAGATGACCCACTGATGCTTATTTTGTATTATTACATGAAGACAATTTGTACTGATTGAATTAAGTAAGCCTAATCAAAATTTTTTGCTCTGTATGTTAACTTGCTGCGAAATGAAGCAAATTAATGATTCATATCTGGCCTCAGCTTTCCCAGTGTTTTCTCAGTCTACCTTCAGACATGTTGGAAAGGCACAACAAGCAGTACAGTTGCCAACATCCCTAGATTTTCTGGGTGTCTCCCCAAATCGGGCCCTTCTCTCCCAGGCACTGCTGCTAGCAAATCCAGGAGGAAAGTACTTTGTGGTGCCCAGATTTCTCCTTTGTTGTAAGGGCAACAAGGATGCCCATTACGTAAACACACTTTTACATTTCAGCTGCGCTAAAAGAATGAAGGGATTGTCGCCCACCTCACCATTCCATTTCTGTGCACACTTATCAACCCCAAAATGGCTGGAACAATAACGATGAGTTCAATGCGCCCGCGATTATTAGAATATAAAGATCCCAACACTTTGTGGAAGAGATAGGCCATGAGTTGTGAATCACCACAAATTGCTGGATGATTTGCGCTGCTCCGCAATTTAGTCCCACAGAAAATGCGATCTCACCCTCAACCTCCCCGTGAGGGTCAGGAAATTGCTGAACTTGCACCCTAAGTACAAATTAATCTCACCTTTTAGGGCTGGTAATTCATGTCGCAATGCTTATGTTAATTTATGGTCCTGACATGACAGCCAGCTTTGGATGCCCAAAAAAGGAACATTGAAACTATGAAGTCTCATACCTGCAGGTAGTCAATTATTGCGAGAGATTTTACAAATGTAAACTTTTACATTTTTTTCTTTTCCTTTTCTGTCCCTTTTCCTCTGTCTCGTAATCCACTCTGGGTTTTTTTCCTTTTGCTATATCAAATTTGACTCCAGTTCACCTTATTTCC
The DNA here is from genome assembly GCF_036365525.1 of Heterodontus francisci. Taxonomy (NCBI): domain Eukaryota; kingdom Metazoa; phylum Chordata; class Chondrichthyes; order Heterodontiformes; family Heterodontidae; genus Heterodontus; species Heterodontus francisci. The sequence goes on from NC_090393.1 coordinate 13,045,751, forward strand.
TTCCATGTCTTTCGCACAGTTCCTTTATCTTTATGTTTCATTGATTAAGGAGCTAGACCATTGGGCCCGACATTCAGGCAGGTTCTGTTGCCTCATTGCCCTCGGCATACTGTCAGCAAATTGCACTTCCAGCAATTTATGCTGCAAAAACAGTAAAATCTCAAGGGTGAGGTAAAATATCCAATTCACGCTGCTCACCGCAAAATGTTCCGCTCCTCAAATTGTCCAAGAGCGAAAGAGCTTGCATTTATCGAACTCAGGGCATCCCAAAGCACTTTACAGCCAATGAAGTACTTTTGAAGTGTAGCCACTGTTGTAAAGTAGGAAACACGGCAGCCAAGTTGCACACAGCAAGCTCCCACAAACAGCAATGTGATAATGACTAGATAATCCATTTTCGCGATGTTGAGGAATATTGGCCGGGACACCAGGAAGAACTCCCTTGCACCTCTTTGATATAGTTCCATGGGATCTTTTATGTCCACCTGAGAGAGCAAATGTGGCCTCAATTTAACATCTCATCCCAAACATAGGAAAAAGAGTAGGCCGTTCAGCCCCTCGATCCTATTCAATTAACTAATGGCTATTCTAATGGCAATATGAAAGGCACAATTCAACATGGTGGCTCCTCCTCAGAGCCCTTTCCTATCCTGAGTGGCGTGAAACAGGGCTGTGTTCTCGCACCCACACTTTTTGGGATTTTTTTCTCCCTGCTGCTTTCACATGCGTTCAAGTCCTCTGAAGAAGGAATTTTCCTCCACACAAGATCAGGTGGCAGGTTGTTCAACCTTGCCCGTCTAAGAGCGAAGTCCAAAGTACGGAAAGTCCTCATCAGGGAACTCCTCTTTGCTGACGATGCTGCTTTAACATCTCACACTGAAGAGTGCCTGCAGAGTCTCATTGACACGTTTGCGGCTGCCTGCAATGAATTTGGCCTAACCATCAGCCTCAAGAAAACAAACATCATGGGGCAGGATGTCAGAAATGCTCCATCCATCAATATTGGCGACCACGCTCTGGAAGTGGTTCAAGAATTCAGCTACCTAGGCTCAACTATCACCAGTAACCTGTCTCTAGATGCAGAAATCAACAAGCGCATGGGAAAGGCTTCCACTGCTATGTCCAGACTGGCCAAGAGAGTGTGGGAAAATGGCACACTGACACGGAACACAAAAGTCCTGTGTCCTCAGTACCTTGCTCTATGGCAGCGAGGCCTGGACAACGTATGTCAGCCAAGAGCGACGTCTCAATTCATTCCATCTTCGCTGCCTCCGGAGAATACTTGGCATCAGGTGGCAGGACCGTATCTCCAACACAGAAGTCCTCGAGGCGGCCAACATCCCCAGCTTGTACACACCACTGAGTCAGCGGCGCTTGAGATGGCTTGGCCATGTGAGCCGCATGGAAGATGGCAGGATCCCCAAAGACACATTGTACAGCGAGCTCGCCACTGGTATCAGACCCACCGGCCGTCCATGTCTCCTCTTTAAAGACGTCTGCAAACGCGACATGAAATCCTGTGACATTGATCACAAGTCGTGGGAGTCAGTTGCCAGCGTTCGCCAGAGCTGGCGGGCAGCCATAAAGACGGGGCTAAAATGTGGCGAGTCGAAGAGACTTAGTAGTTGGCAGGAAAAAAGACAGAGGCGCAAGGGGAGGGCCAACTGTGCAACAGCCCCCACAAATAAATTTCTCTGCAGCACCTGTGGAAAAGCCTGTCACTCTAGAATTGGCCTTTATAGCCACTCCAAGCGCTGCTTCACAAACCACTGACCACCTCCAGGCGCGTATCCATTGTCTCTCGAGATAAGGAGGCCCAAAGAAGATTCTGTATGTTAACTCCATTCACCTGCCTTGGTTCTGTAACCATTAATACCCTTTCCTAAAACAGCACCTCCAACAGTGCAGCCCCTCTTCAGTACTGCACTGGAGTGTCAGCCTAGATTTTGTGCTCAAGTCTCTGGAGTGGAGCTGTTGTAGGATAAAAGCACTAGGAATCTGGAGTAAGCTGAAGTCAGAAAGTCTTTATTATCAGCATCATGCAGGGAAGAGACTTCACCGCACAGAAGTCTCTTGAAATTTTTCAGTTACAGCAGATTAATTTATACAGCAGTTTCAGGAAGCAGTGCCCCCTTGTTTGATCACATTTTGTGTTCTTTCCTATAATCATATTTGTGTCCCTTGTACAATCACATTTGTCCCTTACACACATCCAGAAAAACAGAGAAAAACAGTTTTAACACTGAACTCTAGTAACCCTTTACTTCTCACATCGGGACATGAGGATACTCTTGTTAAACTCCAGCTTACATTATCGTATAGTTGGATGGTACTGTCAGACTAGTGACTATAAGACACTCAGACTGTTTATAAGAGTGTACTGTCCTAAGATCCCAAACTTGTACAAATCCCAAATATACACATGGGGAGGAATTTTAAGCTGGAAACCGCACTGAGATCCCCGTGTCACTTCTTTACAGGAAGACCCACTGAATTTAGTGCCAATCGGGCACTTAAGTGGACAGTGGCAGACCTTCCATAGGATTTAGGACCCCGTTGCTGGCAGTCCCGCCCTTGGAGAGCTACCAGCCAATCAGAAGCCGGCAGCTGCAGCACCACTGGGGAGGCGGTGGCTGCTGCTGCAACTGCAGCGACCAGACACTGAGGAGTAGCGCTGGAACCAGGCTAAAGATAGATCAAGCCGGAGGGTTCTTGCAGGGTGGGGATGGTGGGGGAGGCGGGGGAGGGGTTTGGCAGTAATGGCAGGGGGGGTGGACCTCAATGGCACAACCTTTTCCCAATCCAGGACCCTTGTTCAGGCACTAAGTGCCTTTGAACGATGGGGCACGCTCCACACCCCTGCCCACAACCCACCCCCCCGCCACCCCGTGCCCACCCCCACCCTGGAGCTGGGAAGCAGCTGCGGTGGGAAGAGGCCCTTAATTGGGGGTTAATTGCCCAATTAAGGGCCTCAATTGGCGGCGGGGCAGGAAAGCCATTCACAGGCCTTCCTGTCCGGACTAAATATTGGTGGAAGTAGAATGGTGGCGGCAACACCCCTAACACCACCCGATTAATTCCACCCCGATTTCCTCTGGCTATACAGCTTTTGTTTGGATATATAATTGAGTAGGATCACTGCACCACACACCTTAGATGAGGCTTATTCAAATTGAGTCCCAGTCTATTACAAGGTGCCAACCCAAATATAATTTTAGTTGATTTTTAAAAAATATTTACATACTTTCAGTTACATAGGAACACAGAGAGAAATGTACAGGGTCTGGAAAAACACCATTTCTGTCCATCTGCTTAGTACACCTTTAAATGATTAGGATTATTCAATGTGGGAGCCCTCGTAGGTCAAATAAAGGTGACGTTCATCCCAGCATTCTGAGCTAGGTTCGAGCTAAAAGTACAAAAAGTGAAACACCAGTGTTTACCCCACTGCACTACCCAAGCCTCTTAGGGCTAAAAATTGGCTGACCATAATTTTCGGGCTCAGAGGCTGTGATTCATGCCAATTTAGTTGGGTGTGGGCAGCACATAAATTAGGTGCTCCACCTTATTACCATGACCATAGCATAGGGCCGAGTGGGTTCCTTGCTGCCTCTGCACTCAGCAGGTGGGCCAAACAGTGTTGTGCTGAGAGCACGTGTTGCAGCCAGCCTGCTCTTCTTAAAGGTAGGCTGTCCCTCTTAAAGGGAAGCTGCACTGAATAATACTGCTCCAAAAAAACATGGAAAATGGAACACCCAGGGCAGAGAGGGGGTTCCAGGATGACAGATGCGGTGCTGGAGACATTAGTGGTGGAGGTAGACAGGAGGAGAGATGCCATGTCTCTGCAAGGAGGCCAGGGGGCCCTCAAGGACCACCCTCAGAAGGTAGTGGGAACTGGCGGCTAGCAAGGTCAATTCCTAGTGTCTATACCCGAGGGCCTGGCAGCAGTGTCACAAGAAGTCGAATAACTTTATGTGGGTGTTCAAAGTCATTGAGTGCATCGAGAGACAATGGGTAAGCGCCTGGAGGTGGTCAGTGGTGTGTGGAGCAGCGCCTGGAGTGGCTATAAAGGCCAATTCTAGAGTGACAGGCTCTTCCACAGGTGCTGCAGAAAAATTTGTTTGTCGGGGCTGTTACACAGTTGGCTCTCCCCTTGTGCTTTTGTCTTTTTTCCTGCCAACTGCTAAGTTTCTTCGACTCGCCACACTTTAGCCCCACCTTTATGGCTGCCCGCCAGCTCTGGCGAACGCTGGCAACTGACTCCCACGACTTGTGATCAATGTCACAGGACTTCATGTCGCGTTTGCAAACGTCTTTAAAGCGGAGACATGGACGGCCAGTGGGTCTGATACCAGTGAGGAGCTCGCTGTACAATGTGTCTTTGGGGATCCTGCCATCTTCCATGCGGCTCACATGGCCAAGCCATGCTTTATTACATGAGTGGTTAGGATGTGGAATGCACTGCCTGATAGGGTGGAGGATACAGATTCAATAGCAGCCTTCAAACGGAAATTCAATAAATATTTGCAGCAGGAGAAATATGGGGAAAGAACCAGGAGAGAGGTGGTGCTAGGACTAATCCTCAAAAGAACTGGTGCAGATTTGATGGGCCGAATGGCCTCCTTCTGTGCTGTACTATTCTATGAATCTATGTTGGTACCTTGCAATGAAATGTCATAGCTCTCACTGATAGGAGCACTCATGTACATGAAGAAAACTGGGAAGAAATACTCAATTTTTAAAATATGCACAGTCAACGAGAAAGTATCGTCCATCTTTAGCTTTGTTAAAAAGGATACAAGATCCTAGTTAAAGGTGTTCTCACAATCGTTACAAGATAAACAACCTCCAGATCCTTTCGATTGTATTCTTGCTCCGGCGTTGATCTCAGAGCCAATAAATCGAACTCCCCCTCCCCTCCACCACCACAACGCCCACCCTCATGACCACCTCCACTATCACACTAACACTTTATCACACTAACGCAAGTATTCTCCTGTACGATCCTGGCTGAAACAGGCAGATCTATCCAATATATGCACACGAGCACTGAGCCAATCACTTACCAGTTAGCCCCGAGTCAAGCCAAGAAATGATTAATTGATCGTGTCAGTGTCTGTTGATTAAAATTTCCAGTCAATTAATCAATTGAAACTGATTAATTTGTACAACCTTAACTGTGACTTTTCTGTCAAAGCAGCACCGTACTGCCTTCGGGTTGCCTTTCCAAGTTGCGCTCAAGTTTAAATTGATCTGATTTGGTTAAATTGGAATCTATTGGGTTGTTCCAGAGATTGCTGAGCTCATTTTTAAAAATTGTACTTCTTTTTTTAATACCGCCTCTCTTCGTTCTTCTTTCCAAAATGAATCACCTCACACTTATGTAGAATTACAAAGAATGTACAGGGCAGAAAATGGTTAGAAAGTGGAACTCGGAAACACAGGAAGTAGTTGAGACACACGTTCGATTTTTTCAAATAGGTACAGTTGGCGAGGAAGTATCTTCCATCTTTATCTGCGTTAAAAAAGGTACAAGATTCCAGTGAAAGGTATTTTCACTATTGTTATAAGATAAACAACCTCCAGATGGTTTCAAAACATCTATATGTATAAAACGCTAGTTAGGCCACAGTTGGAGTACTGTGTACAGTTCTGGGCACCACACTATAGGAAGGATGTGATTGCACTGGAGAGGGTGCAGAGGAGATTCACCAGGATGTTGCCTGGGCAACATTTCAGCGATGAAGAGAAACTGAAAAGGCTAGGGTTGTTTTCCTTGGAACAGAGAAGGATGAGGGAGGATATGATTGAGGTGTACAAAATTATGAGGGGCATTGATAGGTTAGATAGGAAGAGACTTTTTCCCTTAGCGGAGCGGTCAATAACCAGGGGGCAATGATTTAATGTAAGGGGCAGGAGCTTTAGAGGGGATTTGAGGAAAAAATGTTTCACCCAGAGGGTGGTTGGAATCTGGAATACATTGCCTGAAGTGGTGGTAGAGGCAGGAACCCTCACAACATTTAAGAAATATTTAGATGAGCACTTGAAATGCCATAGCATACAAGGCTACGGGCCGAGTGCTGGAAAATGGGACTAGAATAGTTAGGTGCTTGATAGCCGGCACAGACACGATGGGCCGAAGGGCCTGTTTCTGTGCTGTATGACTCGAAAAGGAAACGAGACAAGTACACAAGAGAAAAGGAAATATGCTGAAAAGTTGAGATGAGGTAGTAGGAAAGGGCGGAGAGTTGAATGGAATATAAACACCAGCACAGACTAGTTAGGCTGAATGGCCTGGTCTGTGCTGATGTTTATGCTCCACATAAGCCTCCTTCCATCCCTCTTCATTTAACCCTTCAACAAATCCTTCTATTTACTTCTCCCTCATGTGTTGATCTAGTTTCCCCTTAAATGCATCCAAACAATTCACCTCAACCATTCCTTCTGGCAGCGAATTTCAACTTTCTCACCACTCTCTGGGTAAAGAAGTTTCTCCTGAATTCCTTACTGGATTTATTGGTGGATTTCCCTGCATTAAATTTCACCTGCCATGTGTCTGCTCATTTCACCAGTGTGTCTATGTCCTTCTGAAATCTGCTGCTGTCCTCCTCATTGTTAACCACATTTGAAAGTGTTGTGACCCTTCTTCGGAACTGAGTTCCAGGGTCACTGACCCGAAACGTTAACTCTGCTTCTCTTTCCACAGATGCTGCCAGACCTGCTGAGTGGTTCCAGCATTTCTTGTTTTTATTTCAGATTTCCAGCATCTGCAGTATTTTGCTTTTATTTGAAAGTGTTGTGTCATGTGTAAACTTTGTAATTTTGCCTCAAATCTAGGTCAATAATTTATATCAAAAAGAGCTGTCACCCTATTACTGACCTGTGGGACACCCTGTATACTTCCCTCCAGTCTGATAAGATGAGCTGGTCATTTATTTCATTGCTGTTATTGGGAGCTTGCTATGCACAATTTAGCTTTGTTTCCTGCATTAGAACAGTAACTACACTGTAAAAGTACTTCATTGGTTGTGAAGCACTCTGGGATGTCCTGAGGTTGTGAAAGGCGTTATATAAATCAAATTCTTTCTTTCACATGCCCACAGACTTTGAATTCCACCACTCCCATTGGCCAACTTGCAAATAAAAGCTTTCAAAAAGGCTATCTTTAACAAAATATAGAATTTACACAGAGAGAGCAAATTTGGTATCCAAATTAGGATGAGATCGCATTATAAACCTCCTGATCCATTTTACACATACACAACGATCTCAGTTCATTGAGCTACAATGTGTAAAGTTGTCTGACACTGAATGGTGACCTTGGCTCTGAGTTGTTTAGATCAAAGTAATGCTTTAAAGGAATGTGAAACAATGGCCAGATAATCTGTTGAAAGCATCAGGCGTGAGGACGGCCAAACAAGTCATTATTCAATACACCCGCATGCATCAGCAATTGCTAATTACTTTGGAGGTAAAGGGGAAAGGGTTTCTGAATATTTTCGACAATGTCGGCTTAAAAGGATGTAATTTCATTATGAAATTTCTAAATGAAGGGAATGCAGAAATAAGTCGAGGATAATTAGTACAGTAACAGTCTTGTGAGATCAGTTGCCGTTTGTGCGTAATTATATTTTTTGATTAAAGCTGTTCAACAGCATCCTGCAATGATGACAGGCTCCTTAATCGTCACTGTGCTTCCACTCTGTAAAATGATTTGCATTTCTATAACATCTTTCCTGACCAATGTTCTCTCTAATTTAAAAGCAAAATACTGCAGATGCTGGAAATCTGAAATAAAAACAAAAAGTGCTGGAATTACTCAGCAGGTCTGGCAGCATCTATGGAGAGAGAAGCAAAGTTAATGTTTCAGGTCTGTGACCTTTCATCAGAATTGGCGAAGGTTAGAAAAGAATTAGGTTTTAAGCAAGTGAAGAGGAGAGGGGATGGGGGAGAGAACAAAGGGGAAGGTATTTGATAGGGCAGAGGGAGATTAAATAACAAAACTGTCTTGGGACAAAGGCAAAGAGTGTGTTAATGCTTGTGGTGAAAGACAAAACATTAGTCCAGAGAAACTGTTAAAAGCGGAATAATGAGCAGCTCTGACGACATGAAAAGCAGACATATGGTTAAAAAATAAAATATTGAATAAAAGGCCAGTCATGCTCTGAAATTATTGAATTCAATGTTCAGTCAGCAAGGCTGTAGAGTGCCTAATCAAAAGATCAGGTGCTGCTCCTCGAGCTTGCGTTGACGTTCACTGGAACACTGGAACAGGCCAAAGACAGAAATTTTGGCATGAGAGTAGGGGGGAGTGTTGAAATGGCAAGCAACAGGAAGCTTGAGGTCATGTTTTCAGACAGAGAGGAGGTGTTCCACAAAGCAGTCACCCAATCTGCGTTTGGTCTCCCTGGTGTACAGGAGACTGAATTGTGAGCAGCGAATAGAGTATACTAAATTGAAAGAAGTACAAGTAAATCACTGCTTCACCTGAAAGGAGTGAAAGGTTGAGCTGGACATACAGCCAACCAAATCGGAACTCAGTGATGCCATTGATTCTCTAGCCAGCGGAAAAGCCCCTGGGAAGGACAGCATTACCCCTGAAATAATGAAGAGTGCCAAGCCTGCTATACTCTCAGCACTACATGAACTGCTATGCCTGTGCTGGGACGAGGGAGCAGTACCCCTGGACATGCGCGATGCCAATATCATCACCCTCTATAAAAAGAAAGGTGACCGCGGTGACTGCAACAACTACCGTGGAATCTCCCTGCTCAGCATAGTGGGGAAAGTCTTTGCTCGAGTCGCTCTGAACAGGCTCCAGAAGCTGGCCGAGCGCGTCTACCCTGAGGCACAGTGTGGCTTTCGTGCAGAGAGATCGACCGTTGACATGCTGTTCTCTCTTCGTCAGATACAGGAGAAATGCCGTGAACAACAGATGCCCCTCTACATTGCTTTCATTGATCTCACCAAAGCCTTTGACCTCGTCAGCAGACGTGGTCTCTTCAGACTACTAGAAAAGATTGGATGCCCACCAAAGCTACTAAGTATCATCACCTCATTCCATGACAATATGAAAGGCACAATTCAACATGGTGGCTCCTCAGCAGAGCCCTTTCCTATCCTGAGTGGCGTGAAACAGGGCTGTGTTCTCGCACCCACACTTTTTGGGATTTTTTTCTCCCTGCTGCTTTCACATGCGTTCAAGTCCTCTGAAGAAGGAATTTTCCTCCACACAAGATCAGGTGGCAGGTTGTTCAACCTTGCCCGTCTAAGAGCGAAGTCCAAAGTACAGAAAGTCCTCATCAGGGAACTCCTCTTTGCTGACGATGCTGCTTTAACATCTCACACTGAAGAGTGCCTGCAGAGTCTCATCGACAGGTTTGCGGCTGCCTGCAATGAATTTGGCCTAACCATCAGCCTCAAGAAAACGAACATCATGGGGCAGGACGTCAGAAATGCTCCATCCATCAATATTGGCGACCACGCTCTGGAAGTGGTTCAAGAGTTCACCTACCTAGGCTCAACTATCACCAGTAACCTGTCTCTAGATGCAGAAATCAACAAGCGCATGGGAAAGGCTTCCACTGCTATGTTCAGACTGGCCAAGAGAGTGTGGGAAAATGGCGCACTGACACGGAACACAGAAGTCCGAGTGTATCAGGTCTGTGTCCTCAGTACCTTGCTCTATGGCAGCGAGGCCTGGACAACATATGTCAGACAAGAGCGACGTCTCAATTCATTCCATCTTCGCTGCCTCCGGAGAATACTTGGCATCAGGTGGCAGGACCGTATCTCCAACACAGAAGTCCTCGAGGCGGCCAACATCCCCAGTTTGTACACACTACTGAGTCAGCGGCGCTTGAGATGGCTTGGCCATGTGAGCCGCATGGAAGATGGCAGGATCCCCAAAGACACATTGTACAGCGAGCTCGCCACTGGTATCAGACCCACCGGCCGTCCATGTCTCCGCTTTAAAGACGTCTGCAAACGCGACATGAAATCCTGTGACATTGATCACAAGTCGTGGGAGTCAGTTGCCAGTGTTCGCCAGAGCTGGCGGGCAGCCATAAAGACGGGGCTAAAATGTGGCGAGTCGAAGAGACTTAGTAGTTGGCAGGAAAAAAGACAGAGGCGCAAGGGGAGAGCCAACTGTGCAACAGCCCCGACAAACAAATTTCTCTGCAGCACCTGTGGAAGAGCCTGTCACTCTAGAATTGGCCTTTAAAGCCACTCCAGGCGCTGCTTCACAAACCACTGACCACCTCCAGGCGCGTATCCATTGTCTCTCGAGATAAGGAGGCCAAAGAAGAACAAGTAAATCACTGCTTCACCTGAAAGGAGTGTTTGGGGCCTTGGATACTGATGAGACAGGAGGTAAAAGGGTAGGCATTACAGCTCCTGCGATTGCATGGGAAGGTGCCGTGGGAAAGGGACAAGGTGTTGGGGGTAATGGAGGTGTAATACCTGCCCTTTTACCTCCTCGCTCATCACTATGCAGTCTGCAACCACAAGGGATATCTTCACGAAAAGACCCACTAAAACTGACTCAGTAGAGAGTATACAAATTTCCACGTGTTTGTAATGTGGTAATTGTGAGGTGCTTGAGAGGCAGAGGTGACTTTGGACCAACGGTTGCCAAAGCTCACCACCTCTGGAGTTTTCATCACCTCATGTCTGTTGTAGAATAATTGATAGAGATTGGTTGCTAAGCTTAGTCAACAACACCAGTGTCATTGTATCATGCGATTGCCAGGATGTTAGAAGGGTTAACTAAATGGACTTTGATCTTTCTTCGTCTGGCAATTCCTATGTTCATATTCTTCATAAGCTATTTACTGACCTCTTTCCTTCTCCTGACTTATGTGGGAATACAGTTCAATAGGTGTCAGTCAGCCATCCTCATTGATCCTTTCAAATTATGAAGTATCTATTCTATTTTCATATCTTTCTTTCAGTCTCACATCACAAGGATCGACACATTCCAAAGTATTACTTCATCCAATTAGCTGCAATAAACTTTAGTTTCAACAAGAATAATTCCCTGACTCACTTCCTAATTTTCCAGATCTGAGACAGGGGCCTTTACAAGCCTAGAGCTTACAGATACAGTTTTGGGGCCTCTCCTCATCAGCTAAAACACCATCTGACTGGAATTTTACTAACAGAACATTTCTATCAGGAACTCACTTGATTTGATAGAGGTATTCAAAATCATGAGGGGTCTGGACAGAGTAGATAGGGAGAAACTGTTCCCACTCGTGAAAGGATCAAGAATGAGAGAACACAGATTTAATGTATTTGGTAAGAGAAGCAAAAGTGACGTGCGGAAAAACTTTGTCACACAGTGAGTGGTTAAGGTCTGGAACGCGCTGCCTGAGAACGTGGTGGAGGCAGGTTCAATTGAAGCATTCAAAAGTGGATTAGACTGTTATCTGAAAAGGAAGAATGTGCAGGACTATGGGGAGAAGGCAGGGGAGCCGAACTGAGGGAACTGCTCTTTCGGAGAGGCAGTGCAGACACGATGGGCCGCATAGCCTCCTTCTGCACTGTAACGATTCTGTGATTCTGTGAAAAACTGAAGTTAATTTTTTTTTAAAATCTTGCATTTATGTAGCGTCTTTCATGACCCCAGGGCATCCCAAAGTGTTTTACAGCCAATGAAGTACATTTGAAGTGTAGTCACTGTTGTAATGTAGAAAACACAGCAGCCAATCTGTGCTCAGCAATATCCCACAAACAGCAATGTGATAATGACCTAGTCATCTGATTTAGTGATGTTGATTGAAGGATAAATATTGTTTGGAACACTGGGGATAACTCCCCTACTCTTCTTCAAAATAGTGCCACAGGATCTTTTACATTCACCTGAAAGGGTAAACGGGGCCTTGGTTTAACATCTCACAGAAAGTCAGCACATCCAATCATGCAGCACTCCCTCAGTACTGCACTGGAGTGTCAACCTTGACTTTTGTGGTCATGTCCTGGAATGGGATTTAAACCCGCAACCTTTTAGCTCAGAGGCAAGAGTACTACTAACTGAGCCGCAGATGACACACAAAATAATTTTACCATTTCCAGACATTCAGGAAACCTGCCCACATGCCAATACTCCATGCATGAGCATAGACAGCGATTGTCAACAAACTGATTGATAATGGGAGGTTTCAGACTGACCCTGAAGCTGCTCTCATCCAATGGCAACCCTGGTACAGCTGAAGTCACTGGCTAGCGCCTCAGAATGAATTAACTTAACCCAGACTGAGGATCAAATCTGGGGCCTTCCAGGTTTGTGGGCACTGAGGCCCACAATGCAGGGTGCACTTCCTTTTAATGGGAAATAATCTACAGGCAGTAAAAAATCCCGACATTTTTACGGTGTTTGCTTAATGACAAACAGCTCACAATTGATACATTAGCACTTCCCCAATGTTAGCAAAGTAACTGCACTAAATAAACCTGGAAGATTAGCACTGATGGAATAAATGGAAGGCGAAGCCAGTTTAATAGCTATCATTTACTTTAATTGGGAAGGAAAGAGGATGCAATATAAATTCAACCCATCATGACACTATAAATGGGAACCAGCAACAGCTCACTTAACTTTATAGCTATCATGTAAAGACACTGTTGTGCTATAATGCATCTCGGATAAAATGTCTATTTAATACTATCATCTCTTTCACTTTGCATGATTATTCACAAAACTGCAGCAGCAAAACCCGTGAATAAATTGCTTTGAATATGGGAGGTGAGAGCCACCATCTGTAAATGGCTACTTGTAAGTTCAACTGAAGGCCAATCACCCAATCACTACTGTTTTGGCCCATTGCTAAGTAATGTGATAGACAGTGAGAAAGATATATAGTGAAATGGAAGGAGGGTATATGTGGTAAACCAGTAGGCTAGTGATTCCAACAAGAACTATTCACCAGAATATCATATTATCAACAATCTCTCAAATCTCTCCATAGCCTTGGCCCTCCCTACCTCTGTTACCTCCTCCAGCCCGACAACCTTCTGAGAAGACTTCACTCCTCCACTGGCCTCTTGCACATCCCCCACTTCCTTTGACCAATGGCGGCCATGCCTTCAGTCATCTAGCTCCAAAGCTCTGGAATTCTCTCCCTAAACCTCCCCCTTTTAAGATGCTCCTTAAAACCTACCACTTTGACCATGTATTTGATCACCTATCCTAAGGTCACCTTCTTTGGCTCGGTGTCAATTTCTGTCTCATTACACTCCTGTGAAGCGCCTTGAGATGTTTTGCTATTTTAATGGTGCTGTATGAATAAACTTGCTTGCTTAACGGGCGGTCAAATGCACTACATGATTTGGTACTCAAGCAAAACAAAAGTCATATTTAGTGCCATATTAGCTTACCTCAGCCAGGGTAGCAGTTAGGCTGCTACAATTAGCCTTAATCTCTTCCGGAATAGAGAAAAAAGAAAGAAGAATCAGACAGAGCTTTTGTTTGCTATCTAATGAGCTCTGCTGGAAAGCACAAGATGGGACATGGCTAGGATCCTCCCCCCAGTGGATTAGCCTGCTGGCATGCACTGTGCAAGCATGGACTTGAAGCATGATCACTTGGATTTATTACTGGAGGCACCCTACACCCAGTATGACTCAGGACATTCAAGGAAGAGGGGATCCGCTTCAAAGCAAATTGTCGAATTCGGTTTTGTCCCCGTTATGACTCTGGCCTGATCAAAAGGCTGGTGGTTCAAGGCCCACTTCAGCATATAACCCAGGTTGGTGCTTCAGAACGATACAGCAGCAATGTTGAATTTTTGGAAGTTCTATTCTTCCAATGGACATTAAATGTTTTAAGAAAAGCAGGGAGGTATCCTGGACAAAAGTTCTTCCCCAAACCAATGTCACTAAAATACAGATTAACGGGCTCATCTCATTAGTGATTTTGGAATCTTGCTGTGTGTAAAATGGCTGTTGTGTTTCCTAATGTAGACACTGCTTTGTGAAATAGAGTAACTCATTGTGTGTGAAGTGCTTTGGTTTGACACATTTGGGAGCCAGGATAAGTTGCTGTATAGAAGCAAATCTTTCCTTCCTTTAATATTACACTTCTGCGCTGTCAGCCTGCTACCCATGATGCAACACCATCTGGCAAGGCAGCTCCAAAGTATTTTCTTGAAAGTCACAAACTACTAAAAAGAATTGAATGCCCTTCACAGGATTGACTGACGGCCTGCCCTTTGCAACAGGAACTCATGCAAAATAAGCTTGTCATGTAGCTTTACAATATAAGTGGCAGCAAGGGGCTAAAGGACCATACCATAACTGATTAAAGGGTAGAAATGCTCACTACAGTTGCACTGTAAGAATTCAAATATTACCAGATGATACAATACTGCAGTTGACTCAAATCGCCTGTTTGCCACGAAGGTTTATTCACTAAAAGCTACCATCAAGCAAGTCCCCAGCAGCCCCCGGGCACTCCTGGAGCTTGTCACTACTCTTATTTACCAGCCTCGGTTGAGAATAAAATCAGGTGATAAGAATTTCATAGACGTCGGATTTTGCACAGGCTTGGGGCAGCCTACTGAGGATGGTTGACATGCCTTTATAGCTTGGAAAGCATCATGGTTAGGTGTACACAGAGGTCAGTTAACAACACTTGTTCACATTCAGGGCAAGTCGGGACTATGATCCCAGTTTGACTCCTGGAGCTAATTCAATGGCAATATCATGGGCCCACCTCCAACATTACGTGGAACTCGCTGCCCACAAGGGTGGTGGAAGTGGAGATGATCAATGACTTCGAGAAGAAGTTAGATGGCCACCTGAGAGAAATAGCCTTGCATGGCTACGGGGATCGAGCCAGGGAGTGGAACTGACTGCATCGCTCTGTGGGGAGCCGGCATGGACTCAATGGACCGAATGGCCTTATTCTGTGCCGTAAATGATTCTATGACTCTGTAAGCCACACACCATCCTGAATTAGAATGATACATCCCAAAAGGAGGCTATTCAGTTCACCATGATCACCTGAGAGGGAAAACGTGGCCTCTGTTTAATGCCTAGTCTGAAAGACAGAAAGAATGTACTGTTGTTTTTTCATCATTGCTGGATCAAAATCCTAGAATATCCACCTATATCATTATAAAGACTGCAGTGGTTCAAAGAGAAGTCCCATCACCATTTCAGGGCAGTTAGGAGTGGACATTAAATGCCAGTATTGCCCACATCCCATGAACAAGTTAAAGAAAAACAGAATTTATTAGATGGTCATCAAATGCTTTAAAGATTGTTTTTCTTGTATTGCTTTAAGTGGTGCTGCTGCATTAATTAAGCTGACACCAGAATTTCTCCTTCATTCTCATGCACCCATAAATTATCAGCACTCTCATTTTTCATTATTCTGTTTTCAAGTGATTTCTCCTGTAAAGTACAAGCATTCCCCTATCAATGAGAACACTGAAGGATGCACAATCCTTTTTACCTTTAAGTACTTTTGCCTCTGAAGCAGAGACGGAATGCCTGCATCACGGTCAAGCATGCTTCACTCTGTTGCAGAAAATCTCGATCGATTCAATACATTTTGGAATCTTCTGTTGCACTAGCACATGCTTACACCAGGATCATCACTGGGAAGACACCAGATAAGTGGCAGTACAATGGAATTAGTTGTCCACACAGGAGGGTGCCAGCTTGCAATGAGGAATGTATATACAAATGGTAAATGCCTCCCTGTACTCTCAGTTTGGCAGTCAGTAAAACTTTTATCCAATACCAGCAACTAGCATGCCCATTGCATTATGTAAGGTGTGGATCAGTAGGTAGCCCTCCTACCCTACAGTTCAAAGATTGTAGGTTCAATTCCTACTCTAGAAACTTAACCATATCATGTAGGCTGGTACTTCCAGAGGGAGTGCTGTAGTGTTGGAGGTGCCATCTTTCAGATGTTAAACTGAGGCCCCATCTGCCATCCTGGGTGGATATAAAAGGTCCCAGGGAACTATTTCAAAAAAAAAGAGCAGGAGGTCACCTGGTCAACATTTATCCATCAACCAACATTACTTGATCTTTTATCACACTGCTGTCTGTGGGAACTTGCTGTACAGAAATTGGCTGCCACATTTCCTTCAGCACCACAGTAGCTATGCTTCAATAATGCTTAATTGGCTGTAAAGTGCCTTTGGCTGTCCTCAGGTTGTGAAATTTGCTATATAAATGCAAGTTCCTCCTTCTATCTTGCTTAGACATTATTTATTCGATTGTTGGGAATGGTTAGGCCTCAGTTTACAGCTTGTACAGAGAACTTCATGGGCAGTGCTCAAAAGCTCATGTGCTGTGAAAGAATTCAAGCAAATTATTGCAATGAAAAATAAATGATCTCTGAACAAGACAAAATGATGGATTATAATTAACCTCCACCTTCATTAGAACACTGGTCTTTAGGAGAAAGTATTTTGGACTTTACGATGAGCTAATACATTAAATTCATCATTAAACGCAACACGAAAAAGCTGGGAGCCAAGATCCAGTCAACTGGTAACAACAGAATCAAGACTGAGAGCCTTATGAGGAGTATCGGGAGTATTTAAACAGTGAGGGTTCCTCCAATCACTTAGTGACTAAACACAGGAACAGGAGTAGGCCATTCAGCTCCTCAAACCTGTTCTGCCATTCACTTGGATCATAGTTGATCTGTACCTTAACTGCCTTGGCCCCTTAAGCCCTAATTGCCTTGGCCAACAAAAAATTGATCAATCTCAGGTTTGAAATCTTCAATTGATCCCTAGCCTCAACAGATCATTGGAAACACCTTGGATGGTAATGAACCACATATAGCAGAAAGGGTCCTATTTAATCATCAGTCTGTTGTTGAATTAGCTAATCTCAGTCAGTGAAGGTGCTACACTTAACATCTTGTGGTCTTGGGCTCGGAAGAGTATGGTCAGCTTGGGTGCCTGCTCATAACCTGCTATAGAGTGGGCACCAGTAGAGGGCAGGATCAGCTGCAGACCTTGCCATGGTCAAAGTGCCCACCCATACTCTCTAGGCCCTACACATAAAGATCATATGGGTAACGTACCAGAAGGCACTGGTGCCTGGAACAATATCTCAACAGCAATTGATGTATTTTGGAGAGGAAAGAAGAGAATAGAAAAGGGAAAAAAACAAATGTAACATTACTTTCTCTTTGGTACAGATGATTAGGGCATATACTTGGGAATACGAAGCAACATTAACTATCAAATAGTTCTTCTGTTGGTTGCCATGGCAAAATGAGGTACACAAATGACATGTGCACTCTTGTAAGGTTGACACTAACTGCTTCTTTCTCCTGCATCCTTCGCTCCACTCAACAGGCAACCTTAAACTCTAAAACCGCCTGCAGCCTTTATCCTTGCAGTAAAAACTATGCTGTTCCCACTAATAACCTCCATCTTCGAACAGTGACCACTACTTCCCCCAAGCTGTGAATGACAGATTCCTTGCTGAGAGATAGCATTCTACTCAAGAATTGTCTTTTTCACAGCTTGGCAAGACTGTGTCCTGCTGTCACCCAGAGTGAGCGCTTTCCATTAAGAACCACTGTAATGCCTTGTCTCATTGACTCACATCCTTATACTTCATAATAGCTCTCACTTTCTAATGAAGCTGTTCTCGATGTACCTTATGTGTTGGATATTCCTGAGACTGGGGATTTTTTAACCCTGCATTCATTACATTAAGGCTAAAATAATTTGCTTAAATACATTGACACCCTAATTTGATCAGTAGTTTATATTAAAAAGTTATATCACTACAGATTTTCTTTGCTGAATATAATTACTAATGAGCACCTGAAAACGAGTAAAACAGCTAAAGCTCCAGTTGATGTGACAAACAATGGGAAAAATTTGTTTTTCTTTTTGTCAGCAATAAACAACAAGAAAGGAAGCGTTCTGTACTGCAATGAAGGCTGGGATAGACCTATCTCCATCAAGCTCTCTTGTTTCCAATCACTCTAAAAACAAGAGAAAGACTTGCATTTATATAGCACCTTTCTTGACTTAAAGACATCCCAAAGAGCTTTATGACTAATGAAGTACTTTTGAAGAGTAAGCATATAGGAAACGGCAGCCAAATTGCACACAGCAAGCTCCCACAAGCAATATGTTAATGATCAGATAATCTGTTTTAGTGATGTTGGTTGAGGGATAAATATTAACCAGTACACTGATAGATCTCCTCTGCTCTTCAAAATGGGACCATGGGTTCATTTACGTCCACCACACTGGGCAGACGGGGCCTCGGTTTGACATCTCATCCAAAAGACAGCACCTCCGACAGAGCAGCACTTCCTCAGTACTGCATTAGAGTGTCAGCCTAGATTTTGTGCTGAAGACACTACAGTGGGACTTGAACCCCCATTTTTGACTCAGAGGGAGAGTAAGAGTGAGGCATACAGACATTGGGAAAAGCAAACTCTTGCAACTATCATAGGCAGAAGTTGGCCATGTAAAGAAAAAGGGATACAGAAAAAGGAGAGTGAGAAAAAGAGCAAGAAGGTAAAAGAGACTAGAGAAATTAATATATTACTGTTATTTGTCCCTCTTCAGTGGATCACATGACATGTGCAGCTTGACACTTCGAAACTTGTTTACTTTTATGGCACAAGGTGGTGGCTCAGTTTTAAAGCCAATGACTGAAAATCTAGCACCCAGCATTTATTCAATGTTAACATTTCCAAATCTCAGAACTTGTGAATCTACCCTTCTGTGCTACTCAGAGATAGAGTTGCCAGTTCTGATTGGATGTATTCCTGGTGTTTTGACACATGACCTCTTGTCTCCAACTACCCCCCACCCTCACCCCCACCACACACACACCCACACACTCACCATTGGTCACCCAAAATATCCATTCTCATGGTGCCCCTGCCTTCCTACACCAATCGGAAAGTGAAGAGACTCTTCATAACCTGATTGGATATACTTCTTGGCTGTCAGTCATACAGCAATTTTTCCCACATCCAATATTTTTATAACTAATAAACAAAAGTGTTCAAAGAATACATCTTTAAAACACAATGTTGTAAACATCTCTATAATTCTTCTCCGTGGTTTCCTTGCAGCAGTCCTGGAGATTAATCTTTAATTTCCAGAGAGCTGGCAACCCTACCTGGCTGTGCAGGAAAGAAGTTGAAATGTCAGTTCACAGTCTTTTCCCTTGATGCATAATGAAGAGAGAGTTAAGGAATGCAACCAAGAAAATGGACAACCACTTGTAACTGATAACTTTTGGAGATTCTATAGATCAAACAGTTGAGTGCTTGGTTTCCAATCAGTAGACATTAGTTCAACCTCTCACTCTCACTTGAACTGACTTGCTTTGCTCAGGTGTGGTTCATTTATACTTGATCGAGCTTCCAAAAGGAGAAACATACGATAAAGTGTTCTATCTCGGAAGGCGCAAATGCAGTCGCATTCTAAGCCACTGCAGCTCCTACTCCCAACATATTCATATTCTCTTAAAACATATCACACCACGAGCTGTGGAGTTACTTACTTCCCTTAATCATCCTTGGTTTCATTGGCTGCAAAGCGTTTTGGGATGCCTTGATGTTGGGAAAGCTGCTATATAAATGCATGATTTTTCTTTCAATGAGGGGTCTAGACAGAGTAACTGTTCCCATTGGTGGAAGGGTTGAAAACCAGAGGATGCAGATTTAAGGTGATTGGCAAAAGAACCAAAGTGACTTTTTTACACAGCAAGTGTTTGCGATCTGGAATGCACTGCCTGAAAGGGTATGGAGACAGACTCAATTATGGGCTTTCAAAAAGGAATTGTAGAAGCACCTGAAGAGAAAAGATTTGCAGGGCTACAGGGAATGGGTGCAGGAGTGGGAATAGCTAAATTGCTCTTGTGGAGAGCTGGCATGGTCTCGACGGGCTGAATGGCCTCCTCCTGTGCTGTAACCATTCTTTCTTAGCTAGCTACAATCCACAGGCTTTTAAAACCCAATTGGCATTACATAATCGCTATCCCTTAAAACACCCCACCTTCTCACCGCCTCGTTTCAACCTTTGCTGGTCTCCTGATCTATTGTCATTCATCAGGTTTCTCAATAATTAAAAGAAAAATGGTGGCATAAAGCCGAGACGTTCTCCTCAAGTTAGGATTGGACAACAAGGACAACCAACGTGCGACAGCAGCAAACTCATCATCCTGCACAACACCCATCATTTCCTGGAGGCGGAATCCACAAGCCGTCAGGATGCATTTGTATCAGTTTCGGCAACAGGTCATTTCTCTCAAGGTTAATTGCTACAAACACGTCACACATGCCCCGAAACATGAAATGCAGCATGTACTTCCATCCTGGCTGACGATAAATTCTTGCTAACCATCTGCTAGGAATATTCAAAATGTCAATTTAAATTATCATGACAAGTAGAGTTACTATTTGGAGATGAGAGCAATAATTTTCTTCCCTTTCATTTGTTTTGAAAGCCTTGGGAGAGCCTTTTGACTTTCCTTGCAGATGAATGTAGCGCTTTTGCTTGAGTACTTATATTTTGCCGCAGTTTAATTTTCTCGAGAGATAATAGGAAGCAGAGAAGGGGAGAGGAGGAAAGGACATTCTAAAGAAGACCTTTAGAAGATCGTAGCAGTCACATCAATCACCACTTGATGACTCGGTTCTAATTCAGTGATAAGTGATACAGCCATGGGGGACTGCATGACTAACTGCAAAATAACAAGGGAGCTACCAGAACTAGCCTAAGGCCAGTAGTGCAATGACTATTTTACATACACAAGGGATGTTCTTGGTAAGTGGAATAGTATTGTTCTGCCTTGAGTGAAGGGGGCTGCATAAACCATCAGTGACAAAGTCACAAGTGACGAGCAAATAGTCAAGGTCTCCCCAACAAATTGGTTAAAAGCCAGGTTAGAAAAGAAATAAAACAAGTTTTCACCTCCCAAAAACAGATCGTGCAAATTAGAAGTAGAGGAAGACCAGAAAGTAAATGAGATGGAACAGGAAAAAAAGGTTGAAATGGGCAGAAACTCTTTTACATAAAAAAAAAACCGAGAGGAGAGAATTGTAGAAATGCCAGTATACACCAGTTGAGCTGAATGGCTTGTTTCTGTGCTGTAGGTTCTGTGCAACTCGATATATGTTGTGGGTAATATGACATATGTAATTGGATAGAAGAGGGGTATAGTGGGTTGAAACACTGACCTTTTACCTGTGGTATTAGACTTTACGATTGATTGAATGAAGGCATCATCTTTCTGGTGGTGACATGGGTTCTAGATGAAATGATCTTGTGCAATACCTAAGTAAAGAGATTTTCTTTTTGTGCTCTGTGTAATGTAATTGTAAATCCTTTCTTCAGAAGAAAATTGGATAAATACTTGAAGGGAAACTATTTATAGGGCAATGGGGAAAGAGCAGCAGACTGGGGCTAATTGGGGGATAGCTCTATCAAAGGCATGATGGGCCAAATGGACTCCTTCTGTGCTGTACCATTCTATGATTCCATAGACAGGGGTGTGATTTTGGTTATAGATAGCGTACAGAGGGAATCTTACCCCCATAGTTCTTAACGGGTGAAAAGCACACTGCTACCTATCATTAGACATGGCAAGGTTTGCTCTTTTAAGACTACGGTTAGCACAAATTATTGTGTCAGAATGGAGAAGAATTTACCCTGTACATAGCCAGTGCTGTACCAGACCTCTGAGAATCTGATGTTGACAAAGAGTGCAGGGAGAAGTGATGAGCGTGACAAATTACCCTCCGAAATTTAAATATTATTGGAAACTTGTGGATCACATTTCACCTCTGGTCAGATGCTTAAAGCATGGGTTTATCCTTTGGTGAACCACAGAGACTTGTACTCATCTAAGCACAGAACCACATAATTGTTTCAGCGCAGAAGGAGGCCATTCGGCCCATCCTGTCCGCACCAACTCTCCGAAAGAGCATTTCACCTAGTGCCACTCCCCCACCTTCTCCCCTTAGCCCTGCACATTCTTCCTTTTCAGATAACAATCCAGTTCCCTCATGAATGCCTCGATTAAACCTGCCTCCACCACACTCTCAGGTAGTGCATTCCAGATTCCAACCACTCGCTGTGCAAAAAAGTTTTTCTTCATGTCGCCATTACTTCTCTTACCAATCAACTTAAATCTGAAAATCTTGAGACTGCCAATGAATGTGCCCTTTTGTTGGCAACCTTTCCTGGTGGCTACATCAATCTTTATATTCTTCTCATTTGACTTACTTGGAACCAGTTGGTAGCCAAACACTGGACAAGAATTCTTCTAATTGCTGTGTGTGAAAGATAAACACCAACACGAATGGTTGGATCAAACAGCCCATTTTTCCCTGTTGTGATTTCTACCTAAATGAAATCGCAACCGCATTCATGAAAATTTCCACTGGTTAAAATCTCCAGCAAAACCACAAGCATTTTCCTTTGGAACCTGTTTGCAATTCTACAGTAAACACTGACCACGAGAAATCTTTGTGAACATATGTGCAACCTCACCACGCACAGACTCATAGACGTTAAAGTTTAACAAAAGGAGGCCGCTGCAACTGCAAACTCCACACCTGAGCTGTCCAATCTCCAATCAATTCCCCATTCTTTTATCAAAGATGTTAATACAGAACATGACCTCTACCACCTAGAAGGACAAGGGCAGCAAATGCATGGGAACACCACCACCTGCTAGTTCCCCTCCAAGCCACACACCATCCTGACTAGGAACTATATCGCCGTTCCTTCACTGTTGCTGGGCCAAAATCCTGGAATTAGGCAAAATACTGCAGATGCTGGAAATCTGAAATAAAAACAAGAAATGCTGGAAATACTCAGCAGGTCTGGCAACATCTGTGGAGAGAGAAGCAGAGTTAATGTTTCAGGTCAGTAACCCTTCATTAGAACTGGGACATGTTGTTTGATACGATCTGCCAGTCTTTGGGACTTACAGCCTATACACCTAGCATCACACTGGCATTGAAATTCATATATCATATTACTTATTTGTGTGATAGCCAGGACATCTTTTTGGCTTGATGGCAACATCCTGTTAGTGGCGAACACCACCTATCCACAGTATTTCCTCGATTGCTACTGCATAGTAGCAGTGCGAAACAGCTAGCTTCACCTGTTGCTCAAATTTTTGGGATAAGCTTGGCAGTTAACTGTCAGTCACCGTAAACTGGTGCATTCTCCATGGCAACACTGCTACCAATCAGTATTAACTTGCCAACCAATCAACAGTCTCTTCTCATACAGTTAAAAGTTATTGTTTTCCCTTACATTGATAGTCTTGTGGATTGTCCTGATGAGTGCAAGACAGAAAGCTTCGACAACATGTCCCTAGTTTTAACAATACTAAA
This sequence comes from Heterodontus francisci, assembly GCF_036365525.1. Classification (NCBI taxonomy): domain Eukaryota; kingdom Metazoa; phylum Chordata; class Chondrichthyes; order Heterodontiformes; family Heterodontidae; genus Heterodontus; species Heterodontus francisci. The sequence continues at coordinate 13,069,119 of NC_090393.1, forward strand.
GATGTTAATATTTTTCTTCTTATCTAATTCTTGCCTAAAAGTTTTCTAAAAAACTTGCATTTATATAGCACCTTCCATGACCTCAGAATGTCCCAAAGTGCTTTACAGCCAATGAAGTACTTTTGAAGTCACTGTTGTAATGTAGGAAACCTGGCAGCCAATTTGTACACAGCAAGCTCTCACAAACAGCAATGTGATAAAGACCAGATAACCTGTTTTATTCATGTTGGGCGAGGGATAAATTTTGGCCAAGACAACGGGGAGAACTCCCCTGCTCATCTTCCAAATAGTGGCATGGAATCTTTTACATTCACTTGAGAGGGCAGTTAGGATCTCGGTTTAGTGTTTCATCTGAAAGACGGCACCTGCAACAATGCAGCACTGAGTGCCAGCCTGGATTAAGCACTCAAGTCACTGGAGTGGGGCTTTAACCCATGACCTTCTGACTAAGGAACAGAAAACTGGAATGGGTTTCAAGTAGACAGTTTCTTGTCGACAATTAGCACTTCAGCGTTATTAGAAATGCATTGAGGGAATACTGTGGATAGGTGGGCTAGATGGGCTGAAGGTCTTGCCCTGCCTGGAAGTTTTACTAAGTAGTCTAATAACCTTCTGCATGAAAAAAAAAATTCTTCTAGCTTCCCCTAATATAGTGACCAGAACAATTGCCAGAGCTGCCAAATACAATAAGGTTAATATAACAAAGACTGACATTTAACATGTTTTAGTGCTGTAATATTAGTACTTCTTTCACCGATTATCTGGGTGATCTTAAAATCCAGTGAGCCCAGGGAAACAGTCATTTCCTTTCTCTTTCTTTTGGGCCTCCTTATCTCGAGAGACAATGGATACGCGCCTGGAGGTGGTCAGTGGTTTGTGAAGCAGCGCCTGGAGTGGCTATAAAGGCCAATTCTGGAGTGACAGGCTCTTCCACAGGTGCTGCAGAGAAATTTGTTTGTTGGGGCTGTTGCACAGTTGGCTCTCCCCTTGCGCCTCTGTCTTTTTTCCTGCCAACTACTAAGTCTCTTCGACTCGCCACAATTTAGCCCTGTCTTTATGGCTGCCCGCCAGCTCTGGCGAATGCTGGCAACTGACTCCCACGACTTGTGATCAATGTCACACGATTTCATGTCACGTTTGCAGACGTCTTTATAACGGAGACATGGACGGCCGGTGGGTCTGATACCAGTGGCGAGCTCGCTGTACAATGTGTCTTTGGGGATCCTGCCATCTTCCATGCGGCTCACATGGCCAAGCCATCTCAAGCGCCGCTGACTCAGTAGTGTGTATAAGCTGGGGGTGTTGGCCGCTTCAAGGACTTCTGTGTTGGAGATATAGTCCTGCCACCTGATGCCAAGTATTCTCCGAAGGCAGCGAAGATGGAATGAATTGAGTCGTCGCTCTTGGCTGGCATACGTTGTCCAGGCCTTGCTGCCGTAGAGCAAGGTACTGAGGACACAGGCCTGATACACTCGGACTTTTGTGTTCCGTGTCAGTGCGCCATTTTCCCACACTCTCTTGGCCAGTCTGGACATAGCAGTGGAAGCCTTACCCATGCGCTTGTTTCCTTGGACCTGCGCATATTCCTAGGTGAGAATTATGTTCCAATTACAATTCTGGTGTTGACTGAAGTTAGAAGTGCAATTCAATATTACTTCAGAAATGTAAATCGAGTGCCAAATAATTAAGTGGAAACAGCAAGACATTTGTCTATACTTGAAAAGTTGAACCACAAAAGTACCAAGTTCCAGAGCCAGTTTATAGTGAGGACAGATTGCTTGCTCAGCCAATGAAGGTGTAATAAGTCATTTGCTGTTCTTGTTTGATGATGGCGCTGCAAATCACTCAATCTGTATTGCTACGCAAATGCCACCATCTGTCATTAGATGATGGTTAAAGTAAATTACGCCATGATAGCCCTGTCCTTTTTTGGTTCATAAAGGTGAGCGATGTAAGTAAGGTGGAAGAGAATGCTTCTCATTGCAGCTCCAAGCATCAGCACCGAATATGTCTAAGTTAAGCAAGAGCAAAGCCAGCTGAAGACTAAAGCTCCTTCAACTCTGTCCGCACAAAGTGTGCAAGCCTAGTCTCAAGAGAAGGCAAGTGTGACATTAGAATTTGCCACACCAGGCCTCTCTGAGTCCACTTGCTGTGTCCTTGCCGACTAGTCCCAAATGAGGGGAAGTTTTGCATTGTTAAACTGCTCCCGCCAGCAAATGTACTGAGATTGCCCAAAACTATTTCAGATAGGGTCCTATCAGGCAACAGAGAGAACAGGTGTTCATCCCAAACAGTCCGGGTTAGTTCAAACCAGGGACTAGAGATGAAATGAAAGCATGAAAACACACTGCACCCTCCAGGGCCTGCAATTTTACATGCAGTCGGGGTTCGATCAGAGGCGAGCGGGCGCGCAATTTGGCGTCCCGGTTCCATGCCGACCAGCCACCCCGATCCTGACCCTTAGCCATTTTGAATGAGGGCAGCTAAAGATTAACTAAGACCCTATGCCAATTTGTATTTCCAATCGACAATGCGGACAGCCCATGTTGGCTCAGGGTGGGAAGGGGTGTGAGGGGGAAATCATGTGAGGGACCCCTCCCCATCTCCGAACCATAAACGGTTGCCGGGCTACAGCTGGGGTGCTGGCCGTCCTCTGGAGAGATTACCCCTTCAGGATCATGCCCAGGCAGCTGTGGAAGTTTTGAAAATCAAAACAAACTTAACTGGCCTTCTCCCTCACTGTCTCCATCTTCAGATCAGCAATCTCACCTCATCCGGTGGGACTGCCAATCACTGAGTGCCGGAGGGCCTCCCATTGGCCCTCCAGCATCGGGAGCTCACCTGCTCTTCCTGATTGGATGGCAGGTCCACTCCCTGGCCTTTAATTGGCTGAGGATTTGAAAATCCCTGTGGGTGAGCTTAAAGCACGCCATGTGGGTTTGGGACCCTGAACCAGCCCCCACTTCCGGTTCCAGACCCCTGATTGAAAATTCAGCCCCAGGTCTCGGGGTCCTACACTGCCATGGTGAGCACGCTGCAACATCCGTTCTCCTGATAGCTATGCTTCTTTCATATTATAAGACAGTTTTAAATGGAAATGTTTCTCTAATATTCTGCGGCTTCTAGTGCTTCCTAAGGTGGAAAACTGAATTGTTGGTCACCTTGGGCAGATTCAATGTTCAGCCTATTCCTGCTCCAAAAAGTATCTGTTTGTGATAGCAGAAATAACATTTGCTGCTGACACCAGTACTACCTTCAGATTGCAGCATCTCTTGAGGTGGTTTCAGTGTCCCCGAAGAGAATAACTAAACATTCTGTACTTCATGGCTTTGCCACAGTATTTGACCAGGGCAATGGGACTAAAACTGGAGCGAGAGGGCACTCAACGGAACTAAACTGGAGCGAGAGGGCACTCAATGGGACTAAACTGGAGTGAGAGGGCACTCAATGGGACTAAACTGGAGTGAGAGGGCATCAATGGGACTAAACTGGAGTGAGAGGGCACTCAATGGGACTAAACTGGAGTGAGAGGGCACTCAATGGGACTAAACTGGAGCGAGAGGGCACTCAATGGGACTAAACTGGAGCGAGAGGGCACTCAATGGGACTAAACTGGAGCGAGAGGGCACTCAATGGGACTAAACTGGAGCGAGAGGGCACTCAACGGGACCAAACTGGAGCGAGAGGGCACTCAATGGGACTAAACTGGAGCGAGAGGGCACTCAATGGGACTAAACTGGAGCGAGAGGGCACTCAATGGGACTAAACTGGAGTGAGAGGGCACTCAATGGGACTAAACTGGAGCGAGAGGGCACTCAACGGGACCAAACTGGAGCGAGAGGGCACTCAATGGGACTAAACTGGAGCGAGAGGGCACTCAATGGGACTAAACTGGAGCGAGAGGGCACTCAATGGGACTAAACTGGAGCGAGAGGGCACTCAACGGGACCAAACTGGAGCGAGAGGGCACTCAATGGGACTAAACTGGAGTGAGAGGGCACTCAACAGGACCAAACTGGAGCGAGAGGGCACTCAATAAGAGTAAAATTGGAGCGAGAGAGCACTCTCCTTTGGTCATCTCTTCATTCCGAAAAACTGGCATGGTCTAATATTGGAACTTGACTTCTTCTGTCTACTAAGAAAGAAAAAGAGTTGGCATTTTCTCGAGCAGCTCATCCGGTCTTCAGGACATCCCATAGCACTTGGCAAACGAGGAGTTACCTTTGAAATGCAGCCACTGTTGTTATGTAGGCAGATGCAACTAACATTTCACTGAATTCTGCTGGCACAGAGCAGATAGTTGGGGCTTTTGTACCAAATAATAATGTGCCGCACAGTACAGGAGCAGAGTGCATCGGCATATATATAAGGTTTAAATTTTTACTCAGTCCCAATGTGCCTCTCCAGAAACATTTATTGTCTCTGAAGCAGATGGTTATCGACCTTGGTGGTCAGGAATGGTTGAGGTTTATGTCAGGAACTGGCCTGACAGGGGCTGATGAAAGATAGCCAGCGATCAATGCGTCTGAGAAAGACCGTTAAAAGCTACATCATGGAGCTGAGGGAGTAAGCTAGTGCAGAGCTCATCAGTCAGAACGGAGTGCAATTATTTCATATTTTTGATACAAGTACAACAGTCAACAGATCAATACACATCAGTAAGTGGGTCTACTATATTGTTCACCACTGACAAGGGAAACCAAGAGAGAATTTCCTGTGCTCAATATTTCTAGTGAGATTGTAAGCACATGTATAAAGAAAATGAGAGTCAAACAAAAGTCTTTATCTTGTTTGCAACAAGACTCTTGAGAAAACAAGCCAGCATTCGTATAGCATGCTAGCACATCCTCTGGACATTGTAAAGTGCCTTCAGATCAATTAATTACTTCCGAGGTGCAGTCACTTTTTTTTAATATACAGAAAGTATATCTACACAGCTTGGAGAAACAGGGACTGGACTGGCTTGAAGTGATTGCTTTATTAAAAAGCATGATGCAAAAGTTTTGCCTTTCCAAATCAGGCAGCAAGAAATCTTTTGAGCAGACTGTTTACAGCCTTCCGGACTCAACGTCGAGTTCAACAACTTCAGATCATAACCACTGCTCCCATTTTAACAGGCAGCTGGTGCCATTTACAGCTCCTCTAGACCCACCTTTTGTTTCTTTACTTGCCTCATCACCACCTGCTTTTGCATCATCCCGAATGTCTTTTAATCTCTCCTGCCTTCCATCCCAACAGCAAACCTTTTGCTCTTTCCTCCCCTCCCCACTTGCCTCTGCACTTGCTTAAAACCTGTTCCATCACTTACATTTCCAGTTCTGACCAAAAAAAATCAACTTGATAAGTTGCAAAATCAAAAATTGCTGAAAATACCCAGCAAATCAGGCAGCATCTGTGGAGAGAAAAAAAACAGAGTTAACATTTCAGGTCTGTGGCCTTTCATCAGTCTGAAACATTAACTCTCTTTGCTCTCCACAGATGCTGCCTGATTTGCTGAGTATTTTCAGAATTTTCTGTTCTGTTTTCAGATTTCCAGCACCCGCAGCATTTTGCTTTTGTGTACCTGAATCGTTAACTTTGTTTCTCTCTCCACAGATGCTGCTAGACCTCCTGAATATTTTTAGCATTTTACTACATGTAACAAGAAATCGGGCTTGTTAGCAGCAGGATAGAGGACCAATCAAAGAAGTTGTATTGTGTTTTACAAATATTCCAAGAGTGTAACAATGACAACACTTCATAAGGACCGCATTGGCTGCAAACATTTGGACATTCTGAGGTTGTGAAAGGCACTATATAAATGCAAGTGCTTCCTTTTACAAAGATTTTGTGAGCTCCTATCTAAAATAATGTGTCACTTAATTGCTAGGTTGAGGTGGGTTGTGAGAGGGAGAGAAAAAGAAAAAAAGGGAAAAGAAAGAGAGAGAGAGTGAGTGAGAGAGAGCGAGTGAGAAAGAGAGAAAGAAAATAAAGAAAGAAAGGTGATGCACCGCTGTGGAAAATCCATGTAGGTTTCCCAGAAAGTGGGACGCGCAAAGCCAGCTGCAAACCAAATATAAGACCAGCTGCTGAGAGGGCCTATTTTTAGTGGGCCTTTCTGAGCCAAGAGTGAATGATAAAAGTCTACGTGTTTCACTTCCTAGCACGGACATTCCTTATCATGAAAGATCAAAACAGGATAACAATGCAGCTGGATGTTTACTAATGGTATAAAAAGAACTGAGAGGTGATCAGTCCCACATTTATGCCACTTCAGGATGTCCTTTATGAATTTTGTCTGATCCTTGAGGTCTTCCACACTTGGCATTAATCATATTATCCCCTCTTCAGCCTTTTGCAGTGTTTTGCTCTGTCCGGTGTGACTCACACACATATCACAAGCAAACAGAGCACCTCTAAATCCTCCCCATGATGGATTTCATGAACACAAACTTCCCATGTGCAGGCACCTACAGGAAACTGCGACAGAAACAAAACAGCAGCAGCATCCTGTCCTCTCGAGTCTTTCAGAACATTCAGCAAAGTGCGGAATAGTGGCATGAAAGGAAACTTCAAAGGCACGATAATTGCATCCTGTGTGGTAGTGAACCACTTATTCTGTACTAAATGAATCAAAACACTTCCGAGCCTACACTGCAGGTCTCTTTGTCTCAGCAACACATTCACTTACTCATATGTTATCCTGTGCAGCATGCAAAATAATGTTGCAGCCATTTTCCAAAACATAATTGGAATTGATGCTTGTCTCTGGACCAACATACTATGGTTCTGTTACACTGCTGTTCATTGCTGAGCTGGTCTGGTAATGGTAATAAATTGTGTCTATATGTCCTGGCAAGAAAAAATCACAAATACAGCAGTCCTCTCAAAGGCAGAGCTCCCAAGTATGTTGGCACTCATCATACAGAGATGGCTTCGGTGGATTGGACATGTCCACAGGATGGAAGACGTTAGCAGACCCAAGGAGGGTCTGATGAGGTAGCCAGGGCCAGACGACCAGTGGAGCACCCAAAGCTCCGCTTCAAGGATGCTTGCAAGCGTGACATGAAGGCTCTAAATGTCGACTGTCACACCTGGGAGTCACTAACTGGCGAAAGACAGAAACGGCGACTCATCCTGTGGACTGGTGTGCACTGCCACGATGACCAGTTGCTGCAGCAACGGGTGCCAACATCAAAAACAGCAACTCACAGCATCACTTGGCATCTTCGTGTGCAGCAATTGTGGCAGAACCTGCCTCTCAAGGATTGACCTTCACAGCCATCAGCAAAGGTGCACCAGGAGAAGACACCCCACCTAAATGGATTGTTTGCTGCGCGTCCATTATCTTTCATAAATGGAAGGATGACAACCAACCAACCATATGCATGAGTCACACAGTCTAGGAGGATACAGTGGCAATGTAACAGGGAACAACTGGGATACAGACCTACCCCAGGAGTGAGATAGACTTTGGAACTTATAAGGGATGATGTCACAAACAACTACAGACAAGATGCAAGTGCAAACATTGAATCATAAAATGATACAGTACAGAAGGAGGCCTTTTAGCCCATCGTGCCTGAGATGGCTCTTTGGAAGAGCTATCCCATTAACCTTACTCCCCTGCTCTTTCCCTGCGGCCCTGTAAATGTTTTCCCTTCAAATATTTATCCAATTCCCTTTTGAAAGTTACTGGTAAATCTGCTTTCACCATCCTTTCAGGCGGCGCATTCTAGATCACAGCAACTTGCTGTGTAAAAGAAAAGGGGGTTGAATTGGTGCTGTGACCTCATCTTTAGTAGTAGGTAGAGACACTCTTCTTTTTCTTTGGCCTCCCTGTCTCGAAAGACAATGGGTAAGCGCCTAGAGGTGGTCAGTGGTTTGTAGAGCAGCACCAGGAGTAGCTATAAAGGCCAATTCTAGAGTGACAGACTCTTCCACAGGTGCTGCAGATAAAATTAGTTATCTGGGCTGTTACACTCTCTCCTTGCACTTCTGTCTTCTTTCCTGCCAACTGCTAAGTCTCTTTGACTCGCCACTCTTTAGCCCCGCCTTTGTGGCTGTCCGTCAGCTCTGGCGATCACTGACAACTGACTTCCACGACTTGTGATCAATATCACAGGACGGCATCATGTCACGTTTGCAGAAGTCTTTAAAGCGGAGACATGCACAGTCAATGGGTCTGTTACCAGTGACAAGCTCGCTGTACAATGTGTCCTTGGGGATCCTGCCATCTTCCATGCGGCTCACATGGCCAAGCCATTTCAAGCGCCGCTGGCTCAGAAGGGTGTATATGCTTGGGATGTTGGCCGCCTCGAAGACTTCTGCATTGGAGATACGGTCCTGCCACCTGATGCCAAGGATTCTCCGGAGGCAGCGAAGATGGAATGAATTGAGACGTTGCTCTTGGCTGACATACGTTGTCCAGGCCTCACTGCCGTAGAGCAAGGTACTGAGGACACAGGCTTGAAACATTCGGACTTTTGTGTTCTGTGTTAGTGCGCCATTTTGCAACACCCTCTTGGCCAGTCTGGACATAGCAGCGGACACCTTTCCCATGCGCTTGTTGATTTCTGCATCGAGAGACAGGTTACTGGTGATAGTTTAGCCTAGGTAGGTGAACTCTTGAACTACTTCCAGAGCGTGGTCGCCGATATTGATGGATGGAGGATTTCTGACGTCCTGTCCCATGATGTTCGTTTTCTTGAGGCTGATGGTTAGGCCAAATTCGTTGCAGGCAGCCGCAAACCTGTCGATGAGTCTCTGCAGACACTCTTCTGTGTGAGATGTTAATGCAGCATCATCAGCAAAGAGGAGTTCCCTGATGAGGATTTTCCATACTTTGGTCTTCACTGTTGGACGGGCAAGGTTGAACAACCTGCCATCTGATCTTGTGTGGAGGAAAATTCCTTCTTCTGAAGACTTGAACGCATGTGAGAGCAGTAGGGAGAAGAAGATCCCAAAAAGTGTAGTTGCGAGAGCACAGCCCTGTTTCACGCCACTCAGGATAGGAAAGGGGTCTGATGAGGCTGAATTGTGCCTTTCATATTGTCATGGAATGAGGTCATGAACTTCGTAGCTTTGGTGGACATCCGATCTTTGCTAGTAGTCTGAAGAGACCATGTCTGCTGATGAGGTCAAAGGCTTTGGTGAGATCTATAAAAGCAACGTAGAGGGGCATCTGTTGTTCACAGCATTTCTCCTGTCGCTGGTGAAGGGAGAACAGCATGTCAATGGTGGATCTCTCTGCTCGAAAGCCACACTGTGCTTCAGGGTAGACACGCTCAGCCAGCTTCTGGAGTCTGTTTAAAACAACTCAAGCGTAGACTTTCCGCACTATGCTGAGCAGGGAGAATCCACGGTAGTTGTTGCAGTCACCGCGGTCACCCTTGTTTTTATAGAGGGTGATGATATTGTCATCGTGCATGTCCTGGGGTACTGCTCCCTCATCCCAGCACAGGCAAAGCAGTTCATGGAGTGCTGAGAGTATAGCAGGCTTGGCACTCTTGATTATTTCAGGGGTAATGCCATCCTTTCCAGGGGCTTTTCCACTGGCTAGAGAATCAATGGCATCACTGAGTTCCGATTTTGTTGGCTGTTTGTCCAGTTCATCCATGACTGGCAGAGACTGGGCTGCATTGAGGGCGGTATCAGTGACATTTTCCCTGGAGTACAGTTCTAGATAGTGCTCCACCCAGCGGTCCATTTGCTTGCATTGGTCAGTGATCGTTTCCACGATTTAGACTTAAGGGGGGGCGATCTTCTTGATGGTTGGCCCAAAAGCTCTCTTAATGCCCTCATACATTCCTCTGATGTTTCTGGTGTCAGAGGCCTGCTGAATATGACTGCATAGGTGTTGCCAGTAGTCATTTTCACAGTGCCTGGCTGTTCTTTGTGCAGCACTTCTGGCTACTTTAAGTGCTACGGATGTTAACTCGCTGGGGGCTTTCTTGTAGTTCAACAGTGCAATGCGCTTAGCAGCTATGACAGGTTCCAGCTCTTCAAAGTGAGATTGAAACCAGTCTGCATTCTGCTTCACACATTTGCCATTGGTGGTCATAGCTGAGGCATAGATGGCGTCTCTGATGTGGGCCCACTTCATCTCTGCATCCCATGCAGGAGTGTTTTGAAGGGCTTTTTCAAGTGAATTTAGAAACTTATGTAACAGCTGTGGATAAGAAATTCTGCTAGTGTTGATGCGTGGGCAGCCCTTCTGCTTGGAGTGATGTAGCTTCTTCGGTTTGAGTCTAACTTTGCTGCACATCAGGGAGTGGTCAGTGTCGCAGTCCGCACTGTGGAAGCTGTGTGTGATTTGGACATTGTTTATAGAGGCTCGCCTTGTGACGATGAGGTCCAGCTGGTGCCAACGACGTGATCTTGGTTGTCTCATGAAACCTGGTGACAGGGTTTAGTATGAAAGATCGAGTTGGTGATGCGGAGGTTATGATAGGTACACAACTGCAGCAGTCTCTGTCCATTCTCTTTCTACCTTCAAGAGCCATTGCGCCCAAGGCAGGAGGGCCATGAGTCATGGTCGGCCTCAACCCTTGTGTTAAAGTCCCCCAGCAGGAACAGGTGTTCGGTGTTGGGGATGCTACTAATGATATGATGGAGTTCCTCATAGAACTGATCTTTAACTTCATGTGGGGAGCAGAGTGTTGGAGCATAGATGCTAAGTATGTGTACTGGGCCAGAGGCGGTGAGCAGTCGGATGGACAGTATGTGTTCCGAGCCATTTGAAGGTGGCTCTATCATGCTGAGCAAAGAGTTTCTGATGGTGAAGCCCATTCCATGATGTCTTGGTTCTTCAGGATCCCTACCCTGCCAGTAGAAGGTGTAGTCTTGCTCTCTTAGAGATCCACTCGCAGGGAGGCGTGTCTCCTGAAGTGCTGCAATGTCCACATTGAGTCTACTGAGCTTGTTGTTAATGATGGCGGTCTTCCGAGAGTCGTTGATTTGTGTAAGGTCTTCCAACAGGCTAGGACACATAGTTCTGACGTCCAAGCTTGCAAAACGAAGGGCTGGTACCTTCTTTCCTTTTTTTGTCGTGCTGTTTGGTGCGGTGTTACAGTCCACTTGTCGGGCAATGACCCTGAGCTCCAAGCACCCATTGAAGCAGGCGGACTGTGGCGGGACAGAACCTTACTGACCGGGGGCTGCCCGGTTTGAGGTGGGCGGTAGCTGTCCAGTGAGATGTGATGACCTCTCCCACCGACAAAGGCAACCCGTGGCGCCCAATCTCTACACCAATTGAGCTGGACTTATAACCCGTAACTGCTGCCTTCCTTGTTGTTTTGGTCGCTGTGACGCGACTATGGAGCCACCTCTCCATAGCGTATGCCTGGACGAAATGTATGGAGGTTGTGAGTTGCCCAAGCGTCAAAACCCCCCTCTCGGCCTTCCTAGTGGGGTCCAAAGGATTGCATCCAAAGAGCACGATGTTTGGCACCGGTACAGCTGCAGGAACTGCCGGAATCATGCCAATCATGACACATGACCGCCTTCGGGGTTCTGCTCCAGATTTTCTGTTGGGGTTTACTCCCTTGGCCTTGGTGTCTCCTGAGTCGCCCACGCAGTGGGGTTGTTACCTCCTCTCCCTGAGCAAGGCCCTAATAAGTAAACTGTGCGATTTCATGGAGGGAGAGGGAAGGGGGGAGGGGGTGCGAGGAGGGAGGGAGGAAGGGGGTGCAAGGCGGTAGGGGGTGGGGGGAGGGGTGCAGGAGGAAGGGGGTGTGGGGGGAAGGGGCTGCAGGGGAAGGTGCGGTGGGGTGTGAGGGAGAGGGTGAAGGGGGTGCAAGGGGGGAGGGGTGGGGGAAGGGGGTGAGAGGGGGAAGGAGGATGCAGGGGGAAGAGGGTGCGAGGGGGAATTAAGGCAAACCTAGCACTGAATTTAATAAATCTGATCATTTGAGGGCTGCCTTTAAAAATAAAATAAATGGCAATGAAAGCGGTCATTTTAAAAGCCAACTGGTTCTGACGAGAGGCCATCAACCTGAAACACTGGCCAGAATTTTATGAGCCCTGTAGGGACGGGAACAGAGGTGCGCGGCGGGGGGGTGGGGGGGGGTCCATAAAATTGCGAGTGAATGCCAGCGGAAGTGGGTGGAGTGCCATTGGCTTCCTGTAGCCATGGAGGGCCTTCCAGCCGAGAGGTCAATTCAGGCCCTTAAGTGGCCAATTAATGGACACTTAAGGGCCTCTTCCTGCTGCCGCTGGCATTTTACCAGTGGCACCTCCGCCATGTGAGGAGGCCACTTAGTAATGACAGGCGGCCCCTGTGTGGGCTGGGATGGGGGGCTCTCCTCCATGGGCAATCTGTGACCCACAGAGGGCCCACGGAGGGTCCAGGCAGCAGAGGCCGCCCATGTACTACCCTCAACTGCCCACCTCCCCACATCCCTCACTGGCTGCCTGACTGACTGGCCCCGGCAAGCCCGTCCCCACTTACATGCTCTCCGGGCATCCATGGCTGCTCCTGGTCCGGGGCCTCCTACAGTCCCACTCCCAGTGGCGTTGCTGTGACTACTGAGCTGCCGGTCCTCTGACTGGTCGGCAGATCTTCAAGGGTGGGATCCCAGTCCTTAAAGGAACAGGAACACCAACGACCAGTAGTTAATTGTCTGAGTACCGTTAAATGCAGCCGGGGTTCCCCCAAATATCTGAGGCAGGGTTCCCCTTGCCTTTTTGGCCTGGCATTGGGACCCCTGCCGACTGCATAAAATCCAAACTGTGAACTTTTGTTTCTCTCTCCACAGATGCTGCCTGACCTGTTGAGTATTTCCAGAATTATCTGCTTTAATTACAGATTCCCAGCATCTGCAGTATTTTGCTTTTGGTTCAGTAATATCCTTTGGGGATGGGCACGTCTTACTCAGTCTGACCTACATGTGACTCTAGTCCCACGCCAGTTGGTTGAATCTTATTGTCCTCTCAAATGGCCTAGCAAGCTGCACAGTTGTAAAAACGGTTGCTCTGGAAGAAGGCCCCACCAGCAGCTTCTCAAAGTAAGGCTGGATGATAACTGAGGTCTCATCTACAGCTTGATAGCACTCTTATCTCAGAATATGGAGACCTTGGGTTCAAACCCCACTCCAGGTCTTGAGCACATAATCTGCTCTGACAATGCAGTACTGAGGGGTGAATGTCAGAGGTACTGACCTTTGGATGAGATGTTTTCAGGTGGATGTTAAAGATCTTATAGTATTATTCAAAGGAAAGCAGGGAATTCTCCTAGCGTCCTGTCCAATATTCTTCTCTCATCCAATACCACCAAAAACTGCACTTGCCTCTTCTGGTAGGAATGGGACCTTGCTGCGTGCAAAACAACAGAGACAACACTGGAAAGTAATTCATTGTAAGGAAAGCACTTTGGGATATTTATATGAAGTGCAATAGGTGTTGCATAAATGAAAGTCTTCTTTTAGTTGATGCCAATATTGATGATCTAAGACCCCTTGTAAAACCTGAAACTCTTACTATTTATTTGTGCCATCCTGTTGTGTACCTTTCACTTGGAACCCCTGTCAATGACAGAAAGGCTTTTACCCTATCTGGCTGGTTTGGATTAAATCCAAATCCTAAATGGAAAGGGATAGTGTGCTAATTTACTATAGACAGTCCCTCATTGTTATTTACCATAACACTGTGCCAGTCATGATTCTATTTAATATGTAAAAACATTTTTGGAGTTATGGAAGAGCGGAATTGACACAAATTGTAAAGAACATCAACAGCCCATTGCCCCATCTAATCATGGCCCAGTTATTTTCTCAAAATGTGTTTAAATAATGACTATCGATGATATCATAAAAGAAACAAAAGTAAGAAAGATTTGCATTCATGTAGTGCCTTTCAGAACCGCCGGAAAACTCAAAACGTTTTGCAGCCAATGAAGTACTTTTGAAGCGTTGTCAAATTAGGAAATCCAGCAGCCAACCTGTGCACAGTAAGCTCCCACAAACAGCAATGTGATAATGACCAGAAAATCTGTTTCTTTTTAATGACGTTGATTAAGGGATAAATATTGGCAAGGTCACCAGGGATAACTCCCCTGCACGTCTTTAAAACAGCTCTGTGAGATCTTTTATGTCTAACTAAGAGAGCAGGTGGGGTGTCTCTTTAACATCCTCATTCAAAAGACAGCACCTCCAACAGTGCGGCACTCACTCATGAGTGCACTGGAATGACAGCTTAGATTTTGTGCCCACAATCACTTAACTCAAAGATAACAGCACTACCCATTGAGCTGCAGCTGACACTAAGCTTTCAGCTAATCTAAGCCAATCAGCCAGCCTCTTATTTATGATCATTACATGGTACCTCCTACTCCAGAATGTGCACTTGTGAATGTCAAGGCTGGAAGGGATCTGGCTTGACTGCGATGCCTCTATGGTAGCACTGCCAGCCAACACTGACTGCTGAAGTTCATGTATGAAGAGTGGCGATCTGAGTGAGATGGCAGCGGACTTTTGCCCCCTTTGGTTCTGTGTCCAGCAAGAGTTGGCACCGTCAGGAAAGATGGGGAGAATATTGGAAGCGGAAGGAATACTGTTTTGTAGATAACCACATTTCATAAGTAAATTTGATTTGTTCTGCACTATTAGTTCAGCTATAATCCTAATGGTGTGACATCAAGTCTTCCTGTGCTTCATACTTACTGAGTTATATTTTTAATTAATCTCATTTCTGTAAATAAATAGTATAATTAGAAAAATTAATGCTATGGTTGGCTGCAAAACAATTATACTGTGTAAATTTAGTAAAGTTAACAGTTTCACTGTGAGGTCTAGTTTACAGGTGTACCTGCTTTGCATATTTAAATTAAGCATAACCAGCAGAGTCTTCTTTCTTTCTTCAAATTTCTCGACAACACCATTGACTCACGCTCAGCACTCAGACTGTTGGAATTTACCCTGTGCATCATACCAAGACTGTTCTACCTGAATACATAAACATCTATGGCCATGGCATGTTATCATTATTGCTCATTTTCAACCTCTCTGGGGCATTTGCTATGGTGAACCAGGTTGTCTTCCTCCATCAGATCTCTCCATTGTCCAGTCCATATGTGGTTCCACTCCTACCCTGTCTGAACTCAACTACTGCATTTCCAGCAACATTTTCTCTGCTCGTCCCTGCACTGTCACCTTTTGAGTTCTTCCGGGGTTCTATCATTTGCAACCTTCCCTTCCTCATCTACATGCTGTCCCTTTGTGACATCAACCACAGCCATGACATCAACTTTCATCTGTGTGCTGGTGGTACCCAGATCTAACTCTTCACCACTCTCTTGACCTTACTACTATCTCTGTGCTAGCAGACTGCCTGTCCGACATCAAGTCATGGATAAGCCACAATTTCCTTCAAATTAACATTTGGAAGACAGAAACGTTCAGTTTTACCCCCCATTATAAATTCCAACACCCACCATAGCCTCTTGATCAACCTGGACAAAGTGAGCACAACTCGCCTTTCTGGCATCCCATCCGACACAAACTCCAACTTGTACAAAACACATCCTATCCCACACTAGGCCGGCTTATCCATGAACACTACCCTCACTCACCAGAACTAGATCGTAGTCCTGCAACAATTTAATTGTACATTCCTCATCTCGCCACCCTATCTCTGTGACCTTCCTCAGCCGTATATCTCTGCCCCTGCATCCTTCAGTCCTTGGATCATGGCCTTTTGTGCCTCACCATCTCCTCACCATTGCAAGCACAGCTGTGAGCTTCTTGGCTGCATCCTCAAGGACAGCCCTCCCTAAACTCTTCCACGTCTCTAATTTTCTCCCCTTTGGGCTCAGTGGTAGTGCTCTCACCTCTGCATCAGAGGGTTATGAATTCAAGACCTCAGCACAAAATCTAGGCTGACACTCCAGTGCGGTACTGAGGGAACACAACACTGTTGGAGGTGTCGTCTCTCAGATGAGGCGTTAAACCAAGGCCCCATCTGCCCTCTCAGGTGGAGATAAAAGATCTCATGGCACTATTTTGAAGACGACCAGGGGAATCCTGGCCAATGTTTATCCCTCTACCAATAGCAATAATACAGATTACCTGATCATTATCACATTACTGTTTGTGGAAGCTTGCTGTGTACAAATTGGCTGCATGACAATGGTGACTGCACTTCAAAAGTACTTTATTGGCTGTAAAGCACTTTAGGACATGTTGAGTTTGTACAGGAACCTAAAATAAGGCAGATTTGTTTCTTTAAATGCCTCCATAAAACCGTCTTTTGGTCATCCTTCAGAATTTCTCCATCAATGACTCAATGTATATTTCCTTGTCTATTTCCTTTAACGAAATACCTTGGGATTTTCTTTAACCACTGATGCCATATAAATGAAAGTAGTGGCATCGAGATATTATAAAAAACAGCAAATGCTGGCAATCTGAAAATAAATAAAGACAATTCTGAAAATACACAATAGGTCGCTAACCACCAGTAAAAGGTGGGTTCACAGTCTGATGTAGGCCCTCCTTCAAAACTAGATTTCTGATCACTGGCTGTAATTAAGAGGTGACACCCTAAACATTAACCTGGCTTCTCTCTTAACAGATACTGACCGAACTGTTCTCTCTTTTCAGTTTATCGTAGACACATATATTGTCTATTATAACAGTTATGTACTCATAAATATACAACATGAAGCTTGGGAGTTCTAGGGGAAAAACCTTTTAATTAATCTAATTAAAATTCATAACCCATTAATCTGCTCAACCATTATGGCCTTCTAGTTTCAGAAAAGTAGGCTTTGTGTTATTTGAGCTAAAAATATACTTTTACCGCTCATGAATTTTATATGTCCTAGTTACTTTGCTGCCCTCTCGTTAGTCTCCCTGTCTAATGTATATTAATCCTGCAGTGTGGAGAGGGCTCTTTGCCATCACACTGTTCGTATGGTTGAAAAAAAACATTTATTATTGCGTCAAGCAACTGATGAAGTCAAAAGCTGGATAATCCTATGGTTGGGAGTGAGTTTGAAGGTTATAGGGAGAGATAGGATGATAGAACAAAGGTATGCATTAACTGGATGAAGACTGAGATGATGAAATACAGGACACAATAATTTCTGGGCTATTGTGGCAGTGAGGGATGGAGTGTTATGATGGAATGTGGTGATCGATAAATGTGGAATGTTTTTTTCTTAATTACCTCTGAGATTTGAACATATTTAAGAAGAGGAACTTGCATTTATATTGCACCTCTCCTGTTCTCGGGATGCCCCAAAGTGCTTAACGACCAATAAATTAATTTGGAATTTTTATTTTATTTGTTCATGGGATACAGCATCGCTGACTAGGCCAGCATTTATTACCCATCCCTAATTGCCCTTGAGGAGGTGGTTGAAGCCTTCTTGAACTGCTGCAGTCCTTGGGGTGTTGGAACACCAACAGTGCTGTTAGGAAGGGAACCCTGTTACAGTAAGACCAGGTGAAGGCTGAAAGGGACCCCTAGACACCATTCTCACCTGGTCATTTTCACAGAGTGGGCACGCGTTGGGTACATGTTAGCCTACCATTGGAGGGAAGGGCCACCTCCACATTATAAAGGAGGATCAGGCACTGTGACATGGCTCGCCAAAAATGGAGTCGGTTTTACAAGGGCGGCACAGTGGCGCAATGGTTAGCACCGCAGCCTCACAGCTCCAGCGACCCGGGTTCGGGTTCTGGGTACTGCCTGTGCGGAGTTTGCAAGTTGCAAGTTCTCCCTGTGACCTGCGTTGATTCTCTCCGGGTGCTCCAGTTTCCTCCCACATGTCAAAGACTTGCGGGTTGATAGGTAAATTGGCCATTGTAAATTGCCCCTAGTGTAGGTAGGTGGTAGGAGAATTGAGGGAAGGTGGGGATGTGAGAGGGATTAATGTAGGCTTAGTATAAATGGTCAGCACAGACTCGGTGGGCCAAAGGGCCTGTTTCAGTGCTGTATCACTCTATGACTCTACAAACAATGTAATGCTGGTTTTACGCTCTGCAAAATTATCCTCTTCATTGAAATCACTGAAGAGTATGAATGGATGCCAGGCAATGACCATCTGCAACAAGAGAGAATCCAAACCATCTCACCTTGACATTCAATGACATTACCATCGCTGAATATCCCACTCTCAACATTCTGCAGGTTACTATTGACCAAAAGGTTAACTGGACCAGCCATATAAATACTGTGGCTACAACAGCAGCCCAGATAGAGACTGGGAATTCCGCTGCGAGTAACTCACCTCCTTACTCCCCAGTGCCCATCCACCATCTACAAGGCACAAGTCAGGAGTGTGATGGAATATTCTCCACTTGCCTGGATGGGTGCAGCTCCAACAACACTCAAGAAGCTTGACACCATACAGGACAAAGCAGCTCACTTGATCGGCACCCCATCCACCACGTTAAACATCCACTCCCTCCACCACCAACGCACAGTGCCAGCAGTGTGTGCCATCTACAAGATGCACTACAGCAACTCACCAAGGATACTTTGACAGCAACTTCCAGACCCGCGACCTCGACTACCTAGAAGGACAAGTGCAGCAGATGCATGGGAACACCACCACCTGCAAGTTCCCCTCCAAGTTACACACTATCTTGACATGGAAATATATCGCTGTTCCTTCACTGTCGCTGGGTTAAAATCCTGGAACTCCCTCCCTAACAACACTGTGGCTGTACACACACCCCAAGGACTGCAGCAGTCAAAGAAGACAGCTCACCACCACCCTCCCAGGGCAATTAGTGATAGGTAATAAATGCTAGCCTCGCCAGCAATGCACAGATCTCATGAACAAACAAAAAAAGTAAAACCGGTGTACTACCCAATGCAGCGGAGTTTCCAAGGGTGGGTTAGATTAAAATTCCCACCACCCCACCACCCCCCCCACCTGTGAATCAGAGTAGAAGATATTGAAAGATGTTGTGATGAGTCCTGAGTTGAATACAGTGTGGTTCTAGAACAAGTTGGTGCCAGCAGCTGGCAAATCAATCCTGTTGTTAAACTAGAAAATTGAAATAATGCCAGTCATTTTGGCATCCAGTCCCTGATTTTAGGCACAAGCTCACGGCTTCCAGTTCCAATAATTCAGTGCAATAGGGATACAAGCTTAACTTGCAGCAGCTTAATACATTATGACGGATAAAATGTTATATGATTCCGATGTTGGGTTAGAATAATTACTTTGTAGATATTCATAATCCTCATGTATCAAAACTAAGCATTAAATCCATTAATTCCAACAAATAATTGTAAATCCTGTTTTTTTGTATGTCCATTATAGCTCATGGAATGAACGGGACAGTGGCAACATGGATATGGAATTGGCTGAGTGACAGGAAACAAAGGGTAGTGGTTCATGCATGTCTTTCGGGCTGGAGGAAGGTTTTCAGTGGAGTTCCCCAGGGGCCAGTGCTGGGACCCTTGCTGCTTTTCCTGATATATATTCATGACCTAGACCCTGATGTACGGGGCACAATTTCAAAGGTTGCAGATGATACGAAATATGGACATATTGTGAACTGTGAGGAGGACAGTGTAGAACTACAAAAGGACTTTTCAGATGGCAGTTGAGAGTCAACCACATTGGTGTGGGTCTTGAGTCACATGTAGGCCAGACCAGGTACGGACAGCAGATTTCCTTCCCTAAAAGGCATTAGCGAATTTGCCCTTGAAATAGTAGATGCATTGCTGGTCATTTTTCAAAATACTATAGACTCTGGAACAGTTCCAACGGATTGGAGGGTAGCTAATGTAACCCCGCTATTTAAAAAAGGAGGCAGAGAGAAAACAGGGAATTATAGACCAATTAGCCTGGGAAAATGCTGAAGTCCATTATAAAAGATGTATTACCAGAGCACTTGGAAAACAATGACACGATCGGACAAAGTCAACATGAATTTATGAAAGGGAAATTATGCTTGACAAATCTACTGGAATTTTTTGAGGATGTAACTAGTAGAATAGATAAGGGAGAACCAGTGGATGTGGTGTATTTGGACTTTCAGAAGGGCTTCGATAAGGTCCCACATAAGAGATTAGTGTGCAAAATTAAAGCACATCGGATTGGGGGTAAGGTACTGACATAGATAGAGAACTGGTTGGCAGACAGGAAACAAAGAGTAGGAATAAATGGGTCTTTTTCCGAGTGGCAGGCAGTGGGCTAACTGTGAGGTACTGCAGGGATCAGTGCTAGGACCCCAGCTATTCACAATATAGATTAATGATATAGCTGAGGGAATTAAATGTAATATATCCAAGTTTGCAGATGACACAAAGCTGGGTGGGAGTGTGAGCTGTGAGGAGGATGCAGAGAAGCTCCAGTGTGATTTGGACAGGTTGAGTGAGTGGACAAATACAGATGCAGTATAATGTGGATAAATGTGAGGCTATCCACTTTGGTGGCAAAAACAGAAAGGCAGATTATTATCTGAACGGCGATAGATTGGGAAAGGGGGAGGTGCAGTGAGACCTGGGTGTCCTTGTGCACCAGTCGCTGAAAGTAAGCATGCAGGTGCAGCAGGCAGTTAAGAAGACAAATGGTATGTTGACCTTCATAGCGAGAGGATTTGAGTACAGGAGCAAGGATGTCTTGCTGCAATTATACAAGGCCTTGGTGAGACCACATCAGGAGTATTGTGTGCAGTTTTGGTCTCCTTATCTGAGGAAGGATGTTCTTGCTATGGAGGGAGTGCAGCGAAGATTCACCAGACTGATTCCTGGGATGGCAGGACAGACATATGAAGAGAGATTGGGTCGATTAGGCTTGTATTCGCTAGAGTTTAGAAGAATGAGAGGGGATCTCATAGAAACCTATAAAATTCTAACAGGACTGGAGAGACTAGATGTAGGAAGGATGTTCCCGATGGTGGGGGAGTCCAGGACCAGGGGTCACAATCTTAGGATAAGGGGTAAGCCATTTAAGACTGAGATGAGGAGGGATTTCTTCACCCAGAGAGTGGTGAACCTGTGGAATTCTCTACCACAGAATGCAGTTGAGGCCAGATCATTAAATATATTCAAGAAAGAGTTAGATATAGTTCTTAGAGCTAAAGGAATCAAGGGATACAGGGAGAAAGCGGGAACAGGGTACTGAGTTTGGACGATCAGCCATGATCATATTGAATGGCGGTGCAGGCTCGAAGGGCCGAATGGCCAACTCCTGCACCTATATTCCATGTTTCTATGAACCAGATGGGCTTTACAACAATCGATGGGCATCATTACTGAGACTAGCTTTCAATTCCAGATTTTTATTAATTAATTTAATTTATTAATTAACTGAATTCAAATTGCACAGCTGCCTGAACTTCATAAAATTTGACCCTCAGCCTCTTCCCACCATCCCCACAGCCGATAAAAACAGCTTTCCTTGCTAACCCCCCTGCAGCCCAGGAAACTGCACTCTTCCCCTCTCCCCACCAGTGTTACGTCTCAGATCTCCATTCAGAGATCCAAAGGCACTGGAGTTCCGGCATCCAGCCGGAATATCAGCATGCGACAGCCGTCGGGACGAGATAAGTGATTATTCATTCATTAACATTTATTTGATTATTTAAATTAAGATTCCGTCACCGAGCGGCGGGACGGGCCACCACAAGGCCTTGCTGCCACCAGCAAAATGGGGCAGGGCCTTACCGGCCTCGAGGCCCATAGCGGGCCTCTCCCGGAAGTATTTTACAGGCCTCCCCACCACAACTCCTGACATCGGGGGCTTGTAAAATCCAGCCCTACATCTACAGGTTCCCCTTTAGACGCCCTGCTTGTTACATCCTCAAAGAGCTGTAATAAATTTGTCAAATACGATTTCCCTTTTATAAAACCATGTTGACTCTGCCTGATTGTATTATGATTTTCTAAATGTCCTGCTACTACTTCCTTAATAATTAATTCTAGTATTTGCCCAATGACAGATGTTAGGCTAATGGGCCAAAGGTTTCCTGCTTTTTGTCGCCCCCTTGTATAGAAGTATTACATTTGCGGTTTTCCAATCTGCTGTGACCTTACCAGAATTTAGGGAATTTGGGAAGAATACAACCAATGCATCCACTATCTCTGCAGCCACTTCTTCTAAGACCCTAGGATGCAGGCCATCATGTCCCGGGGACTTGTCATCCTTTAGTCCCATTATTTTTCCTAGTACTTCTTCTCTAGTGATAGTGATTGTTTTAAGTTCCTCCCTCCCTCCCTAAAATTTTCCCAATCTTCTGGCCTACCACTAATCTTTGCAGTATTGTACACCTTTTCTTTCAAATTGATACCATTCTTAACTTCCTTAGTTAGCCACGGATAATGCATCCTTCTCATAGAATCTTTCTTTCTCAATGGAATATATCTTTGCTGAGAGTTATGAAATATCTCCTCAAATGACTGCTACTGTTTCTCTTACCCTTTAACCTATTTTCCCAGTTCTTCTCCCAGTTTTCCCAAATCTGTCTTCATACCCCTGTAATTGCCTTTATTTAAGTTTAAGTCCCTAGTTTCAGACCCAAACTTCTCATCCTCAAACTGAATGCGAAATTCTATCATTTTATGATCACTCTTTCCTAGATGATCCTTTACTGTGAGGTCATTAATTAATCCTGTTTCATTACACATTACCAGGTCTAAAATAGCCTGCTCCTGGGTTGGTTCCAGAACATATTATACTGAGAAACTGTCCCTAATACAATTTAGGAACTCATCCTCGAGGCTACCTTTGCCAATTTGATTAGTCCAATCTATATCAAGATTAAAATCACCCATGATTGTTGCAGTAACTTTCCTACAAGCCACCATTGTTTCTTGATTTATATTCTGTCCTTCCTCGTCAGCCACTCCCCAAGGCTGCACAGTCTTCCATGGGGATGAATCCATGGTTACAAGCTGCCCTCAGCAACTGCCCAACTGGTTATTCTTCATGAATGCGTGTCAATAGTGAGTCCAATGGACTATTGAACTGCAGGAGGCTCTCGAGCCAATCCCATTTCCTCACAATGTCTGCACAAGCCCAAATCAACCAGAGATCACTGGACAACAATCAATGGCGGGACCCAGGGCTTTGGACGCTAATCGGAATGCCCCTGTTGCCATCGGAGTTGAGATCCGCTAACATAGCACAGGAACCCAGGACAGTTCCACTCTACACAATGCTGTTCCACTCTGGGCATTTACCTATTGGGCCATAATGGGATTCAAGTTATATTTGTCAGTTCTCTTTTTAAAAAAAATTGTTCTGGGGAAGTGAATGACTCTTACTGCCCATCTCTCATTGTCCTGAGGGCCTTAAAAGTGAACTACATATTGTGGGACTAGGATCACATGATGGCCAGACTGCAGAGCCAGGGCGACAGATTCCCTTCCTTGAAGGATATTATAGTGAACCAGTGTGGCTTTCACAACAATCCAGCAAGGTTTATAGTCATTCCCTCCACCAGCCCACAAATTGGTTGCTTTTAATTTTCTAATGGGCCATGGTGGAATTTAAACTCATAACCTCCAAGTTACCACTCCAGTACCACTACCACTAGAGGAGCATCAGAACCATTGGATTATTTTCCTCCTTGTTTCCTATAATGATATGAGGCATCATGGAGATGGTTGCTTTGGAGATGGCTTTGAAGAGAACACCTCTGGACTCACATGCAACAGTGCAATTCATCCTTGCAATGCAGTGAGGGAATGCTGCCCAGTCTTCCTGCTCCGCATTCCTGTTCAACGACATTAATGGAAGTGTGTGCATCTGGTGAGGATAGGATTGGGCTCAGCCATGATGTGCCCACAGTTGGATACTGTGCCACCCATAGCAACGATTGACACATAACTAATTGCCACCTGGGAAAGATTCAAGAGGATAAGTGCTGCCTGTGGAGCCATCCACCAGTAAGGATGCCAAAACACTTAATAGTGGAGGAGAGAAAGGCAAAACTGGAGAGAAAAATTTATATTCCAACACTTTAAAAGCATTGTCTCCTTCCATTTTGATACCTGGTGCTGGGGGCCTAGGATCACTGCATTTAATCACATGCACTGCGGGTGTGTAACATAATGGGTTCAACATATCCTACACGGTAACAAATCAGCTCACGGCTGTATAAACCGTAAGTGGCAAATATAGAGGTGATGCTTGAAGTGCCTGTTTTTGCATTTTCACCGATTAATTAATCCCTAATCACACTGGTTTATTTAACCCTTGGTGTATCTTTCAGGAATTTAACCCTTGCTCATCTCTTAGGAATTGCAGAGGGGTCTCTGGTGAAGCTCAAAGATTTCACATTGTTCGGCATCTTCCACATGAAGTCATTGTATTTGATTGCTGAATGCTGTGCACATTAGGGTGAAGGATGGCACGTGCTTCAATGGAACATTTTAAGAGGATTTTTACCACATCATTCTGATTTGGACTAGAAAGCAGGTCCAACCAAGCTGGGGGAAAAGAGTTTGTATTTTGATATATTGACAACACCTTAATTTTAAAATGCTTATCCATATTTTCAAATCGCTCCCTCTCTTTGTAACCTCCTCTGGCCCTACAGGTCTCTGACATCTCTGCACTCCTCCAGTTCTGGCATCTTATGTTAAAGGTCTGCTCTGGTATACACTTGAAACCTGACCCGACCACATCTAACCCGAACCCGACCTGGGCCCAAGTCCTTTGGTTTTTTCCTGCGCCCAACCCGACCCGACTCGACTACCGGAAATTAATGACGCTTACTCATACTCTGACTTCCCTTTCCCTCCCTGACCAAAAGGCAGCCCTGCCAGTGTCCGACCCGACCCGAGCTCGAATGCCGGACCCGGAAGAGTGACCCAACCCGAAACGAACCCAACACATGTCGTCAGGTCCCGTCGGGTTCGGGCCAGGTAGCCATGCTCTATCTTACCATCCCTATATTTTAATTGCTCCACCATTGCCCGCGCCTTCAGCTATCTGGGCCCTAAGCTCTGGATTTCCCTCCTTAAATCTCTCCCCCTCTTTCCTCTTTGGCCAAGCATTTGGTATCTTTCCTGATATCTCCTTCCGTGGCCCGGTGCCAAAAATATTTATTGTAAAGCTCTTTGGGGTGTTTTCCAACCTTGCAGGCACTATATAAATAAAAGTTGTTTTATTTTTCAAACAAATTCCACTAATCCCCCCACCCCAATTTTCTCTCTTCCTCTCCTGGAGACACTATTTATTTTCCCCGGCCACGGGCCTCAGTCCCTGGTGCCTGATATTACCAGCTGGGCAAGCCATTTCCCGCAGACTTCCTGGCCCCTTCAGTCAGGGCATTGGGAGGCAATCTGTTAATGAGGCATGAGCCGAGGCTTCCTGCGACCTCAAATTCATGCGGAGAATCTCCGGGCAGGGATTAAGCAGATAATGAAAGGATGGTGGCTGAATTCCACACCAGGGCACCATTAGGGGAACTATCAGATCGACAGCAAAAAGAATGGCCAATAAAACTGAAGGCGTGCATTTAACTGAGAATTTTGAACCCTGTAATTTAAATAAATGATACAAATACTTCTCAGAATTGAAGATGCAATTCGATAGTTCAAGCTGGAAATTTAATTGAATCACATCTACATTTCCCAAACTTGAAATTCGATTATAGTAAAACTCCAGTTAACTGTGTAAGTTACGGAAAGACACTTAAGCAGACAGTACAAATAGATTCAAAAGGCAATTAGATGTGAGGATTGAGGGATTTAGTACACAGATGGGTCAGTGGGAAATGACTTGTCATAAAGGGAAAAGCTTGTTGTGCCCAGCTTTGTTTCTATTAGGTTATTAATAGGAGACTCATTTTTTATGCAGTATAAATTCATACTGTAATATCTACCACACTGAACAAAATATAGCAAGACTAATAGAGTCATTACAAGGAAGTAATCTAACTCCGGGGCTCACATGACACTGTAAACTGCAACAGTGATATTACAGCCATTAATATTTCAATGCAGACATCAGGATGGATCAACAATAGGTAATGCACCGTTAACACAAAAGGGACCAGGACAATATAACCTTATTAAAACTGGATATAATATATATATATATGAATAAAATAATAACAGATAGCCCTAGAGCTATGTGACACCATTAATCTAGCCTTGGCATTCAGTTAACTGCTGAGCAAGAGAGTTGAACAAACGTGGAACTAGCTACTACATGGAGTGGTTGAGGCAAACAGCATAGATGCATTTAAGAGGCAGCTAGATAAGTACATTAAGAAGAAAGGAATATAAAGTTATGTTGATAGGGTTAGATGAAGAAGGATGGGATGAGGCTCATGTGGAGCATAAACACCAGCATGGACTAGGTGGGTCGAATGGCCTGTTTCTGTGCTGGACATTCCATGTAAGAGATGAAACCTCTTTCCTATTACTATTCCTCCTTGGGCACAATCTCTGATCTGAAGGCTAGTGGGTCTTAATGGTGAACATCCCCTCAGCCCATTGAAGTTTACCAAGGAGTTCCACTGAGCAGCTATGTTCATTGTCCTTTAAGTATACTGTGCATAGGTTTTACTAGCAAAACTAGGGGCTGGATTTTATGGGCTCCCCTGAGGCAGTGCCGGAGATGGGGGGGGGGGGGGCACGGAGAATTGCGACGGGCGGCAGGGGGCAGAGGGCCCGTCACCTCCCTGTTACCAAGCGATCTTACTGGGGCCAGGATAGGGTGGCGACAGCCTTCCCACCCAGAGGCTATTTAGACCCTTAAGTAAAATGAGGCGCCCTCCTTGTGGGGTGGTTGCGGGGGGGGGGGGGGGGAGCGGGTTCCCCTCCTCTGTGGGTAATCTGTGGCCCACAGAGGACCCCTGCCAGGAACCACTTGACCCCCCCGGGACCCCCTTCTCCCCCTGGAATGCATGATCAAACCCTTGAACCCTTGACCCCATCCCCTTGCTGGGGCCTTCCGGACTGGCCCCGGCGACCCCACCTCACCTACCTCTGGTCTGGGGTTCCAGTGTAGGTCCAAGGCCTCTATAGTACTGGCACTGGTCACCACTCCTGGTGGCGCTGCCTTTGCTGCTGAGCTGCCAGCCCTCTGATTGGCTGGCAGGTCATAGAAGCGGGAGCTCTGTCTTTTTGGCCTGGTGCCGAGAGCCCGCCTCCTACACAAAATCCAACCCTAGATCTTTTTCTCAATAAGTCTGCAGTATCACCACAACCAATAATAATAACACAATCATTGGTTCCAATACTGTTTATCCTCTCTCGCTTTCCTAGTACTCCTACCCATCTCACAGTCCCAAGGAAAAACCCCAGCTCCGGAACCATTTACTAGGTCTCCAAAGATAGATTTCATCATCAAAATTTCAAGCCATTGCACGAACTAACAACAACTGCACTTAAAAAATACTTCATTGCTGTAAAGCACTTACAGGCATCTTGAAGTCATGAATGGTGCTATATCAATGTAAGTCTTTCTTTGCAAACTGTGGCGAAAATGTTAATGAACAACCTAATACCTGTCAGGCTCTCTTGCCTGCAGCAGCCAAAAAAAGGTAATACTATTCTGTGCAAGTGGTGGGGAGCTGATCCCATCAGGAAGGCATATCAGAAAACATGGCATGCACACTCTGATTGCCCTGTCCACAGAGTGGACTGGAAACCCAGGGGACTGTGCACTCAAGTTTCCACTCCATGCTCCCAGAACATAAAGCACTCTGTTGGCAACATGTACTCGTAAAAGGAGTTTCAACGTCTTTCCATCCGCAAAACTGCATACATTGACATTTCAAAGATATTAGGTGATTTCAGATGACAATGCACAAGGCTAAACATTGAGGGAGATGTCCCCTCATCCCCGTCCTCTTCACCACCAACCCCTAACGGAAAGGTAGATATCTCCAGATAGTTTTATGCATTGTTTATCTTCCCCAAACACCAAGCCAAATGTGGTCTACAGGGGCAAACCTCCACTGAGCTGATCCAGTTCTACTGCACATAAGTTTGCCAGAAGTCCATTCACATATGGAAGTGGGGTTTCCGCCACGTTACCGGTGATTTACGGCAGCCGAGCGAAAGCAGCTCCAAGGAAATCGTGACTTGTGTCCCTGTGCCACTAGCTGGACCTTACAGACAATCACAGGGGCAAAACTGCTTGCCATTTAGCACCCACAGACGTTTGGATTGAAAATAAGCAGCAGTGCACCATTTAAGCTGGGGATGAAATCACGCCGCTGGTGCAGAACCTCTGAAAACTTAGCCCCAACTCTCAGCCATTCCATTTAAGGGAAACCTAGATGAATACATTAGGGAGAAAAGGGTGAGAAGAGGAGGGGTGGGACGAGGCTTGCATTGAGCATAAACACCAGCATAGAGTGGTTGGGCCGAATGGCATGTTTCTGTGCTGTGGACTCTCTGGGATCAAAGTTCGGTAGCCAGCAGCCAGGGCAGAGGGCAAGGGTGATGCAGGTTCCAGCTTGTCAGGTGGGAAAGGTTATACAAGAGTTCTGAAACAGAGGACTAGATAAGGACTGCCGCTATCAAGGCTGCAGATGCCAGTGCTCAAAGGGGCTTGCAGGGTCTCACAGCAGGCCAGCGATCTGTGCTCCAGCAGATTACTAGGGTTGCTGATACGCTGCCTTAGGGGAATGTCAGTAGCTCCGTGAAGCACAAACCTGCTGTCCTCTCTCAGGATGACAGCTTTCATCCTCCCACTACTGCCACTTGCTGCTGCCTGTCAGCCAACCAGCACGGGTTGCTGTCACTTCTAGGGCCAGAACTGCTTAAAATTGTCCTGTAATGCCATCTGTGGATTCCTCCACTGAAAGTCAGCAGCCTTTCAGCAGCCATGCTGCAGCTACTGGGGTAGCACTGCATAGCAGCATTAGGACAGGCAAAGGCACATGAAAGACAGACACAAAGGGAACGCACAAGTTATTAGTTGACTTTTATACCGCATATTGGATGGTTTGATTGACAAAGTTGGTTTTGTATGTTTGCTATGTGGTGGCTAACAGGACACTGTGTTGGTCACGAACAGAGGAAAGGTAAGGTATGCGACTGTTGTTGAATTTTTTTTAATCATTCATGGGATGTGAGCGCCGCTGGCTGGGCCAGCATTTATTACTCATCCTTAATTGCCCTTGAGAAGCTGGTGGTGAGCTGCCTTCTTGAACCGCTGCAGTCCATGTGGGGTAGGTACACCCACAGTGCTGTTAGGAAGGGAGTTCCAGGATTTTAACCCAGCGACAGTGAAGGAACGATGGTATAGTTCCAAGTCAGGATGTTGTGTGACTTGGAGGGGAACTTGCAGGTGGTGGTGTTCCCATGCATTTGCTGCCCTTGTCCTTCTAGGTGGTAGAGGTTATGGGTTTGGAAGGTGCTGTCTAAGGAGCCTTGGTGCGTTGCTGCCGTGCATCTTGTAGATGGTACACACTGCTGCCAATGTGCGTCAGTGGTGGAGGGAGTGAACGTTTGTAGATGAGGTGCCAATCAAGGGGGCTGCTTTGTCCTGGATGGTGCCGAGCTTCTTGAGTGTTGTTGGAGCTGCACCCATCCAGGCAAGTGGAGAGTATTCCATCACACTCTTGACTTGTGCCTTGTAGATGGTGGACAGGCTTTGGGGAGTCAGGAGGTGAGTTACCCGCGGCAAGATTCCTAGCCTCTGATCTGCTCTTGTAGCCACAGTATTTATATGTCTACTTTAGTTCAGTTTCTGGTCAATGGTAAGCCCTAGGATGTTGATAGTGGGGGATTCAGCGATTGTAATGCCAATGAATGTCAAGGGGAGATGGTTAGATTCTCTCTTGTTGGAGATGGTCATTGCCTGGCACTTGTGTGCCAAGAATGTTACTTGCTACTTCTAAGCCCAAGTCTGGATATTGTCCAGGTCTTGCTACATTTCCACACGGACTGCTTCAGTATCTGCGGAGTCGCGAACGATGCTGAACATTGTGCAATCATCAACGCACATCCCAACTTCTGACCTTATGATTGAAGGAAGGTCATTAATGAAGCAGCTGAAGATGGTTTGGCCTAGGACACTACTCTGAGGAACTCCTGCGGTGATGTCCTGGTGCTGAGATGATTGACCTCCAACAACTACAACCATCTTCCTTTGCGCTAGGTATGACTCCAACCAGTGGAGAGTTTTCCCCCTGATTCCCATTGACTTCAGTTTTGATCAGGCTCCTTGATGCCATACTCGGTCAAGTGCTGTCTTAGTTTAGTTATACAGCACTGAAACAGGCCCTTCGGCCCACCGAGTCTGTGCCGACCATCAACCACCCACTTATACTAATCCTACACTAATTCCATATTCCTACCACATCCCCACCTGTCCCTATATTTCCCTACCACCTACCTATACTAGGGGCAATTTATAATGGCCAATTTACCTATCAACCTGCAAGTCTTTGGCATGTGGGAGGAAACCGGAGCACCCGGAGGAAACCTACGCAGACACAGGGAGAACTTGCAAACTCCACACAGGCAGTACCCAGAATTGAACCCGGGTCGCTGGAGCTGTGAGGCTGCGGTGCTAACCACTGCGCCACTGTGCCGCCCCATCTTGATGTCAAGGGCAGTCAGTCTCACTTCACCTCACCTCTTGGGGAATTTGGATTATATTCACTGGTACTGCAGTCAGGTGGGTCATTCACAACCAGCCCAGCCAGAAAGGGGCTATGTTGGTTTCCTCCTCCCTACCTCCTCCTTCTCCGCTGCTTGCTGTATTAGTGGTATCAAGGGTTGTGCCCTCATGAAGGGGAGGTGGTGCAAATTGAAGCAGACGATGACAAATCATGAGGTGTGCTCTGGAGAGTACTGCAGGGCTCCTTCAGAGTGGTCCAGGCAGCAAATGCATTGCCTATGCAACCTAATCGTCTGCTCCATGACTTTTCGCCTGACAGCAAGGCTCTCATTACATGCATGCTGCCCACATATGAGTAGGTTGTGCATCGGAGTCATAAGCTAGGTAGTCAGCAGATAGCCCTCGTGGCTCAGTAGCCACCCTCTGGTTTCTTGTGGTGGCTGAATTACTGATAGTACGGCAGACCACCACAGCATGAAGGCATCATGACTGCTGCCAGGATACTGGGCATTGACTTGCATAATGCATTGAGTATGGTCGCACACCAGCTGCACATTGTGGGAGTGGAACACCTTCCTGTTACAGAACATCTCTGAATATCTACCACAGAACGATGTGTGTGCAATCAATGGCATCCTGCAGCATGGGGAAGCTCGCTAGCCTGGCAAAGCCACGTGCTCACTCTACCTGATTCTCTCTGGCAAGAGAGAATGAAATGTATTCTGCTTTCCTTGCATACAAAGTCTCAGTGACCTCCCTTGCAAAACAGTGGACGGCATACTGCAAAGTGTCGGAAATATCACCTCTTCCAGACCGTGAAAAAATTAATTGCCAAAGTCACCTTCACAGCCACTGTTATTGCTGTCCTCACCCTTCTCTGAGCCTGCAAGCTTGTCTGCAACAGGTGACCGATTTCAATGAGCACCTTCTTTGTGAAACAGAGACAATGCACACACTGTTCCTCACTGACGTTGAAGTCGGAGAACTGCTCCCTGAAGACCCTAGTTGGATATGGCCTTCTACTGCGGGCCCTTCTTCACCTCCTCTCCCTCCCTCTTCTAGCAACCTATACTCCTCTGCACTGCCACTAATTATTGTCCCTGGCAAGCTGCAGACCAATGAGGATGACTGGGAGCAAGTGGTCTGAGTAGAACCCTTGAAGTCAGAACCAAGGCTTTGATCCCTTGCGACACCACTCCCTGTAGACTTTACCAACTTTAAATAACAGCACAAACCACCAAACACTTCTATTAACTCAACAGCAGCCAGCAGAAATCAATCAGTAATTAATCTGAGAGAGGTTGATGATCTTTTGTAATATCGCTGGTCGTTGGGGGTGAGGGAGGGTGCGGGGTCGGGGGTCCCTCCTGCTGTTGAACGTTAGCTGGACTGTACAGGTCAAAAATGGCTACAATCAAAAACGCTGACTGATGTCATGATCGACCGACTCTGCATCCTTCGATCGCACACTCCCAGAACCTGCGCTGATGACTTAACCACATTGGTGTCTGGAGTGCTCTGCACCAGAAACATTAGCACGTGGTGCAGACACCATTTGGACCCGAAACAGTAATCATCATGGCAAAAATATGGACGCTACACATCTGAATTTTGTGGTCTATGTAACTGATGCCTGTTTTAAATTCATGTTCTTCTACCTACTCAGAGCATCTTCCAAAATATTTCACTGCAGCATTGTTCCCATTTGACGCACATGGAGATCTGCTCTTGTCACACTGTCATCACGAAAAATGATTCAAACAAAAGAGGGTAATACCTAAGTCAAATTGAAGCAGTGTAGAATACTAATAACAAGCCTCATTTACCTAGGATTGATTATAAGGTCAATCTAGCTTTAGTAAATGAAATATTTGCATTGGTAATTTTTCAAAGTGTCCTCAGGGAACTTGTGTCCCAAAGCTGAGCCCCATTTCAAAATGGTATTAATTTGAATATTATCACTTAAGACCGTGTAATTTCAATGTTCTTGGAAACCAACGTTGCTATGGAAATAAATAAATGGCACCAACCTTCCTTGCTTTGTAGCACGAAGTCCCTTGGCAAATGCTTCAGACATAGGGTCAGAGGATCAGCTTTCCACTCCTCACAGTGGAAGATGACAAATGAATGACATAAGAAACATTGGCAATTTTTAAC
This sequence comes from Heterodontus francisci, assembly GCF_036365525.1. Lineage (NCBI taxonomy): Eukaryota > Metazoa > Chordata > Chondrichthyes > Heterodontiformes > Heterodontidae > Heterodontus > Heterodontus francisci. The sequence goes on from NC_090393.1 coordinate 13,101,754, forward strand.
AGATCTAACCTACCTTTGTTTTCCTCCTGGTCTCTTGACATTTTCCCCTTCAATGCCCTGCTCCAACTCCCAACGTGCTCCCCGGATCTTAGTTTGTCCACAGGGTCTTGCGAGACCGGTTTCAGCCAGGGGGGGCCATACCTCCGCGGCAACGCCTGAGGCTCGTCGGGCCACTGCTCCTTCTCCGGCGCTTCCTTGTACCCCCTCGCGAAGGGCAGGAAGGCAAACTGCTGGAGCCCTCCGGCACCCATCGAGCCACCCAGGGGTCCGTTAGCCGTTCCGTCACCAGGATACAAGGCCCTGCCCGATATGGTGCTGTCCCCCACAAACCCTGAGTGCAGAAACACCAAGCTACCAGCCATGAGGTAAATGATTATGAAGGTGAAAAATCGGACTGGTTTCCGTCGGAAATACCGCTGAATCTTTATCACTAATCTGGCCATTCCCGACTCATAACCTTTTTAAGGACATTTGTAATTCAGGACTGCAGGTCAAAAAAAAATATTATTCCAATCAACAGCTCGATGCTTTTCCAAAAAAATACAAAGGGAGGAAGTTTTTGTAATCCACACTATGGCTGGAGTGGCCACACAATTGTTCAGTTGCAGGTTCGACTATTTCCTCCCAACTTGTGCTTCATTGGTTTCGCGTTTCCTTGCAGTACAAAAAGTAATCAAAAGAGCCTTGCAATCCCAAGGTGATTGTTCATAAGGTAGCTGTCATCGCTGCTGTGTTTGAAGAGTGAATTATGTTCCTCATTAATAAGAAAGAAGAGAGGAACCCCCTCCCCCCACCCCCACCCCCCCCCCCACCCTCCCCCCCCCCCACAACCACTCTGCTCACACCCCACACTCTTCTGTCCAGAGTGCGAGGATAATTCGATTGTCCAAGTTTCCGTCTGCTGAGACACGGTCTGGTTGAGCAGGCTGTAATCTTATATTCACGCAAGGCTGTCTTAGCAGAGTATTTTGATATCTTTTCCCCCCGATTTAAATTCTTCAGGAGGGCCCTGGGGAGTTGTGTGATGGAGGACTCATATCTGGTAAATGGAGTGTTTGATGACAGTTTGAAAGTGGATCAGCTGACACAGTTCCCAATTTGTTTTCAAATCCTGAACACAGCTTTCTTGTGAGCATCCTTTTATTCCTGATTTCTCCTTCTCCCTTCCCCCCACCCCCCAACCTCCTCCTTTGTGCAAATGGGTCTCGTTCAAATCGCCCGTCTGAGCCTCCGCTGCAGGACTGTAAGGCTGCGAGTGAGCCGCTCTTCGTCCGAAAGGCTCCGGCTCACTTTCTTCACCTGCATGGGTTCAGCCCCTGCAAAAACAGAACAGCACACAAAATAAAAACTGTAGTAAGCAGTGACCTTTGCAGAGTGAGTGAGAGCGAGAGAGAAAGAGAGAGGCAGCAATTACAGCGATAGTCAATTTATAACCTGAAGATGAAATTAACTTTATGGATCCAAGAGCCAGTTTTCTAGTCATTAACAAATTTGCAAAATGTCAGCTGTACCAGTAAAAATACTGCCAGTCATTTTTAAATTTGAATTATTCTCTCGCACTTGAAGCTGTGGCATTCCAAGAAGGTTTTTTTTTTATCTCTACCATTCCAATCATTTATAAACAGCCCAAACTCCTGCCCTTTTTAATAAAAACAGGAAATGCTTAGCGGTTCTGGGAGCATCAGTGGCGAGAGAAACAGAGTTAATGTTTCTGGTCGATGACCTTTCATCAGAAACCTAATCTTTTTAAGTTCGTTTGATAGGTTAGACAGTAAATGCATTACCCTGAGTTATAAATTGAGAAGGACCCAGGGTGGATTCCCAATCTGGGTGAGTTAATTAGCCACTGGCAGGGAGTTTGCAGTCATTGTCCTGTGCCTCTTTGAGCCAGTTACTGGGAATAGGTTTCCCGCTCCTGTTCGCTACTGGAAAGACAGTGCTTATGGACATTAAATGAGGACAAGATTTGGGTGCATTCCTTTTCAAGCACACGGAAACTCTACCTATATGGATGTCTGATGTAGCTTGGTTTTGTTATTCTTAAACATGGTGCTGAGTTTCACTATGCATCAAGACACTCAGCTGACTCCAATAAAACTGTATCATATCTCCTGAGATGCATAGACAAGACACAAAAACTTCTGAGTAAACTTACATTTCTTTTTGAACTTCCCCACCCTATTCCCTTGTGGGGAATGAAAGGAAAACTCGACAACTGGATATTATTTAACCTTGACTGGTGGCTTTCCAGAGATGACGTTCATTGCATTCCAGGGACTATTTGTTTGTCGTTGTCTGTCTTTGCCATGATGTCAAATTTCTTTCATGTCATTAGAAAGCCTGGCAGCCTGGTAGTTTTGTTTGTTTTTGCATTGATCTATTGGGTAGGAACAGGAATAGCCCATTCAGCCTCTCGAGCCTGTTCCACCATTCAGTTAGATCATGGCCAATCTGTATCTCAACTCCAATGACCTGTCTTTGCTTCATAAACCCCAAAACCCTTACCTAACAAAAATCTATCAATCTCAGTTTTGAAATGATCATTTGGCAACATCAACAGATTTTAGTGGGGGGAGGGGGAAGAATTCCAGATTTGCACTACACATTGTGCGAAGAAGTGTTTCCAGACATCACATTGAGCTCAATCTGTCACAGTTTTGCTCACGCACTTAATCGATCAATGTCCCTTTGCAATTTGCTGCTCCCATCTGCACTGCGTACTGTGCCACTTAATTTATTGTCGAGCTATTGGGCAAATATTCAGCAAACTGTCCATTTCATGGATAGAAGAAATGAGTCATTGAAAAGACATCATTGTTTTCAAATCCACCCATGACCTTGCTCCTCACTGTCTTTGTAACCTCATAACCCTCCACGATATCTGTGCTCCTTCAGTTGTAGCCTCTTGTGCAGCCCTGCCTTCAGCTGTCTATGCCCTAAGCTCTGGACTTCTCTCCCTAAACCCTTCTGACTCTCTAACTCGCTTTCCTCTTTTAAGACGCTTCTAAAAAACTACCTCTGACAAAACTTTTGGTCACCTGCCCTAATATCTTCTTATGTGGCTTAGCATTTGATAATGCTGCTGTAGAGCACCTTGAGATGTTTTACTACAATAAAGGTACTATATAAATGCATATTGTTGACGTGGTACAATGATAAAATTAGACAATTAGCTAGAACAGAATACAACCAAAGTTTGTTTCCCATTGCATCTAGTTAGATACTTCCTCCATGAATGACTATCAGAATTATGTATCACGACCAATGTCATTTAACAGATGAAAGAGCATTATCCAACAGCAGGAGTGGATGCAAGAGGTTACCTTTGATGCATTGCTGAGGAAAGTTCAAAGGGCACCTATTAGTAGAACCCAATCAGTTGAGCTGTAAACAAGAACTGTGTCTGTTGTGTAAGAAGTCTTGCTTCTTTCAGAGTCTTCAATAATTTATGGGAAGACCACTGGAAAATTCCATTAATACTAATGTACATTTGGTTATGAATCACACGTAAGGGAGTTCAACGAAGTGGAAGGTCTTTGCATAACAGCTAGCTCCAAGCAAAACCCTGCAGCTTGACTGTAATTCATTTTAATTTCTCAGCTACACTACAGTTTGCACAGATATCCTGCAGACACTGTTCAATAGCCAATCTCCAACAAGACTAGAAATTGAATAATGTAGCCAGGGCAGGTTATTCTCCAATTTGAAGAATAAAGTGACTCCAGAGTCTCACCTTTAGTTACCAGCTTCCCCCAATGGCAGTGGAGGAGGTGTGGGCTGGTGCTTGGCGGAGGTGGTGGGCGGGGAGGGGGAGGTGAGAATCTGCACCCCTGGGGTTTATCTGTCCTTTTTCTATGTTCCTAAACTCTGGGAAAATTCTCTTTGTCAGATTTGCCATGTTTCCCTATTTCTCTGCTGTAACCATTTACACCTCCTTTGGGCCCATCCTTTGTTTCTACACCTTTCTTATTTCCTTCTGCCTTGCACCACCATCCCTTTTGTCATTTCATCTCTCCTGCCCTCCACCCTATCACCAACGTCCCTGGCTCTGCACTTGAATAAAAGCTGTTTATCGCTAACATCTTCCAGTTCTGATAAAAGGTTCATCGACCTGAAACTTTAACTCGGTTCCTCTCTCCACAAGTGCTGACTGACCTGCAGGGTGTTTTCCAGTATTTGCTGTTTCATCTGCAATCTCAACCAGGGAAATTTCCAATCAATATTCAAAATGGCAGTGTAGTTTTGGGAATTAACCCTCCCTCGGCTGAATTTCACCATGCAGCAATATAACATAAAATGAAAAAGAAATTCCTTCGAGGCCAAATATGTAAAAATATCAAAATGCTGCACCCATTATGGTGTTTCAGAACTCTCCTAATCCAGTTCTCATGATACAGCAGCATTCCCGATTTACTACCAAAGCAAAATACTGCAGATGCTGGGAACCTGAAATAAAGGGGTGAATTTTATGCTCTCCCCCATGGTGGGTTTGGAATCTGGGAGCGCATAAAATCGGATGGGATGATGGCAGGGATCATTCCCGCCTCTGTCCTGCTTCCACCACAATTTAGTCCGGGCGGGAAAGCCTGTGAATGGCCTTCCTGCCCCGGCATGAAAAACCGTGCAGCCTTCTTCCCTGCTCTGGATGAGATGTGGGGTGGGGAGGGGGCTCCCTCATTAAAAGGCACTTAGTGCCAGAACGAGGGACCCAGCATCGGGAAGAGGGGGGCCTGCTGAGAGCCACCCCGCTGCCTTTACTAGTGAACCCCCCTACACTCCCCTCCCCTGCGAGACCGCTCCTGCACTGATCAACCTGTGGCCTGGGTCCAGTGCCACTCCTGGGCTTCTGGTAGGTGCTCCACTGCGGTATCCACCGCCTCCGCAATGGCGCTGCTCAGTGGAAGAGCTGCCGGCCTCTGATTGGCCAGCAACTCTCAAGGGCGGGACTTCTGGCAATGTGCTCCTTGATCCTGTGGAAGACCCACCGCTGTCCACGCAAGTGTCTGATTGGCACTAGATTCGGTGGGCCTTCTGGAGAAGAGGCAACACCAGGATCTCAGCATCAATTTTTACGGATGCTGAGACCCCCATTGCAAGCACAAAATCCCGGCCAAAAACTCAGCAGGTCATTGACCTGAAACGTTGGCCTGGATTTTATTCTGGCAGCAATCAGAGACTGGCAGCTCTTCCACTGAGCAGCGCCACTGTGGAGACAGTGGCTGCTGCCGGAGAAGCAACCACCGGAGACCCAGGAGCAGTGCTGGACCCAGGCCACAGGTAGATCAGGGCGGGAGGGCTCTCGTGGGGTGGGGGTCACGGGGGAGGGGTTATAGAGGGGTCGCTAGCAAGGGCGGGGGTTGGATCTTAGCAGGCACTCTCTTTCCTGATGGCGGGTCCCTCATTCAGACACTAAGGGACTTTTACCGAGGGACCCCGCCCCCCATGCCCCCCTGCGCCCCTCCCCCCCCCACGTCCCTCACCCCGGAGCCTGGAAGAAGCTGCACGGTTTTTCATGCTGTGCTACCAGTGCCGTCCACCGCATGGCTAATTGCAGCGGTGGCGAGATGAGACCCTTAATTGAGGATTAATTGCCCAGTTGAGGGCCTGAATTGACGGTAGGGTGGGGAGGCCGTTCACCTGCCTTCCTACCCGGACTTAATTTTGGTGGAGGCAGGATTGTGGTGGTAACACCCCCACCCCTCCCCCACCACCATCCCACCTGATTTTATGCTTTCCCCGCCTCCAAACCCATCACAGAGGAGAGCATAAGATTCCTCCCGTTAACTGTTTCTCTCTCCACAGATGCTGCCCTGACCTGCTGAGTATTTTCGGCATTTTCTAATTTTTTTTTAAGTTTCAGATTCCCAGCGACCACAGTATTTTGTTTTTATGTTGGTGTTTAATTCATTGTCACTTCCCTTCCAGGAATGCACAACTGGAAGAAGTCCTGCTTTTCTCTCTGATGGGACATCTATAAATTTTCCAGTTCTGATGAAAGGTCATCGACCTGAAACGTTGGTCAGGAATTTCCCTGCCAGTTTCAGGCTCAAATGTGGGTCAGAAGCCCACAGTGTGTGGGAACCAGTCACTCATTGTGATGCTCCCTGGGGCAGCCAATTAATGGGCGGACTCGCCATCCAATTCAGGACAGTGGGCAGGCTCTTGAAGCTGGAGGGCCAATCAGAGGCCCTCCAGTTGAAAAGAGCAGTAGGTTGCAAAGGAAGGTAAGTAAGAGAGAGGGTGCTTCAAAATGGAGGTGCAACCTTTTAAAATTTAAACTAAAAAAGTGGCTTTTGCAGCCAGGCCACCTACTGTGGGGCGGTGAGAAGAGGCGGAGGAGGCCTCTAAGCTTGCCTGGAGTGCTGTTCCCCTCAACTGCTGCTGGGAGGCCATCTCCAGTCAGTTAAACTGGCCCCCACCACCTGCAGGGACCTGAAAGCCAACTGGAAAATCCTAGTCGGTCTCCTTTAATTGGTCTTAAGCGGCCCTTAATTACCTGGATCAGCTACCCGTCACATGCGGGCAGGTATCTCTACTGACCACGGCCCTATCCCGCCTCCGAATAATGACCCAGGTGACCCAGGGGCAGGATGGAGCCGGGGACTCGGCACGCAGGCCAGCGGTGCTATTTTTAGCATCTGTCCATCTCCGGTCCCAGCCCCGACGGGGGCTAGAAATCCAGCCCAATAACTCAGTTTCTCTCTCCACAGACAATGCCTGAGCTGCTGAGCATTTCCAGCATTTTCTGTTTCTATTCCCCATTTGTTAATTCAGCTCTCCCACCATCAGTTTTGAGCTCAGCCGGCAGCACAAATGTTGTTATAAGTATTCACTGTTGAAACAAAAAATATTTAAAGCGTATAAGCAGGGGAGCAGAGTGTTTGGCTGTGGTAATCTTCATTAAAAAAGAATCATTCAACAGACGTGTTCTGAAAGTGCTTAACTGAACATGGCTTAGCAAAACTGGTGTATAATCATTGATATTAAAGGCTTTTTATTCATTGATGACCCATCAAGCTTAATCCTTACACAATCTGCTCAATCATGAACTCAATCAATCCATTTCTTGCTCCTTAGGAAAAGTTGTATTAAGTTTCCTCCTACCACTTGCATCATGTCAAGGAGAATGCTTCTTTAATTTTACATTCCAAGTTATTCATCCTTTGTTAGCTTGATCTTACAGCAGTTTCAGGTTTCCTCATTTTCCGAAGGCTGAGGGGTAACCTAATATAAGGGATCGCAGGCGGCCCTTCTTTACTCAGAGAGAGGTGAGAATGTGGAACTCGCTACCACAGGGAGTGGTTGAAACAAATGGTACAGATGCTTTTAAGGTGAAGCTGGATAAACACATGAGGGAGAGCGGAATAGAAGGATATGTTGATGGGGTTAGATGATGTAGGGTGGGGAGAAGACTCATGTATAGGCATAAACATTGGCATAGACTAGATGGGCCAAATGGCCTGTTTCTATACAGTAAATTCTATGAAATATTCCACATACCATTCAATCATCTCTATCTGTACTTATCCTTAATCCTGTTTCTTACCAGATATTATGAATTAGGAAATAAGTGAATAGAAATTTAAAGAAAATGTGACATAAATAACAAAATGGCTTTGTATGAAGTAAACACATGAACACAGAGTTTGAAACTTTGTGTAATGGATGGAATTTCATTGCTAGGAAGGCATCACTGTAGACTTAGACACTCTGTATGCATAATGCATCCTTCAGAAACTGCTTCAGAATTTTGCAAAGTCAGGTATCTGGACACAAAACGGGGAAAAAAAAAATCAATTGTTATAGGATCGTCACTCAAGCAAGAGACATCAAAGTCTTTTAAAAACTATGGAAAAATGTTGGCACATATAATCAATTAGAGATTTTTCAAGGTTATTCCCTAATTGAGATGCTGAGGAGAATTCATGATTGAGGGTGTTTTGAGTAATTTGAATAAGTGCAATGTGTGTGAATGGTGGTTCTTCAGTGCTGGTCACTATGGACTGAAGATTTATTTTTGAAGACCAAGCAGAAAATTCATTTGGCTCGAGATCCATTCCCTTCACCACTCCAACACAAAGACAATATAGGTACACCATCCTCATTATTCTGTGAGCAAATATAACAATAACCTGCATTTATATAGCACCTTTAGCAATGTAAAACGTCCCAAGGCACTTCACAGGAATGTAATCAGACAAAAAATATATAATTCTCTTATGGGTATGAATGCCATCTCTTGGCAAGAACAAAATGGGATAGGAAGCTGGATAGTGGAATACAGAGCACCTGGGCCTCGGTTTCACTGCAATAACCTTTTAAAACCTGGACTTTTGGTACCTTGATGTACATCAGAGAAATTTTTGGAAACACATTTAAAATGGTGTACCTTGTTCAAATCCGAATGGATGTCAATCTTAATATTCTAACACAAGCGTCAATTGGAAATACTGGTTAAGGACTGGAATGTAATGCTGACCTCATTGAACAATTGCCAAGATCACCAGCAAGAATAAAATGGATGTCTCATCACCACTGAACCAACGAACAGATTATGGAGGGGAATTTTAACCCTGAAATCAATGGGATGAGAATCCAACAGCTTCTATAATGAGCAGCAAACTTGCTTTGCAAGATTATTGCCCAGGCAGTGAAAATAAAAACTCCCCCCACCACCCCATGAAGTTCATTCACAATTCTTATTATGTCTTTACTTACAATGAGTGTAGAAACAGTCACACCACACAAGTGCCAGGCAATGACAATCTCCAACAAGAGAGAGTCGAACCATCTCCCCTTGATATTTAATGACATTACCATCATTGAAATCCCCATCATCAACATCCTGGGGGGTCACCATTGACCAGAAACTTAACTGAACCAGCCATGTCAATACTGTGGCTACAAGAGCAGGTCAGCGGCTGGATATTCTGCAGCATCTCTTAATTCCCGCAAACCTTTTCACCATCTACGAGGCACAAGTCAGGAGTGTAATGGAATACTCTCCACTTGCCTGAATGACTGCAGCTCCAACAACATGCAAAAAGCTCAACACCATTCGGGACAAAGCAGCCCACTTAACTGGCACCCCAACCACAACCTGGAACATTCACTCCCTCCACTACTGACACACAGTGGCAGCAGTGTGTACCATATACAAGAAGCACTGCAGCAACGCACCAAGGCTTGCTTGACAGCATTTACTAAACCCACAACCTCTACTACATAGAATAACAAAGACAGCAGGTGTATTGGAACGCCACCAGCTGCAAGTTCCCCTCCAGGTCACTTACCATCCTGACTTGGAAATATATTGCCGTTCCTTCATCAGCACTGGATCAAAATCCTGGAATTCCATCCTTAACAGTGCGTGTACCTGCACCACACGGACTGCAGAGGTTCAAGAAGGCATCTCACAACCACCTTCTCAAGGGCAATTAGAGAAGGGCAATTAGAGAAGGGCAATAAATGCTGGCCTTGCCAGCAACACCCACATCCTGTGAATGATTTTTTAAAAATAAACCATTCAGCCCTGAGCCTGTTTCACCATTCAATTAGATCATGGCTGATCTCTACCACAACTCCACTTACCTGCCTTTGCTCCATATACCTTGATGCCATTGCCAAAAATAGTCTATTGATCTCAAGCTTAAAAATTTCAATTGACCCAGCACCTAAAGCTTCTTCTACTCACCACCCCTGCAGTGTACATTGGCAGCAAACTCTTGAGAGGCTCCAACTGGTAGTGTAGAGCACCAATGTAGGTAGTTTTCCAGGTCACAGTCACCTGAACCTCCAGTGTAAATGCCAAGTGCCCAATTGCTGAAGGTCGGCCTGAAAACGACTTCCAATAGCACCTGACCCCGTCTCTGCAGGTGTTCTACCATTGAATTACTTCTGCTGCCACTGCCAGATTATAGATCTTCCCCAACAAGCAGAGCAGGTACTGGCACCAATTAAATAATCACAAACAGCAATTGTCAAAACATGGTGCATGTGCAGTTGTTTTGAATCCACTTTACAATATATATGGGACGGTTTCTATGCCAACATGATTGAACACTGGGATTTGTGAAGCAGGCTACCTGAGTTCCTGCTAAGAATTCTAGTTAAATGGCATCACTGAGGAATGAATGACTGACTGAATGAATGATCTTGCATTTATTTAGCACCTTTCACAACCTCAGGATGTCCCAAATCACCTTACAGCTGATGCAGTACTTTTTTGAAGTGTAGTCACTGTTGTGATGTAGGAAAAGCAGCCAATTTACACACAGCAAGATCCCACAAATGGCAATGTGGCAATGACCAGATAATCAGAGGACTCACAAAGTTATGTAAAACCCTCATTGTATTGCACACAATGATATGATAGTGAGTTGCTTTCATTGATCTCACCAAAGCCTTTGACCTCGTCAGCAGACGTGGTCTCTTCAGACTACTAGAAAAGATCAGATGTCCACCAAAGCTATGAAGTATCATCACCTCATTCCATGACAATATCAAAGGCACAATTCAGCAAAGCAGCGCCTCATCAGACCCCTTTCCTATCCTGAGTGGCGTGAAACAGGGCAGTGTTCTCGCACCTACACTGTTTGGGATTTTCTTCTCCCTGCTGCTCTCAGATGCGTTTAAGTCTTCAGAAGAAGGAATTTTCCTCCACACAAGATCAGGTGGCAGGTTGTTCAACCTTGCCCGTCTACCAGCGAAGACCAAAGTACGGAAAGTCCTCATCAGGGAACTCCTCTTTGCTGACGATGCTGCATTAACATCTCACACAGAAGAGTGCCTGCAGAGACTCATTGACAGGTTTGCGGCTGCCTGCAATGAATTTGGCCTAACCATCAGCCTCAAGAAAACGAACATCATGGGACAGGACGCCAGAAATCTTCCATCCATCAATATTGGCGACCACGCTCTGGAAGTGGTTCAAGAGTTCACCTACCTAGGCTCAACTATCACCAGTAACCTGTCTCTCGATGCAGAATTCAACAAGCGCATGGGAAAGGCTTCCTCTGCTATGTCCAGACTGGCCAAGAGAGTGTGGGAAAATGGCGCACTGACACAGAACACAAAAGTCCAAGTGTATCAAGCCTGTGTCCTCAGTACCTTGCTCTACGGCAGTGAGGCCTGGACAACGTATGTCAGCCAAGAGCGACGTCTCAATTCATTCCATCTTCGCTGCCTCCGGAGAATACTTGGCATCAGGTGGCAGGACAGTATCTCCAACACAGAAGTCTTCGAGGCGGCCAACATCCCCAACATATACACCCTACTAAGCCAGCAGTGCTTGAGATGGCTTGGCCATGTGAGCCGCATGGAAGATGGCAGGATCCCCAAGGACACATTGTACAACGAGCTCATCACTGGTATCAGACCCACCGGCCATCCATGTCTCCGCTTTAAAGATGTCTGCAAACGTGACATGAAGTCCTGTGACGTTGCTCACAAGTTGTGGGAGTCAGTTGCCAGCGATCGCCAGAGCTGGCGAGCAACCATAAAGGCGGGGCTAAAGTGTGGCGAGTCGAAGAGACTTTGCAGTTGGCAGGAAAAAAGACAGAAGCGCATGGGGAGAGCCAACTGTGGAACAGCCCCGACAACCAATTTTATCTGCAGCACCTGTGGAAGAGTCTGTCACTCTAGAATTGGCCTTTATAGCCACTCCAGGCGCTGCTTCACAAACCACTGACCACCTCCAGGCGCTTACCCATTGTCTCTCGAGACAAGGAGGCCAAAGAGAAGAGGGTGCTTGAAAGCTTTTGGCCAGAATTTTTACATTGCAATTAGCAGGTGGGACAAATTGTAAAAAGAGTTTTAAAAGTGAACAACTTCTATTTAAAGATACAAAAGCTCCAGTTTGATGATAGTTGCATTGGCAAAAGCAGCACTCATTGTGGAAACTCCCAATGTCCTGAGTCCCCAAATTATAGAGTTAGCCGCATAAAAATGAAATATATAAATATTGGAGGGACTGAACCTGGCACAGAAGGGAGCCAGCAACTGAATCGTTCCACAATTTAAACACTGGAACTGACATGGGAACAGAATGCCAACTTTCCACTCAAACCAAAGCATTACCACCCCCACAGAGAGAAAACATAAAAGCAGGCTCAAAGTGTCACATAAAAACAGAACAAAACAGCACAGGAATTGAAAGGAGAGAGAATTGGAGATTTTATGAAAGAATAAAACATAGATACTGGCACAGCTTCAATTTGCATATCTAAGCTGATTCCACTATTTATAAAATGAATGGGAAAAAAATCTAACTACATCGTTGATGCTAGGGTGGTCTAGCAAACTGGCAAAAGAAAGATTACACTTCAGCCCACGTGCGATATGCTTCTTCTGCATCTCCAATGTACATTTTCTCAACTCTATTTAACCTATGCTTCTTCAGCCATTGTTCATTTGACCTTTCCTCTTATTTCTCCAATGTGACAAAAACATTGTTCCACGCCATCTTCTTCTTTCTTTAACCTCATTGCATTGAAGTCCCGGTCTAATTCATTCTTACTCAGGGCGTCGAAACTATGGAATCCCTTACAGAAGTCCCACCTTCCTTCTTTCCATCCTCTGTAACCCTTCCCTTTAAAAGTCAAGCTTGTTGTCACCTCATCGCTATGTCCTTCTTTAACTCATTGGCCCAGAGTTTGCTGCATCAAGGCGAATGGTGACCTGCAGCATGGAATGAGCACAGCAGTGAATCGGAAGTGATATAGCCACTAACCACCTTACTTCCTGTCACTTGGTGAACGAATCAAATTTTCGAACTTTTGATAGACTCATAGAAACTTTTGTTAAAAAAAGGTCACGAATTAGAGTTTTTTATTTACATGTTAAGGACATGAAGGACTTTGGGAAAAAAAAGTTCAGAGAACCAGAGCCATGAGTGATAACTTGTTCTCTGTCCTGAGGTACTAGTAGGGTTGTAAGGGGTCATCAATAACCCCAGGACCCCAGGTGGGAGCTTGCTGTGCACAAATTGACTGCCGCATTTCCGCATTACAACAGTGACTACACTTCAAAGAAGTACCTCATTGGTTGTTGAAATGGTCACTTTGTTTTCGTGAAATATATCAGGGTTTCCCCAAGTGGGTGTTTGCAGGCAGTGATTGGCGGAGAATATGTGGCCCTTGTCACCTGTGGAAGACTGTTGTGGGTCAATCAGTTACTTACTTTGTTTTCACGGCTGTAATACATTACTCAGGCTAGAATGGTCTTACGGCCTGATGCAAGTGGCAGGTATGACGAAAATAAAGCTCTCCTCAGTCACTGAATATTGCTGCCCACTGACATAGCGATGGAGGGATTATTTAAAATGGGTCCCCTGGTGCACTTCCATCCTCATACTCCTTTTACAGAGCTTCTCAAACAGGTGGAATTTTAACTTCCCTAAAGTTCACTTCTCTTGGTCTTCACAGTGTTCAGATCAGTCAAGAGTTACCCACTTTCAGGAAAACAAAGGCAAGGAATTTGTAAAGTTTAGTAACAAACATTCTCTGACCAGAATCTTTACTTTGGTACTTGTCAATTGAATAGGTTCTAACAACATTAAGAAATGGGAGCAAGCGAGGGCCTTACAGCCCCTTGTGCCTGCTCTGCCATTCAGTAAGATCATGGATGATCTTTAGCTCCACTTTCCCACCCTATCCCCATAGTCTTTGATTTCGTTTAGTGTCCAAAAATCTATTGATCTCAGTCTTGAATATATACAATGGCTGAGAATCCAGCCCTCTGGGGTAGAGAATTCCAGAGATTCACAACCCTCTGAGTGAAGAAATTTCTCCTCATCTCCGTCCTAAATGGCCGATCCCTTATCCTGAGACTATGACCCCTAGTTCTAGACTCTCCATCCAGAGGAGATAGCTCTCAGTATCTTCCCTGTCAGGCCCTCTAAGAATTTTATACAACTCAATGAGACCATCTTTCATTCTTCTAAACTCCAGAGAATATAGGCCCATTGTACTCAATCTCTCCTCATAGGACAACCCTGTCATCCAAGAATCAATCTAGTGAACATTTAGTGCACTCCCTCTAAGGCGAGTATATCCTTCCTTAGATAAGGAGACCAAAACTGTATACAGTACTCCAGGTGTGGTCTCAGCCTGTACAATTGCAGCAAGTCTTCCTTCATCAGACTCCAGCTCCTTTTCAATAAAGGCCAACATACTATTTGCCTTCCTAATCGCTTGTTTTACCTGTATTTGCTTTCTTGTATTGTTTGAATGTTAAACTGTTACATATATCTTAATAATAATGTTTGTGTTGTTTTTTTCTCTGTCCATTTCCGTCTCTCTTTCCTGATTTCTTGATATTCGCGTTCAATTTCAGGCCTGTCTATAGATAGCAGCATCTGCCACAATGAACATTAAAGTGCAGTTTGCCTATTAAGCAAGTGGGGGAGCTAAGACCAATTGTTCCAGCAACAACAACAATTGTATTTATATAACACCTTTAAGATAGTTAGAAACACCCCAGAGGTTTGACAGGAGTGCTATCAGGCAAAGCGTGATACTAAGCTACAAAAAGAGATATTAGAACAGGTGACCAAAAGCTTGGTCAAAGAGTTAAGTTTTAAGGAATGACTTAAAGAGGTAGGGAGGCAGAGAGGATTACGGAGGGAATTCCAGAGCTTAGGGCATAGTCAGCTGAAGGCACGACCGCTAATGGTACAGGGATGAAAACTGGAGATGCGCATGAGGCCGGAATTGGAGGATTGCAGAGATCTCAGAGGGCTGTAGATCTGGAGGAGGTAACAGAGATACAGAGGGTTAAGCCATGAAGGGATTTGAACACACACACGAAGGATTCTGAGATTCTGGTGAACAAGTCTCCATTAAAGTCAACTCAGTGCCGGTGACTGGGGGACACATTCAGTTGAAACACGACCCTTTGGAACACAACAGAAAATCTAGCCCTGGTAGAGAAATGAAAGTCTTAGGTTCTTAGTTGAACCTTCTCCTGGCTTTAAGGTTATTAACCAATGTTCCCTCTAAGATGTGCGGCCAATCAGGAATGGGCTGCGTTGGGGACAAACAAAATGCACACAAGCAGCAGTCCCTTTAAGATGTGCACATGCATGGCCAAGTAGCAATCTTAAAGCAGCCATGCAGTGCAAACAAACAGGCTGTGCACAGCAAAGGGCAATTGAGGGAACATTGGTATCACCCGATGTTGAGTAAAAGCAATCTCAGTTGGTATAAGCCACATAAGCTTTCAGTAACTTGCCACTGTTTATCTATAACCTTTCAGCTACACATGGAGATGGCTGGAGATAGAAATGAAAATGGCGTAAGGGTGGATCAGAAAGTGTTCTTCTGGATAAGGGATTCAGATGAATTGTCGCTTAAGAATAGATTGAGTTTTACACACCTGCTTGGTGTTCTACTTGACCTGACAGTGCTTGACATACAAAGTGGAACAATGTTCTATTCCATCACCACTGACATCCTTCACTTTAACATCAATGTTAACAGGACAGGTTCAACAGGCTGAAGGGCCTACTCCTATTCCTATATTCATTAGTTTTGTCACAAGCATCAGCTGTCTGGGACTGCACATTTTAGCGCAATTTATGGAAAGAACCAGTTGCAACCAATTACTGCAAGGGAGTGCCATTTTGTTCTCATTTATGCAAAGCATTTTGGGTAGGATGGCACCATTGTGGCCAATGTGTGTGGGTGTGCTTATCAAAATAAAGTCATCCTTCTATGAAGCTTTGGCTGATAAATGGTAATTTTTATAAAAGTGTGCCAAAGTCAATGAAATCAGAACCTGAATGTCATGAGCTGGGAATTTTGGCACCTATTTCCACACCTTTCATGTATTCTGATGGTCAACCTCAACACCCCCACCCCTTCACCCACCCCGCTCCCCTTCCGAGACAGCAGCGGATTCAATTCTTTAAATGCTTTCCAACTTGGACCATTCTCCATTGGCCCCACAAAGGCGCATGACCCTGCTCCATTTCTTTCACCGCCCTGAACAGTTTTTTTGTAACGTGACCTTACCCAGAGAGTGATTAGATGTGGAAATTGTTATCACAAGGAGCAGTTGAGGCAAATAGCATAGATGCATTTAGGGGGAAGCTAGATAAACACATGAGGGAGAATGGAATAGAGGGATATGTTGATAGGGTGAGATGATGTAAGGTGTGGGGCATAAATGCCAGCATGGACCAGTTGGGCCGAATGGCCTGTTTCCGTTTGTAAAATTCGATGTAATAAGCTGGCTATAGGGTTGTCATCTTTCCCAGAATTCACTGTTGGACTGGAGTAAACAATACAGCTGAGTAAAACAGTACTGTGATGTTATTCTTCCATACACCAGTTCCAATATATAATGTCCAAGATAGTTATGTAATTTAAACGAATATTTCAAACTGCCAGCTCAAATTTTCAAAGTAGGACTTACTGGTTATATTTAGTTGTGTGTGTTTAATGCGATATCAATAAACACAGAACTTGGTTGGGGCAGGAGACTCCCAGGAGGGCAGCAGAAACGCTTTGGAGACGTCCTCAACGCATCGCTGAAGAGATCAAACATCCCTGTCGACTCGTGGGAGTCCCTGGCTCGTGACCATCCTAGATGGAGAAAGCTCATTCGGGAAGGCATCGTACACCTCGAGGGACTTCGTCGGGAACATGCGGAGGTGAAGCGGAGGCGTCGGAGGAAGCGCACAAACCTCCGAACTACTCATCTACCTGACCCTTCAAACACCGTCTGCCCCTCATGTGGCAGAGTCTGCAGATCACACATTGGACTTATCAGCCATCTCAGAACCCATTGAACTGGAGTGGAAGCAATTCACCCTCGATTCCGAGGGACTGCCTAAGAAGAAGATTATTAAATGTACTTTCAGCTTTTCTAATGTCACAGTGTGGGGAACGGCTCTTTCTGATAGAATGCAGAGTCACACAGTTCAGGGATGTCCCTTTTTGATCTGTGCTCAGTTAGTGGGAGGATGGAGAACAGTGTTGAAAATAGAGAGGAGGGAAAGGAAAAAATCAGCCAGGGTTCTTGCTCTTCACTGCTATGCTGATCTCTGCTGGAAAGTACAGCGGTCAGTTAAGGATTGAGTTTGGCACCTCACTCACACATGAATAATGCCACTTGAGAAAGGTGCCAGTGAGTTGTTGGCACACATAGGAACAGCAGTAGGCCATTCAGTCCCTCAAGCCTATTCCACCATTCAATTAGATAGATCATGGGCTGATCTGTGTTTTAACTCCATTTACCCACCTTGGCTCGATAATCCTTAATACTTTTGTAACGACAATCTCAGTTTTGATATTTTCAATTAACCCTTCCCCAGCCTCAACAGCTTTTTGGCGAGACTTTCAGATTTCCACCACCATTTGTGTCATTAAGGGACCTGAACTGCCTTGCTTTAATTTTAAGGTTATGTCCCCTTGTTCTGGACTTCCCCACCAGAGGAAATAGTTTACTCCTTTCTACCCTAACAATTCCTTTGATCATTTTGAACACTTCAATTAAATCTCACCTCTTCTACACTCATGGGATTATAATGTCTAGGAAAGAAGACGTGAAACAAAAACTAGACAGTAAAAGTTACCTTTAAAACATTTCATCACCTGCAGCTCATCCCACAATTTGTTCAACCTTGCCCAAATAGCCCCCGTTAAAAGGATCCTGGATGAGGTGCAAGACTGTGCAATCAGAAACGGGGGAAGAAATTGCAAAGAACTAATTCATGCAAATTTTGTTTGAAGATGTCCATTCAGCCACTGCAAGGCAAGGCTAATTGCAATACCTGCTGCAGGTACAATCCTCAGTCATGTACCGCACAATGTACATGGATTTCAACATATGGGCAAGTTGGCAGATTGCTAATCACTAGTGAGCAGACTTTAATGAGATTTGAGACGGCAGTCTGGAGTTTTACTTTAAATTATGGATTAGTGTTTCTAAAATAAATTCCAGAGATTAAAACAAGGATAATGTTATTCTTGTTGTGGGCTCCTTTCAAAAACTGGACTGCACTGACTCTGAAACAGTACACCGTAATTGTTAATAATGCACTAATAATATTAAAACTGCAGTGTTTCATTACAATTAAATTAAAAACGTAGTTGAGTTCATGGGGAGCGATGGCTACTTATCCCTTCCACTGTGCTTTGACTTCATAATTTCTGCTCATTTGTGATTTGGAGGATGGATAATAATGACAATAATAAAAATTATATAAAGCTTAACATAGAAAAATATACCAAGGGGCTTCACAGAGGCACGAGGAAAAATGGATACTGAGCCTAAGGAGGAATCAGGAGAGGTGACCGACATTTCGATCAAAGATATTTTCAGTTATTCTCCATCTTATCACCACCTTCCCTTTTGTTCCCTTTTGCTCCACCCCCACTTTATTTGCTTAAAACCTGTTACATTTCTAACCTTTGCCAGTTTTGATGAAAGGTCACTGACCTGAAACGTTAACTTTGCTTCCCTCTCCACAGATGCTGTCAGACTTGCTGAGTATTTCCAGCACTTTTTGTTTTTATTTCAGATTTCCAGGGGAGACAGTGGCGTAGTGGTATTGTCACGAAACCAGTAATCCTGACCACAACCCCCCCCCACCCCTCCAAGTTAATGCTCTGGGG
This sequence comes from Heterodontus francisci, assembly GCF_036365525.1. Classification (NCBI taxonomy): domain Eukaryota; kingdom Metazoa; phylum Chordata; class Chondrichthyes; order Heterodontiformes; family Heterodontidae; genus Heterodontus; species Heterodontus francisci. Next base: position 13,120,374 of record NC_090393.1, read on the forward strand.
TTATAAGTTCAAATCCCACCATGGCAGAAGATGAAATTTAAACTCATTAATAAAAAACGTCTGGAATTAAAAGCTTGTCTAATGGTGACCATAAAACCATTGTCAATTGTTGTAAAAACCCATCTGGTTTACTAATGTCCTTCAAGAAAGGAAATCTGCCATCCTCACCTGGTCTGGCCTACATATGACTCCAGACCCACAGCAATGTGATTGGCTCTTAAATGCCCTCTGAAATGGCTGAGTAAGTTCAAGGGCAAGTAGGGATGGGCAACAAATGCTGGCCTTGCCAGTGATGCCCATATCCCATTAATGAATTGAAAAAAATCTGCAGTATTTTGCTTTTATTGTTATTATCTTGATCAAAGAGGTAGATTTTAAGGAGGGTCTTAAAGAGGGTCTTAATTCTCGCTGTAAACTGTCTGCAAGTCAAAGTCAGGGTTTACTTCAGAAAATGCTGCTCACCCTCAGATCAGTCAACATCTGTGGAGAAAATAACCACAAACATCTCAGATCTAGTTCCCGTTTGTCATCTGGTTTCTCCACAGATGCTGACAGATGTGCCAAGCGTTTCCAGCATTTAAAAAAAAAATTGTTTCAGATTTTCCAGCGTCTTTTTTTTGCTTAGCTTTTTGTGAAAAGGTTAAAATTCAATCGAGCTTTTTAATTTCCAAGAGATTCTGAGTTCTGGAAAAGAGAAGGCTGAAGGGTGACCCAATAGAGATCTTTAAAATTATGAAAGGGTTTGAATAGGATAAACATAGAGAAGACATTTCCACTTGGAGGAGAGTCCAAAACTAGGACACATAAATATATGATTGTCACTAATAAATCCCAGAGGGAATTCAAGAGAAACTTGAGAAACAGACTAGTCAAGCAACAGCCTGACATAGTCATACTCACGGAATCATACCTTACAGACGATCTACCTGACGCCACCATCACTATCCCCGGGTATGTCCTGTCCCACCGGCAGGACAGACACAGCAGAGGTGGCGGCACAGTGGTATACAGGCGGGAGGGAGTTGCCCTTGGAGTCCTCAACAGTGACTCCAGACCCCATGAAGTCTCATGGCATCAGGTCAAACATGGGCAAGGAAACCTCCTGCTGATTACCACCTACCGCTCTCCCTCAGCTGATGAGTCAGTACTCCTCCATGTTGAACACCACTTGGAGGAAGCATTGAGGGCGGCAAGGGCGCAGAATATACTCTGGGTGGGGGACTTCAATGTCCATCACCAAGAGTAGCTCGGTAGCACCACTACTGACCGAGCTGGCCGAGTTCTGAAGAACATAGACGCTAGACTGGTCTGTGGCAGGTGGTGAGGGAACCAACAAGAGGGAAAAATATACTTGACTTCTCCTTCACCAATCTGCTTCCCGCAGATACATCTGTCCATGACACTTTTGGCAGGACTGACCACCGCACAGTCCTTGTGGAGACCAAGTCCCGTTTTCACATTGAGGATACCGTCCATCGTGTTGTGTGGCACTACCACCGTGCGAAATGGGATAGATTTCGAACAGATCCAGCAATGCAAAACTGGGCATCCATGAGGCACCGTGGACCATCAGCAGCAGCAGAATTGTACTCAACCACAATCTGTAACCTCATGGCCCGGCATATCTCCCACTCTACCATTACCATCAAGCCGGGGACCAACCCTGGTTCAATGAAGTGCATAAGGGTATGCCAGGAGCAGTACCAGGCATACCTCAAAATGAGGTGTCAACCTGGTGAAGCTACAACACAAGACTACTTGCATGCCAAACAGCATAAGCAGCATGTGATAGACAGAGCTAAGTGATCCCATAACCAACGGACCAGATCTAAGCTCCGCAGTCCTGCCAAATCCAGTCATGAATGGTGGTGGACAATTAAACAACTAATTGGAGGAGGTGGCTCCACAAATAACCCCATCCTCAATGATGGGGGAGCCCAGCACATAAGTGCAAAAGATAAGGCTGAAGCATTTGCAACAATCTTCAGCCAGAAGTGCCGAGTTGATGATTCATCTCGACCTCCTCCTGAAGTCCCCAGCATCACAGATGCCAGTCTTCAGCCAATTCGATTCACTCCGCGTGATATCAAGAAACAACTAAAGGCACTGGATACTGCAAAGGCTATGGGCCCTGACAATATTCTGGCATTAGTACGGAAGACTTGTGCTCTAGAGCTAGCTGTGCCCGTAACCAAGCTGTTCCAGTACAGCTATAACACTGGCATCTATGATCAGTAAGTTCGCAGATGACACGAAAAGAGGTGGTGTCGTAAATAGTGAGGAGGAAAGCCTTAGATTACAGGACAATATAGATGGGCTGGTAAGATGGGTGGAACAGTGGCAAATGGAGTTTAATACTGAGAAGTGTGAGGTGGTGCACTTTGGGAGGTCTAACAAGGCAATGGAATATACAATGGATGGTAGGACCCTAGGGAGTACAGAGGGTCAGAGGGACCTTGGGGTGTCTGTCCCTAGATCACTGAAGGCAGCAGAACAGGTAGATAAGGTGGTTAGGAAGGCATATGGGATACTTGCCTTTATTAGCTGAGGCATAGAATATAAGAGCAGGCAGGTTATGATGGAGCTGTATAAAAAGCTGGTTAGGCCACAGCTGGAGTACTGTGTACAGTTCTGGTCACCACACTATAGGAAGGATGTGATTGCAATGGAGAGGGCACAGAGGAGATTCACCAGGATGTTGCCTGGGCTGGAGCATTTCAGTTATGAAGAGAGACTGGACAGGCTAGGGCTTTTTTCCTTGGAGCAGAGAAGGCTGAGGGGGGACCTGATTGAGGTATACAAAATTATGAGGGGCATTGATTGGATAGATAGGAAGAAACTTTTTCCTTTAGCGGAGAAGTCAATAACCAGGGGGCATAGATTAAGTTAAGGGGCAGGAGGTTTAGTGGGGAGTTGAGGAGGAATTATTTTCATCCAGAGGGTGGCTGGAATCTGGAACACACTGCCTGAAAGGGTGGTAGAGGCAGGAACACGCACGACATTCAAGAAGTATTTAGATGAGCACTTGAAATGTCACAACATACAAGGCTATGGGCCAAGTGCGGGGAAATGGGATTAGTTAGGACAGGTGCTTGATGGCCGGTGCAGGCACGTTGGGCCGAAGGGCCTGTTTCTGTGCTGTAAAACTCTATGACTCTATGACTCTATCTACTCAGCAATGTGGCTACAAGAACAGGTCAGAGGTTAGGAATCCCGTGGCGAGTAACTCACCTCCTGACTCCAAAAGACTGTCCACCATCTACAAAGCACAAGTCAGGAGTGCGAAGGAATATTCTCCACTTGCCTGGATGGGTGCACTCAAGAAGCTCAACACCTTCCAGGACAAAGCAGCCCACTTTATTGGCACCCCATTCACAAAAATTCACTCCCTCCACCACCGACGCATAGCGGCAGCAATGTGTACTATCTACAAGATGCACTACAGCATGGCACCAAGGTTCCTTAGACAGCACCTTTCAAATCCATGACCTTTACCACCTAGAAGTACAAGGGCAGCAGATGCATGGGAACACCACCACCTGCAAGTTCCCCTCCAAGCCACAAACCATCCTGACTTGGAACTATATTGCCGTTCCTTCACTGTCGCTGGGTAAAAATCCTGGAACTCCCTTCCTAACAGTACTGTGGATGTACCTACACCCCAAATACTGCAGTGGTTGAAGAAGGTAGCTCACCACTACCTTCTCCAGGGCAATTAGGGATTGGCAATAAATGCTGGCCTGGCCAGCGACACCCACATCCCATGAACGAATAAAGAAAAACTTATCCAGAGAGTGGTTAGAATGTGGAACTCACTACCACAAAGAGTAGTTGAGGTGAATATTATAGATGCATTTAAGGGGAAGCTAGATAAACACATGAAGGAGAAAGCAATAGAAGGACACGTTGATGGGATAAGATAAAGTAGGGTGGGAAGAGGCACATGCGGAGCATAAACATCAACATTTACCATTTCAGTCAAATGACCTGTTTCTGTGCTGCACATTCCATGCAGATCTATCGAGATTAGTAGCTTTGAACTGGATATCCTGTATCCGGTAGAATTTACTAACTGCACACCACTAATAGTTAACCCCCGGTCTGCGACATCAGGATAGCTTCCTGCCACACTTTGGGTACGAATGCTTCATTTTAAAAATTGAAGCATGCGGACCTTACTTGTGTATGACACTGTGGATTTTACTAGATAATCTGAATAGATCAATCAGAGGCTTAAAATCTTAACTGTCAGTCTGAGCACACTTGATCACCTTTCAAGCTCCATGTTCAGCTAGAGGGTCCCTTCCAAAGTGACAGATCATAAATCTTTCACTGCATTCTCCAGGCCGACATAATAAAAGACCTATGTATAAGGTAATTGGTAGAAGAACTAGAGGCAAGTTGAGCAGAGGTTTTTTTTAATGCAGCAAGTGATTTTTATCTGGAATTATGCACCCGAAAAGCTTGTGGAAGCAGATTCAATAATTTTCGGAAGGAAATGAAACTGGGAATAACTCCCCTGCGCCTCTTCAAAATAGATTTGTGGGATCTTTTACATCCACCTGAGAGGGCTGACAGTACCTTGGTTTAATGTCTCACCCAAATGACAGTGCTTCCAATGGCATAGCATTCCTTCAGCACTGTACTGTACAGGAGCATCAGCTTTGATTTTTGTGCTTAAGTCCTGGAGTGGGATCTGAATCTACAATCATCTGAGCAAGAGTGCTACCAACTGAGCCACAAGAGACACTGAAAATAGACAGGATAAATACTTGAAGGAAAAAAATGTGCAGGGCTACAGGGAAAGGGCAGAGGAGTGGGATTAATTGGGTAGCTTTTTCAAGAAAGATGGGACAAGGGACCAAATGGCCTCATTCTATGCTACACCGTTCTATAATCATATATATTTTGGCTGAGTCATAGAACACCAGGAAGGTCCACAGTTCTATTGCCAGTCTGTGTTGAGTTAGCTACTCTCATGAGGCAGCAGTTGGATTGCTACAATTTGCCTCTGTACCCTTGCGTAGGAAGGGGCAGGATAACCTTTGCCCTGAACTTATATAGTTTTTAAAAAAACATAGCCATCATCACAGCTTGCCCCTTTCAACTGATCCGTCATTCCTTTAGCTCATCAAGCTGGGTTCATGACCCACTGTAACTGTGTGCATTTGTTTACATCTGGTTACCATGGTCACAGTGAGCAAATAGCACAGAATAAAGTGCCTGCTGGTGTTTGTGTACAGCTTGCTCTGTAGCATCGTGCTGTTTTCTTCAGTCTTCATTAAATGATTGCTGCAGGCTTTATATTTGGATTCAACACAAACACTATTTATTGTCTTAATTATCTACATTGCATGATCTCGGGTCCAGGTCTTTTCCTCACTGGTCTGTACATACTCCCTGTAAGCCATGTGTTGAATGTATCTCTCAAAATGGTGTCTCCTCCTATATATGTCTGATGATGTCATCAGTTGGAACAGTGGCCTGATCTCTTAAAGGTACCGTTTCTTAAAGGTGAAGTCATCACTACACTACATTACATGGTCACGATTAGAGAGATTTGATAAGAGGGTAAAGTAATTGGTGGGGAGAGCAGTGAGGGGACAGAACTCCATTGACATTACAAACCATGGAAGCAAAAGCTTAGGCACTTTGCACAGCCATAAAAGCCCTCAGCTCCAAATATCGTGTGCATGCTGTAAATCAATAGTGCAATTATCAATAGCGCATGAACAATACTGGCTGTCCTTTTATTTCCATTTTTCTTATCGTTTGCAGCATGCCATTTGCAGACATGTTCTTAACAATCAGCTTCTGACAATTTATCAATAAAGCAACTCCAGCCTGCTCAAGCCAGCCATCTGAAAGATGACATATATATTATATATGTGTATGCTAAATTGCTGTAGAGATTAAGAAAAAAATACTGCAGATGCTGGAAATCTAAAACAAACACAGAAAATGCTGGAAGCACTCAGCAAATCAGGCACAGCATCTGTGGAGAAAAGCAAAGTTAACGTTTTAGTCATTGTCCTTGCCCAGAACCTATGTGCCTGCTGAGTTGTGCTCGTGTGTGGCTGCGCAGCAGTTTGGAAGGGAATGCGCAGGCCTTGTTCTGTATTAAATACCAGCAGCTATGCAAAAATATGTAAAGGTACCATGTACTGAAAAAACTGGCTGCACACAACAGCAACATTTTACAGGGAACTTTGCCCAGAACCAAACAAACTTACAGATGAACAGCTCATAAGAAGGAACAGAGTGAAGGAAAGGTTAGGGGAAACAAGAAAAGATAGAATTGGCTCCCGGCCGAGCAACACCTTAATTTAAAAATTTTAAGATGCAACTACACACAGAGGACTAATCTTAATGATTGAACAGGCTAGGGCTCTTTTCACTAGAAAAGAGAAGGCTGAGGGGTGACCTGATAGTGGTCTTTTAGGATTATGGAAGGGTTTCATAGGATAGTCATAGAGAAGGTATTTCCAATTCTAGCAGAGATCAAAACTAGGGACCGGAAATATAAGATCGCCACTAATAAATCCAGTAGGAAATTCAGGGGAAACTTCTTTACCTAGAATGTGGAATTCACTGCCACAAGGAAAAGTTGAGATGACCAGCATATATGGATTTAAGTGGAAACTAGGTAAACACATGAAGGGGAAAAGAATAGAAGGATATGTTGATGGAGTTAGAAGCAGAGGCTGGGAAGAGACTCTCATGGAGCATAAACAGTGGAATGAAGCTGTTTCTGACTGTACATTCGATGCAATTTCCATGAAAGTTTACTTCCCTTACAAAATATTATAGGAGGGGTTCTATCAGATTTAGAGAGAGATGTGACATGGTAATGTGTGGCACAATATTAATGCAACCTTAACTCTATATCACTCTGCCGTGCATTAAGAAGAAAGGATTGCCATAATTCTTGAGTTTAATTCCTTGCAATGCAGGAATATAAGTTTCTCAAATCAGACTGCAGAAGATGCTTCTTGTCTATTGCTCTGAAAAACGATAGTCTTCAAGTACAATGGATAAGATTTCCTTGATTTGTTCTTTGTTGCGCAGTTGTGATCACGAATGTTAATTGTATATTAATTGAACATAATTGTATGCAGGTAGCAGACATTAACTGGGGATTCACTTGTGCTCTTTTAAATAGAAACAGACTGACACTGTGATTGTTGGGTCAGGAGGTGCATGTTTGCAATCTGTAACTATGTAAATAAAAGCTTGTAAAAGTGTGTAAAAATTGGCTCCAGCTCTATCTTTCACTGGCTGGTTTTCTGTAATAGAACAATTTAGAAAAGACACCCATATAATGTTGCACTCACAGATGCTATATTCCCAGAGTATAAATGTACTTGCAGTGTAAAAGTTTCAACTGTAATTGGTCAATCATTTTTGTTTCTTGAGAGAAGTCATATTTTAAGACTTTAATCTTTTGGATGGTAGGATCTAAATTTCTTGAGAACCAATGGACACCCTTTATATTCATACAGTACACTCTCATGGATTCTCATGACTATTATCAATCATCTGCCTTTCCTGCTGTAAATGGAACTTCACAATAAGAAGGAGCCAAGAGATTTCTGGAGTCCTGTCATTACAAGAATTATTTAACAAATATACTATAGGAACATAGGCATAGATCATTCAGCCCCTCGAGCCTGTTCTTCCATTCACCTGGACTGTGTATCTTAACACCATCTACCCACTTTGATTCTGTAATCCTGAACACTCTAGTCTAACAAAAATCTATCAATCTCAGTTTTGACCCCCAGTCTCAATAGCTTTTTGGGGGTGTTCCAGATTTCTACTACCTTTTTTGTGAAGAAGTGCATCCTGACATCACTCTGGAATGACCTAGCACTACGTTAAAGGTTATGCCTCCTCGTTCTGGACACCCCCTTAACAAAGAAAATAGTTTCTCTCTATATAATCATTGTATTTTAACCTATCTGGACAACAACATTCTCTTTATATTTTCTATATCATAATAACATCAATTAAATATGTTACGACTAAGGTGGGAGGAGTGCACTGTTAATTCAGTCCCACTTCTCCATAAGTCACAACATATTCTTTAAATTTTCCACTTGTTTAAACAGCCAATCGGATACACTATTTTCCCCCCAGAATAGAACACACTAAACCAAGTTTCTTTACTGAACAACAAAATTAACAGTTTTTTCCTAAAACAAGCCTTAACTAGTAATGAAGTAAAACAATATCACTTCGATCAAATTTTTAAATATCCAACATTAACTTTTAAAAAGTCCTCTTTCCTACCTTAACCAATTTTTAAAGTCCCTTGGCATTGAAAAGTAATTTAGCAGGCCTTCTTGAAATGCAGGAAACAAGACAAATTCATGGTGGACTTCACAGGATCCTTCAGAGATATTGGAAAACAAAGCTGGGTTGTGGTCTTCTGTTCTTTCTTGACTTCTCCACCAGGCTTGACGCACACACTGGCTAACAGCCGAACAGCCGAACAGCTTGGCAGTTTTTGCCCACCCAGATGTTCTGTGCCTGCGACGAGGCTTGTCCAATGAAAGGAGAGTTGTCAATTTTCTGCCTCTGTTGCCATGGCTTCTGCCCTAAGCCTAGTCCGAACCAGATGACAAACAGTAACACTGTTGCTAATCCAGCCCTCATTGCCCTCTTGATTAAAACATTTATTTAGCTGAACTAAAAATTACTTTTTAAAAACAATAACAAAACAGAGTCACTTTCATGATCCAGTGGACAACATGCCAGGCTGGATATTAGGTTCTGCAGTTGTTGATGTGGACAACCTAACGTGTAGTTTACATCTGACTGGCACAAGATGTGGAAAAGGAACCCAACTGCACAAGTCATCAGTTGGAGGTGTATAGAATAAATTGCTTACTTCCATACTCAGTTGATGTACGCAACTGCTGGAAAAATGAATTGGCTATAATCTTCCAACTCTTGTATCTACTGTACAGGACACTGTGTGAATTGGATTTGGATTGGACAGTCTGATACACAGACCATATCTACATCACTCTGCTAACTGAGTCTAATGGCTGTTGTCCTTAGTCAATGAAGCAACTGAATTAACTGCTGTTAACTGACCCAAGTACTACCTTGCAGGTATTTATCTTATTCTCCCCTCTATGTATCTGGCTTGAAATGAGTATGCTTTCTAATAAAACCATATCTACTCCATCTGGCAGCACTGTATGCCAGTCACAACCATGGCATCATGTAGTCCACCAAAAACCTTCTACACTCTTCCAGCTTCTTGTGTTCATAATGATCCTCTGTCCGTCCTTTGTGTTTGAGTGCATCAGTCTTGGGTTGATATCATTTTTAACACCTGTAATTCTCTTCTCCCCCAGCAAAGTTAATACTCCACTCTACCATTGTACAGTTATTTCACACTAGTCCTGGGAGTTAATTATATACCAACTGTACTTAATTAAATGTAGGTGGAGTGGGTTCACTTGAGCACATATGAAGAGACACTGAAACTGTGGTGGGGTTAAGTTAGGAGGTGTATGCTTGTAATGTTTCACTCTGTAAATAAAGGTAAGAATGAGTAAAAATTGGCTCCAGTATCATCCTTCACCAACTGGCTTTTTGGAGTAGAACACTGGGCATATTCATAGAAGCAATCTGTCTAACCTGATCCCTTTTGTAAGTATGGGAGGTAATCATAAATCTCCATCCCATAGAAAGACTTGCATTTATATAGCAACTTTCATGATCTCAGGACATCCCAAATCACTTTACAGCCAATGAAGTACCTCTGAAGTGAAATCACTGTTGTAATGCAGGAAATGATTTGTGCACATCAAGCTCCCACAAACAGCAATGTGATGATGGACAGATAATCTGTTTTTGTAATGTTGATTGAGGGATAAATATTGGCCAGGATACTGGGGAGAACATCCTCTGCTCTTCTTCAAAATAGTACTTTCACATCCACCTGAGCAGGCAGATTGGTTCTTGGTTTAATGTCTCATCTAAAAGATAACACCTCTGACAACACAGCACTCCCTCAGTACTCCACTGAAATGCCAGCCTGGATTGCATGCTCAAATCTCTGGAGTCAGACTTAAACCCACAATTTTCTGCATTAGAGGCAAGAGTGCTACCCACTGAGCCATGGTTGACTTATAGCAAACATGTGCTGGGGATCAAACCAAGATTCATACACCACAGGGGAAGATTTTAACAGAAGGGGGAGATTGGTGTGTGAGAGGCCCGAAGGAGGCAGGATTGACGTCAAGGCCGGAGGATGTGAATGGGTAGTGGGGGTGGGAGCCGGCAATCCCCGGGCTCCTGTGGAAACAGTGTGCAAAGTTGTTGTTGTCTAGGCTCACAATGGGAAAATGGCTACTTAGCAAGCTATCGGATAGGTCTTGGCACCTATGCGACTGTACCCAAGCATAAAGTAAGGAAAGAAGGGCAGAAAACAAAATAAACTACAAATTCAATGCAAAACACCATTTTTATACAGGGAGTTTTATTTGCGGTTTGCTAATGCTGTTTGCCACTTTGTCTTTTCAGTCTGATCTCCCAGTTCTGGATCATTGCCAAGAATCATTTTCAGTGCACAAGGTTTACAGGCTGGAAGAAAGCTGACAGCTACTATTTTGTTGCCCTTCACGGATTGCACTTAAGAGTACAAGTGCCGAGCTCAGCAGGTGATGACTGGATATCTTACTCCCACACTGTGCTCTCTTCTCTTCTGCCCTGGCTGCGCTCTCATACAAGTTTAAGCACCGCAGCCACTTTACTCACTGGAAGTCCATTGGTAGTAAATTTCAGTAAAGGCAATTCACATTGTGTTTTTTTTTTCCCGCTCCTTCAATGTTCTCTTGAGTTTAGAGGATTGAGGGAATGATCTGATTAAGGTGTTTAAAATATTTTTTTAAATTTCAGTAGGGTATATACAGAGAAACTATTTCCTCTGATTGCATCCCCCAGCCCCACCCATCACCAACCAGCAGCCCCCCTCACCCCTACGCACCCAGTCAAGAATAAGGAGGACATAAATTTAAAATGAGACCAAGGCCATTTGGGAGGGAAATCAGGAAGCACTTGTTCATACAAAGGATAATGGAAATCTGGAACTCTCTCCCACAAAAGGCTGTGGATGCTGGGGGAGGATTGGTGGTTTCAGAGTTGAGGTTGATAGATTTGTGTTAGGTAAGAATATCAAGGGATAAGGAATAAAGGCGGGTAAATGGAGTTGAAGAACAGATCAATTATGATCTAACTGAACAGCGGAACAGGCTCGAGGGGCAAAAGGATTACTCCTGTTCCTTATGGAACAGGCTGGAGGGGCTGATTGGCCTACTCCTGCTCCTACCGAACAGACTCAAGATGCTGAATGACCTATTCCTCTTCCTATTGAGCAGGCTTGATGGGTTGAACAGCCTCCTCCTGTTCTTATGTTGATTGCACTTCCACACAAGTCCTCCCAAACACATCGGTTTTCAATAAGGGTGTTGTGATTCTTAAATATTAGCATACAGCAGATGGGTCCTGATGACTTTCTCCCATACACAACTCTGAGACTTTTATCATTAACAGGTTAATGCCTCTGATCAACTAGCACATTGAGGAATATTTTATCGACATGTTAAGGCATTTGATAAGGTGCCACATCAAAGGTTATTGCAGAAAATAAAAGCTCATGGTGTAGGGGGTAACATATTGGCATGGATAGTAGATTAGCGAGCTAACAGGAAACAGAGAGTAGGCATAAATGGGTCATTTTCTGGTTGGCAAGATGTAACGAGTGGTGTGCCACAGGCATCAGGGCTGGGGTCTCAACTTTTTACAATTATATAAATGACTTAGATGAAAGGACTGAAGGTATGGTTACTAAATTTGCTGGTGACACAAAGATAGGTAGGAAAGTAACTTGTGAAGAGGACATAAGGGGGCTACAAAGGGATACAGATAGGTTAAATGAGAGGGCAAAGACCTGGCAAATGGAGTATAATGTAAGACAGTATGAAATTGTCCACTTTGGCAGGAAGAATAAAAAAAGCATAACATCTAAATGGGGCGGCACAGTGGCGCAGTGGTTAGCACCGCAGCCTCACAGCTCCAGCGACCCAGGTTCAGTTCTGGGTACTGCCTGTGTGGAGTTTGCAAGTTCTCCCTGTGTCTGCGTGGGTTTCCTCTGGGTGCTCTGGTTTCCTCCCACAGCCAAAAGACTTGCAGGTTGATAGGTAAGTTGCCCCTAGTATAGGTAGGTGGTAGGGGAATATAGGGACAGGTGAGGATGTGGTAGGAATATGGGATTAGTGTAGGATTAGTATAAATGGGTGGTTAATGGTCGGCACAGACTCGGTGGGCCGAAGGGCCTGTTTCAGTGCTGAATCACAAAATCTAAATCTAAATCTAAATGGTGAGAGATCGCAGAGCTGTGAGTTGCATTTGGATCTGGGTGTCCTACTGCATGAATCGCAAAAGGTTAGTATGCAGGTACAGCACATATTTAGGAAATCTAATAGAATGTTATTGTTTATCGCGAGGGAAATTGAATACAAAAGTAGGGAGGTTATGCTTCAGCTATACAGGGCATTGCTCGTAGTCTGAAGAGACCACGTCTGCTGACGAGGTCAAAGGCTTTGGTGAGATCCATGAAAGCAACGTAGAGGGGCATCTATTGTTCGTGGCATTTCTCTTGTAGCTGGCAAAGGGAGAACAGCATGTCATTGGTGGATCTCTCTGCTTGAAAGCCACACTGTGCTTCAGGGTAGACATGCTCAGCCAGCTTCTGGAGCCTGTTTAAAATGACTCGAGCGAAGACTTTCCCCACTATGCTGAGCAGGGAGATTCCACGGTAGTTGTTGCAGTCACCGCGGTCACCCTTGTTCTTATAGAGGGTGATGATATTGGCATCGCGCATGTCCTGTGGTACTGCTCCCTCATCCCAGCACAGGCAAAGCAGTTCATGGAGTGCTGAGAGTATAGCAGGCTTGACACTCTTGATTATTTCAGGGGTAATACCGTCCTTCCCAGGGGCTTTTCCACTGGCTATAGAATCAATGGCATCACTGATTTCCGATGTTGTTGGCTGTTCGTCCAGCTCATCCATGACTGGCAGAGACTGGCTGCATTGAGGGTGGTCTCAGTGACAATATTTTCCCTGGAGTACAGTTCTAGGTAGTGCTCCACCCAGCGGTCCATTTGCTTGCGTTGGTCAGTGATCGTGTCCCCTGATTTAGACTTGAGGGGGGCGATCTTCTTGATGGTTGGCCCAAAAGCTCTCTTAATGCCCTCATACATTCCTCTGATGTTTCTGGTGTCGGAGGCCAGCTGAATACGATTGCATAGGTGTTGCCAGTAGTCATTTGCACAGCGCCTGGCTGTTCTTTGTGCAGCGCTTCTGGCTACTTTAAGTGCTACGGATGTTAACTCGCTGGGGGCTTTCTTGTAGTATCATCAACTCATTCCATGACACCATAAAAGGCACAATTCAGCATAGCGGTGCCTCATCAGACCCCTTTCCTATCCTGAGTGGCGTGAAACAGGGCTGTGTTCTCGCACCTGCACTGTTTGGGATCTTCTTCTCACTGCTGCTCTCACATGCGTTCAAGTCTTCAGAAGAAGGAATTTTCCTCCACACAAGATCAGATGGCAGGTTGTTCAACCTTGCCCATCTAAGAGTGAAGACCAAAGTATGGAAAATCCTCATCAGGGAACTTCTCTTTGCTGACGATGAACACTGGGATTTGTGAAGCAGGCTACCTGAGTTCCTGCTAAGAATTCTAGTTAAATGGCATCACTGAGGAATGAATGACTGACTGAATGAATGATCTTGCATTTATTTAGCACCTTTCACAACCTCAGGATGTCCCAAATCACCTTACAGCTGATGCAGTACTTTTTTGAAGTGTAGTCACTGTTGTGATGTAGGAAAAGCAGCCAATTTACACACAGCAAGATCCCACAAATGGCAATGTGGCAATGACCAGATAATCAGAGGACTCACAAAGTTATGTAAAACCCTCATTGTATTGTACACAATGATATGATAGTGAGTTGCTTTCATTGATCTCACCAAAGCCTTTCACCTCGTCAGCAGACCTAGTCTCTTCAGACTACTAGAAAAGATCAGATGTCCACCAAAGCTATGAAGTATCATTACCTCATTCCATGACAATATGAAAGGCACAATTCAGCATAGCAGCGCCTCATCAGACCCCTTTCCTATCCTGAGTGGCGTGAAACAGGGCAGTGTTCTCGCACCTACACTGTTTGGGATTTTCTTCTCCCTGCTGCTCTCAGATGCGTTTAAGTCTTCAGAAGAAGGAATTTTCCTCCACACAAGATCAGGTGGCAGGTTGTTCAACCTTGCCCGTCTAACAGCGAAGACCAAAGTACGGAAGGTCCTCACCAGGGAACTCCTCTTTGCTGACAATGCTGCATTAACATCCCACACAGATACGGGCGGCACAGTGGCGCAGTGGTTAGCACTGCAGCCTCACAGCTCCAGGGACCCGGGTTCGATTCTGGGTACTGCCTGTGCGGAGTTTGCAAGTTCTCCCTGTGTCTGCGTGGGTTTTCGCCGGGTGCTCCGGTTTCCTCCCACATCCAAAAGACTTGCAGGTGATAGGTAAATTGGCCGTTGTAAATTGCCCGTCGTCTAGGTAGGGAATATGGGATTACTGTAGGGTTAGTATAAATGGGTGGTTGTTGGTCGGCACAGACTCGGTAGGGCCGAAGGGCCTGTTTCAGTGCTGTATCTCTAAATAAAAAAAATAAAGAAATAAACAGAAGAGTGTCTGCAGAGACTCATCGACAGGATTGCGGCTGCCTGCCATGAATTTGGCCTAACCATCAGCCTCAAGAAAATGAACATCATGGGACAGGACGTCAGAAATGTCCCATCCATCAATATCGGCGACCACGCTCTGGAAGTGGTTCAAGAGTTCACCTACCTAGGCTCAACTATCACCAGTAACCTGTCTCTCAATGCAGAAATCAACATGTGCATGGGAAAGGTGTCTGCTGCTATGTCCAGACTGGCCCAGAGAGTGTGGGAAAATGACACACTGACACAGAATACAAAAGTCCAAGTGTATCAAGCCTGTGTCCTCAGTATCTTGCTCTACGGCAGTGAGGCCTGGACAACGTATGTCAGCCAAGAACAACGTCTCAATTTATTTCCATCTTCGCTGCCTCCGGAGAATCCTTGGCATCAAGTGGCAGGACCGTAACTCCAACACAGAAGTCCTCGAGGCGGCCAACATCCCCAGCATATACACCCTACTGAGCCAGCGGCGCTTGAGATGGATTGGCCATGTGAGCCGCATGGAAGATGGCAGGATCCCCAAAGACACATTGTACAGCGAGCTCCTCACTGGTATCAGACCCACCGGCCGTCCATGTCTCCACTTTAAAGACGTCTGCAAACGCGACATGAAGTCCTGTGACATTGATCACAAGTCGTGGGAGTCAGTTGCCAGTGATCACCAGAGCTGGTGGGCAGCCATAAAGGCGGGGCTAAAGTCTGGCAAGTCGAAGAGACTGAGCTGTTGGCAGGAAAAAAGACAGAAGCACAAGGAGAGAGCCAACTGTGTCACAGCCCTGACAACCAATTTTATCTGCAGCCCCTGTGGAAGAGTCTGTCACTCTAGAATTGGCCTTTATAGCCACTCCAGGCGCTGCTTCACAAGCCACTGACCTCCTCTAGGCGCTTACCCATTGCCTCTCGAGACAAGGAGGCCAAAGAAGAAGAAGATACAGGGCACTGGTGAGACCACATTCGGCGTACTGTGTACAGTACTGGTCTCCTTATTTAAGGAAGGATGTAAATGCATTGGAGGCAGTACATAGAACGTTTACTAGACTAATATCTGGAATGGGCAGACTGTCTTTTTGGACAAGCTAGGCTTGTATCCACTGGAATTTAGAAGAGTAAGAGGCGACTTGATTGAAACATATAAGATCCTGAGGGGTCTTGACAGGGTCTATGTGGAAAGGATGTTTCTCCTTGTAGGAGAATCTAGAACTCGGGGTCACTGTTTAAAAATAAGGGGTCACCTATTTAAGACAGAGATGAGGAGAAATTTTTTCTCTCAGAGGGTCGTGAGTCTTTGGAATTCTCTTCCTCAAAAGGCGGTGGAAGCAAAATCTTTGAATATTTTTAAGGCAGAGGTAGATAGATTCTTGATGAGCAAAGGGGTGGAAGGTTATCGGGGGTAGGTGGGAATGTGGAGTAATCAGTTCAGCCGTGAAATTATTGAATGGCGGAGCAGGCTCGAAGACCCGAGTGGCCTACTCCTGCTCCTAATTCATATGTCCATATATATGTTCGTATGTATGTTCTGATTTTGAGTGTTTGGAAAATGTGAAAGCCCAGCCATTAAAACTAAGTCCACATTTGAGATGGTCAGGCCCCAGTTGCTTGGATACAAGTATCTCCGTTCAAGATCACTTAAGGAAACATCTTACCGTTACATTTTCTACAGGCATAAAAAGACTAAAACGAACAGAAAAAAATTCCAGAAACACCCAGCAGGTCCATTACCATCTGAAAAAAAGAGAAATAATAGGCTGGCTTTTCACATAGGGGCCCTCTGTCAGGTCTCAGCCTCAGTTCTGATAAAGGGCTTCTATCTGAAACGTTAACCTCTGTTTTCTAGTGTGGAAGTGCCTGTCAGATCACTGGAATTCTCGGAGTTTTTTTGACACCAATAAAAGACTGAGGCTGGAGCTATGAGCCTGAATTAAAGTTTGAGTTGCGTTATGTATTCAGCAAATGCCTACCTGATCCGAGTAACCCAAGAGACTCATTAGACTTGTTCTAGATTCAGGATTTAACTGGCGCTTTATTATAATATGCCAGCTGGATGATGTTATTGTCAAAGAACAAGATATTTTTCCACATGTCAGGCACCCAGTGTCAGCATCAAGTAGCTTCCTTCACTCTACCTCAATAATTTATCTTAATGGTGATCTCAGAGCAGCACTCCTATCCTACAATGTGATAAATCATAGGCAACTCTATACTGTGGAAACATTAAACTGGGGAGTAGGCCAAGACTGCCCAAACTCACTTCAAAAGGGACCGGCACACCAGCCGCCCAATAGTCAGCTGGGTTTGAGACAGGTCCCTGGTATTTTGAAAGACAGAAGCCCTGATTTTATCCCCAGGAGGGTTTTGAGCAGGTGAGATAATGGTGTGAGGCCTAGGCTATTTGAACTTCCAGGCCTCACTTAAATCCTACCAACTGACTTCTCCTCCAGTCCAGACAGGCAGTCGGCGGGAAGTGGCGGAAAAATACAGGGCCCGGGAGCTGCCCGCTGACGCCAGGTAGGTGCCTGGGATCAGCTGATGGTGCTGCCTCACCAGGGACTCACAATCAGAATAGGGAGGGCAGAGAAGGCCTAAGCTTTCCCTGTGGGCCCAGAGGAGTGCACACCTGCTGCTCCTGGTCCTACAAGGAAGGTTAAAAAAAAAACTTACCTATTTGGATATCTTTTGGGCCCTATCTTATCATCCATTGTCTTCACCTGGTTGGAAAATCCATGGGGCTTTCCACTCAGGCAGTTGCTACCATTCCTTTTATTCCATGAGCTATAACTTTGCTCACAAGTCTGTTGCGTGGCATTTTATGCTTTTTGGAAGCCCATGTACACCACATCAACAGCATTGCCCTCATCAACCCTCTCTGTTACCTCCTGAAAAGACTCCAGAAAATTAGTGAAACATGATTTTCCCTTAAGAAATCCATGCTTGCTTTCTTTAATTAACCCACATCTGTCCATGTGATTATTAATTTTGTTCCGAATTGTACTTTCCGAAAAAGGGTCACTGACCTGAAACGTTAACTCTGCTTCTCTCTCCACAGATGCTGCCAGACCTGCTGAGTATTTCCAGCATTTCTTGTTTTTATTTTGTACTTTCTAAAAGTTTCCCCACCACCGCCGTTAAACTGATAGGCCTGTGGTTGCTGGGTTTCTCTTTATATCATTTTTTGAACAAGGGTGTAACATTTGCAATTCTTGAAAGAAAAGGAAGGGTAAGGAAGAGTAATTTTGGCCAGAGAATTCAAAACCAGCAATAAAGCACTTTGGAAGCGTTCAGTGTTAAGTATTAAACTCACCCCTATGGTTCAGTGCCCTTTTTAAACAGATCCTCCCACACCACCCCCACTCCCACTATAACACCTTGCTGCGTCAAAAGACTCTATGAGGCTCATTAGCTCATAACTACACACAATTCCCTCCGAAATCTTCAGCTCCTCTAACAGATAATTAGAACGGTATCAGACTGAAGCTCCTGCTTGCCCGAGATTTGCACTAACGCCAGAGCCAGCCAGTGCCAGACGCCAATTGCTATCCCTAGTGTGAGATAATGACATAGACTTTCTGCTTATTATATTAAGTGTCATTAAGGAAGTGAGCCAGTGAAGGCTTGTGATGTAGCTGCTGTCTGCAATCTCATTCCCTTAGCTTTCTGAGTCAGAATCCCCACAATCATTATTTTGTGGAACCGTGTGGTCTCCTGGTGATCTGAGCTATTACGTTGGTGTTGGAAACATTAGGGAGTTCAGTCTTTCTCTGCTCTTTTTCTGCCAGGCTACTGGGCACAGTAGGACCTGAAGCTCATTTTAATCGCGTAAACACCCAGTAAAAATATAATTTATTATGAGGATAATAAAACTCCACTGGATGCAAATGGAAATATTCTCCTTTTAAGAGTTCAACAGTTTGGGAGTAAATGATTTCTTTTTCAATCTGTCAGTCTTCCACTGAAGCCATTAAAGTAATGCTTTAAGACAGCAATAGACCTACCATAAACCAAGAGCACTAAACCAAATACATTCCCGTTAATATAACAGCCCCGACAACCAATTTTTTCTGCAGCACCTGTGGAAGAATCTGTCACTCTAGTATTGGCCTTTATAGCCACTCCAGGCGCTGCTCCACAAACTCCATGGCTCAGTGACAACAGTTTCACCTCTGAAGTAGAGCATTGTGGGTTCAAGCCCTACTCCAGGGGTTTCAGTATGTAATCTGGGCTGACTCTCTTGGTGCCAGTACTGAGGGTGCACTGTACTGTTAGAGGTGCCAGCTTTTGGGTGAGATGTTAACATGAGGCCCCTTTGCCCTCTCAGGTGGATGTAAAAGGTCCCACGGCACTATCTTGAAGAAGAGCAGGTAAGTTCTCCCTGGTGCCCTGATCAATATTTATCCTTCAACCAATAGAACATTAAAGAGTGACTACACTTCAAAAATACTTAATTGGCTGCAAAGCTTTGGAACATCCTGAGGTCATGTGCAGTGTTTCAGTAATTTTTCAGCACTGAAGCCCCACCTCTTGCTTGTTTGACCCTGTGACCTCTTGTAGACGTGACAATCAATGCAAGGTTTGTGAAAGGTAAGACAAGTGTCAGCACAAACCAAAACCAAAAGCAGTGGTTGAGAGCCCATGTTAGTGTCCCTCTTTTTAATAACACTTGGAGCATTTCTCCTTCTTTATTCCTCTGTTCTGATACCTGCTGACTCCTTCATGCCTTCAAGAGCCCAATGTTGGCTCATAAATCAGCCAGCAGGAAGCATCTGGGATTAGGGCACACCAGACAAGAGGGTTGTGTTCATTCTTTCCTCAGCACTGGTATAGCTTAATGTGGTTGATAACAAATAACTGGCACCAATGCTTTGTGCTACTGAATTGTATTCTAACACTTTGCTCATAAAGATTTTACATTGCATCAAGGAAGCTCCAGTATCTTTTCCCCAATGATATATTTTTTTTTTTGTGAGGGATGTCAGTGCTGGGACGGAGATTCTTTTCTGCTGGGTTGAAACATGCCTATTCCCCCTCCCACTATGCCATCAAGACAACAGCTACTCATGTTATTCCCAGAAGCTCTCAGTCTTTCTCCCAGCTTCTTTGTCTCCTGCTTACCTGTTCTCTTGGTCTGCTCCATGCTCCTTCCCCACTTTCTACCTGAAAGAAGCTTTGTTGAAATGGAGTGCAGTTGGCATTGAAATACCATCAAATTCATTGGTCGACAGAAACCTGCCATTTTGCACCTTGTTGTCTCTTTTAAATGAGATATTGAACCAAAGTCTCTGTCTGCCCCTTCAGGTGGACATAAAAGATCCCATTGGCACTATTCAAGGAACAGCAGAGGTGTTGTGGTAAATATTTATCCCTCAACTAACACCACTAAAAACAAATTATCTGGTCATTATCATATTGCTGTTGGTGGGAGCTTGCTGTGCACAAATTGCTTGCTGTGTTTCCTACATTACAACAATGACAACACTTCAAAAGTCCTTCATTGGCTGTACTGAGGTTGTGAAAAGCCCTATACAAATGCAAGCTATCCTTTCTTTCCGCTGTCATTTTGGTGATATAATTACGGGGAGGGGGAGCGGCAGTTCAAATTTCAAGGTCAGTAGGGAGAAGTGATCGCACTTCACACCAGCTTGACTATCTACAGCCATCAAACATCAGAAAGTTCTCTGCCAATTATATTTTCCTTCGCCTTTACTACTGGTACAACAGCACACCAAGCAACATAGTATTGTAGATTGTCAGACATTTGAAGATAAGGAAGGCCATTCGGCCCCTTCTAGCTCATCCTCCAGAATAAATACATCACAGCATCCAACAGATTCTTGAATGGTTTGCAGAGTTTTTACCTGTCCTGTCACATATTAATTTTTCCTTGCGATAAGAACTTCCTAACCAGCGTTAATACTGCCTTTTGCTGGTTTGAACCTGCGTCCTATATGTTCTACTGCCATAGTTTAGCTTGAAAAAATGCTCCATTTTAACATTTTAAAATTCATCTTAATTTACTCTTCAGTCATCTTTTCATTTCAGGCAGAAGAGGCCCATCTTTCTCCAGTTTTTCCATAAAACGGGGTTGAGGGGTGGAAAGGAGGAGAATTTATTTTTAAGCAGGGAGTTGTTACAATCTGGAATATGCTACTTGGATGCTGGAGGCAGAGTCAACAGTGATGTTCAAAGGAAACATTTGCAGGGGCATGGGGAAAGGGCAGGGGACTGGCACTAATTGGGATAGCTTGTTCAAAGAGCCAGCACAATCACACTGGGTAGGCGGTGGCGTAGTGGTATTATCACTGGACTAGAAACCCAGAATATTTCTCGGGGGACATGGGTTCAAATCCCACCACAGCGGAAGGTGGAATTTGAATTTAATTAATACATCTGGAATTAAAAGCTAGTCTAATGATGATCATGAAACCATTGTTGATTGTTGTAAAAACCCATCTGGTTCACTAGTGTCCTTTAGGGAAGGAAATTTGCTGTCCTTACCTGGTCTGGCTGACATGTGACTCCAGACCCACAGCAATGTGGTTAACTCTGAAATGACCCTGCAAGTCACCCAGTTGTACCTAACTGCTATGAAGTCAATAAAAAGGAATGAAATCGGACGGACCACCCGTCATCGACCTAGGCACCGAAAACGGCAAACCCAGCCCTGTCGACCCTGCAAAGTCCTCGTTACTAACATCTGGAAGCTTGTGCCAAAGTTGGGACAGCTGTCCCACAGACTAGTCAAGCAACAGCCTAACATAGTCATACTCATGGAATCAGACAATGTCCCAGACACTGCCATCACCATCCCCGCGTGTGGGACAGGACATACCCCCCAGAGGTGGTGGCACAGTGGTATACAGTAGGGAGGGAGTTGCCCTGGGAGTCCTCAACATTGACTCTGGACCCCATGAAGTCTCATGGCATCAGGTCAAACAGGGGCAAGGTAATCTCCTACTAATTACCACCTACCGCCCTCCCTCAGCTGATGACTCAGTACTCCTCCCTGTTGAACATCTCTTGGAGGAAGCACTGAGGGTGGCAAGGGCACAAAATGTAGTCTGGGTGGGGGACTTCAATGTTCATCACCAAGAGTGGCTCGGTAGCAGCACTACTGGCCAAGTCCTAAAGGACATAACTGCTAGACTGGGTATGCGGCAGGTGGTGGGGGAACCAACACGAGGGAAAAACATATTGCCGCAGATGGTTCTGTCCATGACAGTATTGGTAGGAGTGACCACCGCACAGTCCTTGTGGAGACCAAGTCCCCTCTTCACATTGAGGACACCGTCCATCGTGTTGTGTGGCACTACCACCGTGCTAAATGGGATAGATTTCAAACAGATCTAGCAATGGAAAACTGGGCATCCATGAAGTGCTATGGGCCATCAGCAGCAGCAGAATTCTACTCAACCACAATCTGTAACCTCATGGCCTGGCATATCCCCCACTCTACCATTACCATCAAGCCAGGAGACCAACCCTGGTTCAATGAAAAGTGCAGGAGGGCATGCCAGGAGCAGCACCAGGCATACCTCAAAATGAGGTGTCAACCTGGTGAAGCTACAACACAGGACTATCATAAGCAGCATGCTATAGACAGAGCTAAGCGATCCCATAACCAACGGATCAGATCTAAGCTCTGCAGTCCTGCGACATCCAGTCGTGAATGGTGGTGGACAATTAAACAACTTACTGGAGGAGGTGGCTCCACAAATATCCCCATCCTCAATGATGGGGGAGACCAGCACATCAGTGCAAAAGATAAGGCTGAAGCATTTGCAACAATCTTCAGCCAGAAGTGCCGAGTTGATGATCCATCTCGACCTCCTCCTGAAGTCCCCAGCATTACAGATGCCAGACTTCAGCCAATTCGATTCACTCTGCGTTATATCAAGAAACGACTAAAGGCACTGGATACTGCAAAGGCTATGGGTCCTGTCAATATTCCAGCAATAGTACTGAAGACCTGTGCTCCAGAACTTGCCAAGCCCCGAGCCAAGCTGTTCCAGTATAGCTACAACACTGGCATCTACCCGGCAATGTGGAAAATTGCCCTGGTATGTCCTGTACACAAAAAGCAGGACAAGTCCAACCCGGCCAATTACCGCCCCATCAGTCGCTGTGGGCCATCATCAGTAAAGTGATGGAAGGTGTCATCAACTGTGCTATCAAGCAGCACTTGCTTAGCAATAACCTGCTCAGTGATGCTCAGTTTGGGTTACGCCAGGGCCACTCAGCTCCTGACCTCATTACAGCCTTGGTTCAAACATTGACAAAAGAGCTGAACTCAAGAGGTGAGGTGAGAGTGACTGCCCTTGACATCAAGGCAGCATTTGATTGAGTATGGCATCAAGGAGCCCTAGCAAAACTGGAGTCAATGGGAATCAGGGGGAAACTCTCTGCTGGTTGGAGTCATAACTAGTGCAAAGGAAGATGGCTGTGGTTGTTGGAGGTCAATCATCTGAGCTCCAGGACATCACTGCAGGAGTTCCTCAGGGTAGTGTCCCAGGCCCAACCATCTTCAGCTGCTTCATCAATGACCTTCCTTCAATCATAAGGTCAGAAATGAGGATGTTCGCTGATGATTGCACAATGTTCAGCACCATTTGTGACTCCTCAAATACTGAAGCAGTCTGTGCAGCAATGCAGCAAGACCTGGACAATATCCAGGCTTGGCCTGATATGTGGCAAGTAACATTCGCACCACACAAGTGCCAGGCAATGACTATCTCCAACAAGAGAGAATCTAACCATCTCCCCTTGACATTCAATGGCATTACCATCGCTGAATCCCCCACTATCAACATCCTAGGGGCTAGCATTGACCAGAAACTGAACTGAAGTAGCCATATAAATACCGTGGCTACAATAGCAGGTCAGAGGCTAGGAATCCTGCGGCGAGTAACTCACCTCCTGACTCCCCAAAGCCTGTCCACCATCTACAAGGCACAAGTCAGGAGTGTGATGGAATATTCTCCACTTGCCTGGATGGGTGCAGCTCCAACAACACTCAAGAAGCTCGACACCATCCAGGACAAAGCAGCCCGCTTGATTGGCACCCCATCTACAAACATTCACTCCCTCCATCACCGATGCACAGTGGCAGCAGTGTGTACCATCTTCAAGATGCACTGCAGCAATGCCCCAAGGCTCCTTAGACAGCACCTTCCAAACCTGCGACCTCTATCAACTAGAAGGACAAGGGCAGCAAATACAGGGGAACACCACCACCTGCAAGTTCCCCTCCAAGTCACACACCATCCTGACTTGGAACTATATCGTTGCTCCTTCACTGACGCTGAGTCAAAATCCTGGAACTCCCTTCCTAACAGCACTGTGGGTGTACCTACCTCACATGGACTGCAGCGGTTCAAGAAGGAAGCTCACCACCACCTTCTCAAGGGCAATTAGGGATGGGCAATAAATGCTGGCATAGCCAGTGATGCCCACATCCCATGAATGAATTTAAAAAAAAACAATGGGCTGAATAATCTCCTTGAGTGCTGCATGATTCCTGGTGAGGTGGTTCCTCCAATTCTCTCCAAAATGAGCTTTAATCTCCGATGCACCATCATTAAGAGACAGCCCATCTACAGCCAAGAGTAGAAAGAGAAATCGCAGGACAAAGCAGTGGCCTCAGAGAGTTATTGATGAAGACCTGACAGTACTTCTCCAGTCAATCCTCCAAACAGTAAAGGATTGTGACAGTAAGAGATCCAATAAAATGGCAAGTGGGGATACAGAATAAAGTGCAATATCAGTCGATGAGTACTTGCCCAGCAAGACCATGCTGGCCAACATAAAATTTTACTGGACTACATTTACAATCAATTAACTATGAATCAGCCATGCAGTGCAACCCCCGAACACAAAAACTCTAATAAAGCTTTCACCCTAATTTAAATCAATAGCTTCAATTTGGCAGGGCTGCTGTTGCTGTGATGCTGGGGACTGTTAAAAGATGGTGGGCAATCTTTCTTCTGAATACTGCAAATTGTTCCATATTCCCATACCGGTTAAAAAAAAATGAAGATTTACAGTGCGTTTGTTGGTCATTTTTCTCGACAGTGGGGAATGCAGGATTGATGCTTGTGAAATGCACGCGAGCAGCAGAAATTCCCCAATCAGGGCTCTAACGTCTCTGTATAATGACTAACTACATTGCCTATATTTCTGAAGAGGTCGAGAGCTGCAGTAGTGAATCCTTTGACAACTAACAGCACCATTGCCTTATTACCAGATAGAACTTATGATTTGAATTACGCATTCACCTAATTCTTATTGTTAGGGAGATATGCAAGTAACATCCACACAAAGTAACTGGAGGTGTTAAATATTAAGAAGGGTTACTGCTTGCAGATGTTGGAAACCTAGGGGTGTGCAGCTTAGTCATAATGAAGCACTGAACACATAGGAGTGAGTGGGATATAATGAGACTGTTGAAACTCATTGGGCTTAATAGCAAGATTTCTCACTGGGATCTGCTCACTCAGATGGAGATTCATACAGGTTTGTTCAAAAATAGAACCTAGTTTGATATATCTCAATCTGAAATAGTAAAGACAATTCCTGAGTTTTGGGGCTGGATTTTACATCGGGTGGACGGGAGCTGGCCACTGACGTAAATACCGGTGGTGAACCTGCTTCCGTCTAGCTCGGGGATCCGTCCCGCATTTTACGGGTCCCCGGGCTTTAATTATTCCGAGGCGGGACTTCTATCCGCTTGAGGGAGGAAATCCAGCCTCACTGAGCTGCCGGCCAATCATTGGGCCGGCAGCACTTAGTCATAGCAATGCTATTGGGATTGGTGGCCACTGCTGGGACTGCAGCCCAGCCGTGGACATGGAGCCCAGACTGCAGGTAAGTTGGGGTTGCCTCGCTGGGGGTAATCGGTCATGCCTCGGCGAGGCAAGGGTGGTCGTGTGGGGGAAAGGGGGGCATCTTGGGTCCTGGGGATGGTTGGGGAAGCAGGGACGGCCTTCAATCGGGCACCCTGTGCCTGCTTGCCATGGGTAAAATCCCCGTGGAGGTGGGCAAAGACCCTTAAGTGGCAGTTAAGTGGCCATTTCAAGGCCTTGATTGGCCTGGGGTGGGTGGCCCTTTATTCGCCTCCCCCCGCCCTCCGTCAAGTGGGGCGGAGGCGAGAGCGGGTCGGGAAGGCCTCCCAGAGCCTCCCACTCAATTTTACGCCATCCCATCCCCCACCAACACCATCTGGCTCGCTGGGATGGTGTAAAAGTCTGGCCTTGAAGTCTTTAAGATGAACACATAATGTTCCTCTGCCTCCTTTTTTACCAAGGAATTAACCTGCTTGCCTTCAGAGGGTTAAAGCCTGTATTAAAACAGTGGAATACCATACAAATGCACCAAGCATTCATCGACTGATATTGTCAACTATAATTGCTAGGATCCCACGTTTAAACTCATTTGTGATCCTTCCCACTCTTTTTTATTATATATAATTCTCACCTCTAAAATTTCCCTAATGTTTACAGCTCTGTCCATCAGTGATAAGGCATCATTTAAAACACAATACCAAGGGGCTTAACTAAACATGACTTTCCAATTGCAATCTATTTCAACCTTATTAAAAACCCACAAATGACACAATGGAAATCTATAAGTAACACAAACATCATGTGGCGTCAAGTGTTGAAGCCTGTTGGCGTGATATTATTGGAAGATGTTAAAGTACAAAGCTGGCTACAAACTCACACAGCTTTCTCCAACCCACTGTACATTCGATAGCATTTGTCAGACAACCTCGCACGTGGGAGGAAACACAGGTTAGAAATGGCACTTTTCTTCTGAAAATGGGGGTTTGAAAACATGCTTTTTAACCAGAAGCTTAGCTTTGGCCTGACTAGATTGAAACACCGCAAATGACTGAAGAATTGTGAGAGCCAGGGAAATTAGCAAGCGGTGGCAGAAGGAAGATATGCGCCATATGCATAGCAGCGCAGATTGTATAGCTTCAGTCAATAGAGATTTGCATAGGTTTCTATGTTAAGTCTGCATTTCACCCACTTCCAGATATGCCTGACAAATACACCGTATCCCTCATTATTGATGAACTTACAGTTGATCCTTTTTAAGTGTATAATTGGCTTGGTTTATGTTTGGATTTAGGAGTTGTGTGTAGAATAGGACAATAGTTCTTATCCTCTACAGTACATACTGCATACAAAAGCTGCGAGACTTTCGCCAAAACCCACTAGCTCAGTAATGCTCTTCAGGGATGGGAGGATGAGAGGATTATCCTATGAGGAGAGGTTGGGTAGAATGGGCCTATACTCTCTGGAGTTTAGAAGACTGAGAGGTGATCTTATTGAAACATATAAGATTCTGAGAGGGCTGGTCAGGATAGATGCTGTTTTCTTTGGCTGGAGAGTCTAGAACTAGAAGGCATATTCTTAGGATAAGGGGTTTAGAACCGAGATGAGCAGAAATTTCTTCACCCAGAGGGTTGTGAATCTTTGGAATTCTCTACCCCAGAGAGCTGTGGATGCTTAGTTGTACTGCATATTCAAGGCTCAGATCGATAGATTTTTGGACTCCAATGGAATCAAGAGATATGGGGATAGGGTGGGAAAGTGGAGTGAAGGTCAAACATTAGCTATGATCTTATTGAAATGGTGGAACAGGTTCAAGGGGCTGAATGGCCTACTCCTACTGCTGTTTCTTATGTTCTCGGGTGTGCATCGTACTTTAGTTGACTCTTAATAGCCTCAGAACTACAAAGTTGTGCAAACTCCATCACCACTTCCTCAGGGTAACTAGGGAGGGGACACAAATGCAGGTTTGCCAACATTGTCCAAATACCAAGAACAAGTTAAAATAACTTATACATTATTCGAGTTAATCAGAATGAAATTTGAATCTGGATTGATTGTTCAGCTTCTCTGTACAGCTTACACCACCCCATAATTCCTTCCCCATTTCCCTCCTTTATAGGAGATCCAGTTTCTCTCATAGATGTCTCAGCTGATAGCACTCTCACCTCCAGGACAGAAGTTTGTGGGTTTAAGTCCCACTCCAGAGACTTGAGCACCTAATCCAATCTGGCACTGCACTGCAGTGCTGAGGGGGTGCTGCGCTGTCGCAGTTGCTGGCTTTTGGATGAGACATTAAACCCCGTCTGCCTCTCAGCTTGACTTAAAAGATCCTGTGGCACTCCTTTCAAAGAAGAGCAATGAAATTCTCCCCAGTGCCCTGTCCAATATATATCCCTCAACCAAAATCACTAAAACAGATAATCTAGTCATTGTCACATTGCTGTGTGTGGGAGCTTGCTGTGTGCAAACTGGTTGCTGCATTTCCTACATTACAACAGTTACGACAGATGAAAAGTATTTCACTGGTTGTGAAGTGCTTTGGGACATCCTGAGTCATGAAAGGTGCTATATAAATGCAAATCTTTCTTTTTAAGAGACTGTAGCTTTCAATTATCCTCTTTCACTAGCACGTTTACCATTTCACCAGGCCCTTGATACAGATATAGCTAATGTCCCAGGAGTTAACAGGTGAGAAATAATGTTCGGGCCTGTGTCCAGCACCCGCCCCCCCCCCCCCCCCCCACACCCCCCACACACTTCTCCCAAAAGAGTGTTGAGATGTTCCACCTACTGGGAATTGAGAAAATTGTAGTAAGGTGGATTGGATCGAAAAGGTTCCCCAAAAGTTCCAATCCACTAAAACCAAATGACATCAGTGAGCTGTCAGGTTTTAAGCTTTATTGTGAAAAGGAAATTATACTAGCCGATGTGCATACCACCCAGAAACACAAGGCAAAGCTAATACACTCTCCCAAATCACTGAGCGGGAATCCCAAATCTGTCTTTGCAGCAATAAGGATCCAACACAGAAGTTCTCACAATCAACCAGCCGCAACTACTTCTATGAAAACAGACAGGATCCCTCCCAATAAACGGTCATGGTTTTCATCAAAACCACTAGTAGACTTCACTAGAGAAGCTTCTCTTCAGACCAGCAGCCAGTGTCTAATCCAAACACCCCAAAAATGTCCAAGGGACCACAGATGCATGAACTATGTCACCAAACTAAATGAAGACCTACAATAGTTTTAAACTGATTTATTAACAAAACTCTTGTTACAATCTCAAATGCACTGCCCGAAAGGGTGGTGGAAGTATATCCAATAGTAATTTTCAAAAAGAAATTGGATAAATATTTGAAGGGTAGAATTTGCAGGATTATGGGGTAACAGCAGGGGAGTGGGACTAATTGCATGGCTCTTTGAAAGAGCCAGCACTGACGTGATGGGCCAAAGGGCCTCCTTCTATGCTATAAGATTCTACAAAGCACCAAACACCACTTAGGATTTTTAGCAAAGACTGAATTAACGGAGAGTAGATTCTCAAGTATGCACTCCTTTGTCAGCCACCTGTGTCTCTTAAAGTGGAAATGATTAGTCTTATAAAATGGCACACACAAATGGTGGTGTGCTACTGTTCTCCTTCCTGATCCAAGCTTATCCAGACTTTTTTCAAGCTGATCCAGAATTCAATTTACCCTCGCCATCACTGCATGCCAGTCAGAATTTTTGGAAGGATTAAAGACACTATATCGAATATTTCATTATAAAAAGAAATGTGCTGTTGTGGCAGACCTGTTCATTTTTTTTTTAATTTCTATCAGCAGGACATGCCTCCCTAAACTCTTTTGATATGAAAATCTTGAAGCATTTTAATACTCAGGACATAACTCACATATTTTGGCATGGAAGTTGGTAATGTGCCTCACATCTGACTTAAAACCATGAAGATATTTCCATTGGAGAGGCTAAAGATGGAGAGGTGCGTGAAATGAAAATAATACCAGAGAAAGATTTTTTTAAATACTATGCTTGCAAATCTTTTCTGCATTAAACAGGTGGTAGAGGCAGGAACCCTCACAACATTTAAAAAGTATTTAGAGGAGCACTTGAAACGACATAGCTACGGGCCAAGTGCTGGAAAATGGGATTGGAATAGTTAGGTTCTTGATAGCCGGCACGGACACGATGGGCCGAAGGGCCTGTTTCTGTGCTGAAAAGAAAAAAAAAGAAACCAAAACACTTAAGTTTTCCTATTTTTACCTAGAGTACAAGATCTTACACAATGTAACGGGTGGTTTTTGTGTGATCTGCCTAAACTTGGCAGAAATATTTAAAGGCATCATCGTACTGTGGTAAAGTAAAATTTGGGAAATCTAATTCTCCCTCCATTTGCACCACACAGTGACATAATAAATAGAAACAGAAAATGCTGGGAACACTCAGCAGGTCAGGCAACATCCGTGGAGAGAGAGATAGAGTTAATGTTTTAGGTCGATGACCTATCGTTGTTAGGGATGAACAGCTTTTAGGTACTGATTAGATTAGATTAGAGATACAGCACTGAAACAGGCCCTTCGGCCCACCGAGTCTGTGCCAACCATCAACCACCCATTTATACTAATCCTACACTAATCCCATATTCCTACCACATCCCCACCTATCCCTATACTTCTCTACCACCTACCTATACTAGGGACAATATATAATGGCCAATTTACCTATCAACCTGCAAGTCTTTGGCATGTGGGAGGAAACCACAGCACCCGGAGGAAACCCACGCAGACACAGGGAGAACTTGCAAACTCCACACAGGCAGCACCCAGAATTGAACCCGAGTCGCTGGAGCTGTAAGGCTGCAGTGCTAACCACTGCGCCACTGTACGTGCAGAGTCAGGGAAAAGAGAGGGGAAGCTGTGATACTGATAGCAACATACACTTTTGCAAAGCAGCTGCAGCCATACCTACCCCTTTAAGAATAGAATAACCAATAACATGTCTTTAATCCCCTCATGAATCATTGACTATGCATTTCGGCATGCCCAGCTCCAATCACTGGGTGCTGTGGGTTTCTAAATGTTGACTTGTCACTCCAAGAAGAGCACATCAATCTTCCAAGAAATTTAAGAAAAGAAAGACTTGCATTTATATAGCGCCTTAGGTCCTATGGATTTTACTAATGCTTCACAGCCAATGAAGCACTTTTGAAGCGTAATCACCATAGTCTTACAGGCAAATTTAAGAGCCAATTTTCACACAGTATGATCCCACAAACAGCAATGAGATAAGTGGCCTGATGATCTAGTTTAGTGACATTGGTTGAGGGATAAATGCTGGCCAGGACATCAAGAGAACTCCACAGCTCCTCCTTGAATAGCGCCTTGGGATCTATTATGTCCATCTGAGAGGGCGGGAGGAGTCTCAGTTTAATATCTCATTCAAAAGACAGCGTCTCCAACAAGCCAGCAGTCCTGAAATATTCCACTTTGAATTTGCTGTTGAGTCAGAAATTGCATTTTATTGCATGGTCACCAGATCCAAGATGAATATTGCTCAAGGAACAGCACCTCACCTTCTGATTAGGAACTTATGGATTCAGCATTGAGTTCAACAATTTCAGAGCATGGCTGCATTATTTTTTTTTATATTATTTCATTTTTTAACCATGTGCCTGTCTTGAAGTTATTTTTCATGTTTTTGCTTTTGGACAGAGTTCTTCATTATTTTGCCAATTATGAACTCTCTGGACTAATGCTTTGTCTTTTACTACAACTATTTGCACTCCCTTTGCCTTTTGTTCTGTGACATTTCTGTCATTTAATCTCTCCTGCCCTCCGCCCTATCACACAGCTTCCCTTTTCCTCTTCTTACCCCTCCCCACTTTCACTTTCTCAAAGTCTCACATTTCTAACCTTTGCTAGTTCTGATGAAAGATCACAGACCTGAAACCTTGGCCGGAATTTAACATTGGGCGGGAGGCCCCACCCACTGGTTGAAAAGTCGGTGGTGAGCCCACCTCTGCTGGGCCTGGGGAGCCACACTGGGATTTTACGCTCCCCAGACACATAATTGGCCTTAAGCGGGACTTCCACCTCCTTGAGGCAGGAAGTCCCGCCTAATGGAGCTGCCAGCCAATCAGTGGGCCAGCAGCTCTTGGTCCCAGCAGCACCACTGGGAGTGGTGGCCACTGCTGGGACTACACCCAGCCACCACAGCAAGAGGAAGGATAGCCCCGAAACTATGGTAAATTTTTGGGGCCTCGCCGGGGACAATTGGTCGGGCCCCGGCGAGGAAAGGGGGGTCGGTTAGGGAGTGGGGGGAGTTTTGTGTCATGGGGGCGGTTGGGGCTTCAGGGAAGTCCTCCGTGGGGCACAGGGTTCCCGATCAGGAGGCCATCCCCCCCCCTCCACCCCCACACGCTCCCCAGCTCGCAAGAAGTCCTGGGGTCTTTGTTGTCCTGATGCCGTGGGTAAAATGCCAGCAGCGATGGGACGAGGCCCTTATGTGGCAGTTAATTGGCCACTTAAGGGCCTTGATTGGCCTGGGGCAGGCGGGCCTTTTCTCGCCACCACCGCCCGGCGTAGAATTGAAGGGGAGGGGGGAAGGCATCAGGAATGGTGCCCCCTCCTCCCACCCCCCACCCCACCTCTCACTCAATTTTTCACCCCCCCCCCACACCGCCACCAACCTGTTTGTTTGGGAGGCCATAAAACTCCGGCCATTAACTGTGTTTCTGTCTCCACAGATGCTTCCAGACCTGCTGAGTATTTCCAACATTTCTGTTTTTATTTCAGATTTCCAGCATCTGCAGTATTTTGCTTTTATTTGAATGCTGGAGGCAGTGGAAATGAAGCAGTTTTTTTTATTTTAAATGAAGAAAATGAACGTTATTCAGTGGAGTGCAGGAAGAAATAAAACAAGTCAAGGGGTAAAGAATAATAAAACATATGCAGTTTTTGAGCAGCTTTATTTTGATTAAGAAGGGTTTTAGAGTGACAATTTTCCAGTTGATACAGCTGCACCTATCTCAGCAATTTTATCACAGTACCATTAGGGTTTGTTTAAGATGCATAGTGATCAGCTGAGGAGCTACACATTTCTTTGAAGCCAATGGCAGATTAAGGGTTAAAGTTACATTTTCAATGAGAAAATGTCTCAAATTCCCTCATTCGTGAACTTATTCCAGATATACAAACACTTGCGTGTGTATACTGTAAGGATATCTGAAATTACACAGAGGGAACTGAATATGACTTCAGCGCTGCCCATTATGGAACTAGCACGCATCGTAATCTCTCCATTTAATTAACGTTTCTCTGCTATTTCGCATTCCTTTTCCAACTCGAGCCGTTTCATCCAAAGCAGCTGGGTTGCCATGATGTTGGTTTCTTGCTGACAATTCTGGGCAAATGCTACAACCGCCAGGGTCAGAGGTCGTGATGGTCAGATTTTCATGACTGCGGGATGGTCCCTAGCTGATCATCATGGAGTAATCTCCTGTCTCTTTAGCAATGTGTACCGAAAACAGACTCTGGCTTCATCTGTTGAACAGTGGTGTTTTTGTCAAATTGTAAAATTATCATTTGTTCCAGATTTCTCCTGCTCATCTTTGGGCAGTGGCCAAGGAATATAATGGCAAAACTCCTTGCACAGGTTGGGAAGCTAGTTAACGGAGAGTAAGAGGGGGTTATGACCATTTGCTGCTCAGGGCTTTGAATTGGTTAATTTCTCAGACCAAGGTCTGAGATAGGATTTGGTTGGAGTTCATTTGATTAATTTTTCAAGTGGATGACAGATTAGAGACTTGTGGCCTAGCCAAGCGTGACTCTTACACAGAATTTACAGCAGAGAAATAGGTCATTTGACCCAACTGGTCTACGCTGGTGTTTATGCTCCACATGAGACTCCTCCCACCCTATTTCATCTCGATAGTGGGTTCAAGTTCCATTCCAGGACTTGAGCACAAAAATCAAGGCTGACACTCTATTGAGGGACAGTTGTGCTGTCAGAAGGAATGTCTTTCAGATCAGTCATTAAACCGGGGGTCCGTCTGCCCTCTCAGGTGGATGCAAAAGATCCCATGGCATTATTTCAAAGAAAAGCAGGGGAGTTCTCCCTGGTGTTCTGGCAAGATATTTATCCCTCAATCAACATCACAAAACAGATTGCTCATTATCAGACTGCTGTTTGCAGGAGTTTGCTGTGCACGAATTGGCTGCTGCATTTCCTACATTCTTCTTTCTTTTGGGCCTCCTTATCTCGAGAGACAATGGATACGCGCCTGGAGGTGGTCAGTGGTTTGTGAAGCAGCGCCTGGAGTGGCTATAAAGGCCAATTCTGGAGTGACAGGCTCTTCCACAGGTGCTGCAGAGAAATTTGTTTGTTGGGGCTGTTGCACAGTTGGCTCTCCCCTTGCGCCTCTGTCTTTTTTCCTGCCAACTACTAAGTCTCTTCGACTCGCCACAATTTAGCCCTGTCTTTATGGCTGCCCGCCAGCTCTGGCGAATGCTGGCAACTGACTCCCACGACTTGTGATCAATGTCACACGATTTCATGTCGCGTTTGCAGACGTCTTTATAACGGAGACATGGACGGCCGGTGGGTCTGATACCAGTGGCGAGCTCGCTGTACAATGTGTCTTTGGGGATCCTGCCATCTTCCATGCGGCTCACATGGCCAAGCCATCTCAAGCGCCGCTGACTCAGTAGTGTGTATAAGCTGGGGATGTTGGCCGCTTCAAGGACTTCTGTGTTGGAGATATAGTCCTGCCACCTGATGCCAAGTATTCTCCGAAGGCAGCGAAGATGGAATGAATTGAGACGTCGCTCTTGGCTGGCATACGTTGTCCAGGCCTCGCTGCCGTAGAGCAAGGTACTGAGGACACAGGCCTGATACACTCGGACTTTTGTGTTCCGTGTCAGTGCGCCATTTTCCCACACTCTCTTGGCCAGTCTGAACATAGCAGTGGAAGCCTTACCCATGCGCTTGTTGATTTCTGCATCTAGAGACAGGTTACTGGTGATAGTTGAGCCTAGGTAGGTGAACTCTTGAACCACTTCCAGAGCGTGGTCGCCAATATTGATGGATGGAGCGTTTCTGACATCCTGCCCCATGATGTTCGTTTTCTTGAGGCTGATGGTTAGGCCAAATTCATTGCAGGCAGACGCAAACCTGTCGATGAGACTCTGCAGGCATTCTTCAGTGTGAGATGTTAAAGCAGCATCGTCAGCAAAGAGGAGTTCTCTGATGAGGACTTTCCGTACTTTGGACTTCGCTCTTAGACGGGCAAGGTTGAACAACCTGCCCCCTGATCTTGTGTGGAGGAAAATTCCTTCTTCAGAGGATTTGAACGCATGTGAAAGCAGCAGGGAGAAGAAAATCCCAAAAAGTGTGGGTGCGAGAACACAGCCCTGTTTCACACCACTCAGGATAGGAAAGGGCTCTGATGAGGAGCCACCATGTTGGATTGTGCCTTTCATATTGTCATGGAATGAGGTGATGATACTTAGTAGCTTTGGTGGACATCCGATCTTTTCTAGTAGTCTGAAGAGACCACGTCTGCTGACGAGGTCAAAGGCTTTGGTGAGATCAATGAAAGCAATGTAGAGGGGCATCTGTTGTTCACGGCATTTCTCCTGTATCTGACGAAGGGAGAACAGCATGTCAATAGTCGATCTCTCTGCACGAAAGCCACACTGTGCCTCAGGGTAGACGCGCTCGGCCAGCTTCTGGAGCCTGTTCAGAGCGACTCGAGCAAAGACTTTCCCCACTATGCTGAGCAGGGAGATTCCACGGTAGTTGTTGCAGTCACCGCGGTCACCTTTGTTTTTATAGAGGGTGATGATGTTGGCATCGCGCATGTCCTGGGGTACTGCTCCCTCGTCCCAGCACAGGCATAGCAGTTCATGTAGTGCTGAGAGTATAGCAGGCTTGGCACTCTTGATTATTTCAGGGGTAATGCTGTCCTTCCCAGGGGCTTTTCCGCTGGCTAGGGAATCAATGGCATCACTGAGTTCCGATTTGGTTGGCTGTATGTCCAGCTCATCCATGACTGGTAGAGGCTGGGCTGCATTGAGGGCAGTCTCAGTGACAGCATTCTCCCTGGAGTACAGTTCTAGGTAGTGCTCAACCCAGCGGTCCATCTGTTTGCGTTGGTCAGTGATTATGTCCCCCGATTTAGATTTGAGGGGGGTGATCTTCTTGATGGTTGGCCCAAGAGCTCTCTTCATGCCATCATACATTCCTCTGATGTTTCCGGTGTCTGAGGCCAGCTGAATATGACTGCATAGGTGTTGCCAGTAGTCGTTTGCGCAACGCCTAGCTGTTCTTTGTGCAGTACTTCTGGCTGCTTTAAGTGCTGCGGATGTTAAATCGCTGGGGGCTTTCTTGTAGTTCAAAAGTGCAATGCGCTTAGCGGCTATGACAGGTTCCAGCTCTTCATTATGAGATTGAAACCAGTCTGCATTTCTCTTCGCACTTTTGCCGTAGGTGGTCAAAGCTGACTCATAGATGGCGTCTCTGATGTGGGCCCACTTGGTCTCAGCATCCCCTGTGGGAGTGTTTTGAAGGGCTGTTACAAGTGAATTTAGAAATTTTTGTAACAGCTGTGGGTGAGAAATTCTGCTCGTGTTGATGCGCGGGTGGCCCTTCTGCTTGGAATGATGCAACTTCTTTGGTCTGAGTCTAACCTTGCTGCACACCAGGGAGTGGTCGGTGTCGCAGTCCGCACTGTGGAAGCTGCGTGTGATTTGAACACTGTTTAAGGCGGCTCGCCTTGTGACAATGAGGTCTAGCTGGTGCCAACGACGTGATCTTGGGTGCCTCCATGAAACCTGGTGACAGGGTTTAGTGTGAAAGAACGAGTTGGTGATGCAGAGGTTATGATAGGTACACAACTCAAGCAGTCTCTGCCCGTTCTCATTCATCCTTCCAACGCCATAGCGCCCAAGGCAGGAGGGCCATGAGTCATGGTCGGCCCCAACCCTGGCATTAAAGTCCCCCAGCAGGAATAGGTGTTCGGTGTTGGGGATGCTGCTAATGATGTTATGGAGTTGTTCATAGAACTGGTCTTTAGCTTCAGGTGCGGAACAGAGTGTTGGAGCATAGATGCTGAGTAGGTGTACTGGACCAGAGGTGGTGAGCAGCCGGATGGACAGTATGCGTTCCGAGCCATTTGAGGGAGGCTCTATCATGCTGAGCAAGGAGTTTCTGATGGCGAAGCCCACTCCATGCTGTCTTGGTTCTTCAGGATCCCTGCCCTGCCAGAAGAAGGTGTAGTCTTGCTCTGCTAGAGAGCCACTCGCGGGGAGGCGAGTCTCCTGAAGTGCTGCAATGTCCACATTGAGTCTACTGAGCTCGTTGTTAATGATGGCGGTCTTCCGAGAATCGTTGATTTGTGTAAGGTCTTCCGACAGGCCAGGACACATAGTTCTGACGTTCCAGCTTGCAAAGCGAAGGGCTGGTACCTTCTTTCCTTTTTTCATGTTGTTTGGTGCGGTGTATCAGTCCACCTTTCGGGCAATGACCCTGAGCTCCAAGCACCCATTGAAGCAGGCAGACTGTGGCGGGACAGAACCTTATTGACCGGGGGCTGCCCGGTTTGAGGCGGGCGGTAGCTGTCCAGTGAGGTGCAATGACCTCTCCCACTGACAAAGGCAACCCGTGGCGCCCAGTTTCTACGCCAATTTATCTGGACTTATAACCCGTAACTGCTGCCTTCCCTGTTGTGTCAGTCGCTGTGAGGCAACTATGGAGTGACCTCTCCATGGCGCATGCCTGGGCAAATTTATGGAGGTTGAGAGTTGCCCAGTCGTCAAAACCCCCCTCTCGGCCTTTCTGGTGGGGTCCAAAGGAGTGCAGGACACGACGTTTGGCACCAGTATGGCTGCAGGAACTGCCGGAAACATGCCAAAGGTGACACATGACCGCCTACGGGGTTCCGCTCCGGATTTTCTGTTAGGGTTTACTCCCTTAGCCTTGGTCTCTCCCGAGACGCCCACAAGGCAGTAGGGTTGTTGGGGCCCCTACACAGGTGTAGGATGGTGCCGGTGGGAGGAGGGGATGCAAGGGGGAGGGGTAGAGGGAGGGGGTGGGGGGGGTGCAGGGGAAGGGGGTGCGGGGTGAAGATGGTGCGAGGGGGGGGCGGGCTGGGACGGGGTTGTGAGGGGGTGAGCTGAGAGGGTGGAGCAGGGAAGGGGACGGGGGTGGGGGGGGGTGGAAGGGGGGTAAAGTGGGGGGGAGGGGGGGTGGAATCTGGTGCAGGTAATAAGCCATTTCCTCAGTGCCCACCATCGACGTCCGGAAAGCTCATCCACGTCCTTCGGGAGGTGAAGCATCATTTGGCAGACTTAGAGGTGATTACATTTGCTAAGGGTTTTTTTTTTCAGTGGTTTAAATAAAGGCATGCAGCATTGCCGACAGTGCGCTGCAGATGCTCTCCGAGCCATCTCCCGCGGGCGCTTTGAAGTTGCGGCCGGGGGGGCCGTTCGTGGATGTTTTGGGTGTTCGGGGCACCTTTTCACAGGACTTCTCTCGGGTCCCGCAGCTCCTTCTTCACCTCAATGGACTTACCGCATGCCGTGGCTGCAGACACTCTGGACTGTGAAGACAGCAGGATCGGAGATTGAAGTATCGGCAGCTGTGCTCGTCAGTTTCATCCGGATCAATTTCATTGAGAAAACAAAGAGCAGGTGTGGCTGGGGGAGGGCAGTGGGCCCAGGTAACATACACTAAACTAACTGTTAGCCTTTAGATAGGGCTAAAATGAACTGATTTAAAGAGCCAGGGGAATTTAAACAGTTTAAGAGGGCAGATTGGGGGAGAAAACGTTAGGGATGGGAGCAGATGGCCATGGATAGAGTTGAACAGCAAGGGAGCTTCCTAGGGAGCTTCCAGCCCAGGAGCCATCTTGCTCCTACATTACAAAATCAAAAACTGAAGCATACAAAGCGGAGAAAACTAGTGGTAGGCCGAGGATTGGGAATTTTTTAGGAAACAGCAGCGAATGACTAAAAAGCTAATAAAGGGGGAGAAATTTGATTATCAAAGTAATTTGGCAAGAAATATAAAAACAAACAGCAAGAGCTTCTGCGGGTATATAAAAAGAGAGTAGCTAAAGTGAGCGTGGGACCCTTAGAGGATGCAACTGGAGAATTGACAACAGGGAACAGGGAAAGGGCAGATAATTTAAACCAATATTTTGCATCGGTCTTCACGGTGGAGGACAATATAAACATCCCACAGATATAAGATAAGCAAGGAGCTAATGGAAGGAAAGATCTTGTAACAGTCTCTATCATGAGGGACAAAGTATTTGACAAACTAAAGGCAGACAAGTCACCAGGACCTGATGGTTTGCATCCAAGGGTTTTAAAGGAAGTGGCTGCAGAGATAGTGGAGGCATTGGTCGAAATATTCCAGAACTCACTGGATTCCAGGAAGGTCCCAGTGGATTGGAAAACCGTTAATATGACGCCCCTATTCAAGGAGGGACGGAGACAAAAAGCAGGAAACTATAGGGCAGTCAGTCTAACATCAGTGTTTGGGAAAATGCTAGAGTCCATTATTAAGGAAGAAATAGCAGGTCATTTAGAAAAGCTTAATGCAATCAAACAGAGTCAACATGGTTTTGTGAAAGGGAAATCATGTTTTGACAAATTTGCTAGAGTTCTTTGAGGATATAACAAGCAGAGTTGATAAAGGGGAACCGGTAGATGTAGTATATTTAGGTTTCCAGAAGACATTCGATTAGGTGCCATATAAAAGATTATTGCACAAGATAGGAGCTCACGGTATTGGGGGTAATGTATTAGCATGGATTGAGGATTGGTTAACGCACAGAAGACAGAGAGTCGGGATTAATAGGTCTTTTTCAGGTTGGAAAGACGTACCTAGTGGGGTGCCACAAGGATTAGTCCTCGGGCCACAATTATTTACTATCTATATTAATGACTTGGAGGAGGGGGCAGAGTGTAATATATCCACATATGCTGACGATACAAAAATGGGTGGGAGGGCATGCTGTGATCAGGATGTAAGGAATCTGCAAGGGGATATAGACAGGTTGAGTGAGTGGGCAAAAACTTGGCAGATGGAGTTTAATGTAGGAAAGTGTGAGGTCATGCACTTTGGTAGGAAGAATAAAAAGGCAGACTATTATTTAAATGGAGACTCCAAAAAAGTGCAGCACAGAGGGATCTGGGTGTTCTTGTACATGAAACACAAAAAGTTAGAATGCATGTGCAGCAAGTAATTAAGAAGACAAATGGAATTTTGGCCTTTATTGCTCGGGGGTTAGAGTTTAAAAATAGGGAAGTCTTGTTACAACTGTACAGGGTGTTGGTGAGGCCGCACCTGGAGTACTGCGTACAGTTTTGGTCCCTGCTTTTAAGAAAGGATATACTGGCATTGGAGGCAGTTCAAAAGAGATTCACTAGGCTGATTCCTGGGATGAAGGGGTTGACTTATCAAGAACGGCTAAACTGGTTAGGCCTTTATTCATTAGAATTTAGAAGAATGAGGGACAACCTTATTGAAACGTATAAGATTCTGAGGGGGCTTGACAGGGTGGATGTTGAGAAGATGTTTCCACTAGTGGGGGAATCTCGAACTAGGGGACATAGTTACAGACTAAGGGGACATTCATTTAAAACTGAGATGCAAAGAAATTTCTTCTCTCAGACGGTAGTGAATGTCTGGAATTCTCTACCCCAGTGAGTTGTGGAGGCTAGACCACTGAAAGTGTTTAAAGAGGAGGTAGATAGATTTTTGAAATATCGGGGAGTTGAGGGCTATGAGGAGCTAGCACGAAAGAGGAGTTGAGGTCTGGGTAGATCAGCCATGATCTTATTGAATGGTGGGGCAGGCTTGAGGGGCTGAATGGCCTACTCCAGCTCCTATTTCTTATGTTCTTATGTCCTTATTACAACAGTGAGTACATTTCAAAAGTACTTCATTGACTGTAAAGCGCTTTGAGACGTCCGATGGTTATGAAAGGCGCTATATAAATGCAAGTCTTTCTTCTCTTTTTTTCACCCTATCAGCGCATTCTTCTTATCCTTTCTCTCTCATGTACTTATGTAGCTTCCCCTTAAATGCATCGATGCTATTCACCTGAACTACTCTGTGAGCTAGCGAGTTCCACATTCTCAACACTCTACTGTTTTTCCTTCCAACTGCTTCTTTAAAACTGAGGTAAAATATTCCTTCTTTTATGTCATTAGACATGTTCACTTGACTTGGATAGTAGAACCCCTGCCTATGGATCAGAAAGCTGTGGACTAAAGTTCTCTGATGGGACTCAAGTGCATAATCGTGTCTGACATCCCAGTGCGCTACTGAGAGTGCTCCATTTACAGAGCTGCTGTCTTTCAGATGGGATGTTAACCCAAGGTTCAGTCCATTCAAGTGGTTCAGGGAGTGCTGGAGATTCTATGGCAGTATTCAGAAGAACTCATCCTGGTGCCCTCCTCAACCAATATCAGCGAAAAAAACCCAGTTTTAATAGGTCACTTATCGCTGCTACAGCACTTTGTTGCCAGATTGCTTGCCATATTCTCCAACTTCAGAGTCGTCTCACTTCAAAAGTATTTCACTCGGTGATGTGTTTTGATAGGATGATAAGGCACTGTATAAATACACCTTTTCTCTTGACATTCTCACCTCTTTTAATTGCTATACATTTCCAATCCGTTCTTCACTTCTCTGCAAAAAGAATGGAAGAAAGATTTGCATTTACATAGCGCCGATCACAGTCTCAAGACGTCCCAAAGCACTTGACAGCCAATGAATTATTTTTGAAGAGTTGCCACTGCTGTAAAGTAGGAAACGCAGGAGCCAAATTGCACACAGCAAGCTCCCACAAACAGCAATTTGATAAATGCCAAGATAATCTCTTTCAGTCGGTTGAGGGATAAATATTGGCCATGACACTGGGGAGAACTCCACTTCAAAATAGTGCAAATGGGATTTTTTACATCCACCTGAGAGGGCAGATGAGGCCTCGGTTTAATGTCTCATCCAAAAGATAGGAAATACAAAGCACCTATTCTGACCAACTTTATCACCTTTTTTCCTAATAAGGATTATGTGAGAAACATTACACCTGTGGAAACTTCCTCCAGCAATCTTACGACACTAATTATTTATCAAGTGAGAAGAAGGTAGAGAGCGCACAGAATTTGTCAGTCACTGGTCACAATTTACCCATAATTCTTCGAGAGAAAGAGATGTCATGGCAACTCAGCTGGTTTAATTAAGTTTGCTCAAAGTCCTGACAAGAGAAAATGGCTGACAGACATTAATTAAATAGAAGGAAGACTGAGTGACGCAAGGAATGGCTTTAACTCTTGGGGTTTAGTTTTCCTTTTTATATGAAAAAAAATCTAAAATTAAATCTACTTCATCTGGCATGCGACAATGTGAGGCAGCCGAACCACCTTTTGTTGGTAGTGATTAATCTGCCATGCTTCAGCAATCATATACACCCTAATGCAACTCTCTGGCAGCCTTGAGCAACTCCCTCTCAGCTATTTCTCCCGATGATGTCATCACCACTGTTTCAATAAAATATCTGAAACAGCGGAAAGAGGTGTTGGAGAAAAAAGAACAGAAATGGTTGTTCAGTTCATAATTTTTTGATGGCTTGACATTTTGAAGCGACCAGCCTTTGCAATGGTTATTTGATACACAAACTGTAGAGCAGAATACCTCCAATTAGTTTGCTTTGTCTCTGGTTTTCAATTCATTAGAAAGATTCTTGTGTTCTTGTGTTAAGAGGATTGAGCGACAAATTGTAAATCTGAAGTGGCCATAATGTTGCCCGTGTACGAGTGGTTAATCCATGACGATGTAATTGGAATTTA
Organism: Heterodontus francisci; assembly: GCF_036365525.1. NCBI lineage: Eukaryota > Metazoa > Chordata > Chondrichthyes > Heterodontiformes > Heterodontidae > Heterodontus > Heterodontus francisci. Next base: position 13,162,873 of record NC_090393.1, read on the forward strand.
TATTCTTTGCTGGTCTAAGGCATTTGTGTGGGAGCTTTGGATCTGTGTTCTGTGGTCGAGTGGTGTTTATGTCTTTGGGTATCTTGTCAGTTGAGGGGAGCGTCTGCAACAGCTTCAAAAATCAGTAACAGTCTCCGTTCGTGAAAGATAGAGATTCTCTTCACAACAATTGAGAATTCAGAATTGCTATGATCAAATAAAACAGCAACAGTTCTGAATGCTTGCAGCACTCATCAAGTTCTACTGGTCCCAAGAGATCCTGCAAACAACCGTGAACATCTCATTTAGAACTATGAGCCTCTTGAAAAGAACTGCACACTACAGCATCTCAATGAGGCCTTGTGTTTCACTCACCTCGACGTCATGCAACCCAAACGCTGCACCATCATACAGAAATGGGAACCTTTAGTTGGGAGATGATTAAAGCAGACACTGAGTAGAATGGGAAATATTGAAGCCCAACAGAAAGTTAAGGAAGACCCAGTGTACAGACCAGGAAGTTTGGTCATTGGGCTATGCTGTATTAATTTCAACAAGGGTGCTAGGTGGGGTCTACAAGTTACTTCAGTGCTTTTGGGCTGATGTTCTAGCCAACATTTCTCTGAGGTGACCTTGCTATCCCTCAAACAACACCTTAAAAAAAAGCTTGTCTGGTCATTATCTCAATGCTCTTTGTGGGAATCTTACATTTCCTACATTACAGCAGTGGCTGCATTATAAAAACACTTCATTGGCTGTCACACACTTGAGGACATCCTGAGGTTATGAAGGGCACTGTATAAATGCAAGTTCTTTCTTCTGAACTGGGGAAGAGAGAGAGAGAGTGCGAGAGAAAAAAAAAAGCAGCCAGGGTTTTTGTTCCTGACTGCTGTTCAAAGTCCGTGAATATGAAGGCAGGATCGAACTGCAGTGATGTCCCCTCCCGCACGTTCGGATCTGCAATAGCCTAATGACACTTGCTGTATGGGTTTATAGATCGACAATGCCCACATGGGCCTGTATCTACAGGATGTCTAGAGCTTGGACCCTTCATCCTAACCACCTCAGGAAAACAAGGGAGACAACTGGGAAAAGGAGAAGAGGAGGTGGGAAAAAGCAGGCTGATGAAAACTGCAGAAATGCATCACACAGCCTCAATTAAGCAGCATTGTTTTCTCAATGTGCAGTAGTCAGAATGCTGTTAAGTCTGATGGGAAATTATTGTAAATACAGTATGAAATAGTTTTATTTTGAAAAAAGAAATGTTTGAAGCAAGGTTATGGATCTGGTAGAGTTAAGAGGTGAAATTCCAGAAAAATGTATAGTGAAGAGATCAACCAGGCCCCCAAGTCCCCAGAATCCTTGGGTTGGCCACCATCTTTGGGGCTTGCTTGCCTCATACCAGTCCCCTACTGGTAAAATTGAGGTCTCTGTGTGTACTCTGAGAGCATGTATCATGCACTAATTTAATTGCCTAAGTCAGCATAAGTATCTCCCAGGTGCAAACCCTGTTAGCATGTTTGTTAGCAGGTTTACTACACCACACTCCGTTGCAATATGTAAGCCATCAACGAACTTAACCATCCAGGGTTTTCAATACATCTACATTGTTCTCCTCCCCCACTCAACTTACATCTCAAACTCATCAGTGCCAAGAATCAAACAAACTGAAAGCTCCTAATGGTCTATCAAGCAATTGAAAACTCGACACCTGAGCACAAGGTTAACAATTCTGAATCTTATGCTCTCACTCAAATGCACTTGCTTTAGATGGATGAGGTATCATCTGTTTTGAACTCAGGCTGATAGAAGGGGCATGGTGTGGAACCAAAATGTTCAATCTGAGACAAAGATAAAAATGGCAATCAGGATTTATCTAACACTGCCATGCATCAATGTGATTGATATTGATGCGTTGCAGTGCTAATGGATAATCTGTCAACTATCCACTAATACTTCACAAGAGTGCAACAGCCAAGTATAAAACAAGAAAAGGTTGTTGAGTGCATCAAACCCAATGCATGTTCACAACATGTGTTGTCCTGGACTCTCTTAATTGATTCACTTGTAGACACCGCAGATTGCAAAACCAGAAGGGAGAAATTTCCACCACGACGCCTGGCATAAGTGAATGAAAAACTCCAGAACATCATCTCATATAATATCATTCACTTTGTGGTTTTCTGTCCCAGGACAATTCCAGAGGGACTGAAGCTTACTGCTGGTTTATAGCCAGTTTTGATATTGTGGACCCGTGCTCTCTGGAAGTCAGGTATAATGTGGACTTTCTCATTTTAAGTTGGGCCTTTACAGCTCAGGGTGTATTTGAAGCCTGTTTCTGTTTCCATGCCATATACTGAGCACAAACCAAATTTCCATTCCCAAATATTGAAATGATTAATAAACTGAAGGAAAAACATTTTAAAGCTGAAAATACAACACTTGGAAAGTATTAGTACTTGCCAAAGCCTCTCAAAGTCCAATTCATGAGAAAAGATTGCCTTTCTGCTTGAAACAACTCCAGGATATCATCAACTGATGAGAAACCACGGGACTCAACTCAGTTCTCCTTGAACTGTAGTCTGGACTGATGTGCCATCCTATAATTGAGCACCTACAGAATCATCAACTCTATTTCATAAAGCTCAGATTGAGTTGTTATTTGTGACAAAGAGAAGGTCCCCTATACATGAAAGGGGCATCTCGTCATATTTTAAAGCTACTGCATTTACTGTTGTACCAAATTGTTTTTGAACACAAATGCAGGCCTGCTAGAAAAGGCTCTTACACAGATAGTAGAATGAAGGGCAGGTAGTTAGTTTGATCTTAGAGTAGGTTAAAGGTTCGGCACAACATCATGGGCCGAAGGGCCTGTACTGTGCTGTACTGTTCTATGTTCTATGTTCTATGTTCTATAATCTCTTGAAATGCGCAAATCGTATCATGAGTCTCTAAAAGACAGTCTATCAGAATAGCTTGTATGGTTCCAGTTATCTCTTGCCCCGTAAGGTACATTGACATGACCAACTGCGCCATCTCAAATTGCCTCAAGTACACAGGAGAGCACTAAGATTGGGAAAGTCCATCTGGGCAGCCTCCAAAAACTAATATTTCTCAAAATCCACTCCCTCAAACATCTATCTAATCCTCCCTTCGGTTATTTTGCTCTTTACATACAATCACATAGAATTTACAGCATTCAACCCAACTGATATGTGCTAATGTTTATGCTCTACAGGAGCCTCTTCCAATTCTCCTTCATCTAACCCTATCTGGATATCCTTATATGCCTTTCTCCCTCATTTGTTTATATAGCTTTTCCTTAAAGGCATCTATGCTATGGCATATGCTAATGCATCTATCGAAAGGCAACTACTGCTTGTGGTAGCATGTTCCCACATTCTAACCACTCTCTGGGTAAAGAAGTTTCTCTTGAATTCCTTATTGGATTCATTAAAGACTATATTTACGGCCCCTAGTTTTGGTCTCTGCCACAAATCTTCTCTATGTCTACCTTATCAAACCCCTTCATTATTTTAAAGACTTCCATTAGGTCACCCTTCAGCCTTCTTTTTCCTGGAGAAGGGAGCCAGCCTATTCAGTCTTCAGCTTGACGAGCTGCCTATGTTTATTCAGCTCTACTACACTGACTCAAAAAGTGATAGAAGTGGATGGAACAGAATAAAAGAATATGCGAATCCTAACTGATATTAAAACAAGTCATGACGATGAAAGGCCATCATTAACATTGCTAGATAGTGTGCTACTTAAAAACATAGAAGATTTAGCAGAAGGCTAAGAGGAGATTTGATATAGAGGTGTTTAAAATCATGAAGGGTTTAGAGAGAGTAAATAAACAGAAACTGTTTCCAATGGCTGAAGGGTCAATCACCAGAAGGCACAAATTTAAGATGATTGGCAAAGGAACCAGAGGCGACATGAGGAATGCACTGCCTGATAGGCTGGTGGATACAGATTCAATAGTAGCCTTCAAATAGAATTGGATAAATACTTAAAGGAGAAAAAATTGCAGGGACATGAGGGAAGAGCTGGGGAGTGGAACTAACTGGATTGTTCTGTGAAAGAGCAGGTGCAGACTTGATGGGCTGAATGGCCTCCTCCTGTTCTGTACTATTCAATGATGAACTTTAATGATGCATAAAAGGGGGACGCAGTGATGAAATTTCTATATTGACTCAACAAGAGGTATTTATACCAAGAGGAGAAATCTTAGGTCTAATTATGAATGTCACAATAATTATACTTCAGCTAATGATAATATGCCTCGAACATAAAAAATAATCCCAAGGCATTCCACAGCGGAAGGAAGATTGAATGCTGAACCTTTGCGTGGCACTTAAGAGACCTGATTGAAGGCTTGTTTAAAGAGTTGCGATTTTAAAGAGTTTTTTTAAAGGCAGGGAAGGTAAAAAGATAGATTTTTAATGAAGAATTTCCGGCAGGTACAGCCAAGGTGTAGACCATTAAAGTCTCTGTAGCACATTGGAGCAAAGGGAGAGGGATTTAAAAAATTGTTTTCCCTCTCTTTAAGGGCTCCCATATACAGGAAAGTGGATCGACAACCTGTGGTATGTATTCCATTGTTAATGAATATTAGCAAGAACACTGGTACACACAAACATACGAATTAGAAGCAGGAGTAGGCCACTCGGCCCTTCGAGCCTGCTCTGCCGTTCAATAAGTTTATGGCTGAACAGATTAGTCCGCATATCCACCTACCTCCAATAACCTTCCACCCCCTTGCTTATCAAGAATCTATCTACCTCTGCCTTAAAAATATTCAAAGACTCTGCTTCCACTGCCTTTTGAGGAAGAGAATTCCAAACACTCACAACCCTCTGTGAGAAATAATTTCTGCTCATCTCTGTCTTAAATGGGCGACCCCTTATTTTTAAACAGTGACCCCCTAGTTTTAGATTCTCCCACAAGGGGAAACATCCTTTCCACATCCAACCTGTCAAGACCCCTCAGGAGCTTATATGTTTCAATCAGGTCACCTCTTACTCTTCTAAACTCCTGTGGATACAAGCCTACAAGTCCAATCTTTCCTCGTAAGACAGCCCGCTCATTCCAGGTCTAGTAAACCTTCTCTGTACTGCCTCCAACGCATCTTTAAATAAGGAGACCTGTACTGTACACAGTACTCCAGATGTGGTCTCACCAATGTCCTGTATAGCTGAAGCAGTGTTTGTATAAAGCATTCACTTTAAACATTTTCACCAAGTTGAATGCACAGATGGAAACAGATGTCCTGTCCCTATCACTGCTCACTCTTAAACTGGTGATTTGAGATGCATACACACATTGGGGGAGATTGATCTGGGGCAGTAGTACAAGACAGCTGATAGACAATCCACACAGAAGGAAACAAAAAGAGAAAGTTTTGGAAATACTCAGCAAGTCTGGCAGCATCTGTGGAGAGAGAAACAGAGTTAACGTTTGAGGTCAATGGTCAGAACTGATGAAGGATCATTGACCTGAAATGTTAACTCTCTCTCTCCACAGATGCTGCCAGACATGCTGAGCATTTCTAGCACTTTCTGTTTTTATTTCAGATTTCCAGCATCTACAGTATTTTGCTTTTACCATAGGAAAGGAAACTGGGTGGAATGTAAAATGGGGTGCCAACTCGCTATCGCCTGTTTTATGCAATTACTCAAGAACAATTTCACCCCCATTGACACATTCTTATCTTCCCCCTCCCTGTGGGGAGCTCCCTAGCCCAGACATCTTGATTAACATGAAAAATTCATTCATTCTTTCCCCCAGCCTTCCCTCCCATCTACAATCTACCAGCTTTTATAACCCAACAAAAAAAAAGCAGCACTTCGCATGAATAAGGCAATTTAAAATAAACTAATGGAATATTGAGTTCTATAGCAAAAGGTAATTAATATAGACGTGAAGCTGTAATTGCGCATCTGTGTAAAACCTTAAGTTTGACCGCGGTTGGAGTAGTGTACAATTCTGGGATCCACGCTTTAGGAAGGATGTTGAGAAATAGAGAAGATTCAGTGTAGATTCACCAGGATGCTGCCTGTTAATAGGAAATACAAATACGAAGGAAGACTTAAAAAATTGGGACTGTTTTTGTTAGAATAGGTGCTTGAAGAAAAGGGGAATCCAGGAATATGGGAATGGAGAGAGCACATAGGATTTGGGCTACTGCTTAAGTGGAGGGTTAGCACTAACTGACTGGTTTTGCCAAACAGCCTGTTTTCTGTACAGTAATCTATATGTAATTCTATGCTCATCTTCTCTCAATTTTTTTGACGCTAGCTGTGTAGATTTTTGATCTTCACCTAAGCTTTTCAATTTAGAAATAAAACATTGTGGGAGCAGTTTACATGCCACTGATGCAATGGCAACACTTTGCCCTGGTGTTGTGTCATAGGAATAGCTGTTAACTGCCTTATCATGGAGCCCCCTGCTTTAATGGACTCCAAAGCATCAGCCCCACAAATCCCACAGCTCTTTACAAAAATGCCTCAAAAAGGTTTAAGCAACTGATTGAAATAGTTGAACAATGTTTAAACATGACAGTGTCTGACAAGAACAAGTGAACTACATTAACACACTCGGCAGCGTGGCCCTTCTATCAAACTGAACCCTGGCGTTTTCAAGAGAATTGATGGGTGTCCTAATTCAGATGATGAACCGACCACAGGTATGTACTGGGATGGGGCAAAGCTGATGGGTGGGGGGCTGGGGAGCTGGGGTCAGAAGTATTTTTGTGAGGCAGCCTGAGCACTCCTGTTCTTGCTGACTCCACAGAGCTATCACTTTTAAAGGCTGCTTGGCTTTTTTTTGAGTAGCTTCTGGAGATCCCTTTAAGAACTGTAATAAGTTCTTTATGTTGTCTGAGATGAGATGCGTGGAGTCCAGTTATGCTTCAGATCTCAAACAGGTTTATTCCAGTTAAACTATTATATACAGTACAGAGCAAACTATTTACAGAACTTTCATCTGGGTGTAAAGGTTGCAGAGTGACCCTGGCTTGTAGTCACATGACTACATCCTGGTACTTATCTCATTAGCATACTAAGATCTTAAAGGGATAACACCCTTAAAGACAATCATACAACATCCCCTTTCTTTCCAAAGATAAGTCTTGTATGCTACAAGGAAAAATAAATAAAATTAGACAATAGCAAAATTAGTTATGCGGGATATAGATTATAAAATTTACAAGTATAGAAGCTTCAGAGTCCATATATCATTTCAGTGGTTTGAGAACAATGCCAGATCTGGTTATGGTATATCCTTCAGGGGATGTGGATTTCACCCTTGGCTCTTTTGGATTTGCAGGCATGTTGTCGATATGTTGGTTGTGGTCCTTTTGTTCCATCACACCCTCATCATCAGAGTGTGTTTTTTCAAGTCCACTGTTCGCAATTGGAGTATAGCACACTTCTCTTAGTTGGCTTCAGTTCCTTCTCAACACTGCTCCACTAGATGTTGTAATCTCGTACAACATTGGCTCACTGCATACTTTGGCTACCCCCGCGGGTAACCATGTTCTCACTGTGGGGTGTGTGACCCTGATCTTTTGTCTGACATGTAGCTGACATGTAGATTAGCCCCTGCATGTCAGTCATGCACCATCTTCATTCTCCCCCGTTTTCTGAGCAGTGTCTCCTGCATCTCGGAGAATCTGGATAGACAATGACTTGACAGAGTCATAGAAAGATACAGCACTGAAACAGGCCCTTCGGCCCACCGAGTCTGTGCTGACCATCAACCACCCATTTTATACTAATCCTACATTAATCCCATCTTCCCTACCACATCTCCACCTTCCCTCAATTCTCTTACCACCTACTGACACTAGGGGCAATTTACAATGGCCAATTTACCTATCAACCTGCAAGTCTTTGGCTGTGGGAGGAAACCAGAGCACCCGGCGGAAACCCACGCGGTCACAGGGAGAACTTGCAAACTCCACGCAGGCAGTACCCAGAACCGAACCCAGGTCGCTGCAGCTGTGAGGCTGCGGTGCTAACCACTGCGTCACTGTGCTGCACTTGCCTACCAAATATGATCTATGCTGGTGACGGTAAGCCCATATCCATAGATGTAGCTCTGAGGGGTGGAGCATGGCAACACGAAGATCTTGTTTTGTTGTCCTACGTTTCAGGATAAGTGACTTGACTGTGCAAACCATTTGCTCGGCAAGACCATTAGATCTAGGGTAATGTGGTGAGGATGTCACATGGTTTAAACCCCATCTGGCGCACATATCCCTGAAAGGTTTGCCTGTGTACTGTGGCCCATTGTCAGAAATGATGTCTTCAGGTACACAGAATAGACTGAATATGGCACTCAATGTGTCTGCAACGATGGCACTCGAAATTACTTTTACCTGTCTGACAATTGGAAATTTGGAGAAATAATCAATGACTAAGATAAAGTCATCTCCATTAACAGAAAATAGATCGGTGGCTGTTTTGGACCAAGGAACTGATGGAATCTCGTGAAAGTGTAGAGGTTCTTTGCATTGTTGTGGCTGGTGGCTCTAACCACATTCTCACTAAACTTTTCATTTCACTGTTGATCCCTGGCCAATAAACAGCGTCTCATGCCAGTTGTCTTGTTCGCTCTATGCCCATATGGCCTTGGTGAAGTTGTGACAAGATGTCCTGTCGGAGAGCTTTGGGCACAATTATTTGTTTTCTCTTGAAAATGACGCCTCGCAAGATACTGACTTCATCTCTGTAAGGCCAAAAACATCTGAGGGTTTCTGACACCTCTTTTATGATAGAAGTTTGGCCTTCTATGATGACTCTCCACAGTGCCTTCAGTTGTGGTCCATCTGCTGTTTCTGATTGCAGTTGGTCACATTTGTGTTGACCAAAATGCGATAAATTGACTTTGAGCATGTCTTCCACCTCGATGTCCATGCTGTCTACTTGTAGATCCAGTGGAACTTCTTCATTCTTGCTCGAGTTTGGCAATCTGTTCAGTGTAACCAAGGTGACCATTTTGGTATCCAGTTTGTAGCAGACGTCGAAGTCGTACCCCTGTACTTTCACTAAGAGCCGCTGTAGTCGAGGTGGTGCACTTGTCAATGGTTTGCGCCAAATCATCTCCAGAGGTTTGTGATCGGTTTTCACCGTGAACTGTTTACCGAACCTTGTGACGTCAAACACCAGAGCAAGTGTTTCACACTCTCTGCTTGAGTAATTGGATTGTGCTGGGGATAAACATTTGGACCCGAATGCAAATGGTTTTCCATCCTGCAGGATGCACGCTCCTAGCCCTTTCTGTGAGGTGGCGACTTCCAGGATTGTCTTCGTCCTTGGATCGTAGTACTGCAGGGTGCAGGTTTCTGCTGACAATACTTGTTTGAGAGACTCAAACATCTGCCATATATATGGTATGTCTTTAAGGGCTCTCTCAGTGATGACGCTTTGCCAGAAAAATTTGGAATGTATGGTGCCAAGGAGTTGAAAAATCATCTCTGGAGGTCTTCCTTATCTTGTGGGATAGGCTTACATCTTCGATTTTGCCTGGGTCAGGATGAATTCTGCAACCAGAATAAATGGAGCCAAAGAAATTGATCTGACTTACATTCACCTGGCACTTCCTGCTGTTAAAAACAAGCCCTTCATGACAAGCTACTGCCATCAGTGAATAAAAATTTCGAACATGTTCTTCCTCGGTTTTACCCATTACCGCAATGTCATCGGCAATGCATATACAGCCAGGCACATTTTCTATAATTCTGTCCATGTGTTGCCGAAACAGATCCTGACGAACACATAAGCTCTAGTCTCTGGAAGCAGTATCTTCCAAATGGTGCCCTGAAGGTAGTGACTTCTTGAGATTCCTTAGCTAGGTGTACCAACCGACATCCATCATTAGCATCCAACTTGGAGAAGAATTTGGCTCCCGTGAACTTGGGATTTAATTTCTCTAATGTCGGGATCTTGTGGGGGCATCTTTTTAGGGAAAGGTTTGGACTGGTGTAGGACCCCAATTTGCAAAGGAAAACAGCCTTAAGGCTGATTCAGTCAGGTTGCGGGGGCTGTTGCCCACCCATTTACAGGCCCACCTGAATATCATATCAGGCAGAACTTGCGCATCAATGGGGTGAATGAAGCATCTCCCCAATTTTCAACTCAATGCTGCCCATTTTTCAGGCACAAAATGGACGATCATGAGTTGAATTCTACCCACCCCCCCCCCCCCACCTCCCCCCTCCCCCACCTCCCCCCAACCATGTATCTTTGACAGTCTTTTAGGGAAGAAAACCTGCCATCCTTATTTGTTTTGGCCTAAATATAACTCCAGACTTACAGCAATGCGGTTGGTTCTTAACTGTCCTCTGAAATGGCCTAGCAAGTCACTCAGTTGTACTCAAGGAGATGGCTCACCACCACCTTCTCAAGGGCAATTAAGAATGGGCAATAAATGCTGGCCTTGCCAGTGAGGCTCCCAAGTGCAAATAAAAAAAAGTAAGGCTTCGAACAGTTCAGACCACCTGGGAAACACCAATCCACTCTTTCAAGTTAGTGAAAATAAACAGATTTACAACAGATGACAGACTATGTAGGCCAAATAAATATAGTCAAGAAGTTGAAGGAAGGTGATACAATCTGCTCTTAATGAACAGCAACATACTTCATACCTGAGAGATGGGTATTTTGTCATTCATAAATGTTTCGCAGAGTTGTCTCTTGTTCCCCGTTGCCTCTTACACAAGTCAGATCACTGCTGTAAGTTGTCAGCTATTTTAACCCATACTCTGCAGTGGAGTTACTTGGATTTCTGTCAGAAGTAATGCCCTGCTCTCCTTACTGCTGCTTCCTTTCAGAACGTACACATCTTCCTCCCATGATAGCTCGATTTAAAGCAAACCACTACTAATGTGCTGCAGATTCTCAGCAAGACTTGTGTCCTCACAGTGGATCAAATCATAACTGAGATATCAATTAAATTTATCATCCAGGCCCAGATTCCAAATCTCTGTTTGCACAAGGGAAAACTTCATACCAACGCAAACAAAAACTCAAATCAAAGCTTTTCTGAACTTCTTAGTTTTTTTTTCTACCATCAATGACAAAGCAAGAATTCTGGAGTAGTCATTTTCCTTTGAAAGGAAGGAAGGTTAATGTCAACAGTCATCACTTGCCATGAGTTTGACGGCAAGCTCAACACTCATTCCTGCTTGCGTGCAACCCAAAGTACTCAGACCAATTTTCAATCCAAATTAAGTTTAACCCTCGATTTAAAACAGAATTTGCGATGCTCAGGTCAATAAGGGATTTCATCTCCTCTGATTGCACACTTTTTTAAAGCATTTATATAGAGCGTAACATCGGCAAGGTCAGTATTTATTGGCCATCCCAAATTGCCCTTGAGAAGGTGGCAGCAAGACTCTTTCTTAAATACAACAGAGTAGCCATTTCAGAGGGCAGAGTCACCCACATTGCTGTGAGTCTGGAGTCACATATAGGCCTGACCAGGTAATAGCAGCAGATTTCCTTTCCTGAAGGACACAGTGAACTAACTGGGTTTTTAGGACAACCTGACAGTGTCACAGTCAACATTACTCAGACTATCCCAGGTTTGTTTAATTGAATTTTTAAATTACCTTACTATCATGGTGGGATTTAAGCACGTAACTCTAGTACATTAACCTCAACAATTACTAGCCCAGTAACATAACCACAATGCTAACACAACCAATGCTTAACTTTTTGGCAAAAATTGCTGCTGTGTGGTATTTTAATGCTGTCCCCAATCCATTTATTCTAAACTGGTTAACAACTATGTTAAAACAGCAAGCAGAGAGATTGTATACACTTGTTTCAACAGAGGGAATGAAAGCCCTTAGTGTTGTTTATAACGCCCGATTCATAGACTGAATTATTATCTTATTGGTCCCACATGTCCTTGTCGTTCTCTGCGTTACTGCAGAATAAAATCAGAGCAACTCAATGTACTGGGCTTCAAAAGGGAAGGGAAGTCCTCACTTTCTCCCTCAGAATCAATGCATTGGAGTTCCCAATCCTCCTTTAGGTCTTCCTGCAATCTACCAGCCAAGTCCCCTGTAAGAGCTCATTTAAGATTTATTTAAAAGAGGGCCAGTAACATTGACATTAACCTAATTTCCAGTAGTTACATCAACAATGCACTTCGAAAAATAATAAATTGAACCTGTTGCCAATGTTAAAGAATGTGAATTTTGTAAAGGCTGCTGTCAAGAATGAATTCAACATGCAGTCAGCCGCTTGAAGGTATATTAAAGAACAGACATACTAATGGCCAATATTGAGATTACATAAGATGCCATTGTGTGAGATCACACATTGCAGTCAGTTGTGTCCCTTCTGCATCTCTCCCATCTCACGTTGCAATGCTCTTGTTAATTAACTCTGCTAAAAGGCCACAACATCACCTCCTCCATCACCTTCAGTCTTGGTTGTACATTCGATACTATTAACTCAAGACTCAAAAAATGTCCATTGCACGACTGCACGACATAATTACATAGAACAAACAGTACAGAAATAGGCCATTCAGCCCAACCAGCCCATGCTAGTGCTTGTCCTCCACTCGAGCCTCCTCTCATTCTTCTTCATCTAACTCTATCAGCATATCCTTCCAATGAAGGGTCACTGACCTGAAACGTTAACTCTGCTTCTCTGTCCACAGATGCTGCCTGACCTGCTGAGTATTTCCAGCATTTCTTGTTTTTATTCTATTCTATTCCCTTCTCAATTATATGATAATCTAACTTCCCCTTAAATGCAACTACACTATTCACCTCAGCTATTGCCTGCCTGTGGTAGTGAGTTCCATATTCTCAGTCTCTGGATAAAGAAGTTTTTCTGAATTCCCTGTTTGACTTCTTGAATATAATATAAACTGCTTTATCTACTTACTTGTACAGAAAAGAGTAAACAACATATAGATGTATCAATGAGAAGATTAGAACTATCCACGGCAATTTTATATAAAGACAGTTACAGCCTTATTCTACAGGTGCTGCCTGTCAGCTACATTTGCAGACTCCAAATCAATTCAAAGATAAAGACTTGCAGGTTGATAGGTTAATTGGCCATTATAAATTGCCCCTAGTATAGGTAGGTGGTAGGGAAATATAGGGACAGGTGGGGATGTGGTAGGAATATGGGACTGGTCTAGGATTAGTATAAATGGGTGGTTGATGGTCGGCACAGACTCGGTGGGCTGAAGGGCCTGTTTCAGTGCTGTATCTCTAAAAAAAAGATTATAATTACAGAGTTAATAAAATGAAAGCAATGGGTGATTCTTTCGTGAATTCTTAACTATTTCTCAATCTTAATCTCTAACACGAGGATCAGTTAAGACCAGCTATCATGAGGAGCTTTTGAACCCGATGAATGCTGAAAATTTGTAGATTGATTTTTCCAGTCAAGAAAGGATAATTGGAGTGTTTTTTTCTCACTATTTTCATAGACAAAGCTGGACTTGCCTCTGAATGCCACCTGAGTGGGATCCTTGAGATCCCGGGAATTTCTTTTCACCCATATACAGTGAGAGGTTCTGAAGACCACGTATAGGATTCCTAATGGGAATTCCTTTATTTTAAAGAAAACAAGAAGTTGCATTTATATAGCCCTTTTCACAACCTCAGGACATCTCAAAGCGGCTCACAGCCAATGAAGCACTTTTGAAGTGCAGTTACTGTTGTAATGTAGGAAACACGGTCGGCAATTTGCGCACAGCAAGCTCCCGCAAACAGCAATGAGACAATAATCAGATAATCTGCTTTGGTGATGTTGGTTGCTGGATAGGAATTGGCCAGATCACCAGGAATAACCCCCTGCTCTTCTTCAAAATAGAGATCTTTTAAGTCCACTTGGGAGGGCAGATGGGGCCTTGGTTAAAAGTCTCATCCAAAAAAGTGGCACCTCCAACACTGTGCTGGAGTTTCAGCCTGGATTACATACTTAACTCTCTAGAGTGGGACTAAAACCAACAGCCTTCTAACTTAGAGACAAGAGTACTACCCACTGAGCCATGGCTGTCACTGTTAACCCCTCTACTGGGGAAGAAGGAAAGAAGACTGAGGCAGCAGCTGTGAATCCTCTTCAAAGTATTAGCCCTCCTGGTTAAAGATCTTACAGACTACACAGCTCCAATGTAGAATTTAGGGAGGAGCTCAGTGCTCGAAGAGGACATTTCACCAAAGATAGCAGAGCATCAACCATGAACTTTTACCCAAACAACCAAAACCAGCAACAATCACCAGTAACATTTGTGCCACACAAGCGCCAGGCTTGACCCTCTCCAACAAAAGTGAATCTAACCATCTCCCCTGCACATTCAAAAAGAGAGGGAGACAGAAAGCCGAAAACTACAGGCCAATTAGCTTAACATCTGTCATAAGGAAAATGTCAGAAGCTATTAACAAAGACTTTACAGCAGGACACTTAGAAAAATTCAAGGTAATCAGGCAGCGTCAACATGGTTTTGTGAAAGGGAAATTATGTTTAACCAATTTATTGGAGTTCTTTGAAGAAGTAACATGTGCTGTGGATAAAGGGGAACCGGTGGATGTACTGTACTTGCATGGGAACACCATCACCTGCTAGTTCCCCTGAAAGTCACACACCATCCTGACTTGGAACTATATTGCCGTTCCTTCACTGTCGCTGGGTCAAAATCCTGGAGCTCCCTTCCTAACAGCATTGTGGGTGTACCTACCCCAAATGGACTGCAGCGGTTCAAGAAGGCAGCTCACCACCACCTTCTCAAGGGCAATTAGGGGTGGGCAATAAATGCTGGCCTAGTCAGTGATGCCGACATCCCAGGATTGGATAAAAAGTATGAAAATAGCTAAATTCTCAGGTACTTAGATTGGCTCCACCAGCTGCAGTATCTTGCAATCCTTTGGATCCATGAATTCCAGTGACAATTCTTTCCAAAACTGCATCCATTAGACTTTGCACCAAGTTGTATTCTGCACATATTTTCCTTTCCTCTGTCTGGTCAATCAGTAAACAAAACTTCTGTAAAAGGAGATGGAATTGCTGTATGAAATCCTATCAGCTTGCTGTTACCCCATCTATAACACAGGTCTGCATCTTTCATTCTGAATTTGTTATTAAGGACGAATTGAAATTCTGGAATAAATATGAACAGACTTCTTTATTTAAAAAAGATACACGACACATGATTAGGGAATCAAAACCAACCACCGTGCATTTTCATCTGCTGCTCTTTATAACAGTGTTCATAAAGTACGTTGCTGTTCTGCACCCCAGTCGTGTAAAGAAAATCATGAGACATCCCACAGCTTTTTGATTAGTTTGGCATCTCCCACAACAAAGGTTATGGAGAAATGTCGCTCAAAAAGAAACATAGCTCCATCACTTTAGAATTTATCACTTTCAGCTCTGTTGGACTGTGCCGCTCTATTTCCATCAACTTTGCTTACCATATTTCAGTCTAACATAACACAAAGGATCATGTTCCCAGCTAATGAATTTGACAACGTCCTTACAGTGAAAGTGTCTTCCACCTGACTCACTGCAGCATCCTCTCCAATTGCTCAACTTGTAACGCTTGTGTGCAGCTGAGCCACACTCACAGGGCCCCAGCTTCATTGCCTAAACATTAGCTTGCCAGCGCAAATCGCGGTTGACACTTTGGTGCCAGTGCTGATGGGACACTGCACTGTCAGAAGTGCTGTCTTTCGGATAAGATGTTAAACCTAGGCTCCATCTGCCTTCTCGGGCCGACGTTAAAACTCCCATGGCCACTATTTCAAAGAGAAGCAGGGGAGTTCTCCCCGGTGTCCTGGCCAATATTTATCCCTCCACCAGCATCGCTAAAAAAAAAGATGATCAGGTCATAATCACATTGCAGTTTGTGGGATCTTGCTGTGTGTAAATTGGCCATGTGTTTCCCACATCACAACAGTGACTACACTTCAAAAATACTTCCCTGGCTGTGAAGCACTTTGAGAAGTCATGGAAAAAGGCATAGGGAGAGGCAATATAGAGGCAACAGTGTACAGGGACAGAGGGACCTGGGGGTGAATATGCATAGATCCTTAAATATTGCAAGAGCAGTTAGCAAAGCATATGAGATTCTGGGCTTGATAAATAAAGGTATTGAGTACAAAAGTGGAGAGATTATGCTGGACCTTTGTAAAGCTCTGGTTTGGCCACAACCAGAGTATTGTATCCAGTTCTGGTCCTTTAGGAAGGATGTGAGGGTCCTTGAGAGGGTGCAGAGGAGATTTACCAGAATGGTTCCAGGGATGAGGAATTTTAGCTACAGGGTTAGGTTGAGAGAAACTGGGGTTATTCTCCTTGGAGCAAAGTAGATTGAGGGGAAATTTGATAGAGGTGTACAAGATTATGACTGGTTTATTTAGGGTTGACAAAGAAAAGTTATTCCCATTAGCTGACGGTACAAGGACTAGGAGACACCAGATTTAAGGCTTTGGGCAAGAGATGCAAGGGGGATGTGAGGAAGAACATTTTTACGCTGTGAGTGGTAATGACCTGGAACTCACGGCCCACGAGAGTGGAAGCAGAGATGATGAATGATTTCAAAAGGAAATTGAATGGGAACTTGAAGGAAATAAACTTACAGGGCTACAGGGATAGAGCGAGGGAATGGGTCTGATTGGATTGCTCTACAGAGAGCTGGCATCAATGCAAGGGGCCGAATGGCCTCCTTCTTTGCCCTTATGACTCTATGAAAGGTGCTACATAATTTAAGTCATACAGTCATTTAGAGAGTCATTTACGGCACAGTCTTTCTTTCCATTCTATTTAAATCTGTGTGTCCAATATCCTGCCTTTCTTTCTATTGGTGCCAATGCTACAATTGACTTCAGCACCTCTGCACTTGGCCAGGGAAAAAATAGCCAGGGCTCCTGCTCATTATTTAATGTTTTCTGCTAGAAACATGGGCAATGGACAGGAGTAGACTTCAGCTACGGTCTTCTCCATGATTGAGTTCTTTTCAGCACTTTACACGGGAAGAACACTTGGTAAAATGTGGCAAGGGGTGTCCAGCACATAAGAGCACGTGCCAACATCTTCAGGTGAGGAGAGAGGAGAAAACTGAATGGAGTGTTGCGGGGCGGGACGGGGCGTGGGGGGGTTGGGTGCAGTGGGAAGGAAGATCTCTTGTAAGCTTGCTGGTGTTCCTTGGCCTTCCATGGCCACTGACTCCCTATCTCTGCAACCTTCTCCAACCCTACAACCCTCCGAGGTCTCCGTGTTCCTTCAATTCTTGCCTCTTGGACATCCCCAATTTTAATTACCCCACCATTGGTGGCTGAGCTTCCAGCTGCCTAGGCCCCAAGCTCTGAAATCCTGCTCCTAGACCTCTTCGCCTCTTTAGCCCTCCCTCCTCCTTTAAGACACTCCTTAAAACCTATCTCTTTGGCCTAGCTTTTGGTCACCTGTCCAAATATCTCATGTACCTCAGTGTCAAATCCTGTTTGATTTCACACCTGTGAAGTGTCTTGGGATGCTTTACTATGTTAAGAGCACTACAGAAATGCAAGTTGTAGTTGTCTTTTAACTCTGTTTTGAACTTGAAGATTGCTGGTCAGAAACAACGGGAGTGCTACAACAGCAAGAAGTGGAAATGCTGCTCGCAGCCTGCTGTTACTGGAGTAGGATGGTATGATCATAATGAGGAAAGAGTTCTGGACAAAGGGGACGACTCTCTGAGTTTGTGTTGTTAGAAGAGGTCCACCCCTGGCTACATGAGGGAATAGTGAATTAGATGACCACCATCTTCCGTCCATTAATCTTAAATGGACATAAAATCAAAGGGGCAGCATGCATGCAGTTACCCATTGTGTATGGCCACCAGGTTCATGTGGCAAAGCAGCCCGAAAATGTCTTTTCCCAAAGAGCCTTTGAAGTTTACAGCACAAAAGGAGGCCATTCAACCCATCAGATCTACAGCAGTTCTTTGCTAGGGCAACCCAACACTACATTTTCTGCATAGCCTTCTGTGTTTCAAATCTTCATCCACTTTTCCATCAAAAGGTCACAGCCTCGCCCATTCCACGTTGACCTGTTTTATTCGGTCAGCTGGATATCTGTCACAAGCAAGAATTGCTCACCATGTTTAACAGTCTTCAAATTAAGCTGCTGAGAAGCCCACTAGAGCAAAGTTTCTCTTTGTTAAATATAGAGACCACATTCTCCCTGTAGAGATACAACGCAATTTGCTAAAAACATAAGGACGGGTGGTTTAAAGAGTGCCACAGGTCAGAGGCAAGGCCAGCATTGTCCCTGGACTCAAAGCACTGATAAGCTTCCTGCTGTTTGCCCAGCAAGGGCCATCATCCTTTTTGGGGCTTTGGTTTGTAGGATTATCTAGGAAAAGCAAACCCAATCCTCAATGAAAGGTCTACCGCTCCATGCCCCATCAGTGAGGCAAGCTTCAACATCGCTAACAATAAAAGACCTCAGTCCACTATCTGGTCAAGTAGGCTATCCAGTTATCCAGTCACAATTCTTTTGCCCTGGGCGCTGGTCAGTTGTGGATTGACCTCTGCCCATCATGCCAATCCTCAATATTCATTCCCAATCAACGTGAGAGGACTTACTCCAGGAGAAACACAGGGTTTCCTTGTGACGCATCACCAGAGCAGCTGAGAAGTGGAGATACAAAACACAGGGCTTAAAATTGAGGAAATCTTGCAACAGATGCTGTATATGGCTACAAGTATATTTGCAAAGAGAGAGCTGGAGGGAGTACTTTGAACAAAAACAGAAAACTTCCCTTCAGTCAAACAGCGATATGAAGCACTGACTGTTAACCAAGCCTCTGAGTAACGAAAGAGTTTTAAGCCTTTTAAAAATGCAAGTCCTCTCTATACTATGTCTGCAGTAAATGATTTCCCACAAATAGCTAAAGCTTAACAGTTTTAAAATGGTAAATATATAGAATCACAGCAATCTACAGGGACTCAGAACGCTTCTGCACTTGTGTTCTTAGCAAAATATTGGAAATGAGAGTGTAATCTCATTTGATTTTTGATTTTGATGCCAAAATACTGCTGTAATCCAAAAAAGGATTAAAGTATAATAAGGCAGATTTATAGCTGCTAACTTCCACAGGCAAAATGAAAACAACAGACATGTATAAATTCAGTACATTTCACAGATAAAGGCATATGGAGATACACAACAAAGCAGACAAGTAGATAGAGAGATAGGCAGAAAAACAGGGAATAGTGGAAAAGATGAGATGATTATCTTTTGGAACAATTAAAGGCTTTCAGGGCCAATTAGTCCCCATCTCTTTTTTTGTATTAATCAACATTTCTCACCTGCCTCCTTTCATATATTCTTCAGTCAATTCTCCAGCATCACAAAAAAATTATCTGGGCATTGCTGTTTGTGAGAACTTACTGTGTGCAAATTGGCTGTTGCGTTACCTACTTGGCAAGTGACTTCACTTTAAAAGCTACTTCATTGGCTGTGAAGCACTTTGGGACATCCGGAGGTCATGAAAAGCACTATATAAATGCAAGTCTTTCTTTCTTTTGCTATAACTATCTCTAATCGCCTGTTGAATCCAGGGCCTTACCTGCAATATTTCTTATGCCTGAAGATGGGATGCAGATTTTAAATACAAAATGTCACAAAAACATTTAGCTGCGAACACGAGAGTTCTTCATAAACTGAGTTGATGCTGAGAAAAAAGCTCGAGTCTTAAATGTAATTGCAGGCTCTGTCCACTGAGTGATGCTGTGGAGCAGGCTATCTTTACCTAAGCTGCCATTGGGTTAGCCAGGAGCCATGTTGGTTTGATCGGTATATGAGGCAAGTAGAACACTTTTAAGGTAAAATTCGATTTAAATAAAAAATAAGCCCTTCAGGACATCCTGCCCATGAGTGTCAGCTGTGGCTCTGTGGACTGTTGCTTCCAAGTCAGACGTTTGGGGGTTCAGGTCCCACTCCAGGACTGAGGGAGTGCTGCACTATCAGGGGTATCTTTCAGATGAGATGTTAAATCGAGCCCCTGTCTGCCCTCTCCGGTGGATGTAAAAGATCCCATGGTACTGTTTTGAAGAAGACCAGGGGAGTTCTCCCTGGTGTCCTGGCCAATATTTACCCCTCAACCAACATCACAAAATTAGATTCTCTGGCCATCATCCCATTGCTGTTTCTGGGACTTTACTGTGCACAAGTTGGCTGCTGCATTTCCCATATTACAAACAGTGACTGCACTTCAAAAGCACTTCATTGGCTGTAAAGCGCTTTAGGATGTCCTGTGGTTATGAATGGCACTATATTAATGAAAGTTTTTTTTTCTGGTCTGTTAGCCTCGACCTGCTGTCCAATCTGCCATTAACCCCCCCCCCCCCCCCCCCGCCCCACTTGCTCCCATTGTAGTCAACGGTGAAAATATCCCTCAGAAGCCCCCAGCACCCCAGACCATGACCTTCATTTGTGGTGGGAGCCACTAAGATCTTGTGCTGGATCTAATCTGACGACTCTTGATGCAGCCTAATTCTGCCTCCTTGAATGAGTCTGTAAGTATTCCCAACATTACTCCACACTGATGTGAGCCCATTCAACTTCGCACTGATGCCAGTTGTTTCCCCAACCTCCAACCCAGTCCCTACACATGGCCTCTCCTTCACCCTCCACTGGCTGTACTTCAGAACACTTGCACAAACTAATAAACTGCTTCTTTCCCTTCCCCATCATCACCCCACCTCCTGACAGGATTTAGCAGGTCTACAGAAGCATTCTGATCTTGGGTGCCATTCCCTACCTTTCGGCCTTGGGCACCTTTCAGCTCCCCCACCCCCACGAACCTTCAGTAGCATATGCAGTTTATTCCCTCTTCTCTCCCCATATCTTCTCCCCCTTTCCTCATCATCTCTTCTTCCTTTCTCTCCCTTTCCCAATCTCCCCATCCACCCTGCCACCTTCCTCGTCCTGTTCCTCCCACTTCTTTCTCTTCTCCTCTCTGCCCTCACTATGTCCACCTTTACCCTTTCCTCTCCTCTCTTCCTTTCTTTTCTCCAAGTGAGAGTGTGTAGTCATTGAAACTGACTGGAATCAGGAAGTAAAGATCATTAGGTACCCAGCTAGCCGAGTATGTCAAAATAACCTGTAGATCAACAGATTGAAGGACAGACATACATGGATAAGAAAACCTATCTCTCTTTTTTCTCCTTCCTTTAACAACCAACTTTATTCCCTTCCTCCTCCTCTCCTGACCTTTTTGTATACGAGCTGGGGATAGAGTTCTATAGATGGCAGATGTCCTCTGGTGAAAATGGTTAATTATGTTGATAAAGGTAAATAGCTGAAGGGCATTGTTCAATTAAGGATATGAAGTGAATATACAGAAAGCCTGCTGGACTCAAGGGTGGTTGGTGAACAGAGGGCAGAGATTGTGTAATGCTGCATTCTGCGAATAAACTGACTATCAAGAAAAGGATCTGTGTCTCGATTCATTCTTCACTGTTTGGCTTCAATCCATTTAACATCTGGTTCCTTCCCTGAGCGCTCATTCTTCATGTGTGAGCTTAGAGAGCACTAGCAGGCCATTTGACCATGTCACCGCCAAGTCTAATCCTGCCTTCACCTGAAGCCCACTCATGCACACTTCCCAGTCGCGATAAGGACATATAGCGTCTGTCATGACCGCAGGGCATCCCAAAGTGCTTTGCAGCCAATGAAATACTTTTGAGATGCAGTCACTGTTCTAAAGTAGGAAACATGGCAGACAATTTATGCATAGCAAGCTCCCACAAATACGATAGTGACCAGATAAGCTGAGACCAATGATGTTG
Source organism: Heterodontus francisci (assembly GCF_036365525.1). Lineage (NCBI taxonomy): Eukaryota > Metazoa > Chordata > Chondrichthyes > Heterodontiformes > Heterodontidae > Heterodontus > Heterodontus francisci. The sequence goes on from NC_090393.1 coordinate 13,184,663, forward strand.
GCTGAGAGATAAATATTGACCATGACAGGAACTCAGGCCTTCTTAATTCAGGAACAAGGAGGCCAGTTGTAGCACTCAGGCCCCCCACATCACTCTGGCCGAGACACCACATACTGGAGATCAGGCTTCCTGGTCAGTTTACCGGCCCATCTTCCTCTACGAGCTGATTTTTCTTCTTTTAAAAAAGAAAAATGCACTAGCAGCTGGTTAAATGGCTGCACTGTTTATTGATCTGTACAGCAGGACACACAATATTGATTTTGTTGCTTAGAGTACCAAGACTGTAATATATTTTTAAAAATCATTCTGATCTTCAATGCTAATACCAAGACCCTCTGGGTTGGACAATTCTGATTAAAAACCCTTTCAGCGCAGTGATTTGGTCCCAGGATGACTATGACAATCTATTGGCTTGCCAAAATTTGGCAGGTCAGATTTACGCTTTGCCCGCAATCCTCAAAACCATCAATCAAATGTATTGTTATGTTTGGCTCAAGAACTGGTGATATGTGGTGTGGCTCATGACTTTTGGAGCTGTCAAGTATGGTGATGGACTTTTTCACAAGACATACACCATGTAAAAGTGGATACTGAGGCACGGCTCATGTATATATATAGGGGCTGTAAACCCTTAGTCCAAAGTACGGGAAGTCCTCATCAGGGAACTCCTCTTTGCTGACGATGCTGCTTTAACATCTCACACTGAAGAGTGCCTGCAGAGTCTCATCGACAGGTTTGCGGCTGCCTGCAATGAATTTGGCCTAACCATCAGCCTCAAGAAAACGAACATCATGGGGCAGGACGTCAGAAATGCTCCATCCATCAATATTGGTGACCACGCTCTGGAAGTGGTTCAAGAGTTCACCTACCTAGGCTCAACTATTACCAGTAACCTGTCTCTTGATGCAGAAATCAACAAGCGCATGGGAAAGGCTTCCACTGCTATGTCCAGACTGGCCAAGAGAGTGTGGGAAAATGGCGCACTGACACGGAACACAAAAGTCCGAGTGTATCAGGCCTGTGTCCTCATTACCTTGCTCTATGGCAGTGAGGCCTGGACAACGTATGTCAGCCAAGAGCGACGTCTCAATTCATTCCATCTTCGCTGCCTCCGGAGAATACTTGGCATCAGGTGGCAGGACCGTATCTCCAACACAGAAGTCCTCGAGGCGGCCAACATCCCCAGCTTGTACACACTACTGAGTCAGCGGCGCTTGAGATGGCTTGGCCATGTGAGCCGCATGGAAGATGGCAGGATTCCCAAAGACACATTGTGCAGCGAGCTCGCCACTGGTATCAGACCCACGGGCCGTCCATGTCTCCACTTTAAAGACGTCTGCAAACGCGACATGAAATCCTGTGACATTGATCACAAGTCGTGGGAGTCAGTTGCCAGCGTTCGCCAGAGCTGGCGGGCAGCCATAAAGACGGGGCTAAAATGTGGCGAGTCGAAGAGACTTAGCAGTTGGCAGGAAAAAAGACAGAGGCGCAAGGAGAGAGCCTACTGTGCAACAGCCCCGACAAACAAATTTCTCTGCAGCACCTGTGGAAGAGCCTGTCACTCTAGAATTGGCCTTTATAGCCACTCCAGGCTCTGCTTCACAAACCACTGACCACCTCCAGGTGCATATCCATTGTCTCTCGAGATAAGGAGGCCAAAGAAGAAACCCTCTGTACAGGAGCTTACTGTGTATACTGGAGTGGTCATCACCATGCCCGATTGCTCCAAAAGACCAGACTGCAGTATCAACAACAACACTTCATTCATATAGCATCTTTATCATAGTAAAACATCCCAAGGTGCTTCACAGGAGCGTTATTAGGCAAGATTTGACAATGAGTCGCACAAGGAAATAACAAAAGCTGGGTCAGAGATAATTTTTCAGGAACATTTTAAAGGAGGGGAGAGAGTGGTGGGGAGGTTTAGGGGGGGAATTTCAAAGCTTAAGGCCCAGGACCACCAATCGAGGATGCTGGATGAAGACAGTCTGTTCTGTACTCAGGTATGGACTGGACACATCTCTATTGGTTTGGCTACACGTTCTACATGGACAACAGTCATACACGAGCCAAAACCATTGGTTATCACCATTTGTATGGCTCTGATTTCTTTTTGCCAACTTGCCCACAATTAGAGCACTGTCGACAGGTTTGGGTGTCCCATTTTAGAAAGAGTATTAAAGCCATAATATGATGCCAAAGTTCAGCAACTATTGCTATAAGGAGAGACTTGAAATACTGGGCAGGATTTTCCCATGGGTTTTGGGACCAAAAGGGGGTCCCAAGCCTGCACTTGCCAGGATCCAGACCAGTGGAGCTGCTTTCTGGGAGGCAGCCTCCTAAGTGGGCCAATATGAGGCCATACAGCACTGAAAGGTGGGCTGTCCCATTGCCAGAGGTGGGTGCTGCTGAAGTATGTAGGGGAGGTGTGAGGGCACCTTCATTCCTGGTTGTCGGCCACAAATGGGGATATCAGGGCCAAAAGGGTTAGGACATTAGACAGGTGGGGAAAAGGCCAACCCAGAGTAAAGGGCACTACCGAGGTTGTGGCAGTTTATTAGCGTAGTGACTTCCCCATTGAATGGAGCCTCCAGCTCTGATGATCCCACCCAGACTGTCGCAGGGAGGCCACCTCCATTAAGCTGGCAGCCTCTGAACATGGCGGGGGAGTGAAGGGCACTCTGCTATCGGCAAAATGCCGCCAACCTCACAAGATCGCCCCTAATTGGGGACTTAACTATGTAAATTGGCTGCCCATCTCCGTGGTGCAGGTAGCTGATCTGGGTCCCCACCCACCCTAGGATAATTCCCACTGGCGAGAATGTGTTGAGGAGCCATCCTGATACTGCTCCCCCATTTTCCCACATTTCCAATCACCACGCTTGCCACTATGGAACTGGGAAAATCCTGCCCTCTGGGACTATTTCCATTGGAACAGAGAAGGCAAACAGAAGGTTTAATCAAAGTTTTTTTAAATTATGAAGGCTTTTAATGGAATTAATAGGGAAAGACTATTTCCTCTGGTTGGGGTGTCAGTGGCAAGTGGCCATCGATTGAAAAATGTCACTAAGTAAGTGAAGAGACAAGTTAGGAGATTTGTTTTTACTCACAGAGTTGTTCAAACATGGAATGTTTTGTCATACTAATTAGCTGAAGCAGAGATCAATGCTTCTTTTCAGGAAAGGGTTTAGTAAATATTTGAAGCTGAGCATGATAGAGGGGTATGGGGAGAAAGCAGGGCAGATTTAGATTGTTTCCGCTGTTACAGACAGGTGGTAAGGGCTGTGGGTGGTTCCCGCTGGTCACCTCCCAACTGACCGCCATTTTGTTTTATTTTGTTTACTTGCCAAACACACAGACAGTGATGGGTTTTCTTGTAGGTTTAAAACAGAAGATTAACTATTTATTGAACAATATTCATTTCCCGAAATGTTTGCAACGCCATTCATGCACGCATTCACTCTCTCGTGCTTTCGCAAGGGAAGATAGAAAGAATGTAAAGGGTAAACGTTCAAGGTGTGGTAGGTGTCCATAGTTTAGGGTAAACCTGTTGAATCTTTGAAGTAGAACAGTCTCCTTTAAAGATGAAGGCCTGGGTTATTTGTAGCCTTGAACTTGATGAGGTATTGTCATTTTCTGGTGATTAAGATTTCAGACTGGAGGTGGTGGTCATTTTCAGTTCTCTGCTATGCCAAGTTGAAGTGTAGAATCAGCAGCAGAGCTTCTTTTTGTTTAGGCTGGGTTTTTCCAAAGCCCTTGGCTGGACTCCTTCTGTGAGATTGTTGTGATCTCTCTCTCTCACTCTCTCTCTTTCTAGAGGGCTGCCTTTTAAGGTCAAAATTCATCAAATTAGAGTCTTTGTAGATGACACATGCTCCTCTCCCCTGATGTGACCACACAATGGACCAGAATGTGGAATCCATGGCCATCCATTGATGTCTGAATGGGCATAATCTTATTATGATGTGGCTACTTCACACCTTTGTTTCTGAAGAACCCATTCAATTCAGGAATGTCTCTTGATGGTTTCAGTATAGGTGTAATTGACACCTCTTAGTTTGGAATGTATCCTTTTGCTCTTTCAAGACAGTGAGACAGTTTGAATACACAGGCCAAGTCGTCCGACCTTTGGTGGCCATCTTACAGCACAATGTCCACTTTTTAAAGGAAAAGTCAATTTCAAAGATTCCCTATTGAATAAAATTCGTATCTTAAAAGTAGGAATATGTCATGTATTTACTGGGCATGTCATAGGCATTTTCATAGCAAGGCCTCATTCAGACAGTTCTGATGAAAGGTCATGGACCTGAAACGTTAACACTGTTTCTCTCTCCACAGATGCTGCCTGACCTGCTGAGTATTTCCTGCATTTTATTTTCTTATTTCAGATTTCCAGCATCCGCAGTATTTTGCTTCTGTCTTGTTTAAATGGAAGTGGCGAGTATGTCACACTCTGAGCTGTCAGGTGGTGTTCAGAATCTAGACTTGAGACAAGTTCTTAACCTGCAAAGTGATACCATTTTGGAGTAATATTGAAGTGGTAGTGTCGATACACCTGTTTGCCAGACACAGCTGCTTTAAGTTTTACATTTCCTCTGATAGGGTATTTGATTGATCGATCAATGTATTTGCCTAAAATTCATCAGTTCCCTTTAAAATAGATGGGTTAGCATCTATGTTTAACAACGCAAGAAGGCTTTTTACACAAATGTGTTAACGAGTGAGTAACTAGACAGATTTTTTTTCTCCCTATATTAGTCAAGTCTGCTGCTGGCAAGCTGCCTTTAGTTGCATTTACACTCCAGCCTTAGCATTGCTGGAAAGAGGTTTCACTTCACACCAACACTTAGTAAGTTGCAATGTAAATCCGGAGTCAGGATTCTGGAGCAAAATCATTTTTTTTTTAAATTTGCTCACAGGATGTGGACACTGCAGCAAGGCTACCATTTATTACCCGTCTGTCTTCACTCTTGAGAAGGTGGTGATGAGCCACATTCTTAAACATAACTGAGTGGCTTACTTGGCTATTTCAGAGGGCAATTAAGAGTCAACCACTCTACTGTGGTTCTGGAACCACATATAGGCCAGACCGGGTAAGGATGGCAGATATCCTTCCCTAAAGGGGCATTAGTGAACCAGATGGGTTTTTGCAACAATCTGACAGTTTTATGCTCATCAATTGAATTTAAATTCCCGAGCTGCTAAAGTGGCATTTGAACTCCTATCTCGAAAGCATTGATTTAGGCCACTGTTGTAACCACGTCAGTAATATTACCACTCTGCTACTGTACCCTTATCCTGAGCAAGTCTCATTTTGCTTCACTCAATTCTGCATCTGGTTAGCCCATGACTCTGGAGACTGGAGAATATTGTTTACATCTAAAAAATATATAATTGTAGCTTGGGAATTGTGGTCATTCAAGTGACATGGCAGGAACAAAATTCCTTTAAATTAATATTTTCAAGCATGCAATCAATGATGAGATGCGCCATGGCTAGTGATGAAATGTCTGCAGTCTGAGGCTGGCCATTGTTCACTTGGCTTATCAGCAGCCCAGAGCAACCAAGCAACCACACTTGAGAAGGTATTTATCATAACGGGATTGCTTCCTGTGACACCTCCTCCATTTATAACACCTGGATGAAGGACCATCATAGCACGAGACAGAATCATGTTTCCAGCTCTGTTACATCACAGTGAGAGCGACACTGAAAAGTGGTTTCAATTGAACTTCTAAGATTAGAAAATACTTTTTTTCATTCAAAGCAGAGCAAAAGGGGGTATAAGTTACAGCCAACAGTGCGACTATGATAAATACCTCTACACACAAGGAAACTATCACCCATTGTGGCTTTACCACTCATGACCTGAGGCAATATTAATAGGAACATAAAGTGCAGATTAAGGAAACAACGTTAAAGAAACATTAAACCCCACAGGTTCCAAAAAACCATATGCGTTCACTTTAATTGAGTAACCAAGGTGAAAAGCTGTGGGCCACAATGTAGGATTCCATGAATGATCGGAAAGGCAGGAGAGGAGATCTCATGTTTCATATGCTCATATGAATTGAGAAGGTGGCACCAAGGCTGAATTTTAAAAGAAGGAAAAGAGAATTGAGGGAGGCAAAGAGATATGAATGTTGAGCTCCTGGGAAAGAATGAGCTGGTGTGAAAATTCTTGATCTCACTGCAAATGTACAGATGTGCAAAAATATAGGCACGGCATGTCTGGAACTTGGGAGGCACAAGTTCAAAGAAGTAATAAACATCAATATCTTGATGCAATGAGAGTTTACCCCATCATGGACTTTCTTCACTTTACTTAATCTCCTGTGGAAGTGAATAAACATAAACTGAACCTCCAAGAAGTTAATGATCTTGTAAAGTAATCCTTCAGGATTTCAACCTGACCCCTACAATCGCCATTATTCTTTTACCAATTGGATTCCTATCGTCAATAAGACATGGACCTCAATGTTCCCTACCACGTTCAGGTGTCTGCATTTAAAATTAGCTCTGAATTTCAGGCATCTTCTTTAGTTAGTTACTTTTCAGTTCCTTTCTGGAGTTAACAGCAGTTAACTGCCGTCGATGGGAGCTCTATTCTGCATATCCAGTACTCTGAAGAAAGGAAATAAATCTTTCAGCTTTGTTCAAGGCTTTTGTAGCTCTGTTTCCTCGTGTGGCTTTCCCAGTTTGTGAAGTACTCTACTGGTAGCTCAATTTCTCAAATCCTTCAGCAGTTCAAAGGCCTGGATCACGACCCCTTTAAATTTTCTTTCTCAATTAGAACATGGCTAATTCTGCCAACCTATCCCCATAACTCAGTTTTAAATCTCAGAATCACTCGTGTTCTTTTCCCTGAATTCTTTCCTGTGTATGAACATCCTTTCAAAGAATACCCTAAATTCCACATAATACCCCAAACACAAACTTCCCTCTGTATAATAGAGGGCTACAGACAGTTTGACGTTGATCAAGTGTTCTCAAGATTCATCCTTGTACTTGATTAGCCTTGTTGGCAACATCTTCAAATTGACTGTTTGGCCAATGGGCTGTATCCATATATATATATATATATATATATATGTATTTTATGATCATTGTATTAAGATGCATCATCTCATCATTACCTACAATACAATTCATCAGAACTCCTTCGCTTAATTTGCTCATTCAATTTCAATGTAATCAATCATCTCTACTTTGGATACCAGGCCACACAACTTGGCATCACCAGCTAATTTTATAGCATTATATTACATAGATATGTATATTACATATTACAAGAAGTCCATCCACAGCACTTATGGATAGCATAAATGGCAAGAGCCCGAAATAGATCACTGCAGAACTGTGCCAGTCAGTGCTCCCTCGGTAGAGCTGTGTCCATTTATCATCACCTTCTGCTTTCTGTTGCCAAGACAATTTACAATTCTTCTTTAAAAGCCTCAGGTGCAGAACTTTATCAAGCACCTGTCAAAAGTGTAGGCAGAAATATAAACTGGATGCTTCTTTTTTCGTACCACAATTGACATAACGTTATTGGTCACTTTTTGGAGAAAAGGTTAAACGCTCTTTAGCATTATCTTTTACCCTTTAATTCTCTTCCCCTCAGCTATCTTGAGGATGTTAACTACTGTGAGGTTGAATTCCCACAGACACCTCCCTCCGCTGTGACTGAACTGGGAAGGCCACTCTCAGGTTCGCGAGTCCAATCTGGATATTCTCAAAAATAATTGGTGTTGGAAAGGAGAGATTGCCACTAAATCTAATGATGAATGAGCTCAGAGTACTGAACATAGATTTTTTTTTGAACAAATAAAGACTTTTAGATCTAACAAACCTGTCCATTCTTGACCCCAGTGACCTACCTTCTAAGCCTATCTCTCAGTTCCTTTCCTTTCCAGCAATATGCCTAATTGTCTTGAACACATTTGTATTTTCTGTGGCCTTCTCAGGCAAATATTCGTTGAATATATTCAAGACAGTGATCAATAGATTGTTGGATACTAAGGGGATGAGCGATATGGGGATAGTGCGGGAAGGTGGGGTTGAAGATCAGCCATGATCTTTTTGAATGGTAGAACAGGCCCAAGGAGCCAAAAGGCCTACTCCAGCTCCTATTTCTTATGTTCTTATTCTACATGATGAGTGGAAAAGGTCCTTTTGTCTGCCGTGCTTATTCTGAATTTCTTAATTTTTAAACCTGCATCTCAACCTTTTACTGCAGTGAACAATTTGTGAGTAGTCTTTCTGATGTTGAAATCTTTAGTTAAGTCACCTAAAATTCTCCAGATTCCCCAAGGGAGACAAGCTGAACTTTCTTACCTTTTGCCTCATAACTTAAATTCCTCAGAAACAGAAAAAAAAACCGAGGACGGCATGAAAACCGATCTTTTTTTTAATCTAACAGGCACTGAAAAGCAAACTTTTGCCATCGCAATCCTTTGCAAATAGGATGAAGTGACCTTCGGTTTGCCATCTTGCAAACCCAAACAAATATTTTGTCAACATCAGCACTTGAACAACAAAAATAACCTTTAAATAAAATGAATGTGTTTTTTTTTCATAAAAGAGTGAGGCAAAAGGTGCCAGCCTTTCCTCCATCTCTTTTTCTCGAGAATGAAAGGAATCAGAAATAGGGTCAGCCTTTTACCACTCAAGTAACTAGTTGCCTCTTTAAGCTGCATTTTAAATTGGACCTCACCCCCCGAGGACTGGTTGAATGTTTTCATATCAGTATTGTATTACACCTCTCCTACAGCAAAGAATAATAAAGTGCATTAGGCTGACAGAAGAGATAAATATACTAGCTCAGTGAAACCCTATCACTTTCTCATTGCCGTACACAAGCCCCGAAGCCACGATTTCAACACATACATCAAAGAAGTCTATTTGTGGACTCAACACAAAGGAATGGCTTTAGGTCCTCAGGTTTGTTATTGGCCGTTCTCGCAAAGTAAAAAGGAAAATTTCCTACAGATTAAGTGATGGAGAGACTTGGAAGTGTCTTTCTATCTTTTTTTTTGATTTTGTCACAGGGGTGGCAGAGCGGGGGCAAGATTCTATTTCTTTAGGGTCCAAGCAGTCGTCTGTTTCTAAGGTAACTGCCTGCGCTATATTTTGTTGAGGTGATGACCTCCCTGATTTCTAAAGAGCTGAGCTTTTTCACTTGTGTAACACAGAGGTAAATATAGTCAAGTATCAAGCAGGAAAATATCAAAAGTTAAGTTTGTTTAGGCCTTTGCAGTTCCCCTCTCAACACCCCATTTTATACTTCTGCAATTTAGAAAAACATCTACCTTTCTTTTGTTTTGTTTTATAATACTCCTGTGAAATGCCGTGGGAGGGTTTATTACATGAAAGGTGTTTTATAAATATAAGTTGCTGTTCTTAAAATTATGTCGTCAGTGTCTCAGTTAGTGAATACACATCCAAGTGAGGAAGTCAGCAACACAGGATAGGAATATCCAAGGTGGGGTTAAGTTGGCTGCTCTTAGTTAGTACAAGGGGGTAGAGGAGAGGTGCGTGGCATCTGTGCTCCTGTACTATGGATGTGAACAAAAACAGCTATGGATCCCTGTTCTGATCACTATCCTGTGGTTCCTCCTATAAACTAAAAGGAAACAAAAGACAGACTTGCACCTTTAATGGCTTCAGGACATCCCAAAATGCTTTGCAGCCAACTAAGTGTAATCCTGTTGTAATGCAGGAAATGGTGCTCATGTATTAAGTGAGAACTTCCATGATTCAACACCTTGATGATCATCACTTAGCCTCATACATAAAGACTGGGATTGAGCAGGAAGGAAGAATAAAAATCTTCCTTTATTGAGGCACCTACAATCATTCTTGCTTTGCATCTGTCCCAAGTCATGCACTATTCACAATTGATGGGACAGTTGCCATGTTTCCCAAAGCCTAGCTGCAAGGAGAATTACAAGAGCAGCCCAGGGGATAACTGCTATCTCCAAACTTTCCATCCTGTCCCTTAAGGAACAACCTAGTCTCCCAAGGTAACATGGCTAACATCTATAGGTCAGGTAGATCTGCCTGCACTTTGCACTCTGTGAGAAAACAAAGGCGCTCACCGCTGACCTCGAAGAAAACTGCCCACAAATATCTAGCAATCTTTATGGTGTGGATTTCCCCTTTCCTGGCATTAATTTGAATCTGGCATCAAGTAAAGGGGATCTCCAGGTGTCCAGCAACAGTGGTGCGATCAACTGGGGTAAGCAGCCAATCTCATTGAAGCATTCTCACAGACAGCAAACCAAGAAGTAAAATGCACTGAATATCCTTCACTTGTCATAAATTTTACAGAGAGCAAAATAATAGTTGGGATATACACTTTAGAAGCTGAAATATCATAAACATAAACTTTTATAAAAATAATTTTTATTCTCTTAAAATACTATGGAATTTTTATCACGATGGAAAAGTTTAACATCAGACAAATATAAAATTAGTTTTCTGGGGCAAAACAGTTGTTCAGGAGTAGTTATGACTTAGTATGCCATTATAAAGCCAGTTACACCCCAATAACAAGCCATAACATTTTGGGTTTTTTTTTAACAGTGATATTACAGTGTGAAAGGGGAAATCCTCATCAGTTCAGTAATTTCTAAAGATTGCCATTTGCAAAGACTTCAACTGTGCACCTTGTGGAGGAGCAGGGAGTCACTGACAGCAACTTCTGGATTTCCATGTTTTACTGTACTTGAGGGTGTCAAAAGTTGCTGTCAGTTTCACAGGATAATAACGACAAGTGGTGACAGTTTCACCTTCATTACAACTGCAAAATCCAGGTCCATAAGTTGAAATCCTGCTGCAGCCACAGTGTGTTGATTCTTGAAACTAAATTGTGTACACAAGTTGGTAAGTCCACAAGAAGACAGCCAAGATCCTCCCAGCATTACAGCCCTAAACCCATCCTCAGAGTTACTGACAGTCACAGCCGACACTGGCCTAGTCTCTTTTCAATTGCTGGTAACATTCATCCACATTTCAGAAAATGCTTCGGAGCCTCAGGCTAACGTTAGCTTTGCTGGTTTCCTTTCACTTCAGTGTTCCTGGCTCTGCCCTTTAAATAATAAGATAATTTTGCAAAGTTGTCAAAGAAGGAGAGAAATTGAGAATAATTACCAGAAGTTCAGTTGTTGTAACTGTCCTGTGAGAAATAAGTTTGTCTGTGCCCCTACCTAGAGAATGGGCAAAAGCTGATTAATAGCTTCAAGACAGTGGACACCGTCCCTAAGAGTTGACAAACCAAAACAGCCCTACTATAGGCCCCGTAACAGGTAAAGGCAGGGGAGGAAGATGCAGGCCATCTTGACTCTGCACAATAGCGGCTGATAGCAAGTTGGCAGCCCGTTCTACATCTCTCCTGAATTTTATTTCCATTGAAATTCTATGAATGTTGAGTGCTCGAATACCAACGATGCAGGACCTCTGATGAAGGGTTCCGATGAAGGGTCACTGACCCGAAACGTTAACTCTGCTTCTCTTTCCACAGATGCTGCCAGACCTGCTGAGTGATTCCAGCATTTCTTGTTTTTATTTCAGATTTCCAGCATCCGCAGTATTTTGCTTTTATTGATGCAGGACCTCTCCCTGGTTACTGCATGGTGGCAAAGGAACCTTCATCGTGAGCAAGTGAACTAAGAACCACTTTCAAAAGATGCACAAAATGACAGTCCACCCGAACACAAGCCAACCGTCCGCACCACACAACTTGGTAATGCGTCACACTAAAATCACTAAAATGCTAAATAAGGGCATCTCAGCATAATTCTGCAAATTAAGTAAATCTCATCACCATTTCAACCCCACTCTGCATTTTATTTCTGAGCCCTGGTAATCCTGCAGGTGCAGTACAGTAATGCTCAAATAAAACCAGTTGGTGTATTCCTCCTTATCTCAAAAAAAAAGCAACCGGTCTCACTTGTTTGAGATAATTTCTTCAGCAACAAACACTCAATAAACAAACTTGCAACTCTCTAAAACCATCAACTCATCTGAAAACATTTATAGCTCAGTTTAATGTAGAACTGGCAGTGGGAGAGTGTAGCATCTGATCAATAAATTCCTTCCGATACTTGTCACTCATGATGCAAACAATCTGGTTAGTTGAAATTGGCAGAATCAAGGAGAAGTAAAGCTGATTTTTCTTCTAAAATGCTGACAAGTTGACAGAGGGGTTAGAATATTGACAGTCAGTTTAACATTCCAGCAGTTGTCACGTACATGTTTGGGAAGTTTTAATTCAATTCCCTGAGGCCATGAGCCCACAACATAAAACTGTCCTTAATTTGGCATCAATTGTCTGCCTCACCCAGAGCTGGGCCCGATTCTAACTCTGTGCAAGCGAATGAGTTATGAATGGGTTAAAATCAGGCCCTGAGCAGCCAGGGGATGACTAAAGTGCAAAAGTTAAAAATGTTACCCTAGTAGTCACCCGTCTGATGTGATGATCAGGTCCTGTCCCAGAGCGTCTTCTCTTTACAGCGTAACATTGCATTCCTTAGAGCACAAGCCTTTTATGAACTGCAATCAGCACTTCTGTCATTTACAGATGAAATATAATGTACAGAAGCAGACAGACATGCAAAATACCAACAATGCAACAATCAAACCGAACTGGTCAATTAAAAAGGCTTCTCAGCAAGATCTTAGAAATGCAGGGGGTAAATCCATCAAGATCCGATGCCCAACAGCAGTTGCACTTGGCAGGAGCATCAATTGGAGAATCAGGGTCAAAGACCAGTGTGTCCAATTTGTAGTGCTTCTGATTTTGGAGTTATTAAAGAAAGATGCATTTATATAGCACCTTTCATGACCTCAGGACATCTCAAAGCGCTTTACAGTCAATGACGTATGTTTAACCCATTCACTCACACAGAGTTAGAATTGGTGTAGTGATGTCGGAAACATGGAAGCCAATTTGTGCACAGCAAGCTCCCACAAACAGCAATGTGGTAATGATCAGATAATCTGCTTTAGTCATTTTGATTGTGGGATAGATATTGGCCAGCACACCATGCATAACTCCCCTGTTCTCCTTCTAAATAGTGTCATAGGTTCTTCTCTGTCAATCTTGGAGAGCAGACAGGGTCCTTAGTTTAATGTCTCATCCAAAAGATGGCCCCTCTGACAGCGCAGCACTCCCACAGTATTGCACTGGAGCGTCAGCCTAGAATTTTGTGCTCAAGTCTCTGGAGTGGGACTTGAACCCACAACTTCCGAACTCTGAGGCAAGAGTGCTATCCACAGCTGATACCATGAGACAATTGGGAGTTTCCCAAAACTGGACATGTTGACCACTTTACCAGATTCTCCAACTGGCTCTACTGCAAGATGTAGAATCACAATGGTTACTAGACAGTCATCGACATTATATGCACAAGATTATTCTCACAGAGTCCTATGGTGTCAACTTAGATTGGTTGGTAGCACTCTCATCTTGAGAGTCAGAAAGTGTGAGTTCAAGCTCCACTCTGGCTGACACTGCACTGCAGTACTTAGGGAGGACCACATTGCCAGAGGAACTGTCTTTTGGACAAGACAGTAAACTGAGGTCCAGTATTCCTCTTCAGAGGATCAGATGGATATAAAAGATACCATGGTACAAGCTGAGGAAATATTCTGTTGTATTAGTTAATATTTCTGCCTCAACCAATATCATCAAAAGCAGATTATCTGCCAATCTTCTAAACTGCTATTTGTGGGATCTTGCCATGCACAGAATGGCTGCGGCACTTGGCTAATATAAGAGTCACTATTCTTCAAAATAATTCACTGTAATCCATGAGATGTGAGAAAGCAAGTTATAAATATAAGTAAAAGCAAAATACTGCGGATGCTGGAAATCTGAAACAAAAACAAGAAATGCTGGATTCACTCAGCAGGTCTGGCAGCATCTGTGGAAAGAGAAGAAGGGTCACTGACCCGAAACGTTAACTCTGCTTCTCTTTCCACAGATGCTGCCAGACCTGCTGAGTGAATCCAGCATTTCTTGTTTTTGTTATAAATATAAGTCTCTGGCTACAGTGACTCTCTCAATTAGACCTCCAGTAACTGCTGGTTCCTTGATGTTACGTTCAAAGTATATACAAGTTAACTTGCTAATACTGAGTGTCTAGCTTGATAAATCTAACATACCTTCCTGTCCTGACCAGGAAAATTAACAATATGATTAACTGCGCACTCTTTGGCACAAGGAAAATTAAATGTGGCACTTGCAGCAACAATACATTTTGTTCATAAGTGCTGATGTGACTTGTGTTAGCACCGAGTTCAGGAATTTTCCCAGGATAAAGTGCCTATGGGAAGCTCAGGTATCACAGTAACTAAGTAACAGAATCCAAGTTAACACAACACCACCATCAACTGAAACATCAAATGACACCTGTTGTACTCCCAGTGAACACATCCTACTACTCAGTTTACCTCAATGGGCAATTAACAGAGTCATGCAGAGAAGAGCAAGAATCATTCCAAATCTAAAAGATAACAAAAGGTTAAATAATAAGCCTATTCTCTACTGCTCAGAATGAACACTATTAAGAGAGGACTGTGTGAAAATACAACACATATTCAACGGCTTAGAGAAGGTACCCTGTACATCCTGAATATTACTGTAAAATTAGGCAAAACAGTAGAACCACAGATCGTTACTTTAAACTAGTTTTAGATCAGAAGGATGCTTTACATGCAAAGGGTTATATATATCAGGAATAATACACCGCATAAGGTATTAGCCGCACAGATTTTTTTTAAAAAAAGGAAAGACTTACATTTCATGACTGCAGGACATCCCAACATGAAAGTAGCTTTTTGGCGTGCTGTCACTCTTGGAATGTAGGAAACACAGCAACCAATTTGTGCACTGCAAGGTCCCAAGTCTCTGATGTAGGACTTGAAACCATAACTTCCTGAGTCAAAAATTGCATAAAGATTGGTATAAATTACAGACGTTGTGCTAAAGCATAGATTTCCCTGAAAAGTCATGACGTTGGCTGTTGTTCACCAATCTGTTGCACAACACAGTTTGATGACAAATCCAGGAAGCGATCTTACAAAATGATGCTGTCTAGAAATGGAAATATTACAAACTGATCCACTTGTTTACGGTCCATTGGTTGTCTGCTTCTCATTCTGCCATTAACAATCAGTTGTTGATGTCTCGTTGAGCTAAAAAGCAAAGGGCTTGAATGTCACTGACAAAGCCAACATGGTTCTTTGAGTGAGCTCTTCAGCGCTTTTGAGGAAAAATGGTGGCGAGTACAGGCAGCAGACATTAGTGTTGTTCATGAACAACCAAATAATACTATTCGGTTAAAGAAAGTTCTGAATGAAATAATAGTGAGGTTGGTGAGGAGCTTCTGATTGACAAGACTATTTGCCAGTTCCTGTACTGTTGGCAAGTGATGGATCAATGCTGGTGAGATAAGAGTAGATTGGAACAATACGTGTTATGCAACCAAAGTGCTCTGCTCACATAAACATGTCATTGCACACCCAGTGTACTGCCATTCGGCTTTGGATATTCCATATATACTTCAAGCAGTACTGAGGGAGTGCTATGCTGTCAGAGGTGCCATCTCTCAGATGAGTCATTAAATTGAGGCTCTGACTGCCTTCTCAGGTGGACGTAAAAGATCCCATGACACTGTCCCAAAGAAGAGTAGGGGATTCTCCCCAGTGTTCTGGCAAATATTTATCTCTCAACCATCCTCACTGAAACAGATTATCTAGTCAATATCTGTGCGCAAATTGGTTGCCGTCTTTACAACATTATAAAAATGATTACACTTCAAAAGTATTTAATTGACAGTAAAGCGCTTTGGGATATCCTAAGGTTGTCAAAGGCACTAAATAAATGCAATTCTTTCTTTATCACTTCTCTAAATTCTTTATCTATAAATTGGACAGAACAAAAAGCCCAGAAAAGGAAGTGTGTTCTCACGTGGAATGACATTTTCAACGACCTTTTATGCAGCAAGCAGTAGTTAAGTCTCCTTTGAACATTCGCACAAAAGGAAGTTACAGGACAAAGAGGCCACAACATCACAAGACAGCAAATACAATGCACTAGAGGGGAATTCCCAGTATGAGTGTTACAATGGTGAGATCGCACAGCAGTGAGCTCTGCGAACGAACTTAAAAGCAAAACACTGCGTCTGCTACAAATCTGAAATAAAACTGTAAATGCTGGAAATACTCAGCAGGTCATGGAGCATCTGTGGAGAGAGAAACCAGAGTTAGTGCTTCAGGTTTGTGACAATTCATCAGCTAGGGATGGAACAGTTTTGAAGCAAGTGCAGAGGCGGAGAAACTTTCCTTCCATCCTTCACTTACCCTGCCTCTGCACTTGCTTAAAAATTGTTCCAATCTCAAACTTTTTCTAATTCGGATGAAAGATCATTGACTTGAAGCATTAATTCTGCCTGACTTACTGAGTATTTCCAACATTTACAGTTTTTATTATCTGTGAGCTAATTGATGCAGTCTCAAACCTATTCTTTTGCCTCTGAAGGAGGGGAATGGAAGAGTTGGTACATCCGGATGAATCTACCAACAGTGAGTGACTGCATACTTCTCTAATAGCCTTTTATAATCCTCATCACAAACATAAAACACCCAGCTTACACAGAGGGTGGTGACCAGGTGAAGGGGACTTGTCGAGGAGAGAAATAGTGTATAATAATTTAAGGAAGAATTGGACAGGTGTTGGAGTGATTGAAAGGTCTTGTAGCTTTTGGAAACAGTTCAGATAAAATGCAAAGTCATTCCTGGTCCTATATGTTCCTTGCTTGGTGCTCGTCAATGTTGCATCAAATAGACCTCCTGGATTTTCTTGAGGTTTGCCCTAATTATTTATTATGCCATGCGTTCACCTATTGGAGACAGTTTGCAATTAAAACCCCTCCTTCAGTTCCCTTCACAGGCACCATAGATTCATGTAAACCATCCACAGCCTATATTGGGCAAATCGGGTTAGTGCCAGCAACATTGCTATAAAGAGTGGAGACTGTGTGACCACAGCAAACATGTTTACAAATAACGCCAATCTTACCAATTATTGACCTCAGCATTAAGCTGAGCAATGAAGAGCAATTACACTTTATGGTCTGAAAGGAATGCCTCCCTATATTTGGCAGAATAATACACTATGCTTCATATGAGAAGTTTTACCTGTTCTTATAATCCACACACTGACTTACTCAGAGCAAAACTGTGGGAGATCATGCTTGATCCAACAAAGGGGAGTTGAGGCCTGGGACAGATCAGCCATAATCTTATTGAACGGCAGGGCAGGCTTGAGGGGCTGAATGGTCTACTCCTGCTCCTATTTCTTATGTTCTTATGATCAATTGAATTTTCCTCACTTGTTTCTATCTTGCACCTATTAGATCAAACTTAGAACTTCCCTGAAGGCCAACCATTGTCTTTTGTCACACTGAGCCACACAGATCAATGAAGTCCCGGGTTTGATCCTTGATCTGGACTCAGTTACATGGTATTTACAGCACAGAAACAGGCCAATCGGCCCAACAGGTTTGTGTCAGCTTTTATACATGAGCTTCCTCCCACCTTACTTCATCTCACCCTATCAACATATCTTAGCTGCTAAATATTTTGAGCCTCAGCAGCCCCTTAGCTAGAGAGATGGAGAAAATATACTCAACCAGGGATTGTGCATCTGAAGGGATGCCCAATGACCCATTTCGGCAAATTCAGTATGTGTAGAATTCAAGTGAGGACAGAATCAATTGTGGTTTGTGACGGCCTATACAGTGGAATAGCTTGCTAACTCTCTGTTCAGTCCACAGATGAAGAACAGCTACTTCGCTGAGGTAGTTGGGGGTAGGGTTACCAACTGTGAATGGATGCATTCCTGGAGATGTCATCACATGACTTCCCACCTCCAATTGCCCCACCTCCACACTCCCTCCATCAATCACCGAACACACCCAACCTCACAGCCTTCCCACCGCCAATCAGAAAGCAATAGGCTCTTCATTACCCAATTGGATCGTTGCTTGACTATCGGCCACTTAGCCTTTTTTCTCATCTCAGACGTCTTCATTACTTATAATCAGAGATTTTTTTTTAAAAACACAGCTTTATAAATGGCCCTAAGATTTTTCTGTTGAGTTTGCTGACAACAGTGCCCTGGAGATTAGATTCCTGGAGACTCCAGAACAAAATTGGAGGGTTGGCAACTGTAACCGATGTGGGGCAACCAGCAAGAGAAGGTGAGGGGAATAAAAATGGAGAAGTTTGATGAAATGCGCATGACCTTAAAACAATAAAGCGGCCTTTGTTTCACAATACACTGTTTCGGGCTGTGCAGTGTTTCTTTATCTCCACAACAATTCAGAAGATAATTATATCAAAAAATATACCCCATCTGTTCTCTTGGTACATTTCACACAATAAAATAACAACATGGGCTTAAGGATATTTATTTATTTTTTAACAAGTATCTCCGTTGTGGTCACTGATCTACTGCGTGATCTGCTTCTGATGCCATTTAAAAAGTAGCTCACATCATCTGCAAGATCAGCTTTATGTCAGGACACCTTTGAAGAATAATCTCACACAGAATACCCGGCAGTTGCAGACAGAAGCGTGGTCATCCATCAAGACACTCGCCACCGTTCCTTCCATTAGCTTCCTCGATGCTGAGGAGACTTTCATGTGCAATGTGAAAGAAAAAAAATAGTTTCAACAAAAAACAATGAAGTTACACTACGCTGTGCAAGTTTCGTTGTCAATTCATAAACCTGTAGAGATTATAAAGCCCTTCCAAAATAAGGGAATGCATAAAGCCAGACGTCCTGAATAGTTAGTCCATTGAAATCTATGTGCACAAACATGGCAGTGCCTTTTTCAGACTTAAAATGCAGGGAGGATTTTTTTTAAATAAAATAATAATGAACTATTAATAATAATTCCAGACAGTAATAGTTAATTATTGGACTAAAGTGTGTTGGCGTAGAGAAGATGTTTCCATTTGTGGGGGAGACCAAAATTAAGGGCCCTAAATATAAGTTAGTCACAAACAAGATCCAATAGGGAAATGTCTTCACCCAGACAGTGATTAGAATGTGAAACTCACTACCACAAGGACTGGTTGAGCTGAATATCACAGTTGGATTTAAGGGGAAGTTAGATAAACACATGAGGGGGAAAGGAATTGAAGGATATGTTGATGGGATTAGATGAAAAGGGGAGGAGGCTCGTGTAGGACATAAACACTGCCATAGACAGTTGAGTCAAATGGCCTGTTTCTGTGCTGTATATTCAGTCCGATTGTTGTATTCATTTGTATTCAATCATTTGCAGCAGCATTAAGTTCAAAAGCTGAAGACTAGTTCTTGTTTGCCATTTGGGCTTTAATGCCATGATCCTAAAACACCCAAACAGCTTTTCCCATCGTCCAGCACAGCAGCCACTTACTCTTTCCTGCACACCGACTCCGAGCTCGTCACTTGAACTCAGTCCTTATAGCTCAACATGCAGATTCCTCAAAGCCGCAAGCTCGTACTGATTAATTGTGGCATGTCTAGGGTTGGTGGAGTGGGGATGGTGGGGGGGGGTGGGGACGGTGGGTGTGTTGGTTTCAAACAGATGTGGTGTCAAGATGATGAGTTACTGCCGGTGCTGTTGATACAGGTTCTGGATGCTATTATCTCATGTGGATGCCATTCAGGATTATGTAGAAGTTGGAATCTGAGCCTTTAGTAACTTTACATTCCTGCGGATATTGAAGATTTAGCGTATACCCAGCCAATACTAGAACCAGCCTGAGAATTCTTCCTGCTACCTGGGAAAAGAATTGGTCCAAATTATGAAGGGTTTTGATAGAGTAAATAAGGAGAACTTGTTTCCACTGGCAGGAAGGTCAGCAACTGGAGAACACAGATTTAAGAAAGGACCAGAGGAAGGATGGAAAGACATTTTTCACTCAGGAAGGTCTGATGATATAGAATTCATTGCCTGAAAGGGTGGGGAAGTAGAGTTAATAATAACTTTCAAAAGGGAATTAGATATATACTTGAAAAGGAAAGATTTGCAGAGTTATGGGGAAAAAGCAGAAGGTTTAATTGGATACCTCTTTCCTAGATTACAAGCGATGACACTTCAGATGGACTTCACTGGCTGTAAAAAAAACTTTGTGAAAGATGCTATATAAATGTAAGACTTTCTCTTTTTTCAAAGATCCTGCACAGGCATAATGGGCTGAATGGCCTCCTTCTGTGCTGTATGATTCTATTATCAAAAGTAGCACAATATTTTTTGTGTTGACTTTAGATAGACAGGATACTGTGATTTGAAGATTTGCTGTATCTTTGAAAAAACAGCTCTATCCTCAACGTGATCAGGTCCCCCTGTAGCAAACTGCAAGAGGCCTGTAGTGATAAGTTAATTGTGCCAGAAGATTACATGATGCCGTCTTGTAAGTAATGTGAGTTAAAAAAGAATTCAGGAGAAATAGATCTATCAGAAGTCTAGTATTCAAATATTGGTAACTGTGTGATAGTGTGTTGACTGCCTGATCATCATGAAGGATCTAATCTTCAAATGCACCTGCTTAGACCCCAGAGGAAAGATAGGAATACAAATGAGTTCTGATGAAAGTTCATTGGCCTGAAATGTTGGGCTGACCTTTCAACACAGAGGCTGGACACAGGTGCTGGGTTTGTTTTCGGGTCAGAAACCCGCTTCTGCAGTTGTGGGGGGTAAACTGATTAATATTAAAATTTTCATGTGGGTGAGCCCTTAATTAGCACGGAGACGGGTTTCCAGTCCAATTAAGGGCGCCGGGCAGGTGGGCTCTCAAAGCTGGAGGGCCAATCAGAGGAGCACCTGGTTGCTGTACAAGGTAAGTAACCGGGAGGGCGCATCAACAAGAAGATTCCCTTTCAGCTAATTTTTAACAAATTCAATTTAAAAATTTTAATTTAAAAACACTAAAAGCAGTCAGGCACCACTGCTTGCGGGAAGGGGTGGGGGAGCCCCTCTATAGGGTGGTCTTTGGCTGTAACCCCACCCCGACAGGCAGAGAGGGCCTGGTACCTCAGCCTGCATTTGGGTGCCCGCCTCCAATCAGTTGATCGGCACCCCTCCCTCCCCATTGCATTGGGAAACTGGAGGCTGGCTGGAAAATTCCAGTTGGCCTCCTAAACTTACCCTTAACAAGGCTATCAATGAGTTTAATTTCCTGCCTGCCTCGTGGGGGCAAGTGCCCTTCCTGGGCCCTGAACTCACGCCCTCCAAAATGGCCAGCACTGGGCATGGCATCCCGAGACTAACATGCTGGCTGGTGTCGATATAATCAGGGCTACCGCCTCCAGTCCCGATTTCAAGGCAGCCTGAAAATTCAGCTCGTCAACTCTGTTTCTCTCTTCAAGATGCTGCCTGACCTGCTGACTATTTCCAGCATTTTCTGTTTTTATTTCAGATTTCCAGCATCCACAGTATTTTGCTTTTGCTTTTATATAAATAGGTTGAACCCTGCTTTGCACTTGTCTATTCCACAAGAGACAGCCAAAGAGGGGCTTCATGGTATTACTGCCTGCGTGGTATTTTATCAGATACTCAATTGGAAGTTACTAAAATGAACTTCTGAAGAGAAAGCTTTTGGGCTTATTACTGTTTTTGGAACAGTGCGAGTATTCTGTAAGTCAAGTATCATGCTTCTGCTTTTGTGTAATTATCACACGTGCAAATGGGGTAATTATCAGTACATTTGTACCACGTGTAAGAATGCAAGTTTCAGTTCCTAGGCGACTGCTCTTGTTGACAGAAATGTGGTTCTTTTCTTTGAGTATGAGCTATAAATGCTGGGTGAGAGCCTCAACAACGAACACTGACATCCACTGCATCGATCTGCAACAAATCCATCATAAAGAAGGACAACTGCAGATTCTAAAGGTCCATCGTGCATCTATGCACAGTTCTCACCATGCACCGATTCAGAGAGAGTGCTTTGAATGCAAGAATTGTTTTCTTGCCCAAAAAATGAATAATTTGGAAAGGTAGGAACAAGTTATAAGTCTGAATTCACTTAGGAGCACAAATGAGACAGAACAAGAACATAAGAACTAAGAGCAGGAGTAGGCAATTCAGCCCCTCGAGCCTGCTCTGCCATTCAATACAATCACGGCTGATCTCACTTCGGGCTCAACTCCACTTTCCTGCCCATTCTCCATAACCCTTCAACCCATTGCTAATTAAAAATCTGTCTATCTCCTCCTTAAATTTACTCAATGTCCCAGCATCCACCGCACTCTGGGGTAGTGAATTCCACAGACTCACGACCCTTTGAGAGAAGTAATTGCTCCTCATCTCTGTTTTAAATCTGCTACCCCTTATCCTAAAACTATGACCTCTCATTCTAGATTGCCCCACAAGAGGAAACATCCTCTCTATGTCGACTTTATCAATCCCCTTAATCATCTTATAAAGCTCAGTTAGATCTCCTCTCATTCTTCTAAACTCTAGAGAGTAAAGGCCTAAACTGCTCAATCTCTGTTCATAAAACAAACCCCACATCTCTGGAATCAATCTAGTGAACATCCTCTGAACTGCCTCCAGTGCAACTACATCCCTCCTCAAGTAAGGGGACCAAAACTGTATGCAATACTCCAGGTGCAGTCTCACCAATGCCTTGTACAGTTGCAGCAACACTTCCCTACATTTATACTCTATTCCTTTCGCAATAAATGCCAAAATTCCCTTTGCCTTCCTTATTACCTGCTGTACCTGCATACTAGTTTTCTGCAATTCATGCACAAGGACACCCAGATCCCTCTGCACCGAAGCACTCTGAAGTTTCTCTCCACTTAGATAATAATTTGCCTTTCTATTCTTCCAACCAAAATGGATAACCTCACACTTATCCACGTTCAACTCCATCTGCCAAATTTTGGCCCATTCACCTAACCTATCCATTTCCATTTGTAAATTTCTTATTTCTTTATTGCAACTTACTATCTTACCTATTTTAGTGTCACCTGCAAATTTGGCTATAGTACCTTCTATCCCTGCATCCCTGCATTAATATAGATTGTAAATAGTTGGGGCATAAGGACCGAACCCTGTCGCACCCCACTAGTTACATCTTGCCAGCCAGAAAAAGACCCATTTATCCTGACTCTGTTTTCTGTTGGTTAGCCAATCCTCTATCCAAGTTAATAAATTGCCCCTAACCCCTTGTGATCTTACCTTGTGTATTAACCTTTTGTGCAGCACCTTATCAAATGCCTTCTGGAAGTCTAGATAAACTACATCTACAGGATCCCTATTATCCACTTTGTTTGTTACAGCTTCGAAGAACTCTAGCAAATTAGTCAAACACAATTTACCCTTCATAAAACCATGCTGACTCTGATGGATTACGTTTTGACTTTCTAAGTGTCCTGTCATTACTTCCTTAATAATGGATTCTAACAATTTCCCAATGACAGATGTTAAACTAACTGGTCTATAGTTTCCTACTTTCTGCCTCCCTCCCTTTTTGAATAAGGGCGTTCTGTTAGCTTTTTGCAGATTTATCTTGGTTGAAAAGTACTACCACAGTTCCCAAAAGTTAATATTTGATTATGAACAGGGTGTGCAGCTTCCCTGAACGCTCACTAAGTTGTGTACTGAGTAGTTAAGCCATAGACACTGGAACAACTCCACATTCAATGCCTGGTCTGTGCAGAATTAGCTGATTACAGCTGGCGTAGCAACAATAACAACAGCAACTTGTGTTTTTATAGTGCCTTAAAATGTCCCAAAGCGCTTCAAAAGGAGCAATTTCAAATCAAAATTTGACACTGAGCCACATAAGGAGATATTAGGATACATAACCAAAAGCTCGGTCAAAGAGGTAGGCTTTAAGGAGTGTCTTAAAGGAGGAGAAAGGTGAAGAGATGTAGTGAGGGAATTCCAGAGCTTGAGGCCGAGGCAGCTGAAGGCAGGGCCACCAATGGTAGAGCGATTCAAATCGGGGCTTTTCAAGAGGCGAGAATTGGAGGACCACAAAGATCTGGGAGGATTGTGGGGCTGGAGGAGGTTACAGAGGTAGGGAGGGACGAAGCCTTGGAGGAATTTGAACACAAGGATGAGAATTTCAAAATCGAGGTGTTGCCAGCAGCTGGAACACTGCAACTGGCATCAACACCTCGACTTTGAAAGGGGACATTTGTCCAGTGGACTCCTGGTAAAGATTGACACTTTACCTTAGCCTTCATCAATTCTTCTGGGCAAATGGTGAATAATGGCCATTTGGAAGAGATACCAAAGGATAAGTGATGCCTTCTGGGGCTGTCTCCCAACAAGGAGTTGATGCCTTCAGGAGAGGACGGGGGAACATCAACAAGGAAACGAATACACAACTGGAGACACAATTGTTTGCACCTCATCGATAGTATGGTTTTAGTGATCTTATAAAAATATAGGAAATAGCAGCAGAAGTTGGCCATAGAGTCCCTCCAGCTTGCTCGCCATTCAAAAAGATCAGCTGATTTATCTCTGCCCCACCTTCCTGCATTATCCCCACATCCCTTAATTCCTTTAATTCCCAAAAATCCATCAATCTCAGTCTTGAACATACTGAGTATCGTACATTCTGATACAACTGAGCATCAACACTTCTCTGGGGTAGAGAATTCCGAAGATTCACAACCCTCTGAGTGAGAACATTTCTCAGCTCAGTCTTAAATGGCCAAACCCTTATTCTGAGACTGTGATGCCATGTTCTAGTTTACCCAGCCAGGGGAAACATCCTCTCAGCATCTACCCTGTTAAATCTCTGAAGAATTTTGTATGTTTCAATGTGATCACCTCTCATTCTTCTAAATTCTAGGAAATTTTATTTTTATTCATTTAGGGGAAGTGAATGTCACTGGCTAGGCCAGCATTTATTGACCATCCCTAATTGCCCTTGAGAAGGTGGTGGTGAGTTGCCTTCTTGAAACTGTGCGGTCAGTCTGGTATAGCTGCATCCACAGTGCTGTTAGGAAAGGAGTTCCAGGATGTTGACACAGCCACAGTGAAGAAACAGCGATATAGTTCTAAGCTGGGATAGTGTGTGGCTTGGAGGGGAACTTTCAGGTGATGGTGTTCCCATGCATCTGCTGCCCTTGTCCTTCTAGTTGGTAGAGGTCGCGGGTTTGGAAGGTGCTGTCTAAGGAGCCTTGGTGCATTGCTGCAGTGTATCTTGTAGAAGGTACACACTGCTGCCACTGTGCGTCGGTGGTGGAGGGTGAATGTTTGTAGATGGGGTACCAATCAAGCGGGCTGCTTTGTCCTGGATGCTGTCGAGCTTCTTGAGTGTTGTTGGAGTTGCACCCATCCAGGCAAGTGGAGAGTATTTCATCACACTCTTGACTTGTGCCTTGTCGATGGTGGACAGGCTTTGGGGAGTCAGGAGATGAGTTACTTGCCGCAGGATTCCTAGCCTCTGACCTGCTCTTGTAGCCACGGTATTTATATGGCTACTCCAGTTCAGTTTTTGGTCAATGGTAGCCCCTAGGATGTTGATAGTGGGGGATTCAGTGATGGTAATGCCATTGAATGTCAAGGGGAAATGGTTAGATTCTCTCTTGTTGGAGATGGTCATTGCCTGGCACTTGTGTGGTGCGAATGTTACTTGCCACTTATCAGCCCAAGCCTGGATATTGTCCAAGTCTTGCTGCATCTCTACACGGACTGCTTCAGTATCTGAGGAGTCACGAATGGTGCTGAACATTGTGCAATCATCAGCGACGTCCCCACTTCTGACCTTATGATTGAAGGAAGGTCATTGATGAAGCAGCTGGAGATGGTTGGGCCTAGGACACTACCTTGAGGAACTCCTGCAGTGATGTCCTGGAGCTCAGATGATTGACCTCCAACAACCACAACCATCTTCCTTTGTGCTAAGTATGACTCCAGCCAGCGGAGGGTTTTCCCCCTGATTCCTATTGACCTCGGTTTTTCTCAGGCTGCTTGATGCCATACTCGGTCAAATGCTGCCTTGATGTCAAGGGCAGTCACTCTCACCTCTTGAGTTGTGTTACATTTCTAAAGTATAATTTGCCATGCTACTCACAGCATTTTTGACGGCAGTGATGCAATATTCTTAAATTAGAAGCTGCCAAGTGCAAAGACCAAGTGTGTTGAGACATAGACACATATACAGAGAGAGAAAGTGACAGACATACACATGAGTTAATGTAAGGAGCGGTTCCATAATTCTACATCCTCATGTTTGGAAAGGGAGCCTGAGACTGAGATATCGATACAGAGTACTAGCCCTGAGAATCCAACTGTGCAGCCAGCTCCTGTTGACAGAACAGTCCATTTGTTACTCAGCCACACAGTCCAGTACGATCCAGGTCTGATTCCTATTCTGAGCTAATAGGTATCAGCCACAATTAACAATGGGTGTTACAACTGGTCTCGGCACAGAGTTTCGAACAAGAATATTCAGCTACTCTTCCAAATCCTAACTGAGCAGCCCCACAAATATATCTTAAATATTGATGGCTGATGGCGCACAGTGGGGCAACAGCTAGTGCAGATCCAATTATATGAAGAAGGTGAATTCATAACATATACGGACAGAAATATAGATACATGCACAGACTAGTGTTGCCAACCCTCCAGGATTCCCCTGGAGCCTCCAGGAATTAAAGATTAATTTCCAAGATACTGCTGTCAGCAAAACCAGGGGGAAAGTCATCAGGGCTAAAAAAGTGGTGCAGTGGTTAGCACCGCAGCCTCACAGCTCCAGCAACCCAGGTTCGATTCTGGGTACTGCCTGTGTGGAGTTTGCAAGTTCTTCCTGTGACCGCGTGAGTCTCCATCGGGTGCTCCAGTTTCCTCCCACAGCCAAAGACTTGCAGGTTGATAGGTAAATTGGCCATTGCAAATTGCCCCTAGTAGGTAGGGAATATGGGATTAAAGTAGCATTAGTATAAACGGGTGGGTGATGGTTGGCACAGACTCGGTGGGCCGAAGGGCCTGTTTCAGTGCTGTATCTCTAAATAATAAAAATGTAAAAAAAAATTTCTTTGAAGACTTTTTTATTAGCTATAAAAATGTCAGAAATTGGTTGTTGATTGGCTGATTCTTCACTGACAATCAGGTAACAAAGAGTCTATTCATTTTCCGATTGGTGTAGGAAGGCGGGTTGCAATGAAGATGGACATGTTGGACGACCAATGGTGGGAGCAGGGGGCGGGGCAGTAGAAGATAGGCAGTCATGTGATGAAACCTCCAGGTCTATGTCACAACCTGAACACACACATATGCACGCACACACACACAATTAAAATGTAAACTTTGCTATAATTTCAGGATATATTTCTCACAAAATGTGGCACATTGAAGCTGAGGCAGACTGAAGAAGCCACCTTTTGGCAAATCCAAAATGAGGGGGTTTGGGGGCATGGACTGGGATCCTAGCTCGAATTCTGATATCTGCTTCTCTGATAATGAAGATTCATTGATGATCTGAACACTGTTACTAACTAACTAATGCAAAGTATTAAGTGCAAATAAAATAGAATTCTGCCTTTCAGAAATTCATCCATTCAAAAACCCAGAATATGCTTTTGAAATTTGGCAAAAAGGTCAGGCTGAGGTGAACCAGTTTGATGTTTCGAGGAAAAAGTAGTTGATACTCGGGGAGGGAAGTGTTGTTTTTCCACTGATTGAATATCTCTGAATCCTGCAGACCCATGCTCCATGTTGTGTGATGTGCGTGTGTGTGTTTGGTCCGACTCAGACACAGACATCTCAAAAAGTAAAAAACAATCGGCATCAGCAACATTGCATCAGAGGAAATGGTCATGCAATAGAGAGCAGCTCTTTATCTCACTGGTGAGTGTCACTAATAAAATTGTGTTTACTTTTTAATAGATCGAGTTAGGGCTTTACTTGTGCTGAACACTGCAGCATTTGTTTGAACATTTTCTGATGATAAAGCAAACTCTGGGAATCTTAACTGGCCAACAGTCCGACTTTACCTTGAAAACCCACAACCTCCACGTAAAACCCCTGGGTCAATCTACTTCATCCTCCAGTCTCCCCTTTTAAAAGCCAACTTTGTTATAACTGGGCCTACTGGTTGTGCCCAGCGCAACAGGCCTCAGGCTTGTCCCTACCTTCCCCAATTAGGGTTGCCAACCCTCCAGGATTGCATCTCAAGAAATTGATGATTAGTCCCTGAGCCCTGGTAACCCAGGAGAAAAATCACAGGGGCATCAAAAAAAGATCGAGGGCTGGATTTTACTGCTCCCTCCCCCCCCCCCCCCACTTCCCCACCCCTGACATTGGGGGCTGTGGCGGGGTGGGGGGCCGGAAAATGCCTCTGGGAGATGCCCGCCATGGACCTTGATGCCGGGAAGGCCTGGCCTGATATCGCTCGGCGACGGGAGCCCTATTTAAATATTTAAATTTATTTAAATAAATGAACTGATTACTTACCTATTCCTGCCGTCCGTCCCGGAGGGATATTGGTGCCGTTGGCTTGCACTCCTGCGCCTTTGGATCCCCGTTCAGGGATCCGAGGCAGAACACTGGTGGGGAGAGGTGGAGCAGGTAAGTTTATCAGTGCGGGGCAATAGGGGCAGTGGGGATGGATGAGCGGGGTCAAACTCATCCGATTGGTGTCGGGGATGGTGGGAAGGGGTAAAGTGAACAGATTATGAACTTTAGTCAGGGGGAAGGTCAGGTGCACCAGGTAAGTATTGTGGGGGGTGGGGGGAGAGGGCAAGGAGTGAATTCTGTGGTTGTGGGGGGTGTGGTGAGAGAGGGGCTAAAAACATTTATTTAATTTTTTCAAATTAATTTTAAATCATTATAACTTTAAATATTAAAATTGAAATGTAGGACTCAAAGCCCTTTAAAAGTGACGTCAGTGCCTGTGTAAAGGCTGCTGACGCCATTGCCGGGGACAGACAGCCCACCTCCTCCATGTCATCAAGGGGACGGTCCACCTTGGCCATTTACATGAGCCGTGCTCTGTGACATGCGATCTGCCCTACGTCCGCCGCCGATTTCAGCGGCAGAGATGTAAAATGCAGCCCTGAAAATTTTTCCCATTTTCTTTGAACATTTTTGTTTATTCGTTATAAAAATATTGGAGATGGGTAAAAGGGCTGTTAGACTGGTCGGAGGCTGGAATCCATGTGATGAATAGGGTCCAATCCTATTCTTAATGTAAAATGTACATTAACAGTAAACAGCTTTCTATTGGCCTTCAGTCATTCCAGAAGCAACTACTAGTGCCGGCCAGGATATTCTTAAAAGATTCAACTAAAGCTCACCAAAATCAGTTTACCTTCAAATAGAGACAAAAATGGTTTAGCCCAAGCCATTGACTAATGGCCGTATTGAATGATTTAGTAAATCTCTGCTCTGGAATAGAAGGATTCCAGTTGATTAAAGTACTTGGCTACTGCTTCATCCTTTAATCAGCTCTCTGTTCCCCCTCTGGCTCACAACCTACTCAATCACACACAGTGGCTTTAATAGGGACTGTGCTCTTCTCAGGCTTCTGCAGTAGCTCAATGTGCCTGATTCCTAGTATTAAAAATATACGCACTTTGAAGCAATTGAGACTGCTTACTCTCACAATATCAGAATATACTTAAACCCATCCTTCATAGGTACAGTGAGAGGACAAATGAAAGGCCAAGGGGGAGAGGAGAAGCATAGCACCCAATTATAAATTCACCTACTGTAGTAGAAAGCTTAAGGCAGGACAAAGACATCAAGAGGGAGGCCAAGGACACAGCCAAATGGGTTGGGGTGGCTCTGAAAGATGGAGATGTCATAATGTCAGGCCATTACACTAAACTTGGTGTGAGTTTTATATATGATTAGTTTCAACTTAAATGATTCAAAAGTGACTTATTATAAATATTCTAAAATGTACAGATAATGGACAATGGCTTAAAAATTTGGCTGTACAGTGTGCATTTTCTCAGGCACCTAACGGCCTCCTGAGCCACTAATATGGGGGGGGGGGGGGCGGTGCAGGAACAGTGCACGAGTTATGAGACTGAAATGCACCAGCTGCCATATTGGTAAAGACTAAAAAAAAAATTAAGAAATTGGCCTACAGTGCTCACGCCTGAAACAGATGTCAGCCCCTTTGTATTTGCAAATAAGGGACCTTATTCCTATTGCAGGACCCCACTGCAAAATTTGGTTTGTCCTGAGGAAAACTAGACCCTCCTGCAGACTCATTTTTATTCTTTCATGAGATGTGGACATCATGGCAAGGCCAGCATTTGTTGCCCATCCCTAATTGCCCTTGATAAATGAGTGCCTTGGTGGGCCATCTCAGAGTCAACAACATATGTAGGCCAGACCAAGTAAAGATGGCAGATTTCCTTCCCTAAAGGACATTAGTGAACCAGATGGGCTTTTACGACAATCGATGATAGTTTCATGGCACCATTATTGAGACTAGCTTTCAATTCCAGATTTTTATTAATTAATTAAATTTAAATTCCACCAGTTGCTGTGGTGGGATTTGAACCCGTGTCCCCAGGGCATTAGCCTGGGCATCTGGATTACTAGTTCAGTGACAATACCACTATCGTAAACTAGCAAACTGAGGTTTGAAAATATACTTCACTGAATGTGGAGCTAAGAGGAGCAGGAGTGCTCCTCCCAACACCATAACCCCAATACCCTCAGGAGGATCTTGGGCTTCACCATTCAGGTACAGGGAACGTACCCTGTGCCCCATTATCTGGGCTAATGGTGAACTTCAACACCTTAGGTACAAAATTACTGTCAATAAATTGTCATTTTAAATTAAACAGATTAATGCCTCTGTTAAAATACTGGGCAGTGAGATGTCACAGAAACACATTAGGAATATTTGCCTGATTTTTTTCCAGCCTGACAACATTTACAATAGGATTGCAGCAGTATAATTAATAGACATTGTATTATTCGTCATGTATCTACATAACACATTAGCTGCCAGCACTACAGAGCTGGCTAAAATAGGAAAAAAAACCTTATTTGTTTTTCCAAATTGGCACTTTCAATATTTTTCCTTTGGCGCTCAGCTACAATATTCACCCAAGCAAGTACGGATTAGTTACAAAGAACTCCAACTGTGCAGCCAAGATGTGTAATATGCTCCCAGCAGACGATGAGTGAGGAACTAACAGTACAACGATGGTGTTAATTGTGACAAATGTGATGTATGGCTTTTTAAAAAAAATCATAAATACCGATTATTCTGAAATGATTAAAGCAGCATTTTATTTTTGAACATTTAGAAAGAAATCTACCAGGAAGTTCACCAAATTATTCAACCTTCTAACTTTGCTTCACGTCTCACCGTTAATATTAGTCAAGCTTAGTGCCCACACTTCATAAACCTGTCAGATGTCACATCAACCAAAAGGTAAAAAAAAGTTAAATCACTGGATCGCCTCAAAGATTGTTGGGGGAAGCAGGGGGATGGGTAGAAACAGTTAAACTGCCTACTTTACAACCTCAAATACCTTACTTGATTAACAAGAAATAAGGGGGCTCGTTAACAAAGCTTTTGACAATTTTTTAACTGATTTCTTGAGAATAAATACAAATTTCATCTTGGTGCCTGGGTGGGAGAGGGACGGAAATCTTATTTATGAGGCATGGTTCAGGTTGGAAGGACTTTCACCCCCTCAAGGCGGGTCAGAGTTAAAATACAGATCAGCCATGATGTAATTCAATGTCGGAATAGGCTCAAGGGGCTGAATGGCCTATTCCTATTCCTATGTTTCTCTGTATTTGATTCAACCCCAATCATTTTCTTTCTAGCCAAATGTTGACATGTTTAATCTGTTACAACTGAGGTGGGAGGAGTGCACTGTCTTTTCTAGTTCCTTTTCTCCACAGGTCACAACATTTATTTAAATGTTTACCCAGTTACTGCTACAGCCAATCCTAGACTCTATTTTTTATCCCAGAATAAAATTTACCAACCAGGTTTCTTTAATAAACAATAAAATTATCAGTTTATTATAAAACAAGACCTAACCAGTAACAAAGCAAAGCATTAACACACTGATTGAAATATGAAAGTTCCCGTTTTAACAATTCCTCAATTACACTCACACAGACTCTGGAAAAAATATAGAAATTTACTCTGCAGAGGTCTGTTACAAAAATAAAGACAAAAAAAATTACTTTGGCCAAATACTTGCTCAGTCTTGAGGATAAAGGAAAGAAGATATGGAAGGAAGTCAGTTGTTCCTTTTTTGGTCTGGTATCCAGGTATATGGACACGGGTCAATGGGTTCATTTCAGAAGCAGTCTATTCTGGAGAAGTCAAGAATTATTCTAGTAGGCTTTCTAAGAGAAATGTGACATCAAGGTTTTTCCACCAGCACACACTTGAATCTCAGGATTTTGTTTCCACTCCTCAGGAGCTATACCGCACCAGGGATTTTTTTGCTCTTCCACACTGAATCTTGGCAGGATTTCTTCAAAAAGGTAGAGAAGGAGGTGCGAAACGGAGAGTCAACCTCCTGACCTCCATAAACCTTGACATGTGGCTACTCTGTGACCATTTTTTTCCCTGGTCACCAAGGATTCTGCTGTTTTCGGAGCCCAAACCACAGGTGGCCTCCAGCACAGGTGGCTTTCAACAACATCTTGTTCTGTCGGTGAACTTGGTGGAAAAAAACACATCCATTGAATCTTTTCAGTTTTAACACAAGTCCTCAAAAAATAAAAAGTTTTAAAAATAATGGAAGCACTTTCATAACAAATCTGATCCTCTTTCACAACACCAGAAGTAATCCTGAGATATAACCCTCAGGCTCTTTATATCTCCAACTAGGAACCTAATCTCTCAAAGACCGATCTCACTCTTTCTGACATCATTGGATCCTCAGTGAACCCATTACTTCTGACTGGTTTGCTTTCCCTTCTAGAAGCTTTTCCACCCATTCCTTTATGTTCCTTACCCTGATACCTTTGAGACAACAGACCATTCAGGCTTCTCGATTATGGCAGTCAAGCAGACAATCGATTGAACTAACAATCGAATCCCTCACTATTAATGCACACCTGTTGCCATGGTCAGTGTCTTTTTCTGCCCCATGCTCCATGGTACTGAGGTGTTGCACTGTGTGCCTTCCTCTGTGCCTCTGTCCTTTTCCGTATAAGTGTCTGAGAATGCCATAGGGCATTCCTTGTATTGGTTCATGCCATCTCCTTCGGTGGGCTTCCAGCTTCCTCCCTTCTTTTTCACTATTCCTCTCCATCTGTGGGGTGATGATCTCCTGGGATTTGTCTTCTAGAAACCTTCCCTCCCAAAGAATGTTGGATTGTATATAGCTGGTTGGTTCTGAAGCTCAGCATTCCTATGTTTAAGTAAGAGAACTCTCAAACATATTCATCTTGGACAATTCATAGGATATTCTAATTATACGAGTTTACAACATTATTTTAGCTTCTGACTTCACTAGGCCGAGCCATGTGCTGCTTTAGAATTAATTCACTAGAACTAATCCTCACTTCCCCGCTTAATCTTACAGATATAAATCCGCGACCTCCATCAGCTCGAAGGACACAGGCAGCAGGTGCATGGGAATACCATCAGCTCTAAGTTTCCGTGCAAGGTTGTGGGATCAAGCCCTTTCCCAGGTATTGAGCACATAATCCAGGCTGGCACTCCAGTGCAGAACTGAGGGAGTGCTGCACTGTCGCAGCTGCTGTCTTTTGGATGAGACGTCAAACCAAGGCTCCACTAGCCCTCTCAGGAGTATGCAAAGAATCCCATGGTATTACTTCGAAGAAGAGCAGAAGAGGTAACCCAGTGTCCTGGCCAACACTTATGCCTCAACCAACATCACTAAGTACAGATTATCACGTTGCTGTTTGCTAGAGTTTGCTGTTCACAAATTAGCTGCTGCGTTTCCTACATTACAGCAGTGAATTGTGCTTTGAGAGGTCTTGAGGTTATGAAAGGTGTTATATAAATGCATGTCTTTCAAATCCAAACAAAATACAAACAGAACTCAAAGGCAAAGAGAAATTTACTCTGCTTTTCATGATCTTCACACTAAATTAAGTAAATATACAACTAAGTGTCACCTGGGGTTTGCTCAGCTTAAAAATCAAGTCAGTTCCCGTGCACTAAAATTGTTTTTTTAATCAGTGCCGTCTGTCGATCTTCGTTTCACTCCAATTAAAGCCTGGCTCAGGTATAAAATTAAAACCCGACCCGGGTCCGACCAGACCACAGTCAATCCGAACCCGACCCGAGCCCGAGTCCTTTAATTTTTTATCGCACCCGACCCGAATCTCCTTCATCTGTTCCGGCAGCAAGCTATTCCTGCAGCTGGAGTTGTGGGGGAATCATGGGTAAGCCTGATCCCGTGACTTCCCGGAAGCAGTTTCCAGCCCGACCCGACCCGAGCCCGAATGCTGGACTCGGAATTTCGACCCGACACATGTAGTCGGGTCTAGTTGGGTTCGGGTCGAGTAGCCAGGCTTTAACTTGAATTACTGAATGAATGGACCAAATGGGCTTTGGTTAAAAGATCTGTAAATTGTCTCTTTCCTTTTACCTGAAGTGTTCAGAAATCCTGATTCCACCACCACCCCCCCATAATCCTGATTGAAGGGGGACATTTTTTGGCAAAGTGCTTTGTGCTTTTTCAGACTCTGGCCTGCTTAGCCTGGCCTGCCGTGCAAACAAAATCAAGTGTCTGAACAGAATTAACATTCAGTAGCACATGCAGCCTGACTGTAACAAGCAGACTTTCCCACACTCTTGGCACCTTGCTCGGAACTTTCCACTGAGCAAGAGATGTGGCAAAAGTATTACGAAACGGAAAACCGCATTCATTTCCCCCACTGCAGGCACGGTTTGAAAATATCAGTTGACCTAAATAACTTCAATCTTGATCATCTTGACTTTCTAACATACCTGGGTCAACAGTTAATGTTCCCACGTCATGACAAGACCTTTCGCCCCCCCCCCCACCCCCACCCCCACCCCACCAGGGGCTACAGATTTTACGGATGGACATTCTTCATTTTAACATGTGTTTCCCCAATATGGCAGGGGAGAAACACACACACATACACATAAGTCAGTAAAAATAAGGAAGAAAGACTGACTTGCATTTACATAACAGCTTTAATGACCACAAGACGTCCCAAAGCGCTTTACAGCAAATGAAGTACTTTTGAAGTGTAGTCCCTGCTGTAATGTACGAAACGTGGCAGCCAATTTGCACACAGCAAGCTCCCATAAACAGCAATGTGATAAATGACCAGATAATCTGTTTTTGTGATGTTGATTGAGGGACAAATATTGGCTCCAAGACAAGAGGGATAACTTCCCTGCTCTTCTTCAAAAAGGTGCCACGAGATCTTTTACATCCACCTCAGAGAGCAGGGCTTTGGCTGCATGTTTCATCCAAAATGTAGCACCTCTGACAATGCAGCACTTCCTCAGTACTACACTGGAGTATCGGCGTTGATTTTTGCACTTAAGTTCTGAAGTAGGATTTCAACCCACAGCATTCAGACTCAGGGACAAGTGTCTTACCCACAAGCCACAGCTGGCACCTTTCACAACTTTATGATGTCCTAAAGTGCTTTATAGACAATGAGGCTCTGGAACGGGACTTGAACCCTCAAACCTTTGACTCAGGGCTGAGAGTTGGAATGTCCCCGTATTTGTGAACGTTGAGTGAAGACAGCGTCTGGCTCAGCTATGATCCCCTTCGTGGGCATATTGCTTCTCGACACTCATTTTCCAAGCCTACAGGTAAGGAATGGCCTATTAGAGTGAGGCACTGGAGAGCTGCTGCTCCCATGGAACTAGACCCAAACAAATTACAACAACTTGCATTTAAATAGCACCTTTAACGTAGTAAAACATCCCAAAGGCACTTCACAGGAGCGTTACCAATCAAAATTTGAGACTGTGCCACATCAGGAGGTATTAATGCTTGGTCAAAGGGATTTGTTTTAAGGAGTGTCTTAAAGGAGGAGAGCGAAATAGGGAGGTGGAGAGGTTTAGGGAGGGAATTCCAGAGCTTAGGGCCCAGGCATCTCAAGGCACGACCGCCAATGGTGGAGCAATTAAAATATGGGGATAGCCAAGAGGCCGGAATTGGAAGAGTGCAGAGATCTCAGAGGATTGTGGGGCTGGAGGTGATCACAGAGAAAGGGAGGGGTGAGGTCATGGAGGGATTGTGAAAACAAGATGGGAATTTTAAAAATGGGAAGAGGAAGAAACAAAATTTCAACACCGCTCATATGGGCGAGTGACAGGGTTTAACATTGGTCGACCTGAACATAACATCTCTGTCCACAGTGACA
This sequence comes from Heterodontus francisci, assembly GCF_036365525.1. Lineage (NCBI taxonomy): Eukaryota > Metazoa > Chordata > Chondrichthyes > Heterodontiformes > Heterodontidae > Heterodontus > Heterodontus francisci. Next base: position 13,221,017 of record NC_090393.1, read on the forward strand.
GCAAGGGAAAGGAATAGTTAGCGGGAATCACACATCTGACTTTGATCACTGCAGTATAGCCTGGAGATGGAATTCAAACAGCTGCTGAGCAACACAGTAAAAAATTAAAAGCAGAACGAGCTGGATTCAGTTACAGAGCAATCCCTTACATCAAAGGCTTCAACCAGCGCTGAAACCAATAGTCATCCTTCCACTGGCCAGCAAAGCGGGTGAGCGCAGGGCTGCTGGTTGTGCAGCTGAGCTGGGATTCCTGGTCCCAAAAACACAAGCCTTCCAGTCAATGGGACCACTTCACGTGAAGTGTTCTCAATCTACAGGACACTCGAGTAAATAGAAAGCACAGTTTCCTTTCCCATACAGAAGATCAATATGATACAAATTACCCCCTGTTGCCATATTGGCAGTGAGTTTTAAACTAAGAGATTAAACCTTGTCCCAAAATTACAGCTGTACTGAACTAACAAATTTGAAACAGAAGCCCCACATTGGGCTCTGCGGAGTCTATTGCCAGTAATGTGTATTGTTTGTAAAAGATCCTTTGCACTATTTTGAAGAGCAATGGAGTTCTCCCTAGTGTCCTGGTTAATATTTATATCTCCATCAACATCACAAAAACAGATTATCTGGTCATTATCACAGCACTATTTGTGGGAGCTTGCTGTGCACAAATTGGCTGCCGCATTCCCTGCAGGACGACAGTGACTACACATCAAAAATATTTCGCTGGCTGTAAAGCACTTTGAGAGATCCAGTGGTCATGAAAGGCGCTATATAAATGCAAGACTTTCTTTTTATTTCCAAGGACCCTTTGGGAAACCATCTTAATTGGACTGTCTCCTAGCAATACAACAACATTTGGCATGGAAGCGTTCCCTTGATAAAGGTGGCCCATCAGTCTCTGTGGGCTGTTACAGGCCATTGTTGGAAAGAGAGAGCGAGGGGATACCCCCCGCCCCCCCACCCGACCCCTGCCAAGTCCACACCCGATGACTCGCCTGGTCAGCCAAGTGTACACTGGCAATTGAAAGAGTAACTTTCCTGTTTTCTGTGGCTCTGTTGGACAGCGCAATTACTCACAAAGTCAAAAAGAAAGTTGGAACATTTATGCACTGATCTGTCTTGCAGAGATGAATATTCAGAAAATCTGTTTTCGTGGTGTTGGTCGAGGGATAAATATTGGTCAGGGAACCAGGGAGAACTCTCTGGGATCGTTTGCCCGAGTCCACCTGAGGCGGCAGATGAGGCCTCAGTTTAGCATTCTATCTGAAAGATGGCTCCTCTCACAGAGCAGCACCGGAGTGCCAGCTTAGATTTTGTGTTCAGGTCTCTGGCCTGAGATTTGCAACCACAACCTTCTATCTCAGAGGTCAGTGTGTTACCCACTGAGTCATGGCTAATAGCTAGGACCAGGTGCACTGACCATACCTTCTCCTTCCTGGTATGGGCGTGCTGAGGCCAACTGTACCAACCCTACTGTTGCCCACAGCTGAGGTCAGCTCACAAAACACGTACTGTGATTGTACTAGCCTGGATGACCTAATACCTCCTTTACCTATTGAACTAGCCAGAAGCGCTGCACAAAGAAGAGCCAGGTGCTGTGCAGATGACTACTGGCGACACCTATGCAGTCGTATTCAGCTGGCCTCCGACACTGGAAACATCAGAGGAATGTATGATGGCATTAAGAGAGCTTTTGGGCCAACCATCAAGAAGATCACTCCCCTCCAGTCTAAATCAGGGGAAGCGATCACTGACCAACGCAAGCAAATGGACCGCTGGGTGGAGCACTACCTAGAACTGTACTCCAGGGAAAATGTTGTCACTGATACCGCCCTCAATGCAGCCCAGTCTCTGTCAGTCATGGATGAGCTGGACAAACAGCCAACAAAATCGGAACTCAGTGATGCCATTGATTCTCTACCCAGTGGAAAAGCCCCTGGAAAGGATGGCATTACCCCTGAAATAATCAAGAGTGCCATGCCTGCTATACTCTCAGCACTCCATGAACTGCTTTGCCTGTACTGGGATGAGGGAGCAGTACCACAGGACATGCGCGATGCCAATATCATCACCCTCTATAAGAACAAGAGTGACTGTGGTGACTGCAACAAATACCATGGAATCTCCCTGCTCAGCATAGTGGGGAAATTCTTCGCTCGAGTCATTTTAAACAGACTCCAGAAGCTGGCTGAGCGTGTCTACCCTGAGGCACAGTGTGGCTTTCGAGCAGAGAGATCCACCATTGACATGCTGTTCTCTCTTCACCACAGGAGAAATGCCGTGAACAGCAGATGCCCCTCTACGTTGCTTTCATAGATCTCACCAAAGCCTTTGACCTCGTCAGCAGACGTAGTCTCTTCAGACTACTAGCAAAGATCGGATGTCCACAAAGCTCCTAAGTATCATCACCTCATTCCATGACAATATGAAAGGCACAATTCAGCATAGCGGTGCCTCATCAGACCCCTTTCCAATCCTGAGTGGCGTGAAACAGGGCTGTGTTCTCACACCTACACTGTTTGGGATCTACTTTTCCCTGCTGCTTTCACATGTGTTCAAGTCTTCAGAAGAAGGAATTTTCCTCCACACAAGATCAGGTGGCAGGTTGTTCAACCTTGCCCGTCTTAGAGTGAAGACCAAAGTATGGAAGGTCCTCATTAGGGAACTCCTCTTTGCTGGTGATGCTGCATTAACATCCCACACAGAAGAGTGTCTGCAGAGATTCATCGACAGGATTGTGGCTGCCTGCAATGGATTTGGCCTAACCATCAGCCTCAAATAGTACTTTAACAGGGCAATCGGTCAGCAGTTTACCGAAACCCAAAAATAAATGCTGCATCCATTGGGCTATTAAAATAAATTATGGGTGTTGTTTCAAAGGCAGATATTGATGAAGTTCAGCAGAAGCTTGAGAAACAGCACCTTATCTTTCGATTAGGCACTCTACAGCATTTCAGTCTCAACACTGATTTCAATAACTTCAGAGCATCATCACTGCTCCTATTTTTCCTGACAGCTGGTGTTGGTAATGGTTCTGTTGTTGCCATTTACCAGTCCTCTAGACCCATCTTTTGTTCCTTTACTTGTCCCTTTACCACGTTCCTTTTGCCTTGCGCCATCTTCCCTTTGGCATTTAATCGCCCAACCACACACCTTCCCTTTTGTTCTTTCTTCCCCTCATCCCCCTTTCCTGCCTCCATACATGCTTAAAAGCTTTTAAATCTTTGACTTTTTCCAGTTCCAATGAAAGGTCATCGACCTGAAACAGGCAGAATTTCCACTCAGGGGGCGGGAAACAGAGGTCGGGGACCATTGTCGGGTCCTGAGCTCGCCCCGGGGGAAACAGTTACCAGCCACAATTTTCATGGGGGCACCCCCTAATTGGCCTGGAGACAGGCTTGCCGTTCAATTAAGGACAGCGGGCGGGCTCTTGAAGCTGGAGGGCCACTCAGAGGCTTTTCAGCTTGTAAGGAGCAGCAGGCTACATTAGTGGGTTAGTAAGGGAGAGGGAACTTCAAAATGGAGGCATCCTCTCTGCAACTTTTTTTAAACTTAAAATAAAAAAGTGGATCTTGCAACTAGGGCACCACTATGGGGGAAGATGGGGATGGGGGGGGGGGGCTACCTCTTTACAGGGTGGCCTGCAGCTGCTCCTGCACCCAAGTAGGCAAGGCGGGTGGGGTGCTCTAGGTTTGCCTGGAGCACTGGGCCCCTGGTCTGCCGCCAGGAGACCACGGCCAGGCACCTGAACTGGGCCCTGCCACCTGCAGCAACCTGGAGGCCGACTGGAAAATCCCAGTTGGCCTCCTTTCATTGGCCTCAATAGGCTCTTATTGAGCCATGTCGGCTACCTATCGCAAAAATGGCAGGGGCCAGGGTGGAGCTGGGGAACCGGCACACCAGCCAGAAGGGCTACTTTTAATGCTTGCCCACCTCCCTTCCTGGCCCCGGTGGGGGCCAAAAATCCAGCCATTTAACTCAGTTTCTCTCTCCACAAATGTTGCTTGGTCTGCTGGGTGGTCCCAGCATTTTCTGATGTTATTTCAGATTTCCAGCATCCATTTTGTATTTTGCTTTTGTATTGATGTAAGTCTGATTGGACCCCACGATCTAGCCTCCCACGTCCAGCATAGACACTTAGGAATGGAAGGCCTGAGGATGTTTCAGTATTAATTCCTGTGGGTGTTAAAATGGATAAATACCAGAAGAGTTAGTATCACAAGTAGTGGAAGCTGTAATGGAGAAGCATGTTGTCACATCACATGTTCAGAACTGGGATATTTATTCCAGAACATGACATTGATGTGAGCAATTTTTTTCTGAGGTAAACAAACTATTAACAATCTTCATATCGTGGTAGGCAACTGGATAATGGCTTGTAACTGCTAGCTTTCTCAGCATAATCGCTTGCTTATTTTAAAAGCTGACAATAATTGGAAATTATATTTCAGTCTGACAAAGTACCGTTGTCATTAACATCTTAAACTCGCTGCACCAGCCATCAAAGTGAATCCTTTATCAGCTGTCTTTTTTTTTAATTTCCAAAATATACTTTATTCATAAAAATCTGTAAAAATTACATTGCCAAACAGTTTCAAACAGCACCAAAAAATACAAACATTGCAAGGGAGATCAGTTTCCTTCAATACTATCATGAGTTTCTTCACAACCCTTCCATTTCACAATTGTCATGCCAATTACAGTTTTACATTTACAGCAAATGATAATATTAACGATACAGTTCGAGGGGTTTCCCATGGATCCAGCCCCTCAGTTCAGCTTGGTGGGGGGACCTTACACAGTGGTCTTTCCCCATTGAGCCTTTGCTGTGGCTGCCCCAAGCTTTAGTGCGTCCCTCAGCACGTAGTCCTGGACCTTGGAATGTGCCAGTCTGCAACATTCGGTGGTGGACAACTCTTTGCGCTGGAAGACCAGCAAGTTTCGGGCAGACCAAAGGGCGTATTTCACCGAATTGATAGTCCTCCAGCAGCAGTTGATGTTTATCTCGGTGTGCGTCCCTGGGAACAGCCCGTAGAGCACAGACTCCGGTGTTACAGAGCTGCTTGGGATGAACCTCGACAAAAACCACTGTATCTCTTTCCACACCTGCTTTGCGAAGAAACATTCCAGGAGGAGGTGGGCGACCGTCTCTTCCCCACCACAGCCACCTTGTTCACAGAAAGTGTCTCTGCTACTTAGTACCTAACAAAAAAGAGCAGTCTTCATCTGGAACCTATCGAAAACTATAAGCTCTTATCATACAGGTATCCACTGGTACAGTAACCGTAAAAATAATGTACCTGCTCCTTCCAAGATATTAAGGTGAACAGATAAGGTCGACTGGGAGAAACTATATCCGCTGGTTGGGGAATCTTGAACTAGAGGGCGTGGTCTAAAAATTACAGCCAAACCTTTCAGGAGTGAAATTACAAAACTCTTCTTCACTTAAAGGGCAGTAGAAGTTTGGAATTCTCTTCCGCAAAAGGCAAAACGAAGATTGATAGACTTTTGTTATCCATAGATATTCAGGAACATGGGGCAAAGGTAGGTATATGGAGTCAGGTCACAGGGCAGCTATGATCCCATTGAATGGCAGAAAAGGCGCAAGGGGCTAATTGGCGGTTTAGGACTTTTTGCCACAACACTCAGATGGTTAAGGTGTCAAGATAATGATGGGTTATGAAAGATTTGTTCGCTACATGGCATGTGGTGTCAGCCACCTCATCGTGTATGTTAATGCCTGCTGCCCAGGAACTGGCCATCACTTTTATCATACTACAGTACACTCCACCAGTCTTCATGACTCAGAACGATGTATGGTTCATAACCTCAGTAAGACATTACAGAAGGGGAGAGCAACTGTAATGAGGTCCACGGGATTAAACAGACCAGACCACAGGCATTTTGAAGTCTCACTTAGATGCGTGGGCAAATCAGGTGGAGTCCTGCAGAACAGTCCAGCATGTCCAGATCCATAATACAGGCATGCAAAGAATTAATACTCTCAGAAACTGAAGGGGATGATGTTGGGGAGGAGGGCCTTCATGCTCCCCTCAGGAGGAGGATTCACAGGCAGGAGCAGGAGAGCCATCATCCTGCCCCCAGAGACAGGAATCAACAAATTGCAATTGAGTGCTTCCAGTAAATAAAAGTTACAAGCCAAATAAGTGACTCCCCACCCCAATCTGTCCCCTTCACCTGGCCATAGCTGCCTTATAAAGACTTATTATTCCTCAAGGTCTCTGTACCTCGACTCTCTCACACAGAAACCACTCTCACACGTCATTATTCCAGTCCAAGAAGTTGCAGACACCCACAGGAAGGAACTTTGAGTGGTCAACCAAGTATTATTTTCCAAAATAAATTTCAAACAAAACAGTTCCAATAATATTCTGCACTCTAACTGCAACAATTTCTTACCAACAGCTCTTTGTACCAGTTCCCTTACCTGCTCTTTGATCACCAAGTGAGTCAAGGGTTATGGGGAATAGGCAGGAAAGTGGAGTTAAGGCCAAAATCAGATCAGCCATGATCATTGAATGGTGGAGCAGGCTCGTGGGGCTGAATGGCCTACAGCTGCTCCTGATTCTTATCTTGTTTCGCTCTAGCTTCCAGTCTATTCTTTCTATGAGCTATTCCTTGAGTGATAGAAGTTCGGGAGCTGGGGAAATTTCCCCGGAGACCTCTTTTTCTTTATCATAATAGGCATAAATTAGCTTTTACTCTTCAAGCCGGTAAAGGTAGCATAATTTCTCACTTTAACTATGGCGAGTTGACGATTGTTTGGGGGCATTTATCTTGCAAAATAGATAAAAAGAAAAAACTGCATTTATATGGCGCCTTTTACAGCCTCAGGACTTTCCAAAACACTTTACAAACAAAGAAGTATTTTGGAAGTATTGTTGGCATGGCAGCCAATTTGCACACAGGAAGGTCCCACAAACAGCAATGAGCTAATCTGTTTGAATATTTATTGACCAAAACACTTTATGTTCAAATAATACAATAGGTTCACTTACATCCACCTGCAAAGGTAAATAGGACATTAGTTTGACAACTCATCTGAAAGACAGCACCTCCAACAAGGAAGCACTCTCTTAGCAGTGCACTGAATCTTGTGCTCAAGTCTCTGGAATAGGACTTGAACCCAGAACTGCCTAACTCAGAGGTGAGACTGCTACCAGTGAGCCACAAATGCCAGCATGTGCTGGTTACTCCAGGATCAAAGTCAGTGACAAGTTTGTGCTGCACTATGGGGGAGCTTCAGACAGAATGTGCAAGAGCATCTACAGTCATAGAGTTATACAGCACAGAAACAGGCCCTTCGGCCCATCGTGTCCGTGCCGGCCATCAAGCACCTATCTATTCTAATCCCATCTTCCAGCACTTGGCCCGTAGCATTGTATGCAATGGCGTTTCAAGTGCTCATCTAGATACTTCTTAAATGTTCTTCAACAAACGTTCACAGCATCTGAAGATGACAGAGGGTGCCAAGGAGCCTAGGCGTTCTGACCTTCAATTGCTGGGACAATTCAGTGGCATTTGGCAACTGAGTGTGAGTGGAATCTCTTAAGACTGCTGCCTGTGGTTAGCTGAGAGTTGCAAGCCTCAAATCTACACTTTCAGTCCCTTGAGCCAACAACGAATCTTATCAGAAGATGCTCATCTGGCTGATTGTTTCCCCAACATTTGGAAGTTAAGCATGACAATTGCTACAGCAACAACCTTTAACATTCTTAACATAGTAAGAAACCTGGACCTAAGAGGCAACTAGGGTTGCCAACCCTCCAGGATTGTCCTGGAGTCTCCGGGAGTTAAAGATTCATTTTCAGGAAATTGCTGTGAGCAACTCAGGAAAGAAAATAAATCATACTGTCACTAAAAAAAAGTGCTTTGCTTCCCCTCCACCCCCATGCATTTTCTTTTAAACTTTTGTTTATTAGTTATAAAAAAAGAGTGGAAATGTGGGGGGTGGGGGGGGGTGGGTGGTGTTGTGGGGGGGTGCGGTGGTGGAAAGGCTGTTCGACTGAGCAGGACGCTGCGAGGTAGGAGGTCATACGATGAAATCTCCAGGAATAGATCCATTTAGAGTTGGAAACCCTGGCCTAAACTGTCAGAAGAGTTGAAACGTACGCCAATGCATGAGGGCAAAGAAAACAAAGTGATTACCCACGTTAGCCAGCCAGGTCACAGCAACCTGAGCAGCATATGCTTCAATTAAAATTGCAATCTGTACAAAATAAATACACATTTCCATTATAAAGGAATCTGAGAAGAAAGGGCAGAGAGGGAGAGTGAAATCTCAGAAGACAGCTTTCCACTGGAACATGCTGTGCAATTAATACCAAGGTCCACAGTTTTTTCGAATAAATGATTAGTCTTAGTTTTACAACTATCAATACACGCCTGTTATGTCCTTGGGAACAGACCAAATGCCGTCTGAATGGATAAACAGCAAAGCTACGACTCAGCATGATTAGTTTAAAATGATTCTATGCTTTGCTTTGGAAATAGTCAACAGGCCCGAATTCAATCCCAACTATATTTCAACTATGTTTTTTTTAAATCTTGGTGTAACGATATTATTTTTAATGAGGGTATATTATACAACGTACTAAGCCCTGGAGAAGAACTTTTGGGTGAACAGTTGCCTTGATATGTCATTCACCTGCCTCCCACCAGCCAGATGTCACACAGAGCCCACTGCATCTGGTTACTGACGCTGCCGGTGGTCTCTGGTCAGGCAGCACTAATGTGAAAACTCCAATACTTGCAGTCTTCACCAGCCCTGTCCTGCTGGGATAGCCAGAGTGCTTTCCAGTTTCTTCTCAATTAAATAAAAATGCAAGTACCAGAGTCAAGACCAGGCTTACAGATTATAATTTCTGTAACCATAAAAAGCAAAAGCAGGAGTATGTTCTGGCTCTTCAAGAAATAACTTGCATTTATGTAGCACCTTGCATGGCCTCAGAATATCCCAAAAAGCATTACAGCCAGTGAAGTACTTTTTGAAGTGTGGTCACTGTTGTAATGTTGGAAATGCAGCTGCCAATTTGCACATAGCAAGATCCCACTAAGATCAATGAGATCATGACCAGAACATCAGATTTTAGTGGTGTTGATTTATTGGCCAGGACACCAGGAGAACCTCTCCAAAATAGTACTGTGGGATCCTTCATATTCACCTGAGAGGGCAGACAGGGCCTCAGCTTCATGTCTCATCTGAAAGATGGTGCCTCCGACAGTGCAGCACTCCCTCAGCACTGCACCAAATTGCAATGCAGTAAACCAAGTGCACAGGGATAGGTACTCCTGCTCAGTTGGAGTCATCTACTGGTGTTAAAATGTATGGAATTACTCAGTCAAATACATGGCTACATACTTGGCTTCAGACAGCAGCACTGTTTTTCTCTAAAGTTCTTAATATATGTGAAGAATGTTCCCCAGAAAGGATTCCAGAAGGAACAGATATCAGACAAGGAAACGCACGCAATGTCTGGCAATCGTCTGTTAATATCATTTGGGGCCTCCGGGGCTCGATTGCATCATTGCTGCCATGTCTGATTCTGAATTAGACTGTAGAATTACTGAACTCAGTATTTTTTGAAGTTCCAGAGTTACCGAATATTACAAGATTTATTGACACCTGGAACTAAGTTTAATAATTTTTTAAAGTTAAAGGAAGAACCTGTATTCTGATAGCAACACCTATAATCTCTGTATTCCGATAGCAAACACCTATAATCTCAGGACATTCAAAAGAGCTTTAAAGACAATTAAGTACTTTTGAGATGTAGCCACTATTGCAATGCAAGAAACCCGTTGGCCAAATTGTGCACAGCAAGCTCCGACAAACAGCAATGTGGTAATGACCAGATATTCTGTTGGGGAGACCAAACGCAGACTGGGTGACCGCTTTGCGGAACACCTCCGCTCAGTCTGCAAGCAGGACCCCGAGCTTCCGGTTGCTTGCCATTTCAACACCGCCCCCCCCTGCTCTCATGCTCACATCTCTGTCCTGGGATTGCTGCAGTGTTCCAGTGAACATCAGAGGAACAGCATCTCATTTACCGATTAGGCACGCTACAGCCTGCCAGACTGAAGATTGAGTTCAATAATTTCAGAGCATGACGGACCCCCCATTTTACTTTTATTTTTAGTTATTTTTTTCTTTTTCTTTAAAAAAATTTTTTTTGCGTTTATTTTATTTTATTTCATCTTAGTTTTTTCAGTTTGCTTACCCATTGTTTCATGTTTGTACTTGCGGCTGTTCAATTTTCAGTCTGTTAATCCCCTGTCTGTACTAATGCTTTGTCTTTCAACACACCATTAACATATTGCTTGCCTTTGCTCCATGACCTTCTGGTCAGCTATTCTGTGACCTTGTCCTATCTACACCTTCTCCTTTGTTATCTCTTGCCCCACCCCCGCTTCACTTGCTTATAACCTTTTACATTTCTAATATTTGCCAGTTCTGAAGAAGGGTCACTGACCTGAAAAGTTAACTCTGCTTCTTTCTCCACAGATGCTGCCAGACCTGCTGAATATTTCCAGCATTTCTTATTTTTATTTCGGTTTTAGTGATGTTGGTTAAGGGATACATATTGGCCAGGACACTGGGCAGAACTCCCCTGCTCTTCTTCAAATAGTGCCATGGGATCTTTTACATCCACCTGAGGGGGCAGATGGAGCCTTGGTTAAATGCCTTATCTGAAAGATGGCACTGAATGCCAGCCTGGATTTTGCGCTCATGGGCAGGATTTTCCGTTTTGGGTTGGGACCCCAACGTCAGGATCAAACGGGGGTCCCACACCTGCACTGTGTGGGGAACACTCACCCAGTAGTGATTTCCCCCGAATTGGCAAATTAGTGGCCAGAGAGTGCACTCGCTGCCTAATTAAGGACAGTAAGGCGGGCTCTCGAAGCTAAAGGACCAATTGGAGGCCCTCCAGCACAGAAGGAGCTACAGCCTGCCATTGCAGGTAAGGGAGAGCGAGGGCACCTCCATCTTCATGTGGCCTCTCAACAACTTTTAAAACTTTTATGCTTTGCTTTGGAAATAGTCAACTCGCCCGAATTCAATCCCAACTATGTTTAAATTATGTTTTTTTTAAATCTTAGTGTAACGATATTATTTTTAATGGGGGTATATTATACACTGTACTAAGCCCTGGAGAAGAAATGGCACAGGCACAATGGGCCAAGTGGCCTCTTTCTGTGCCTTAAACTTTCTATGATTCTATGATTCTAAAAAATGGTCATAGCTGCCAGACCATTGTGAGGGCTTCAAAGCCTGCCTGGAGCACAGGTCCCCTGGTCTACCGGGGGAAATGTATGGAAAATTCCAGTTGACCTCTGATATTGGCCTTCAACTTAGCTTAATTGGCTACCTGCCATCTTGCAGGCAGGTAGCCCCTGATCCAGCCTCTGGGAAAGTGGCCCAGAGGGGAGGGACGGTGCTGGAAAACTGGCACGCCGGCTGATAGTGCAAAATTACCTGACCACCCACCCCCATTCTCGCCTATACTTGGGTGAAAATTCAGCCCCAAGGCTCAGGAGTGGGACATGAACTCACAACCTTCTGACCCAAAAGTAAGAGGGCTAACCACAGAGCCACAGCTGACATCAAGTCAATTAACGACCCAAATGTTAGCTGATAAAAATATTCCATGTGTAGTTCATATTTGTTGATTGAATCTACTTTATGTGACAGTGAATGTTTGATAATGTGTTCATGGTGGAGGATCACTGCACCGTGTGTGCGTGTGGTATTCTTAGCTGGTCCTGCAGTGGAATCCAGTCCAGGAAGCAGCTTTGAATGTCCAGCTGCAAGAGGTTGTGCAGAGAAAGGTGATTGCTTGTGAAACAGAGGGAGGTCTCCAGTGAAGAGCGGCCTGGATGAGGCATGCAGAAAGAGTCAATGGTGTCTCACCTGTGGCAGTGAGGAAGACATTTGAGGGTTGCTTCATGGCTAAGGGTGTTCAAACTTGGCCTAATTTTACAAACTTGCCTTATGATGCTGGTTTGCTTTAAGAACATTGCAGTCTCACAAGGGGAAAACACACAGCTCTCTAGCCACTGTTTACCTCTTTTCCTAATGTGCGGGTGTGCCCAGGTTGTTGCAAGGCACTCCATTGTTCCTATGGCAACATGATTTGGGACAAGCTACAAACAACAAGTATGTTGCCAACACAAGACATGCTACATCTTCAGATACAAGGTGGCCCCTGGGCCAGATACTTGCATCATTTCTCTTATATTTCTTGTTGCAGCACACATCTTGTTTCTATCTGCTTGCAGGAGATTGCCTCAAAGAACAGCAGCAGTGGGTGCAGGCTAGAGCAGGGTTATATGACTTTTGACAGCTTAGGCACTCCAGCTTCTGGGCAAGGAGTCATAAGAGGGAATGGGGAAGAGGAAGCCCAAGCTCACAACTCGTGCCCTCCATTGTTTTTTCTTATTATCTCCTTACACACCCACTCGTCCGTTGGTTATCTCACACACAGGCACAGCCTAACAGCAGAAGACTTCAGAATATCTTCCCTTTCTGCTTCGAAGGATGCTTTACTGCAAGCATTCCAAACCCTGGAAATGTTCCACGACTACTGAGCTCTGGCCAGCCTGCAAAGCTTGGGGGGTAGGGCATCTAAAGACAAGTCTGCAACCTGTTTCTGTGCACGAGGACCAAAACAAGATCCAGATGACAAGGGACAGTTTGGTCATTTGAGTCTTTGCAGCAGAGTCCCCACCTTGGCCGAGAACCCAGTCAGAGGTGCACCCTGCGGCGCAATCTTAGGCGAGGCGGCCAACTAATGCGTTTGCAGTCCAATTAGGTAGCGGCGGGCAGCAGATGGACGCGGGAGGGCCAATGTGAGAGGCCCAAGGCAGGAATGGCCAGCAACCCCACTGGGGAAGGTGAGCGCTGTTCAGGCAGACGGAGAGCAAGAGGGCAGCACAAGGTGGAGGCGTTCACTTTATGTTCCAAAAGGCTTGCAAGCACTAAGGGCCAGAACGGTCAGGGGGATCAGTCTGAAAGGGAGAAGCCTCTAGATGAATGCATCTGGCAACGGACGTGTCGTTTTCAATCTTTCTGACGCTTTATACATGTGAAGAATCATATGATGGGACTTTGGCATCCCGCAGTGAAGCTGTCTCCGATGCATTGCCGGGCTCCTTGTGGCTTCCCTGAAATTTCATTGCTGTGCACAATTAAGAGCTAATTGCCCTTTTAAATACCATTATTGGCTACCTGCCATGGATGGTCAGGTAGCCACTGCTGCATTACCTTCCTCTGGGAAAATCTCCTGGAGACGACAACACATCAGGGAGCCGACCCGATGTGCCGTGATCCAACTTTCCAAACGCCGCCCCCTCCCCACCACCACTTCCAAAGCGTCCTCCACAGGATTGGGAAAATCCCAGCCGAAGTCTTTGATTGTGGTTGTAGAGAGCTTGGCCTCCTGACCACATCAGTCCATCTTGCCTGGATTCATCATGGTGGGAAACAGTCATAAGATGGGGATGGAGGGGGTGAGGACAGGGACGGGGGACAGGGGATGGGAGAGGCAACTCTAACTCTCTCCTTTCAGTGAGAATGGAGCCGGGAAGCAGTTAAAATGGAGGGACTCAGTTCTCGCAATCTGACACGGCAGGAACCTCACCCAGGAACATTAACTGGTGTAAATGCATAGCCTTGCATTCCTCCCCAGATCCTCCTCCAGAACTTATGCATAGAGTGATTGATAGAGTGGGATTTACTGCCAACAATATTAATGCTCTGGAAATTAAATTTCCCATGGAAACAACAACCAGATGAGGGGTGGGGCATATCTTTAAGAGGTTTGGTCGTACTTAGTGATAAAACCAAATGAAACAGTAGATAAGCAGGGCCATAGCCATCAGGTGGCCTCCCATTTAAGAAAGAGGACACAACGCAACTGAACAGGTCGACCAGCTTTATACAACACTGAATGACTGCAGCAGTATCCAGAGGCTGTGAAGACCTTCTGGATTCATTCCAGTATTGTTCAAAGCATTAATGAGGCTAGCAGGCCCTCAGTGCAACTGGCACCAACCGGCTGCAAGATGGCACAGTCGACCTCAGTACTCCATGCGTGCTAATATGAGTCACGCACCCACCGGCCTTATGTGTCCCAACAGTGATGCCTCTGAGTAAAGAGGGTCACGAAGGTCTGTCACTCCAAATCAGTATTCTGGGACTCGACTCGATGATCTTTGAGGATCAGGTAGTCCTTGTGCAGAACCTTCCCTCAAGAAATTAAGTGATTGGGGTAGAATCCAGCATAGGGTTAGCGTGTCAAGAACAAAATTACTTCAGCTGGCTGCAAAGCTCTCCACAATCCACAATATCTGCTCAGGTAATGGGAGACGAGCTCTCATCCAGCTGAAAACTTCCATTTCCCACTAGATTCCTCCTGGGCCTCACTGATCCAAAAGTAAAGGAAATCTCTTGAAGTGAAGCTCGCAAGAACAGTAGTCACTGGAGAATGCAGCTTTCTAAAATCAAATCAAATCCATGGAAATTCACACTTACTTTTGGCAGGCCACATTCATATTACATAATCAAGTTTTCACTTTTCCCAAATGCCATTTCGATTTGCAAGTATTACATATTAGTGCAGAAGCTCTATAATGCCTACACATGGCACAGCAATAGAAGCAATGAAGTGTTTCATTTAATCTCTTTCTTGCACACTGCATTACCCAAATCACTTTTCTCAAGCTCCAAGCTGAAGCTTCATTGAGGCTTGAATAAACATTTTATACTCGTGAATTTAGAATTTGTTCTTTCTCACCTCTCAATCTGAAAGACCCTTTTATCTCAGGATGTTCCAACATCTTCTTCCACACCTTCCGAAGGGCTTTTAACAACATCGTTTGTTTAAATCTACATTTGGGCCTCTAGACAGAACAGATCCTTCCACCATTACTCTTAATAAAAACCACCTCCTTTTCACACAAATGCATATGAGGGCGAAAGGAATAGAAGGTTTGCTGAGGGAGTTAGATGAAGAAGGGTGGGAGAAGGCTCAAAGACATAAACACAGCATGAACCAGTCGGGCTGAATGGTCTGTTTCTGTGCAGTAAACACTTTGCAATGTATCCAATACTCAGTGCGGGAAACAGTTTCTTCCAATCTCTTGGCCTCTAATCACCTGTGGTTTAATTTCACCCAATAAAATTGAAATTTCCATCGCCCTGCGTAAGCCAGTGTAAGCTAACTAATCCCCAAAGAGCACAGACCCTGTCCCAAACTTCAGGGGCATGATCATTGGCACACCTGGGGCTGACCATCAGTACTTATAAGGGTGCCTCAGTGGTGCCAGCTCCAGTAAAGGCCTGAAATGTCAAAGTAAGCACCACATTATTCTAATGTAGCTTGGCCTGGAAAGAGCCTCATCGAAGGGGGGCACAGGATTCTTCAACTCCCAAAGGGGCTATCGCTCTGTCCCAGCAATTAACCCCCTAGAGCATTGATTTCCAGGAGGAATTTTGGGACCTTTGCTGGGCTCACAATAGAATCTGCCCCCACTTTCCGCAGGGATGGACCTATCAGGTGACGTATTGAATGGAATTTTCCAGGGAAGCCCAGGAGCTTGCCAGACGCGCCCTCTTGATGTGGGAATTCGCAGGGGTGGGGGCTGGGGGTTGGGTGGTAGGGTGGCAAGCATAAGATCACACCTCTCACCTCCCCTGCTCCAATATCCCAGCCTCCTCTCCAAAGGGCAGAGCCCAAGCGATACTGGGTTCCAGTCCAGCCACAGAGGCACCTGGCTGAGTGTAGAATTTCAGGCCCTTGGTCTTCTAATTGCAGACTTTCAGGCTAAATCAAATAATGTGTTTGTACGTCTCAGCATCTTCAATTTAAATAGGTCCAACTCTGCCAACCTCCTTATAATTTGAGGCTCTAAATTCCCAACATTGCTCTTCCACGAAACCGTCTCCAACATATCAGTGTCTTTTTGAAGCTTCTCCATTCTTTCTCAAACCATTCCTTTCTCTCCAAAATCATTTTCCCTCTCTTTCACGTTTTTCTCCCTTAGATTTTTTTTTTACTTTGCCCTCTCCTCCCCCAAATATTTGCTTCATTATCTCCTCACCTCCCAAATCTCCTCACTCTATCAGATCGCATAATTCTTTCTCTGCTTCAAACTGTTTACTCACAGTGTGCCATTTCTGTGGGAACAACTCAGAATGCATAACAATAACTTTGAAGTTTATAGAGGGGTATTTTTAAATATTTAAACTAGGGCCCCGTCACAGAGCAGAAGAGAATTTCGAAACAAAGATGGAACAATGAGTCAACATAGCATTATTCTGCAAAACCTCATTACGTCTGCCTGAATTTTAAACAACAATTTACAAAGGGGGAGTCTCTCTTGTTAAAACACAAGAAAACACCAATTTCCAATGCAAACATCCTTCGGCTGGTGGAAATTATTTAAGTATCTGCAGGAAATGTATTTCTCTGATTAATAGTTCTTTTTTTATCCCTGACCATTAAAAAATTTTCCTCATTTGGCTATTGATCTTAGCTTCAGGAAATAACACAAAAAATCCAGAAGTCTCTTTGGTGCTCTCTGTTTCTCAAAGTCACTCGAAAAGCAACAACACCAACTTGCATTTATATAGCACCTTTAACATAGTAAAGTGTCCCAAGGTGCTTTAAAGGAGCGTAATCAGGTAAAGATTGACACAGTGTGAAATTTTTTAAAGGAATGTGCCATTCTTGAAAAAAGTGGACCTTTTTGTTTAATGGAGGGAGAAGAAATTTGCATTACTTTTAACATGACAACAACAACTTGCATTTATATAGCGACTTTAACGTAGTAAAATGTCCCAAGGTGCTTCACAGAAGCGCTATCACATGAAATTTGACAGTGAGTCAGAACAGGAGATATTATGACAGGGAACCAGATTCTTGGTCAAAGAGGTAGATTTTAAGGAGCATCTTAAAGGTGGAGAGTGGGGTAGACAGGCTGAGAGGTCTGGGGGGTGGGGGGGAAATTCCAGAGATTAGAGCCAAGGCAGCTGAAGGCACAGCCACCAATAGTGGGTGAAAAAAATGGGGGATACGCAAGAGGGTAGAGTTGGAGTAATACTGGGGCGATCTTGTGCTCGGCCCAACGTCGGATTCTGTGGCGGAGGGGCCGGAGAATCGGAGCAGCAGCAGCCGCCACAGAACCAGATGCCGGGATTGCCAGGCCTGATCTTCTGCTCTGTGATGGGACCCCAGTTTAAATATTTTAAAATACCCCTCTGTATAAATTTCAAAGTCACCCACGATCTTCCCATCTGTTCCCGAGCTTGAGCTCGATGTGCAGCACTCATGCGCCTTCACTTTTCTGTCCACGAGAAGCTGACGCCACTGAGGAGGGGAAGGGGTCAACTCTGCATTGTGTCTAGATGGGGGGGGGAATGGGGGGCAACTCTGTATTGTGTATAGATGGGGGGGAGGAATGGGGGACAACTCTGCATTGTGTATAGATGGGGGGGAAGGGTCAACTCTACATTCTGTGTATAGATGGGGGGGGATGGGGGGCAAATCTGCATTGTGTATAGATGGGGGGGGAATGGGGGACAACTCTCCATTGTGTATAGATGGGGGGGGGTCAACTCTACATTCCGTGTATAGATGGGGAGGAATGGGGGACAACTCTGTATTGTGTATAGATGGGGGGGAAGGGTCAACTCTACATTCTGTGTATAGATGGGGGGGGAATGGGGGACAACTCTCCATTGTGTATAGATGGGGGGGTCAACTCTACATTCTGTGTATAGATGGGGGGGATGGGGGGCAAATCTGCATTGTGTATAGATGGGGGGGGGAATGGGGGACAACTCTCCATTGTGTATAGATGGGGGGGGTCAACTCTACATTCTGTGTATAGATGGGGGGAGATGGGGAGCAAATCTGCATTGTGTTTAGATGGGGGGGAGGAATGGGGGACAACTCTGCATTGTGTATAGATGGGGGGGAAGGGTCAACTCTACATTCTGTGTATAGATGGGGGGGGGAATGGGGGACAACTCTCCATTGTGTATAGATGGGGGGGAAGGGTCAACTCTACATTCTGTGTATAGATGGGGGGGGGGGGAAGGGTCAGCTCTGCATTGTGTATAGATGAGGGGGGAAATGGTCAGCACCTGCTCCCACATCAGCGGTTGCCATCATGGCATTGCCAATGCTACTCCCGCCACGTGGTTGGGGCGGGGGGGGAGGGGGAGAGTGGCTGCTGTCGTCAGTGTGTTAAGTGGCCGCCTGCCACAGAATCGCGGCAGCGCGGCAGTGCGGGTCCATTGCACCGCAGCCGCTATTTTCTGCACCCACCACTGCTCCTGGCGGCTGGACAAGATGATCCGGCCCATTGAGTTCTTGGCAGACATGAGAGGCAGCGGCAGCATGCTATAATCTAATAGTGTCATTAGACCTATATACTGGGTTTCTTTCACTGCCACATTTATAGGTAATAACCACAACCAGCATACAAGAAAATAACTAGCAAAAACTGGGAAGAAAAGTAAGAAATAAAAGGATTGTCACAATGTTTTGAATTCTCTGAACCAACTCGTGTGTGATACTTGTAAAAATTCTTCCTTAAAATGTTATATTATTAAAAAACTACTTTAAAGGGCTCCTAAAATAGCTTACTGTACTCTATAGAGCCACATAGATCAAAAACACCCAAAATATGATCTCCAAGCTGAGTTAATTGGGCTGCAGAGTGGGTTCTACAATTGGCAGCTCTGGGTTCAGGAACAGAGCAAACAAACCAGCCAGTGTTCCTGCTCTCAATCACCACCCATAGACCCCCCACTACTGGGGAAAGTATGGGTGAGTGAACATCGAGAAAGAACAGTATCAGGCTGGACTGTGATACACCATTGAGTTGAATAGCCTATTGAACTTACAGTGTGGATAAACACATGAAAGTCTTGAGCAAGATATAAATGGTTAGTAACACCTAAGGAAATGTAACTCAGCAAAAGTCAAGGACAACAGGAGATTCGGGACAAATACCCTTAAAAAAACATAATTCACAGCCATATAAAAAGATATGGCACAGAAAAAGGCCATTCAGCACACCATAAGCCATTAGCGAAAAAGTATTAGAACATAGAACATAGAACATAGAACAGCACAGTACAGGCCCTTCGGCCCACGATGTTGTGCCGAACCTTTAACCTACTCTAAGATCAAACTAACTACCTATCCTTCATTCTACTATCATCCATGTACCTATCCAAGAGTCGCTTAAATGCCCCTAATGTATCTGCTTCTACTACCACCGCTGGCAGCGCATTCCATGCACCCACCACTCTCTGTGTAAAGAAACTACCTCTGACATCTCTCCGAAACCTTCCTCCAATCACCTTAAAATTATGCCCCCTGGTGATAGCCCTTTCCACCCTGGGAAAAAGTCTCTTACTATCCACTCTATCTATGCCTCGCATCATCTTGTAACCCTCTATCAAGTCACCTCTCATCCTTCTTCACTCCAATGAGAAAAGCCCTAGCTCCCTCAATCTTTCTTCGTAGGACATTATCTCCAGTCCAGGCAGCATCCTGGTAAATCTCCTCTGCACCCTCTCTAAAGCTTCCACATCCTTCCTATAATGAGGCGACCAGAACTGAACACAATATTCCAAGTGTGGTCGAACCAGGGCCTTATAGAGCTGCAGCATAACCTCGCGGCTCTTAAACTCAATCCCCCTGTTAATGAAAGCCAACACACCATACGCCTTCTTAACAACCCTATCAACTTGGGTGGCAACTTTGAGCGATCTATGGACATGGACCCCAAGATCCCTCTGTTCCTCCACACTACCAAGAATCCTGTCTTTAAGCCTGTATTCCGCATTCAAATTCGACCTTCCAAAATGAATCACTTCACACTTTTCCAGGTTGAACTCCATCTGCCACTTCTCAGCCCAGCTCTGTATCCTGTCAATGTCCCGTTGCAACCTACAACAGCCTTCCACACTATCCACAACTCCAGCAACCTTCGTGTCATCGGCAAACTTGCTAACCCAGCCTTCCACTTCCTCATCCAAGTCATTTATAAATATCACAAAGAGCAGAGGTCCCAGAACAGATCCTTGTGGAACACCACTGGTCACCGAGCTCCATGCTGAATACTTTCCATCTACTACCACCCTCTGACTTCTATGGGCCAGCCAATTTTGTATCCAGACAGCCAACTTTCCCTGAATCCCATGCCTCCTTACTTTCTGAATGAGCCTACCATGGGGAACCTTATCAAACGCCTTGCTAAAATCCATATACACCACATCCACTGCTCTTCCTTCATCAATGTGTTTTGTCACATCTTCAAAGAATTCAATAAGGCTTGTGAGGCATGACCTGCCCCTTACAAAGCCATGCTGACTGTCTCTAATCAAACCATGCTTTTCCAAATAATCATAAATCCTGTCTCTCAGAATCCTCTCCAATAATTTGCCCACTACCGACGTAAGACTGACTGGTCTATAATTCCCAGGGTTATCCCTATTCCCTTTCTTGAACAAGGGAACAACATTTGCCACCCTCCAATCATCCGGCACTACTCCAGTGGACAGTGAAGACACAAAGATCATCGCCAAAGGCACAGCAATCTCTTCCCTCGCTTCCCGTAATATCCTTGGGTATATCCCGTCTGGCCCCGGGGACTTATCTGTCCTCATATCATTCAAAATTTCCAGCACATCCTCCCTCTTAACCTCAACCTGTTCGAGCATATCAGCCTGTTCCACGCTGTCCTCACAAACGACCAGGTCCCTCTCACTAGTGAATACTGAAGCAAAGTATTCATTTAGGACCTCCCCTACCTCCTCCGACTCCAGGCACAAATTCCCTCCACTATCCCTGATCGGCCCTACCCTCACTCTGGCCATCCTCTTGTTCCTCACATAAGTGTAGAACGCCTTGGGATTTTCCTTAATCCTACCCGCCAAGACTTTTTCATGTCCCCTTCTAGCTCTCCGAAGTCCATTCTTCAGTTCCTTCCTGGCTACCTTGTAGCCCTCTAGAGCCCTGTCTGATCCTTGCTTCCTCAACCTTAAATAAGCTTCCTTCTTCCTCTTGACTAGCTGTTCCACATCTCTTGTCATCCAAGGTTCCTTCATCCTACCATCCCTTCCCTGCCTCATCGGGACAAACCTATCCAGCAGTCGCAGCAAGTGCTCCCTAAACAACCTCCACATTTCTGTCGTGCATTTCCCTGAGAACATCTGTTCCCAATTTATGCTCCCCAGTTCCTGCCTCATAGCATTGTAATTCCCCCACCCCCAATTAAATATTTTCCCATCCCGTCTGCTTCTGTCCCTCTTCATGACTATAGTAAAGGTCAGGGAGTTGTGATCACTATCACCGAAATGCTCTCCCACCGATAGATCTGCCACCTGGCCTGGTTCGTTGCCAAGCACCAAGTCCAACATAGCCTCCCCTCTAGTCGGCCTATCTACATATTGAGTCAGGAAACCTTCCTGGACACACCTGACAAAAACTGCTCCATCCAAACTATTTGCACTAAGGAGGTTCCAATCAATATTAGGGAAGTTGAAGTCACCCATGACAACAACCCTGTTACTTCTGCACCTTTCCAAAATCTGCCTCCCAATCTGTTCCTCCATGTCTCTGTTGCTATTGGGGGGTCTATAGAAAACTCCCAACAAAGTGACTGCTCCTTTCCTGTTTCTGACTTCCACCCATAATGACTCAGTAGACAAACCCTCCTCGACGACCTCCCTTTCTGCAGCTGTGATACTATCCCTGATTAGCAATGCCACTCCCCCACCTCTTTTACCTCCCTCCCTATTCCTTTTGAAACATCTAAACCCTGGAACATCCAACATCCATTCCTGCCCCTGTGATAGCCACGCCTCCGTAATGGCCACAACATCGCAGCTCCAAGTACTGATCCATGCTCTAAGTTCATCACCCTTATTCCTGACACTTCTTGCGTTAAAATAGACACACTTCAACCCATCATACTGGCTGCAACTTTGCCCTGTCAACTGTCTAACCTTCCTCACAGACTCTCTGCACTCGGTATCTGCCTGTTCAACAGCTACCCCATCCACTGATCCATAGCTCCGGTTCCCATCCCCCTGCCAAACTAGTTTAAACCCTCCCGAAGAGACGGGTATCACTTTTACCCCTGACAAGTGATGCAGTGCTGTATCTCAAAGCAAATAATCTCCATTTTCAAACAAAAAGTGAAAAATGTGCTACACGCTTCTTTCGTGAAGATGGCGCCGCTAATACTGAATTATGATCTTCCCGTCAAAATTAAAAGTGCACAGCTTATTTTGCACCATTGAATCATTGGCTTCCAATTTACTGATGGTAATTAGTGCATAAAATGATATATCTGCTTTCGTCCTGGGTCCTATGATATCACACCGCACTTTATAATTTGCGTAAGTCTCTTCATGAATGTGGAGGACCTGGATGATTAAAATGCATCAGCTGTTAAACCTCAACAAATGTTTTGGCTTCTCTGATCCTTCTTAATCTCCAAACAAAAAAGATTGGATTTCTGTTATCAATCTCAAGTGTTTTGAGGGTCTGGCATTATCTGCTGTACAAGGAGATCACCATCATCTTGAAATCACTGGTGTTGTCACCTTACAATCCAGATAATTGAGCAAAAATTAATTTCCTTGTAAAGGATTGTAAGTTTTAAAAGATTTGGAGGATTAAAACCATTGAAGATAATGACGAGCTGCCAAAAACAAATGGTTTCTGGGGAATCCAAACAATACTAGGGGTAGAGTTTCTACTTTGGGCATCATCAACATTTCCGGCTTAAATTTTGCCCAAAATTATGCTCGTTTTGAAAAGTGTTTTCCCCCCACTTCTCCTGCAAGTTTATGCGCAATCTGATTTGCATGCTAAATATAAAATCTGCCATGAACCAGCACAATTAGGCAGCATGTTAAAATGTAATGTTAAAAAAATTGCTTTAAAAATATTCCTTGATATATCTAAGAGTGGTAATTTGGTGCAGTTTGATTACAGTCATTACAGCATCGAGTCCATGCCAGCTCTCTATCGAGCAATCCAATCAGTCCTATTCCACTGCTCTATCCCCGTAGCCCTGTAAGTTTATTTGCTTCAAGTCCCTATCTAATTTCCTTTTGAAAGCATTGATCATCTCCACTACCACCACCCTCATAGGCAGCGAGTTCCAGATCATTATCACTCACTGCATAAAAAAAGGTATTCCTCATATCTCCCTGTAGCTCTTGTCCAAAACCTAAAATCTGTATCTCCTAGTCCTTGTACCGTCAGCTAATGGGAACAGTTTTTCTTTGTCTAATCTTGTACACCTTTATCAAATCTACCCTCAACCTCCTTTACTCCAAGGAGAACAACCCCAGCTTCTCCAACCCATCCTTGTAGCTAAAACCCCCCATCCCTGGAATCATTCTGGTAAATCTCCTCTGCACCCTCTCAAGAACGTTCAGATCTTCCCTAAAGTGTGGTGACCCGAATTGGAGGCAATACTCTAGTTGGGATCTAACCAGAGCTTTATAAAGGTTCACCATAACTTCCCTGTGTTTGTACTCAATACCTCTATTTCTGAAGTCCAAGATCCAATATGCTTTGCAAACTACACTCTCAATATGTCTTGCCACCTTCAAAGATCTATACACATTAATACCCAGGTTCCTCTGTCCCTGCACATGATTTCAAACTATGCCATGAAGTCTAAATTGCCTCTCCCTGCACGCCAGGCAACGGGGCTACTTTTGGGGACCAAAAATCCAGCCCACTGTGTTTATACCAGGAAAGTGTCTGTAGGCAGCGCAAGGACATCCTCGCATCACTTTTCACAGTTACTGCTATAAATATGAGAACTCTTCATGTTCATAATGACAAAGATGTTCGAACTACATAGAAGCAGCTAAGGGGTTGCAGATTTATCGTACCCGCATTGAAAATGTTAAAAGGATTCAATAGAATAGGTGTGGAGAAACTATTGCCTCTGGTCAGGGAAACCAAGAACAAGGGGATATCTTCTTAAAATTAGAGCCAGGCTGTTCAGGAGCAAAATCAGGAACACTGTTTTTTTAACACAAAAGGTAGTGGAACTCTCTCCCTATAACCACATAACTTCCACTCGTATCCCCAACCAGATATCGTTCCAGTGCACTTGCTTGGAATACTTTCATGTGTCTATTACCTTACGGTAAAAATGTTTCTTCTTGTCTCCATCCTTCCCTGAAACTTGTTTACTTTAAATCTGCGCCACTTAGTTCTTTGCTCACAATCAATGTTCATCTTTTTGCCCCTATATCTTTGTACCTATCAGTATTGAAAACTCTGGACGATGCCTCTTTTTTTTTATTTGTTCCTGGGATGTTCCAGACTGGCCAAGAGAGTGTGGGAAAATGGCGCACTGACACGGAACACAAAAGTCCGAGTGTATCAGGCCTGTGTCCTCAGTACCTTGCTCTATGGCAGCGAGGCCTGGACAACGTATGCCAGCCAAGAGCGACGTCTCAATTCACTCCATCTTCGCTGCCTCCGGAGAATACTTGGCATCAGGTGGCAGGACCATATCTCCAACACAGAAGTCCTCGAGGCGGCCAACATCCCCAGCTTGTACACACTACTGAGTCAGCGGCGCTTGAGATGGCTTGGCCATGTGAGCCGCATGGAAGATGGCAGGATTCCCAAAGACACATTGTACAGCGAGCTCGCCACTGGTATCAGACCCACCGGCCGTCCACGTCTCAGCTTTAAAGGCATCTGCAAACGCGACATGAAATCCTGTGACATTGATCACAAGTCGTGGGAGTCAGTTTCCAGCGTTCGCCAGAGCTGGCGGGCAGCCATAAAGACAGGGCTAAAATGTGGCGAGTCGAAGAGACTTAGTAGTTGTCAGGAAAAAAGACAGAGGTGCAAGGGGAGAGCCAACTGTGCAACAGCCCCGACAAACAAATTTCTCTGCAGCACCTGTGGAAGAGCCTGTCACTCTAGAATTGGCCTTTATAGCCACTCCAGGCGCTGCTTCACAAACCACTGACCACCCCCAGGCGTGTATCCATTGTCTCTCGAGATAAGGAGGCCCAAAAGAAAGAAAGTTCTTTGCTCACAATCAATGTTCATCTTTTTGCCCCTATATCTTTGTACCTATCAGTATTGAAAAATCTGGACGATGCCTCTTTTTTAAAATTTGTTCCTAGAATGTGGGCGTCACTGGCTAGGCCAGCATTTATTATCCATCCCTAATTGCCCTTGAGAAGGTGGTGGTGAGCTGCCTTCTTGAACCGCTGCAGTCCATGTGGGGTAGTTACACCCACAGTGCTGTTAAGAAGAGAGTTCCAGAATTTTGACCCAGCGACAGTGAAGGAACGGCGATATAGTTCCAAGTCAGGTTGGTGTATGGCTTGGAGGGGAACTTGCATGTGGTGGCGTTCTTAATCTTCATTCCTCCAGTGAAGACCCAAAATTGTCCTCATCACCCTTACATAATTAGATATTACATAGGTATTACATAGATTTTTTTTGAGTACACGGCACAGGAGGTCATTCAGACTAACCAGTCTTTTATACTCCACATGAGCCTCCTCCCACTCTACTTTATCTAATCATATCAGCATATTCCTTTCTCCCTCATGTGCTTATCCAGCTTCCCCTTAAATGAATCGATGTTGTTCACCTCTCTCTGGGTCGAAGAAGTTTCTCCTGAATTCCCTACTGGATTTATTGGTGACTATCTTATATTTATTGCCCTCAGTTTTGGTCTCCCCAAAAGTGAAGACATCTTCTCTACGTCTACCTTAACTTCTGTCAAATTTTCAAATGTATCAAAGTCCTTTTGAATGTAGGGTGCCCAAATTTGGATTTTTTGGGGTAAGATTTTCCTCCTTAGCTCTTGGGCCTTAGGCAGCAGCTCAGATGAGTATTAAGAGGAAAATTGAGCGCAGATGGCCCGGGTTGGTGATTATAAGCCCATAACCAAACCTGTCCAATTTTCCATCCATTAATTTAAGTGGACAGTAAGCCATGTAGGTTCTCTGAATGGTGTGCAATCCTCATTTTGATTTTTCTCTGTGTTAAATCTGCCCTACATTCTGCTGTTCTTTTACAAACTGCAACTGGCAGGGATTTGGCTGCCTAATCCGATAATAGTACGGGCATAAAACTGGCCAATCATGGCATGACTGAAATACGGCCAGCTTCATTGCTCTTAATCTATTTAAATGTCCTGTTAAATCAGCATAAAGTTGATAAGCCAGCCACGAGACAGAAATTAGAGTGTGGAGACAGGCCATTCAGCCTATCATACCTGCACCAGTGGTAGGTCTTCGTCTGAAGCCATCTACTCCAACCCCATGATGTTATAATCTCTGTCCCAGAAAACTTGTAATAATGTTTACAAGGAAATTTTTTTTTAAATTCAATGTGCCCACAATATCCTGCACGTGGTAAGGAATTCGGTACTCTAAACCGCTACAGCATTGCTAGGGTTACCAACTCTGCTTTGACATATTCCTGGAGATTTGATCATGTGACAGTTGATCACAACACATTCAATCACATGACACTGCTCATGTGATACCTGCCACTTGCAAGTGTTATTGCACTTAACCTGAGTTGAATGTCTCAGTATCACTAAGACCCACTTAAAATATTTGACTTTTTGTTTTAGTGAACTGAATAATTTGCAAATCAAGGAAAGAACACAAATGATTAGAAAGATTTAAGTTTATGTAATGTTTAAATTAAAACAGATTCTGTGATGTTTCTACAGTTTGGACTGTAATGAGAAGTACTGAGGAAATACCTCTAATTAAACAAAAACATCAGATATAAGTAACTTCTAAAGGTTTTGTACAATTTTATGACTTTTTACAAAGTACTGCATGTTATAAAAATAATAAATAAGACCAAAATCAAACCTAATTCAATTCACTGACTCCCACCCTGCACCCCCCCCACAACCCCTCTACCCCCCAACTACTACCCAGCCCCCCCACAAACCCCCCCTATCCCCCACCAACCCCCTGCCCCCCACCACACCCCCACCCCCACCTCCGCTGAAACCCAACTTCAGGGAGGTGAGGCTCAGTCCACTGGCAAAGCATTAAAGCTACCCGACTCCTACAACAAAGCACAACAGCATACAACACAGGTTGACGTGAACTCTCTCTCCCCCAGTTTGTGTTCCTCTCCCTCCCCCGTTTATGTTTTTCTTTCTCTCCTTCTCTGTCCCTCCCCCAGTTTTGTTCTCTCTCCCTCCTCCCCCAGTTTTGTTCTCTCTCCCTCCCCCAGTTTTTCTCTTTCTCTGCTCCCAAGTTTGTGTTGTTCTCTCTCTCTTTCTCCCTCTCCCTCCGAGTTTGTGGTTCTCTCTCTCTTCCTCTCTCTGTTTGTGTTGTTCCTGCTTTCCTCCAGTTGCTCTGTCTGGACTCATGGAGTTTCCAGGTGATTTTCATGGACCCTGATGTCGTCATTCTCACAACCAGTACTGAAGCAGTGAGTTCCAACTATCCAGGGATCCGGCAGGGCCTAGACAACACAGCTTGTTTGTAAACCACAACTTGGGTACTGCACATGTGTGAACTGCATAGAAGGGGTGGAATATTCCCAGTCCCACAGGGGTGGGCTTCAAGGTGGGATCAGGCGGAATTTCAGAGAAATATGGGTCAGGTCATTTCCGCCTCTGGGTGATCTTCCCGGAGGGGGGGGGGGGGTCAACACCAGCAGAGGCTGACTGCCCAGCCACAGGGGGAGCTTTGCAGCTGTGGCCATCGCTTACTTTTTAAAAAAATTCTAACCTCTTCATAGGGCACCTCAGGATGGAGACGCCCTCGTGGACCCCCTCTTGCATTGGCAGTGCCCACCTTTGCTGGTGGACCACCAGGAAGATATCGCAGAAGATCCCGAAAACCCTGACAGTCAGAGCAAGTTCGGGATGCGGAAATGGTCCCGATTGACGCTCGTATTCGAAGAGCAGAAGATTCTGCCCATTAGAACCGTTTTAACCGCGTCGCCAGTAATGGCGCTTGGGAGATCAATTGCCCATTCCAGTCGAGACTTGCGCAAAGCAGGAGGGTTAGGAATCTTAACCTTTTATGAATGACCAACTACTTGATAGAAATTTAATGGCTTACACATTTTTTTCATCTTTTAATGCATTTTTTATGACTGTTAAAATAAAGCATACGGAATCCTTGACTTTATAAGAGGATAGACGTGGAGACTTTTGAGAGAAAGAACAGAGGGGTGGGGCTAGTTGGGTAGCTCTTTCAAAGAGCTAGCACAGGCACAATGGGATGAATGGCCTCTTTCTGTGCTGTAATATGCTCACCATATTGTCCTCAGCCTGCACACAACCTTCAAGCTTCAAAGATTTGATTATGATAGTAATGTTAACTGAAATAATTAAATTTGCAAGTGCCTGCTATGACGTTCTTGTTTATTAATTTTACTTATTTTCTTAAAATGTCACCCCTCTCGTTGCAGTGACTCATGCTGTAATTATATTTTTCCTCGTCTCCATTTCAAGCTTCTCCTTTCCCCTTGATTTCTGGTTTAGATATTTCCATATGGGAGTAAATTGGATTTTTTTTTATTCCTATCCTCGTGTCTATTTAACTTTGTCTCTCTCTTCTGAGCAGCCCGTGCACAGCACGCCTCCAAAATTTACAGCTCAGCTAGCTAATCATACAAGTCGATTTGCACATGCTGTCGGGTTCACGTCGTTGCAGACTACTGTGATAAATTATAATGACCATTCCATCGTTGCCAACTCCAACAGAGCAAGTTCCAATTTCATCCTTCTGTTTTTCTTTATGTGTTGTACGAATCAATGCTTGCAAACTGAAATACTGCATTTCTTGTAATGAAATTATTGGCGGCCATTTGTGAAGATTTATATTTACATGTCACCCTTTTGTATTGTTAATGTCCCCCCCACTTACTGCCCCTTCTTCACACTGTGCAAAAACAATACATGTCTTAACACAGCAACTTTTACATCAATTAACATGCCTTAAAGCTATTTGCTATTCTTCCTAGGGTATATTGAGAGTTTAGCATTAGTGAAAATCATTTCAGCTTTGCATCACCACTGAACTGGCAGTGTAAATCCAGAGTTAGTGCCCAAGCTGACCCCAGAGTGAAACAGAATGCGACTCCCTGAAAATGAGGGTCCCACTCTTACCGGTTTTTAAAAATTCTTTCATGGGATGTGGGGGGCGCTGGCTAGGCCAGTATTTATTGCCCATCCCTAAATGCCCTGGAGAAGGTGGTGGTGAGCTGTCTTCTTGGACTGTTGCAGTCCATCTGGTGCAGGTACACCCACAGTGCTGTTAGGGAGGGAGTTCCAGGATTTTGATCCAGCGACAATGAAGGAACAGCAATATATTTCCAAGTCAGGATGGTGTGTGACTTGGAGGGGAACTTGCAGGTGGTGGTGTTCCCATACAGCTGCTGCCCCTGTCCTTCTAGTGAAGAAGTCGCAGGTTTGGAAGGTGCTGTCGAAGGAGGCTTGCCGAGTTGCTGCAGTGCATCTTGTAGATGGTACACACTGTTGCCACTGTGCGTCGGTGGTGGAGGGAGTGAATGTTTAAGGTGGTGGATGGGGTACCAATCAAGTGGGCTGCTTTGTCCTGGATGGTGTGGAGCTTCCTGAATGTTGTTGGAGCTGCACCTATCTAGGCAAGTGGAGAGTATTCCGTCACACTCCCGACTTGTGCCTTGTAGATGGTGGACAGGCTTTGGGGAGTCAGGAGTTGGGTTACTTGTCGCAGAATTCTCTAGCCTCTGACCTAATCTTGTAGCCACGGTATTTATATGGCTGCTCCAGTTCAGTTTGACACTGAAAAGGGCGTAAATCTAAAGAAGTGCCAATCCTGGTTTATAAAGTATTCAAGGGGACAATGGAGTTTTTGGACACTTCAAACCTACCTGATCTTAACAACTTGCATTTATATAGCACCTTTAAACATAGTAAAAATGCCCCATGGTGCACTGTCAAACAAAATTTGACATCCAGCCGCATAAGGAGATCTGAGGACAAGCAACCAAAAACTTGGGCCAAAGAGGTAGGTTTTAAGGAACACCTTAAATGGTGGATAGGAAGGTGAAGAGGCGCAGATGCTTTAGGGAGGGAATTCCAGAGCTTAGGGCCGAAACAGCTGAAGGCACAGCCGCCAAAGGTGTGGCAAAGGAAATCGAGGATGAGCCAGAGTTGGAGGAGCATGGAGATAGAATCATAGAATGGTTACAGCGCAGATAGGAGGCCATTCGTCCCATCATGTTTGTGCTGGGTCTATGCAAGAGCAACTAATCTAGTCCCACCCCCCTGCCTTTTCCCATAGTCCAGCAAGATTTTTCTCTTCAGATAATTATCCAATACTCTTTTGAAAGATCTTGGAGGGTTGGAAGAGGCTACAGAGATTGGGAGGAGAAAGGCTATGGAGGGATTTGAACACAAGGATGTGATTTTTTTTTAAATCAAGTTGCTGCTGGACAGTAGCAATTAATGGCAATAACTTTCAAATAGATCTATTCTAATTAATTTTGAATATTGTACAGAGAAATGCACAATTACGGCACTGGGTGGTCAATGGGTTAACAGACTATCCTTTCACCTCTGGGAGCTGGTTTTGGGTTTCATGTAGGCTTCACCAACAGGCCACTACACAGACATAAGGCTGGATGACACAGGTCATTCGCAACATTTATAACGCTGTGTGGACAGATGTGCCGAGGTTTAAATGAAAGGTTTCTTTTCTCCCCTCTTCATTACCTCTAACTGTTTTCTACCATCGGTGTATCTAAAAAAAACCTTGTCAAGTGTTAGCCATGGGCACAATGCAAATGAGGTAACCTTGCAAGGAGCAAACCGGTGTAATTAGCATCATTATCCAGAGATAGCAGAAATGGCTGCACTCTCCTCCCCAAGGATTGGCCTTAATTGGATATTAGGGGTAGGTGGTCATAAAAGCTCGATGCTTTTTCTTTATTCTTCGCAGAATGCAAAGAATAATATACCGCTCTCTTGACAATTACAGACAACAGTGATGGACAAGCTGAATATTCATGCCGTGCCTTTAACCCCTTCATCAACACATCAGGCTTCCACATTTGGGATAATATTATTGAATTTTGTTGGCTTCTCCTTTCAGCGGTGAGAAACAGTTAAGCAGTTTGAATTGCTATAGTGTTCCTCACAACTTCAAGATGTCTGTTAGCTCTTCATATTAGGGGGATGGTGCAATGGATGATGAGCAGGAGATGGGGGGGGGGGGAAGGGAAAATGAAGAGGAGTTGTAGGGGTGGTGAGGACAATGGCACAAAGAGAGGGTTTTGAGAAAACTTTTAAAAGGCAAGGAGAGAGAAAGAAAAAAGGAAGTTCCTTTACACAGGAGCCTAGTGACTAAATGAATGCCCTTCCCCACTGGCATGAAGTGAGCAACAAACAAGGAGACGGCCAATTTAATGAGAGCGGAGGCTATGGGAAAAGATTTAAGGCATAAGGGAGATCATTAAGGTAGGGTGGAGTGAGATGGTGAAGGGAATTGAAAGACCAAATGAGAATTTTTGTGGTCAACCCACTCGGGCATGGGAAGCAGTGGAGCTTGGAGAGGTTGGAGATGATGGGAGTGCAGGATGTTGTGTGGGTGAGGAGGTGGGCGGCAGTGTTGCGGAGGGTTGAGGCAGGGAGTCCAGCTGAAGAGCGCCAGAAGTCGTGCCTCAAACCTATGAAGTCATAGCCTCAGGTTTCAGCAGTGGAGGAAGAAAGAGGAAAAGAAAGACAGGCAGAATGAGAGAAAGTGATCTTGCTAACAGAGTGGACCTTATACCATAAATTAATGTAAATGTTAAAATTGTAAAATACATGTTTCACAAACTTAAATTCACAAAGTGCATTGATAGTTAGGATTGGTTAAAGAAGTGACTGAGAATAGCGTTATGAGTAATATCTTACATAATATTGGCTAACAGTGTCTAATGATACAAAAACATTAGCCAGTAGAGGATAATGGTGAGAAGTCAAGCAAGTTCAAACTGTTCTGTGCTGCCCCTAGGAATATCCACTCGTGCCCCATTCCACTTTGATAGAGGTTGGAAATGCCAACATAGAGATTATGCTCTTTTTAAAATGTTGTTCCCGAGGCATGTGCGACATTGGCAAGGCCGCATTTATTGTTCTTAGTTAGTTGCCCTTCAAAGGTGGCAATATATACCCAAGTCAAGATGGTGTGGGGTATGGAGGGAAACCTGGAGATTACGGCATTCCATGATCTTGCTGCTCTTGTCTTTCCACATGGTAAATATCACAGGATGGAAGGGGCTCTTGAAGTCAGCTACATCTTTGAGATAATACATACTGCAGCCACAGTGCACCATTGGTAAATACTGAGATTGGTGGTGAGGTACCAATCCAGTGGACTGCTTGGTTCTAGATGGCGTGAAGCCTCTTGAGTGCTGACGGAGCTGCACCGAAACATGCAACTCTTGAGTATTTCATCATATTCCTGATTGAACGTTTTACATGGTGAAGAGGTCTTGATGAGTTAGAAGGTGAGCTACTCATTGCAGATTACCAGCCACTGCCCGGCTCTTTTTGGTGTTGATGTGACTGGTCCAGTTAAGCTTCTTGTCACTGGTGGCTCCAACAATGTTGGTGATGTGGGATTCAGCAATTCTGTTACCACTGAAAATCGGAGGTGGTGGCTGGGACTTCTCTTATTGGGGAAGGTCATTGCATCATTGCCTGGCACTTAATTGACAGGAATTTTATCTGTCACCTGTCAGACCAAGCCTGGGTGTTGCCCTGGTCCTGCTTAACCACACTTCACAATGGAGGGTGTCCTCATTGTGATATAGTAAATTGATAGTGTGGACAAAGCCAAGTTGGTTGCTTCCTTGTGTTGTTTTCCTTGCATCTGATGCAGGCTTAAGCTGGTAGCTACGTCCTTCAGGAGTCAACCTTCATGGTCACTGATGGTACTAGCAAGCCACATTTGGTGATTAAGTCCCCACCCAAAGTACATTCTGTGCCCTTATCTCCCTTAGTGCTCCACCAAGTGAAGTTCAATATGGAGAAGTATAGATTCATCAGCTGAGAGGTGAAGTTGGGTTGGGGGTTAGTGGTGATGTGGCAGTAGTTGGTAATTACCAGGACGTTTCCTTGGCCTTATTTGACCAGAAGCCATAAGACTTCATGGGGTCTGGAGTCAACACTAGGACCACATCCACACAACTGTACCCCACTCTTGAGAGAGAGGAATGTTTAAGGGTACAGAGAACAAGCAGGAAAGTGGGATCGGGATTAGACTAGTTATCTCAACTGAGCAAAAATCACCAGGACATACTTTTGATGGTCCAAATAGCCAGTTTCTGTAGCTTTTCATAATGCAGAACTGGGCAGCAATGATTCCACATATTGGGAATTTAAGTCATATGGAAAGGTTGTGGAATTTTGGTTTGCTTTCTCTGGAAAGGGATTTGACAAAATGAGAGTGTAGGCAAATTACACACCATGCAGAAGGGTTCGAAAGTAGGGATTGAAACTTAAAACATTCGAAAGTTAGAAGTGATGTCAGATGGGATTTTCACATCAAAAGGGTAATGGAGTTCTGGAATACATCAGCAGGAAAAGGCACTAAATCAGGTAGTAGGCATTGATTTAAAAGGCAAATGGATGGATTTTATGAAGAGAAAATGGACAAGAATACGAAGAGGTGGTGGGTGGGTTTGCTGTAATAAAAATGTGCTTATGTCTCTCATTATTGCCTCCTTTTATCTTGCACTATTATCACTTCTACTATTTAATCATCTCTCATCCTCCACCTATTCACACACCTTTCTTTTTCTTCTCTGCCTTATAAGTCATTCATGTGTGCCTCCCAATTCTAATGAAAGGTCATCACCCTGAAACATTAATCCTCTCTCCATAGATGCTGCCTGACCTGCTGAGTGCTTTTCTGCCTTTTCTGTGTTTAGTTCTGATTTCCAGTGTCTGCAGTATGTTGCTGCTTGAGTTCACTCTCAGGTCTGCGCTGAGTTGGCTGACCTCTGATAGGGCTGAGTGGTGGGGGGAGGGGTGTACGGGTGGTGCTATAGAGGACACCTGGTGGGGGTAAAGAACAACCAAGAGCCTACACCAGATCACTGTCCAGCAACCTCTCACAATGAAAAGTGCCTGTGCACATGTAACAAGTGAGGGTAGGATTGGGCTGAACAGTGATGCTCCCATAGTTGAATAGCCCACCAGCGCTCAGAATGGCCGGGATTTTATTCGGGCGTTGGGGTCTCGGCGCCTGGAGACAGTCATCTCTTCTGTTGAAGGTCCGCTGTATCTGGTGCCAATTGGGCATTTAAGTAGACAGCGTGGTCTTGCATGGGATCAAGGACCTCGGCAACTGAAGTCCCATCCTTGGAGAGCTGCGGGCCAATCAGAGGCCGGCAGCTCTTTAATTGAGCAGTGCTACCATGGAGGCAGTGGCTACTGCCGGTGAAGCACCCACCCTAGGCCCAGGAGCAATGCTGGACCCAGGCCACAGGTAGTTTCAGGGTGGGAGGGATCTCGCGAGATGGTAGTCACAGGGCAGGGGGGTGTAATTTGGTTAGTAGAAAGGGAGGGGGGTTTCTGTCAGCGGCCCCTTTCCCCCTCCCGATGTAGGGTCCCTCATTCAGTCAGTGTGCCTTTTAACGAGGCACCCCCTCCGCCCCCCAAGAGCTGGCACACAGCCCACACAGGTTTTCCCATCGTGCTTCTCGTGTGGTGACAGGGCCGCCCACCGCACGGCTAATTACAGCGGCAGTGGGATGAGGCCTTTAATTGGCGATTAATTGCACAGTTATGAGCCTCAATTGGCAACGAGGCGGGAAGGCCATTCACAGGCCTTCCCACCCCCGACTAAATTTTGGCAGAGGCGGGAAGATGGCGGAATCCCCCCCCCACCCAACAACTGCCACCATCCCACCCGATTATATGCTATCCCTGCCTGCAAACCCACCACGGGAGAGAGCATAAAATTCTCCCCCTATATCAACTCTCACTCAAAGTACGGTTGTTTGGATGAGGTCCAGGAAACTGACCAGCAACTGTGAAACTGTATTGTCAGCAAGGCTTTAATGCCCTCAGGACAGGATGGAAGGGGAGGACAGACAGTTAACACATTTCTAAAAAAAATGGTGAAAATCTCCTAATCACATGCCCATTTCCAACCCATGAATCTTCAGGTCACTCTCCGTCTTGCTACCGGATGCTGAGCTGCCCTGTTTTACATTATGCTAAACCTATATAAAGTAGTATTTTGGCCCCAGCTGAAGTATTGCGTTCAATTCCCAGCACCACATTACAGGAAGGACATGATGGCTTTGGAGAGGGTACACAGGAGATTTACTAGACTGCTTCCAGGGATGAGGGATAACAGTTACCTGGATAGACTGGAGATGCTGGAGTTTTTTCTCCTTCGAGCAGAGAAGGCTAATTTGATTTGTTGAGGTGCTGAAAGTCATCAAGGGTTTAGATAGAGTAAATAAAGAGAAACTGTTTCCAATGGGTGAAGGGTCGATAACCTGAAGGCACAGACTTAAGGCAACTGGCAAAAGAAGCAGAGGCAATACGAGGAAAAAAAATGTATGCAACGAGTGTTTAGGATTTGGATTGCACTGCCTGATAGGCTGGTGGATACAGATTCAATAGTAACCTTCAAATGGGAGCTGGGTAATTACTGGGAGGAGAAAACAATTGCAGGGACATGGCAGGGGAGTGGGATACACTGGATTGCTCTTTGAAAGGGCCAGCACAAACACGATGGGCCAAATGGTCCCCTTCCTGAGCTAGTCTATGATCACAGCACTGTTGCAAAAATTGAAGCTAATGTCCATAAAGGAATTGTAATAAGACTGTGTCCTAGGTGGTATGAAATCTCTTGTGAACATAATGTTTTGTGCATTCTGGTCTGCCATTCAGCTTCAAAGTGCCCCACAAGCACCTGACTACAGACTGTAGAGAGAGTGCTAGGCCCCAGAAATATCACATACACACACACTCTAGTGGGAACCTGGAAGTCCCTTGAAGTCTGACCTGTCAACATTGATTTATTTCAAGTGACAAGTCATTTCTTTTTTATATATATATATATATATGAGTGACAGAAAGATGCAATCTCTGTGTTAGTCCCAAAGTAAAACAAATGATTACTGACCTGCTTTGTACCAATGACATTCTAATCAAGGTGATTGGATTTTTCAAAAAACAATAAAAAAAAACTTTAAGAGCCTGACCTGGTTAATAGCATGAATTTCAAACAACACTGGGGGAACCACAAAAGTTTTCATGTTGGTATTATTAGGGCACTCAAGTTATTTATTGAAAACTCTAGAATTTTGAGAGATTGACCTCAATTCACCTCTCTATTTTGTTTAGTTGATATAAAGAGGTCCTACAACCCTCCAAGATCTCTGTTCTCCTCCAATTCCAGCCTCTTCAACATCCCTGATTTTCATTGCTCCACCATTGGCAGCCATGCCTTCAGCTGCCTGGACCCTTCTTTTTTTGCTTTTTCTTTTGGGCCTCCTTATCTCGAGAGACAATGGATACCCGCCTGGAGGTGGTCAGTGATTTGTGAAGCAGCGCCTGGAGTGGCTATAAAGGCCAATTCTGGAGTGACAGGCTCTTCCACAGGTGCTGCAGAGAAATTTGTTTGTCGGGGCTGTTGCACAGTTGGCTCTCCCCTTGCGCCTCTGTCTTTTTTCCTGCCAACTACTAAGTCTCTTCGACTCGCCACAATTTAGCCCTGTCTTTATGGCTGCCCGCCAGCTCTGGCGAATGCTGGCAACTGACTCCCACGACTTGTGATCAATGTCACACGATTTCATGTCGCGTTTGCAGACGTCTTTATAGCGGAGACATGGACGGCCGGTGGGTCTGATACCAGTGGCGAGCTCGCTGTACAATGTGTCTTTGGGGATCCTGCCATCTTCCATGCGGCTCACATGGCCAAGCTTTGGAAATCCCTCCCTAAACCTCTCTGCCTCTTTTCCTCTCTCTCCTCCTTTAAGACGCTGTTTAAAACCTATCTCTTTCACCAAGCTTTTGGTCATCTCCTTATGTGGCTCAATGTCAGATTCCGTGTGATAATGCTTGTTGCACCTTGTTAAAGATGCTATAGAAATGATAGTTGTTGTTGTAATTCTCCTGTCAACTAGTGCATATGGGGTTTTATTGACTTGAAAACCAGCCCTATAGTTCTCTGCTCAATTTAAACCCTTTTACAGAAATAAATAAATCACCTCTGATGAAGGATTTCCACCGTCAATTGATCTTTCATCAGGACGATATCAAAAATGGGAGACTATACCCTTCAGGAAAGATTGAGCAGGTTGGGGCTCGTTTTTCAAGCTGAAAGAGACCTTTACGATTATGAAAGGGATTCAATAGGATAGACATAGAGAAGATGTTTCCACTTGTGGGGAGACCAAAACTCGTGGTTATAAATTTAAGATACTCAATAATAAATCCAATAGGGGATTCAGGAAAAAGGTCTTTATCCAGAGAGTGTTAGAGTGTAGAATTCTCTACCATAAACAGTAGTTGAGGCGAATAGTACAGATGGATTTAAGGTGAAGTTAGATAACACATGCAGGAGAATGGAATATATGGTTTTATTGATAGGGTTAGTTGAGCAGGGGTGGGCGGAAGCTCGGCTGGAGCACAAACACCAGCATAGAGCCGTCGGGCTGAATGGCCTGTATCTGTGCTGCGAATGCTATATAGTTTTGTCCTTTTTTCAGATGCTAACACTTCATTTTTATTTCTGAGACGTTATCAGGCGAAATATATGGTAATGTTGTCTGAAGTGTGATTTAACCTTAATTATGTTTGATTGATTTAATAGCTAGTTACTGCAGGCCTCAGGCCTCACTAGCAAGAACTGTTTGTAATGGCAATTACAGCTTTTCAGCTTTCATTAACCATGTTGCGTTCTCCAGAGGCTAATCCATGCTCATATTTCTGGGCTATGCTCATGTAGTGTTGCACTGTGTTTTTAAGTCTTCATTAAAGATAGATGCAGGCTTTATATTCGGATTCAACACGAACATTATTTATTGTCTTACTTATCTACATTGCATGATCTCAGGTCCAGGTCTTTTCCTCACTAGTGTGCAAGACATGTGTCGAGTGCATCTCTCAAAACAATGTCTCCTCCTTATATATGTCTGATGATGTCATCAGTTGTATCAGTGGCCTAGTCTCTTAAAGGTACAGTTTCTTAAAGGTGAAGTCACCACTACACTACATTATAGCTCAGGCCTTCACGCCAACTCCAAAACAAGACGTGAATAAATAAAAAGCTTTTCTAATCAGCACCAACCTCCACTGGGACCTTTCCCTTGATATCCTC
Source organism: Heterodontus francisci (assembly GCF_036365525.1). Taxonomy (NCBI): domain Eukaryota; kingdom Metazoa; phylum Chordata; class Chondrichthyes; order Heterodontiformes; family Heterodontidae; genus Heterodontus; species Heterodontus francisci. The sequence continues at coordinate 13,259,424 of NC_090393.1, forward strand.
TGGAACTACAGATCAGTGAGTCTCACGTCAGTGGTAGGGAAACTATTGGAGAAAATTCAGAAGGAGGGAATCGATCTCTACTTGGAGAGGCAAAATTTAGGAATAGTCAGCATGGCTTTGTCAGAGGGAGGTCATGCCTAACAAATTTGATTGAATTTTTTGAGCATGTGACCAGGTGTATAGATGAGGGTAGTGCAGTTGATGTAGTTTACATGAATTTCAGCAAAGCCTTTGACAAGGTCCCACATGGGAGATTTACCAAGAAAGCAAATGCACATGGGATACAAGGTAACTTGATAAGGTGGATTCAAAATTGGCTTAGCTGTAGGAGACAGAGAGTGATGACAGACGGCTGTTTTAGTGACTGGAAGCCAATGTCCAGTGGCGTACCACAGGGATCTGTGCTGGGTCCCCTATTGTTTGTCATTTATATAAACGACATAGATGACTATGTGGGGGGTAGGATCAGTAAGTTCGGGGATGACACAAAGATTGGCCGAGTGGTTAACAGTGAGGTTGAGTGTCTTGGGTTGCAGGAAGATATAGACGGGATGGTCAAATGGGCAGAAAAGTGGCAGATGGAATTTAACGCTGAAAAGTGTGAGGTGATACACTTTGGAAGGAGTAATGTGACACGGAAGTATTCAATGAATGGCCTGACACTGGGAGGTTCCGAGGAACAAAGGGACCTTGGCGTGTTTGTCCATAGATCTCCGAAGGCAGAAGGGCAGGTTAATAGGGTGGTGAAAAAGGCATATGGGACACTTGCCTTTATCAATCGAGGCATAGATTACAAAAGCAGGGAGGTCATGTTGGAGTTGTATAGAACTTTGGTAAGGCCACAGCTGGAATACTGTGTGCAATTCTGGTCACCACATTATAGGAAGGACGTGATTGCATTGGAGGGGGTGCAGAGGCGATTCACCAGGATGGTGCCTGGGATGGAACATTTAAGCTATGAAGAGAGGTTGGATAGGCTTGGGTTGTTTTCATTGGAGCAGGGAAGACTGAGGGGTGACCTGATCGAGGTGTACAAGATTATGAGGGGCATGGACAGGGTGGATAGGAAGAAGCAGTTCCCCTTGGATGAAGGGTCAGATACGAGGGGTCACAAGTTTAAGGTGAGGGGTGGGAGGTTTAAGGGGGATTTGAGGAAAAACGTTTTTAGCCAGAGGGTGGTGACGGTCTGGAATGCCCTGCCTGGGAGGGTGGTAGAGGCAGGTTGCCTCACATCCTTTAAAAAGTACCTGGATGAGCACTTGGCACGTCATAACATTCAAGGCTATGGGCCAAGTGCTGGCAAATGGGATTAGGTAGACAGGTCAGGTGTTTTAATGCATCGGTGCAGATTCGATGGGCCGAAGGGCCTCTTCTGTACTGTATTATTCTGTGATTCTGTGAACAGCAACTGACATGTGAATACCAGCAACCCAGGATTCAGAAATTTCTCAGAGCAGCAGTTCTCTCCCTCCCCTTCAACCTCTTGGTTACACTTCGCACGGTCACTAGGGGAGATGGCAAAAACCTCTTGGCTTCAGTGACGTGCTGTTCAAGGTGCTCCAAAAGTGTGAATAACTGAAAGAGATTTAAAACGGTCCTTGAATTGGCCTATTTAAGAGGCTCCCTCCAAAGAAGTAATTATGTGCTGGTCCCTAAGTGTGACAATAAATGTCCAAGCCTGGTTTGGAAGAAAATAAATGCCATAAAGACTTGAAAGAATTTGCAGTGCAAATCCATCAAGCTTTTATAAGACAAAACATATCTCTCCATTCACAATTTACAATTATATTTCATTTTTCTTTGATTGCTCCCCAACTAATTTCCGTCACTTGCAGTACAGCTTTGCAAATATCCTTTCTTGGCAGATGGAGTCCTTTGTGTCAACGGTCCCTTCGTTTACTTCTCTAGTCCCCCTCACGCTGGTAATGCTAACACTTATCACAAAATTGCTGCTTTTGTTTCTTCGTTGAAGAGCAATGCTTAACTTGTTAACCCTTCGCGTCCCATTTCCACAGCACAATAATAATGGAATTGCTTCGAGAAAGTGCTGAGGACTCAGGAATGTGCTAAACAGGCTAGTCCTGTGGCAGACAGGACTTGGAAATTCATGCCCAGTCATCTATTTTTCAGGGAAACATGATCTTTGCTGTTGGGAGGAAATGGGGGAGAAGAGGGTGGAGTGACTGAGCAACAGCCAGGTGCTCCCATAAAAGGAAACCACTCTTGCTTCTGAGTCCGAAGGTTGTCAGTCCAGTTCCACTCCAGAGACTTGAGCACAAATTCCAGGCTGACATTATGGGCGGGTTCTTACCACCTTAGCTTTTGGTGGAATGTTGGGACCATTTCCAGATTGGGAACCCAAATGTATGAACAAAGGGCATTCCAGTTGCTCCTTCCAGAAGGTGACCAACTAAGAGCTCGCTTTGGGGGTCCCCCGATCAATTAGGCTGCAGCAACGACAGAAGATCTGGGAAGGCTGTGCAGCAACCCCGCCCCCCACAACCCCGGTCTCCCACTCTTACCTGGAGGTCCAGCTGAGGGGCTGCAGTGAAGTGATCTATCCCAAGCACATGAGGAAGAGAGCAGCCTCTCAAACCAAGCAGGCATGGATAGAAGTGTCTGAAGAAGTGAAGAAGAACAGTGTGTCCCCTCCAACCTGGAGACTATGTACCAAAAGGATTTAGGATCTCAGGAGGGCAGGACAGGTGGGTGGTGTAACACCTTTAGGTGCCAAGCCCCGCACTCTGACACGCACAGCACACCTCAGGTCAACACACCTTTCAGCTCTACTCATTCCTCACCTTGCAAGCACCTCAGAGCCCCATCTGAGCACTCACAATCACCCTCAGCCTATTGCTCTTCGCACACATGCCTCACAATGACAGTCCAGAAATGGTCACTTTTGCTCCCCTGCACACAAGCCATTATGGCCACTCACATTTCCCTGCTTTCTCTCCTTGAAGGAGAAAAGATCACACAACCTGGTGAGGGACGGAGCTGTATTAAATTTACCTCTCACACATGTAAAAGGTTACCAGTCTGCCTCACCTTAATATAATATTCTGTGCTCACCTTATCTGGAGCAGTTAGTACTTTATACATCTCAGTGAGGTCCACCCTTAACCACCTCTCTATACTGCAGAGATTAACCTTTTATAATTTTCTCTCAGCTCATGTTCCTTAAGATCATTTTTATTACTATTCTCTGCATCTTCGGCAATGCCTGCAATTCTCCTTTAAGAACATAAAACTGCTGAGCATTTCAATGAGGTCTTCAGCAGACGCTCAGGAACAGATGGTGCTTCCAATGTCAGAATTGCACAACGATCAATGCAAAGTTCTCTAAATCTACTCAATACTCTTCACAAAGTCACAACTTAAGCTAGACGCCAGGCTCACATATGCATACTTAGGCTTGATGACCCAGCTATTGTGAAACTCCTCTTCAGAATCTTCCAACTGATCAGGGATGGAGAGATGGCTCCTCTAGAGTTGAAGGATATGTCAATTCATCACGTTATGAATGGGATTCAACAGCTACATGAGGGGAAATCAGGAAGGGTGGATAATAATGGAGTGATGACTGCTGCTTCCTCTGTCATTAACGGAGTTAAACAAAGATGTGTTTACTTATTTAGAGATACATCGAGTCTGTGCTGACCATCAACCACCCATTTTATACTAGTCCTACACTAATCCCATATTCCTACCACAACCCCACCTGTCCCTATATTCCCCTACCTATACTAGGGGCAATTTATAATGGCCAATTTACCTATCAACCTGCAAGTCTTTGGCTGTGGGAGGAAACCAGAGCACCCGGCGAAAACCCACGCAGACACAAGGAGTACTTGCAAACTCCACACAGGCAGTACCCAGAATTGAACCCGGGTCGCTGGAGCTGTGAAGCTGCGGTGCTAACCACTGCGCCACTGTGCCGCCCAAGTTTACAGTATTTAGACCAATGCTCTGATGAGCGTGTTCTTCGACATGCTGAAGGAAGCCATATCCAACCTGCTGCAAGGTGTGCATATCAAGTTAAGAACAGATGAAGAACTCTTTGAACTTACTTAATAAGTTAAGACTAAAGAAATCATCGTTCACAAGACCCTGAACATCAATGACAGTTCTTTGCTCGGAAAACCAATAGGATGATTGCAAGAGTAAGGGGGTGGTGTCGTGGGGCCAAATCCCCTCCCAGGGTAGAAAAAAGCAGGAGTTCAACAGCAACGGACAGGTGGGCACCAGAGAAATGCCTAAAATGGCACATGCAACCTGGATATGCTAATGAGGTACCCTCCCATTGACACACACACCACTTGCCCCCACCCTCCCCCAAACTTTGGCAGGATCAGTGCAGGAGGGAACATTAGGTGCAATTCCAGCATAATTGATGCAATTAGGAGCCAAGCAACTTCAGAACTCCGAGCTAATAAATTTCCTGCCTTCAGCATGCACATCTCCTTACAGTCCATTCTAAATCCCCCACTGCTGCAATTGTTTGTACACTTCAGTTCCCTCTTTGCAATAAAAGTGACAAAATTTGGGTGTCGTGCTGCTTTATGTTGTGATGAGCCTGTGTCCCACGGCACTCAGTCTAACTCCTTGCTCTTCACATTTAGTGGAGTCCTATGTGCAGGGCAGTTTTTGAGTTGTCAACTTTCGGGGGCCACATCACCTTTTTTCTCATGATTCAGCTTTTGCCGGTTTTCTAGGTTGGGCCACATAGCTTACCTCTGCAGAAAGATAAAAAGCATGCAAAGCAGCGAATATCTCTATAACTCTCAATCTCCCTTCTCAACAGATATTGATCCAGCTCCTTTTAAGGGAGTCAATTGACCTTGAATCAACTGTCTGGGAGCCTGCTCCATGTACTCAATATCCTGTGGGGAAAAGCAAATTTGTCTGATCTCTCAACTTGTGAATTTTGTACGTGTATCTTCTTGTCCTATACTCATTAGGCACATTAAACAGCTTGTTTACTTCAATCTCATGACTACATTCCATTATTTTAAAGACCTGTCTCACCCCTCCTCTCATTTTTCTTTCCTCCATCAAAAATAAGATGCTACATATATTCATGCGCAGGGACCTGTCCTCTGCAGGCAAAAGGAACCTGTCCAGGCATAGTGCCTTTTTTGAATTAAACAATAGTTCCCTGATACATTCCCCATGGCAACACCTCAAACAATCAGAGCTGACTTGCCAACCAGTCAGCACCCTTTAGTCATACAATATGAATTGTTGCTCCCTTTGAAATTTGGCATTCTTGCATCTGTCCTGACAAGTGCAAGATGAAAAGCTTCGATAGCAGGTCTCTTTTTTTCAGCAATACTCAAAATAAGTCTCTTTTATTCTTTCCATACTCTAGTCCTTAACGCTTGGAATCATCACCATACTTGTGTTTCTCCCAAACTTTTCTAAAGCTGTTATCAGCCTTGTTGAAGTAGGGCGACCATTAATGGATGGGATACTATTAACATGACAACCAAAACTGTGTCCAGGTCTTAGTGTCTCATCAATATATTATAAAGCCACAAGTATAACGTAAAAAATAAGAGCTGAAGTAGGCCATTTGGTCCTACGAGCCTGCTCCGCCATTCATTAAGGTCATGGTTGATCTTCTACCTCAACTCCACTTCCCTGCACTGTTCCCATATCCCTCGATTCCCTTGGTATCCAAAAATCTATCGATCTCTGTCTTGAATATACTCAATGACTGAGCATCCACAGCCCTCTGGGATGTAGAATTCCAGAGATTTACAACCCATCTCAGTTCTAAATGGCTGACCCCTTATAACGAGACTGTGGCCGCTAGTTCTGTACTCCCCAACCAAGGGAAACATCCACTCATCACTTACCCTATCAAGCCCCAATAGATCTATTATTCCGACCTTATTTTCAAAGATCCTATTTGCTTTTTTTTAGCTGCTTCTCTACAATAACTCAAGAAAGTTGACAAGTCGATTGCAATTGGTGGGAAAATTCGCATTTTTTTTTAGCTCAACTTATTTCTGCTATCTTTCTTTCAAAGCATTACAATTACTGCAAAATATTTACAGCACAGAAAAAGGCCATTGAGCCCTGCAGATCTATGCTGGTGTTTATGCTCCACAAGAGCCTTTCCATTAACCTCAGAGGATGCACTCAAAACACCTACTCAATGCAATGCACACTGGCACAACTCTTCGGCAAGAGAGACTTTGAGACTGTTTCAAAAGCTCCTTCCTCTCCCTTTTGGTCAGAAAAAAAACATTCCACCTCATGTGCAGATTTTGAAAGTGAATGTTCACTACTCCAAAGCCACACTGTGGAGATTGTTCTTCATATCAAACGATTCAAGATATCTGCAGAATGTTCCCCAATAAACCAGTCTGTCGCCAAATATAAGACATTCTGTCGTTAGTCAATAAATAGACAAGGCAGTGCTGTTTACTGGTACACAAAGGTCAGATTATGGCAACAACAAACAGCAGCCAGAATTAACTGGATCTCTGGAATTTGTGCCAGGTACATACCAAAAGCTAATACTTTTCCCGGACACTAAAGCCCCTTTCAAAAGTAATGCAGGATGTTGTTGAGCCAAGAATGTACATTAGATGTACAGGTGGATTTTAACTCTTAACGTGGATGATCAACAGGGTAGCTGCTCAATTATGTCAACGGGAGGCCCATTCCATTTTAAGGGCTAGGCCGCATTACCATGCCATCAAATGAGTATCCCTTGCTGCTCACCAAGCTTGGAGGCCGACCCAGCCAGCAGAAAGGTAGGTCGAATGGAAAGTGGGGAGTGCAGATTGCAGGCTGAGGTGAGAGGTGGGGACAGTGGCAATGGCCCACATTATTCTAGTGCAAACCAGGGGAGCCCTCCTGCTACTCCAAGCCCCAGAAGAATAATTTCAACCTTCCATATTTTTTGCGTTGCTTCCCAGATAAACGTGAACGAAGCCCACATGGTAAAAAGGCCTCCTACTTGAACCAAGTCCCTTTGACAATGGCGGTGGTGAAAATGGGATGGTGAGCTACTTTCAGGCCCCTACCGCCTCGTTCCCGCCAGGCAGCCCAAGTTGAATCTATCCTCAAAACAGTTTTTTGCTTCCGTGCAACAGCTGAAGGAAGCAGCTGCTCCTCTTCACAAGCAGTGTCGATCTCAGCAGCAACTGCTGCTCTGCAATTTGTCTGCATTCGCTGGGCAACCAAGATTTCACTGCTGGAAAAAACATGTTGGCCATCAAACCATGCCGTGATCCCAGATCCTAGCTGAGAAACAAAGCTGCCCTGCATCCAGATTGAAACCAAATCCAACTCAAAAAGAAAAGCTGGGCCCTTTGTGCAGGTCGGTTTTTGTTCATACTATTAATAGCTGATCTCCCGTGGCATTGCTCATGGGTAGTCTAGGGCCACACATGCAGTTTTTGAGGAGCTTACGACGGTCCCAGCAACTGTTTCCCCAGCACAAACACAGGACATCCGCCGAAGAGGTAAATCACACGTGAACCTGATGGGCAGGGAAAGACAAGGTGGTCCATCAAGCCTGCCCCACACCAAGATAGATGGGGCATCATGACTAAAGTTTAGTTTAGTTTAAAGATACAGCACTGAAACAGGCCCTTCGGCCCACCGAGTCTGTGCCGACCATCAACCACCCATTTTTATACTAATCCTACACTAATTCCATATCCCTACCACATCCCCACCTGTCCCTATATTTCCCTACCACCTACCTATCCTAGGGGCAATTTATAATGGCCAATTAACCTATCAACCCGCAAGTCTTTGGCATGTGGGAGGAAACCGGAGCACCCGGAGGAAACCCACGCAGACACAGGGAGAACTTGCAAACTCCACACAGGCAGTACCCAGAATTGAACCCGGGTCGCTGGAGCTGTGAGGCTGCGGTGCTAACCACTGCCCTCCACCCCGAGCGGCTATGTAATGAAGCAAAGCTAAAATATTATATAACATTGATATTGAAAGGTAAAGGCCTCACAGATAATAATGCTAATAAATTGTCATTTTCAAGATTAACTTTGTTCCCTTCAGTCTCGATTAACTTATTTCCACTTAGTTACATCACAAAATATTTGTTTTCTCTATCTATGGTGGACTTCCTATATCTGCCTAGGAATCTTGTAATTGTTGTGCCTTTTCCACAACTTGGGTCTCATCTTTGATATTTCTAAACTAACTGCTGCTTTTTAAAGTATATCCAGATAATGTAATTATAGAAGGCTAAGGTGAAAACTTTAATTCCCATGATGTATTCCTCACACCATTTATTTTGCACAAGAACAGGAACTCTCTATCATTCTTTACCTATTTATTTATGAGGACAAGGTGCATAGACCAGGTTTGTATTTCCTTGCAAATGGAGATTAAGGGCTGATCTAATTGTTTAAGAAGCTCATAGTATTTGATAGTTTCCCACTATCTACCCTATTTCCTCTGGTGGACAGTCTAGAACAAGGGGGCATAACCTTAAAATCAATGCTAGGCCATTCAGGGGTGATGTGGGAAAGCATTTCTTCAGTGAAAATCTGGAACTCTCTCCCCAGAAAGCTGTTGAGGCTGGGGGTTAATTGAAAATCTCAAAACTGAGGTTGATGGGTTTTAGTTGGGCAAGGGTATTAAGGCTTACAGAACCAGGGTGGGCAGATGGTGTTAAGATAAAGATCAGTCATGGAATGTCAGAACAGGCTCGAGGGGTTGAATGGTCTACCCCTGTTCCTATGACATAACTTATTGTGGTGTACTCTGGGCACTGTAGTTCCACAGCAGGGTGTTGATGTGTGCACACATGTACATACGCACGCGCATAGAATTTCTACAAAGCAGCTGGAGATCAGCAACGTCCCAGCCCAGGCGAAACTTCCAACTCAAGCCCCAGCCTTTAACAAGGAGAACAGGCCCACAGGGGAACTTCCTTACAAGAATTCCTAATATTAAATAATCAATGTCATAGATAATTCTTCAGTTATGTAGTTCTTTTGTGTGTTATTGCTCTACTACACTATTCCGAGCTGTATATGTTGAACCAAGGGAAGGAAAATGGCATTTGAAGACAGCATGATGAAATTCCTTGGAGCAGAGCAGTCGGATTTGCGGTTCTTTTTAAGTTCATGAATGGTAGCATTGAAAAATAAATTGAAGGACTTTACTGCATTGCTCCTTGGCACTCATTGATTGGTTTATGTTTAACAAATCAGATCTGTGTTTGGTAACAGAGAAACACTTATTTCATTAATCACTAATTTTTGTCCTATGGAGTTGTGACATTTTGAGGGGTGACGTGCCGAGATTATAACACCCCTAAGGCCACACTTTCAGGTATGACATCCTTGAAAGGTGCACATGAGGTACAAGACTTTAACTATATAGATACATGTGCTTTGTTTGTTCCCACTGTTTGCCCTCATCGGAATGTTACGCACAGTTCTTTAGCTCGGCGTTTAATTTACTCTGGGTTTGTTTAGATTTACTCTGTGCTATTTGAATACAGTCGTTTATAAGTTTAAGATAAATATTTTAATGATGGTGTTAAAACTTTACATGACCTTTTTAACCAGTTCATTACCTGAGGAAATTCACCCCACTGGTAAACTCAAACACTGCTCTCATTTTATACAATGTGCAATGTGGTTCATTGCACATTTTAGCTGGGAGTGAGGCTTACATAATGGATGACCTAAGGGACTGTTTTTGGTTAGTGATATTAATATTTAGCTGTAACTTTGCTTGATGCCTTTTGATGCTGGGTTCCAGTAAATCGAAAATGTTAAAACTCAGGGTGAAAAGCAAAGGTCAGCTATAAACTGCCATCCTCAATCTCAATGTACTGCAAAAAATTGATTAAATTCCAATGAGATTACATGAAAGATCTAACATTTTGAGAAGTAGGTATCTTTATTACTGGGTAACGGCATTGCATTGCAGTTTAATACTAGACTAATTTTCCTCTAGCTTTGTCTTACATCTAACAGCAAGTAGACTTTTGTTTATCTCCAGTCAAGACAGTTCAATTCTTAGGGGGGGCGGTGGGGGGGGGGGGGGGGGGGGGTGAAATAATCTGCTTCTCTGCAACTGCCATCAGTATCAAACACTCCAGTTCAAGTATAGCATAGGCTAGATGCAACATTTTCTCTATTACCCCAACAATGTGGCTCAATCCTAACCAGAGGAGCATCCCCTATTCAACCATTTTCTTTTTCCATTTCCCACACAAACCATCTCAAAAGTCTCGGAGCAAAGCTTCCAATTTGTGGCAAGTTACAACAGCTCTGTCCCATGGTCTTGGATCCATTAGGTATTTGGCCAAATCTTTCTCAGTTTATTTTGCCTCAAGCCATGAGAGAGGGGACTGTCTTTCACATCCAGGTCTCTGTCCGACCCTGACTGGTGAAACCCAAATGCCTTAACCAACTGCACAATCCAATCGCCAATTGATACAATTCAACACAAGCGGTGGGCTACTGGTTAATCAGGAAATGGGGTAGCATTTCAAGCAGAATAGAAGACAATACTAGATTGTACCAATACATAAGCAATAGCTCAATTCTAGAGCACTGCAGGTTAAAGGGACAAACACAATCAAATGATCTATATACATTATGTATATTATATAAATATAAATGTTCAGCACAGGAGCTTCTTGCTTTACGATGCAAGAAAATTCTTCTTTAAATCTTGCAATTTAAAATAGTTTGTATTCTACGTTACATTTTTAATTGATTGGCTTCTCTGGCCTCCCTTCACCAACATAAATGCCTCGATTGAAAAATATTTAAAATGTGATCAACTTTGACCTCCAACAAAGGGGATATCAGTTCTTTCGAAAACCTCGTGCTGTAGTTTTCAATATAATAATGTTATGGAGAAATGGAGGTTAATGCTTGGCTTCCTTTGTTCTGCACCTTTGATAAGGAGATGAGATGGGAAATTGGCACTGCAATTTAAGCCAAAGGTGGAGGGTGAGACTGGTATATGCCAGGACCGTGAATCAGGCACAGAGTGAATGGAAAGCCCATTTGCCATTAACTTCAGGGTGTAAAATAGCTGCCCGTTCACTACAAGGCCTCTTTGCATGACTGCCACAGACTCATTCCACACCCCCTCTTCTAGATAGATGTTGAAGGATCATCAGGTAGATTTAAATCAACAACAACAGGATTTACATAGTGTCTTTAATGTTGTAAAATGTCCCGAGGTGCTTCACAGGAGCGTTACAAACACCGAGCCACAGCAGGAGCTAACAGGACAGGTGGTCAAAAACTATGTCAAAGAGGTCAGTTTTAAGAAACATCTTAAAAGGAGGAGAGAAGGGCAGAGGCGGAGAAGTTGCGGAGGGGAATTCTGCAGCAAATGTTTTGGAGTAAGAACCCTTCAAAATATTAATCGATATAATTAAAAGGTTGCATTGGTCAAGACATGCCTTTCGAACTACAGACTTGGAATTGTGGCATCAGAGATGTCACACCTCAGGTCCTTAGATATCCATTGGGTAAAGAAAAAATTATGCTGGCCTGAATTAGGGAACAATCTGCTGAGTTATCAAATGTCCAAATGACTGCATTTTTCTATGGCCTTATTACTTTTTACTTGGATCGTTAGTGATAGAATCCCCGAGATTAATCTTTAATTCCTGGAGATTCCAGGACAGTCCTGGAGGGTTGACAATCCTGTCAGTGACAACTTTGTAGAAGCAAACCAATCATCATTTGAGAGGTGATGGCCACTCTGGCAGCTGCCTTTCATTCAGTACCTGTATAGCATGATGTAATACAATTGATTGGAGCATCCCATCAAGCATAATGGTTTGTCCGGCCCTCAGAGGTATCCGCACCAGCCAACGTCCTGTGACAGCCTACTTTCAAAGTCTCTGCAATACACCGATCAGCCGCCAAAGTGAAGTCTGAGCACCCATGTCTCCAGCTGCTGGCGGATGGGCACGAAGCCAATCTGGTGCAGGCTAAAGTTGCCTTGGCATCCTTTGGGAGTTGCTATCTCCTTCCACTTCAAATGGACGGATTCCCATCGATGTCCGCAATGCTGCCAGGGCAACAACAACAAGAAAAGACCCACATTGGGCCAAATCTTGCTGAAGAGGAGCATCGCACAGCATACACCGTTCGTTAGACTTTTCCCTGCACCCTTTAAGCTCAAAAATGTTTTATGCCGTAACTTGCACTTAATCTCCAGCCCTAGCTTTCTGTGGTGAGGCCAACGGACAATCAATATGCAAATCCAGCAAGTTCTTAAAAATAACCGAGAAGTCAAAGGCAAGATGCCGCATGTGTGAGGCACAAATTGACCAGAAAATTCTGGAGGTTTGCAACTCGCAATGTATCTCTTCATCCCCTGAAGTTGCTGGCTGATTTGCACATTCATAAGAGCGCGTGATATTAACATGCGCTGTTTCTGCAGCAAGATTCGGCCCGTAAAAATGGCCAAAATTATTTTTGTTTCTCCTGGCCCTTTAAACTTTCTTCCAAACAATCTCATAGCTTAACGATCATGGATGCCCATTAATGCTGGTGCTCATTTAAAGTGGCATGCACCTAGCATAAAGGCCGGGAAGTGACGGCCAAGGGATTATTGCATCACGTGTCTGTGTCACTTGTATTTAATATGAAAAGTTTCCAATCGCTTCACAGACAGGTGAATCCGACACCTGCTACAAACAGTAACCTGGCATTAAAACATCTCCGCATCCTCTTTTTCTGCCCACGTATACTGAAGGAACTGCTGCAATGGTAGCACAGAAATGAGGCAAAAAGGCTTGTTGTTCTGTCTTACTCTGGTCTTGAATCCCATCCCAGTGTGGTCAGCTCTGGGCAGCACAAGTCTCCACTGAACCAAACCTTGATTACAGTATTTGACTGACTACATCCTCGAAACAAAAGGCGCTTGCCTGAAACCTCACTCCTGCTGATATATTGTCGGGTTAGTAGCTGTACTTGCTGAACATCAAGCCTGTGCAGAATAGTAGGAGAAACAGCAGTCTTTCCGTTAAGATATGGAGAAAATGGTGTCCACTTTAAACCAGTCTACCAATTTGCTAGGGTCCCATTAATTGATGTCTTTGCTACAAAAAAGCACAGCAATAAACTCGACAATTCACAGCACTGTGGATCCTGTCATTGTTAAACATGAAGTATTGTCAGGAATAACATAAACCCAGCCGTATATTTGTCCAACTTAGGGTGTACATACCCTGCAGCTCCTGGTCTGAGATTGGGAGTTGCAGGTCAAGTTTCCCTCTTTGTATGGGTTTTACTTCAAGCCTCAATTTAAAAAATTCTCAACCTCGTTCTCAAATCCCTCCAATGGCCAGGCCCCTCCCTATGTCTGTAATCTCCTCGAGCCCTGCAACCCTTCGAGATCTCTGCACTCCTCCAATTCTGGCTTCTTGTACATCCCTGATTTTAAATCGCTCCACCATTAATAAGTATGCCTTCAGCTGATGAGACCCTAAACTCTCGAATTCCCTCCCTAAAGCTCTCCGCCTCTCTTCTCTAAAACACACTTGAAAACCTACCTGTTTGACCAAGCTTTTGATCATCTGTCCTGATATCTCCTTTTGGGACTCGGTGTCAAACTTTGTTTGATAACAGTCCTGTAAATCACCTTGGAAATATTTTACTACATTACAGGCGCTACATAAATGCAAGTTGGAGTTACAGTAGTAATTCTGTTGGCCAGGAAAGAGCTCTGTGCTTAGGGGGTAACACATATACACAGATGTTCCTCCTGCAGTGCAAGTCCTGCACCCACACTGTTGACACGTTGTAAGTTTTCGCCACAAGTCCAAGAGCATTTTGCACACCTGGTTCAACACTGCACTAGATTTATACCAATTTCAATAAATCATACTAAGACAGAACAGTAATCTTCCCCAAACCCCAGGACAGGGTTCTAAACCCTGTAGGATTGGCCTGGCTTCCAGGAATTGAAGATTAATCTCCAGGGCACTGCTGGGAGCAAACCCAAGAGAAAAATCATTATAAGTTATAAATTGTGTGTTATTTTTGTTTTCTTGATAAAATTATTGGAGACGGCAGGGGGAGGGAAAGGATGAATGGCAGGAGGGTGGAGGCAGGGCAGCTGAAGATGGGAGGTCATGTGATGAAACCGCCAAGAATACATCCAACCAGAGTTAGCCACCGTACCCAGGGAGTCTCACTCCACTTTTTCCTGATTCCAGATTTGAGCTGCAAGTTGTATGGGGTAACACTACAAATTCACGCTCACCAATACTGAACTTCGCGAGTCGGGAGAGCCAGCTGGGGATTCAGACATACGTCCCTCCCATCATTTTCTGTTCATTCAATGGTTCCCTTTGGTAAGTCAGCAGGCCTGAACCATATTCCGGAAACAAATCAAATTACGTTGGGATGAGGGTATGGCTGTCCCGAGGAAAACCATGGCAATCTCGACCCAGTTACAATGATGCTCATTTCTGAGACCACAGTGGAAGTGCAATGCACCAGTTTGCCATTTGTGTTTTTCTCTATTCGACACCCAAGATGGCAGTTTACATTTATATTTGATATGCTTCAGTCACTGAATGGAATCCAGGTGAATGTTCTCTGCCTTTCTACCCCTCCTGTTCTGATGGCAGTGACTCCTTGCAGTTGTATGGTTTCATACGTATCACTGCTAAGTGTATGAGCTTGTCTATGAGCCCAGTGTCGGCTGGTTGCTCAACTGTGAAGGGCATCAGAACCCAGGCTAACCCGATCCTTCCCGGTCGTCTAGTTTCCAGTTGGAATCACTATATAATGCTCAGGAACAACCCGTGATTCACTCCCTAATCCGGGCACCAGTGCAGCAAATGGAAATGTCTGCACTGATGTGTTTCTGAGAACAGCTAACTCAGCACTCATTTCAATTCCATTCAGATCCTCTAATGACCCTCTGGGACAGAGAGCACCAGAGACAGCGAAAGAAACACACAAGAGACAGAGAGGCAACAACAACAACTTATATTTATCTTGCACCTTCAACATAATAAAACATCCCAAGACACTTCACAGGAGCATTATAAAGCAAAGTATGATACTGAGCCACATAAAGAGATATTAGGAGAGATGACCAAAAGCTTGGCCAAAGTGGTGGGTTTTAAAGAGTGTCTGAAAGGAGGAAAGCGAAGTCGAGAGGCAGAGAGGTTTAGGGAGGGTATTCCAGAGCTTGGGGCTTTGGTAACTGAAGGCACGGCCACCAATGGTGGAGCGATTAAAATCGGGGATGCACAAGAGGCCAGAATTTGAGGAACGCGGATGTTTTTAGATTTAGAGATACAGCACTGAAACAGGCCCTTCGGCCCACCGAGTCTGTGCCGACCATTAACCATCCATTTATACTAATCCTGCACTAATCCCATATTCCTACCATATCCTCACCTGTCCCTATATTCCCCTACCACCTACCTATACTAGTGGCAATTTATAATGGCCAATTCACCTACCAACCTGCAAGTCTTTTGGCTGTGGGAGGAAACCGGAGCACCCGGAGAAAACCCATGCAGACACAGGAAGAACTTGCAAACTCCACACAGGCAGCACCCAGATTTGAACCCGGGTCGCTGGAGTTGTGAGGCTGCGGTGCTAACCACTGCGCCACTGTGCCGCCCCTTGGAGGGTTGTGGAGCTGGAGGAGACTACAGAGATATGGAGGGGTGAGGCCATGGAGAGATGTGAAACCAAGGATGAGAATTTTAAAATTAAGACTTTGCTTGACCGGGAGCTAACGTAGGTCAACGAGCACAGGGGTGATAGGGGAACAACAGAGAGAGAGACAGAGAGAAAGAGACAGACAGACAGACAGACAAACAGAGACAGACAGAGACGGAGAGAACGCGCATTTACAAATCACCTTTCACAACCTTAGCACACCCCAATGAAGTACTTTTCATTGTAGTCACTATTGCAATGTAGGAAACATGCCAGCCAATTTGCGCACAGCAAGCTCCCACTAACAGTAATGAAGTAAATGACCAGATGACCTATTTTAAGTGATGGTTAAGGGATAAATGCTGTCCAGGACACCAGCTGAACTCCCCTGCTTCTCTCTGTATGACGCCGTGGGATCTTTTACAACCACAAAACTCGGCTAACAACCTGGCTGCAAATCAAACTGCAAATGAGCCCTCAGTCCATACATCACATTATTTCCCACCAGAAATGAATGGAGAACAGCCTTTACAATCATCACATTTAACACACTAAAAGCAGATGTCTATAATCATGATGAACTTTAATTGACCCACATTGTGGTAAACCTCAGACCCCTTTGGGGTTGTAATTTGGTTTTGCTTTAAGAGTGTGTGTGTGTTTTTTCCTTGCCTGTCATTAGACTGTAATACAATTATCTTTGCCTCCTGGTGCATGACTACCTGACAGGAATGGACCAAACGATAATGTCGGAAAGATTACCACGAGATCCTAGTGCCCACCGTATTCCTGAAACTCTTCAGTTCTCACTTAGGGCAAAGGTTTAAAGAGTCTTTGGAATATAAAGCATAGGTTTTCCTCTCTGGGGGCCTGACAATTGCAGTTATTTTCTTGTCTGCCATGACATCTGTAGGGGTAGTTGTAACTTAGGGGTGTTGACTGTGGCCCAATGGTAGCATACTCACCTTTGAATAAAACAATTGTGGGTTCAATTCCTTTTCCGGTAACTTGAGACAAAAGCCGAGTGCAGTAACTGAGGCGTGCCACGCTGTTGTCTTTTGGATGGGATGTCAGATTGTCTCTGTCCTCTCAAATAGATGTTAAAGGCTGCTATTTCAAAGAAGAGCAGGGGAGTTCTCCCCAGTCCTGGCCAAAATTTATCCCTCCATCAACAGCATTAAAGCAGAAAGTTTATCAGGGGTAGGCGGGAATGTGGAGTTGAGGTTATAATCGGATCAGCCATGATCTTGCTGAATGGCAGAGCAGGCTCGAGGGGCTCAGTGACCTACACCTGCTCCAAGTTCGTATGTTTGTATGTAGACTATCTGGGCAGTATCACATTGCTGTTTGTGGGAACTTGCTGTGCACATACTGGCTGGTGTATTTCATACATTATAACAGTGTTTACACGTCAAAAGTACTTAATTGGCTGTCAAACACTTCGGGATGTCCTGAGGCCATGAAAGGTGCTATATAAATGCAAGTTCTTTCATTCCTTAGCTTAGCCTTGCAATTAAAAGTTGGAAGTTATTCTCAATGGCACTGCAGGTCTCCAGTTGTACATCAAGTATCCGAAAACAGCCTTCTGGTTGCAGATGGAGATCAGTAGCCAGTAGACCCCAATTGCCTAAAGTCATTCTCGAGGAGGGCCCATAGAAAGATTCCTACCTTGACTGCAAAACTTCAGCCTGCCCCAAAGGCCCTGCACAGCCTCTGATCAGCAAGGAAAGGCTGTCCTTGTTAATAGACAACCAAGTTGCCAAGCAGGCCAAAGCTGTGGAAAATATCCCCTTAAATGTCTTATTTGAAAACAACAAATAGTTTATTTTAAACTGAGTGTGTATTATTCCTTGTGGAAAGAACATTTTTTTTCTTCTCCTTTCTGGCTAATTTCTCCCCTCTCCAGGGTCCTCAATTATACAGGGCTACTGTTGTCAGAAGTGCAACTGCAGGGCCCACCAAAACAATCTGGGTCACTGGTGCCCTCAACCCTCAACCCACCCCCTCCCTCCTCCACTTGCGTTGCTGGCGGAAGCTACGGTCTGATTATTAGGCTTCAGTATGAATAAGGTTTATGAACATTAGTAAGGTTTATTAATAGTGGTAAGGCTTATTCGTATTGGTAAAGGTTTATTAGCAGTAGCAAGGTTATTAACTAATAAATAAAGGAACGGCAGGGCTGCTCCAACCTCTAGAGTGCACATCCTGTGCTATGTGGGAACTTCAGGATGCTTCTCATATCTTGGATAACCAAATGTGCAGGAAGTGTCGTCAGTTGCAGCAGCTTGAGCTCCGGGTTTCGGAACTTGAGCAGCAGCTGGTGTCACTGCGGTGCATCTGTGAGGATGAGAGCTACGTGGATAGCATGTTTACAGATGTGGTCACCTTCACAGCTTAAGAGTATGCAGGGAGAGAGGGAATGGGTGACTGCCAGACAGTCAAGAAGAAACAGGCAGGTAGTGCAGGAGACTCCTGAGTGCATTTCACTCTCCAACAGGTATTCTATTCTGAATACTGAGGAAGGTGATGGTTCACCTGGGGAGTGCAGCCAGAGCCAAGGCCATGGAACCATGGGTGGCTCAGCTGCACAGGGGGGGCACAAGGAAGACTGGAAGAGTGATAGTGATAGGAGATTCAATAGGCAGGGGAACAGACAGGCTTTTCTGGGGCCGCAGACATGAATCCAGGATGGTATGTTGCCTCCTGGTGCCAGGGCCAAGGATGTCACTGAGCGGCTGCAGAGCATCCCGAAGGGGGAGGGTGAACAGCCAGCAGTCGTGGTCCACATCGGAACCTACGACATAGGTAGAAAGAGGGATGTGGTCCTGCCATCAGAATTTAGGAAGCTAGGTAAGAAATTAGCAAGCAGGACCTCAAAAGTAGTCATCTTCGGATTATTCCCAGTGCCACGTGCAAGTGAGTACAGGAATAGAAGGATAAGACAGATGAATGCGTGGCTGGAAAGATGGTTCAGGAGGGAGGGCTTTAGATTCCTGGGACATTGGGACCGGCTCTGGGGGAAATGGGACCTGCACAGGCTGGATGGGTTGTATCTGAACAGAGCCGAGACTGAGTTCCTTGTGGGATATTTTGCTATTGCTATTGGGAAGGGTTTAAACTAGTTTGGCAGGGGGATGGAGACCCGAGGGTAGACACAGTTGGGACAAAGTCAGAAATGAAAATGGAAGGCAGAAAATTAATGAATCAGTCTCGAAGACAGAGGAAACAAAGGTTAGAAATTTTTTTTTAAAAAGGAGTTTGGCAATTCTCAAGGGCATCTTCTTCAATGCAAGGAGTATAACAAATAAAGCAGATGAGCTGAGTGCATGGATAGACACGTGGCAGTATATCATAGCCATTACAGAAACTTGGCTTAAGGAGGGACAGGAATTGTAGCTCAACATTCCTGGTTGCAGGGTTTTCGGATGCGATAGGGAGAGGGATAAAAAAGGAGGGGGAGTGGCAATTTTGGTCAAAGAAACAATTGCAGCTATGAGGATGGATGATATTTATTTATTTAGAGATACAGCACTGAAACAGGCCCTTCAGCCCATCAAGGCAGTGCCGACCATCAGCCACCCATTTTTATACTAATCCTACATTCCCTACCACATCCCCGCAATTCTCCTACCACCTACCTACACTCAGGGCAATTTACAATGTCCAATTTACCTATCAACCTGCACATCTTTGGCTGTGGGAGGAAACCAGAGCACCCAGCGGAAATCCACGCAGTCACAGGGAGAACTTGCAAACTCCACACAGGCAGTAGCCAGAATCAAACCCGGGTCACTGGAGCTGTGAGGCTGCGGTGCTAGCCACTGCGCCACCCATATGTTGGAAGGTTCATCAAATGAGGCTATATGGATCAAGCTAAGGAACAAAAAAGGGACAATCACACTGCTGTCACCCCAAACAGTCAGAGGGAGATGGAAGAGCAGATATGTAGGCAAATCTCTCCGAAGTGCAAAAACATTAGGGCAGTAATAGGAGGGGATTTTAACAACCCCAATATTAACTGGGATAGTTTTAGTGCGAAAGGAATTGCGGAAGCAGAATTCTTGAGGTGCATTCAGGAGAACTTTTTCGGCCAGTATGTAGCAAGTCCAAAAAGAGAGGGTGCAGTTTGAGTCTTTTTAGGAAATGAAGATGGGCAGGTGGAAGGAGTGGCAGTGGGAGAGCATTTTGGTAGTAGCGATAATAATTCAGTCAGTTTTAACATAATTATAGAAAAGGACAATGATAGAACAGGGGAGTTAGAGTTCTCAATTGGGGCAAGGCCAATTTTACTAAACTGTGGAGTGATTTAGCGAAAGTGGACTGGAAACAGTTACTTGAAGGTAAATTAGTGTCAGAGCAAATCAGTGGGAGGCATTCAAAAGGGAGATTCAAGGGGTTCAGAGTAAACATGTTCCCACAAAGAAAAAGGGTGGGAAGGCCAAATCCAGAGCTCCATGGATGTCAAGGAGCTTATGCGTAAGATAAGGCAGAAAAGGAAAGTTTATGTCCGACACTGATACTACAGAAAGTGGAGAGGGAAATCAAAAAGGAAATTAGGAAAGCAAAGAGAGGGCATGAAAGAATATTGGCAAGTAAAATCAAGGTGAACTCAAAGATGTTTTATCAATATATTAAGAGAAAGAGGATAACTAAGGAGAGAGTAGGGCCCATAAAATACCAAAAAGGTAACCTATGTATAGGGGTGGAAGATGTTTGTATTGTTCGTAATGAATACTTTGCATCTGTCTTCACAAAAGAGGGGGACAATGCAGATATTGTAGCTAAGGAAGAGGGGTGTGAAGTATTGGATTCATAAACATAGGGAGAGAGAAGTATTAATGGGATTAGCATCTTTGAAAGTTGATAAATCACCAGGGCCAGATGAAATGTACCCTAGGCTGTTAAAAGAAGCAAGAGAGGAAATAGCGGAAGGTCTGACCATCATTTTCCAGTCCTCACTGGATACAAGCGTGGTGCCAGAGGATTGGAGGACTGCTAACATTGTACCTCTGTTTAAAAAGGGAGCGAGGGATAGACCGAATAATTACAGGCCAGTCAGTCTAACCTCAGTAGTGGGCAAATTATTGGAATTTATTCTGAGAGACAGGATAAACTGTCACTTAGAAGGGTACAGATTAATCAAGGATAGTCAGCATGGATTTGTTAAGGGAAGATCTTGTTTGACCAACTTGATCGAATATTTTGAAGAAGTAACAAGGAAGATTGATGACCGTAGTGCAGTCGATGGGGTCTACATTGAATTTAGCAAGGCTTTTGATAAGGGCCCACATGGCAGACTGGTCAAAAACAAAATCCCATGGGATCCAGGGAAATACAGCAAGGTGAATACAAAATTGACTCAGTGGCAGGAAACAAAGGGTAAGGGTAATTGTTGATGTGTGTTTTTGCAACTGGAGAGCTGTTTCCGGTGGCGTTCCACAGGCCTCAGTACTGGGTCCCCTGCTTTTTGTGGTGTATATTAATGATTTGGACGTAATTGTAGGGGGCATGATCAAGAAGTTTGCAGATGACACAAAGATCAGCCGTGTGGTAGATAGCGAGGAGGATAGCTGTAGGCTGCAGGAAGATATCGATGGACTGGTCAGGTGGGTAGAAAAGTGGCCAATGGAATTCAACCTGGAGAAGTGTGAGGTGATGCATTTGGGGAGGTCAAACAAGGCAAAGGAATACACAATTAATGGGAGAATACTGAGAGGTGTAGAGGAAGTGAGGGATCTTGGAGTGAATGTCCACAGATCCCTGAAGGTAGCAGGACAGATTAATAAGGTGGTTAAAGCACATATGGAGTCCTTTCCTTTATTAGCCAAGGTATAGAATACAAGAGCAGGGGGGGTATGCTGGAACTGTATAACTCATTGGTTACGCCACAACTTGAGAACTGTGTACAGTTCTGGTCACCTCATTACAGAAGGGATGTAATTGCACTAGAGAGGGTACAGAGGAGATTTACAAAGACGTAGCTGGGACTGGAAAAAGCAGCTATAAGGAAAGATTAGATAGGCTGGGGTTGTTCTCCTTGGAGTAGAGAAGGCTGAGGGTAGATCTGATTGAAATGTACAAAATTGTGAGGGGCCTGGATAGAGTGGATGTGAAGGGCTTATTTACCTTAGCAGAGAGGTCAGTGACTAGGGGGCATAGATTTAAAGTGATTGGTAGAAAGATTAGAGGGGCTATGAGGAAAAACATTTTCACCCAGAGGGTGGTTGGGGTCTGGAACTCACTGCCTGAAAGGGTAGTAGAGGCAGAAACCCTCAATTCATTTAAAAGGTGTCTGGATATGCACCTCATGTGCCGTTACCTGCAGGGCTACGGACCAAATGCTGGAAGGTGGGATTATACTGGGTGGCCTGTTTTTGGCCAGTGCAGACATGATGGGCCAAGTGGCCTCTTTCTGTGCTGTAAACTTTCCATGATTCTACGAACTTAATGAGCTAGAGGCCTGCTTGGCACCATGGCAGTGATCACAGTTTTGCCTCCTGAATTGGGCGGCCGAACCGTGGCCCCCTTCTCAGATCTACCCCAGGAAATTTCGATGTGAAACAAGGAACTGGAAATTCCGCGAGGTCTGGTAATGAGATCCTGTAATGAAGCTCATTAAAGATGACTGGCCTGGGTAGTAATTCAATGTTTCCAACTAGCTTTAAACCTTTACTGGGGAGTGGTTTCATTAATTTTAGCAAACGAGTCGACAAGGATAAAACAGGATTTCCTATCACAGGCTAACTTTTCTACCATTATTGAGGGGAGAAATTTTTCGCCCGCTCATTTTCCTACTCTATGTTTCCATAGTAACCACAAATGAAGCCCAGCATAGAATTAAATCAGTGCTATGCACCCCCAGCCCAAAAACTATGAAGATTTGCATTCTTCACACCTTGATTCACAAACTGCATCAATACAGTTCTGCCTAAAAGCAACAACTGTATAGACGGATCATATTAAATGAATAGGATTTGGAAAGCTAGTTCAATGCGATACCACCATCAGTGCAGTAGCCTTTAAGAGTAGAGGAACCTTACTATTCTAATCTTTAGATATGGATCCGTAGCTGTTTGTAATTCAGTTTTGTGATTTACTTCAGCTATTTCTTAATACTGGTGTTGACATTGGAGAAAATTGGCCAGTTATTCAAAATTGCCCTGCTTTCTGCTTACTGAGACTAGAGACGAGAATGGTAGATAATAGAGCATTTTTCTTTTCTGCATGCATTACCAGGGTCAGGCCAGGCACAGTACAATGTAATGTTAGATAAAGTCGCACCTTAGTGTTAGCTGTGGCTTATTTGGTAGTGATCTTGTCTCGAAATTGCATGGTTCCGGGTTTAAGTCCCACTCCAGAGACTTGAGCACAAAAATCAAGGCTGACAATCTAGTGCATTACTGAGGGAGTGCTGCACTGTAGGAAGTGCTGTCTCTTGGATGAGATGTTAAACCGAGGCCCTGTCTGCCCTCAGGTGGTTGTAAGAGATCCCATGTGACTATTTTGAAGAAGTGCAGGGGAGTTCTCCCTGGTGTCCTGGCCAATATTTATCCCTCAACCAATATCACAGAAAGAGATTATCTGGTCATAATCTCGTGTACAAATTGTCTGCCCTGTTTCCTGTATTACAACAGTAACTATACTTCAAAAGTATGCCATTGACTGTAAAGTGCTTTGAGGCGTCTGGTGCTTGTGAAAAGCGCTATATAAATGCAAATCTTTCTTTTCTTCAGATCACCTCTGCATTGTCGCAGAGATGTGTCTAGACCCTGAAAGTAATACACACTCATTATCGAGCTAGTATTTCCACTTCTACCACTATCTAGTGTCCCACCCCGACTGCCCTGTCCCCTCCTCTTCCAGGGGTGCTGACTCTTATTGAGATACAGTTCCATGGGTGCCAATCACCTTGCTGCACCTTCACTCTGTGATTGTTCTTCATTGCGTGAACCCTGACAGGGAGTGCAGGCAGGATGTTTGACCATAGGGGCATCACAATCGAGCTGATTATGTCCTCACCTGACATTCATAAAACACCCTCCCACCAAGAGGCAATGTGGAGAATTAATTCAGAAGTTTGAGGTAATGCATTTGGGGAAGGTTAACAAGGCAAGGGGATACCAATAAATGGTAGGATACTGAGAAGAGTAGAGGAACAGAAGGATCCTGAAGGTGTCTGGACTGGTAGATGAGGTGGTCAAGAAGGCATACTGCCTTTATTGTCCAAGGCATCGAATATAAAAGCTGGGAGGTTATGCTGGAAATGTATAAAAACACCAGTTAAACCACAGCTGGAGTACTGCGTGCAGTTCTGCTTACTGCACTTATAGGAAAGATGTGATTGCACTAGAGAGAGTACAGACGAGATTTATGAGGATGTTGCCTGGATTGGAGAATTTTAGCGATGAGGAAGGATTGGAGAGGCTAGGGTTGTGTTCTTTGGAACAGAAGAGGGTGAGGGGAGATCTAATTGAAGCGTATATAATTATGAGGGGTCTAGATAGAGTGGATAGGAAGGCCCTTGATTGAGGGGTCCATACCAGGGGGCATAGGGGTAAGAGGTAGGAGGTTTAGAGAGGATTCCAGGGGAAATTCTATTCACCCAGAGGGTGGTGAGGATCTGGAACTCACTGCCTGAAATGGTGGTAGAGGCAGAAACCCTCATAACATTTAAAAAGTATTTGGATATGCACTTGAAGTGTTTTAACCTACAAGACTATGGACCAAGATCTGAAAAGCGGGATTAGGCTAGATGGCTACTTGTCGGCTGGCACAAACACAATGGGCCGAATGGCCTCCTTCTGTGCTGTAAATTTCTATGATATGATTAGAGCAGACCTCATTGTGAGCAGTGAATACAGTATACTGAATTGTATGAAGTACATTGCAGCACTTCAGGAGACTCGCCTCCCCGCGAGTGGCTCTCTAGCAGAGCAAGACTACACCTTCTTCTGGCAGGGCAGGGATCCTGAAGAACCAAGACAGCATGGAGTGGGCTTCGCCATCAGAAACTCCTTGCTCAGCATGATAGAGCCTCCCTCAAATGGCTCGGAACGCATACTGTCCATCCGACTGCTCACCACCTCTGGTCCAGTACACCTACTCAGCATCTATGCTCCAACACTCTGTTCCGCACCTGAAGCTAAAGACCAGTTCTATGAACAACTCCATAACATCATTAGCAGCATCCCCAACACCGAACACCTATTCCTGCTGGGGGACTTTAATGCCAGGGTTGGGGCCGACCATGACTCATGGCCCTCCTGCCTTGGGCGCTATGGCGTTGGAAGGATGAATGAGAACGGGCAGAGACTGCTTGAGTTGTGTACCTATCATAACCTCTGCATCACCAACTCGTTCTTTCACACTAAACCCTGTCACCAGGTTTCATGGAGGCACCCAAGATCACGTCGTTGGCACCAGCTAGACCTCATTGTCACAAGGCGAGCCGCCTTAAACAGTGTTCAAATCACACGCAGCTTCCACAGTGCGGACTGCGACACCGACCACTCCCTGGTGTGCAGCAAGGTTAGACGCAGACCAAAGAAGTTGCATCATTCCAAGCAGAAGGGCCACCCGCGCATCAACACGAGCAGAATTTCTCACCCACAGCTGTTACAAAAATTTCTAAATTCACTTGTAACAGCCCTTCAAAACACTCCCACAGGGGATGCTGAGACCAAGTGGGCCCACATCAGAGACGCCATCTATGAGTCAGCTTTGACCACCTACGGCAAAAGTGCGAAGAGAAATGCAGACTGGTTTCAATCTCATAATGAAGAGCTGGAACCTGTCATAGCCGCTAAGCGCATTGCACTTTTGAACTACAAGAAAGCCCCCAGCGATTTAACATCCGCAGCACTTAAAGCAGCCAGAAGTACTGCACAAAGAACAGCTAGGCGTTGTGCAAACGACTACTGGCAACACCTATGCAGTCATATTCAGCTGGCCTCAGACACCGGAAACATCAGAGGAATGTATGATGGCATGAAGAGAGCTCTTGGGCCAACCATCAAGAAGATCACCCCCCTCAAATCTAAATCGGGGGACATAATCACTGACCAACGCAAACAGATGGACCGCTGGGTTGAGCACTACCTAGAACTGTACTCCAGGGAGAATGCTGTCACTGAGACTGCCCTCAATGCAGCCCAGCCTCTACCAGTCATGGATGAGCTGGACATACAGCCAACCAAATCGGAACTCAGTGATGCCATTGATTCCCTAGCCAGCGGAAAAGCCCCTGGGAAGGACAGCATTACCCCTGAAATAATCAAGAGTGCCAAGCCTGCTATACTCTCAGCACTACATGAACTGCTATGCCTGTGCTGGGACGAGGGAGCAGTACCCCAGGACATGCGCGATGCCAACATCATCACCCTCTATAAAAACAAAGGTGACCGCGGTGACTGCAACAACTACCGTGGAATCTCCCTGCTCAGCATAGTGGGGAAAGTCTTTGCTCGAGTCGCTCTGAACAGGCTCCAGAAGCTGGCCGAGCGCGTCTACCCTGAGGCACAGTGTGGCTTTCGTGCAGAGAGATCGACTATTGACATGCTGTTCTCCCTTCGTCAGATACAGGAGAAATGCCGTGAACAACAGATGCCCCTCTACATTGCTTTCATTGATCTCACCAAAGCCTTTGACCTCGTCAGCAGACGTGGTCTCTTCAGACTACTAGAAAAGATCGGATGTCCACCAAAGCTACTAAGTATCATCACCTCATTCCATGACAATATGAAAGGCACAATTCAACATGGTGGCTCCTCATCAGAGCCCTTTCCTATCCTGAGTGGTGTGAAACAGGGCTGTGTTCTCGCACCCACACTTTTTGGGATTTTCTTCTCCCTGCTGCTTTCACATGCGTTCAAATCCTCTGAAGAAGGAATTTTCCTCCACACAAGATCAGGGGGCAGGTTGTTCAACCTTGCCCGTCTAAGAGCGAAGTCCAAAGTACGGAAAGTCCTCATCAGAGAACTCCTCTTTGCTGACGATGCTGCTTTAACATCTCACACTGAAGAATGCCTGCAGAGTCTCATCGACAGGTTTGCGTCTGCCTGCAATGAATTTGGCCTAACCATCAGCCTCAAGAAAACGAACATCATGGGGCAGGATGTCAGAAATGCTCCATCCATCAATATTGGCGACCATGCTCTGGAAGTGGTTCAAGAGTTCACCTACCTAGGCTCAACTATCACCAGTAACCTGTCTCTAGATGCAGAAATCAACAAGCGCATGGGTAAGGCTTCCACTGCTATGTTCAGACTGGCCAAGAGAGTGTGGGAAAATGGCGCACTGACACGGAACACAAAAGTCCGAGTGTATCAGGCCTGTGTCCTCAGTACCTTGCTCTACGGCAGCGAGGCCTGGACAACGTATGCCAGCCAAGAGCGACGTCTCAATTCATTCCATCTTCGCTGCCTTCGGAGAATACTTGGCATCAGGTGGCAGGACTATATCTCCAACACAGAAGTCCTTGAAGCGGCCAACATCCCCAGCTTATACACACTACTGAGTCAGCGGCGCTTGAGATGGCTTGGCCATGTGAGCCGCATGGAAGATGGCAGGATCCCCAAAGACACATTGTACAGCGAGCTCGCCACTGGTATCAGACCCACCGGCCGTCCATGTCTCCGTTATAAAGACGTCTGCAAACGCGACATGAAATCGTGTGACATTGATCACAAGTCGTGGGAGTCAGTTGCCAGCATTCGCCAGATCTGGCGGGCAGCCATAAAGACAGGGCTAAATTGTGGCGAGTCGAAGAGACTTAGTAGTTGGCAGGAAAAAAGACAGAGGCGCAAGGGGAGAGCCAACTGTGCAACAGCCCCAACAAACAAATTTCTCTGCAGCACCTGTGGAAGAGCCTGTCACTCCAGAATTGGCCTTTATAGCCACTCCAGGCGCTGCTTCACAAACCACTGACCACCTCCAGGCGCGTATCCATTGTCTCTCGAGATAAGGAGGCCCAAAGAACATTTAAGTCACTGTTTCACCTGGAAGGAGTGCTTGCTGTCTTATTTTTTTTTTATTTATTTAGAGATACAGCACTGAAACAGGCCCTTCGGCCCACCGAGTCTGTGCCGAACATCAACCACCCATTTTATACTAATCCTACACTAATTCCATATTTCTACCACATCCCCACCTGTCCCTATATTTTCCTACCACCTACGTCTTGGACAGTAAGAAAAAAGGAGGTAAAAGGGCAGGTGTTGCATCTCCTGTGCTTGCATGGAAAGGTGCCATGGGAAGGGGAGGGGTTGTTGGTTATGATTAAGGAGTGGACCAGGGTGTCATGGAGGGAATGGTCCCTTTGGAATGCTGACAGGGGAGGGTGTTTGGTGGTGGCATCATGCTGGAGGTAGCGGAAATGCTAGAGGATGATCCGTTAAATATGGAGGCTGGTGGGGAGGGCAAGGGGAGGGCAAGGGGAACGCTATAATGGTTCTGGGAGGGAGGGGAAGTGGTGAGAGCAGAAGTGCGGGAAATGGTCAAGGGGCTGTTAACCATGGTGGGAGGGAATCCTCAGTTGAGGAAAAAGGAAGACATAGCAGAGACGCTGGATGGAAGGTTGCATCATCGGAACAGATGCAATGGAGACAAAGAAACTAGGAGAATGGAATGGAGTCCTTACAGGAAGCAGGGTATGAGAAAGTGTAGTCAAGGTAGCTGTGGGAGTCAATGAGTCAATAATGAATATTTGTTGAACAACCTATCCCAGAAATGGAGACAGAGAAGTTAAGGAAGGGAAGGGAAGTGTCAGAGATGGACCATGTGAAGATGAGAGAAGGGTGGAAATTGGAAACAAAGTTAAAGAAGTTTTCCAGTTCAGGGCGAGAGCAGGAAACAGCACCGATACATTCATCAATGTTCCGGAAAAAGAGGAGAGGGAGGGGGCCCCCGAGTAGGACTGGAACAAGAAATGTTCCACATGTCCCACAAAAAAGACAGGCATAACTAGGAACCATGCCCATTGCAACACCTTTCATGTGGAGGAAGTGAGTGGAGTTAAAGGAGAAGTTGTTCAATGTGAGAACAAGTGCAGTCAAGCAGAGGAGGGTGGTAGTGGATGGGAACTAGTTGGGCCTCCATTCAAGGAAGAAGTGGCGAGCCCTCAGACCATCCTGGTGGGGGACGGAGATGTACAGGGTTTTGACATCCATGGTGAAAAGACAACAGTTAGGGCCAGGAAATTGGAAACTGTTAAAGTGACAGAAGGTGTCAGAAGATTCATGGATATAGGTGGGAAAAGACTGGACAAGGGGAGAAAAAAAAGAGTCGAAATGGGAAGAAAACAGTTCAATGTGGCAGGAACAGGCTGAAACATTAGGTCTACCAGGGCAGTCTGATTTATGGATCTTGGAAAGGAGGTAGAAGCAGGCTGTTTGGGGTTGGGAAACCCTGAAGTTGGAGGCTGTGGAGAGAAGAGGTCCAGAGATGAAGTCAGTGACAGATCTGGAGACAATGGCTTTTTTTTCAATTCATTTGTGGAATGCAAGCATCCTGGCCCACCCCTAAATACCCTTAATCTGAATGGCTTGCTAGGCCATTTTAAGAGTTAACCACATTGCTGTGAGTCTAGAGTCACATGTAGGCCAGACCAGATTTCCTTCCCTAAAGGACATTAGTGAAACAGATTTTTTGAACAACAATGGTTTCATAGTTACCATTAGACTCGGTTTGAATTCCAGATTTATTAGACAAACTCAAATTTCACCATCTGCCATGATGGGATTTGAACCCATGCCCCCAGAGCACTAGCTGGGATCTTACTTACTAGTCTAGTGACATTACCACTACACCACTGCTTGACATTTAGCATTGGCATCGTGGTCCAGGAGGAGGTAGGAGGAAGTGTCAGCGAGTTGGCGTTCGGTCTCTGCAGGGTAGAGGTCGGTTTGCCTGCCATTAAACCTGCTGAACAGGGTGGTGCCATTGTTGACAAGTGAGGCTTGGACCCGAGAGAACGTAGTGCAGCAAATTCAGTGGGAGACATGTTAGAGTGAGTGAGGGGAACAGGGAAATCGAGATGGCTGATGTTATGCCAACAGTTGTCAATGAAAAGATCAAGAGAGGGTAAGAGGCCAGAGGGAGGGCTCCAGGTAGAGGGAGAATATTGGAGACAGGTGAAAGGGCCTGCTGTGCAGCGGGGGAGGGAGGACCTTCTGGCCAAAGAAGTGAGCGCGGAGGCAGAGTTTACTCTGCTTCTCTCTCCAAAGATGCTGCCTGACCTGCTGAGTATTCCCAGCATTTTCTGTTTTTATTTCAAAATTTGCTTTTGTATTGCTGTTTTACTGAATTTGGTTAAGGGATAAATATTCGCCAGGACATAAAGGAGAACTGCCCTGCTGCTCTTTGAAGAGTGTCATTGGATCTTTTACATCTGCTGAGAAGGCAGACAGTCTTACCTGAAAGGCAGTACATCAGGTAGTGTAGCATTCCATCAGTGCAACACTGAAATGTCAACCTGGATTTTACAGTCAAGTTTCTGGTGTGGGGTTTGAACACACAACCTTCGCCAACACCATAGTTACTGGGAAGTGAGGGGTGATTCATAGATTTTCAGCTGCTTTGATACGTAGAGCTGAAGGGATAGCAGTGACCCAGTATCACAGTTGCATACCCTGTAAACTCACTGTCTGAGGAACATTACATCACAGTTTCCGGATCTCCCGTCAAGAAAGGTTAGGCTGCTCCACCCCCTGACTCAATGGAATAACGTTCCGAAGGGATTATTTCTTCCTGTGAACTATTAGAATAAAGTGCCAAAGTTCAAAGCAGAAACCAATTCATCATCATTGTTCATCTTGAGGATTCACAAGGCAAGTGCTGTTCCGTGATCCACGGTGGCATCCCCAGCCAGCTCACAACATCCTGTGTTACTGTGCTCTTTTATTCATTAGCCCCTGATTTCCCCCAGGTATCGCATAGACATGAAGGCCACAACGCCAATTCCCCACCGACTCCACCCCTCCAAAAACCGTAAAGGACTTCTGCTAATTGCAAATACTACTTTTTGTCACCCAGTCGCAGATGACTGCAAGGTTAGACGTCATGTTGTGCATGTGTGTTTGTGGAGAAGCCACCAGTGAAAAATAAAAGAAGCACCCAATTCCCTTGAAAATACCACGCTCACATGGGCGGTTCTTGCTCTTGCCTACCAGGGTTCAGGTGTGCATTAAGCTGCGAGGGTTGCTACTTCAGAGGGCACATTGCCCTGGGAAACTCTTGCCCACCTCCTGTGGCCAGTGGCAAACCAGTGTTAGCATATGCCAGGCGGCAAGAGGGCTACCTGTCCCCTTCGCTACAATCTGGACATGCTAAGAAGTCATAGGGGAAGCTGAATAATATAACCCATTAAGAAAACAGAAGTGAGATGATATTTCTGGCTTTGACAGTCCCAGGGAAATGAAATGTTACAAAGAAGCTTCAGATGATTTTCTAGCAATGAAATAATGACACAGACTCATTAAAAATACAGTTTAACTAATTCAGATTTAGTACAACATTTGTGTAGAAATGACATCAGTCGAATTTGACTCCCCACACCTAGCATTAATGGTAACCGCCTCATAATGGCATCAGCAGACTTGCCACTCCATCATCATAGATGATGTGGCAGACTCCATTTTGAATGGGGGCCTACCTCAAGGTGTCCAAAGTGCCTGCCTGTCTCCTTTTAATATGAAAATTGTGAGTCCTGACATAAATTAGGACCCTGATTGCCATTTCAGGTTGGAATTGCCCTGCAGAGGTGCCAATTACTTTCACTGGGGACAGAATGGATGAGGCCGTCAAAGGCAAGTGTCAAATTATTTTTTGTGGGGCCTGGAGGAGCAACCGAGCCAATCACACAAAAGTTGAAATAAACCCCAACTTGTCCAGAGTCCTGTTTTTTTATTTAAGTGAAAGGCCAAGGTTCATAGTGCAGGTCATCACCAGGATTGAAAAGGGTAGGGGAGAAGTTGAGCTAAATCAAAGTGGTTAGTTGATGCCAAGCTAGAGGTTTAAATGCCTGCACATTATAGGAGATATGGAACTCCATGGTATTGGGAGATTCGGTAAGCATGAATTGAAAGAAGGATAAGGAACAAACAAGTTTTGTTTTCAACATAATACAGCAAAAGCAACTAGCATTTATATAGCCTCTGTAAATTAGTTAAACATCCCAAGATGCTTCACAGGAGTTATTGTTATATATATTGTTATACTATCTGTAAAGGCTTAGGAACTAATTAGCTAGGAACTAGTTGTTACGTTTAAGTGTTCCAGTGGGGGGCCTCATTCACAGCTGCACTGGGGAGTCAGGTTATATGTAACACAAGAATCAGGCTCTACAGCACACAGCATGGTGCTGAATTAAACAAGACTGACTCCAGCCTTTTCCAAGTCTTAAAGTGTGATTCTTTCCAACATCTGGGAACCAGAAACAACATAAAGACAAAACATGGTGGCAGCGAGTGTCTGTGAGTAAACCTGGAACATTTTTAAAAGCATCAGATTGAGAAAAGTGACCCAAATTAGTGACAGAGAAAGAAAAATTGAGTGACTCATGCAAAAACTCTAAAACAAAAATGGAATGTCAGCCGGGACAGGAATGAATGCACTGCTACAGCCCATCATGAATTGGGGAGCTGATGATGTCTTAGAGGCATTTGAGAAGTTTAAACAAAAGTGCAATTTGGCATTTGGTAGTTTCCTAAAAGGCACCACCAGTGCAGAGGAGAGGGACAGCTATATCCTTCTGTGGGCTGGAGATAAAGGATTACATTTATTTAACAGCTGGGACCTAAGTGAAGAGGACAGCAGAAACCCAGACAAAATTTTTGAAAGATTCAGCAGCCATCTCCAGCCAAAATCAAATCATCGGATATACCGATATGAATTTCAAGGCGTCAGACAGAAACTAGGTGAGCCTATTGACAATTTTGTAGCAAGATTGAAAAATGCAGCTAGAAAATGTAAATTTAAGAACACAGATGAACAGCTGATAGATCAGCTCATTTGGGGTTCTGCACACCCTGAAGTACAGAAAGCTCTAATCGGACAGGACAAGCTCACAATATCGCAGGCTCTAGACACTGCCAGAGCAGATAAAGCCACGAACAGACAGATGAAGACTCTGACCTCCCAAATGGCAGTCTTCAGTTAAGCCAAGAGACAGGCAGCAGGGTCGATGCAGTGAAACACAATGGAAGAATGTACACCAAACAGAGAGAAAGATGTGCAGGAGCTGTGGACGATCACATGAACTGACAGATAATAGGAAATGTCTCGTATATGGATCAATCTGCAGAGCTTGCGGTAAGACCAATCACTGGGAAAAGATGTGCAGAACAAGGCAAGAAGGTGGTCGACAAGTCACCAGAGCCAGAGTAACAGGGCGAAGGAATAGTGAAAGAAACCAAAATATCCATACCCTGGAAGATGACGATGGGTTTGAGAAACATGAGATAGAAGATCTAGGTATAAAGATTCATCACCTAGTGAACATAACACCAGCAAAACTGAGTCAAATTAGAAATGAGACCAGCAAAGATGAGGAGTTACAGATGCTATCTCAGCAAGTGATCCAGTGATGGCCTGATAAGATACAGCACACACAGCCAGCAATACGGCAGTACTGGTCTATCAGAGATGACATCTCACTAGAAGATGGTGTTCTGCTGGTGGGATCCAGAATAATCATACCCAAAACAATGCAGGAAGAACTTCTCCAAAAGATACACAAAGGCCACAAGGGAATGGAGAAGTGTAAGCTCAGAGCCAAATCAGCTGCGTACTGGATAGGCATAGACAAAGATATTGAAAATATGATGTCTACATCCAATGTATGCCAGAAGTACCGAAACTCGCAACAGAAAGAGGAGATGATAGCTACTGAATTACCACCCAGATCATGGCATACTGTAGGAACCAATTTATTCACACATAATCAAGAATGGCATCTCATAGTCGCAGACTACTACTCAAAATTTCCTTTTATCTGGAAGATGAAAGACTTGAGAGCCACAACAATCATCTCAGCAGTACGAGTTCTGTTTGCTGAGCAAGGGATACCAGGCAATGGCACCCAATTTACATCCAGAGAATTTAAGGAATTCGCTGACCAGTATGGGCTCAACACCATCACCTCATCACCACACTACCCATGGGGACATGGAGTTATAGAAAGACACGTCCAGACGGTCAAACGAACACTTGTGAAATGCCAAGAGACGAAGGAAGACCCAAACCTGGCCTTATTGTCACTTCGATCCACACCTCTCAAGGCTGACATGGAATCACCTGCAGAGCTGTTAAATGGAAGAAAATATAAGACAGCTCTGCCAAGCAAATACATCCTTCAAGTGACCAGGAGAAGTGAGACAACAACTCACTGAAGCACAGGTAAGAGGAGAGCAACACTTCAACAAATATGCTAAATCCCTACCCGAGCTGTTGAAAGGACAAACTGTACATGTACAGGATCCAATCATGAAAACCTGGAGCCCAGCAAAAGTTGTTGGTGAAGCTGAGACTCCAAGGTCATAAATCATTGAGACTGAAACCGGTAACCAAATGAAAAGGAATAGAATCCATATTCAACCTACACCTGAGCTAGAACAGCAGAAAAGACCATCAACAACACCGGAAACATCACTATCCAGCAAGACAACATTAACAACATCACCAGCAAGTGACACGACATCATCTGTGCAGTGTGCCAACTCACCACTGAGAGCAACAAATGCCAAATCTACAAGATGGAAGCACAACATCTTACCACCCAAGCAATACCGTGAATAATATTTAATAAAAAAGAATACACCTTATAAAAGACTCTAAAAAGGGGTTCAGATTATTTCCACAAGTCGGATTATAATCATCTTTATTTGTATTGACAGTTATATTGATATAGGGGCATTATGTTTTAAAGAAAGAGGGATGTTTTATTTATATATATATATATTGTTATGCTATCTGTAAAGTCTTAAGAACTAATTAGCTAGGAACTAGTTGTTATGTTTAAGTGTTCCAATGGGGGGGCCTCATTCACGACTGCACTGGGGAGTCATATGTAACACAAGAATCAGGCTCTATAGCACACAGCATGGTGCTGAATTAAACAAGACTGACTATAGCCTTTTCCAAGTTTTAAAGTGTGATTCTTTCCAACATCTGGGAACCAGAAACAACATAAAGATGAAACAGTTATCAAACAAAATTTGACACTGAGCCGCAAAAGGAGATGCAAGGACAGGTGACCAAAAGCTGTGTCAAAGATGCAAGTCTTAATGAATGTTTTAGAGGTGGAGAAGTTTAGGGAAGGAATTCCAAAACTTAAGATCAAGGCAATAGAAGACAGGGCTACCGATGGTGAGGGTGAAGAGAATTGGGGAAGTGCAAGAGGCCAGAATTGGAGGAGTGCAGAGATCTCAAGGAGTTGTAGGGCTGGAGGAGGTTACAGCGATAGGGAAGGGCGAAGCCTCGAAGGGATTTGAAAACTAGCATGAGAATTATAAAACTGAAATCTTGCCAGACTGTGAGCCAATGTAGATCAGTGAGCACAGGGGATGATGGGTAAGCAGGACTTGTTGCATGTTAGATTATGGGCAGCAGAGTTTAGAATGAGCTTAAGTTTACAGACGATGCAAGGTGAAGGGCCAGCAAGAGAACATTTGAATATGATAAATATTCCTGCTTTAATATATTGTGGCAGCATGGGACACACATATGTTCTGTAAAATGTTCATTCACCACTTTTGACCAACAAACATGCACTAACCGTCATGTATGTGCGTGACTCTCAGAAGGGGTAGATTTTACAATCTGTCGATGTAGACTCACAGCAGGAGGGTGCCCAGGAATTCCCACTTAAATCAGCCCAATCCCTTGACCTTCACAATCTTCCGTCCACTAATTTAAATGGATTTATGCCCTCATCAAATGAAGCTCTAAACTGGGAGCACAAATTTACCCCAGGATTGCCTCCTATATTTTATATACCTGTTGTAATGATGCTCAAGATGCATGTCTGCCTTGGTTCAGTGGGTAGCACTTTTGTCTCTGCGTGAGAAGGCTGTGGATTCAAGTCCTGCTCCAGACACTGGAGCCCATAATCTTGGCTGACACTTCAGTGCAGTACTGAGGGAGAGCTGTACTGTCTGAGATGCTGTGCTTTGAAAGAGATTTTAAATCGAGGCTCCATCTGCTTTCTCAGGTGGATATAAAAGATCCCATAGCACTATTTTGAAGTTGAGCTGCAAATGTCTCCCTGGAGTCCTAGCCAATATTTGTTCCTCAATCAAAAATCGATAAAACCGATCATATGGTTGTTATCACATTGCTGTTTGTGGAAGCTTGCTGTGTGGAAATTGGCTGCTGTGCTTGCTACATTAAAACAGTGACTGCGCCTCAGAAGTACTTAATTGGCTGTAAAGCACTTTGTGATATCAAGAAAGGGACTATATAAATGCAAGTGTTTCTTTCTTATCTGCAGAGACATAGCCTCCATTGAAAATTGGGAGAGACACTTGCGGTAGCGTACTGGTATTGTCACTGGACTAGTAACCCAGAGACCCAGGTATTGCTCTGGGGACATGGGTTCGAATCCCACCACAGCAGAAGGTGGAATTTGAATTCAACTAATAAATCTGGAATTAAAAGCTAGTCTAATGATGGTCGATAGTTGTAAAAACCCATCTGGTTCACTAATGTCCTTTAGGGAAGGAAATCTGCCATCCTTACCTGGCCTGGCCTACAGGCGACTCCAGATCCACAGCAATGTGGTTGACTCTTACATGCCCTCGAAATGGCCTAGCAAGCCACTCAGTTCAAGGGCAATTAGGGATGGGCAATAAATGCAGGCCTGGCCTGCGACGCCCACATCCCATGAATGAATAAAGAAAAAAATCTGAGGATCCAAGTCTTGAAAAATACAGAAGTCTGCACTGTGTCGAATCAGTTCCTCCAGTTTGGTTTCACATGAAGGGTTTTGAAACTTTAGTGATAATTTGCCCTACAGGAAAAGAAGTGATATTCAAGGTGTACTCTGTGACAGGATTCAATGGAAACAGGCGATGCAATCAGTGTTATTCTGTGGCAATGTATTCCTGGAGGTTCACATGACCTGCCCCACACTCCCACCAATGCTTGCCCGACACATCCTTCCTCGTACCCACGGCCAATTGGAAAGTGAAAAGACTGTTATGCAATTGGATGATTCTTGACTGTCAGTCAAAGAGCCATTGCTAATATTGTCACCGGAGACAAAGCGAGAGAGAGAGAGAGGAGCACGGCTGGAGCAGAGAGAGAGAGAGAGGAGCGCGGCGGGAGTGGAGGTTTAAAAAGCTGTCAAAAGCCCTGAGTCAGAGACTGGAGACAGAGAGAGAGAGAGATGAGCACAGCGGGAGTGGAGAGATAGAGAGAGGAGCACGGCGGGAGCAGAGAGAGAGGAGCACAGCGGGAGTGGAGAGATAGAGAGAGGAGCACAGCAGGTGCAGAGAGAGAGAGAGAGAGGGGCACGGCGGGAGCAGAGAGAGAGAGGAGCACAGCAGGAGTGGAGAGATAGAGAGAGGAGCACGGTGGGAGCAGAGAGAGAGAGGAGCACAGCGGGAGCGGAGAGAGAGAGAAGCACAGTGGGAGTGGAGAAAGAGAGAGAGAAGAGCACAACAGGAGTAGAGAGAGAGAGAGAGGAGCACGGCGGGAGCAGAGAGAGAGAGAGGAGCACAGCGGGAGTGGAGAGATAGAGAGGAGCACAGCGGGAGTGGAGAGATAGAGAGAGGAGCACAGCAGGTGCAGAGAGAGAGAGAGAGAGGGGCACGGCGGGAGCAGAGAGAGAGAGGAGCACAGCAGGAGTGGAGAGATAGAGAGAGGAGCACGGTGGGAGCAGAGAGAGAGAGGAGCACAGCGGGAGCGGAGAGAGAGAGAGAAGCACAGTGGGAGTGGAGAAAGAGAGAGAGAAGAGCACAACAGGAGTAGAGAGAGAGAGAGAGGAGCACGGCGGGAGCAGAGAGAGAGACAGGAGCACAGCGGGAGCGGAGAGATAGAGAGGGGAGCACGGCAGGTGCAGAGAGAGAGAGAGGAGCACAGCGGGAGTGGAGAGAGAGAGAGAGAGGAGCACAGCGGGAGTGGAAAGAGAGAGAGAGAGGAGCACAGCGGGAGTGGAGAGAGAGAGAGAGAGGAGCACAGCGGGAGTGGAGAGAGAGAGAGAGAGGAGCACAGCGGGAGTGGAGAGAGAGAGAGAGAGGAGCACAGCGGGAGTGGAGAGAGAGAGAGAGAGGAGCACAGCGGGAGCAGAGAGAGAGAGAGGAGCACAGCGGGAGCAGAGGTTTTAAAAGCTGTCAAAAGCCCTGAGTCAGAGATCGGAGACAGAGAGAGAGAGAGAGAGAGAGGAGGAGCACAGCGGGAGTGGAGAGAGAGAGAGGAGCACAACGGGAGCGGAGAGAGAGAGGAGCACAGCGGAGCGGAGAGAGAGAGAGGAGCACAGCAGAGCGGAGAGAGAGAGAGAGAGAGGAGCACAGCGGGAGTGGAGAGAGAGAGAGAGAGGAGCACAGCGGGAGTGGAGAGAGAGCGAGGAGCACAACGGGAGCGGAGAGAGAGAGGAGCACAGCGGAGCGGAGAGAGAGGAGCACAGCGGAGCGGAGAGAGAGAGAGAGGAGCACAGCGGGAGCAGAGAGAGAGAGAGAGAGGAGCACAGCGGGAGCGGAGAGAGAGAGAGAGGAGCACAGCGGCAGCAGAGAAAGAGAGAGAGGATCACAGCGGGAGCGGAGAGAGAGGAGCACAGCGGGAGCGGAGAGAGAGAGAGGAGCACACGGGAACGGAGAGAGAGAGAGAGAGAGAGAGAGAAGCATGGTGGGAGCGGAGAGAGAGAGAGAGGAGCACAGCGGGAACGGAGAGAGAGAGAGAGAGGAGCACAGCGGGAACGGAGAGAGAGAGAGAGGAGCACAGCGGGAGCGGAGAGAGAGAGAGAGGAGCACAGTGGGAACGGAGAGAGAGAGAGAGAGAAGCATGGTGGGAGCGGAGAGAGAGTGAGAGGAGCACAGCGGGAACAGAGAGAGAGAGAGAGGAGCACAGCGGGAACGGAGAGAGAGAGAGAGGAGCACAGCTGGAGCGGAGAGGGAGAGGCACGGCGGGAGCGGAGAGAGAGAGGAGCAAGGCGGGAGCACAGAGAGAGAGAGGAGCACGGTGGGAGCGGAGAGAGAGGGAGAGGAGCGCGGTGGGAGCAGAGAGAGAGAGAGGAGCACAGCGGGAATGGAGAGAGAGAGGAGCACCGCGGGAGTGGAGAGAGAGGAGCATGACGGGAGTGGAGAGAGAGGAGCACGACGGGAGCGGAGAGAGAGGAGCACGGCGGGAGCGGAGAGAGAGAGGAGTACAGCGGGAGTGGAGAGAGAGAGGAGCACAGCGAGAGTGGAGAGAGAGGAGCACAGTGGGAGTGGAGAGAGAGCAGCACAACGGGAGTGGAGAGAGAGGAGAACGACGGGAGCGGAGAGAGAGGAGCATGGTGGGAGCGGAGAGAGAGAGGAGCACGGCGGGAGCGGAGAGAGAGAGGAGCACGGCGGGAGCGGAGAGAGAGGAGCACGGCGGGAGCGGAGAGAGGAGCACGGTGGGAGAGGAGAGAGAGAGGAGCACGGCGGGAGCGGGAGAGAGGAGCACAGCGGGAGCTGAGAGAGAGAGGAGCACGGCGGGAGAGGAGAGAGGAGCACAGCGGGAACGGAGAGAGAGAGAGAGAGAGGAGCACAGCGGGAACGGAGAGAGAGAGAGAGAGGAGCACAGCGGGAGCGGAGAGAGAGAAGTACGGCGGGAGCGGAGAGAGAGAGAGGAGCAAGGCGGGAGCAGAGAGAGAGAGAGGAGCACAGCAGGAGAGGAGAGAGAGAGAGGAGCACGGCGGGAGCGGAGAGAGAGAGAGAGAGGAGCACAACGGGAGCGGAGAGAGAGGGGAGCACAGCGGGAACGGAGAGAGAGAGAGAGGAGCACAGCGGGAACGGAGAGAGAGAGAGGAGCACAGCGGGAATGGAGAGAGAGAGAGAGAGAGGAGCACGGCGGGAGCGGATAGAGAGAGAGAGGAGCACAGCGGGAGTGGAGAGATAGAGGAGCACGACGGGAGCGGAGAGAAAGGGGAGCACAGCGGGAGTGGAGAGAGAGGAGCATGGCGGGAGCGGAGAGAGAGGAGCACGACAGGAGCAGAGAGAGATGAGCACCGCGGGAGTGGAGAGAGAGGAGCACGACGGGAGCGGAGAGAGAGGAGCATGGCGGGAGCGGAGAGAGAGAGGAGCACAACGGGAGTGGAGAGAGAGGAGCACGACGGGAGCGGAGAGAGAGGAGCACGGTGGGAGCGGAGAGAGAGAGGAGCACGGCGGGAGCGGAGAGAGAGAGGAGCACGGTGGGAGAGGAGAGAGAGAGGAGCACGGCGGGAGCCGAGAGAGAGGAGCACAGCGGGAGCGGAGAGAGAGGGGAGCACAGCGGGAGCGGAGAGAGAGAGGAGCATGGCGGGAGAGGAGAGAGAGAGGAGCACAGTGGGAACGGAGAGAGAGAGAGAGAGGAGCACAGCGGGAATGGAGAGAGAGAGAGAGAGGAGCACAGCGGGAGCGGAGAGAGAGAAGTACGGCGGGAGCGGAGAGAGAGAAAGGAGCAAGGCGGGAGCAGAGAGAGAGAGAGGAGCACAGCAGGAGAGGAGAGAGAGAGAGGAGCATGGCGGGAGCGGATAGAGAGAGAGAGAGGAGCACAGCGGAAGCGGAGAGATAGAGGAGCACGACGGGAGCGCAGAGAGAGGGGAGCACAGCGGAAGCGGAGAGATAGAGGAGCACGATGGGAGCGCAGAGAGAGGGGAGCATAGCAGGAGTGGAGAGAGAG
Source organism: Heterodontus francisci (assembly GCF_036365525.1). NCBI lineage: Eukaryota > Metazoa > Chordata > Chondrichthyes > Heterodontiformes > Heterodontidae > Heterodontus > Heterodontus francisci. Next base: position 13,299,929 of record NC_090393.1, read on the forward strand.
GAGCACGGCGGGAGCGGAGAGGGAGGAGCACGACAGGAGCGGAGAGAGAAGAGCACCGCGGGAGCGGAGAGAGAGGAGCACGACGGGAGCGGAGAGGAAGGAGCACGGCAGGAGCGGAGAGAGAGAGGAGCACAACGGGAGTGGAGAGAGAGGAGCACGACGGGAGCGGAGAGAGAGGAGCACGGCGGGAGAGGAGAGAGAGTGGAGCACGGCGGGAGCGGAGAGAGAGGAGCACGGCGGGAGCGGAGAGAGAGAGGAGCACGGCGGGAGAGGAGAGAGAGAGGAGCACGGCGGGAGAGGAGAGAGAGAGAAGCACGGCGGGAGCGGAGAGAGAGAGGAGCACAGCGGGAGTGGAGAGAGAGGAGCACGGCGGGAGCGGAGAGAGAGGAGCACGGCGGGAGCAGAGAGAGAGAGGAACACAGCGGGAGTGGAGAGAGAGGAGCACGGCGGGAGTGGAGAGAGAGGAGCACGACGGGAGTGGAGTGAGAGAGGAGCACAGCGGGAGAGGAGAGAGAGAGGAGCACGGCGGGAGCGGAGAGAGAGGAGCACGGCGGGAGCAGAGAGAGAGAGGAGCACAGCAGGAGTGGAGAGAGAGGAGCACGGCGGGAGCGGAGAGAGAGGAGCACGACGGGAGCGGAGTGAGAGAGGAGCACAGCGGGAGAGGAGAGAGAGAGGAGCACAACGGGAGTGGAGAGAGAGGAGCACGACGGGAGCGGAGAGAGAGAGGAGCACAGCGGGAGCAGAGAGAGAGAGGAGCACAGCGGGAGTGGAGAGAGAGGAGCACGGCGGGAGCGGAGAGAGAGGAGCACGACGGGAGCGGAGTGAGAGAGGAGCACAGCGGGAGAGGAGAGAGAGAGGAGCACGGCGGGAGCAGCAGGAGTGGAGCAGGGAAAAATTGAAAAGTGACATCAGAGTTGTGTCACAATCAAGAGAGAGCAGGGAAACAGACAGCCACCAGGGTGAATAAACAGGTAAGCTTTTAATTTAATTTAATTTAAATCAAACATAGCATCAAACATCACAGGCAAGCAGGTTGGCTTGGGAACAAGCTCCCTGTTTGATGAGTATCTGGTAAGTGGTTAAGGTCTATTCTAATCCTAATGTTTAAAATAGTAAAGGAACTCGTGGTAAGCTTAATAAAATATATAAAAAAAGGAAAATAAAATAAATAATTGAATAAAATAATTAAGTCACTAATTAAAACACATTAAGGATGGCAGGACAGGTGATGTGGCATAGCTGCAGCATGTGGGAGCTCCCAGATGCCAGTGTGATCCAGGGCAAAGATGTTTGCAGGAAGTGTTTGCAGCTTGAAGAGCTTCAGCTCAGAGTCATTGAACTGGAGTCTGAGCTGCAGACACTGCGACACATCAGGGAGGGAGAAAGTTACCTGGACATTTTGTGCCAGGAGGCAGTCACACCCCTTCGAATAGGGTCTTCTGATTTGGTCAGTGGTCAGGGACAGGAGAGTGTGGCTGCAGCTGAAGCAGGTAAGGAGACCCAAAGGGCAGGAGTGCAGGAGCCTCAACCTTTGCAATTGTCCAACAGGTTTGAGGTTCTTTCAGCTTGTTTGGATGAGAGTGGGGGCTGCAGGGATAATGAGCAACCTGACCATGGTACAGGAAGCCATTCAAGTGGAGGGAGAAAAAAGGAATTTAGTGGTAGTAGGGGACAGTATAGTTAGGGGGATTGACTCTGTTCTCTGCAGCAAAGAGACGGCTGTGTTGCCTGCCCGGTGTCAGGGTTCGAGACATCTGCTCAGAGCTGGAGAGGAACTTACAGTGGGAGGGGAAGGATCCTGTCGTCGTGGTCCATGTAGGCACAGTGGTCTATGGGCGGCACAGTGGCGCAGTGGTTAGCACCGCAGCCTCACAGCTCCAGCGACCCGGGTTCAATTCTGGGCACTGCCTGTGTGGAGTTTGCAAGTTCTCCCGGTGTCTGCGTGGGTTTCCTCCGGGTGCTCCGGTTTCCTCCCACATGCCAAAGACTTGCAGGTTGATAGGTTAATTGGCTATTATAAATTGTCCCTAGTATAGGTAAGTGGTAGGGAAATATAGGGACAGGTGGGGATGTGGTAGGGATATGGGATTAGTGTAGGATTAGTATAAATGGGTGGTTGATGGTCGGCACAGACTCGGTGGGCCGAAGGGCCTGTTTCAGTGCTGTATCTCTAATCTAATCTAATCTAAACGATATCAGCAGGACAAGGAAAGAGGTTCTGCATCGTCAGTGTGAGGAACTAGGCGCCAAATTATGAAGGTAATAATCTCTGAATTATTACCTGAGCCATGTGCAAATTGGCAGTGGGAAAATAAGGTTAGATAAATTAAAGCGTGGCTCAAAGACTGGTGTGGTAGAAGTGGGTTCTGGTTTGTGGGGCACTGGCACCAGTACTGGGGAAAGTGGTGGCTGTACCGTTGGGACGGTTTACACCTGAACCCTGCTGTGGAGCCGGTGTTCTAGCGAGCCGCATAACTAGGGAAGTAGAGAGGGTTTTAAACTGAATAGTGGGGGCAAGGGATCAAATTTGGCAAGATATGGTAAATCAAGGAGTAGAGACAAAGCAAGAGAGAAAAGCAATAATATGGGAAATGATAGACCGTGACAGGAAGGGAGAGAGCATACAAATCTAGGAGTAAATAAACAGATAAGGCTAGAGGTTACAAAAATAATAAAAGGATAAAACTAAAGGCTCTGTATCAGAATACACATAGCATTCAAAACAAAAAGATGAACTGAGAGCGCAAATAGAAATAAATAAGTACGATCTGATAGCCATTACAGAGACATGGCTGCAGGACGACATAGATTGGGACCTGAATATTGAAGGGTACATGGCATTTAGGAAGGACAGGAAGCTAGGAAAATGGTGGAGGGGTAGCTCTGTTAATTAATGATGATAGACCAATAGAGAGGGATGACCTAGGTTCAGGAGACCAGGATGTAGAAGCAGTTTGGGTAGAGATGAGAAATCATAAAGGCAAGAAGTCACTTGTGGGAGTGGTGTACAGGCCATCTAATATTAAGCACACTGTAGGATGGGGCATAAACAAAGAAATAACGGCAGCTTGTCAGAAAGGTACAGTGATAATTATGGGGTATTTTAACCTACATATGGACTGGAAAAATCTGATGGGCAGAGGTAGCCTAGATGAGGAGTACATAGAATGTTTTTGGGATAATTTCTTGGAACAATATGTTCTAGAGCCAGCCAGAGAGCAGGCTATACTAGACCTGGTATTGTGCAACAAGATAGGATTAATTAATGACCTCATAGTTAAGATGCCCCTAGGTAGCAGTGATCATAATATGAATGAATTTTACATTCGGTTTGAGGGAGAGAAGAGTGGGTCCAAGACTTAAATAAGGGCAATTATGAGGGCATGAAAGCAGAGCTAGCTAAACTGAACTGGCAAATTAGGTTAAGGGATAGGTCAATAGAGATGCAGTGGCAGATATTTAAGGGGATATTTCAAAATACACAGAATCGATACATTTCAACAAAAAAGAATTCCAAGGGTGTGACCCGCCATCCGTGGTTAATTGAAACAGTTAACGACAGTATCAAACTTAAAGAGAAAGAATATAATTGCACAAAGATGGGAGGCAGATCAGAAGACCGGTCAGAATATAAAAACCAGCAAAGAATGATGAAAAGATTGATAAGGAAAGTAAAATTAGAGTATGAGAGAAAGCTAGCTAGAAATATAAAGACAGATAGTTATATTTGAAAAAGAAAAGAGTTAACAAAGTGAGCGTGGTCCTATTGAAAGTGAGTCTGGGAAATTAATAATGGATAATAAGGAGATGGCAGATGAATTGAACAGATATTTTGCATCGGTTTTCACTATTGGAGGATACAAGTAACATCCCAGTTTACTGGACTAATACCTGGAATAGGCAGACTGTCTTACGTGGAAAGTTTGGACAGGCGAGGCTTGCATCCGCTGGATTTTAGAAGAGTAAGAGGTGACATGATTGAAACATATAAGATCCTGAGGGGTCTTGACAGGGTGGATGTGGAAAGGATGTTTCCCCTTGTGGGAGAATCTGGAACTAGGGGTCACTGTTTAAAAATAAAGGGTCGCCCATTTAAGACAGAGATGAGGAGAAATTTTTTCTCTCAGAGGGTCGTGAGTCTTTGAAATTCTCTTCCTCAAAAAGCGGTGGAAGCAGTGTCTTTGGATATTTTTTAGGCAGAGGTAGATAGATTCTTGATAAGCAAGGGAGTGGGAGGTTATCGGAGGTAGATGGAAATGTGGAGTAATCAGTTCAGCCATGAACTTGTTGAATAGCAGAGCAGGCTCAAAGGGCCGAGTGGCCTACCACTGCTCCTAATTCATATGTTTGTATGTTATAACTGATAAACAGAAGTTTAACAGGGTTCAAAAGGAAATAGGAAAAAAAAAATTCTCTTTTAAATGTCCCTGTGTTTTTTTTTCTCCCGAGTTGCTCACAGCAGCTTCCTGGAAATTAATGTTCAATGCCTGCAAGACTCCAGGGAAATCCTGCAGGATTGGGAAACCTAGAGGAAAGGCTTTAACACAGTGAAAGGACACAGTTGAGGTATAATATGGTCAGTAAAACCAACACAAGGGTTCGATCCTACTTCTTTCTTTACAATGTCGCGACTTTGAACAATCAGCTAGCAGAACACAAGTACATAAGCATAGGACCGGCCTGTTCTGTTGCCTAGCAACCTAATTCAGCAGGTTGATAAACAAAATCCTCTGCCAAGTGTTCTCAGCCACAATATATTGTGGAGAAACCAAGCTTACAGCATTGCAGTCATTTTCTAATCTTGGGATAGAGAAGGGGTTTCCATGACCTGATCATCAAGCAACCTGGGAAGGATGCAATGACTTCCAGTCAGTCAAGTTTTCTTTATTCTGAAACATAAAGCTGGTTCAAACAATGAAGATATATTTTAAGGAGTATCCAAGCCAACTGGTCACCATGTCTTCACCCTAGGGTTACCACATATTGCCAAGTCTGAAACAGGTCAAAGAATACAAGAACATAAGAAACAGGAGCAGGAGTAGGCCATTCAGCCCCTCAAGCCTGCTCCGCCATTCAATAAGATCATGGCGGATCTGTCCCAGGCCTCGACTCCTCTTTCGGGCCTGCTCCGCCTAACCCTCGACTCCCCAAGATTTCAAAAATCTATCTACCTCCTCCTTAAATACATTTAGTGACCTAGTCTCCACAACTCTCTAAGGCAGAGAATTCAAGAGGTTCACCACCCTCTGAGAGAAGAAATTTCTTCGCATCTCAGTTTTAATTGTGTGCCCCCTTATTCTGTAACTATGTCCACTAGTTCGAGATTCCCCCATTAGTGGAAACATCTTCTCAACATCTACCCTGTCAAGCCCCCGTAAAATCTTATATGTTTCTATAAGATCACCTCTCATTCTTCTAAACTCCAATGAATAAAGGCCTAACCAGTTTAGTCGTTCTTGATAAGACAACCCCTTCATCCCACGAATCAGCCTAGTGAACCTTTTCTGAACTGCCTCCAATGCCAGTATATCCTTCTTTAAATACAGAGACCAAAACTGTATGCAGTACTCCAGGTGTGGCCTCACCAACACCCTGTACAGTTGTAACAAGACTTCCCTATTTCTAAACTCTAACACCCTAGCAATAAAGGCCAAAATTCCATTTGCCTTCCTAATTCCTTGCTGCACCTGCATGCTAATCTTTTGTGTTTCATGCACAAGAACATGCAGATCCCTCTGTACTGCAGTATTTTGTAGTCTTTCTCCATCTAAATAATAATCTGCCTTTTTATTCTTCCTACCAAAGTGGATTACCTCACACTTTCCCACATTGAACTCCATCTGCCAAGTTTTTGCCCACTCACTTAACCTATCTATCTCCCTTTGCAGATTCTTTGTGTCCTCATCACAACATGCCTTCCCACCTATTTTTGTATCATCAGCAAATTTGGATACACTATACTCTGTCCCTTCCTCCAAATCATTGATACAGATAGTAAATAGTTGAGGCCCTAGGACCGATCCTTGTGGCATCCCACTAGTTACGGCTTTCCAACCTGAAAAAGACCCTTTGATCCCGACTCTCTGCCTTCTGTGTGTTAGCCAATCCACAATCCATGCCAACACATTACCCCCAATACCCTGTGCTCTTATTTTGTGCAATAACCTTTTATGTGGCACCTTATCAAACGCCTTCTGAAAATCCAAATACACTACATCTACTGTTCCCCTTTATTCACTCTGTTTGTTATATCCTCAGAAGAATTCTAACAAATTTGACAAACATGATTTCCCTTCCATAAAACCATGTGGACTCAGTTTGATTGCATTATGTTTTTCTAAATGTCCTGCTATTTCTTCCTTAATAATGGACTCTAGCATTTTCCCAGGGATAGATGTTAAGCTAACTGGTCTATAGTTTCCTGCTTTCTGTCTCCCTCCTTTCTTGAATAGGGATGTCACATTAGAGGTTTTCCAATCTGCTGATACCCTACTGGAATCCAGTGAGTTTTGGTATCTTATGACCAATGCCTCCACTATCTCTGCAGCCACTTCTTTTAAAACCCTTGGATGCAGGCCATCAGGTCCTGCCGACTTGCCTGCCTTTAGTCCCATTAGTTTGTCCAGGACCTTTACACTCATGATAGAGATTGCTACAAGTTCCTTCCACCCATTTACACCTCGTTCATCTATTATTGTTGCGATGTTTATCGTGTCCTCCACCGAGAAGACCGATGCAAAATATTGGTTTAAATTATCTGCCATTTCCCTGCTTCCTGTTGTTAATTCCCCAGTCTCATCCTTCCTTTTAATATACCCATCGAAGCTCTTGCTTTTGTTTTTATATTTCTTGCCAATTTACTCTCATAATCAATTTTCTCCCTCTTTATTAGTTTTTTAATCATCCGCTGCTGGTTTCTAAAAAATTCCCAATCCTCTGGCCTACCATTCATTTTCGCCGCTTTGTACACCTTTGTTTTTGATTTGATACTCTCCTTAACATCCTTTGTTATCCACGGGTGGTTCATTGTTCTCTTCGAGTCCTTCCTTCCGACTGAAATAAATGTTTGCTGAGTGTTATGAAATATCTGCTTAAAAGTCTGCCACTGTTCACCTACTGACCTCCCCCTCTTCCCAGCCCGCTTTAGACAACTCTTTCTTTATACCTCTGTAATTGCCCTTGTTTAAGTTGAAGACACTGGTTTGAGACCCCAGTTGCTCACCCTCAAACTGAATTTGAAATTCTACCATGTTATGATCGCTTCCCCCTAAAGGATCCTTAACTACGAGATCTCTTATTAATCCTACCTCATTACACATTACCAAATCTAAAATAGCCTGTTCCCTGTTAGGTTCTGCAACGTATTATGAGTTCAAAGAGTGAGTTCAGGTCCGTGGCTTAAAGAAAGAACTTACTCAAAAATTACATTAAGGCAAATATTTCAAAACATAAGAAATAGGTAGAGGATGAGGGCATAGAGCCTCTTGAGCTTGCTCCACCATTCAACGAGATCATGGTTGAACTTCAACGTCACTCCGTTTTCCCGCTGTATCTCCATATGCCTTGATTCCCTGAGACTCCAAAAATCTATCGATCGCCACCTTGAATATACTCAACGACTAAGCATCCACTGCCCTCTGAGGCACAGAATTCCAAAGATTCGCTAACTGCCCAAATTGTGTGCCATGTTTTCTACATTACAACAGAGTACACTTCAAAAGTACATCATTGGCTGTAAAGCGCTTTGGGACATCCTGAGGTTGTGAAAAGCACTGTATAAATGCACCTTTTTTTCTCTCTTTTATTTTGAGCTGATGAGCACTAAAGACTCACCTATTGTATGATCTCAACTTTCAACTCGTGCACGAGGTCTCTCTTTCATGACGGGTTTTGGTCTTCGAGGCCCCACTGATCTTCTGGCCCTCAGTGCGGCTCAAGTAAATCCAGTTTTTATATTTTAGTGTAAACCCGTGGCAAACTTTGATGGGAAAAATAAACAAAGAAAAACGGGAACCTGTACTTTTGCTGCTCCATTTGCTGCCAATAAACACATATACTCAAAATAAGTGAAGGAAGTACATTCATTTAGCACTTTTCACAAACCCAGGGTGTCCCAAAGTGCCTCACAGCCAAATGTAGTCACTGTTTTAATGAAGGAAATGCAGCACTCGAGGAATTCCCCTGCTCCTCTTCAGAGTAATGGCGCAGGATGTTTTATGTTTAACCTCTCATCTGAACAGCACCTCTGACAGTGCAGCACTCCCTCAGTACTGCCCTGGAAGGGCCAGCCTAAATTTTACACCCAAGTCTTTGGAGTGGAACTTGAATCCACAATCCTCTACCGCATAGGTGGGAGTGCTACCCACTGAGCCACAGCTGATACCAGTCTCAGTAAAGCTCGGTTTCATCCTTCCCCAAATACAATGTGTGAAGGTGAGTCAGTCATGACTTTTAAAATAGTCTTCTTGAGAAAGCTTCAGCCAGTTGTCAAGAAAACCTAAAGCAGCAGCAAAGTTTTGCAATCTAGTGAATGCTCCCATTTAGCTTTTAATGTGGAATTATTGCATAAAGAAAGAAAGAACTATTATGTACCTTGCCCAACAGTTAGGCTGTGCAAATGCCACTGTCCGATTTGATAGTTGGCAATGTAAACCAGGAAGGTAGACCATAGGTAAGGACCCGACAGTGATGCCCTTCTATAGTTGAACACCCTGCCACAAACTCACTGTCTCGGCATGAAACATGGCTACCACTGCTTGTCAAACTGCGCACTCTCAGGTGGTCACACAAGATCCCATGGCACAATTTTGAAGACAGCATCTTCAAAGAAGGGGGAAAATGGAGGCTGTAACAATTAAAATTAAATAATGTAGAATGCCTCAGGCTCTGTCTTGACATTGCTATTATAATATCTCAGCTCACCTCAACACTCTAAATGCAGACAAGCTGAAGACTATATTTATTAAAGGAAAATCTGGTGCAGAGGAGTTAGGTCTTGTTTACGCTATAAATGCTTGATCACCATCTGCTGTAAGGATTTCTCCCAAAATATCTCAAAAGGAAATCCAACTCATCTAATAACCAGAAGGATGCGTTGAGAATAACAGTTTGTTGCCAGGCTGTGGCTCATCTAAACGGTTGAGCAATCAGAAAGCAGAGGAGTGGAGTGTGTTATTCTGTATGTGAGGAAAGTTGCTGTTGTGGTTGCTGTGTGAGGGGGTGAGGTGTGGAGATTGCTTTTCTTACCCCTACGTTACCAAAGATGCTGAATCATAATACCTCCAGCATTGTAATAATGCAATTTGTAATAATTCGCTTAACATAGGAGCCTTGAAGTGAGGTTAGAAGGTTGACCATGGCTAGGGTTGCCAACGCTGCTTGCATGTATTCCTGGAGCTTTCATCACATGATCCCCAGCTGCCAACTGCCCCGCCCACAAACGCCCACCCTTGATCACCTGACACTTCCATCCTCTCAACGCTCCGCCTTCCCATGCCACGTGTAAAGTCAACAGACTGCTCTTTATTGGAAATTTTGGCTGTTTGACAGTCAAGATTCATCCAATTTCCTATATTTTAGCAATGGATAAATGCAAACAACATATAATTGCTTTTTTAATGCCCCTACGATTTTTTTTAATTGTCCGGTGTTTGTCCTGCAGATTCATCTTTAATTCCTAGAGACTCCAGGCCAATCTGGAGGGCTGGAAACCATAATAATGCTGCTGATAATAAGAAAATGGATATCATGTCCATATTCACCCCTATTACCAATATGCTCTTCTCATCTGTAGCATTAATGCCCATGTACAGGCTTCAGTAGCTTGCGATCAGGAGAGGGAATTCTCCCTCTAGCCCAGGGAACAATATAAATGCACTGGATTCTGTCAGTCCCAGTATATCACAGAACCACTTAAACATAAAACTGTTGTAAAATATATAGCGGTATAAAATCTATACTGGTTTTGTAATGCGAATTCGTTAAAATACACACACACACACACACACACACACACACACACACACACACACACACACACACACACACACACACACACACACACACACACACACACACACACACACACACACACACACACACACACCATTCCAATGCCAGGATTAGAATCCTGCCTTGCAATCATTTCTATGGATCAGCTTCTGCAGTTGCGGATGGTAATTTGACAAAAACAATCAAGGACAAGAAAAGGCAATTCAGCCCGTTGAAGCTTGTCCCTTCAGTTTGCTGTTTTCCTCCCAAAAGAATTTATGGACTCCAATAGGTTTGCAGCAGATAGTTCCACATTTTAACCATGAACCTCCCTTTTAATTAATTGTTACAACATTAAATGTGTGCCCTAATTGCTCCTGTCTTGCTGACTGGTAGAAATATTGGGCTAGACTTTGCGGTCAGTGGCGAAGCAAAAGCACTCCCGGCTAATCTCAAAGAAAGCTGACCACAACAATCTAGTAATCTCTGTGGTGTGGTTTCCCCTTTCCCGACAGCAGTTAGGGACTTTCAAACGGCTTTTAGATAGGTATATGGATAAAGGAGAATGATGGGGTATCGATTAAATTGTCCTTGACAGAGGACAAAGGATCGGCACAACATCGTGGGCCGAAGGGCCTGTTCTGTGCTGTATTTTTCTATGTTCTATGTTCAGTTTAAATCTGGCTCCAAGTCAAAGGATTCTTCAGGTATCCAGCAGCAGTGATGTCAGCAAGCAGGATAAGCAGCCAATCACATTGAAGTATTCTCATAGACAGCAAACCAGGAAGTTGAAAACACTTTATCCTTCACTTCTGAATCAGATAGCGGAATAGATGATTATGAATGAATTTAGATAGAAGCTAAAATATCAATATAAACTAACTGAAAAAAATTAAAATTCAAGGATTTTTTATTGTGCAGAAATTTGACATTCCAGAAATATAAAATTAGCTTCTCAGAGCCAGTGGGTGTGCTTAGCAGTAACTAAGAAGTTAGTACACTGTCAAAAACCCGGTTATACCTCATTCAACAGGGCGTAACTTTTTCAACGGCTTTTACAGTGAGACCAAAAGCGTAAAATTGAATGTTTTTGTGAATTCACTGATTCTTCAGGAATTGTAGTCTGGAGATGCCTCAACAGCGCACCCTCTGGAGAAGCGTAGAATCACTGACAACAACTTCTGGATTTCCATGTTATTCTCTGCATGTCTGGGCTCCCGAGGTTGCTGTCAGTTTCAGCAGAGTAATGATGGCGAACACTGACAGTTTCACCATCATTACCACTGCAAAATCTAGTCCAATCTATTAATATTTACCGTATAGTAACCCTTTATAGACTAAAAGGTCTTGATTAGGTCCAGTTCCAGTGAAAATGCTTTGAACCTCAAGACTCTCTTCCTGAGTCATAACTCTTCATACAAGGATACAGCACAGAAGGAGACCATTCAGTCCATTGTGCTGTGCCGGTTATCTCTGGTAACATTCTAATGTATCAACCATCCATTGCTTTTGCTTTCAGTGTGTGAGAGCTAAAAACCCTGATGCCGCATTTCTCCTGAGACGCTCCTGGAAGGCCTTCCAGATTAATTCTCGATGCCACCTGAAATGAATTGCTCCAGAAAAGATCCCAGCGACCTGTCTACGTGTACTCGGAAGCCAGACTGTATGCCATTTTGGGACACAACATATCTCATCCATTTTCTTCAAGAATTAACAAGTATTTGGCCAAAGTATTCTTTTTCGTCCATTTTTGTAAAAGAGCTCTGCAGAGAAAATTTCTTTATTTTTCTTTAACCAGTGTGTGTGAGTGTGTGCGCATGTTGTGTATTTAATGAGGGAATTTTCATATTTCAATCCCTGTGTTCATGCTTTGCTTCTTTACTGGATAAGTCTTGTTTTATAATAAACTGATAATTTTGTTGTTTATTAAAGAAACCTGGTTGGTGTGTTTTATTCTGGGATAAAGAGTAGAGTATATGATTGACCGTATCGGTAACTGGGTAAACATTTAACTATATATTGTGACCTGTGGAGAAGTGGATCTGGAAAAGACAGTGCATCATCCTGCCTCGGTCGTTACACTATCTACTAACATTGCCACTTTGAATGACCTGTCTGTTCCCATACTTTGTTTAAAATCCAATTATTTAAGTTATATTTTCTTAACTTCTTTCAAAATATATGACTTCACATTTTTCTACATTGAACTGCATCTGTCACATCTCCATCCATTATCAGAGGATCTTACAGCACAGAAAGAGGCCATTCAGTCCATTATGCATGTGCCAGCTCTCTGAAAGAGCTACCATTTAGTTCCACTTCCCCTAATCTTTTTCTGTAGCCCTGCATTTTTTTTTTCCCTTTTCAAGAATATATCCAATTTTCCTTTGGAAAGTTACTATTGAATTTACTTCCACCGCCCTTTAAGGCAATGCATTCCAGATCACAACAATTCACCAAGTAAAAAGATTTCTCCTCATCTCCCCACCCCCCGTTTATTTTTTGCCAACACTGTCATTCTATCTATGTCCCCCTGCAGCCTTTCGTTACATTTGTCACAATTTGTTGTAACCCTCAATTTTGATATTGTTCCCTGAGCTGTCACCTTCAGATTATTCATGTATGAAGTAAATAACAGTAACCCAACACAGAACCCTGTGGAGCACCACTTAACTGCAACTTCTGAATTCAAGAAACATCCTTTCACCTTGTTGTTTTCTGCCCTCCAACAACCTCTCCATCCATGTGGCCATACACCACCCTCTCACCCCCACCTTTAACTCCAGGTGCCATTATCTTTGCCATTGATTTTAATCACTCCACCATTGATGACCGTGCCTTCAGTTGCATGGGCCCTGGGCTCTGGGATTCCATCCCTAAATCTCTCCGCCTCTCTCTCCTCCTTTAAGACGCTGCTTAATAGCTACCTCTTTGACTAAGCTTTTGGTCATCTGTCCTAATATCTTATGTGGCTTGGAGTCAAATCCTGTTTGATATCACACCTGTGAAGTGCGTTGGGACATTTTATTCCATTAAACATACTATACATTAAACACGTTATATAAATTCAAGTTGTTGCTATATGAACATAAGATAATAAGAAATAGGAGTAGGAGTAGGCCATTCGGCCCCTCAAGCCTGCCCTGCCATTCAATAAGATCATGGCTGATCTGCCCCAGACCTCAATTCCTCTTTCATGCCAGCTCCTCATAGCCCTCAACTCCCCAATATTTCAAAAATCTATCTACCTCCTCTTTAAATACTTTCAGTGATCTAGCCTCCACAACTCTCTGGGATAGAGAATTCCAGACATTCACTACCCTTTGAGAGAAGAAATTCCTTTGCATCCCAGTTTCAAATGAGTGTCCCTTTATTCTGGAACTATGTCCCCTAGTTTGAGATTCCCCCACCAATGGAAACATCTTCTCAACATCTACTCTGTCAAGCCCCCTCAGAATCTTATACGTTTCAATAAGATCACCCCTCATTCTTCTAAACTCTAATGAATAAAGGCCTAACCAGTTTAGCCGTTCTTGATAAGTCAACCCCTTCATCCCAGGAATCAGCCTAGTGAATCTCTTTTGAACTGCCTCCAATGTCAGTATGTCCTTTCTTAAATACGGGGACCAAAACTGTACGCAGTACTCCAGGTGCGGCCTCACCAACACCCTGTACAGTGGTAACAAGATTTCCCTCTTTTTAAACTCTAACCCCCAGAAATAAAGGCCAAAATTCAATTTGCCTTCTTAATTACTTGCTGCATCTGCATGCTAACTTTTTGTTTCATGCACAAGAAAACCCAGATCCCTCTTTCCATTTAAATAATAGTCTGCCTTTTGATTCTTCCTACCAAAGTGCATGACCTCACACTTACCTACATTAAACTCCATCTGCCAAGTTTTCGCCCATTCACTCAACCTATCTATATCCCCTTGCAGATTCCTTTTATCCTCATCACAACATGCCCTCCCACCTATTTCTGCATCAGCAGCAAATTTGGATATATTACACTCTGCCCCTCCTCCAAATCATTAATATGGAGAGTAAATAATTGTGGCCCTAGGACTGATCCCGGTCGCACTCCACTAGGTACATCTTTCCAACATGAAAGAGACCTATTAATCCTGACTCTCTGTCTTCTGTGAGTTAACCAATCCTCAATCCATGCTAATACATTACCCCCAATACTGTGAGCTCCTATCTTGTGCAATAGTCTTTTACGTGGCACCTTATCGAATGCCTTCTGGAAATCTAAATACACTACATCTACTGGTTCCCCTTTATCAACTCTGCTGGTTATATCCTCAAAGAACTCTAGCAAATTTGTCAAACATAATTTCACTTTCACTAAACCATGTTGACTCTGTTTGATTGCGTTAAGCTTTTCTAAATGTCCTGTTATTTCTTCCTTAATAATGGACTCTAGCATTTTCCCAATGACCGATGTTAGGCTGACTGGCCTACAGTTTCCTGCTTTTTGTCTCCCTCCTTTCTTGAACAGGGGCGTCACATTAGCGGTTTTCCAACCCTCTGGGACCCTCCCGGAATCCAGGGAGTTCTGGAATATTTCAACCAATGCCTCCACTATCTCTGCAGCCACTTCCTTTAAAACCCTTGGATGTAGGCCATCAAGTCCTGGCGACTTGTCTGCCTTTAGTCCCATTAGTTTGTCAACTACTTTGTCCCTCATGATAGAGACTGTTACAAGATCTTTCCTCCCATTAGCTCCTTGCTTATCTGATATCTGTGGGATGTTTATAGTGTCCTCCACCGTGAAGACCGATGCAAAATATTGGTTTAAATTATCTGCCATTTCCCTATTCCCTATTATCAATTCTCCAGTCACATCCTCCAAGGGTCCCACGCTCACTTTAGCTACTCTCTTTCTTTTTATATACCTGCAGAAGCTCTTGCTGTTTGTTTTTATATTTCTTGCCAATTTACTTTCATAATCAATTTTCTCCTTCTTTATTATCTTTTTAGTCATCTGCTGCTGTTTCCTAAAAATAAATCCCAATCCTCTGGCCTACCACTAGTTTCTATTGCTTTGTATGCCTTAGCTTTTGATTGGATACTCTCGTTGACCGTCTTTGTTATCCATGGGTGGTTCATCCTTCTTATCGAGTCCTTCTTTTTGACCGGGATAAATTTTTGCTGAGCGTTATGAAATATCTGCTTAAATGTCTGCCACTGCTCATCCACTGACCTTCTCCTTAGTCTATTTTCCCAGCCCACTTTAGACACCTCTTTCTCAATACCTCTGTAATTTCCCTTGTTTAAACTGAGGACATAGGTTTGAGACACGAGTTACTCGCCCTCAAACTGAATTTGAAATTCTACCATGTCGTGATCACTACCCCCTAGAGGATCCTTAACTACGATATCTCTTATTAATCCTACCTCAATACACATTACTACATCTAAAATAGCCTATTCCCTGGTAGGTTCTGCAACGTATTGCTCTAAGTAACAATCCCTGATGCACTCTACAAATTCGTCTTCCATATTACCTCTGCCAATCTGATTTGTCCAGTCAATATGCAGATTAAAATTACCCATGCCAACTGTAGCAACCTTCTTACACGCCTCCATTATTTCCATTTGAAAGTTTATATAAACCACATCCACCGCATTTTCCTTTATCTATCATCGCTATTGTTTCTTCAAAAATTTCTGTAAGATCGATTGTGACTTACCCATTAGAAATCCATGCCAAATGGTTCATATAAATTCAAGTCCTTCATAGTTTCATCCCATATTATAGTCACAGTTATTTAAAAACAATTGAAGACAGACAGGCTGGCCCATAATTTCCTGGCTTCTCCCCATCTCCTGTCATGCCATACTCTGGCGTATTTGTTCTTTCCACAAAGTTTTGGAAAAGTATTGTCAGAATGTCTGTTATTTCTTCTTCAAGTCTCTCCTGATCCTTGCCTGTAAACCATCAGATCCGTGATTTATCTATCGAAACTCTGTGCAACTTTGTTAGTATTGTTCCTCTTTGAATAATAACCTCCGCCAACTGTTCTACGCCCACTTCTAATGACTCTACAATCTCAATGCCCACCTCCTCAGAAAATACAAAGGCAAGTTACTTATTTAGTATCAGCCATTCTATACTAATCACTTTCCATTTCTTAACAGTCCTACCCCTGACGATACTAATGGACCTATAGAAAGTCTGTTTATTGTCCTTTACATTTTTGGCAATTTTCTTTTCTCATACTGCCTCTAAGCCTTTGTATTTTCCTTCCTTGTAGTGTTCCAACATTCTTTACATTTGTCTTGGGTTTTTTAATTTATTTTCTGCTCTGCGAATAATATGTGCTTCTTTATTTAAATTTTATATTCGATCTATTCTCCCATGAAACCTCAATCTTTGATACACTCCCTTTTTTCCTTACTGATCTATGGTTCCATTGGCCAACTCTTTCTGCTTTCTAGCTCACAATACTTACTTTATCTATTCAATGGAATGGAATTCCAAGAAGATTTTAAAAAGATACCAGAGAATAACTGCAGACACATCTCTTGCCTGTTCAATTTACTTTTCTATTCTAAGATTGAACCTAATTATCTTGTGGTCACTGCCTCCTAAATGTTCTCCTACTTTTCAGGCCTCCACTTAATTAGCTAGGAACAGGTCAAGTAGTGTTTCCTTCCTTGTAGAAGGAACAACATGCCAACTGAGAAAAACAATCCTGAAAACAGTGCAGAAAAACTTCATTCTCGTCATGAATATTTTCTCCTCCCAGTCCGTTTTCCGACAATTAAAATCTACAATTATAACTCATTAATACCTGTCTTCTTACCTGCCTGCAAATTTCACCCTTATATTCTTTCCTATTTCCATTCATTCACTTTTAATGTAGTGTAAGGACCAGAATCGAACATGTTTCAAGTGCAGTCCAACTGATGTTCCAACCCAAAAGTTATATACTTTTGTCACACATTTTCTTCTCCAAGTGTGCAATGCTTTAGATCTGCCTACCCAACTGCACGAGTGATACAACTCTTCTAAGTCTTTAACTGCGTCCTCTGTCTCTTCTATTCCCTTTTGTTTTAAAATTTCCATCCTGGTATTCAAGTCCATCCATGGCCTCTTCTCTTCCCATCTCTGCAACCTCCTGCAGTCCTACAAACCTCTAAGATCTCAGCACCCCTCCAGTTCTGGCCTCTTATGCATTCCCAATTTTCATCACTCCACCATTGATCGGCATTGCCTTAAGCAGCCTGGCCCCTAAACTCTGGAATTCCCTCCCTAAACCTCCCCACTTCTCAACCAATGTTCCCATTAACTGCTCCTTGTTGTGCATAGCCTGTTTTATGCACTGTGTGGGACATTCCAGATTGCTGTGCAGCCCTGCACCCACACAGCTTACAGGGAACATTGCTTCTAGCTCTCACCTCCTCCTTTAATAGACTCCTTAAGGAGACTGTGCATAACGTATCCAAGTTTACTGATGATACAAAGTTAGGTGGGAAAGTAAGTGGTGAGGAGAATGCAAAGAGGCTGCAGAATAATGGTTGAGTGAGTGGGTAAGAACATGGCAGATAGAACACAATGTGGCGAAGTATGAAGTTATCCACTTTGGTAAGAATAATAAAAAAGCAAAATATTTTTGAATGGTGAGAGACTGGGAAATGTTTACATGCAGCGGGACCTGGGTGTCCTTGTACATAGAGTCATAGAGCCATTTCCAGCACAGAAGGAGACCATTTGGCCCATCAAGTCCATGCCAGCTCTCTATGGAGCTATCCAGGCAGTCTCGCTCCCCTGTTCGATCCCAGTAGGCCTGCAAGTCTATTTCCATCAAAAGGCTATCCAACTACCTCTTGAAGTCATTGATTGCTTCTCTTTCCATTACACTTGTGTGCAGCGAGTTCCAGGTCATTACCACCCGCTGCGTAAAAAAATTCTTCCTCATATTCCCCCTGCGTGTCTTGCCCAAAAGCTTTCAATCTGTGTCCCCTAGCCCTTGTACTATTAGTTAATGGGAACAGCTTTTCCTTGTCTAACTTATCTAAAACTACCATAATCTTGTAAACTTCTGTTAAATCGTCCCTCAATCTCCTTTGTGTTAAGGAGAACAAACCCAGCTTTTCCAACCTAACCTTGTAGCTAAAATCCTCCATCCCTGGACCTATTCTGTTAAATCTCCTCTGCACCCTCTCAAGGGCCCTCACATCCTTCCTGAAGTGTGGTGACCAGAACTGGACGCAATACTCCAGCTGGGGTCTAACCAGAACTTTATAAAAGTTCACCATAACCTCCTTGCTTTTGTACTCAATGCCTCCATTTATGAAGGCCAAGATCCCATATGCTTTACTAACCACTCTCTCCATGTGTCCTCCCACCTTCAAAGATCGATGCACGTGCACCCCTAGGTCTCTCTGTTCCTATATGCTCTTTAGAACTGTGCCATTTAGTATATAAACATTGCTTCTCCCTATCCCGTCCGCCAAAATGCATTACCTCACACTTGTCAGTATTAAATTCCATCTTCCACCTGTCTGCCCACTCCGCTAGCCTTTCTATGTCTTGTTGCAGGCAGTTCATATCATCCTCACTGTTTGCCAAACCTCCAAGTTTGGTTCCATTGGCAAATTTTGATATTCTACTCTGTATTCCAAGATCCAAGTCATTTATATATAGCAAAAAAAAGCAGGGGTCCCAGCACTGACCCTTGGGGAACACCACTGTCTACTCTCTTCCAGTCTGAAAAGCAACCATTTACTACAACTTGCTGTTTTCTGTCCTTAAGCCAATTTTTTATCCAATTGGACACTGACCCTCCTATTCCATGAGCCTTAATTTTGTTAATCAGTCTTTTATGTGGTATCTGTTCAAATGTTTTCTTAATATCCATATAAACAACATCTACTGCATACCCTTCATCAACTTTCTCTGCTACTTCATCAAAAAATTCAATTAAATTAGTCAAGCATGATCTGCCTTTTACAAATCCATGCGGGCTATCCTTGAAAGTTAACATACAGGTACAGCAAGTGATAATAAGGCAAATTGTATGTTAGCTTTTGTTACAGGTGGATTGGAGTATAAAAGTAAAGAAGTCTTACTATAATGATACAGGGTATGGTGAGGCCACACCTGGAGTACTGTGTGCAGTTGTGGTCTCCTTAACTAAGGAAGGACATACTTGCCCAAGAGGGAGTGCAACGGAGGTTCACTAGACTGGTTCTTGGGATAAGGGGATTGTCCTATGAGGAGCGATTGAGTAGACTAGGCCTATATTCTCTACAGTTTAGAAGGATGAGAGGTAATCTAATCGAAACATATAACATTCTTAAAGGGCTTGACAGGGAAGATGCTGCGAAATTGTTTCCCCTGGCTGGGGAATCTGGAACACGGGACCACAGTTTCAGGGGATCGGCCATTGAGGACTGGATGTGGAGAAATTTCTTCACCTCAAAGGGTTGTGAATCTTTGGAATTCTCTTCCCCAGAGAACTGTGGACGCTCAGTCATTGAGTAGACAGAGGTTGATTAATTTTTGGATACCAAGGAAATTAAAGGATATGGGGATCTTGTGGGAAGGTAAAGTTGGGGTAGAAGATCAGCCATGATCTTGTTGAAGGGTATAGCAGGCTCGAAGGGCCAAATGGCCTCCTCTGGCTCCCATTTCTTATGCTCATGCTCTTAAATCCTGCCTCCTTGACCAAACTTTTGGTCAGCTCTCTTAATATCTCCTTACATTACTCGGTGTCATATTTTGTTTGATAATGCTCCTGTGAAGCGCCTTGGGATCCAAAGGTTTTATATAATTGTAAGTTGTTGTTGTTAGCACTATCTGGAACTTTAACAGATGGTTTTAACATTCAGGTCATTTACGTTGACTAGAAATAAGATTTTCCCAGCACTACCCATGCAAAACTCTGCTCAGTAGCAGCTCCCATTAATGTTCAATGTTACACATCTTACCAGAAATCGACATTTCATATTTTTAAAACCAACTTCTTATCTGGTCCAAGGATCTACCCTGGATTGCCCAGCTTTAAGTTTAATTAGGAAGCTCCATCAAAAACTTTCTGAAATGAGGGTCAGCAACCCGTGAACACAGATTTAAAATAATTGGCAAAAAAGCCAGAGGGGGGAGATGAGGAGAATGTTTTATTTAAAACTCAGTGAGTTGTTACGATCTGGAATGCACTGCCTGAAAGGGTGGTGAAAGGAGACTCAATAGTAACTTTCAAAAGGGAATTGGATCTCTACTTAAAAATGAAACATTTGCAGGGCTATGAGGAAAGAGCAGCGGAGTGGAGCTAATTGGATAGCTCTTTTAAAGAGCCAGCACAGGCCCAATGGGCAGAATGGCCGCCTTCTTTGCTGTTATGATGCTAATGCCTGGATTTTTCTGTCGTAATGATGGAGAAACTGTCAGTGTTTGTCATCATTATTCCTATGAAACTAACAGCAAATTCAGGTGTTCGCACATGTGCAAAATAACTGGGAAATCTAGAAGTTGCCATCAATGACTGTACCCTTCTCCAGAGGGTACGCTGTTGAGCTTCCCCCCCCAGACTGCAATCAATGGCAAATTATTGAACTGATGAGAACTTCCACTCTTACTCTGTTAATCTCATTGTAAAAACCCTTGAAAAAGTTACACCTTGTTGAATGAGGTGCAACTGGATTTTTAATGATGCATTCACTGCTAAACATCCTCTCTGGCCTTGATAGAGTATCTTTATACTTGTTGAATGTCAAATTTCTCCATTATGATAAAAAAATTCCACATTTTTAAAAAATAATATTTTTAAGTAAAGTTTGTTTGCAATATTTTTAGCTTCTACCTTATTCCTTGTGCATGTCCCAATCATTTATTTCACAATCTGTAAAATTTAAAATTAAGCGTAAATGCTAAAGTGTTTTCAACTTCCTGGTTTGCTGTCTGCGAAAATACTTCAATGTGATTGGCTGCTTACGCTGCTTGCCGATATCACTGACACCTGGAGACCCCCTTGACTTGGTCCAGATCTAAACTAACTTTGGGAAAGGGGAAATCTATGCCACAGAGATCACTAGATCTATGTCATCAGCTTTCTTTGCCCTGACATCAAAATCCGACTCTAAGTCCATACAAACTACATCATACACAGTTTTCCTATTTATGGCACCCTCACTCAAAGTTTGTCAGAAAAGATCCTTTCATCCTAAATCCATGTTGACTGTATCTTAGTACATCAATGCCCAAGTACTCCTCCATCCTATACCATAGAATGGTTTCTGTCCTATTTTCCTCTCAGTGAGATCAGGTTAATGGGACTGTAGCTGCCTGGCTAAGAAATGTTGTCCTTTTTAAGCACTGCATTTTTATTTCTGTTGTTAGCATGGAGTTATGATGTTAAGACTTTTCCAGCCAAAACACTCCATCTAACAGAAGGATGAACAACGGGGACATAATTAAGACAGGGTTATCAAGTGATAATCTATCGCTGAATAGCGGAAGAGAACAGATTTAATAGTCTACTGAATTACTGCTGAATTTTTAAAGCAGAAATGCAAGGGAATTAATGTGTTAGAATCCCCTGACAGAGCAATGAAATCAGCACAGAATTTGTGTTAAGGATTACCTGACTAATAAGAAATTTCCCCCCAAACAATGTAGATTTGAGCATTTTTGTTCAAGAAACAGTGTGTCATGGAGTCTGAGGACTTTAGTACCATGCAATCCACCCTAGACCTTGCATTTATAAAGCTGCTTACGCAACCTCAGGACATCTCAAAGGGCTTTACAGGCAATGAAGTACTTTTTAGGTATAGTCACTGTTGTAATGTAACAAATATGGTGGCCAATTTGCGCACAGCAAGCTCCCACCAACAGCAATGTGATAATGACCCGATAATCGGTACTAGTGATGTTGGTTGAGTGATAAATATTGGCCAGGGCACCAAGGAGCACTCCTCTTTCCTCTTTGAAAGAGTGCCACAGGATCGTTTATGTCCATGAGATGCGTCAGACGGAGCCTTGGGTTAACATCTCATCTGACCTCAGACAGTGCAGCATTCCCTCAGTGCTGTACTGGGCTGTCAGCCTAGATTATGTGCTCAAGCTCTGGCTCAGGAGGTGAGAGGGATACCCATTGAGCTGTGGCTGAGGCAGGGGCATAATCAGACAAAAGTGAGCAAGAGCACTCCCCTCGACTCCACATTAAATCTGCGAGCCACTGCTCACCTCCTTCATGGATTCTCCTAAGGCCCTGAAGCTGAGCAGTAAAACTTGTTGCTCCCCCTTGGACTGGCGAGTTGCCCTTAGTGCCATAACTGGCACCTGGAACTCAGTGGTAATAGGAAAATGGGGTGAGCGGGCCAATTTGTCATGGTCCTGCCTCATTAGGAGCGTGTACTGTGTGCTGCACCAGGATTTGAGCATAATCCAATTTCTAGGTCACTGTATTTAAAAGCAAGGTTCAATAGGCAGTGCTGTAGCTCTGCACACTGGGATACAGCTTCATGCCCATGCCACCAAGGCCACCGAAATGTGATGGCTTGATCGCTTGAGATACAAATGGAAGGGCAGTCAGCACTCAAACTCTAGCCCACTGCAACTCAATGACTTAGCTGATGGGAAGGAGAAGAGGCAGCGAGATAAAGAAAATTAATTACAAGCAGGAACCTCAGCGGGCTCCATCACTTAGCGAAATTATTCCAGCTCTAATTTCACAAACACAAGGCAAATGAAGGTGTGGATAATCCATGTGCTGCTGCACCCAGATGAAAATTATTTCAAAAGTTAATGCCTGTATTAAAATAACACAAATATGAATTTAGTGCAAGCACATCCAAATAGGAAAAACAGTCAGAAAATCTACCCTGAATGTAAACCCGAGAACCTCCATCTAATTTCTCAGACATTCCTTACCTTTGCCAAGGTTTATTTTATTTGTTCACTGCAAAGCTGCTAAGATATTACACAAAGGCTGACTATGGACTCAATCCAGCCTTACCTCTTGAAAGCACGTTAATGATTATTCAAGACCCTGCTCAGAGACAGCAGACCTGGACAGTTCAATCCAGTCCCCAGTGGGGCCCCTGAGTATACAGCATGACACTCTTGTCAAGTCTGGCATTAATTAGTACAGATTTAGCAATCTCCCTGTCGGAGGTTATATGGCAAGTAGCGAGTGAGAAATGGATGTGTCGCCGGACTGTACTATTGAAACTGGGGAGGGGGGGGAAAGTGGGGGGGGGGTGGTTCAAGTACATTGAAAGGGTAATGGCCACGATGAGAAGCTCCGAATTCCACAGACAGAAAGAACTTGCATTTATATAGCCTGAGGCTGTCCCAAAGCATTTTACAACCAATTAAGTACTTTTTTGAAGAGTCACCACTGTTGTAATGTAGGAAACACAGTAGACAATTTGCACACAGCAATGATATAATGATCCGATCATCTGTTTTTCTAGGGATGTTGACTGAAAGGTAAATATTGGCCAGGACAATATTGGCTCTTTTTTGAAATAGTGCCCTGGGATCTTTTACATCCACCTGAACAGGCAGATGGGGCCGCAGTTTAACATCTTATCTGAAAGACAGCACCTCCAACAGTGTGCACCCCCTCAGTACTGTACTGGAGCATCAGCCTAGGCTTTGTGTTCAAGTCTCTGGACAGGGCCTTGAACCCACAACCTTCTAACTTAGAGGACGAGAATGCTAACAACTGAGCTGTGGCTGACAAGATGGATGAGAATTAGTACAATCAGTGTCCCTATGATAGTGACATGGTGATGGTGAGAATTTCGGGATTGCAAGTGGAGATCCAACAGAGAAACCTGCTTAATGACAGAGTTTGCAGCACAGAAACAAACCATTTAGCCCAACTGATTCCTACATCACAACAGTGACTGCACTTCAAAAATACTTCATTGTCTGTAAAACACTTTGGAATGTCCTGAGGTCATGAAAGCTGCTAGATAAATGTACGTCTTTTTTTCTTCATATGCCGCCCTCCCTACTTTATCAAACCCTATCTGCATATCCTTCCATCCCTTTCTGCTGCTATCCCTTTCTCCCTCATGTATTTATCTACCTTCCCCTTAAAGCCAATTCCCTACTCGCTTCAACAACTCCATGTGCCAGCACGATATATATTCTAACCATGTCTTTAAGACCATCAAAAAACATCTGGTGGAAATCTGAAGCCAGTACACTTCTTAAACGAAAGGCAATTTGCAGCACAACCCTCACTCAGAGAGAGACTTCTATACTGATAAACTCTTCAAGATACATCTTTCAGGTCCAATTTACGTTATACTAATACCGCACCCCTCTCCAAAAGACATATACTTGTAAACGTTAAATTCCAAGATTTCTGCAGGTGTTAAACACCCTTTCAAACACACACCCATAGAGGCAAAAACAGTTTGCATTTGTAAAGTGTCTTTCACATCATAAAAAACGCCCCACGGTACTTCACATCATCAGACAAAATTTGGCACTAAGCCACGTAAGGTGATATTAGGACAGGCAAAGAGGTAAGTTTTAAACAGTGTCTCAAAGGAGCAGAGAAAGCTGGAGAGGTTTAGGAAAGGAATTCCAGAGCTTAGGGCCTAGACAGTTGTAGGAATGTAGGCCAATGGTGAGACAAAGGAGGTCAGGGATGTACATGAGCAGATTCCAAGCCAGATTCCAAAGATGAAAACAAATCCTCATAAACCATTTATTCTCAAGGTTCATAATCTGCTGCAGAATGTTCAATGTAATCTTGGGGAATTATTTGAGTGCAAATAATATTCTTTTCCCACTCATAGTCCTGAGTGGCCTCTCTTCTTGAAGGCAGTGCGGTGCACTGTCCAAGTACACCAGCAGGCCCTTCAGTACTTTAATGAAATGTCCACTCTTCTCACCGTGAGTCTAGGCAGTGAGCTTCAGTGGCCTATTTGACTGGTGGAAAGGGAGGGCATCACAACTAGCCTGATCCTGTTCTCATCTGACATTTGAGTACACATGAATTTTCCATCAGGGGTCACTAGATAGCCATCAGGAGGGGGAACCATGGATATTTTTCCTCCCGCCAGGACCCAAGGAGACCGAAAGCAATTAAGTGACCCCGCATTGACTGACGAACAGTAGTAAAACAATAGGATTTGGATGTATATTACTAATCTGTATGGCCCATGTTACGACCTGGTGAGAAAGAGGTCTAGGTTCCCTTTCAGCCTTCACCTGGTCTTACTGTAATAGGGTTTAATTTTAAACATAGCGTTTTTAGCTCCCCCTTGGTGAATCCTTGTTCATCACTTTTCAGTTAAAAGGCAAAGAAACCAGCACAAACAGGTTTTCTTAGGTTTAAAAAAGAAAGATTGAAATTTATTAAACTTAAACTCTAATTCAGTTGACGCCTACGGATACACGACGAGCCCACACTAGCATGCATATGCGATACACACATGCAAATAGAGACAGAAAAGAGCAGAAGGAAAATAAAGTGGAAAAATATCTGAAGAGTTTTTGTTATGGTTCTTTGAGCTCACTGTAGAGTCCTTGATTGTAGGTAGATCTTGCTTTTCGTCAGGGCCCAGTATTCTACTTAAACCTTGTTTGCTGTAGGAGACTTTTCTCTTTTGGGGTTCATGTGTCTTCAGTGGAGTCAGAGGCTTGGGGGAAAGAGATGGGAGCAGAAAGGAGAGATTTTCGCAGTCCAGGAGCAAATAGTCTTTCTGAGTTCAAACTCTCTGTAGCCAGTTCAAAAGAAAACCCTGGAACAGCCAGTGTGACCAGCTGGTCTAACTAGACCTGGCCCTTGTGGATTGTATCCTCCTTAGCAGGCCCTGGAATGCGCTTCCTCACCTTCAATGTCTGTTGGTATGTACATTTTTTTTCCAGCAACGGCTGATCTGTTTAACAAGTCATTCCCTTGCTCCAGCAACACCTAAAAATCAATGTTCATGACAAAAGCAATGTGCCTCATTCTTGGCATGTGGGAGCCTGCATGACACCCAGCACTGCACCATGCAATGTGTTTTCCAATTGAATATTCAGGTATATTCCATCAAGCTTTTAATATATAAAAAAAAATTCCAGTTTCACTTTTTATTTCCAAAAATTGGATTGAAATTTATCCTCCGAATCTCTGCGGTGCTGCAACCAAACCACAAACCATATCTCTTACAAATTTCTGTTTCCCAATGGGATAAGACAGTAGAAATCTGTAAGGCTAATGGGTTCTATTCCAAGAAAAAAACTTCACAAAAGCAATCCAATGGGATCTGTTAAAAAGTATATTCTGTAAGGGGCGATTAGCCTGATCTCAATATGCTATCTCATTCTGCAAGAGTACACGCAGTATTCTCAACAGTATTGTCAATTCGCATACCCGAGCACATTCAAGTAAATGTCTACCTTCTTTTTAATAAATCACTGTCATCAAGTATCTTTGTTGGCTGCATATCACGATTAGCATGGAACCTTGAAAAGAAACCTTGATACAAAAACATCGAGGCACCTTTACTTTGTATGGTGATTGTACATTGTTGTAAAAGGGACTATAGAATTTAACGCTTGTATCTAGTTTTAGAACAGCTACAAGTAAGTAGCATTGGCATATACTGTTTAGGGTTGCCAACCCTCCTGGATTGTCCTGGAGTCTCCAGGAATTTCAGATTAATCTCCAGGACACTGCTGGGAGTAACATCCAGGAGAAAAATCATTGGGGTATTAAGAAAAGCCTGTGTTTTGTTTTCAATTTCTTGGAACACCTTCATTTATTAGTTATAGAAATATGGCAGATGGGAAAATTGCTGTTTGACTAACAGTCAAGGATCATCCAGCCAGGTAATGACGACTCTGCCCATTTTCCATTTGGGATGGGAAAACAATGCATGGTGAGCTGATTGGAGGTCATGTGATGAAACCTCCTGGAGTGCATCCAAATAGAGTTGGCAACCCAAATGCTGCTCTGCTTATACTGCTGTACAACCAGGGAAAGCAGAGCTCATTGTATTCATACTGAAATGTAAGTGCAACACTCTGCTCTCTGGCCTTGAGCTGTCAGTGAGAATTTGTAATGTCATACATAAAATAGAGATGATGAGGCACTGGCCTCTTTTCTAACATTAGAAATTTAAGGGCTAACGAGCAAACCAGCTAAACCTTTTCTTCAACTGTTGTTTTCCATGTTTGCAAAGCTGCAAGCCAGCGTCAGAATCTGCAACCCCCGCCCCCCCCCCCCCACCCCGCCATTCCTCACCAGAGGAGGTGTCGCACATGGTGCAAAACTGACACCAGTTGCATTGCTGCAATGTGGGATCAAATTTGCAATAAATGTTTTTTTCAAACACTTCATCCTTTTTAAATCATGTACTGAGCTACTGTCGAACTAAAAAGAAAGAAAAAGGCTGGCATTAATACTGCGCCTTTCATGACCGCTGGATGTCTCAAAGCTCTTTTCAGTCATTGAGGTACTTTTGAAGTGTAATCACTGTTACAATGTGGGAAACAGAGTAAGGCAATAGTGTAGTGGTGATGTTACTGGACTGGTTAATCCAGAGGCCTGGATTAATAATCCGGAGAATGTTAGTTTGCATCCCAACATGGCAGTTTGAGAATCTGAATTCGGTTTAAATCTGGAAGTGAAAAGCTAGTTTTATAAAAGCGACCACAAAACTATTGGATTTTCATAACCACCCACCTGGCTCACTAATGTCCTTTGGGGAAGGTAACCTATCATCCTGAGCTGGCCTCGCCTAGATGTGACTCCAGTCGCACAGCTATATGATGACTCTTAATTGCCCATTATGATGGATTGTGCAAGCCACTCAACTGAATCAGCATTTTACTCAGGGCAACGAGGGATGGACAATAAATGCCTGCCTTAGCAGTGATACCCATTCAAAGTGAATTAAATATAAAGAGCCCAACAATTACCCAGAAGAAAAGCTACTCAATAAAAAAAAAGACTTAGATTAAGAACTGGAAGAGATTTTTTTTTTTAACGCCGTGAGTTGTGGTAATTTGGAATGCATTGCCTGAAAAAGTGGTGGAAGCAGATTTAATGAACACTTTCAAAAGGGAATTGGACAAATACTTAAAAAGGAACATTTGCAGGGCTATGGGGAAAGAAGGTGGGGAGTGGGATGAATTGGATAGCTCTCTCAAAGAGCCAGCACAGGCAGGATGGGCTGAAGGGCCTCCTTCAAAAGCGTTTTAAAGTGTTTCACAAAGGAAGAATTAATTTTGGAATGCACTGACTTAGGTAGACAAAGGCAGCAGTCATTCAATTTCTGATGGTGTTTGGGGGCAGGAAGGCAGTGAAAGGTTGGTCAGGACACTAGGGGAAGTTCCCAGTCCCAGGAAGCAGCTTCAACTTAATATTTTAATCGGGAATGACGCTGGTGGAGAAAAGAGTTGTTCCCCCTTTAAATAAGAGAATACATTATCTGTTTCTAAAAGGTTGCTCCAAGCCCATCGTCACCTATTTCCAGCTATTTTTTTTACTGAGCACAGCTCGGAATGACATTCCGGAGTCTATGTCCCAAAAGTTTAACCCTTTCACACCCGATTGTACTGAACCATTTTGATACGTCCGACTCGTTATAACTTTTAATACAGATGTGCAGCAAAAATAGCAACCATTTAATTACCAGTCTCTGAGAAACAAACTGGGAAGAGATTTAGACAAGTGACACGCTGTCTCCAAATCAGTGTAAAGTAGCAAAAAGAAAAGGTTTAAACGCGCACTAGGTTTAAAATGTTGCATTTCATGTGGTGGGGGGAGAGGATGCTGTCTCGCTACCAACCTCATCTGCAAGCAAAGGAACGCCATTCATTTTTACAGGAGGCTCCTTCCTCCAAGTACAGTAACAAGGTGCAATAGTACGCGCTCTCTCTCTCTCACACACCCGGCCCAAGTCTGTGTGTTCTGTGTCAGTGTGTATGTTTATATGTGTCAGTCTGTGTATGTCTGTGTAGCAGTATGTGTGTGTATGTGTGTATCTCGGTCTGTGCGTGTGGTATATGTGTGTGTATATCAGTGTATCAATCTGTTTGTCAGTTTGTATGTGTATCTGTGTGCTTGGGCGTGTGTGTCAATCTGTGTATATCAGTGTCTGTCTGCATCTGTGTCTATCTGTGTCAGTCTGAGTGTGTATGTGTCAGTCTTTGAGTGCGTATGTGTCTGTGTGTGTGTCTGTGTGTCAGTCTGAGTAAGTGTCAATCTGTGTGTGTGTCAGTCTGAGTATGTGTGTCTGTGTGTCAGTCTGATTGTGTGTCAGTCTGTCTGTGTATCTGTGACAGTGTGCATCTGTGTCTGTCTGCATGTGTGTCTGTGTGCGTGTGTCAGTCTGAGTATGTGTCAGTCTGTCTATCTGTGACAGTGTGTATCTGTGTCAGTCTGTGTGTGTCAATCTGAGTGTGTGTGTCAGTGAAAGAGAGAGAGAAATAATTTGAGATTTCCCTATTGTGTTTCAAGTTTCTGGTTTCACCCTTTCGACTCTTTCCCCTCTCTCTGAAATGACAGTTTATCCGACAGCTAACCCATTTTGTTACCTTATTATGTTTTATTTTTAATTGCAACAATCGTTTCATACCTTAAGCTTATTTCTAAGCTTCTTTTTAATTAGAATTAGCCATTTGAAAATGGTTTTCTACACTTCGGTCGCAGTGGCCACACAGGAGACAGTTTCACTTCAACTGTACACAAACACCAAGAAATAAAACCCAACATATTCAAACCCCCCCTCTCCCCCCCAAACACTCCTCTCTGCCCCTACACTCCCATCTCTCTCTCTCTCCCAACTCTTCGTCTTTGTCTCTCCCCTTTCTCTTCTCCCATTCACTCAAATTATTTTTCTCCCTCCCCAACATTCACCCCTTTCCTCCCCCTGCCCCCAGTCCAATCACTCTGCTATCCCCTGGGCTGGGGACTGAGACATTCCTTTCAGTCTGATGGCAGCATTTGTCACCCCTGTACAGCCAACCACCAACACCTGCAATTCCACCAGGCACTAAAATACATCAACAAAAGAGAACCCTTCACCCCTACAACAATACGAAGTTTGCACAGGGGGAGAGGGCAAAGTTGCAAGAAACGCAGAGTTGCTGAGAATGCAGAGGAAAATGAGGGTTAATCAACGCCCCTCTGTATTGAAATATTGTACTGGAAATCGTCCCCAGTTTATATACAGATGGAGGTCAGGTTAAACAGAAAAGAGTTAATCTGTGCGTGTGGGTTTCAGCTTAGTAAGTGTCAAGTGGGCTTTTCCCCCCTATCATGAATGTAGTTGTACACCAGGTTACAGACTGCTGCTGTTCAGTATTACACACTGACATGTCCAATCCTTACATTGCACAAGCACCGCTCAGGATCCGGTTATTTAGCAAGTGTATTTTTTCCTCTTACCTGCTTAAGACACACTGGGGAAGCTCACAGGAAATCCCGCAGCCTCGGAGTTAAAAAGCAGCTCCCCTCTATGTTTTTTTTAAATTTAAAAATCTCTCTCTCCAATCGTTTCTGCCCAGAGGGGAAGAGAGAGAGAGAGAGAGAGAGAGATCCGCACAACTCCACACGGTCTGCTCAATTCCACCAACTCTAGCAAGGCACCGCAGCAGTTCCTAGACTTAACGGATCAGGGTCCTGTTTCTAATGAAGAGCCGAGCCTCAGGAGTTGCAGGTCTGGGTTGATTCAGAATCAAATTTATAGGATGACATGCCTAGATTGTCCATGAGGTCGATCAGCTTCTCCTATAGTCTCTCTTCTTTCCCCCTTCCCCACCGTTGATGCCTCTCTCTCTCCCCCCTCCTATAAACCCCGTTTTCTGGGATCTGATAGAATTTAAACGCAGCTCCTCTCCACTCGCAGCACTAGTGCTCTCAGGAAACACGCAGGCGAGCCGCACAGTCACAGCACTTAAAGCAAGAACAGCTGCACTTTTTTTCCCTGTTCTCTTCCTCCTCCCTCCAACCTCAAGTAACCCCCCCCAAAAAAAAATCTTTCAAATACTAGACTGAATCTACATTGAATAATCCCTTCATTGACCATTAATCTTTTGTTTATTTCATAATTAATATCAACAAGAAAGCAGGTCCTGGTAACAGAATTGATAGTTTCTCTCTATCTAACCTATTTCCACTGGTGGGGGAGGTAAATGCAGAACAAGGGAGCATCACCTTAAAATTAGAGCCAGATCATTCAGGGGTGATGTCAAGAAGCACTTCTTCACAGAAAGGGTCATTTGAAGGGGGGGAAAAATTGCAGGGGTACAGGGAAAAGGCCAGGCAGTGGGACTAGCTAAATGAATCTTGCAGAGAGCTGGCACAGGCTGAATGGGCTGAATGCCCTCCTTCTATGATTGGAGTGGAAATCTGGAATTGTCGCCACCATAAAGCCGTTGAGGCTTAGCGGGGGCGGAAGGGGTCTGCAATTGAAAATGTCTAAACTGAGATTTATAGATTTTTGTTAGGCAAGAGTGTTAAGGGTTAGGGAACCAAGGTGCATTGATGAAGCTAAGATACAGATCAGACATGAAGTAATTGAATGGCAGAACAAACTTGAGGGGCTGAATGGTCTCCTTCTGTTCCTAGTTGCCTTATACATATGCGCAGAGATATTAGTTGCATGCACTGGAATGCACTGCCTGAATGAATGGTCGGAAGAAATTCAATAATGACTTTCAAAGGTAATTGGATAAGTATTTGAAGGGGATTTATTTGCAGTGCTATGGGAAAGGCAGGGGATTGGAACTCAAAATGGGCCAAATGGCCTCCATTTGTCCTGTATCATTCTGTCATTCTACTACAGCTGTTACAACAAGAACTCGCTGCCCACAAGGGTGATTAATCAGAGATTTCAAAAGGAAATTGGATGGGCACTTGAAGGAAATAAACTCACAGAGCTACAGAGATCTAGTGGGGGAGTGGGACTGATTGGATTGTTTTGCGGAGAGCTGGCATGAACTCGATGGGCTGAATGGCCTCCTCGATACTGTAAATGACTCTATGACTCTATAACTTATATTTATATAGAGCCTTTAATATAATAAAATGTCCCAAGGTGATTTACAGGAGCATTATAAAACAAAATATGACACTGAGCCACATAAGGAGATATTTGGCCAGATAACCAAAAGCGTGTTCAAACAGGCAGCTAATAAGGTGATTCATAGTGGAGAAAAATGAGGTGGAGAGGCATAGAGGTTTAGGGAAGGTATTCCAGAGCTTAGGGCCTAGGCAACTGAAGGTGTGGTCACCAATGGTGGAGCCATTAAAATTGGGGATGCTCAAAAGGCCAGAATTAGAGGGATACAGATATTGCGGAGGGTTGTGGTGCTGGAGGGAGCTACAGTGAGGGGCGAGACCATGGAGGAATTTGAAAACAAAGGGTGAGAATTGTAAAATCAAGGTGTTCCTTGACTGGGAGTTGATGTAGGTCAATGAGCACGGGGTTGATAGGGCAACGGGACTTGGTGTGAGTTAAAACACAGGCAGCAGAGTTTTGGATAACCTCAAATTTACGGAGGGTAGAATGTGGGAGATTATCCAGGAGCGCATTGGAATGGTCAAGTCTAGAGGTAACGAAGGCATGAATGAGGGTTTCAGCAGAAGATGAGCTGAGACAGGGGTGAAGTGGGGCAATTCTGCGATTTAATCTTGCAAGTGGGATCTAGTGGGATTTATTGAACCCTCACCTGCCTGTTCATTAAACTATCCTGCCTGGCTCATGTGACACATAGTAAACACAGCTAATTGGGCCATAAATCACCTCACCCACCTCCCAAAGAAATATTGTCCCTCCCTGCAATCTTCTCCCCTGATCTCCAAATGGTGCCAATTCATATTGGACCCGACTTCTCCAGATGGTAGCCATTTTCCCAGCTGTCGCTGTGGTAGCACTCTCACCTGTTTGCCAGAAAGTTGTGTGTTTCAGTCCTACCCCAGAGACTTGAGCACAAAGTCTAGATTGCTGCTTCAGCGCATCATGGAGCAAAGCTGCACTGCCAGAGGTGTTGTTTTTTAATGAATGTCAAACTGAAGCCCCTCTGCCCTCTCAGATGGACATAAAAGATCCATGGCATTATTTAATGAAGACCAGGGTGTTCTCCCTCGTGTCCTGGCCAATATTTATCCCTCAATCAATATCACTAAAACAGATCATCTGATCATGTTGTTGGGACATTGCTGTGTGCAAATTAGGTGCCACATTTTCTACATTGCGCCATGTGATGAAAACCACACCTGCCAAAAATGGGACATATTAATTTTGTCATGTCATATGGAACATTACTTTGAACTGTTGCTGGACTGGAAATAATTTGTTTAAAGAGACCACAGCAGTGGCTGAAAACATGGCTGCACATTTGCATTCTAAAAGATAGTTGCCTGTAAGAAGACAATAGGAGTGCCTCACTGATTCAATTAGCCAGATGGATTTTTATCAAGAGGGATTGAATGTGTAAAAGCCAGCATTTCATCCCCACCCCCACCCCACACTGAGAGTGTCTGCTAAGCTTGCGGGGTGGTGGTGGGGGGGGGGGGGGGGGGAGGGGTAAATCCACAAACCACAGGAGAAGTTGTTTCAAATAAGGAGCTAGTCAGATGACTAACCTGCTGGCCATCTTGGAGCTTTTTGAATTGTACCACACAGAAAGAGAGAGACATCAATTTGAAGACCAAAGAGACAGAAGGTCTCTTCCCTCTCTCTCTCTCTCAAGCAAAGTTCCAGGGACCCACGGAAGTAACTCAAGCCTCAAGACAGAAGACCATCGAAACAAGTTTGAAAGTGTAAACTGGGCCCCAATGAGAACTGCAAGATTTACCTGCAATCAAAGACTTTACATCAAACACAGCGCCAGTAACTGAACTCCAGCTATTGCTTCAAATCTTTCCTCCTTTGATTCTTTCTCCTTTTCTGTCTCTATTTGCATGCGTGTTTATTGCATGTGCATGCTAGCATGGTCGCGTCGCATATTTTTAGCAGTTTTAACTGAATTAGAGTTTAAGATTAATAAATTTACACCTTGTTTAAATCTAAGAAAACCTGTCTGGTTGATTTATTTGCCATTACAATTAGAGGGCAGTTAGCAAGGATTCACTGAGGGGAAGCTAAAAACACGGTGATTTAAAAATTAAACCCTGTTTCGGCCAAACTAAGAAAAGACTGGGAGGGAACCCCTAGACCCCTTTCTCACCTGTCGTAACAACCACTTCAAAAGTACTGCATTAGCCGTAAAGCCCTTTTGGGCATCCTGAGGCTGTGAAAAGTGCTATACAAATGCAAGTCTTTATTTTTCTGTTTAGTACCTCACATCTAGTGTGGCAGGGTTTTGACCATAAGAAGGGGTTGTACAGCCACTGGTCAGATTGACACCTCAAGTGCCTTAGTGCATTGGTTTATTGTTGTCCCCAAACCACCACCGCCCTCGATCTTTTTTCCATAAGAATTCTGTGCCCTTTCTGGAGAGGCAGTCCAGCCTGAGCACATCTGAGCTTATCCTCAGCTTACCTCCACATACTTGACCCATCTTATTTAATTCCCCTCAGGACTGCCAAGGTCATCAGTGGCACTGCCTACTGCTACCCTGGTGCAGATCATCTGAGTCAGCAAAAACCAGGGCTCAAACTTGGGATCTTCCTGCTCAATGTGGCTCAGTTCAGCAACTCAGAGGCTAGGAATTCTGCAGTGAGTAACTCACCTCCTGACTCCCCAAAGCCTGTCCACCATCTACAAGGAACAAGTCAGGAGTGTGAAGGAATACTCTCCACTTGCCTGGATGAGTGCAGTCTCAACAACACTCAAGAAGCACAAAACCAACCGAGACAAAGTAGCCTCCTTGATCGGCACCCCATCCACCACCTAAAACATTCACTCCCTCCACAACTGGTGCACAGGGGCTACAGTGTGTACCATCTACAAGATGCACTGCAGCAACTCGCCAAGGCTCCTTCAAAAGCGCCTCCCAAACCCATGACCTCTACCACCTAGAAGAACAAGGGCAGCAGATGCATAGGAACATCACCACCTGCAAGTTACCCTCCAAGTCACAAGCCATCTTGACTTGGAAATATATTGTTGTTCCTTCACTATCACTGGGTCAAAATCATGGAACTCCCTTCCTAACAGCATTGGGTGTACCTACACTACTTGGACTGCAGCAGTTCAAGAAGGCAGCTCACCAGCACCTTCTCAAGTGCAATTAGGGATGGGCAATAAATGCTGGCCTTGTCAGCTGTGCTCACATGCTATGAATGAATAAATCAAAAATGTTCTGCAATGGGCAAGGCTTTAACCAACTAACCTAACAGAGGAGCTTTCCTTGCATTTCTGCTGAGCATCTTAAATTGAAGGTTAATCAGTCCATCCCACAAATGGACTGAATCCCAACAGCATATTCTCTTAGAGAATGATTCAGTGACGGGGACACAACAAAGTGTTTCCATGTGTAACTTTCCACCATCTGCCTACCTCTGAGTTGCTGAAAACACAGCAGGGGGTGGGCTGGAAAGTTTAGGCCAGTGAGGTTAGGGTGGGACTCAGATGAAGAATGGTCAACCCCAGTCTTTAAACAGGATCTGAATGATGAAGTGAGCTATGACTGGCTGAGGTTCAAGCCTAGAACAGCCTTTCTCATCTCTCCTTTCTTATGCTCTAACATCGGTGGAATCGCACAGGGTGATTTTTACTCCCAGGAGCATGGCCTACCGAGCAGGCCGTCCTGGAACGGTAGCAAGCAGATGCTGCAGGCTACTGACCAAAACAGCTGGGAAGTCAGCGGGAATCATTTGCCCAACTGTTAAGTTCGGGCTGTTTTCTCGAACTTGCAAGAAAGGTCCTTGATGCACATAAGTGGCTCGGCAGGGCAAATCGCAGAGGTGGAGAGAAGACTAGGCCAGTGGCATCCCCCGGTGTCCTCGTGGGACCGACAGAGCATTCCTGTCCCTCCTGACCCACAACGAAACATCAAAATGCATTCTTAAATGTACCTCGCTGGGCCTCTTCTTGCCCCCTATGCAGATCCCGCAGCTTTGTTCAGGCAAGGAAGCCAGAGGTAAAAATAGCAGTCAGGCCCCAATGACATCACAACGCAGTCCGATATGTCAGGTATGGTAACAGGAGCAGCTCAGCATTTAATTCCCAATCAAGGCGTCCTTGAGAATGAATTCCACCATTGTTGGCAACTGAAGCCCGTCTGCCTCCGTTAATTCTCCTTGGCCCAGCTTACAACAGGGGGAAGGTGAACAACATTTCAAGGGGAAGAAACTCAGAAGAAAATATAAACCCACTTTATTTGGTGGTGCTCGTTCAAATCTATCACACTTGACGCAGGCACTTTCCAACACATCCAGTCTTATTCCTGCGCCAACACTGCCTTCTTAAACTCTGCTACTGTCCTGCCCAAGGCACCTGCAGCTTTCTGCTGCCCTTACATATAAGCACAACATTTCTTCAAAGTCATCAAACTATCCCACAGAATTGCTGCCTGTGACTTCTAACATGCATACGCAGCCATCGAGTAAGATGGATTAAATTGTCCAGATCTTACACAATTATTTTTAACTTGGAAATCTATCATAGGAAATGCAGTTCCCTGTCTAAAATCTAATCCCCCTCAGTTGCACATGCACCATATGGCTCAATGCTGTGCATCAGGAGGTAATAATTGAGAAAAGATGAGAGATGACACTACCATAACAGATGAGTCATCCACAGTCCTTATAATATTTTATATGAGGCTTCTCAATCATCTCAACTTAATTTATTGGTGCTTGCCACATTCAGTCGCAAAGATTTTGATATGCCAGAGTAGATGGAAACAAACTGCTTTGTGACACAAAACCTATCTTGCCTGTGATGGGCTCCTAATTCCAGCCTCTTTTTCCCCCTTACATTAATATATTTGTAGTAAGCATCTGTTTGTTAAGCCCTCCAGGCTTCATCACGAGCCTGGTATAGGGCTCACATTAGCTCTATATGGACTTGTGGCATTTTGATAAAGGGTATTTGATAGAAGGCATCAGGGGCGAGATTTTGCCGAAGCGGTGGAGGTCCCATCATTGGGTCAGCATTTGGGAGGTCAGCATGCTCAGGCTGGAGTCGGAACTTTCCCGGCGATATTGAGAGGAGGAGGAATGCAATAGCCGGCAGGCTGGGGAGGCGGACAGTTAAGGAGGGCAGGTGGGCGTTCCACTCTGCCAGTCCAGTCAGAGGGACGACAGTCCTGGAGCCTCGGCAGCACCACTGAGAGAGGTGGCTGCTGCTGAGACAGCAAGGAGAACTAGAGGATGCCTCCCTTCTGCGCCGCCCTCAGAAGGGTGAGCATTAAACAAAATGTTAAAAGGGCCAAGCAGGCAGGGTCCTGAGAATGGAGGGAGAACCCCTCCAGCGGCAGCCTTGGGGGTCGCGAGGGCGTCATTTGCTGCCGACGGCCCCCTCCTTGCACCATGGAGACACCACTTCTGATGGCCCCCCCAGGAAGCCGCTGGGAGTCTGCCTCCTTGTACCCGGTGGACTCCCCATGTGACGGGGGGGGGTGGCGGGTCTGTTCCACCACTGGTAAAATGCCAGCGGCCCAGGAAATTCGGCTTTAATTGGGCCTTTAACCATTCAAATTGACTACCCACTTCCGTTTAAATGGCATTGGGAAACAATCCATTGGGCCCACATCAGGGAGCCGTCCCATGCAGCTCCCTGGCAATTTATCTGCTCCCCCATCCCACCTCTGTTCCCACCACCCAGGGACCAGTAAAATTCCATCCCAGATTTCCCCTGTGGCTTATTTTTTACCTCCTGTCAATGATGCCATCCCACCAAGATGGAAGCACTCTCATCTTCATCCTGTCACAGGACGCCAACAAAAAAAAACCACAACCCTCCTCTCACCACAGGCTCCAAGTCCAACGTTACTGCATATTTCCAACAAAACAACAGCTCAGACATACTCGAATAAAGATGTGCTCTTGATGTGTGTTCCAAGTGTGGACAACAATGGCCTAAATTTTAGTCTGAAGGGAAGTTCTGTGAAGGTGGGGGCGGTGGAGGGGGAATATTGTGAGATCGGGAAAGCTGGAAGACTGGGTTTCCTGAATGCCAGCGGAATTTAACTGTGGGCCTGCTTTAAATGTTTTTCTGTGGGGTTCCTGCCCACAGGCAGCCTGGACGACAGGCTGTGGGCCGTTTGGGCCGAAAGCCTCCTTCACAAGGCTGAAGCCTTTAAAGCACAGAGGTGTATTGGGGGGGGAGTGATAGAGATTCAGATTGTTGGGGGGTGGGGGGTCTCTATGGTGGTTGGGGAGTGGAGGGGGTTCCAGCGGTGGGGGGGAAGTAAACAGATTATGGAGGGGTGGGGGCGGAGATGATTTGCTGGGTAGCTTTTTGGCCTGTAGGAGGTACTCCCGCTCCTCCTGGCCCACAATTTAAAGTTCAGCTTTACCCCCGAGAAGTACCACTGTGTCAGTATGGACAATTTCACTTGATATAGTCAAGAAACACTGAAGCACATCCAACATGACAGCCAGGAGGCTCACTAGAAAGAATCGAGGTAATCACAGAACTAATGACACTTGTTGGCAGAGGGAAAGGCAAATGAACCATATCTAACCCCAATCCCTCCATAAATCATTTCCTTCTTTTATTCTATTTGCAGAGTACTAGTTGTTGACATAGTGTGTTTTTGTGCGTAAAAAAAAAACTAAAGCTGAGAAAGCATAGAATATCATTCCATTCATCAGAACACAAAACTTGCTAAACTGTAATGAACAGAAAAAGCACATTTGGATCAATGAACTCGCCATCTTTTTGAAAGCTCAACCTCAGGTATCTGCCATTTCACCATATCCCTCAGTCCCTCATCCAATTATCTCTTGAATTTATTTATTCTGCCACTACAGTGACCTTCCCTGTTACCTAATGTCACAGCTCTATTATCTTTGGGGTGAAATAGGTTTGGCAAATTCCCTAACTTTTTCTACCTTCCTGATTTAATGTCACAGCCTTTCGTATTTGAACTCTACACTGTGATGAAAAACCTGCCTGATCCAATCAAAAATCCTTCTGCATTGGTGATGAAGTAACCGGTGGCAACAGTTATTCATACCAAACTCTAATATCGGACAAAAGTCCTTCGCTTACCATGCAGAGTACACTTAAGAAATAGTATTGGATGCTTACTTGTACCGTACCAGGGAACTCAATCTTAATCGAGTTTCAATGTTTAGCAATCAACAGTGCCCTTTCCAACACTGCAAATAAATTTTGATTTAAGCTTCTCTTCAGTCAAAAACATGGGCCACAATTATCTCCAGTCATATTGAAGATATAAGTAGATCTTCAGAAACCCGCAGTTTAATTTCAACTGAAGTGAGCCTCAGCCAGTGCTCACCAGGGTGCCCATTCTGTAAGTACCTTTTGTCAAATCTTACCAGATGAGCTCTCTCTCTTAATAACATTGTGATAAAGAGTGCAGTGACAAAATGCCTCCAGCCACTCCAAACTGCAATCCTAATGTTAGTATGTTTCAGAGTTGTGAAATGAGGTTGCAAAGTGTTTTTTCATTTGTTATTCTCAGTAGTCAAGAACTGGAAGTGACCTTCATCGCAGGTTAGCGTAGGAAATTAGAGTTGGAT
The DNA here is from genome assembly GCF_036365525.1 of Heterodontus francisci. Lineage (NCBI taxonomy): Eukaryota > Metazoa > Chordata > Chondrichthyes > Heterodontiformes > Heterodontidae > Heterodontus > Heterodontus francisci. Next base: position 13,339,495 of record NC_090393.1, read on the forward strand.
CATTAGGGCCTGAGCAGCAAAGTCTGCAGATCCCACTTTCCAGTTAACAAAAAAGCACCCTCGGGAGTTATTTCAAGGATAATCATTATAGACAGGTAGTACATAAGAATATAAAAACATAAAATAAAGCAGGAGTAGGTCATACAGCCCCTCGAGCTTACTCGGCCATTCAATAAGATCATGACTGAACTTCTATATCAGCTCCACTTTCTTGCCCTATCCCCATACCACTTGATTCCCTTAGTGCTGAAGAACCTATTGATTTCAGTCCTGAATGAAGATTGAATTTGAGTATTGCTGAAAAAAAGAGAGATGCTGTCAAAGCTTTTCGTCTTGCACTCATCAGGACAGATGCAAGAATGCCAAATTTCCAAAGTAGCAACCGTTTATACTGTATGAGAAAAGGGTACTAATTGGTTGGCAGGTCGACTCTGATTGGTCGAGGCATTGCTGTGGAGAATGCACCAGGCAACTATTGTCCTCCATGCTTTTGTTTAATTTTTTAAAAATCACAATGCCTGGACATATTCCGTTTGCCTGCAGAGGACTGGTCTCTGCATATGAATATATGTAGCTACTAGCAAACATAAGTGAGCCACATTGTGAGCTCCACTGATAATCTTAAATTGTTTGTTAGTGTAATTCTTAGCGCACTCGGGATTGTTCAGTAAGTGCTGTCTAATTGTGGAATCACATCTACATCTTGCATCTGTCCTGATGAGTGCAAGACAAAAAGCTTCGACAGCATGTCACCTTTTTTCAGCAATACTCAAATTCAATCTTCATTCAGGACTGAAATCAATAGGTTCTTCAGCACTAAGAGAATCTACATTTCATTGTGTTCTGAGTTTTTGCAAGTATGGGCTGGTTGAGTACGGTCAGTACTCTTCCTACGGCAAACGGCCAAAGGGACATGCTGTTTGAAGGATCCGTCAGTCGTTGGGACAGGCCCAACAAGAAATAATCTATATAGACAGGTGGTTTTTGGCTAGTGTCTGTAACTGTACAGCAATGTAGGGAGGAACAAATTAATATGGAAGAAAGAGAAAGAAACAAAATGACATCTAGCCTTAGAATGGTGGATTTCTCAATACCGAAATTGTGTAGGAATTCAGTTCATTATTAGATTCCAACTTGTGTCCCTTCTTTTCCCTAAATTCCCATGTTTGTTCATTATTCCAATTAACTTTACTGAAACCCAGCATATTGGCCATTGTGGTAAGCTAACTATTCAGTAGACTCTGCTGACGCTGCATCCTAAACTATTCCAACTTATTTTCTTTAATAGTCAGTTCTGAAAAGAAGTGGAGACACCAGACATGATCAGTGATAGAAAATTAATAGCACACAACTGATTATGAAGACATTGCAATTATATAACATGTCAACATGTCTTTTAAGACTCCTTACCAGATGAGAATGTCTATTTATGGACATTATTTGAAATTGGTAACTGAAAACTTGACTGTACTGGTGAGAAATCCCTGCTGCAAAATTTGATAAGGCCTTAAAATGGGTGCAGGAATCATAATGAGCGATTAACCCGCATCCCTTGCTTCCGCTGAAGGCAGTAGGCAAACTTTGCGCTGCCTGCTCATTTACATGATTACATTGTGCAGCCAGCAATAAATGCACTGTTCAGTAGCTGCTTGCCCGAGCAGGGGGCACAATACTGTGAGAGGCCAGCAGGAGTTCAAACTAGCCTACACTACTTAAAGCCCACTTGCACCTTTTAAAGGTATTACGACCGAGGCGGGAGCAATACACTGTCAATTCAGTCCCATCACTCCACAGATCATAGGGTATTATTAAAGTTTTCCCACCTACTGGAAATTAGCCAAATTAGACACTTTATTAACCCCCAGAATAAAATACACCAAACCAGGTTTCTTTAAACTGCAACAAATTAACTATTTAATAATAAACTAAATCTTAAACACTATTGAGATAAATTTATGTCTCAAGACCTCATAACTTCATATTTATCCTAACCTTCATGCACACACACATACATTCAAAAACCAATGGTTAACCGTTTTAAAAAATTATGCTTCTTAGGAATAAATAAGTAGCTGAGCTGTCAATCCTGGTGATTTATGTCCCCGGTTGATGAGGTTTCCCAGAGTAGAATAATCAGATGCTACTTGAATTCTTCAGGGGGATTTGCTGAACAGTCTTTAAGGGATAGGCATTTGAAGCGATTCGGTTGCAGCACGCATCACACAGTTCTTTCAACAAAGAGTACAGCAACAGGTCTATTTGGATTCTAATATTGGTAGTCTTTCAGTAGAAACTTTACTGAGAATTCCAGCAAACACAAACAGATGACAGAGAGTCAGTCCTGAGACATCTTAGAGTTTGGAAGTAAAAAGGAATTTACTACCTCCAACAATGCAAATGTTCTTTTCCAGGGTTTTTTTTCCCCTTAAGCAATACAGAGCCTGAAGGTAAATGTAGATTTTTCTGTTAAGAGAGAGGGATCCTTCCTTTCAGCGAGTGCACGCTTCGCTGGTCTCCAGATCAGACTGGTTTTAGCCAATCTTTACACACAGTCAAATTGATACATTACAGAACATGACTTTCTCTCTCTTGCTATTGCCTAGGAAACAGACTTGCTGCTAGCACACTGTTTTCAAAGGGACAGAGCAACTCTCAGTCTTAAAGGCATACTGTTTTAAACAGGGGAGAGAAAAAAACAGTTCCATGACAAAGGGGAGATGCATTTTGACTGGAGAAGGTACTGGAAGTGGATGAGAAAGAGCACCTGACCAGCAAGAAGAATGATTATGGCGCAAAGGGGAGATAGTAGGATCCAAGGTTTCCAATGCAGCACTGGACACCTTCGTACAGGAGGTGGACAGGAGGAGAGAGGTCCTCTATCCATAGGGAACCATGAGATCCTCCAGACAGAAACAGCAAAGGCAATGATGTAGAAAGCAGTCAATCCCAGCAGTCTAACCCCAAGGACCTGGATGCAGTGCTGCAAGAAGTTCAATGACCTTACACAAATGGTCAAGGTCAGAGAATGCATCTTCAAATGCCATATCCCACCAACTGCACCACTAGCCTCACACTCTACTCAATGCATCACATCCCCATCACTCACCTGCCAACAATCTCCATCAATCAAGACTCATACCTCAGATTCATAGCTCCACCTCATCCTCACACACTGATCACTGCTGCAAACCTCATTTTGCATCTCAAAGCCTGCACACACTGCCTGACATTCATGTCACCACATCATGCAAACACATTGCGCAACACTCACTGACACACTTCCTTCTCTCTCGCAGGACAAGGTGGTGCACAACCAGCAGGAATTAACCGGTGGGGTGCAGGCATGGCTGTATGTGCTCACTCCAGTGGAGGAGATAATGGTTGCCATCATTGAAGCAGCCATGACTGAGGCTGTGGCCTATGGCAGGGCTGAAACCGTCAAGGATGATGGTGTACTCATACCTAATCCACCTTCTCACATCCCACTTCTGTTTCATCATACAATGTCTTCTGATATACGAGCTGCACATGGTCTAAGAATGCGCCTCTTGGTTCCCCACCACCACCACCTACCCCAGCAATGCCCCCCACCCCCCCCCGCACCTACCCTTAGTTCAACCCTACCCTTGTGCCTTTTGCTTTTCGCCTTCCCCAAGAACTGCAACCTAGTCAGGCAGTGGTGCGAGAGAAAGAAGTCGAAAACAGTGGTGAAGATGAAACACCGTTTTTTGCTCTCACACTTGCAGCCACCAGTTCAGATACTGACACTGCACATACTTTCAAGGCTAGTTTAGAGATAGGATCTGCACATGGCACTGGGCACAATTGGCCTGCAGCCAGGGCAGGGAGGAAGAGTAGTGCAGGTGTCAGCTCGGCAGAGGGCAAGGTCGCACACATGTTCTGCTCCAGAGAACTCAGATGAGGACTTCAATTGGGTGATGTACAGAGAAAGGCTGAAGGGTATGCACACAGAAATGCTTAGTGCATTGCCCAAAAGCCTGCAGTCACTGCCAAGGAGCATGGAGGAATCCAAAGCCAACCTTGTGCATGGCTTTGCTCAGAGATGCAGCCCATTGTTTCCAGCATGGAATTGGTGGCCAATTCTGTTAGAACACTTGTGGAAACAACCATGATGCAGTGTCTGGTGGCTGACGTCTCAGCTCCAATGCAGCACAAGCAGGAGCTACCTAACATCTGAGTACTGCAGTAGAAGCTCAGAACGGATGCCACACAAGGTCAGCTTGCTACCACATAAGCTCAGACTACAGCTATCATGGCTGCAGATATCAATGTTCAAAGGAGCTAAGAAAGGCTCACAAATGTCCAGCAATGTGTCCTGCAACATATTACTAGGATTGCTGAGATGCCACCCCAGGAGAGTGCCAGTGGCGCCTTGGAGCAGGAACCTGCTGCCTTCTCTCAGGATGACAGCATTCATCCTCCCACCACTGCCGATTTGCCTTTATTGTTGACTGTCAGCCAGCCAGCCCAGACAGCTGATGCTCATGTCGAGATGGTGCATTCCAAAGCCAGCCCTTCTAGGGGCAGAGCTGCGCAAGGTTGTCCTGCAAGGTCATCTGCAGTCTCCCCTACTGAAAGTCAACAGCCTTCCACCAGCCATGCTGCAGCCACTGGAGTAGCACTGTATAAGAGCATTAGACCATGCAAAAGCACGCAGGGACCAAGGAAAGGCACAACAATGGTTAATTGATTATTGTATGGAATATTGGATAGTTTGATTGATTAAGTTGGTTTGGAATGTTTGTTTTGTGATGGTTTTTATTTCAGAATTATGCCTAAGAGGTCACTGAGATGTTCAGTATCAATGGGAAAGTAAAGTGTGGGACTGATACTGAATGGGGAGTTGGGGTTGTGATCACTGGCACTGCAGCCAGATGAGCCGATCATGAACAGACTGACCAGAAGGGTTTGTGGTCCTAGTCTTTCTCCTGGTCCTGGTCTGCCTCCTCCTTGCGCTCTGACGAGTACTGCAGGACTCCTCCAGAGTGGTCCAAACAGTGGAAACTTTCCTTAAGCACCCCAATGGTCTGCTCAATGGCATTTTATGTGGCAGCATGTCTTTTGTTCTACGCATGCCACATGTGTGTGGGTTACACACAGGAGTCATGAGCCAGCTGGACAGCAGATAGCCCTTGTAGCCAAATAGCCACGTTTGGTTTTTCCTGGTGACTCAAATGCTGCTGGTACAGCGGATTGATGCAGAATAAAGGACTCATGACAGCTGCCAGGATATTGAGCATTGACCTGTATGATGCGTTCTGTCTGGTCACACACCAGCTGCACATTGAGGGACTGGACTCCTTTGCATTTGTAGTAAGTCCCAGAATTTACATGTGGTGCCTGCAAAGTGATGTGTGCTATCAATGGTACCCTGCACCATAAGGAAGCCTGCTGACCTGGTGAAGCCACAGGATCCCTCCGCCTGCATCTCTCAGGAAAGAGAGAATGCAATGGATTTCCATTTCTTTGCATACAGCGCATCAGTGACCTCCCTTTTACGAAAGTGGACAGCATACTGCGAGATGTTGGAGATATCACCTGCTCCAGCCTGGAAGGAGCCTGATGCAAAGAAGTTCAAAGACACGGTCACTTTTACACTTTTTCAACCACTGGCAATGCTGTCCTCACCCTGCTCTGACGCTGCAGGTCTGTCTGCAACAGGTGACCGATTTCAGTGAGAACCTCCTTAGTAATACAGAGACACCACACACACTGTTCCTCACTGAGGTTGAGATCGGAGAATTTCAAGACAGAGGGAGAACTCCCCTGCTCTTCTTCAAAATAGACCCATGGGATCATTTAAGTCAATCTGAGAGGGGAGATGGGGCCTTGGTTTAACATCTTGTTCAAAAGATTAGCACAAAATAATTTGTCAATGACTGGCAATTTCATTTCGAAAGAGCCCATGAATTCTGGTATAGGGAATGAACTGTATCACACCAGCGCTGTAGGGTTGCTGTTGTAAGATTTGGGCAGATGTACATTCTTGAGGTGGACATAAGGGAGCGCCACTATCCATCTAAATAATGCTCTACCTTGATGATGTCACTGAGTGGAAAAATATTTCATTTCCTAGCACTGACATCCTCCGCTTTGAATTCACTTTGAAGGGCATAACATGTATATTAAAAAATTCCCCTCTAATAATTGGAACATATTTTCATTTATACGGGTTGGCTGACACATGAGCAATTCCCTTATGTTTTGTATTGAGTTGGTCAAGAATATTTGAAGGCAAGTTGAATTATGTTGGCTTTTGCCATTTCTTCAACTCCTGTTCAGCTTAACATTCATTTATCAAGAACAGCTGAGGTCTTTTTTTTCCATCACCTGTGATGCCTTCATTTCTTCAATATTTGATGACCTTTGCCCTTTATATCAAACACAATATTTGAGGAATCACGGTTGAGCACTCTATTCATCTTGTGACCTTTCTTTCCATTGGCCTATAGCACATCACCTGACAGAAGCAATGAATCACAGTGCGTAAAGTTAATGCGAGATTAGGTGACTTGCTTGACTTATATATTGGTTCATCTTCTCAATTTTGTCACATGATTTGTATCCCCAAGTATGTGACAGACCCACAGCCATCTTCTGTTTTTGCCCATGTTATGTGGCCTTTTATGTTTCAGAAATCTCTTATTTTTAATAACCTGCCAAGCACCTGCTTTTAGGTACAATTAGGTAAACATCAAATCTCATTGAACTATGTTGCCAGTGTTTGCTGCATCTTACCCAATTGCTATCTGATTGTACTGAGGTGGGCAGAACAGCAGAGGTACAGGCAAAGGTCTGTGATAAATAGAAAAAGGACAGTGAAATTACTGATCCCAGTATATATACATGCATCGAGGGACAAATCTGAAGGTACATGAAATTAGATAAATGTTTACCCGCAAGTGTGTAATACTATACCTAATCTAACGTTCTTAAGGGACACAGATAAAGTGAGCCTTAAAGAATGTTCCCAGTTGCTGCAATCTCTAGAACTGGGGACACGGGCTAAAACTTACAAGGTGGACAGGCCACAGACGCATACCTACTTTACATGAAAATGTGCAATGGACTGCCCAGTGAAGATAGCTATTGTAGCAGCATTTAGGGCAGAATTGAAGAGATATTTGAATGAATGGGTGATTGAGAGTATTAGGACCAACAAGATAGACTGAAGATGCATTCCTAAGTCCTGCGCTTTCTTATATTCTTAAGTGTGTTATAAACCGTTGAGAATATGTCGAGCATTCGTAAATGTCATCTGACCACTCAAAATGAATTATGGCCTTATAATACACATTGGAATTACCCAATTACTCCAGAATAGACACAGGGTTCACTCCTGACCTGCAATAAATTGCAGTTTATTACAAACTAAATAAGAGACCACAGCTTCTTGCCCAGTCTGTTTTCAAAATTACTGTTCTTGGTACAAACCAGCAGTGGAGCTGATTGGTTGGAATAAAATAGTCCAGGAATATAGTTCACAGTGATATTTGACCTTACTATAATATTAGACTAAGGAAATCCATTTGATATTTAAGATATAATTTGGCTTTCTAGTATGTTTATACTGTAAGATACTGACTATTCCTAATACGTGACTGTAGTAACATCTCAGAGATAATCTCAGGAGATAGTGTGAGTTTAAGTTCCAGTGTCCCACTATCACTGGTATTGAGGACATAGTTTATCTGTAGATAGGACCAATAACCCTAGTCCTTTAATAAACCATTCTCTCTTGCTAAATCCATTATTAAGCTATTCCAATTTTAGTAGCTGAGGTAAATTTCAGGGACATACACTTGGCAAATTCTTGTTGTTCGCTTCCATTCTTTTGCCTTCGGTTTTCTCTATCACGGAGTCAAAATAGAGACATACAGAATTTGAAGAACCTAATGCGGTCTGAACAGGAACAGTAAAAATAGTATCAGGCAGATGTGATTGACAACTCTTTTTTTCCTGTTCTCATGATATCTGAACGATACCGGACAGAAGGAGATCATTTGGCCCATTGTACCGTCTGTTTGAAATAGCTATCCAATTGGTCTGACTCCCTTGCGCTTTCCCCATAGCCCTGCAAATTCTTCCTTTTTAAATATTTATCCAATTCCATTTTAAAAGCTATTATTGAATCTTCTTCCACCACCCTTTCAGGTAGTTCTTTCCAGATCATAACAACTCATTGCATAAATTTTTCATGTCTTCTCTGACTCTTTTGCCAGTGCCCTTTGGCTAACGACCCTTCAGCCACTGGAAACAGTTTCTCCTTATTTACTCTTATCAGAACCCTTCAGGATTTTGAACACCTGTAGCAAATCACCCCTTAACAATCTCTTCTCTACAATCTTTCACACTGTGAATTGCCCAGGTCCTTCTCATCAACAACATCCATTATATAGTGCCTTTCATGTACAATATGTCCTATGCAAAACCACTGCAAAAAAAAAACCCTTAGCAAATGTAATCACCTCTAAGTCTGCCAAATGATGCTTCACCTCCCGAAGGACGTGGATGAGCTTTCCGGACGTCGATGGTGGGCACTGAGGAAATGGCTTATTACCTGCACTAGCTTCCACCCCCCCCCCCCCGCCCCCCCTTTACCCCCCTTCCACACCCCCCCCTGTCCCCTTCCCTGCTCCACCCTCTCAGCTCACCCCCTCACAACCCCGTCCCAGCCCGCCCCCGCCTCGCACCATCTTCACCCCGCACCCCCTTCCCCTGCACCCCCCCCACCCCCTCCCTCTACCCCTCCCCCTTGCATCCCCTCCTCCCACCGGCACCATCCTACACCTGTGTAGGGGCCCCAACAACCCCACTGCCTTGTGGGCGTCTCGGGAGAGACCAAGGCTAAGGGAGTAAACCCTAACAGATAATCCGGAGCGGAACCCCGTAGGCGGTCATGTGTCACCTTTGGCATGTTTCCGGCAGTTCCTGCAGCCATACTGGTGCCAAACGTCGTGTCCTGCACTCCTTTGGACCCCACCAGAAAGGCCGAGAGGGGGGTTTTGACGACTGGGCAACTCTCAACCTCCATAAATTTGCCCAGGCATGCGCCATGGAGAGATCACTCCATAGTTGCCTCACAGCGACTGACACAACACGGAAGGCAGCAGTTACGGGTTATAAGTCCAGATAAATTGGCGTAGAAACTGGGCGTCACGGGTTGCCTTTGTCGGTGGGAGAGGTCATTGCACCTCACTGGACAGCTACCGCCCGCCTCAAACCGGGCAGCCCCCGGTCAATAAGGTTCTGTCCCGCCACAGTCTGCCTGCTTCAATGGGTGCTTGGAGCTCAGGGTCATTGCCCGAAAGGTGGACTGATACACCGCACCAAACAACATGAAAAAAGGAAAGAAGGTACCAGCCCTTTGCTTTGCAAGCTGGAACGTCAGAACTATGTGTCCTGGCCTGTCGGAAGACCTTACACAAATCAACGATTCTCGGAAGACTGCCATCATTAACAACGAGCTCAGTAGATTCAATGTGGACATTGCAGCACTTCAGGAGACTCGCCTCCCCGCAAGTGGCTCTCTAGCAGAGCAAGACTACACCTTCTTCTGGCAGGGCAGGGATCCTGAAGAACCAAGACAGCATAGAGTGGGCTTCGCCATCAGAAACTCCTTGCTCAGCATGATAGAGCCTCCCTCAAATGGCTCGGAACGCATACTGTCCATCCGACTGCTCACCACCTCTGGTCCAGTACACCTACTCAGCATCTATGCTCCAACACTCTGCTCCCCACCTGAAGCTAAAGACCAGTTCTATGAACAACTCCATAACATCATTAGCAGCATCCCCAACACCGAACACCTATTCCTGCTGGGGGACTTTAATGCCAGGGTTGGGGCCGACCATGACTCATGGCCCTCCTGCCTTGGGCGCTATGGCATTGGAAGGATGAATGAGAATGGACAGAGACTGCTTGAGTTGTGTACCTATCATAACCTCTGCATCACCAACTCGTTCTTTCACACTAAACCCTGTCACCAGGTTTCATGGAGGCACCCAAGATCACGTCGTTGGCACCAGCTAGACCTCATTGTCACAAGGCGAGCCGCCTTAAACAGTGTTCAAATCACACGCAGCTTCCACAGTGCGGACTGCGACACCGACCACTCCCTGGTGTGCCCAAGGTTAGACTCAGACCAAAGAAGTTGCATCATTCCAAGCAGAAGGGCCACCCGCGCATCAACACGAGCAGAGTTTCTCACCCACAGCTGTTACAAAAATTTCTAAATTCACTTATAACAGCCCTTCAAAACACTCCCACAGGGGATGCTGAGACCAAGTGGGCTCACATCAGAGACGCCATCTATGAGTCAGCTTTGACCACCTACGGCAAAGGTGCGAAGAGAAATGTAGACTGGTTTCAATCTCATAATGAAGAGCTGGAACCTGTCATAGCCGCTAAGCGCATTGCACTGTTGAACTACAAGAAAGCCCCCAGCGATTTAACATCCGCAGCACTTAAAACAGCCAGAAGTACTGCACAAAGAACAGCTAGGCGTTGCGCAAACGACTGCTGGCAACACCTATGCAGTCATATTCAGCTGGCCTCAGACACCGGAAACATCAGAGGAATGTATGATGGCATGAAGAGAGCTCTTGGGCCAACCATCAAGAAGATCGCCCCCCTCAAATCTAAATCGGGGGACATAATCACTGACCAACGCAAACAGATGGACCGCTGGGTTGAGCACTACCTAGAAATGTACTCCAGGGAGAATGCTGTCACTGAGACTGCCCTCAATGCAGCCCAGCCTCTACCAGTCATGGATGAGCTGGACATACAGCCAACCAAATCGGAACTCAGTGATGCCATTGATTCTCTAGCCAGCGGAAAAGCCCCTGAGAAGGACAGCATTACCCCTGAAATAATCAAGAGTGCCAAGCCTGCTATACTCTCAGCACTACATGAACTGCTATGCCTGTGCTGGGACGAGGGAGCAGTACCCCAGGACATGCGCGATGCCAATATCATCACCCTCTATAAAAACAAAGGTGACCGCGGTGACTGCAACAACTACCGTGGAATCTCCCTGCTCAGCATAGTGGGGAAAGTCTTTGCTCGAGTCGCTCTGAACAGGCTCCAGAAGCTGGCCGAGCGCGTCTACCCTGAGGCACAGTGTGGCTTTCGTGCAGAGAGATCGACTGTTAACATGCTGTGCTCCCTTCGTCAGATACAGGAGAAATGCCGTGAACAACAGATGCCCCTCTACATTGCTTTCATTGATCTCACCAAAGCCTTTGACCTCGTCAGCAGACGTGGTCTCTTCAGACTACTAGAAAAGATCGGATGTCCACCAAAGCTACTAAGTATCATCACCTCATTCCATGACAATATGAAAGGCACAATTCAACATGGTGGCTCCTCATCAGAGCCCTTTCCCATCCTGAGTGGCGTGAAACAGGGCTGTGTTCTCGCACCCACACTTTTTGGGATTTTCTTCTCCCTGCTGCTTTCACATGCGTTCAAATCCTCTGAAGAAGGAATTTTCCTCCACACAAGATCAGGGGGCAGGTTGTTCAACCTTGCCCGTCTAAGAGCGAAGTCCAAAGTATGGAAAGTCCTCATCAGAGAACTCCTCTTTGCTGACGATGCTGCTTTAACATCTCACACTGAAGAGTGCCTGCAGAGTCTCATCGACAGGTTTGCGGCTGCCTGCAATGAATTTGGCCTAACCATCAGCCTCAAGAAAACGAACATCATGGGGCAGGATGTCAGAAATGCTCCATCCATCAATATTGGCGACCACGCTCTGGAAGTGGTTCAAGAGTTCACCTACCTAGGCTCAACTATCACCAGTAACCTGTCTCTAGATGCAAAAATCAACAAGCGCATGGGTAAGGCTTCCACTGCTATGTCCAGACTGGCCAAGAGAGTGTGGGAAAATGGCGCACTGACACGGAACACAAAAGTCCGAGTGTATCAGGCCTGTGTCCTCAGTACCTTGCTCTACGGCAGCGAGGCCTGGACAACGTATGCCAGCCAAGAGCGACGTCTCAATTCATTCCATCTTCGCTGTCTTCGGAGAATACTTGGCATCAGGTGGCAGGACTATATCTCCAACACAGAAGTCCTTGAAGCGGCCAACACCCCCAGCTTATACACACTACTGAGTCAGCGGCGCTTGAGATGGCTTGGCCATGTGAGCCGCATGGAAGATGGCAGGATCCCCAAAGACACATTGTACAGCGAGCTCGCCACTGGTATCAGACCCACCGGCCGTCCATGTCTCCGCTATAAAGACGTCTGCAAACGCGACATGAAATCGTGTGACATTGATCACAATTCGTGGGAGTCAGTTGCCAGCATTCGCCAGAGCTGGCGGGCAGCCATAAAGACAGGGCTAAATTGTGGCGAGTCGAAGAGACTTAGTAGTTGGCAGGAAAAAAGACAGAGGCGCAAGGGGAGAGCCAACTGTGCAACAGCCCCGACAAACAAATTTCTCTGCAGCACCTATGGAAGAGCCTGTCACTCTAGAATTGGCCTTTATAGCCACTCCAGGCGCTGCTTCACAAACCACTGACCACCTCCAGGCGTGTATCCATTGTCTCTCGAGATAAGGAGGCCCAAAAGATGTCCTATGGCAATTTGCAGGGGAGAGGCGAGAGGTAAGAAGAAAAACAATTGATAACAGGCATAAACGAACAGATGCTTATAATTAAAATGCAATTCCAGCATACGAGTTGAAAGAGTCAAGTGTCAATTGTTTTGTGAAAATTGGCATATCAATGGGGAAAGACTACCTTTCATTGGAGAAGCATACAGAGCTTCCTAAAGTTCAGTGGAATCATTCTCTTGACATATTCGCAAAACATTCAACAAGTAAAGCAGTGTAAACATCCAGCCATTAATCTGTGCATCAACTTGAAACGGAGGAAGTATTGAAACCAAATGGAAGGAGGGAGTAGACAGTTTGTGGTGAATTCGGACACTTCTTTGATTTAGGTTTGAATCCAGCACAGACTGATTGGAATAACTGACACTTCTCACTCTGTCTGATGATGTCCCAAATGAAATGAGTTGGTCCGTCTTGACCCATTTCCCACTCGGTGAAAGTGACAGAATGATGCATAATTATCTTAAACTGGCAGCAGTGTCGCCTTAATTTGAGAAATAATTTAATCTTAGTCTTTCTTGTCTCCATTTCAAATTTCAGTTGCAGTCATCATCAGAAATGTTATCCTGATTTATTGATGTAAACAGAATCATTTTTGTTCTCATTCAGAGAGGGCACAAGGTGCATGATAATACTGTGCTGCATGTGCTCTTTTAGTGAGGTAGTATTGACTGTTGGAGATTAGTACAAGGAGTTTCACGCTTTCTGACTTGTTCCGCACCCTATCTGGGAGTAGGTGATGCTAATGCAAATCTCAAAGGGTTGAGAGATTGGCTTAGAATTTGCTGCCAAAATAATGGAGAGCTTAATGTATAAATCACCCAGCAAATTATGGTGAGGAAAATCTTCCCCGTGAATCGCGAATCACCACAAATTGCTGGACAATTTGCATAAACGGCAGCTCACCGTCAACATCTCTGTGAGTTTCATGAGGTTGTTGCAACTTAATCTCGTCAGCAGAGAAAAGGAACAATTGAAACTGTGGAGCCTCATTCCTGCAGGTAGTAAATTGTTCTTAGGAAAACTTTAAAATTCTAAATTTTCCATTTTTTTCCTCAATTTTCCTTTCTGTATTTTTTCGCTCTCTCTTAATCCAATCTTTCTTTCCCTCACTACTTCTCTTTCTGTACCTGATTTGACTCAAATTCACCCTATTGCCTTCTCTAATGTTCCTCTGCTTCTTTTTCAACCCTTCAACCTCATTGGTTAAGGAGATAGACTGTTGGTCCCGTTCTTCACTATGGTCCCAGTTGTCCAGTTGTTCTCATTGTGTCATTATCAGCTCGCAAGTTACAGGGCAAAAACATTTACTAAGCAGAAGGGTGAGAGATAAAAAGGGCAATTTAAAAAAATATATATACCTGCTGATTTATTTTGTGAGTTCCTCAGCTATTTGTCTCTACACAATATCTGTGAATGTACCACACTGCTGATCAGGGAATGTACAGCACTAGCTGGACACGTTAGAAATAATTCTGCTTCAGGCATCAACTATACTTTTTTTGACCCTGATTACAAACCAGCCATAATCATTAACCATTGAACCAGACCAGTCACACGAAGGAAGAGCCACTGCAGCTCTTCCTGAATAAAACGCAGGATTTGCTGGTACAACCCTATCACTTGGCCTCCATTTCCACCATTTTCAACCTCCTCCTCCAGCTTCAGGCCTACATGAACCCAGGGCTGGATAAAAGTAAGAAAAGAAGATCAATAGGGGAATATACACAAGAGAAGTTTGTAATACATTACTGTGAAGGGAGCTGCAATTGATTTGGCTGTTGATGGGATGCTTTACTGCTTTCTGTTCTATTGATTTTGTTTTAATTGTAATAAATGAATTCAATGTCTTAAATATTTTATGCACTGCCTCTTTGTAATTTTTTTAAAGCAGTCAGCCTTTGGGCTACCAAGGTTGTAAAATGAAGAAGCCAATCCTTGCTTTAAGTTTTATTATGCTCCTACTCTTAAATCCGACCTACTTCCTATTCTTTCTAGAGATGTGACAGGCTTGATTTGTCTCCATCTTTGATGGTACTGAGCTCCTTGCTCTTGCAGCAGCAATTTACGACAGACAGGAATTTTGTGCTTGCACGCAAAAAGAAATTGGCACCGGATTTATGACAATGGCAGTGTATTGCTTGCATGCAACAAACAAATCATCACAGCACAGGCAACTATAATTGTTTCCTTTTCCCCATCAGAAGCAAGAAATCAGTTAAGAGTATGTTCTGCCTAAATCAGAAGGCTATTACTTTTGCCCGAGTTCTAATTGCCTCCCCGTGCACAGACCACAAATATTGACCAAGAACAACATCAACAAATGGAAGAAAAAAAATTCAAAATAACCTGGATAAGTACTTTCATAGAATGGGCGCACTGCTCTTTCACAAGTGTGTCACTGGCTGTAGTCTAGTCCGGAGCGATGTCCTCACTTTAGTTCTAATGATCATTAGGAGTCACAAGCAGAATGGATTCTGACAGCATTAATCCATTTTCCAGTCTATATCCATCCACAGAACACTGCTCTTCCCTTCAAACCCTTGGCTAATTGACAGTAATTCAGCAACCTGGTGCTGAAAGACCACAGACACTGGAGAAGGAGCTTGCTGCGTGTTCGGTGCTGCAGCTTATCTGCTGGTGGCTGCAGTGACAATCTGTCAGAGAGTAATTTTGCAAGGCATCCAACTTTGAGCAGAGTTAACCTGATGCATTTAAGGGGAAGCTTGATAATTACACATGGGAGAAAGGAATAGAAGGTTATGCTAATAGGGTGAGATAGAATATTATGGAAGGTAACTCATTTGGTGCTGAAAATTCTATTGAATTCTAGGTAACCCAGCAGTATTCGATGACAGTACTGAGGATGAGCAAAAATGTTCCATTCAGTCTAAGAAATACTTGCAATGCTGAGAACTCATTTCCAACTGGACAGGATTCCAAAACCACAAAAAGGCCCCTAACTTGGCAAGAAATGTCACTCAACTAATGTTCAAGTCTGTTCTCTCAAATTGTGATCTTTGAGGTATCTTTTCCCCTCCTTATGCTTAGGCTTCTCCTCACTCCCTGCCTCCATGCTGATCTCTAATTTCCCTCTCAAGTGAGACACTGGAAGGTGCATGTGATTGCCAAGACTCGCTCACTGGTTTTCCCTCCTCTTCACCAGAGAAGCACAATTGGCATAGAGAGCTTCTTGTGTGTGGAATCATGTGTTACCGATAACTTACTGTACCATTCCACGATGCAGAGCCTTTAGAACAACTCAATGAGCTTTATCACTGCTCCTCTGCCGCCCCCTCGTCTCAATGCATCATGTTTGCAGAACTGTAGCCTCTCCATTTGTCTAACATATAATCAAATACAATTTCACTGAAGCAAAACAAGTATATTTTCTGTGGTAGATGCAATAAAAAAAGGACCAACATCAATTTTGAAACATAATATAACACTATTGAACTGAATGTCCTGGGCAATAGCATAATGAAAAATCATAATTTTAACAGGCTGGGGTGGGATATGAGGGTGGGTCCCAGATATTTTTGTTCTTGGTATTCCGTGTTGCTAAGGGGCTCAAGAGAATTGCACTACTGAATGCCTGCAGATACAAGAGCTGTATAAGTTTTCCATTTCTCTTTGAGTTCCCACAGGATTGTGTGCCTGCTGTTATGAAAGTACATCCATTTTTAGTAAAATGTTGTGGATTTTCTGTTTTTTTTTAAAAAGAGGTCATCGTAAGGTCTTTTGGACTTGGTTTGTAAACAACCCATACTGGAAGTCACCTGTCTTCAGATAATTACCCAGCAGGGGCTTTTTGATTTGGGGGAGATGCTTACAGAGAAATGACAGGTCAAGATTTATAGGGTTCAGGAAGCTTGCCTCTTGAGTTATTGTTTTGATTTCACTTTGGATGTGAGGGTCCTTGAGAGGGTACAGAAGAGATTTACCAGAATGGTTCCAGGGATGAGGAATTTTAGCCGCAAGATTAGATTGGAGAAGCTGGGTTTTTTCTTCTTGGAGCAAAGAAGATTGAGGGAGATTTTATAGAGGTGTACAAAATTGACAGGTTTAGATAAGATAGACTAAGAAAAGTTGTTCCTGTTAGTTGATGGTACAAGGACTAGGGTACACAGATTGAAGGTTTTGGGCAGGATATGCAGGGAGGATGTGAGGATGAACTTCTTTGTGCAATGAGTGGTAATGACCTGGAACTGGCTGCTTACAATCAGGGTGGAAGTGTAGACAATTAATGATTTCAAAAGGAAATTTGATGGGCACTTGAGGGAAATAAATTTGGAGGACTACAGGGATGGAGTGGAGGAATGGAACTGATTGGATTGCTCTGCAGAGAGCCAGCATGGACTTGATGGGCCGAATGGCCTCCTTCTATGCTGTTATGACTCTATGACTGTAT
Source organism: Heterodontus francisci (assembly GCF_036365525.1). NCBI lineage: Eukaryota > Metazoa > Chordata > Chondrichthyes > Heterodontiformes > Heterodontidae > Heterodontus > Heterodontus francisci. The sequence goes on from NC_090393.1 coordinate 13,356,549, forward strand.
GGACAGTCAGTTGGAGTTTTAAAAATCAACCGTAAGGACAAAACCCATGCTCAGCCTTTTCCATCTCTTTGAAAAGCCTGCCAGTTTTCCCATCTCTTTGAGAAGCTCTTAGAAGCGAGTGCAAGAAATAACGAAATTGATGATACATTCCTCCTGAAAGGCCTGCCTGAAACCCCCGTTGCCGCATTTCTCCTGAGACACTGGAAAAACCTGCCGGAAAAATCCTCAACGCTGCCCGAACGACTTGCTCCAGAGAAAGATCCCAGTGACAGCCATCTACGCGTATTTGTGATGCCAAACCAAAAAAAGGGACAATTGACATCTTTCCATATCTTCTCTTTTTTCTTCAAGAATTAGCCAGTATTTGGACAAAGTATTCTTTGTTGTCTTTTCTTTGTAACAGAGCTCCAAAAAGAAAATCTCTATTTCTTCCCGTTAACTGGTGTGTGTGTGAGGGGCTAAGATGAAAGGAAACTTTCATATTTCACTCTGTGTGTTAATGCTTTACTGGTGATGCCTTGTTTTATAATAAACTGATAAAAAAAAAATTTTTGTTGTTTATTCAAGCAACCTGGTTGGTGTATTTTATTCTGGGATAAAGAGTAGAGTCTATGATTGACCGTATCGGTAACTGGGTAAACATTTAAATATATGTTGTGGCCTCTGGAGAAGTGGAACTAGAAAAGACAGTGCATTCCTCCCGCCTCAGTCGTAACACCGCTTATGCTGTGGCACAGAGCTGTTGTGAAGTTCCTCCCCTCACCACAGGCAGGAGTCCCATTGCTGTATCAAATAGTTCTGGTGCCCACTTGCCACCAGTAGACATCCTGGATCTGACATTAACTTTTGGGCAGATGGAAACTATGTCCACTGAAGACCGATCCCCAGAAATCCACCCCAAAAATGTTGGGGTTCATTGACAAATCGATGCTTAAATATATTGAGAAAATACTTAAAAGAAGGAACCTCCATTTGTGTAGTCCATAATTATGTTCCCAGGAAACCCCAAAGCACCCAATAAATGAATTTGGAAGCATGATCACTGTTGGTGTGTAGGCAAACCTGGCATCGAATTTGCACACAGCAATGAGAAAAATGATCAGTTTTGCTGATGTGAAGGGAGGAATATCAGCCAAACAATATTGGAATAGTGACATGGGTTCCTTTATATCCACCTGAACAAGGAACAGAGTCTTGGCTAACCATTTCATCCACAAGATGGTACCTCCAATAATGGGGGACTCCCTCAGAACTGTGAGCCGAGGTTATGTGCTTAAGTCCTAAAGTGGGATTTGAACCCACAATTTTCGGACTCAGAGGTAAGAATACTCCCAAATCATACAAGCAGGCATTTATATTCCAGCACTGTTACATTTCAAAAGTTAAAGTTAACCCAGTGATGTTGGGAGGGGAATAAAAGAGAAGAAATCTGTTTTATTCTAACTCACACACAAAACAATGTCTTCCTGTGACCCCTTTTACTTGAAATATTTGTTTTTAAGATAGTTTCTCTTCTATATGAACATGCCAAAACTGGCAGCTCCTGAACTTCCTCCTGGCTATAATATCTGAAATGTTTTCTGGAGAGAGACATTATAGGAGGAATCAGAAAAAGCAAGAACACAAAGAGAAAAATAATTTGGTTGGCCGAGAATCAGCAGACAATAAAAATGGGATTTAGTTTTGATTAAATTTTTGTTCCTTCTCACATATCTTTCCCTCCACCCTTCCCTTGAATCATCTGCCAGCCAGTCTGAACTGTGGATTTAATTCCTGGGTAAAATTTATGCATGATATTGTTTGAGACTAGGTTGGTCAATTTTATATTCATTGAGGTAAAGGATATCAGTGCTCCCATTACCAGCAGGCAATGTCAGAATCAAGCGCACGCAGACTAGATTCAACCTGGCTAAATGCAAGGAATGCTCTGCCTGATTAAGAATAAAATAATTTAAGGTTTCATCTAAAAAGAAAAAAAAATACAAAAGACTTGCATTTATATAGCACCTTTCACAACCAGCGGACATCGCAAAGCACTTTTCGGTCAATGAAATACTGTTGAAGTGTCGCCACTGTTGTAATATAGGAAACACGGCAGCCAATTTGCATACAGCAAGCTTCCACACACAGCAATGTGATAATGACCAGATAATCTGGCTTTGCATTATTGATTGAGGGATAAATATTGGCTAGGACACCAGGGAAATCTCCCCTGTTCTTCTTTGAAATAATGACTTGAGAGCCATCTGAGGGGGCTGGTGGGACCTCGTTTTAATGTCTCATCCATAAGACAGCACGTCTGACAGTGCAGCACTCCCTCAGTACTCCACGAGTGTCAGCCTTGATTTTTGTGCTCAAATCCTAGAGTGGGACTTGAACCCACAATCTTCTAATTCAGAGGTGAGAGTGCTACTAACTGAGCCCCACAGCAAATTTTAAACTAAATTAAAACTGTAGCATTTCTGTGCTGCAGCTCCACTTTCGTAATTAGTGTAAATGCAGCCTGAATCTGGTGTTAGGGCTCAATTTGATGCTGGAGTCAAGTGGGGCAAGACTCCCTGGAGGAGGGAGTTTCACTCCACTCTGATCCAGAATCAGGTCAGGCTTTAACAACAACTTGCATTTATATAGCACCTTTACCATAGTAAAACATCCAATTATCAACCAAAATTTGACACCAAGCCACATAAGCAGATGTTAGGAAAAATGACCAAAATCTTGGTCAACGAGGTAGATTTTATGGAGAGTGTTAAAGGAGGAGAGAGAGGTGGAGAGTTTTAAGGAGGGAATTCCAGAGCTTAAGGCCTAAGCAGCTGAAGGCATGACAACCAATAGTGGAACAAAGAAAATCAGGGGCGTGCAAGAGGCCAGAATTGGAGGAGTGCAGAGATCTCGGAAGGTTGTAGGGACTGAGGAGGTTACAGAGACAGGGAGAGGCGAGGCCAGGGAGAGATTTAAAAACAAGGATGAAAATTGCCATAATAGTGCAAGATCAATAAATTATTAATGAAAACATAGATGTTATAAACATTATGGGGCCGAAGGGAGGGGCGAGGTAAAGAAGAGAGTTGAAAAAAAGGATGAGAATTTTAACTACAGATTTACTCAATACGATTTGAACATGTGCACAAAACAACACAGATTCTTTTAAAAAAACAGATGGTAAGTTTTGTAGTATAAATGCACTGAGCAATTAAGAAGTGGCACTGCTGAAAGATATTGGTAACAGCCTCCTTGTTCTCTTCCATTGCTGTATGGCAATTGTCCACTGGAGGGTGTAGTAAACTAAAAACATTGTCACACAGGTGTAACATTACCAGATCAATAACCAACCGAGTTCTTCTATTGATCCTGAAGCAACCTCTATTTGGAAACTCATATTTTTCAATTTGACCTTACATTTTCAGTGCAACGACTGACGAACCATAGCTCCTTGTCTCAAATTTTCACAAAAAAATTGGCTTGGAACACTTTTCAATCAGAAAGAGAATTGAGATTCTCAAGAGCACTCCCACTGTGAATCCCTTCATGTGAGATTACAGTGAATCACTTTGATTGACCTGAACATATAACACAAGTTAGAATAGTCTCATTTCACTCCATTTTGCTTCAGAATTATGTCAGGCCTCAACTACAAATTCACTCAATACACATTGAGCATTGGTGAGAATTTTAAATATGCCATTATTTTAGTTGAAACACATTCTATCCTGATTACTTGCATGTAACCAGGGGCCAGATCCATTATATTTTATTACCTGGGAATCGATTGAGAGGTCCGTTCTGGACTCTTATTGAAATACTTCAATTGCAGGTAAAGAGCCCTTGACAGAAAACAATGTTTCACTTTTTCATACTGTTTCAGTAATGCGAAGGAGTCTTAAAAGGGCCATCTTCATTTTATGTAAAACCATATTGCCACTTAAAGGGGCATTTTTTGTCATGTGAACAGCTATACTGCAGTTCAGGCTATCTCAATGCTGCATCTCTTAGACAAGTATCACAAGCTACTGGAGGCCAGCTAGTAACATGTGGAGTTAAAGGAGAAGTTGTTGAGGGAGAGTACAAGTTCAACTAAACCAATGAAACTGATATCTGTAATGTGGTGTAGTAGTGACTTCAACTTTAAGAAACTTCACCTTTAAGAGACCAGGCCACTGATGCAACTGATGAGATCATCATGCATATATGAGGAGGTGACATAGGCTGGAATTTTACAGTGGGTGGGGAGGACCCGTCCACCAGCAGAAAAGTCGATGCCAATCCCGCCTCCGCTGGGCCTGGGGATCCAGACCAGATTTTACAGTCCCCAGGCCCTTAATTGGTCTGAGGTGGGACTTCCACCTCCTTGAGGCAGGAAGTCCCACCTAATGGAGCTGCTGACCAATCAGCAGGCTGGCAGTTCTTAGTCCCAGCAGTGCCACCGGGAGCATTGGCCACAGCTGGGACTGCAACCCAGCTTCAGGATGAAGATGATGGACAACACTGGAAAAGAGGTAGGTTTTTGGGACCTCGTCAGGGGCAATTGGTTGGTTAGAGGAGTAGGGGCGTGTTGGGCATTAGAGGTGGTTGGGGCTTTGGGGGGGTCCCTCCATGGGGCACAGGGTGCCCAATCAGGAGGGCCCCTCCCCAACCCACCAGAAGTTCTGCCTAGTTTTATCAGGCGGGTTTTCTGAGGCAGAGGCCTTTAAGTGGCAGATAATTGGCCGACCTGCATAAAATGGCGGCGGACGTGGGAGCGGGTCGGGAAGGGCCCCCCGAGCCTCCCACTCCATTTTGTGCCCATCCCTGCCACAAGCCTGTACACAAAAACAGGACAAGTCCAACCCGGCCAATTACCGCCCCAACAGCCTACTATCAATCATCAGTAAAGTGATGGAAGGTGTCATCAACAGTGCCATCAAGCAGCACTTGCTTAGCAAAAACCTGCTCAGTGATGCTCAGTTTGGGTTCTGCCAGGGCCACTCAGCTCCTGACCTCATTACAGCCTTGGTTCAAACATGGACAAAAGAGCTGAACTCAAGAGGTGAGGTGAGAGTGACTGCCCTTGACATCAAGGCAGCATTTGATTGAGTATGGCATCAAGGAGCCCTAGCAAAACTGAGGTCAATGGGAATCAGGGGGAAAACCCTCCGCTGGTTGGAGTCATACCTAGCGCAAAGGAAGATGCTTGTGGTTGTTGGAGGTCAAGCATCTGAGCTCCAGGACATCACTGCAGGAGTTCCTCAGGGTAGTGTCCTAGGCCCAACCATCTTCAGCTACTTCATCAATGACCTTCCTTCAATCATAAGGTCAGAAGTGGGGATGTTCGTTGATGATTGCACAATGTTCAGCACCATTCGTGACTCCTCAGATACTGAAGCAGTCCGTGTAGAAATGCACAAAGACCTGGACAATATCCAGGCTTGGGCTGATAAGTGGCAAGTAACATTTGCGCCACACAAGTGCCAGGCAATGACCATCTCCAACAAGAGAGAATCTAACCATCTCCCCTTGACATTCACCAGCATTACCATCGCTGAATCAACATCCTAGGGGCTACCATTGACTAGAAACTGAACTGGAGTAGCCATATAAATACCGTGGCTACAAGAGCAGGTCAGAGCTGGGAATCCTGCGGCGAGTAACTCACCTCCTGACTCCCCAAAGCCTGTCCACCATCTGCAAGGCACAAGTCAGGAGTGTGATGGAATACTCTCCATTTGCCTGGATGGGTGCAGCTCCAACAACACTCAAGAAGCTCGACACCATCCAGGACAAAGCAGCCCGCTTGATTGGCACCCCATCTACAAACATTCACTCCCTCCACCACCGACGCACAGTGGCAGCAGTCTGTACCATCTACAAGATGCACTGCAGCAATGCACCAAGGCTACTTAGACAGCACCTTCCAAACCCGCAACCTCTACCAACTAGAAGGACAAGGGCAGCAAATACATGGTACATGGGAATGCCACCACCTGCAAGTTCCCCTCCAAGTCACACACCATCCTGACTTGGAACTATATCGGCGTTCCTTCACTGTCGCTGGGTCAAAATCCTGAACTCCCTTCCTAACAGCACTACCTACCTCAAATGGATTGCAGCGGTTCAAGAAGGCAGCTCACTACCACCTTCTCAAGGGCAATTAGGGATGGGCAATAAATGCTGGCCTGGCCAGTGACACCTACATCCCATGAATGAATTTTTAAAAAAGCCTACTCTTTTGGGGGACATAGAATTCCAGCCATGATTTTGAGAGAAATACTGAACACATGGCTTGCAAGGAGTAGATACAGACCAGCGAAGAAAAGACTGGGACCTCAGATCATGCAATGTAATTAAGTAAGACAATAGATAGTGTTTGTGTTGAATCTAAATATCAAGCCTGCAATTATCATTTCATGAAGACTTAAGAAAACACAGCACAACATTATCAACATTATCATTGGGCGGCACAGTGGCGCAGTGGTTAGCACTGCAGCCTCACAACTCCAGCGACCCGGGTTCAATTCTGGGTACTGCCTGTGTGGAGTTTGCAAGTTCTCCCTGTGTCTGCGTGGGTTTCCTCCCACAGCCAAAAGACTTGCAGGTTGATAGGTAAATTGGCCATTATAAATTGCCCCTACTATTGGTAGGTGGTAGGGGAATATAGGAACAGGTGAGGATGTGGTAGGAATATGGAATTAGTGTAGGATTAGTATAAATGGGTGGATAATGGTCGGCACAGACTCGATGGGCCAAAGGGCCTGTTTCAGTGCTGTATATCTAAATCTAAAATATGGATTGGTTGGCATGAAAAGGTCTGGTGACTGTCATGTTAAGGAATGATGAAAGTGTAAAGAGATTAGAGTGTCATTTTTTCTTTTGGGCCTCCTTATCTCGAGAGACGATGGATACGCGCCTGGGGGTGGTCAGTGGTTTGTGAAGCAGCGCCTGGAGTGGCTATAAAGGTCAATTCTAGAGTGACAGGCTCTTCCACAGGTGCTGCAGAGAAATTTGTTTGTCGGGGCTGTTGCACAGTTGGCTCTCCCCTTGCGCCTCTGTCTTTTTTCCTGCCAACTACTAAGTCTCTTCGACTCGCCACATTTTAGCCCCGTCTTTATGGCTGCCTGCCAGCTCTGGCGAACGCTGGCAACTGACTCCCACGACTTGTGATCAACGTCACAGGATTTCATGTCGTGTTTGCAGACGTCTTTAAAGCGGAGACGTGGACGGCCGGTGGGTCTGATACCAGTGGCAAGCTCGCTGTACAATGTGTCTTTGGGGATCCTGCCATCTTCCATGCGGCTCACATGGCCAAGCCATCTCAAGCACCGCTGACTCAGTAGTGTGTACAAGCTGGGGGTGTTGGCCGCCTCGAGGACTTCTGTGTTGGAGATACAGTCCTGCCACCTGATGCCAGGTATTCTCCGGAGGCAGTGAAGATGGAATGAATTGAGACGTCGCTCTTGGCTGGCATACATTGTCCAGGCCTCGCTGCCATAGAGCAAGGTACTGAGGACACAGGCCTGATACACTCGGACTTTTGTGTTCCGTGTCAGTGCGCCATTTTCCCACACTCTCTTTGTCATTGTAAAGCTATGATAAAAACATGATATTGGCAGAGAGTGAAGGTGTCATGTGTATAGCTGTAAAGGAACTGGACAGGCCAATTCTGATCAAGAGTTGCACTCAAACCATTAACCTTTCTTTGAACTACTGGTTCACCTGCTGCTCATTGCAGCATTTCAGTATTTACTATTAGTTCCTTTTATCTTCCTGGTATTATGCTCTCTCTGCCTTCCTGAACTTATTATTCTCTCCATTGCTTTCACATTCATTCTCAAATGATCTATTTTTTAAGCTGTGCCTTTCCCTGCCTTTTCTCTCCATCATTTTGTTTACTCTTTTTCGCACCTTTTCTCTCCTGACGTGCTATTGTGTGTCAGCTGTGGCTCAGTGGGTAGCTTTCAAGTCTCTGACTCAGAAGGTTATGTTTTCAAATTCCAATCCACAGACTTGAGTATAAAGTTTAGGCTGATGCTTCAGTTCCGTACTGAGGGAGTGCTGCACTGTCAGAGATGCCATCTTGCAGATAAAACAGTAAACTAAGGTCTCTCTCAGGTGGGCATAAAAGATCCAGAGGAGGTCTTGGTGTCCTGGACCATATTGAACCTTCAACCAATGTACCTAAAACAGATTATCTGGTCATTATCACATTACTGTCTGTGGGACCTTGCTGTGAGCAAATTGGTTGCTATGTTTCCTACATTGCAACAGGAACTACACTTCTAAGGTAGTTCATTGGCATGTAAAGTGCTTTGGGACATCTTGTGGCTGTGAAAGGTGCGATATAAATGAAAGTTCTTTCTTATCTATTGCTATTACCTAAACTAGATCTCTGTGTCTCTTGCGCATATGGTATATTTTCCTCCATAGCTCAGAAGGCAGACCGAGCTAATGTTAGATGCGATGAAGTTTAGTATTGAATTACTAAGCATCTCACGGTTATGATCAGATAGTTCAAATGGTACTTCCTATCTCTACGTGATAATGTATGAATGTGAGCACGCTGGGCTTTGGTGATATGCATGGATTAACTTAACCAAACTAGCTCCTCTGCATTCTGTCCTACAGCAGAGGGCAGGACTTCACTCCCTGCAAGCTTCTATCCTTTCTAACCTTCTCAATGTAGTTTGTCACCCAATTTGGCTTTATGTGCTGTGATTTTTAAAAGCCCCTTGTGCTGGATTGAGAAACCTATCCTCCTTCTGCTCTCCAACAGAGGTTGAAGGGTTTTCCAACACAGTAGTAAGAGGTGTCTTATTGAACACCTAGATAAGTTAACAAGTCACCTATTGTTTACAACAACTTGCACTTATAGATGCCATTAATGTACACATGCCTTTTCCAAGAGGTATCACTGGATGCCAGTCAGTTAGTACCGTGTCTGATGGTATCCTAGGTCAGGGATATCGGCACCAACTGTAGTGCTCCTATTACTGCCTCAGCTAAAATCAAAGATAGAACAACAACGAATTGCATTATTATAGCCACTTTAACATAGTAAAACATCCCAAGGTGTTTTACAGGAGTGTTATCAAACAAAATTTGACACCGAGCCACATGAGGTATTAGGATATGTGACAAAAAGGTTGGTGAAAGAGATAAGTTTCAAGATGTGTTTTCAAGGAGGTGAGAGAGTTAAAGAGGCGGAGAGGTTTATGGAGGGAATACCAGAGCTTAGGAACTATGCAGCTGAAGGCACGGCTGCCAATGGTGCAGCAATTAAAATTGGGGCTGCTCAAGGGGCCAGAATTGAAGGATTACAGGGTTGGAGCAGATTAGAGGTAGGAAGGGATGAAACCCTGGAGGGAGTTAAAAACAAGGATGAGAATTTTAAACTCGAGGTCTTTCTTAACCGGGGGGTCAATGTAGGTCAATGAGCTCAGGGGTGATGGGTGAATGAGATTTGGCATAAGTTAGGAGACTGGCAGCAGAGTTTTGGATGTCCTCAAGTTTCCGGAGAGTAGAATATGGAAGGCGATTAGGAGTGCATTGGAATAGTGAAGTCTAGAGGTAACAAAGGCACAGTTGAGAGTTTCAGCAGCAGATGTTACGGAGGTGGAAATAGGTGGTCTTAGTGATGGCGGGGATATTTGTCAGAAGCTCATCTTGTGATAAGATATGACACCATGGCTGTGAACAGTTTGGGTCAGCCTCAGACAGTTGCCAGGGAGAGGGATGGAGTTGGTAGCTAGAGAGCAGAATTTTTGGGGGCCGGAGACAAAGGCTTCACTTCCCAATATTTAAATGGAAGAAATTTTTGTTCATCCAGTACTGGATGTCGGATAAGCAGCCTGATAATTTAGTGACAGTAGTCAAGAGAGGTGGTGATGAGGTAGAACTAGGTGTTGTCAGCATATATGTCAAAACTAACACTGTGTTTTCAGATGATGTCACTGAGAGGCAGCATGAAGTTATGAAATCGGAGGGGCCAATGATCCTTGGGGAACACCAGAGGTAACGGTGCGTAAGTAGGAAGAGAAGCCATGGCAGGTTATTCTCTGGCTACGGTTAGATAAATAAGAATGGAGCCAGGCGAGTGCAGTCCGATCCAGCTGGACAACAATGGACAGACGTCAGACAAGGATGATGTGGTCAATCATGTCAAGGGCTGCGAACAGGTCAAGAAGGACGAGGAGGGAAAGTTTATCTTTCTCACGGTCACATTGTGACTTTGATAAGAGTCATTTTGCTACTGTGGCCGGGGAGGAAACCTAATTTGTGGGATTCAAACATGGAGTTCTGGGAAAGATGAAAGAATTGGTAAGGATGGCAGGTTTCCTTCCCTAAAGGACATTAATAAACCAGATGGGTTTTTACGACAAGCTTGTAGTTTCATATTCACCAGTTTTAATGAACTAAGCAGGACAGGATGGCGAGTACAATGGCAAATTCACTTATATCCTGATGTGCACGTCACCCCAGTAACTGTCAATGTCAGCAATGCCCTCAACGTCTTTGTCTTCGGGTCCCCATCTCCCTACCTCCAATGGCCAGACACACTGAGACTCAGTTGACATTCAGCACCTCCTGCCCTGCAGCTGTCAGTTGCGAGATGGCTGGAGAGCCATTTCCAGTTTTCTGTCTCTCCATCACATTCTCCATCCCTCTCTCCTCCTGCAAGGAGGGACAGAAGAGACCTATGTGAGAGAGTAATGTTATGTATTGAATGGATAGATGGACAGTATTTAAGGGTGACTATGACGGAGAAGCATGACATTTCATAAAGAGAAGGGTTAAGTGTTAGTGGTAGATGAACAAATGGGGATCTGAGAAAGTGCATAGACTGAAAGGGTTGGGTTTGCCTGCAAGGTAAGTTGGTGTAAGGACTGATGTACTGGAGTAGGCTTGAGAAGGCAGAGTGAGGGGTTTGAAATGATACACACAGTAACATAGGAACATAGGAGCAGGAGTAGGCCATTCAGCCCTTTGTGCCTGCTCCACCATTCTAGATCATGGCTGATTGTCTACCTCAACGCCATATTCCCACACTATCCCCATATCCCTTGATGTTATTAGCATATAGAAATCAATCAATCTCTGTCTCGAACTTACTCAGTAACTGAGCTTCCACCAGCCTCTGGGGCAGAGAATTCCAAAGATTCACCACCCTCTGAGTGAAGAAGTTCCTCCTCATCTCAGTCCTAAATGGCTTTCCCTTTATTCTGAGATTGTGTTCTCTGGTTCTAGACCCCACAGCCAGGGGAAACATCCTTTCTGCATCTACCCTGTCTATCCCTTTAAGAATTTTGTGTGTTTCTATGAGATCATCTCTCATTCTTTTAAACTCCAGAGAATACAGGCCCAGTCTCCTCAATCTCTCCTCATAGGACATTCTCACCATCCCAGGAATCAGGCTGGTGAACCTCCGCTGCACTCCCTCTATGGCAAGTATATCCTTCCTCAGGCAACGGGACCACAACTGCACACAATATTCCAAGTGCGGCCTCACCAATGCTGTATATAATTGAAACAAGACTTCTTTGCTCCTGTACTCAAATCCTCTTGTGATAAAGGCTAACATACCATTTGCCTTCTTAATTGTTTGCTGCACCTGCATGCTAGCTTTCAGTGAGTTATGAACAAGGACACCTAGGTCCCTTTGGACATCAACACTTACCATTTAAGAAATACTCTGCACCTCCATTCCTCCTACCAAAGTGGATAACTTCACACTTATCCACATTATGTTCCATCCGCCATGGTCTTGCCCAATCACTCAGCCTGTCCAAATCCCCTTTTTGTATCCTCCTCAAACCTCACATTCCCACCAAGTTTTGTGTCATCCGCATACTTGGAAATATTGCAATTGGTCCCTACATCCAAATCATTGATATGGATTGTGAACAGCTGGGGCCCAAGCACCAATCCTTGCGGTACCCCACTGGTCACAGCCTGCGAACCTGAGAATGACCCATTTATTCCTACTCTCTGTTTTCTGCCTGTTACCCAATCCTCAGTCCATGTTAGTATATTATCTCCAATCCCATGTGCTTTAATTTTGCTTAGAAACCTCTTATGTGGGATTTTTTCAAAAGCCTTCTGGAAGTCCAAATACACCACATCCACTGGTTCCCCCTTATCCACTCTGCTAATAACATCCTCAAAAAACTCTAACAAGTTTGTCAAACGTGATTTCCCCTTCATAAATCCATGTTAACTCTGCCCAATCAGACCATTATTTTCTAAGTGTCCAGTAATCACATCCTTTATAATAGATTCTAGCATTTACCCTACTATCGACATCAGGCTAGCAGGTCTGTAGTTCCCCATTTTCTCTCTCCCTCCTTTCTGAAACAGCAGGGTTACATTTGCAACCTTCCAATCTGCAGGCTACACCGCAGAACTTATCGAATTTTCAATGATAATCACCAATGCATCCACTATCTCTGTAGCCATCTCTTTCAACACTCTAGGGTGAAGATCATCGGGTCCCGGGGTTCTGTCAAATTTCAGTTCCATTAATTTCACCAATATTACTTTTTTACTGATCCTAACTTCTTTCAGTTCCTCATTCTCACTAGGCCCTTGGATCTCAATTATTTCAGGGATACTTCTTGTATCTTTCTCCATGAAGACAGACACAAAGTAATTATCTAGCTTCTCTGCCATTTCTCTATTTCCCATTATAAATTCTCCTGTCTCTGCCTGTAATAGACCCATATTGGGCTTGGCTAATTTTTTTGCTTTCTCCATACGCATAGAAGCTTTTACACTTCTTTAGTCCTTGCTAGTTTACTTTCATATTCAATTCACTCCTTCTTTATCAATTTCTTGGTCCTCCTTTGCTGGATTCAAAAATTCTCCCAATCGTCCGGCTTACGACTTCTTTTGGCAACTTTATAAGCCTCCCACTTTGATCGGGATGTAGGTGAATGTGCCACTGTACTCACCTTTCCTTCCCTGCTTAGGTCATTAACCACTTCCAGCATTAAATTCAAGAGCCTGGCACCATGCCCTTGTTACTGATTGTAGTATAAGGATATAAAGGGTTAATACAGAATACAGTGAGAGACCCCTCCCACTGTAAGAGGGATGATGCAACAGTCACATGAGATAGGTTGGAGAAGAAGAAGGAGCAGCACAGAGGATGCTTAGGTGGCTTGAGGAGTGTGTTTATAGTATAAAGTAAATAATAAACAGCTCTGAGTTAACTTTTACCTGAGACTGGGACTTTCTCTAGAACACCCTGCAACTCTACTAATACAACAACATGCAACATGGTGGCAATGATAAAGCAATGTTAATGCAACAGTAAAACAGCGTTTAAAACCACCAAGAAAATTTGAAGATCTCCCTATCTCATGGGGAAGTGCCAGGAAAACAGCAGATCTAGTCGGGGAACTGCAGCAAACTCAGGAGCTGCTCCATAGTCACAGGCAATGCGGACAGTCAGTGAGACAACCCTGCAGTCTCTCAGACTGCACCACAGAAGCGTGAGGGTCTGCAATGCAACATCCAAGTTTCAGCGCCGGGCGACGGTCCAGGATCGGGTCAGAGATTTTGTACAGGGGTCAGTAACAGTTAATGGTGCACTGAGCCAAAACCATGGGTAGAACAGTCGATCTCGGATGAAGAGACCTCTCAGGAGCCGGGTGGAGTCGGCAGCCATTGCTCAGCCAGGCCATGGAGAGAAAGCACAGGAAACATCGGAAAGCACAGGAATTCCCCAAAAGACCACAAAAAACTCAATTCAAGCCTTCAAAATTTTAAAACAAAGGGAAACACACCCTAGAAAGCCTTACTAAAATGAAGAAAGTAATATGGAATGTTATTAAATATATTTAATATAATAAAATTTGGAATGCCAGAAAGTTTTCAAGATCTAGAAAGACCCAATCAGGTTCAAAATTGGTCTATTTGGAGGAAGAGATTCCTGAGGTTTAGGATTGCTTCCCGACTCCATACAAAGTCAGAAGTTGAACAGGTCAACACCCTTTAATAATCAGGAGGAGCGATTGTGGATGACATAATAGTCTGACAAGGGATTGTTATGACCAGGTGAGACAGGGGTCTAGGGGTTCCCGCTCAGCCTTGTCTGGTTTAACTGTAACAGGGTTTAATTTTAAAACCACTGTGTTTTTAGCTCCACCTCAGTGAATCCCTGTTCACTGCTTTCCAATTGTAAGGCAAAGAAATCAGACAGGTTTTGTTAGATTTAAGCAATAAAGGTAGAAGTTTATTAACCTTAAACTCTAATCCGGTTAACGACTACCACTATGCGACGTGACCAAGCTAGCATGCATATGTGATAAACACACACGCAGATAGAGACAGAAAAAGTAGAAAGAATAAAAGGGAAAAGTTTGAGGTAATAGTTGGGTGTATTTACAGTCCTTTGAGTTCAATGTGGAGTCTTTGCCAGCAAGTCTTGCCATTCACTGGGGCTCAGTGCACACTTTAACTTGTTTCGATATAGGAGGCTTCTCTCTCTTGAGATTTAAGCGACTTCAGTGGGTCCGGAGGCTTGTGAGAAAGAGAGAGAGCGCCAGTCAGGAGAGAGGCTGTCTTGTTCCAGGTTCAGTTACAATCTGCAGTCTGACTTCAAACTGTCCTGTGTCTAGTTCAAAAAGCCTGGGCCAGCAGGTTAGTCATGTGACCAGCTGGTTTAACCACTCCTGCATTTGTAGATTCTCCATCTTAGCAGACCCTGGAATGCGATCTTTCTTACACTTTCAATGTCTGGTGAACAAAATCCATTTGGGTTATTTGGACCAGGGAGTAGTTGCTTTGTCTCCATAAGCACTGTCTCTTAGTATGCAAATGTCCTCCAGCCAAATGTCTGGTGATCTCTTTAAATGAGTCATTTCTTCATTCCAGCAACAGTTTAAAATTAATTTTCATATGACAACATTAATATGTCTCATTCGTGGCAGGTGGGTGTCTTCATGACACCTCCACACTCGGTGGAATGAAATGCGATTTCTTTTTTAAAAAAACATTTCATTAAAAGGGACTAGAGAGAAGATAAGTACAGGAAAACATGCATGCATCTCTCTCATTCATTCCGAAATCCTAACAGTTGTTATAGCCTGTCTTTTCTTGGTAGCTGTTCTGCTTTAAACTGCCTTTTTTGGCATCCCAATAAACGTGGTTTTTAGGGAAGCTTTTCAGTTTGCACATTTCCATGACTGCCTAAGATGTCTTTGTTCTTGTTGAGGTCTGCAGGGGAGGTGTGGGAGTTCTGCACATGGGCGTCGGCAGTAGGCGGTTCCACTCTGAACTCTCTTTCAGTGCTTTGGTGAGTCGTGCAAGGGCTTTTCATCTTAGGGAATGGTTGGTTTCCTTTTCTCCTGACTGTGGGTGAATTCTTTGTTAATCTTCCCTTTGTCCTCTGGGACACTTCTACTTTCAGGTATTTGTCCAGATTCTACTACACGCCCCTGCGGCACGTTGACTAGGTGAAGCATCACCCTGATATTTTCTCTGCCTTCTTGAGGACATTCTTTGTCTCTGCAGGTTCCTGTAAACGCTGTTAGCAACTCTGGTGGAGTGCTTCTAATGTCTGCATTTACATAGGAGGATGTGGGGTCTAACTTTTCAAATATTTTGTGGTCGGCTGACTGGACAGTAGGGGTTTCCATTTGGGATTCCTCCTGGACTTCTTTTAACCTGCCCTCTTGGTCCCTTTTTCCCCTTTCCTTTCTAACCTTTTTCTAGCCTTGTGCCTGCCTGTCCCCTTTTGTTCTCGGTAGGGGTCTCTTACAGTTCACCAGCCCTCTGCTGGAGAGTCTTCCAAAAACCGATACAGGACTTAGGGGTGCAGTTTTCACTGAGTTGGGGTTTCCCCTCAACCTGGCACCTGTGGCAATTTCTACAGTACTCCATCACATCTTTGTGGAGTTATGGCCAGACAGGCCTCATGGTCATCTGCCTGCAGTGCCAATTCAGTCTCCTCTGGGGGAGCTGGTTTGAGTTAGAGTCATAGAGTCATACAGCACAGAAACAAGCCCTTCCACCCATCGTGTCCGCGCCGGCCATCAAACACCTATCTATTCTAATCCCATTTTCCAGCTACAGGGGACCATCTCCTGCCACTGCCCTGTCTCTGTGACCTCCTGCAGTCTCTCTTTCACTATTGGGGAAGCTACCACCTTCATCCCCGCCAGATCATTATCTAGCAGTAGGTCAACCCTGTCCACAGGCAAATTAGGGACAATCCCTACATTCACCGGTCCCGAAACTTGGTCGCACTCCAAGTGCACCCAGTGTACAGGTACAGGCAAACATTGCTTTCCAATACCATTCACCACCATTCTGGTGTTTACTACACTCTCTGGGGCAAAGGTCAGGCCTTTTCCCAGTAAAAGGGATCTAGTGGCCCTTGTGTCCCTGATCCACCCTAAAGGTTTTCCTTTTAGCTTCCAGCAGTCAGCTCTTAGATGCCTGCTTTATTACAATGGAAACACACACATCTCCAGGTCTCACTCCTGCTTACAACACCTTCCTTTTTGGCTGGAGGAGGGCCCCCTGTGTCTCCTGCTTTTCTTTCCTTCCCAGAACTGCTCGGGCTTCTATCACCTTCCCACCCTTTGTCCTTTTTGAATTTGTGGGGGTGATTAGGAAAGGTTTTCCCCTAGGAAACCGACTTATAAATTAAAGCAAACTCATTGGCCAGAACTGCTGCCTGCCGGGTTCTATGAACTTTCTGTTCCTCTATATGCGTCTTTATGGAGAGTGGGAGACAGTTTTAAAATTCCTCTAGCAAAATTACTTCTCTGAGATTTTCATAGCTGGGCTGCACTTCAAGAGCCCTCAGCCACTGGTCGAAAGCCAGCTGCTTATTTCTCTCAAACTCCAGGTAAGTTTGATCAGCTTGCTTCTTAAGAGTTCTAAACTTTTGGCCATAGGCTTCTGGTACTAACTCATATGCCCTGAGGATAGCATTTTTTTGTCAGTTCATAATCTGATGAACTCTCATCTGGTAACATGGAATAAACCTCATGGGCTTTTCCTATTAACTTGCTTTGTATCAGGAGAGTCCAAGCCTCAGCTGGCCACTTTAACAGCCTTGTCAGTTTTTCAAAAGACACAAAAAATGCTTCCACGTCTCCCTCATTGAATTTTGGGAACAGTTGGGAGAGTTTTAACAATTCTGTACCCAGCCCTGAATTACGCTCCTCCATATTGGCCATGCTTTCACTGGGGTTACTCTGTCGCCCCCGAGTTAACGTAAGTTGTCTCAGCTCTCTCTCTCTCTCTCTCTCTCTCTCTTTGCTTTCCTTCTGGAAGTTTCTTTCTCTTTCTCTCTCCTCTCTCTCTCTTTCTTCCTCCTCTCTCTATCTTTCTCTTTCTCTTTCCCTGTCTTCTAATTCAAGTTTCCATGTTCCAATTGTATTTTTGCTAGCAATACCCTGTTGGAGTCTACTTCTAACCCTGTTTCTGCTTCTTCAGATTCAAGGGAAAAATGGTTGGCCACTAGTCTTAGGAGTTCAGACATTCTAGCCTTGCCATGTATAGTGATCCCACACTGCTCAGCCATTTTCCTCAACTCCTCCATAGACAGTGTTTTTAACTTATCCCAAGTCACTTCACCCTGGCTTGGGGAGCTACTAGTTTCAGTCGCAGACATGTTAGTATTCTAGTACACACAACTACAAGAAAACCTGCATTGAAATCTTTTCTCTTTTTGATTGGGATCATTTGGCTTCCCACTTCCAATTTCTCATTTGTCTGTGGGTCAAATCCAGTATGCTAGCCCCCAAATTTCTGTTGCAACCAGGTGAGAAAGGGGTCTAGGGTTTCCCTCTCAGCTTTTGCCTGGTTTAACTGTAACAGGATTTAATTTTAGAAAAACAGTTTTTAGCTCCCCCTCAGTGAATCCTTGTTCACAGCTTTCCAATTGTAAGGCAAAGAAATCAGACAGGTTTTCTTAGATTGGTCCAATGCCCGTACAATTACTTAAGCCAAAGCCAGGGGAGCACTTTTGCAACAGGAAAATAAACACACAGGTGAGAAGGCTCATGCCACAGGAAAACCATGCCAACTACGTTGAGCCAGGAAGGCCCACAGTCAACAGCAGTGCCCATCAAGTAAAGCTGAGTGTTTTAATTGTGAGAAAACTGGACACTATGAGAACATGTGCCACATAAATATTTCTTTATTAACGGTACAAAGCAGAAGACCTTCACTCAAAGAGCAGTGAATCAAGTACAGCAATACCCACAAGAGAAAGAACCAGGAGATTTCTTGGGAGAAATCAGTAACCCAGACCAAGATTTCTGGACAGCAGATATCTACGTGAGTGGACACTTCACCAATATAAAGCTTGACACAGGGGCTAGCATCATGGTATTGTCTGACCAAGAGCCATGGGTTAGGAGACATTACCTGCAACTAACAGATGTACAGTTGCATGGTCCAGGCGGGACTCAACTGAGCGTAAAAGGTGAACTCCAAGTAACTCTTCAGCATAGATTACATAATCAAGAATTTTCCTTACTTAGCAAAAATATGTTTGGAAAAATGTTGGATAAAGACTTGCGGTGAGATGTAGTATAAGGATGTAAAGGGTTAACGCAGAAGGCAGTGAGAGAGACCCCTCCCACTGTAAGAGAGATGATGTAACAGCCACATGAGATAGGCTAGGGAAGAAGAAGGTGCAGCAAAGAGGATACTAGCTTAGGTAGCTTGAGGAGTGTGTATATAGTATACCTGAGCCTGAGACTTTCTCTAGAATGCCCTGCAACTCTACTAATAAAACAACACGCAACACTGAACTCACCCGCAATCTCCGGCCACACCTTCTTTGTTTCATGTCGGGAAGAGGATCTCCCTGCGGGCCCTTACAACCCCCAGCAACAGATCCAGAGAGGCATCACCAAAACGAGGCACAGCCTTTGAACTTCTGGACTCCATTCTATCAATTCCTTCCATTGTTCCCCCAACTCCAAACTCCATCAAATGGTGTGTTTGGAGTGTCCCTTTAAATACTGGAATTGAAATCGACTCATGTGGGTTGTCCTGGCCAGGAGACCCAGAGGTGAGATGGCAATGCAGTGGCTGGGTTAAAAAAAACTAATGACAGACGTGTTGCACTTACTTCAGGGTTTCTCCCATGCTACCAGGAACTTAAAATCCAGCACCATGACTCAGTACCACACTGGGCGATACACTTGCTCACTAAGACTTTAGAGAACTTTGTACACTGCTGCAATCATTTTATGCAAATAGTATATTACAATGACATGTCCAGATGGTCCTTATCCATTGATGGATGATAGGAACACAATGTCATTTCAGGTTAATTCAATAATCTTCTCACGCATTTACTCATATAATGCCATCAAATGTCCATTTAATTGCTTAATTGACAGCCCAAGAATTACAAATGCAGTCACTGCAAAGTCCTTTTCTCTTGCAATCACATTAAACATTTTTTTAAAGCCTAAATTTATTCTACTGTGGCAACATTTTAATCAAAATGTGCTGGGTTCAATACAATAATAACCCACACTCAATTAATTACAATCTGTGATGAATTTGCCACACAATACAGGACGACGTATGCACAGATATGATAACCTGTCTGGGTGATGGTACGCATAGGGTGGAAATCAAGTCATATCTGACTGTGATTTGCATGTTTAATTTACAAAGACGTCGAACTTCAAACTCCATAAAAGAAGGTTATACTAGCTTGTTACTTAGTATTAAAGGGGCATTCACTCTCTTCCTGAAATATTTCTGTTGGTGATATAACTGCAAACACAAATGCCTTTGTAGTACATTCCTTAAAATTTAATGGACAGTTCAGTAATTTCTCAAACGAAGCGGAAAATCTTTTCCTCATTTGTTGACAGACCTAATGCAATGCTGTAAGCTGCATTGATTCACATTTCATTTGTACTTGAAGCCCTCATTACTAAATTGACCTCATAGTTCTTCTGCCTTTTCTCATTCCCATCCGCCGCCCTTCTGACTCACTCACACACACACACATATAAAACTTGCCTTCAACTTTACCCCTTTAATACCGGCACTGCCATGCGTATGAACCTAGTTTCTGTTCATTGAGGGTTCCCATTTAATCTTGCTGGTGAAGTAGTTAAAATTACTGGCCTAGAACTTTGTCTGTGTGTACAGTCCATTTTTCTGCTGTTGGATGGTCTCCTAAGTCTTCAATATGGGGGAGGAGGGGGGGTGGGGGGGTTGGTGGAGGCCATATAAACCGCCATCTTGTTAAAGGCCAAAAATAAATGACATGCACGAAAAAAGTGTTAGCCTTTTTGCATTTATTGAATTTCTGCTGGGAATTACTGGCTGTTGCTAGCGAGGCCAGCATTTATTGTCCATCCCTCGTCCTTTGAGAAGGTGGAGATGAGTCACTTTCTTGAATCGCTACAGTCCATGTGGTGAAGGTACTAGTGCCATTAGGGTAGGGAGAAATAGGATTGCGCTATGGTGATATAGTTCCAAGTCAGGATGGTGTCAGACTTGGAGGGGAACTTGCAGGTGATCTTGGAGCTACCCGCTGTCCTTGTCATTTTAGATGATAGAGGTGGCGGGGTTTGAGAGGTGCTGTTGAAGAAGCCTTGGCGAGTTTCTGCAGTCCGTGCTGTAGAGAGCACAGGCTGCAGTCATGGTGCACTGACACATGCAAATAAGGGGCCTAACGCCTGTTTGAGGCCCCCACTACACGATTGGGAGCTGTTGGTATCTGTTCCCAAGTCCAAAAATTGAAGTGCATTATTGTCGAGTGAGATTGTGAGGAAAATGGCTATGCTAAGCACTGTCTCTCTGTCAACAAGACACTCACCAAACAGTCTTTGGATGAAGAAAATAACTTCAAAAATGGAAAATGAAGATAACTCGGGTTAACAATGCTGAATACAAATTTAAAGGCGAGGGTCAAAACTCCTGCACATTTTAATTTGTATTCAGCATTGTTGTTAAGCGGTAATGTTGCTACCCCCATAGTGGGGCAGTGAAGGTTGGCGTTGGGGGGTTGGGGGAGGGGCTGAGGTGATGGTAGGATATGCTGGGGGAATGCTCAGCCAGTCAAAGTCACTGACTAACTAGGCTATTGAGGCTAGTTCACCTTCAATCCATGCTGTTATTTGCTCTCAGGTGGGGGTGGGGGGGGCGGTGGGGGCGGGGGTGGTGAGACCAAGGTCGCTAAAATTGGCTTCGTGTCTCTGGTTTAGGAAAGAAGATTGTCAGGGTTCCCACTCCTATTCATCTACTGACCCCTGCTAGAAGAGTGCATGTGTGGACACTGGGTGAAGGTAGACGCAGCCTTTGCTGAGTTGTCCTCCATATGTTAGTAGGCTACCAGCAAGCTAAGGGTATGGTAGTACAGTGGTTATGATACTGGCTTAGTAACTTGGAGTCCTTTAGACTAAGGATCTGGTGGTATGAGTTCAAGTCCCAATACAGGAGCTGATAGAATTAAAAAGCTCGCATAAGTAATGGTGACCATATTAAAGGCTGCAGATAGGTCAAAAAAGATGAGGAGGGATAGTTTACCTCTATCACATAGGATGTCATTTGTGACTTTGGTAAGAGATGTCTTGGAACTGTGGTGGGGTGGAAACCTGATTAGAGGGATTCAAACAGGGAGTTCCAGGAAAGATGGCTCCAGATTTGGGCAGTGACAACATGTTCACGGAGTTTGGAGAGGAAAGGGAGATGGAGTGGTAATTTGCAATGACAGTGGGTCTAAGGGTTGTTTGTTTGAGGAAAGCAATGCTGATGGCAGATTTAAAGGAGAGAGGGAGAATGCCTGAAGAAAGAGAACCATTAACAATATTGGCTAATGTGGAGACCAGAAGTTAATACTAAAATGTGTAATGAGTCTGACTTGTTTAGTAATGAGCCCCAGCTGGAAAGCAGCTATTGGAAAGGAGATGTGTTTTTTAAAAATGAAGTAGATTAGGCTGATTTTTTTCCCCAATATTAATATCCATTTAGTACAAATTTTAATCTGCTGCACACTGGCTTAACAGATGTATCCCATTTGTAATCAGCTCACAAACAAGCAAATGGCTGACTCCCCACTGCCCATGGCGGAGTTCGAGTAACCCATTTTAGATACTGACAGCAATTATTCGCACATCTGTCTGGGTGAAAGAAAGCCCTGCTTTTATATAGCGCCTTTCACAACCTCAGGATATCCCAAAGCGTTTTACAGTCAATGAATTATTTTTGAAGCATTGTTGTAATGTAGAGAGACAATTCGTGCACCACAAGCGCCCACAAACAGCAATGTGACAGTGACTGATAATCTGTTCTAGTGATGGTGCTTGACAGATAAATATTGGACAGGACACCAGGAAGGACTACCCAGCGCTACTTCAGAATAATGCCTTGAGATATTTCACATCCACTTGTGAGGGTAAATGCTTAACTTCTCAGACAAAAGGTGACACTGGTGTGTCAGCCTAAAATTCACGTTCAAAGCGCTGGAGTGGGACTTAGAACTCACAACCTCCTGACTTAGAGGCAAAAAGCACAACCAGTGGAGCCACAGCTGGCACTGTAGACACATGGGTGCTCCAACTGGAATCATAAAATATCAATCCAAGATTCACATTTCTGATTGCAATCCATAATTTGTGTTGAAAGTTTTGTGGCTACGTGAGCAGGGTAGCACAGGATTGGATTTTACTGTGATGCCCTTTACAGCTGTGGAATGAAACCCCAGCATGAATAGGCATTCTTGTTTAATTGGGCTACTTGTTAATTTATTATGAGTGACGATGTTAAAAAGCCATTTATAGCTCTTACTCCTGTCAGGTGACACCGGAGGCAACTCAGTGTCACACTTATTGGTCCATTAAAATAGGCGACAACCTATGCCCTATGAATGGAAGCCCCATAGGAAGATGACAACAAAGAACAAAGAACAGTACAGCACAGGAACAGGCCATTCGGCCCTCCAAGCCTGCACCGATCTTGATGCCTGCCGAAACTAACACCTTCTGCACTTCTGGGGCCCATATCCCTCTATTCCCTTCCTATTCATATATTTGTCAAGATGTCTCTTAAACTTCGCTGTCGTATCTGCTTCCACCACCTCCCCTGGCAGCAAGTTCCAGGCACTCACCACCCTCTGTGTAAAATACTTGGCGCGCACATCCCCTCTAAACTTTGCCCCTCGCACCTTAAACCTATGTCCCCTAGTAACTGACTCTTCCACCCTGGGAAAAAGCTTCTGACTATCCACTCTGTCCATGCCGCTCATAACTTTGTAAACCTCTGTCATGTCGCCCCTCCACCTCCGTCGTTCCAGTGAAAACAATCCGAGTTTTTCCAACCTCTCCTCATAGCTAATGCCCTCCAGACCAGGCAACATTCTGGTAAACCTCCTCTGTACCCTCTCCAAAGCCTCCACGTCCTTCTGGTAGTGTGGCGACCAGAACTGCACGCAATATTCTAAGTGTGGCCTAACTAAGGTTCTGTACAGCTGCAACATGACTTGCCAATTTTTATACTCTATGCCCCGACCGATGAAGGCAAGCATGCCGTATGCCTTCTTGACTACCTTATCCACCTGCGTTGCCACTTTCAGTGACCTGTGGACCTGTACGCCCAGATCTCTCTGCCTGTCAATACTCCTAAGGGTTCTGCCATTTACTGTATACCTCCCACCTGTATTAGACCTTCCAAAATGCATTACCTCACATTTGTCCGAATTAAACTCCATCTGCCATTTCTCCGCCCAAGTCTCCAACCTATCTATATCCTGCTGTATCCTCTGACAATCCTCATCATTATCCGCAACTCCACCAACCTTTGTGTCGTCCACAAACTTACTAATCAGACCAGCTACATTTTCCTCCAAATCATTTATATATACTACAACAAAGTGATTCATGACAATGCTTCGTCATCGCCGACGTCATCAGGATGCGCCGCGGTGCACACATGCGCACACGGTCTCCTGATCTCTGCGCATGCGCTGCGGTCCGGCTTGCCACGGACGCTTTGCGCATGCGCAGATGACGTCATCGCGTTACGTCGTCTTCCACGGGCAACGCGCCAGGTTGGCCTCTGCGCATGCGTCTATCTTTGGATATTCACGCATGCGTCAAAGCTTCGCCGCGACTTTTTGAAAGTGGAAGGAGGAGAGGTTTCGTCGGGCATTTTCTCGCATTTTATCTGAATTATTTAGTCGTTTTGGAGACTTGCTTCATTTTTATTAGACACAGGAGATTGTTCCAAGGTAAGTTGCTCTGCCTTTGTAAGTTGCTTTGAAAACATTTCCATTGTCTGGTGCAACCGCATGTTCTCCAGTCCCTGTTATGAGTTGCTGTGTGCAGGCAGTACATGTGCTGCAATGTACCATCTAAACGGTCACTTTCGTTTCACTGCAGAACTTAAAAAGGTGTGCACAACAGTAATTTCAGTGGGTGGACGGAGGCAAGCTCTGACTCTGATTTGCTTTATTTCTTTTCATGTAAAACATGCCGTCGAGAAAACAATCCTTGAGACTTAAGGTCAGCATTCAAGCAATGAAGGCAACTGGATCATGCTGCGGAGCTCGTCACGATGTGGAAAGGAACATTGCATTTATGGATGAATTAGGAATGCACATTGGGATGCGCTTGGGGGACATTCACCAAGAATAGACTGAGCTCAGACTCTTGTGACTTTGCCTTCTTCACATGGACAATACAGTAGTGGAATAGAGAGCCAAGCATTCATTCACCACAAGGCTCTCCAGGAACAATCTCTTTAGCTGTGCATAGCAGAGACTCGGCCTGTCTGTCTAACGGGAATGCTGGAAACACAACACTCATGTATCCATGCACAGCAGTGTCTCGGATGCTTAATGAACTTAATAAAACTTCTCAATAATTAACCCCAGAATTGTTGAGGCTTTGTTTTGAATGCTATTTCCCCAACTTTGCAACTGCACTTCAGATATTCAACTGTGGAGGAGGTAGGGGTGGGGTAGCGAGAGGGCTGGAGGTAGGGGGGGGTAGAGGGAGGGGTGGGTGGAGGTAGGGGGGGAGAGGGGAGGGATGGAGGTAGGGGGGTAGAGGGAGGGGTGGGTGGGTGAAGAGGAGGAGGGAGGGGGTGGGTGGAGGGGGAGGGTCAAGATGGAGGAGAAGGGGGAGGGGTGGGGAGAGGCGGGGGAGGGGGTGGGGAGAGGGAGCATGCAAAATGCAGGGACCAGACAGTTGCAATGCCTGAAGTACTGTGGAGAAGTAGGGGAGAAGCAACTAGATTGGGCATCCGCAGTTGGAGGGAACAGCTGAATGGAGAGGGCCGGAAGCGAGAGGCCGTAGAGAGCTGCGGGGAGCGAGTGTGTGCAAAGACCTTGGTGTCACCGGGTCCAGGGACTGGCCAGTAAGTCTTTTGCTGTTGTGTTTCTGGCGCATGCACAGAAAAAGGCACTCCTCTTCCACTCCGCTGCTCCCCCCCCCTCTCTTCTCCCCCCACCCCCCCCCACTCCCCCCCTCTCCCCCACCCCCCCCACTCCCGCCCTTCCCCCCCTCTCCCCTCCCCCCCCTCTCCCTCACCCCCCACTCCCTCTCTTTCCCTCTCTTTCCCTCCCTCTCTTTCTCCCTCCCTCCCTCCCTCTCTTTCCGCCCCTCCCTCTCTTTTTCCCCCCCTCCCTTTCCCCCTTCCCTTTTCCCCCCCTCCCTCTTTCCCCCTCCCTCTTTCCCCCCTCCCTCCCTCTTTCCCCCCCCTCCCTCCCTCTCTTTCCCCCCCCTCTTCTTTCCCCCCTCTCTTTTCCCCCCCCCTCTCTTTCCCCCCCCTCCCTTTTCCCCCCCCCCCCCCCCCACCCCCCCCCGACACCCTCAACTCCCCCGACACCCTCAACGCTGCTCTCCCCGGCCCCTGCGCTGCTCTCCCCGGCCCCCGCGCTGCTCTCTCACTCCGGCCGTTGTATACTGCCACGTGTTCGTTAGGAATCCTCTGTGTGATTCTTTGAGCAGCGCCATCTTTAGTCCTGGCAGCTGCTACAGTCGCAATCAATGACGTTTTCGTGGCACATGCTGTATTTGCGCATGTGCCAAAACAGCGCCACCTACCGTTCGCGTTGTCAACAAATGCGGTCATACTACAAACAGCAAAGGTCCCAGCACTGATCCTGCGGAACACCACTAGTCACATCCCTCCATTCAGAAAAACACCCATCCACTGTTACCCTCTGTCTTCTGTGACTGAGCCAGTTCTGTATCCATCTTGCCAGCTCACCTCTGATCCCGTGTGACTTCACCTTTGAGGAGATCATTCAGCCCCTCGAGCCTGTTCCACCATTCAATGAAATCACGGCTGATCTGCAATCTAACTCCATACAGCTGCCGATGCCCCATTTCCCTCAACACCTTTGGATAACAAAATCTGTCCAACTTGGATTTAAAATTAACAATTGACCCAGCATCAATTTCCTATTTGCGGAAGAGAGTTCCAAACTTCTATCACCCCTTGCATGTCGAACCTTTTCCTAATTTCCCGAAAGGTGTTGTTTTAATTTTTATACTATGCCCCCAGTCCTCGACTCCCAACCAGTGGAAATAGTTTCACTCTATCTACCCTATCTGTTCCCCTTGATATCTTGGAAACTTTGCTCAGATCACCCAGAGGCACATGAAGCAACAAAGGGCCTCATGGATCTCCAAGGATCATACAAGGTACAAGGAGACTGTGGGCCATGTTATAAATGCCACTGTAATAATCCATTCCATTTTTGGCCTGTGATACAGGTGTGTTACACAGCTGAGGAAGTGAACAGTAACAGACTGTGTTTCGTTGGTCAGTTCCAAGATTAAACGGCCTGTTTGAACAAGTGCAAGATATCATGTGATTTCTGACTCATGATGCTGTGTCCTGAGGACCAATTGGTTTGATTTTGGGTTTTGTTATTGCAGCAAATAAACGTAGGTCTGCAAAGTAACTTCCACAACTGTCACCAGTACAACCTGCAGGAGCTTATTGCTACTAGTTCTCCCCTCCTTCTGATCTAAAGATGTCAGAGGAGGGGTGAGCAGTGGCCAAATATGGACTGGATCAATACAGCGCATTAATTGTCAGATACAAAACATGAAATGGATCATTATATTAAGCCAACTATAAGATAGAAAATGAGTGTATCAGCTACGGTTAGAAAACAGGAAGAAAACAGCAAATGTTAAAATGTGGGCCTGGGATTTCCACCTCTTTACTACAATGATTACTCAGCTGCTTAAGTCAGTAAGTATCAAAGGGGTGGAGGCGGTGAGCAGGAAGGAGGGGGGGGTGCAATCGGAAGAAGAGGGGGTAATCAGAAGAGTAAGCAGAAATCGGGAGGAGGTGGAGTGGAAACAAGCAACAGTCTTTCAGCTCCACGTTCAGTCAAGTTTCTTTTTAAAACAGTGTACCCTTTTATTGCCAGCCTTCAGCAGTCCCTTTGAAAGGCCGCAAGGAGACGATATTTTCCTGAACGCAGATGGTGCTGTTGGCTGTATTCGGGGCAGACCAAATTTTGAAAGCGGACCTCAAACAAGCATTAGAATTCTTATTTGCAACTGCAGAGGCTCTAATAGCTGGTTCAGGCGTGGGTCCTGGACACCTATAATTCAGTCTTTACCAATATGGTCAATGGCGCAGAATGTGCATACAGGTCGCCTACCATATTGGGCACGGCGTCTACCAATTTCCAGGCCAGTGTGTACAAGAAATATAAAATAGATGTTAAAAGGCAGATGATAAAATGATCTAGAGCCAAACAGTCTAAGTAGAAATACATTTTATCCCTTTCATTTTTATTCTCATTATAATGCTATTATTTGTAATTGAGATTGGAAGCACGTATAAAAATGTTGCACAATATATAATCAGCTCATTAAACAAGACAGTTATTATTCATTGCAAGCTAAGAATTTGTTGTAGCACGCTATTTTCACTAATAATAATCCATTAAGGCCTTAGTTGAAGAGTAAAACACTGCACTTTCACCTTTGATCCCTTGGCTTGTATCCAGCCTAGACAGATCAGGAGGTAATGATTTCTAACTTTGGGGAATCAGTGAAGGTCTTGAATGAAGACAGTTCAGGCACAGCCTAACCTCTTGTGGCTTTAAATCCAGAACCAAAATAGTAATTCAGAGAAACTGAATGTTTCCCCTCATGGGAGAGTCCAAAGCTAGAGGTCATAAGTATAAGATAGCACTAATAATTCTAATAGGGAATTCAGGAGAAACACCTTTACCTAGAGAGTGGTTAGAATGTGAATTTTGTTACCATAAGGAGTAGTTGAGATGAATAGCATTGATGCATTTAAGAGGAAGCTGGATAAACAGATAAAGGAATAGAAGAATATGCTGATAGGGTTAGATGAAGTAAGGTGGGAGGAGGCTCATGTGGAGTATAAACGCCAGCACAGTGCAGTTGGACTGAATGGCTGATTCTGTGCTGTAGACTTGATGTAATTTGATGAAAGACTGCAGTGGTGGTTCATGTGATGAAAGGGATGCTTCACACTGGAACAGTAGTAGCTGCTGTTCAGAGGTTGAATGCAAGAGTTTAACTGTGCCTCCAATCTGAACCCTATTTAACTTGAAAGTGCTCAATGCAGGCGATGGATACCTGAGTGGAACAGTGTTTTTCCTCTGCCTCTAATTAATCTCAACTCAATGAGCACGAAGAATCACCAATGTTAGAACCAGGTGAGAAAGGTGTCTAGGGGTCTTTTACTGTCTTCACCTGGGGTCTTATTGTAACAGGGTTTAATTTTAAACACACTGTGTTTTGAGCTCCCGCTTGGTGAATCCTTGTTCACTGCTTTCCAATTGTAAGGGAAAAAATGAGCATAAACAGACTTTCTTAGGTTTAAAGAAGAAAAGTGAAATTTTATTAAAACTTAAATTTAAACTCTAATTTGGTTAGTGACTATGAATACACCCCACGCTAGCATGCATATGCGATACGCAGTATTCTTCTTAAACCTTGTTCACTGTAGGAGAATTTTCTCTCTTGGGGTTCATGTGTCTTCAATGGGTCTTCAGTTCCGTGAGAAAGAGATGGGAGCAGACAGGGGAGAGATGTTCTCAGTCCAGGAGAAAAGAGCTTTCTGCCTTTCAAAACACTTTGTGGCAAGTTCAAATTCAAACAGCCAGTTAGTCATGTGACTAAACTGGCCTGACTAGTGTATTGGAGAAGCAGGCACTGGGTCCTTTGTTCCAACATTGTCTGTCAGTATGCAAAAAAGGTCTTTCCGGCGAGGGGCCTGGCAATTCCTTGTGATAGGCCCTCTTTTCGTCCCAGCAGCAATTTTAAGTTTTAATGTTCATGTGGAGAAATAATGTGTGCCTCATTCTTGGCAGGTGAGGGCCTGCATGACACCTCCACACCCAGGAGAATGAAATGCGATTTGAAAAAAAAGGCACATTTAATTACAAGGTTTGAGAGAAATATAAGATACAGAAAGAAAAAACATGCATTTCTCTCATTCATTTATTTCTCTCATTCATTTCCATTCATTCACCAATCTTAAAGCTTATTAAAATGGTCTTTTCTGGGTGCCAGTGCTGCCTTAATTTCCCCTTTTTTTCCTCAGGAGAGTTAGTAGAGGGCGGGTCTATCCTGAACTCTGAGTCAGGCAAAGACATTTGACTTCAGGGGGTGGGTGGTTCCCATTTCCTCTGACTGTGGTGGAGGATTCTGCGTTAATCTCCCCTTTGTTTTCTGGGACACTCCTACCTGCAGGTATTTGTGCAGACTTGACTGCACTCCCCTGGGCACTTCGACTAGGTGGGGCATCACCCTCACAGTTTCTCTGCCCCCTAGAGGTCTCTCTTTGTTTCTGCAGGTCCCTGTAAATGCTATTGGCAACTCTGGTGGGGTGCTTCTGGAATCTACATTTACACAGGAGGATGTGAGGTCTAACTTTTCACATTTTTCAGGGGTCGTTGACCGGACAGTAGGGGTTTCCATCTTGGATTTTCCCTGGACTTCCTTTAACCTGCCTCTTGATCACTTTTCCCCCTTCTCTTTCTAAACTTTTGCCAGCCATGTGCCTACCTGTCCCCTTTCATTCTTGGCGGGGCTCCCTTACAGATCACCAGCCCTCTGCTGGAGGGTCCTCCTAACACCGGTACAGGACTTAGGGGTGCAGGTTTCACTGTAGGTTAGGGTTTCCCCTCAACCTGGCACATGTGGAAACTCCTGCAGTACTCCACCACATCTTTGTGGAGTTTTGGCCAGTCAAACTGCTGTTTTATGTGGGCTTTGAGGCTGAATTTTACCTTAGACGGACGGGATTCCGCCACCGCCTAGCCTGGGGATCCGATCCACATTTTACGGGTCTCTAGGCTTTAATTGTCCCGTGGCGGGACTTCCACCCGCTTGAGAGTGAGCTGCCGGCCAATCATCGGGCTGGTGGCTCTTAGTCGCAGCAGGCTACCGGGAGCGGTGGCCACTGCTGGGACTGAGCCCAGCCAATCGAGGAGAATGACATGAAGCCGGGACTGAAGGTAAGTTGGGGATGCATTGCCGGCGGGTGATTGGTCGTGCCGGTGAGGCAAGGGTAGTTGTTTGGAGTGGGGGGGTGGGGGGGGTGGGGGCGTTATGGGTCCTGGGGGTGGGTTGGGAGGCAGGGGTGGCCTTCAATCGGGCACCCTGTGCCTGACTGCCATGGCACTCCGCCCGGGGCACGGAAAGGCTGGCAGCTATCGCTGGGCGGCCTTTCATGTCCCCAGCTTGCCTGCTTGCCACGGGTAAAATACCCGTGGAGGTGGGCGAAGGTCCTTAAGTGGCCGCATAAGGGCTTCGATTGGCCTGGGGTGGGCAGGCCATTCCACCCCCACGGAGTTGGGAGCGGGGTGGGAAGGCCTCCCAAAGCCTCCAACTCAATTTTACGCTGCCCCCTCGCCACCATCCCGCTCACCGGGACGGCGTAAAATTCAGCCCTTGGTCTTTCGTATGCCGGCATATACAGCCACTGTAGTCTCATGGGCCATTCTAAATATTTCTCTCTGGTACCTCTATGGCACCACTACCTGGTGAACTACTGTCCACTCCTTGCTCTCAGGTCTGTGAGGAGAACTCCATTTCCTCATCAATACCTCATTCTTTAAATAGGAGCAATTGGGGACTCCCTCTCCTTCACTTTCAGACTGGGCAGTCTGTGTTAACTCTTTCAATACTGGGTCAGCTCGCTGAGCCTCAGCTAGGGAAAATCCACTTAATTCATTCCCTGGGTTTCAAAGAAAGTCTTGGTCCGGCATTGCCTTTGGGGGAGCTGGTTTGATCATGGCCTGTCTCACTACATTCAGGGACACTGCAGGAGACTGTCTCCTGCCACCGCCCTGTCTCTCTGACCTCCTGCGGTCATTCTTTCACTACTGTGTGGGGGGCTACCACCTTCACCCCTGCCAGATCGTTACCCAGCAGCCGGTCAACCCTGTCCACAAGCAAACTAGGGACAATCCCTACAGCCACCGGTCCCGAAACTAGGTAGCACTCCAGGTGCACACGGTGTACAGGTACAGGCATACACTGCCCTCCAATACCATTCACCACCATTCTGGTGTTCACTGCACTCTCTGGGGGAAAGGTCAGGCTTTTTCCCAGTAAAAGGGATCCAGTGACCCCTGTGTCCCTGAGAATCACTAGGGGCTTGCTTGCCCCACTAGCGGGGTATGGGGTTACTTTCCCATCAGATACAAAACCTTGATAACCTTCAGGAATCCTATTAACTTTTCCTGTACTGGCCCTCGTAAGCTTCCTGGGTTGCACTCTTACTGTAATTAAAACCACAGGTTGCTCTGTGTTTTCCATCAGGGTTCCGTCTTCACTGAACGGGTGTGACCTGATTAACCCTACCAGTTTTCCCTTTAGTTTCCAGCAGTCAGCTTTTAAATGCCCTGCTTTATTACAATGGAAACACACAGGTCTCTGGGTCTCATTTGTGCTATTAGCACCTTCCTTTTTGGCTGGAGGAGGGCCCCATGTGTCTCGTGCTTTTCTTTCTCTCACAGGACTGCCTGGGCTCCTATCACCTTCCTACCCTTTGTCCTTTTTGGGTTTGCGGGCTGATTAGGAAAGGTTCTCCCCTGGGAAACCAACGTATAAATTAAAACAAACACATCAGCCAGAACGGCTGCTTGCCGGGCTCCTGAACCCACTGTTCCTCTACATGGGTCTACATGGAGAGTGGGAGAGAGTGTTTAAATTTCTCTAACAGTATTACCTCTGAGATTCTCATAGCTGAGCTGTACTTTAAGAGCCCTCAGCCACTGGTAAAAAGCCAGCTGCTTACTTCTTTCAAACTCCAGATAAGTTTGATTAGCTTGCTTTTTGAGGGTTCTAAACTTTTGACGATAGGCTTTGGTTAATAATTCATATGCCCCGAGGATAGCAATTTTTCTCAGTTCATAATTTGATGAACTCTCATCTGGCAACAAGGAAGAAACCTCATGGGCTTTTCCAGTTAGTTTGCTTTGTATTAAAAGGGACCAGGTCTCAGCTGGCCATTTTAGCTGCCTTGCCAGTTTCTCAAAAGACACCAAAAACACTTCCACATCTTCCTCATTGAATTTTGAATTAATTGAGTTAGTTTTATCAATTTTGTACCCAGCCTTGAATCTTGCTCCTCTATATTGGCCATGCTTTCGCTGGGGCTACTCTGTTGCCCCCTAGTTAACTCAAGCCACTTCAGCTCTCTCTCTTCGGATTCTTTCTCGAATATCGTTTCTCTCTCTCTCTCTTCTCCCTCTCATTCCTTCTCCGATCTTTCTTTCTCTCTGTCCTCTCTCTCTCATTCCTTCTCCTGTCTTTCTCTCTCCTGCCTTTCATTTTCTTTACGTTCCTTTTGGACGGCTTTCTCTTTCTCCCTCTCCTGTCACTCTCTCTCTTTCCCTGTCTTCTAATCCAAGTTTCCTTTGTTCCAATTGTATCTTTGCTGGCAGCACCCTCTCTGGGTCTGCTTCTAACTCTGCTTCTGCTTCTTCAGATTCAAGGGAAAAATGGTTGGCCACTAGCCTTAGGAGCTCAGACTTGTCATGTACAGTGATCCCACACTGCTCCGCCATTTAACTCCTCCATAGATATTGCTTTTAACTTATCCCGAGTCACTTCACCCTGGTTTGGAGAGCTACACTGTTCAGTTGCAGGCATGTTAGTATTCAATTACAAGAACCACAAGTAAATCTGTATTAATATAGCTCTTTTTTGATTGGGAACAATTCGGCTTCCCACTTCGAATTTCTCGTTTGTCTGTAGGTAAAATTCTGGATGCTAACATCCAAATTTCTGTTACGACCAGGTGAGAAAGGTGTCTAGGAGCTTTTACTGTCTTCACCTGGTCTTATTGTAACAGGGTTTTAATTTTAAGCACTGTGTTTTGAGCTCTCCCTTGGTGAATCCTTGTTCACCACTTTCCAATTATAAGGCAAAGAAATTAGCATAAACAGGCTTTCTTAGGTTTAAAGAAGAAAAGCGAAATTTTATTAAAACTTAAAACTTAAACTCTAATTTGGTTAACACCTACGGATACACGCCATGCCCCATGCTAGCATGCATATGTGATATGCACATGCAAATAGGGACGGAAAAGAGCAGAAGATAAAATGGAGAGGTTTGAGGCAATCTCTGAAGAGGGTTTTTACTGTGCTTCGAGCTCACTGTAGTCCTTTTGTAGGTAGTCTTGCTTTTCATTGGGGCCTAGTATTCTTCTTAAACCTTGTTCACTGTAGGAGACTTTTCTCTCTCGGGGTTCATGTGTCTTCAATGGGTCTTCGGTTCCATGATAAAGAGATGGGAGCAGACAGGGGAGAGGTGTTTTCAGTCCAGGAGAAAAGAGCTTTCAGCCTTTGAAAACACTCCGTGGCAAGTTCAAATTCAAACAGCCAGTTAGTCATGTGACTAAACTGGCCTGACTAGGTAGGTCTTCTGTGTTTTGGGGAAGCAGGGACTGGGTCCTTTGTTCCAACACTGTCTACTAGTATGCAAAAAAGGTCTTTCCGGCGAGGGGCCTGGCAATTCCTTATAATAGGCCCTCTTTTCTTCCCAGCAGCAATTTTAAGTTTTAATGTTCATGTGGAGAAATAATGTGTGCCTCATTCTTGGCAGGTAGGGGCCTGCATGACACCAACAAATTAAAGTAAATGGGGTCTCAAGTCAATTTGACCTTTAGCTGTCACTTATCGAGTTATTTATTTCTAGGGATTATACATCAGCATCAACACAAGCTTATTATAAGAATTTAGTAGCTTGTGAAAGTTTTCTGTCTAGTTACAACCGTAATTCCTTTCTTGGCCCTCCGCTGCTCTGGACAGTGACTGAAAATGTAACAGAGCAAAGTGGAATTAACTGAACAGATCAAGATATTTCCCAAAAAATTACATTTTCACCAATTACATAAAATTGTTTATTGACTAATAATGCAAATGTACCAACGAAACATGGATACAACCATTCAGCTGAGCCAAGATTGTAGAAGGGGTGGCAAGGGAGGAGGGGTGAGGAGAGAAGGAGGGAGGCGGACAGGAGGGGCGGAGGAGAGGAGATGGTGGAGGAGACGGGCAAAAGAGAGAGGAGGGGTGAGAGAGGGAGTAAAGAGAGGGGCCACAATTGAAGGGGTTAGGGGAGAAAGAGTTAGTAGAGGATGGTAAGGGGGGGGAAGGAGAGAGGGGTTAAGCGAGAGGGGCCTGAAGAGAGGATAGGAAGAGAGGGGTAGGAGAGGCGGGAAGGGAAGAGCAAGAGGTGGGTAGGAGGAGGTAGGAAAGAGGAGGTAAAATTGTTGTGGGATCACTATGAGGCTGTTAGTGAAGAGTCAACGGAGGAAGTGATGTCACGTCACAGATGGCCAGGGAGTTGTGGGTGTAGCCCGACAGAGTGAGACGTGTGCAGTAGCTGTATATATATATCTTCTTTGGCCTCCTTATCTCGAGAGACAATGGGTAAGCGCCTGGAGGTGGTCAGTGGTTTGTGAAGCAGCGCCTGGAGTGGCTATAAAGGCCAATTCTAGAGTGACAGACTCTTCCACAGGTGCTACAGAGAAATTTGTTTGTCAGGGCTGTTACACAGTTGGCTCTCCCCTTGCGCCTCTGTCTTTTTTCCTGCCAACTACTAAGTCTCTTCGACTCGCCACACTTTAGCCCCGTCTTTATGGCTTCTATTTTATGTTATAATAAAAACCCATGTGTTCTTTGGATGTTACTTGTAATCCTGTGAATCTGACAATAATCACATACCAAAGGAACTCTGAAGACCACCAAATATCACATCGTGGCAACATTTGATTTTTTTATGAAGAACACTCTAAGAGAGAACAAGAACCAGCCGATGGCCTACCTGGAGTTGCAGAAGATCTTGCTGGAGTGCAGCTGGCAGGTGACCCCATAACAGTGCAGCGAGCCAGGATTGCAGACCTACAATGGTGTCTAAGGCTGTTCAATCTTTTGGGCCCATACATCCCCAATTTCACTGAGCGACCAGCACCGCTTCGGGAACTGCTGTGTAAAGATACCCCTTACTTGTGGCAGAATGACCACCAACAGATGTTTGAGTCTTTAAAGTTAGCTCTGTCAAGTCAAGACAGTGTGCTACAGTATTACAACTCAACCAAAGAGACCAAGCTCAAGGTTGACACATCCCAGAAAGTATTAGGCACCTGCATCATGCAGGAAGGGAAATCAATCACCTTTGTGGTGAAGAGTTTGTCACAAACCCAATTTAATTACTCTAACATTGACCATGAAACCTTATCTCTGGTTTTTGGTATCTCTAGGTTTCATACCTACCTATTCAGAAAATGTTTTACTGTGGACTGACCACAAGATACTTGAAACCATGTGGCGCAATCCACTTATGGGTGCTCCTCTGACATTGCAGAGGCTTTTGGTAAAGGGCCAGGGCTATGATTGTAACATCTGATACAAACCGAGCAGCAAAATGGTCACATCGGAGACACTGAGCAGGTTGCCTAACCCGAATAAAGATGCAGATGTCTTGCCAGACTTGCATGTCCATGGTTTGGATACTGAGATTGAAGATGTCTTGAAGCGAGCAACTAAGAAATGAGATAGCATGTGACCCTACCCTACTACTGTTGTGGAAGGTGATTGTGGAAGGATGACCTGACACCATACAGGAAGTAACCAAAGGTTTACACTGTTTCTGGTCATATCGAGACCAGCTCGATGTATCACAAGGGGTGATTTTTAAAGGGAAACAAGTCCTGATACCTGAAGCTCTGCATTCTGATATTCTAACCCAACTGCATCAAGGGCATTTAGGAGTAGAGCATACCAGACGCCTTGCCAGAGAGACGGTCTACTGGCCAGCAATCTACAGTGATATTGAGACGGTGGTGAAATCCTATGAGGCATGTCAAAGTTGTCAGCCAAATCAACAGAAGGAACCCTTGATTCAGCACGAAACACCTTCACATCTATGGGCAAAGATCGGCACAGATTTATTTCACATTTAAGGTGACGATTTCCTCATTGTCATGGATTATTTCACCAAGTTTCTGATTATCAGGTGTCAAATGCTGATATGATCAATGCTCTGTTCAGCCTATTTGGTGTGCCAGAAGGAATTATCTCCATTAATGGGCCGCAATATTCAGGAAGACCATTCCAAGGCATGCGTGCCAGATGGGGAGTCATGATGTCATCACCGCCATTATCCAAAGTCCAATGGCATGGCTGAACGCATAGTGCATACCGTCAAAAAGCTAAATTTAAAATATAGGCAGACAGGACAAGATCTCAAGGCTGCAATGCTGCACCTCTGAGCTAATCCATCAGACATGGGCTTACCGTTGCCTGCAAAATTGGTGATTGGAAGACAGGTAAGAACTACCCTGCCTAGTCATTATCTCTCTAAGTTTTCCCAGTAAAGGATATACTTCTGTCTAAACAAGGGAGGATGAAGGCATCATATAATAGGCAAGCAGGACCAGAATTAGCTCGGTTGCGAGTAGGACAGAAGGTCAGAGTCCTCAATCACATATCGGGAACTTGGTATCCTGTAAAGGTTGCGACCAGCTCAGATCATACGAGGTCCAGACACCCAATGGTGCGATTCCCAGATGGAACCGAAGTCAACTCAGAAAGCTGTACAACAACACTACGTGCGACAACCCTGCGGCATCGCGGATACGTTCAAAGACAAAGTCTGAAGATGAACATACAGAGGCAATGAGCACAGAGGAAGAAGACCAGCTCAGCTCCGAGAGGAGATTTACAATAACAAGATTGGGATGAATAAGCAAACCTTCTCTATGTTTTAGAGAGTGTTAAACTTGCTTATTTGTAAATTACATTTTGTTTTGTTCCTGTATAGTTAATCTGAACTGCAACATCATTGTATATTGTACATTGTGTTCATCTTTGGAAAAAGTGGGGATGTTGTGGGAGCACTTTGAGAGGCTGTAAGTGAAGAGTCACTGGAGGTAGTGATGTTGCATCACACATAACCAGGGAGTTGTGGGACAGGACATGTGTGACGTGTTGGTATTCTCCTGTAGTAGCTGTATATATATCTGTTCTAGTTTAAGTTATCGTAAAAACCCATGTATTCTTTGGATGTTACTTGCAGTCATGTGAATCTTACAATAATTCACATACCAAAGGAACAAGTAATATTACAGAGATAGAGAGCCAGAAGGACAAAAGAGAGCAAACAGACAGAGCTAGGATGAAGAGAAATAACAGACAGATACAGATAGTGAGTAGGAGATAGATAAGCAAAGACTGAGAACTAAAGATAGACACACAAATAAAGGCAAAGTGATAGTGAAAAAATGAGAGAACCACAGGGAGGAAGGAGTTACCTCAAAAGTGTAGATATGGGTATCGAGTGGGGAACACTGATTTCTGATCACAACTCCGTCATGGCAAGAGGCTACTAGGAAGGCAGAGGAAACGCTACAAGGATGTCCTTAAAGCTTCCCTGAAAAAATGTAACAACTTCACTGATTCGTGGGAATCTCTTGCCCGAGACTGCTCAAAATGGAGAAGAAGCATCCGCGAAGCTGCAGGCCAGTTCGAACAACGTCGACATGCCCAGGCAGCGACCGAGTGTAAACATGAAGGAGCGTTCAGAATTTCGAGCATCCCATTCACTCACTTCACCAAACACAACTTGCCCCACAGGGACTGCCTAAGAGAAGAGAAGAGAAGAAAGGAAGGAAAATATGAACACCGAGGAGCGGGAAGAAAAGAAGAAAAAAAGCAAAGATAGAAAGAAAGAAGGCAAACAGGGAGAGTGAGACATAGGGACAAAAAGACAGATAATGAAGACACAGAAATAGGAATAAAAGTGCAGAAACCAAGACAGATACATTGGTAACAGAGGGTTTCATTCTGGCTGTAGAGTGATTGGATGATTAAATCAGCAGCAATAGTGCAAGTAAAGATTTTTTTTAAATAGTTTGTATTCTCCTTTGTTGGCACATTTTAGTAAACAAGCATATTTGAATATATTGTATAGCAAAACACATTGCAAATATACATATGTATTAAAACTTGAATACTGTGACATAGTATTCCTGCAAAGATATTTTGATTAAGTAGTAACTTTTATTGGTCCCAAGTGTATGAAGTGTTGAATTGCTCCCACAATGATAAATGCCCAAAGGAAGACTTCGAGCCAAGATGTTTAAAAAGAAGAAAAAGGAAAGACAGGCATTTCTATAGTGCCTTTCATGACCCCTGGACATTCCAAAATGCTTTATAGCCAAAGAAGACTTTTTGAAGTGTTGCTGCGGTGGTAATGTAGGAAATGCAGCAGCCAATTTGCACACAGCAAGCTCCCACAAACAGAAACGTGATAATGACCAGATAATGTTTTTTTGTGATGTTGATCGAATATTGTTAAACATTCCAGGACACTGGAAATACCTCCACTGCTCTTATCATAGAATCATAGAATGGTTACAGCACAGAGGGAAGCCATTTGGCCCATCTTGTCCATGCTGGCTCTTTGCAAGAGCAACTCGTCTAGTCCCACTCCCCTCCCTTTTCCCCACAGCCCTGGCAATTAACCAATTCCCTTTAGAAAGCCACAATTGAATCTGCTTCCATCACACTCTCAGGCAGTGCATTCCAGATCCTAATCATTCACTGTGTATAAACATTTTTCCTCATCTCACCATTGCTTCTTTTGCCAATCAACTTGTCCTCTGCTTCTCAACGGGAACAGTTTCTCCCTATCTACTCTGCCCAGACCCCTCATGATTTTGAACACCTCTACCAGATCTCCTCTTAACCTTCTCTTTTCCAAGGAGAACAGCCCCAGCTTCTCAAATCTATCCATGTAACCGCAGTGCCTCATCCCTGGAACCAACCATTCTTGTGAATCTTTTCTGCGCCCTCTCTAATGCCTTCACATCCTCCCTGAAGTATGGACCTAAACTGGATGACCTCCTGTTGAGGCCAAAGCAGCATCTTATACATGTTTATCATAACATCCTTGCTTTTGTATTCCATGCCCCTATTTATAAAGCCCAGGATCCCATTTATTAACCGCTTTCTCAACCTGCCCTGTCACCTTCAATGATTTTTGCACATAGACCCCAGAACTCTGCTCCTGCATCCCCTTTAGAATTGTATCCTTTATTTTATATGTCTCTCCTCATTCTTCCTGTCAAAATGAATCACTTTGCACTTCTCTGCAATGAATTTCATCTGCCACTTCTCTGCCCATTCCAGCCTGACTCTGTCCTTTTGAAGTCTATCACTATCCTCCTCACAAATCACAATACTTCCAAGTTTTATGTCATATGCAAATTTTAAAATTTTCCCTACACATGCAAGTCTAGGTCAGTAAGATGGATCAAGAAAAGCAGGGGTCCTAACACCGACCCCTAGGGAACCACACTATATGCCTTCCTCCCGTCTGAAAAACAACCGTTCAGCACTACTCTATGTTTCCTGTAACTCAGCCAATTTCGTATCCATGCTGCTACAGTCCCTTTTATTCCATGGGCTCTAACTTTGCTGATAAGCCTGTTACATGGCACTTTATCAAATGCCTTTTGGAAGTCCATGTACACCACATCAACTGCATTACTCTCATCAACCATCTCCATTACCTCATCAAAAAACTCAAGCAAGTTAGTGAAACATGATTTGGCCTTAACAAATCTATGCTAGCTTTCCTTAATTAATCCATATTTGTCCAAGTGACTATTAATTTTGTCCTGAATTATCGTTTCTAAAAGCTTTCCCACCACCAAGATTAAACTGACTGGCCTGTAGTTGCTGGGCATATCCTTACACGCTTTTATGTTCAAGGGTGCAACATTTGCAATTCTCCAGCCTTCTGGCACCACTCCTGTATCTATGCAGAATTGGAAGATTATGGCCAGTGCCTTCACAATTTCCACCCTGACTTCCCTCAGTATCCTTGAATGCATCTCATCCTTGCTATTTCTTACTCTAGTACTATCTGTCTCTCCCAATTCTCTGTGCTCCTTGGTTTTCCTCTCTCATGTTACCTTCTGGTTCCCACACCAAACTGCAAAGTTTGTTTAAACCCTCCCCAACAGCACTAGTAAATCACCTATAAGAACATCGGTCCTGGCACTGTTCAGATGCAACCCATCTGGCCTGTACAGGTACCATCCCTGGTGACTGAGCAATTTTAAATACAGCCAGCCTATATAATACCTCCTCTTTATCAATTTTTAGCCCATCCAGTGCCCCAACCATCTCCTTTTTCAGCATGACTTGGACAGAATCTTCTTCCTTGATAAGGACATCTGCAAAGTACTCATTTAATACTTGATTTTTTATTTATTTAGAGATACAGCACTGAAACAGGCCCTTCGGCCCACCGAGTCTGTGCCGACCATTAACCACCCATTTATACTAATCCTACACTAATCCCATATTCCTACCACATCCCCACCTGTCCCTATATTCCCCTACCACCTACCTACACTAGGGGCAATTTATAATGGCCAATTTACCTATCAACCTGCAAGTCTTTGGCTGTGGGAGGAAACCGGAGCACCCAACGGAAACCCACGCGGTCACAGGGAGAACTTGCAAACTCTGCACAGGCAGTACCCAGAACCGAACCCGGGTCGCTGGAGCTGTGAGACTGCAGTGCTAACCACTGCACCACCATGTCGCCTACTCTCTATTTCTTTCATCATCCAGGGAGCTCTGGATTTGTTTGCCCTACTTTACAGCCTTGTGGCAATATACTTTGATTGTACCTGAACTACCTCCCCTTTAAAGGCAGTCCATTGTTTAAAAATAGGGAAGTTCTGTTACAACTGTACAGGGTATTGGTGAGGCCGCACCTGGAGTACTGTGTACAGTTTTGGTCCCCATATTTAAGAAAGGATATAGTGGCATTGGAGGCAGTTCAAAAGAGACTCACTAGGCTGATTCCTGGGATGAAGGGGTTGGCTTATCAAACACGGCTAAACAGGTTAGGTCTTTATTCATTAGAGTTTAGAAGAATGAGGGGTGATCTTATAGAAACATATAAGATTCTGAGGGGGCTTGATAGGGTAGATGTTGAGAAGATGTTTCCACTAGTGGGGAAATCTCGAACTAGGGGACATAGTTACAGGCTAAGGGGACACTCATTTAAAACGGAGATGCAAAGGAATTTCTTCTCTCAGAGGGTAGTGAATGTCTGGAATTTTCTACCCCAAAAAGTTGTGGAGGCTCGATCACTGAAAATATTTAAAGAGGAGCTGGCACAAAAGAGCAGTTGAGGTCTGGGGCAGATCAGCCATGATCTTATTGAATAGCGGGGCAGGCTTGAAGGGCCGAATGTCCTACTCCTGCTCTTACTTCTTATGTTCTTATGTATTGTTCCGTTACAGTTTTGCTTGCCAATCTTTGATTCCCGTCTACCTGGCCAGATCTGTTCTCACTCCATTGAAGTTAACCCTCCCCCAATAAACTATGTTTACTCTGGATTGCTTCTTGTCCTTTTCCATAGCCAGCCTAAACCTTATGGTACTTTGATCATTGTTCCCGAAATGTTTTCCTACTCATACATCCGTTTGACCCACCTCATTCCCCAGAATCAGATCCAGCAAAGTCCCCTTCCCCATTGGACTGGAAAAATACTGATGTGGAAAATTTTTCTGAACACACTCCAGAAACTTTTGCCCCTCTCTGTCCTTTGCACTATTACTATCCCAGTCTATAATAGAATAATTAAAGTCACCTATTATAAATATTCTATAATTCTTTGTAAGTTCCTTGCAAATTTGTTCCTTTATATCCTTCCCACTAGTTGGTGGCCTATAGAATATCCCCAGCAATGTAATGGTACCTCTATTGTTCTTTAGTTCTAACCAATTAGATTCTGTCCTTGACCTCTCTAGGACATCCTCTCTCTCCAACACTGTAATGTTCTCCTTAATCAATTTTGCTACCCCTCCTCCTTTCTTTCCTTCCCTATCTTTCCTGAACACTAGTCAGGAATATTTAGTACTAGTCCTGTCCTTTTTTCAGCCAGGTCTCTGTTATCGCCACAATATATTTCTACATGGCTATCTGTACTTCAGCTCACCAACCTTATTTATCACACTCTGCGCATTCACATATAAGCATTGCAAAACTAAGTTAGATCTTACTACATTGCCTCTTACTCTGACTGCACCTAATGCCTTCCTATTTCTTACTCTAGTGCTATCTGTCTCTCCCAATTTTCTGTGCACCTTGATTTTCCTCTCTAATATTACTCTCTGGTTTCCACACACCTACCAAGTTTGTTTAAACCCTCCCCAATTGCACTAGCAAACTGCCCTGTAAGGATATTGGTCCCAGCTCTGCTCAGATGCAACCCTATACAGGTCCCATTTCCCCCAGAACCAATGTCCCAGGAATCTAAAGCCCTCCCTCCTGCACCATCTGCTCTATCCTCCTATTTCCATTCTCACTTGCACGTGGTACCAGCAGCAATCCAAAGATTTCTACCTTTGAGGTGCTGCTTGCTACTTTCTTTCCTAGCTCCCTAAATTCTGCCTGCAGGACCTCATCCCTCTTTCTACTTATGCCATTGGTACCAATATGGACCACTACTGCTGGCTGTTCACCCTCCCCCCTCAGAGTGCTCTGTAGCTGCTCAGTGACATTCTTGACCCTGGCACCAGGGAGGCAACACACTATCCTGGATTCACATCTGTGGCTGCAGAATCACCTGTCCGTTCACTATTGAATCCCCGATCATTAGTGCTTTTCCAATCTTCCTCCTGCCACCTGTACAGCTGAGCCAGCCATGGTGCCGTGGACTACACTCTGGCTGCACATCCCAGAACTATCACTCTCATCAGTATTCAGAACAGAATAATGCCATGGGACCTTTTAGATACATTTGGGATGGCAGACAGGGCCTCAGTTTAATGTCTCATCTGAAAGACGGCATCTCCAACAGTGCAGCAGTCCCTCAGTGTTGCACTGAAGTATCAGCCTAGATTTTATGTGTGATTTTGGAGTGGAACTTGAAGCTGTATACATTTCAGTAATGTTTTGTCTTTAAATATAAGGTGGGGAGAAACCCCAACAGCAGAGCAAGGTGTCATCTGTGACTCAGTGGGTAGCATCTCAGTAGGTCCTGGGTTCAAGTCCAACCT
Source organism: Heterodontus francisci (assembly GCF_036365525.1). Lineage (NCBI taxonomy): Eukaryota > Metazoa > Chordata > Chondrichthyes > Heterodontiformes > Heterodontidae > Heterodontus > Heterodontus francisci. Next base: position 13,400,067 of record NC_090393.1, read on the forward strand.
TAGTGATGGTTGATGACCTTTGGTCATTTCTGACTTGAAATGTTGACTCTGCTTTTCTCTCCACAAGATGCTGCCAGGCCCGCTGAATATTTTCAGCATTTTGCACTTTTATTTCAGATTTCGAGCATCCCCAGCATTTTGCCTTTGCGTCTTCAGTGCCGGTTGGATTGGCGGAGGAGGGGGAAAAGATCAGCTGGGGATTCTGTTCCCGATCAGTAACAAGCAGCTCCTGCTGTAATGTGAACTGTGTCCCCTCCCACTTTTCATTGCCTGCCAACACACACTGGCTAGGCTTACCCTTGACGCCTGGGAGTAAGGTACTGGAAGGCTGCCAACGTCCATGGAGTACACCTGGGAAAGAGGAGAAGATCCATTTCTTTTTAATTAAAGGAAAGAATGTAGGAATTAAAGCAGGGCAATAAAATCCACATGACTCAAATTCGCATTTCTTTAGAGAAGGTAGTTTTATCTGCAGTTCATATCCTTCCATCACAGCGTGGTCTAATAGAAATCAGTGGCGAGTGGCAAATGTGGATACAAAGACACATTTTAGTCACATGCATGGATTTGACCAGATATCACCTCACACACAATACAGGCGAATGTGTTTCACACATTTATATTTAGTTAAATATCCGCCAGCATTCAGTGCAGAACTTTGCATTCGTTCTCTTCCATCAAAAAGCATAGTTCAAGCCTCCAAAAAACACCTTTTCTTGTGTCTAAAGAGAGACTGGCATTTCTTTAGTATCTTCCACAACCTCACGGTGTCCCAAAGTGCTTTACAGCCAATTAAGTACTTTTGGAGTGTAGCCACTGTTGTAATGTAGGGAATGGTGCAGTTAACGTGCAAGCAACAAGGTCCCACAAACAGCAATGAGATAAATCACCTTTTTTAGTTATGTAGTTTGAGGCCAGGATACCAAGGGATTACATCCACCTAAGAGGGCAGAAGTCAGCTACTCCGACAGTGCAGCACTCCCTCATCACTGCACCAGAGTGAGGATTATGTGCTTAAGTTTCTGGAGTGGGGCCTGAACCCACAATCATCTGACGCAAAGCTGAGAGTCCTGCCCACTGAGTACAGCCTGATGGCAGTTTCCAAAAGAAATCAGGGTCGGCCATGAGCTAAAGTATTTTTCTTTATTTTCTGTTGATAAGGGCAAGCATAACCCATGTCTGAGAATGAACTACTCATTGCATTAAATCATTTACTGGAGAATACATGTGACTGGCCATTGTGTTTATCCTGTCACCTCAGAAAGCAGAAGATAGACCACTGTTTAAAACCACACTTAACAATAGATCTCCAGTTACTTCAATCATGGTACAAGGGACTGTCTGCAACCAGCAGTTAATTTGATGTCACTCGGGCTCTAAAGAAATTACATCTCAGTATGTCAAACTGTTGCTGCCGCCAACAAAGGAAATCCTTTTATCAGTTTATCATGTCCTGTGTCTTCTATTGTGTAGCAAACAAAGTGAAAGCAGTCTCCATTGTAACCCTAGCTATTACAAAATAAAGGCAGATACTCCTATTTTCATCACATTCAACTCCATTATCTATGGTTGCCAACCCTCCAGGATTGTTCTGGAATCTTCAAGAATTGAAGATTAATTTCTTGGACGCTGCTGTGAACAACACCCGGCAGAGAAAAAATATAGAGCATTAAAAAAAGTCAATTTTTTCATTTTCTTTCAACACTTTTGTTTATTTATTAGTTACAAAGCTGTTGGAAATGGGAAAATGGATTGTTTGGAAGCAGGAGGTCATGGGATGAAACCTCCAAAGATACAACCAAGTACAGCTGACAACCCCACCAGCATTACATGGACAGACCAAGAAGAGGGGCAGAAGGAAATCGTAATCTTGGAAGTAAACATCTTACCTCCGATACAATTTCATTCACATTTTTATAACACAAAGATAATTTTTTTTAATGATTAAGCATCTGCTTTTTCTATTAGGTCTAACCTCAGCTACATCCGAGGAGGTAATCTGCTGTGAGTTTTTGCATGAGACATTAAAGCAAGATCCTGTCTGCCCTCTCAATTGCACGTAAGTGATTCCATGGCACTATTTTGAAGACAAGCTGGGAGGTTATCCCCAGTGACCTGGTCAATATTTATCCTTCAACCAACATCACAAAACAGATGATCCGGTCATTATGTCATTGCTGTCTGTGGGAGTTTGCTGTGCACAAATTGGCTGCTGTGTTTCCAACATTACAACAGTGACTACGCTTCAAAAAGTACTTTATTGTCTGTAAAGCACTTTTGGACATCCTGTGGTCATGATCGGCTCTAAATAAATGCAAGTCTTTTCTTTTTCTTTCTTCCATCAGAACCACTCTTGGGCCAGCTGTAGGGAGACAAAATTCCTGTGCTAAAGTAGTTAATAGCTGGGTATAGTTTCCTAGAACAGCACCATCTGGTGTACAAGCAATTACCTGAACTTGTGCAGGTCCTGCTGGTCTCCAGACGTTAATGGCCTGTGGAGGCAGGACTGGAGGCAGTAGGGATGGGGGGGGGGGGGGTGGCACTGTGAACAGGCCTATCATATGGGCAAGAATGGGTAAGGATGGCATATTTCCTGCCCTGGAGGCCATTAGTGAACCAGGTCTTGACAACAATCTGATAGTTATATGGTTACCATTACCAATTTCAAATATATTTAACTTACTGAATTTAAATTCCACAACTACCATCATGGTATTTGAATTTATGGCTTATTAGTCAAGAGCTGTAGATTAGTAACCCAGTAACAGAACGACGATGCTACCATTCTGCTGTCCAATTATCACTGTTAGGTGACGGCCCTGGTTCAGTTGCTAGCACTCTCATCTCTGAGTTAAATGGCTGAATTTTACGAGGCGCCATGGATCGTAGTGGGGGGGCGGGGGGAGCCGTAAAATTCAGTGGGGAGAGGCCTGCCTTGACCCCCGACGTCGAGAAGGGCCCACCACATATTACCAGCGGCGGGTGTCTTCAGTGCGCTCCCCCCGCCGTCTGGCGGCACGCCCTTCATCTTAACGTTGAAATTAACAATACTGAGATGTAAATTAACTAACCTGCAGGCGGAGGCCATCCCACACCGATTTTACATCTGCCGAAAGCAGCTCGGCACCTTCGGAACTCCATACGGAGTCCCGAGGCGAGAACCTGGTGGGGAGGGGGGAGGAATAAAACCTCCAGGGTGGGAGGGGTGGGGGAGTGGGAAAAACAATTGTTATTGGCTGTGGGGATGGTGGGAAAGGGTTGAAACAAATTTCAGGGTGGAAAGTTCGGGATACTAATAAAAGTTTATTATGGGGGGAGAGGACAATTAATGTGTAAATTACCCATTGTGGGGTGGGAGACGTGATTTACAGTTGAAATAACATTTTATTTTTGTTTCCTGGAAATCGGGACCTTTAAATTTTAACATGTAACTGAAGGGCTTGAAGCCCTTTAAAGATGGCGGTGGCGCCGGACGCCGTTGCCGGGACGTGGCGGCAGCCCCCTCTACGTCATCGCGGGTGGCTGCTCTGCTCCCTCTATTTAAATCAGCCCCTGTGCGTAATACCATGGGGGTTGTGTGGTGGCACTTCCATGTCGGAAGGCCGCCGAGTTCAAACTTCACCGCCGTGGAGCGCGGCACACGAATGAAATCCAGCCTAAAGTGTCATGGGTTCAAGTCCCACTCCAGACAGATAGTTTCTGCTGATGCTCTCAGTGCAGCATATCTGAAAGATGGCAGCTCTGACAGTGCACCATTCCATCAGAACTGCAACTGGGAGCATCAGCCTGGATTTTGTACTCAAGCCTCTGGAGTGGGACTTGAGCGCTCAGCCTTCATGAGGCCAGATAGACTACCCACTGAGCCAAGGCTGTCACAAGACTCGAACACCATTGAGTCAGATATATAAAGTATAGGTGGCAATCCACATGAGGTGGATTTGTGCACCCAGTTCAGAGTGTCACATGTTCATTCAAATTAATGTATGGAAATTTGCACAGGTCCAGGAATTATGCTCACTGATTTCCAAGCCAGAATTCCTGTTATGTGCTCTAAAATGTCGAAAGGCAATATTCATTTCATGCCAGCTACCAAATGAGCTGTTTACTCATTGGTGCCACAAATGACATTTAATATCTTTGGAAGCTCTCACACGGGGACCTGACCTGTACTCTGCTTTCCAGTGGCTGGCCATGGTTTGTATATCCCATTACCAGCGGCTGTGGACTGTAACATATATATTTTCCCTGCCACTGTTAACTGGAGTATTGCAGGCACTTGTCAATAAACACATGATTGATGAATGGATTTCATTATCATAGCCAATGACACATGGCTGTCATGAGCATGGCTGCAGATAGAGACTAATCTGCATTGTTACTATTATTGACAGACCCTAGTGCGGATGCTTATTATCAGATCTGTGGCTATTGATGTGTAATTATCAATCCATGTGAGGCAGACTGAAAAAACGGCTACAACGATTTAGCTGCACATAGGTACAGTTTGCAAGAGACTGGCAAGAGGACATGTCTGGTGCATTTAGTAAGGGAGAAGGATAGGAAAAGGATCGTAATTCTTCTTCAAATTGCTGTTGGCATTCCTCTAGGGTAGTGATATTCATAACACAGCACAATCAGCAATTGCAGTCCACTTTCCCTTTGCTTGTGACACTTAACAGGCACGTTGCTTCATGTTTCTTAGGGTGTGTATCCGTGGCCACGCCTGACTGTAAGGTGTCGGCCAAGTTGGGCATAGTTTAGGCCCTCTTCTTGCTCTAAAGGAAAAGGAGGCAAAGGAATGCTGTAAGGAGGCTTTCCCACTGCAGGCAGAAGAGCCATAACAACATTAGGAACGTGAGGCAGGCCATGCAGCTACTCAAGCTTGCGGTGCTATTCATTAAGATCTTGGCTGATCTGTCCCTCAAATCCATTTACCCACTTTTGCTCCATATCCCTGGGCACTCTTACTTCATAAAAATCCATCGCTATTAGTCTTCAAAGCTCCAGGTGTACTCCAACATCCAAGGTCTTTTGGGGAAGAGAGTGTCCTTGGTGTAAAAAAGTGCTCCTGATTTCGCTCCTGAATGGCCAAGCTGTAATTTTAAGATTATGGCCCCTCAGTCTTGGTTCCCCCACCACAGGAAAGAGGTTATCTGTGTCTATGTTGTGTCAGCCTTGACTTAGTTGATATCATGATAGCATCAATTGTGGCTTAGTTGGCAGCACTCTTGTTTTTACTCACAAGTGCGTGAATGCAAGTTTAGTTTAGAGATACAGCACTGAAACAGGCCCTTCGGCCCACCGAGTCTGTGCCGACCATCAACCACCCATTTATACTAATCCTACACTAATTCCATATTCCTACCACATCCCCATCTGTCCCTATATTTCCCTACCACCTACCTATGCTAGGGGCAATTTATAATGGCCAATTTACCTATCAACCTGCAAGTCTTTGGCATGTGGGAGGAAACCGGAGCACCCGGAGAAAACCCACGCAGACACAGGGAGAACTTGCAAACTCCACACAGGCAGTACCCAGAATTGAACCCGGGTTGCTGGAGCTGTGAGGCTGCAGTGCTAACCACTGCGCCACCGTGCCGCAAAAATAAAGGCTGACACTCCAGTGCTGCACTGTTGGAGGTGCTATCTTTCTGCTGACATGTTAAACTGAGGCCCATGTCATTATTTTAAGACGAGCAGGGAGTTATCATCCCTGGTGTCCAGTTCAATATTTATCCCTCAACCAACATCACAAAAAACAGATTAACTGATCCTCATCACATTGCAGTTTGTGGGAGCTTGCTGTGCACAAATTGGGTGCTGTGTTTCCTAAATTACAACAGTGACTTCACTTCAAAAGTACTTCATTGGCTGTAAATGCAATTTTCTTTTTACCCAAATCAATCCTTTTGTTGTTTTAAGCACCTCGATCAGATCACCCTTCAGACTTCCAAAGTTAAGGGAATTACAAGCCATGTTTTACTAACCTATCCTTATAATTTAACCTCACCCCACCTATACAGATACAAATAGAATTATTCAGCAGATTATCCTTCTAGGGTTTTTACATTTACATTGGCACCATTTTAGACCAGCATCTGTGAATCAGGTCCTGCCACATCATTCCGAAAGCTGATTCTCATATCCCAGTGCCAGATCTGTGGACTGAGTTTTCCATTGGATCAGGAAGCCAGATTTAGGACTGTAAATACCAGGATTTGGCTTCACAAATGCACTCTCCTGGAATCCAGTTGAAACTGGCCAGAAAATGAACCACTTGTTATTTTTTTATTCCCCTCCTCCTGTGTGGAGCTGCCTGGCCTTCGCATGGAAACTACCCACAGAGGCACAATTGAAATCAGGAGCTCAGTGTTTCGGGAATCGAAGATGTGTACCTGCATCACATCACTCTTGTCAGGCAACAACCCAGAGAGAGAGAGAGAGAGAGAGAGAAAGACATTGTCTGGGATTGTGGCCTGTGAAGAGAAATTTTTGGATAACACCACCTTTAGGGTGCTCAAGATATATTCATCCCTTCAGATCTTTCATCCAATTCCCTGAATCCTGCTGGAGTACTGTTCCCCTGACAGGTAGCAGCCCTCCAGTACGTAGTCCTTATGGTTATTCTTCAGCTGAGATTTCGGCAGGATCAGAGACGGGGTGGGGAGCGGAGGAGGCGGGGGTGCACTGAATATCGTGATGGATGACAGGGTGCGAGGGGGCACAGAGCCCGTCACCAAATGATCTTCCCGTGGGCAAGATAGTCCTTCCTGCCCAGAGGCCAATTGAGGCTCTTATGTGGCCTATTAATGGCCAATTAAGGGTCTCTTCTTGCTGCCACTGGGATCTTACCAGCGGCACAGAATCACAGAATAACAGAATAATACAGTGCAGAAGATGCCCTTCGGCCCATCGAGTCTGCACCGATGCATTAAAGACACCTGACCTGTCTACCTAATCCCATTTGCCAGCACTTGGCCCATAGCCTTGAATGTTATGACGTGCCAAGTGTTCATCCAGCTACTTTTTAAAGGATGTGAGGTAACCCGCCTCTACCACCCTCCCGGGCAGTGCATTCCAGACCGTCACCACCCTCTGGGTAAAAAAGTTCTTCCTCAAATCCCCATTAAACCTCCCACCCCTCATCTTAAACTTGTGTCCCCTCGTAACTGACCCTTCAACTAAGGGGAACAGCTGCTCCCTATCCATCCTGTCCATGCCCCTCATAATCTTGTACACCTCGATCAGGTCACCCCTCAGTCTTCTCTGCTCCAGCGAAAACAACCCAAGCCTATCCAACCTCTCTTCATAGCTTAAATGTTCCATCCCAGGCAACATCCTGGTGAATCGCCTCTGCACCCCCTCCAGTGCAATCACATCCTTCTTATAATGTGGTGACCAGAAGTGCACACAGTACTCCAGCTGTGGCCTTACCAAAGTTCTATACAACTCCAACATGACCTCCCTGCTTTTGTAATCTATGCCTCGATTGATAAAGGCAAGTGTCCCATATGCCTTTTTCACCACCCTATTAACCTGCCCTTCTGCCTTCAGAGATCTATGGACAAACACACCAAGGTCCCTTTGTTCCTCGGAACTTCCCAGTGTCAGGCCATTCATTGAATACTTCCGTGTCACATTACTCCTTCCAAAGTGTATCACCCCACACTTTTCAGCGTTAAATTCCATCTGCCACTTTTCTGCCCATTTGACCATCCTGTCTATATCTTCCTGTAACCCAAGACACTCCACTTCACTGTTAACCACTCGGCCAATCTTTGTGTCATCTGTGAACTTACTGATCCTACCCCCCACGTAGTCATTTATGTCATTTATGTAAATGACAAACAATAGGGGACCCAGCACAGATCCCTGTGGTACGCCACTGGACACTGGCTTCCAGTCACTAAAACAGCCGTCTGTCATCACTCTGTCTCCTACAGCTAAGCCAATTTTGAATCCACCTTATCAAGTTCCCCTATATCCCATGTGCATTTGCTTTCTTGATAAGTCTCCCATGTGGGACCTTGTCAAAGGCTTTGCTGAAATCCGCCACACAGGGAGGGTGCCTTGTAAAATGAGGTGCGATCACTGTGGGCTTGGGGGCACGGGGGGCCCTCCTCCGTGGGTAATCTGTGGCCCACAGAGGACACCTGCCGGGAACCAGTTTACCCCGGGGACCTTCCTCCCCTGGACTATACGACCACCCTCCAACCCCACCTCACCGCGGCCTTCCTGACTGGCCCCGGCGACCCCGCCTCACACACCTGGCGTCCGGGGTTCCAGCGCTGGGCCTGCGTCCGAGGCCTCTGCAGTACCGGCAGTGGCCACCGTTCCCGGTTGCGCTGCCGATACTGGTGAGCTGCCGGCCCTGTGATTGGTTGGCAGCTCTTGGAGGTGGGATTGCCATCTTTAAAGGGATGGGGATCCCAGTTCTTGAAATTTTAATTTGAAAAGACTGGAGGATAGCTCCAGGGAGGCGGGTAAAGGCCAAGGCGGGTTTTCCCTTTTTGGCCCAGTGCCAGGTGCCCCAGCTCCAGCATGAAATTCAGCCTTTCATGAGTGATGGCCATCTATTGGGGTGAGTGAGTATCGTCCCCGCCCAATGTTCACACATGCACTTTCTCACAGAGGACACTGCAGTACAATCAGGAGCAGGAACACTTTTATACCTCTTTTGAAACTAACTTAAAGAGACTAGATATCCCTGTAGGAGGGACACCAATAATAAACAGTAACGAGAAAATCTATCATGGAAACTTAACTAAATCAAATTAAAATGTCATTCCCGGCAGTGATGGTGCACTTCAGTCCCTCCGGTGCTCACCGGTTGTGGAAGGCCTCAAGTGTACCGGCGGACACTGCGTGTTCCCTCTGCAGGGACACCCAAGCATGGACGAAGCCGTAGAAGAGAGGCAGACAGTCTTGCCAGATGACCCCCTTGACTGCCCGTTGCCTGGACCTGTTGATTCCCACCTTGACCAAGCCCAGCAGCAGTCTCATGAGGAGGTCCCTCGACTTGCCCGCTCCCCACCACTCTGGGTGGCCAAGGATCAGGAGCGTGGGACTGAAGTACAACCAGAATGTGAGGAGCAGCCCCCTCAGATATTTGAACAGGGAGAATGGCCAGGACAATGGGGAGAACTCCAAATAATACAATGGGATCTTTTATATCTTTCTGAAAGGGCAGACAGGGCCTCAGTTTAACATTTCATCCGATGCCACCTCCCTCAGTGCATCTGTCACTCAGTGGATTTTGTGCCAGCTCAGAGTTTGTGCTTAAGACTCTGGAATCGGTCATGAACCCACACCTCCTGACTCAAAGGTGAGAATGCTACCCACTGAGCCACAGCTAGGAGAAAACTAGAGGGGGAGAAGAAGCCTGGGGTCTAATTCACTGAGATGATGACTACAACATCGTACACTGAGGTTAAAACAAGGATCTCCCTTTGACAGGCCAACGCACACTCATTCCTCTCATTTAATTTGTGCAGAGAGCTGAAAGGTCACTAGACTTCAGTTGTCAGTTGACAAGCTTGACATGATTCCGTGAAGATGGCTGCCAGGCAGGAATGTTTATTGATGCTTGAATGCAATTTAATTCAATGTGAACTGCAAAAACCCAGCGGAGACTGAGATATGAGAGTCTGACACCGGGTCAGCCAATCACTACATTGCAGTCTCTGTATTCACTCCCGGGAAGGGAGTTCAAGAGTCCTTATTAAAATTCATCATTAGGCAAGATTTCAAGACCTGAGCTGGTGTAGCCATTGTTTCTGCACCCTACCACCTTCCTAAAGAAAGACCCTTCACCTCCTGAGTGCTGGCAGGTTGGCCGAGCAATGGCGAGACGGCAATTGCCCGTAATGGCTCGGCTGCTCAGAACATCAGCTACTGGGGACACAAGGACACAACTGTTGTGGGAGTCGCCAAGTTTCTTGCGCATGTAGAATACGCTTTCATTTCTTGGAACTAGGAATTTGGTTCGGCCTTTGGGTTTGCTTTCAACTTCCCCGAACTGCAAGAGTTTGGAAGATAAATCAGAAACAAAGCACAAGCTTGACTAAGCAATTATCTCTGACCGTCCAAAGGCACGACGCAAGGGATTTCTCTGTGCAATGCAAACGCAATGTGCTGGAAAACACTCAACAGGCCAGGCAGCGTCTGTGGAGTGGCAAACAGAGTTAACATTTCAGGTCGATTTATCATACGTGGAAAAGGTTAGAGAATCCAAAATGGAAACAAATTGTCAATCTTGCTTCAGATAGCATGTGCGAGAAATGGAAAACAAGATCATCATGGTTATATGGAAGCTGCTGTTTTGTATATGCAGACTGTCTAATTTTCTGTTTTGATGATTCTGTGGAACCGATGAAGCGTGGTGATTTGAGAAACAGAGTTGTTCTAATGACATTGTAGAACTTTATGACAGGTGCGTTGTCATTCTTCTGGACATAATGGACTCTAAGGATCTTAAATCTGCTAGAACATGCAAATAGAACTGCATTGATCATGCAGAATCTCTGTCATGTATTTTAAAAGCAGAATTTTAACTTGAATTAGCAAAGTGGAGGAAGGACTTTATAACAACTTTCGAACAACTACATTATATTTGTGGTTTGTCAGTATTCTGTATTTTCATTACTGTTGCTTTGATTTCATGGTATAATATAGTGTTAGTTTCTGAAAGAATGCATAAAAAAGAGCTAGGCTCTGATGGAAAGTGTTAGAAAAAGAAGGCGGGAGAATGGGACTGATTGGATTACTCTCCAGAGAGCAGGCATGGACCCGATGGGCCAAATGGCCTCCTTCTATGTCATAATGACTCTATGTAACAGGTTTTAAGCAAATGCAGAGGCAGGGAAAAGGAGGAGGGAGGAAAGAACAAAAGGGAAGGTTGGTGATACGGTGGAAGGCAGGAGCAATTAAATGGCAAAAGAGATGATGGTGCAAGGCAAAAGGAGAGGGTAATGGGACAAAGAAAGAAAGTAGTGATTTACTGAGTCTTCTTTCAATCTAGCATACTGTATTCATTACTCACGAATGTGGGCCGGAATTTTATGGCCCCCCCCACATGAGCGGGCTGGTGGCGGGGGATAGGGGGGCCACAGAATTGAGTGGGATGCGGGCAGTGCTGTTCCCAAAGCCTTCCCGCCCCTGCTGCAGTTTTATGCGGGCCGGCAGCGGCGAGAAAGACCCGCCTGCTTCAGGCCAATCAAGGTCCTTAAGCGGCCAATTAACTGCCACTTAAGGACCTCCTCCCGCCACCGCTGGTATTTAACCAATGGTGGCCGGGCGGCAAAGTACTAGTCAGTATTCTGTATTTTCATTACTGTTGCTTTGATTTCATGGTATAATATAGTGTTAGTTTCTGAAAGAATGCATAAAAAAGAGCTAGGCTCTGATGGAAAGTGTTAGAAAAAGAAGGCGGGAGAATGGGACTGATTGGATTACTCTCCAGAGAGCAGGCATGGACCCGATGGGCCAAATGGCCTCCTCCAAAGTTGGCGCCAACATTCTCTTTACATTAGTCATTCAGATAATCTAGGAGCACTGACATCCCAATTACCTTCAAGCAGGTCACCGAGCATACAAGCAAAAACATTAGTGGCATCCCATCTGTAAACTTCCCTGAAACTGAAGTCAAATGAAATTAAAAATCAGGAGTGGTGTTAAAGGAGGTGCCAACTCACTTTCACCCATTCTATTCAATCCCATAAAGTCCAGATCTACCCAAAAAGTGAATACAATAGGCTCCCAGATGGAGTAGTGGAGATAAAAACCCTGAAATCACTTAAGAAGCAATTGCAAGCTACAATGGGGTCGGTGTGGGATGCTGTCGAGTATTTCTGGGTGGATGAATTAAAGTGGGCCAAATGGCCTTCATTATCCCTAATTATCTTGTGATTGTGTGATTCTACACATTGCCAATTCCTGAGGTCTTCCCTCGCTTTGCTGTAATCAACACAAAATGAGATAGATTTCAAGTGTTCCTTCAATGATTTGTAATAGACAGTTCAATTTCTATGAACCAAGTAGACTAGATAACTTACAACTATCTCATTGCAAGTTGCCACTTGCATCCTGAGTGGGAAACTACAATCATATTTTATTAGCCTCAAAATTAATTCCTGTTTTAACACTGATTTCTCATAAGAACTAGGAGCAGGAGTAGGCCGTCCGGCCCCTCGAGCTTTTGCTATTCAATCATTTTAATTGCAAAATATTTTATTTTCCCTTTTTAAATTTCTGTTTGACAAGCACAAAAGATACTCCAACACTCCTCATTCAGTTGGAATGTTTTGCACTTGTTTCTAGAAGGAATTGTGCCAGTATGAAAAAGAAAGACTCCCATATATAGACTGCTTTTCATGATAACCGGACAGCTCAAAGTGCTTTACGGCCAATGAAGTACTTTTGAAATGTAACCACTGTTGCAATGAGGTAAACATGGCGCTCAATATGCCCAGGGCAAGCTCACACAGGCATCAATGTGATAATGACCAGAGAATCTGTTTTAATGTTGTTGATTGAGGAATAAATATTGGTCAGAACACCGAGAAGAACTCTCCTGCTCTTCTTTAAATGATGCCATGGGATCTTTAACATCCCCCTGAGAAAGCAGACAGGTCTTAGTTTAATATCTTATCCAAAAGACAGCACCACTGATACTGCAGCGCTCCCTCAGTACTACACTGGGAGTGTCAGCTAGCATACATGCTGCAGTCACTGGGACTTGAACCCATAACCTTCTAACCTGGAGGAACGAATAATGTTGTGGGACAACCTTAAGAGGACCACCTTAAAAGACTGTAAGTTAAGAGCACTGGACGAAATAATGTCATGTCACACATGACAAGGGAGTTGTGTGACAAAATAAGATCTGCATAGATGTGGCTCCTGTAATAGCTGTGTATGTATATATATATATATATATATATATACACATACATACACATCTGTTCTAGTTAAGTTATAATAAAAACCCATGTAGTCTTTGAATATTACTTGTCGTCCTGTGAGTCTTACAATAGATTACATATCAAAGGAACAAGTAATATTATATGGTGACAGCATGGGATATATTTTTCTGAAGACCACCAAATGTTACATTATGGCAATGTTTCATTTTTTTCTGAAGAACACACCAAGAGAGAACAAGGAATAGCAGGCTGCTTACCAGGAGTGCAGCTGGCAGGACACCCCACAACAGTGCAGCAAGCTAGGAATGCAAACAGGACCCTGGGAAGTGTTGAAACTCTGTGAGCACAGCAGACGATTTGCCAGGGGATTGGAACTTTCAACCAATCTGGCACCGGGTTGAAAAATTTGAAAATAAAGAGCTACAGCCAAAATTGCTTTAGTTTTCCCACTTTTTTTGGTTCACGGGGTGGCTTAAGCCAAAAAGAGTGGGAAAAGCTCAATAGCGCCACTAGAGAGCCAGCATAAAAAAGGCTGGCTGTGGCAGCTGCCAGTACTGCAAACTGAAAGCCTCTGCAGAGGAAAAGAAACTGCTCTCTCAGTTTAAAAAAATTGAACCAGCCTGTGTAAACAAAGAAAACTGCTCTTTTAGTTTGTTTTAAAAATATAAGTTGTGCAAACAAAGAAAGCAGCTGTCGTCTCACTCTTAAAAGGGGCAGGCCTGCAAAAACAAACTTGTCTATAAAAGGAAACAGAAAGCTGCACCTGTAAAATAAAGATCTGTAAAGCAGAGAGCCTGTGAAAGAATTTTTATTGTGAAAGAAGAAAACCTGCGAAAAGCCTATATTTATATTTTAAAAAGCAGGATCATCTTGAAAATGGCTTTCAGGTATCCAGTTATGGACTGGAAGGTGTCGGAAATGGCGTCTGAATTTAAACTTTTTCGCCAGTGAATGGAACTGTGTTTCTTGGAACAAGCAGTGAGCGAGCCACAGAAACAAGCTGTAAAAATCAAGATCGCTCTCGGCAACGAGGGCCTGCAGTGGATCAATACATCAGGATTGTCAGTTGAGGATCAGAAGAACGCTAGCAGACGACACTAAGATTGGTGGAGTAGCAGATAGTGAAGGGGACTGTCAGAGAATACAGCAGAATATAGATAGATTGGAGAGTTGGGCAGAGAAATGGCAGATGGAGTTCAATCAGGGCAAATGCGAGGTGATGCATTTTGGAAGATCCAATTCAAGAGTGAACTATACAGTAAATGGAAAAGTCCTGGGGAAAATTGATGTACAGAGAGATTTGGGTGTTCAGGTCCATTCTTCCCTGAAGGTGGCAACGCAGGTCAATAGAGTGGTCAAGAAGGCATATGGCATGCTTTCCTTCATCGGACGGGGTATTGAGTACAAGAGTTGGCAGGTCATGTTACAGTTGTATAGGACTTTGGTTCGGCCACATTTGGAATACTGCGTGCAGTTCTGGTCGCCACATTACCAAAAGGATGTAGATGCTTTGGAGAGGGTGCAGAGGAGGTTCACCAGGATGTTGCCTGGTATGGAGGGCGCTAGCTATGAAGAGAGGTTGAGTAGATTAGGATTATTTTCATTAGAAAGACGAAGGTTGAGGGGGGACCTGATTGAGGTGTACAAAATCATGAGAGGTATAGACAGGGTGGATAGCAAGAAGCTTTTTCCTAGAGTGGGGGATTCAATTACAAGGGGACACGAGTTCAAAGTGAAAGGGGAAAAGTTTAGGGGGGATATGCGTGGAAAGTTCTTTACACAGAGGGTGGTGGGTGCCTGGAACGCATTGCCAGTGGAGGTGGTAGACGCAGGCACGATAGCGTCTTTTAAGATGTATCTAGACTGATACATGAATGGGCAGGAAGTAAAGAGATACAGACCCTTAGAAAATAGGCGACAGGTTTAGATAGAGGATTTGGATCGGCGTAGGCTTGGAGGGCCGAAGGGCCTGTTCCTGTGCTGTAATTTTCTTTGTTCTTTGTTCTTTGTTCTAGCAAGCTATGGACATTCCTGGAGGAGCAACTCAAGGTAAAGGTAAATTTCCGAGTACATAGGCTTGAGCTTATGACCTACCAGCAAAGGCAAGACGAGTCCATTGACCAGTTTGTTGCAAGGTGCCAAGACAAAGGTCAAGAATGTTACTTTGCAGATATCGAATTGTCAGAACAGCTTATAGAGCTAGTAATCATGTCTACCTCAATAGAGGCCTTTCAACAAGACCTTCTGAAAAAGAAGAGCACACCATAGATGCACTACTCAATGATGGAAGGAAATTTGAAGCCATCATGGCTGGGCGCCAACAGTTACAAGTGTTGCGGGTGGTTACGACAATTGCTATGGTTTGAGCAAACATTTCACATAGTTAACTTGGATCAACATGTCAATGCTATCATGCAATATGAGGCATTCATGATGATCAGGATTTTATGACCAAAGAAGATTGGCAGGCCTATGCTCAAGAGTAAAAACCGACACTGAAGCAAGTTCAAATATTTTGCCCATCTGTATACTAAAGGACATGTATTAAAGAAATGGGAATCTATGGTATGACCCACCATGGCTAGGCTGACTGCCTACAATGGTTCTCCAATCCAATGCATTGGAACGATAACCTTGCAGTGCAGCTATGGGAGCTCCAAATGGCTAACACAGATGTTTTATATTGTAGACACAACTGGACCAGCCGTTGCAGGACTTCCAACATGCTAAGGTTTACGAATTGTCACAATGCATGAATTCAGTAATGCACTGAAGATGATAGAAAATATATAGGTCGAGTGTATCGGGTCAGTCCAGGTAAAGGACGACACAAAGGCTGGGAGTCTTGACATGCAGAGGCGATATGACCTGAAGTTGCTCCTCAGGCTCCAATTCATTGCAGCAAGTACCCGGATGCCAGAGGGATTGCAGGTGATTGGTGTTGCTGCCAGTCATCATTTTTCTAAGCTTTCCAAACAAGGGAAGATGAAAGCGTCGTATAACAGGCAAGCAGGACCAGAATTAACTCAATTGTCAATAAGACAGATGGTCAAATTCCTTAATCATGCGACAGGAACTTGGTATCCTGCACAGGTTGCTAGGATATGCAACCAGCCCAGATTGTACGAGGCTTACTTGTATATAATGTTTTGTTTTAATCATGTATAGTTAGTCTGAATGCAACATCATTGTATATTGTACATATGCTTTTATCTTTGGGGAAAAAAAGGTGATGTTGTGGGACAACCTTAAGAGGCTGTAAGTGAAGATCAGCAGAGGAAATGATGTTGTGTCACACATGACCAGGGAGTTGTGGGTGTAGCCTGACAGAGTAAGATGTGTGTAAATTTAGCTCCTGTAGTGGCTGTATATGTATATATATGTTGTTCTAGTTAAGTTATAATAAAACCCCACATATTCTTTAGATAATATGTGTAGTCCTGTGAGTCTTACAATAGTTCACATATCTAAGGAGCAAGTAATATTACAAATACTATTCTGAGCTACAACTGACAGCTTGAACCAAAGGCTCCATGGGTAAATACATGTCATGCAGGCCCCTGCCTGCCAATAATGTGGCACACATTATTTCGCCACATGAACATTAAAATTTAAAATTGCTGCTGGGAAGAAAAAGAGGGCCTATCGTAAGGAATTGCCAGGCCCCTCGCCGGAGAGACTTTTTTTGCATACTAGCAGACAGTGTTGGAACAAAGGAACCAGTCCCTGCTTCTCCAATACGCAGAAGACCTGGTCAGACCAGTTTAGTCACATGACTAACTGGCAATTGGAGTTTTTTGAATTTGAACTTTCTACAGAGTGTTTTCAAAGACAGAAAGCTCTTTTCTCCTGGACTGAGAACACCTCTACCCTATCTGCTCCCATCTCTTTCTCACGGAACCGTGCGTATCGCGTATGCATGCTAGCATGGGACGCGCCATGTATCCATAGGCATTAACCGAATCAGAGTTTAAGTTTAAGTTTTTAAAGATTTCACTTTTCTTCTTTAAACCTAAGAAAACCCGGTGCGCTCATTTCTTTGTCTTATAATTGAAAAGTGGTGAACAATGATTCACCAAGGGGGAGCTCAAAACACACTGTGTTTAAAAATTAAATTCTGTTGCAATAAGACCAGGTGAAGGCTAAAAGGGACCCCTGGACACCTTTCTCACCTGGTCGTAACAGTACAGAACAAAAACATTCCAGCCTCATTCTTGAGTCTGTGCTGAACTGAATCTGATCTCAACAGAGATACAACAATTCACAATACAACAATTGAGTGGGTCAATGGCCAGAGTCATCGATTCAAAATCATTGGGAAAAGATCTAGAGGGGAGATGAGGAGAAATGTTTTCACTCAGAAGGTTGCTAAGATCTGGAACACTTTACCTGAAAAGGCAGTGGAAGCTGATTCCATAAAAAAATTTAAAAGGAGCTTGAAGATGAGGAACTTACAGGGTTACAGACAAAAAGTGGGGTCATGGGATTAAGCATGACTGCTTTTTCAAAAGAGCCAGCACAGGCACGATGAGCTGAGTTGCCTCCTTCTGTGCTGTAAATTCCTATGATTCTATTGTTATGACCGAGGCAGAAGGAGTGCACTGTTTATTCAGTCCCTCTTCTCCATGGGTCACAGCATATCAATAAATGTTCCCACTTACTGATACGGTCAATCATATATTCTATTTTTCCCAGAATAAAACACACTAATCAGGTTTCTTTAACGAACAAAAAAAAAATTATTGGTTTATTATAAAACAAGCCTTAACCAGTAATGAAGTAAAGCATAAACACACAGATTGAAATTTTTAAAGTTCCCTTTTTACCTTAGCCCCTCACACATACACACACACCAGTTAACTGGAAAAATAAAAGGGAATTTTGTTCAGAGCTCTGTTACAGACAAAGAAAAAACACTTGGGCTGAATACTTGCTCATTTTTGAAGGAAACAGCAGATGAGATATGTTGTGTTCCAAAACTGGCATACATAGACGGGTCACTGGGATCTTTTGGAACAGTTCTTTTCAGGTGGCGTTGAGAATTAATTTGGCAGGCTTTTCCTTAAACATTCAGCAAGAATCTGGACTCTTCCTCTGTGACACTGCTTCAGCAGCAGGCGCTAACTTTATCTCATTCCAGAAGGTAAACACTGACACTACAACCAAAAGTTTGCGAGTTTGCTACTCTCTCACGTGCACTCTGCTGCTCCCAGGCTTTTCCTGTCACGGGGGTCATCACTGTTACATCTCTGCACACATCTTCCCCAGTTACTAGGGCTTCTGTTCCATTTTTAACTTGAGTCATGTGACAACCAATAAGCATTGTTGCCAAAACAGTTCTTTCAGTGACCTCCTGATGACCCTCTTAAAAAGAAAATGGTCCAACAATTTTTCAGTTTGACTAGGAATTCCTCAAAAAATATTTTTTAACAAAAAACAGAATCACTTTCATAATGCTATGAAGTAGGCTCACCCATGAAGGGTAGATACTTTGGCCAGGTAACAAAGAGTAGCTGACAACTCTCTAATCGTACCCCTGCCTGCGTGATGGGCCATTAACTATTCAGCTCACAGTTCTGTTCTTTTCCCTTCATTTTAAGCTGTGGATCTGGCATGAATTTTAAGCTCTTTGCCTTGAAATAAAGTTCCATATCTGTTCAGACAAGCCAACGATTACGGTACTGAAGGTAAAGGAGGCAGACAGAAGAGGAGTTGCAAATCCATTTTGCTGCTAGATGAGTTTTTACCTTGCTTTGCTCGATCACCATCAATGAATCTTAGGATTTTCTTTTCTTGCAGCTTTCACTTATCATCATTTTCCTTGTTCAGGAGATGAAATACTGAAATCAGTTTTGTTGTTGATTGTGAGACCTTACTGTGCACAAATTGGCTGCCATCTTTACCTACATTACAACAGTGGTGTCAATTCAAAAATTATTTATTTGGTTGTGTAGTGTATCGGGGCAATCATAAGGACATAAAAACTGCTCTGTAAATGCGAGGCTTTATATAAAGATGTTGAATATGATGATTGGCAGCAGACAGTCTTACCCCACTCAATTTTTGAGGAATACGTTCAGTAAATCTTCTGTATACCCTTACTCAGAACTGCAAGCTGTTTCAGGTATTTACTGCCTTAGCTTCCAACCTTTTCATCAGCACAAGATGGAAGACATCGCAGCCTCTTTGAAAACTATGTAAGTAGGTGTCCCCTGTGCCTTGTGATGGTTGACAATGTTGTATGAATCAGAACCTGTCTCACCTTCTTCCCACAGTAGTGCGATTCAGTCTGTTCCTTTCTGATCCCTTTGCAGGACGCCAAACCATCTGCTATACATTCCATAACAACCAGAAAAAGTACCTCAAAAGCTACTGATAGCGGCAAGATTCCTCAATAATTTTACAGTTTCACTGGTAATCCCTCTTTATGGATAGAAACAATTACTCTCTGGAGTAATCACTTCCACATTGAGCCATAGAAAAATTACGGCACAGAAGGAGGCCATTCAACCCATCGATTCTGCGCCAGCTGAAAAAAAACTAGCCGCCCAGTCTAATCCCACCTTCCAGCGCCTGGTCCTTGTCCAGCTTCCGAAGGGCAACTCCCAGGTAGGTGGATGATTGATAGCACTGATCTCTAAGGCTAGAGATCTTTGTTTACAGCACACTTAGGAATTTGGCATGTGTGTTATTCAGGATAATATTCACCCTGGCTGAGAGCTAAGGCTGTCACCTGGGATTTGTTGAAGAACGTTAAACTGGCCAACAACTGGCAAGCACCCAGAAGCAATCTGTAGTCAAACGCAACTGAGAACAGACATCCGTCAATGGAAAAGCAATATGAGCATAATCATAGAAAGAAATAAAGCAGAGCTTAGAAAACAGAATTCTTCACATAAAGTATGGTTAAAGTGTGGAATTCTCCTTCTCAAAGCATTGTTGCAGAGTCCATAAGCATTTAAAAAATGAATTAGATCATTGCTTAAAAGAAAATTGGAATATTATGGTGAATGGGGAGGGTGTATTGCAATGGCTTAAAAAACTCACTTATTTCAGGCATTCTGCAAGTCAAATGTGTCCTCCACTAAAACTCCATGATAAAAACGGCTGGTACGAATTCTATCCGATGACTGTCCACTGGAACAAATTGTGCTGCATTTGAAAGAAGTGGGTGAGTGAGCAGATGGCCTGATCCCCCCCCCCCCCCAAGATTTCCTTGTGTATTTGCCCACTAACTACCCCTGCTTCCACTATAATGGTGGTGGTGCCGAGCCTGTGTAGAACCCCACAATGGGAGGGGATTGGGATAGTGAAAGGTCGCACAAGAATGCAATGCTACTTTGAAGCTGCTGCTTCTGAGCATCTAAAGGCACTTTGTGAAACTTGCCGAGAGTTTAAAGGGATCTCAGCAGAGTGAAATGATGGATTTCCTTCTGGAGAATTCCATTGTTTTCATGCTTTGAAGAGCAGTGTGATGACAACATGGAGGAGGGAAGTTTGGAAGCCAGGAAATTGTGACATCATGCAGACTGGGAATTCCTGATCCAGATGGAACCACGTCAGAGTGTCTACATAACATATTATATAACTCCATAGGTGCACTGTCACTTTCTATAACTATTATATATAACCCACTGGCTGCACTGTGACCCTCTATAATACTATATTATATTATATAAGGTAATGTAACCTTACATTGCTGCACTGTGAAACTAAAACCACTGGAAACTCCATAACAGTACAGTAAAACTTTCCACAGAATTCTGAATCATAAACAAATCATTCATTTTCTTTATCAGCCAAAATTCTCCATGAAGTTTTATAGCACAACTACTTGGCACTAGCTAGCTGCAGTGACACAGGAAAAATCATACTGCTGTCAGTAAACTGCTAAAGTTGACAATGCTTTAAGCAGGGTTTTAGCACTCACTGTTGCTGTAAATCTAGATTTAGTCAATGCACAAGGCAACATCCTAAAGGGAAAAATGACTTTTTTTTGCAAATTTTAATATTTCACTGGCAAATAAAAATCCTGATATTTAAAGTCTCACTGTCAATATGCATTTCTCATCACCAGGGGACCCTTGCAATGCATTGCACATAAGATGGCATCAGAACATTGGAACAGGAGTAGGCCATTCAGCCCCTCGAATCTGCTCTGCCATTCAATGAGATCATGGCCGATCTGTATCTGAGCTCCCTCCACTTGTCTTGGCTCCATATCCTTTTATGCCATTGTCTAGCAACAATCTACTGATCTCAGATTTAAAATTATTAATTGAGCTATCATCAACTACTTTTTGTGGGAGAGAGATCCACACTTCCACCATCCTTGTGTGGAGAAGTGTTTGCTAAACTCTCTCTTATATGGCCTGATTTTAACATCACATCACTCTGTGATTGCCCGAACCCAATGGTTAGCCCATATTAACTTTCAAAAACTTTCCATAATAAATACAACTGGTATTTATTTTCCTATGAAAATGATTTCATCAAAGTTTATATAACAGGTACAGAGCAGAAGCAGGAATAGTTACCTTTTTTTAACTAGAACACCATGCACAATCTATAATTTGGACAGCACATTTCTTTTTGGCTGCTTTCAGTCCCTCATCTATTTCACTTGTTGCTTTATCCCTCAATCCTTTGTCCCAACAGTGCCTCTTCAATTCATTTATAATGCCCGTTTCAACAGCCTGATCCAGTAAATTGCTCCACAATTTTATTGCTCTTTGCATAGGAATGTCCCACTTAACCTCCCTTCTTGTTCTTAACTTTCTACTTTTTAATTTCTGTTCCTTGCTATTGGAATTTCGTGAAGAGTTTGGCTGGATCGGCTTAATCAATCTCCTTCATCATCCAACGGATTTCAAGGTTGCAGCTTCCTTTCCGAAGTCCAACTTTCCTCGTGGTTTAGATTCCTGATACCCACAATCATCTCTGCTACTCGCCTTTGTACTTAGCTGGCCAGAACTGTACTTAGGATGGGATCTGACCAACTCCTCATACAGCAGCACTGTAGCTTACAACAAGGAGTGGTTGAGGTGAATAGCACAGATGCACTTACGAGGAAGCTAGATAAGCACATGAGTGAGAGAGGAATCGAAGGATATATTGATGGGGTAGATAAACAAGTGTGGGAGAAGGCTCATGTGGAGCATAAACACCAGCATGGAGTTGTTGGACTGAATGGCCTGTTTCTTTGCTTTGTATTGTGATTTGTACTCTGTCCCTTTGCTAATGCAACCAATTTACACTTGTACAATGGAGCTGCATTAACTACGCATTGACTCAGATACTTAAAGGACCCAGTCTACGCATTGATCCCACAGTTGATGTGACACATCTGAGATGGCATTACACCTGGTTTAAAAAAAAGCAATATGCAACAGAAGGCACCCAATGGTGCATGCAGAGTTATGCATTTTAGTTCCAGAGATGATGCTGCAAAACTGCAATCCTCAAAGGGAAGCTGTAGGGAAGGTGGGACAGAGCTAGGGATACAACAACGTAGCTCTGCTTGCCTGACTCTTATTGCCTGCAAGTGTGGCTCCCCAATGAGAGCGTGGGATCGCCACCAAATTTCATGATCATTGACATGAGAAATTCCAGTGAGGTTTCTTCAAAAATGTTTGGTAAAGTATCATCTTGGTTCAGTGGTAGCACTCTTGCCTCTGTGTCAGAAAACTGTGAGTTCAAGCTCTACTCTTTGGGCTGGATTTTCTTCTCAGCAGCCCGATGTCAGGATCCGTTGGTGGTGGGAGCGGGTGCAGGGTGGTGGCAGAAAATCGGAGGGGGGGGGGAGCAGCCGCCACGGAACCTGACACCGGGATTGTCAGGATCGATCTTCCCAGCGGCGGGGAAGCTCTGTGGCGGTTCCTCTTCCACTCTGCAACGGGACCCGAGTTAGCATATTTAAATAACACATTTGCATGAATTAAAATATAAACCACATTGATCTTACCTTCAGTTCCCAATCCTCAGCACAATGAGCGGCACTCACGCACTTTCACTTTCCGGTCCAGGGAAAGCTGTTGCCACCAAGGTGGGGAAGGGGTGAACAGAATCACAGAATCACAGAATAATACAGTGCAGAAGAGGCCCTTTGGCCCATCGAGTCTGCACCGATGCATTAAAACACCTGACCTGTCTACCTAATCCCATTTGCCAGAACTTGGCCCATAGCTTTGAATGTCATGACATGCCAAGTGCTCATCCAGGTACTTTTTAAAGGATGTGAGGCAACCTGCCTCTACCACCCTCCCAGGCAGTGCATTCCAGACCGTCACCACCCTCTGGGTGAAAAAGTTCTTCCTCAAATCCCCCTTAAACCTCCCGCCCCTCACCTTAAACTTGTGACCCCTCGTAACTGACCCTTCAATTAAGGGGAACAGCTTCTCCCTATCCACCCTGTCCATGCCCCTCATAATCTTGTACACCTCGATCAGGTCACCCCTCAGTCTTCTCTGCTCCAGTGAAAACAACCCAAGCCTATCCAACCTCTCTTCATAGCTTAAATG
Organism: Heterodontus francisci; assembly: GCF_036365525.1. NCBI lineage: Eukaryota > Metazoa > Chordata > Chondrichthyes > Heterodontiformes > Heterodontidae > Heterodontus > Heterodontus francisci. Next base: position 13,423,513 of record NC_090393.1, read on the forward strand.
TTCCATCCCAGGCAATATCCTGGTGAATCGCCTCTGCATCCCCTCCAATGCAATCACATCCTTCCTATAATGTGGCGACCAGAATTACACACAGTACTCCAGCTGTGGCCTTACCTAAGTTCTATACAACTCCAACATGACCTCCCTGCTTTTGTAATCTATGCCTCGATTGATAAAGGCAAGTGTCCCATATGCCTTTTACACCACCCTATTAACCTGCCCTTCTGCCTTCAGAGATCAATGGACAAACACGCCAAGGTCCCTTTGTTCCTCGGAACTTCCCAGTGTCAGGCCATTCATTGAATACTTCCGTGTCACATTACTCCTTCCAAAGTGTATCATCTCACACTTTTCAGGGTTAAATTCCATCTGCCACTTTTCTGCCCATTTGACCATCCCGTCTATATCTTCCTGTAACCTAAGACACTCCACCTCACTATTAACCACTCGGCCAATCTTTGTGTCATCTGTGAACTTACTGATCCTGCCCCCCACATTGTCATCTATGTCGTTTATATAACCGTTTATGAACCCTGCACTCTGATGTGTAGTGGGGGGAAGGGGTGAACTCCGCACTCTGATGGGTAGTGGGGGGATGGGGTGAACTCTGCACTCTGATGGGTAGTGGGGGGAAGGGGGGGAATTCTGCACTCTGATGGGTAGTGTGGAGAAGGGGGTGAACTCTGCACTATGATGGGTAGTGGGGGGAAGGGGTGAACTCTGCACTCTGATGGGTAGTGGGGGAAGGGGGTGAACTCTGCACTGATGGGTAGTGGGGGAAGGGGGTGAACTCTGCACTCTGATGGGTAGTGGGGGGAAGGGGTAAACTCTGCACTCTGATGGGTAGTGGGGGGAAGGGGTAAACTCTGCACTCTGATGGGTAGTGGGGGGAAGGGGTGAACTCTGCACTCTGATGGGTAGTGGGGGGAAGTGGGTGAACTCTGCACTCTGATGGGCAGTGGGGGGAAGGGGTGAACTCTGCACGCTGATGGGTAGTGGGGGGAAGAGGTGAATCCTTCATTCTGATGGGTGGGGGAGAGGGGAAGGGGTGAACTCTGCACTCTGATGGGTAGTGGGGGGAAAAGGTGAACTCTGCACCCTGATGGGTAGTGGGGGGAAGGGGGTGAACTCTGCACCCGGATGGGTAGTGGGGGGAAAAGGTGAACTCTGCTCTCTGATGGGTAGTGGGGGGAAAAGGTGAACTCAGCACTCTGATGGGTAGTGGGGGGACGGGGTGAACTCAGCACTCTGATGGGTAGTGGGGGGAAGGGGGTGAACTCTGCACTCTGATGGGTAGTGGGGGGAAGGGGGTGAACTCAGCACTCTGATGGGTAGTGTGGGGACGGGGTGAACTCAGCACTCAGATGGGTAGTTGGGGGAAGGGGGTGAACTCTGCACTCTGATGGGTAGTGGGGGGAAGGAGGGAATTCTGCACTCTGATGGGTAGTGGGGGGAAGGGGGTGAACTCTGCACTCTGATGGGTAGTGGGGGGAAGGGGGTGAACTCAGCACTCTGATGGGTAGTGTGGGAACGGGGTGAACTCAGCACTCTGATGGGTAGTGGGGGGAAGGGGGTGAACTCTGCACTCTGATGGGTAGTGGGGGGAAGGAGGGAATTCTGCACTCTGATGGGTAGTGGGGGGAAGGGGGTGAACTCTGCGCTCTGATGGGCAGTGGGGGGAAGGGGGGAATTCTGCACTCTGATGGGTAGTGGGGAGAAGGGGGTGAACTCTGCACTCTGATGGGTAGTGGGGGGAAGGGGGGAATTCTGCACTCTGATGGGTAATGGGGGGACGGGGTGAACTCAGCACTCTAGTGGGTAGTGGGGGGACGGGGTGAACTCAGCACTCTGATGGGTAGTGGGGGGAAGGGGGTGAACTCAGCACTCTGATCGTAGTGGGGGGAAGGGGTGAACTCTGCACTCTGATCGTAGTGGGGGGAAGGGGTGAACTCTGCACTTTGATGGGTAGTGGGGGAGGGGAAGGGGTGAACTCTGCACTTTGATGGGTAGGGGGAAGGGGAAGGGGTGAACTCTGCACTCTGATCGTAGTGGGGGGAAGGGGTGAATTCTGCATTATGGTGTACTGTTTGCAGGGCTGGCAGCCTTTTAAAAATGATGCCAGCATCTGCTCCTTCAACAGGTGATGCCATGAACAGCGTCACCGAGACCTCCTTTGCCACGTGATGAGGGGTGGGGCGGTCACCATGAATACCTAAAATGTCCGTCCGCCGTGTAATCACGTCGGCGAGGTGGCGCGGGTCCCATGGGGTGGCCACCATGTTCCGCCCTTTCGGCAGCGGGAATACAAAATCCAGCCCATTATATCTAGGTTGGCACTTCACTGCAGCGCTGCATTGCCTGAGATGTTTCCTTTTGGGTGCGGTCTTAAACCAAGCCCGCTCTGCCTATTCGAGTGGGCATAAATGATCTCATGGCATTATTCAAAGCAAATTAGGGTAGTTGTCTTCGCCAAGGTTTATCTCTTAACCAATGCAGGTCGTTTACCTTATTACTGTTTGAGGAATCTTGCTGTGCATAAACAGGCAACTGTACTTGCTGACATGAAAGCAGTGACGACAATTCAGAAGTAATTCATTGGCTGTGAAGCCATTTGGAACATCCTGAAGACACAAAATTTGCCATTGATCAGATCAGATATGATCTCATTGAATGATAGAACATGCTCGTAGGGCTGAATGGCCTCCTCCTGTTCCTCTGTTCCCAGATAAGAGCAAGTTATTTGCTTTAGCTTTCTGGTGGAAGAATTACAAAAAAGAAGTTCCACTGACATGAAGGCCTTGGTTCTTTGAAACAGGAGATTGTATGTGGAATAAAATGGGCTGGATTTTGCCGTGAAGATAACAGTGAAGGTAATGATGCTCACCATTATTTACTTCAGGCAAGGGGCAGATGTGTGGTTAAATGCCAATACCCAACGCTTGCTGTCCGAGTTACACCATCCATTGTTAGCTTCTTGAAAATGGTATCCTGTTGTCCACCTCTCCACTGACAGGCATTGAATGACATGAAGTTGTTATATTTGCATGGTTGATACAAAAACTGAACTTGCCACAGAAAATTAAATCTGGTCATTACAAGCGTAAGCACCCTTTTAACAATGTGATAATTATTAATTATCGCCAATCAACCTCTCTGACACTGAAGATTAGCAATTATAAGTGTGGAGTCTCATTTCTTTCAGGTTTTAATTGTTGGAGATTTTTAAAATTATTTTAAAAATCATTTAAAAAAATTATTTTTCTGTCTCTTCCCCCGCCCCCCTCTTAATACAAACTTTCTTTGCCTCTCTTTATTTCTCTTTCTGTACCTGATTTGACATTGAATTCGCCCTCTTTCTCAGTCCTTGCGCAGTTTATATCTCAGTCCCTCAATCTGATTGGTTGTGGAGACACCCTGTTGCTTGCCCTGATCACTCAGGTCCCAGATGCCCTGATGCCCTCACTGCACCATTACCAGCTCGCGCTTTCAGCAATTTTGTGGGCAAAAAAATGTTTCGACCTGATAGGTGTGGGGCCACGTCTAACTAACGGCAGATGCCGTTAAGGTGCCCTCTTACAGCAAAATCTGGCCCACCAATAACTCAAGTGCTGCTGTTCTACTGTTAGAACATAGAACATAGAACATTACAGCGCAGTACAGGCCCTTCAGCCCTCGATGTTGCGCCGACCTGTGAAACCATCTGACCCCAATGTTGCAAACCATCTGTTGCATCGTGTGATTTGAACAGTGATCCTCTATAATGAAATGGCTCATAGCCAATCAGATTATGGGTTTCTAAATAGCTACGCGCCAAGTTGCCATTCATGGTTGCTGCATTGGTTTAAGGGCAGAAGATTAATTGTCATCAGAAGATCTGAAATCATCAGTCGGATTTCATTCGCACAGACATCCCCATGTCATTAGCATCAGACCTCCGCAGAGGGTATCAATAATATTTAGCAGCAGAAGTGTCATCAATGTCACTGCATTTGGAATATAAAAAGATTAAAGCTGGGATCCCATATTCTCAAGCTTTAACAGGTCTAGATTAAACAGTGGAGCAAAACTCTGCTGTTCCATTTAATTTCCGTCATTATTCCATTTGGCAGTCGCTTTCCTTTCAAATGCTTTCACTTAATTTTATTAAAACAACCTGACGCCGATGGCTTTACTTTTAAAACAGCTGACGTATGCAGAGCTTACTGGCTGCAGTTTCGGATTTATGAAGTTGACCTTATGCAGGCACCTACATCATTGGGGTGGAAAAGGATAGTGCAGCTGGGAAGTCTGAGTTTAATAAAGTTAGAAAATGACAGTACCCTCACCTGTATTTTAGTTTAATGCTAATTTGGCATTGTTTAAGCATCGAAACAGAACAAGTGCACCATGAATACGAACACATCCTGGGTTACAGAACAAAAGCTTGATTGCAAGCTGTGACTCCGAAATAAACACATAATGCCATCTGACTGGAAGTGTGTTAAAAGTTTATATTACTATCAAACAGCTGTCTTGGGTAGCCTGAATCAGCCCAGTCTAGGGTAATGATGCCACAATTGGACTGAGGCCAGAGGAAACCATTCGGCAGGATTCCCTTTCCTGAATGCTCTCCAGCAGCAAGCTCTGGCTCTATAGACATTGGATTGGTGATGGGATTGGCCTTGGCAATTAAGTAGCATGCCAACTCTCACTGCCAAAGCTGTTTGGGTGAGGTGGCAGGTTGAAGAGAATCGTTCTGAATGGACTCCTAGGTGTGAATTCAGAATCATTTATAAAGCCACCTGAAACTTGGGATTATTTTACAAATATGGCTTTTACTTTTTATAGTCTGTATAATCTTTCAGTTTGTTGTTTGGGATGTTATTTTATATTTTTGCGGCCTTCTACTGCAGGCTTTCCTGCCCAGCAGTCAGGTAGCTCTCAATCTGTCTGGCTGCCAGGCTCGAAACAGAGAAAATGATTCTATTGAGGTCCTACCATTAATCTCAGCAGGACCTCCACATTTCTGCCATTTCCAGGTTTCCTGGCCACTAATATGTGCCCCTGCCCCTGCTTCCTCTCCACCACCCCATAAATATCGGAGCCAATGTCTCAGGTCAGTGACCTTTTATCAGAAATGTTCGGCCTGACCTGTTGAGCGTTTATGCAGGATTTTCTGTTTTTATTTCAGATTTCTAGTAACTGCAGTATTCCATTTTTTGATTGTCTGTATCCATTGTGTTCCGTAGAATTAATTGCCATTTACTCCTTCTGTCCATTAAACAGCACAGAATTAAATCTTCACTGGTATTTTGTGGAACATGTTCCCCACTTCCATCTGTTTTCAATGAAGACTTTGCTCGTAAGTATGGTAGTTGTGGGAAATGGGGACGTCCAGGCTAGAGGAGAGTGGATGGCTCTGCTGAGGTTAGTGTTAAAGCACATTCCTGGTGCAGATCAAGGGTAAGTTATCCGACAGCCAATCCATGCTATGCCTTATCTGGGAGTATTTGGTGCTGGTAGTTGTTATATGTTTGGTTATCTGCTGCTACCGTATAGAGTCTAGCCAGAGTGATTCTTAGACTGTAGTATTTAAACATTAATCTTATTTCATAATAACTATTCACACTAGCCTGTGTGCTTCCTTCAAAAGCCACACTGTAACTGTTCTTGAGTCTCTCCCACGTGATCTCTTAAATCATCAAGGTGGGTGATAATCTTTACATTCTCTCAAGATTAAGCCTCTGATACCCTTATACGACAATACTGGCATCAAAATTCTTTCATTTCCACCTTGTATGAGAACAAAAAGAAAGTTATTAACGAGCCAGATTTTGCTATGAGCACCCGCTGTTTGCTAGATTGCCCTTGTCAAGAAACTTTCTAAGGGCGTTCGCATGGCAAGTTCCAGTCAGACAACCAGCCAATAAAATGCAGTTCTTTCTACAGGGCATCAGGGACCTACGTGAACATAACAAGCAACTGTGCCTCTCCTTAACCAATCCAACTGAAGAATCATTAATAAGCAGCACAGTCTGAACTAGGAGGTGTCAAGTTAGAACAATGACTGCATTGTCAAATCAGATATAGAAAACAAAATAAAGGGAGGAAAAGAAGGCTTGGAATAAGAGAGAGAGAGGGAGGGAAAAAGCAAAAACAAATTATTACAATTTTAAAAAAAAATCTCTAACAATAATTAAAATCTGAAGAAATGAGACTTCATGCTTGTAATAGTTAATTTTCAGTGCCAGTGAGGTTATTTGGCAGTAATTAAGACTCACCACATCGTTAAGTGGATACTTAGACTGAAATGGACAAGCCTAACTTTTTCCGGCAATTTAAATCCAAATATATCGGGTTAAGTACAGGAATTTCACATCAATCCATGTATTTGAATGGAGAGCCGATGGCGAGATGTTGGTATCGCACTGCTTCAATGGAGAAGCACATCTCAGACAGCAACATCCAAATTTCCGCATTAAACCACGCATGTGCGGTGGCTGGAAATTGATGTCATATTTTCATGTAAGTAACAGTGAGCACTGTTAGCTTCACCATTATTTCTAATGCAGAATCCGGTCCTTTAGCTAGAAAGACTCAAGACATCATTCTGAAGAAAAATAACACTCTTAAGCCAACATAAATAGACCAAATATATTTGTCCTAAGATCTTTGCCATCAACAGGAATACATACTGGAATCTGTCAACCTGTTTTTCTATAATTTGCTGTATTTTATACGTTATAATTGTCTCTTTGTTACTAGCACAGGACTAGCATGCTTCAATTATTATTTACAGAGCTTGTTTTTGCTGTTTACACAGTCCCATTATGATTTTCTTTGTTTTCATTTGTTTAACCTTTAATGTATATGTGCTGTACTTGAATACCTCCCCTGGGCAAACTGTCTTCCCATTGTGTAAACGTGTGCTAAATAAAGCAACAAATAAATTGGACTGTTCAGCCTTTGGTCCTATTCTTCAATTATCCAGCCTACGCTGCATTCATGAAGGCCTGTCCATTAGCGCTTAAATTAATTCCCCCGAGATGTCAGCTGCTGGCTACCTTTCTCAACGTGCCTGAAAACCCCAGTTAGAGCAGAAATTCTGTCAGAATTTGCCTCTTTTTCCTTTTCTTTTCTGCCTTCCTTCAAAAATGATTTCCTGGACTCTTTGTTAGGACTCACGTCCCTCAAAAGCTGAATCGCTTAGGACACATTGTTGGCGTTTCTAAGTTTAAAACAAATGCAGCTTGGGAAGACCAAAGCAGATTCTATAGAGGCACAGAAAGATGTTTGTAGCCAGTACAAGTCTGCTGAATCAGATCTAAAAGATACCATAATAGCCCTAGATTTTGCAGCAGGAATAATTGTGAGGCTATTAGCATTCACCGTTATTAAGTAGCAAATCGGATAACAATGTCTTTCTCTGGGGCGTCTGCACACGCGCAGTTAAAAGCAAAAATGAAGAAGTAGCTCTCCGATTTGCCCTGCTCCTTCATCAGTTATGCCAAACTGATTTCATGTCGAGAGACTTTGTATTCAAACACTTGAAGGGTATGAAGTTGCAGTGCTTAGCCACTAGATACCCACTGAACGCACCAGAAGAAGATGGCCTGGTCCATTCAAGTGTAAATTAATTTTTCATGGTGTAACAAGACTTAACTACTAACAACTTCTCTGGCACTGAAAATTTACTTTTACAAATATGGACTCTCATTCGTTCAATTTTTAATTATTGTTGAAGATTTTAAAAATATTTGTAACTTTTTCTTTCTGTCTCTTTGATCCCTCTGTCTTAATCCCATCTTTCTTTCCCTCTCTTTATTTCACTCATTTTACAATGAATTAACTATTCTAACTTACACTTCCTGGTTTAGACTCTGCGTGCCTCAGTAAGGATACTTCAATCTGATTGGTTGAAGAGGCATGCTGTTGCTTGTCCGGTTCATACAGAACACAGATCCTGTGTTGAGGGCACTCTGCTGTATTGGACTCTGCTGACTATAAGTTGCCATGCAAGACCTAACAAAAAGTTTGTGTGCAGCTGTAAGCATAATGAACAGCGAGCAATGTTCATTCGCTGCTGACCACAATATCTGTCTCAAAATGAAGACTGCACTAGCAGGTCCCATTCTGCATAAAACCCATTAGGTAACTAAAACAAGTAGAGTGCTGGATGCATGGTAAAATCTTATGCCAAGAGCTGCTTTTTGAGTTGAGCATCGCTATACCTGTTAACAATACATGTCCTTTTACTTAGAGGCTTAGGGAAAGAGAAAGTGAGCAAATAGAAAGAAAGAGGCGTTTGAAGAAAAGATGCTGGTTTGACGGAATATGCAAGAGAAAGAATAAATTCAAAGAAGGAACGTGAGGGATAGGGAAGGAGATAAAAAGAGGGACTGCATGAAAGAAAGAAAAGTGAGTGTAAGAGGGAGAATAACTGTGTGAATGAGAGCTGAAGGAATGCAGGAAAAAAAGGGGGAATAGAGGAAGCACATTGCAGATAAAGAAAGCTCCCATTCCAATCAACCAGCAAGTAAATCTGACTGGCCTGAGCTTCGTTTACTTAATAATGAGACTTGTGGCCTTCAAGGGATACATACTTCACCTATGTAGAACAATGCATGGTGCATTATATAGCACCCCTTATAAAAGAGCATTCCTGAATTACCATGAGCAATGTCACAGGAGGTCTACTAGTATGTATATTTTATATAGATTTATATAGAGTTTTGCATCTAGCATATCTTAGTGTTATCCTTGAAATTGTGTGTCGCATTTAGGCAAGATTGGCTCATTTGCAGGATGATAGCATAGTGATTATATGACAGGACTAATAATCCAGTGGCCTAGACTATTGATCCAAGGAATTGAGTTCAAATCCCACCAAGACAGCTGGGGAATTTAAATTCAGTTCATTAAATAAATCTGTAATAAAAAGCAAGTCTCAGTAATGATGACCATGAAACTACTGGATTGTTAGAAAAACCCATCTGGTTCACTAATGCCCATTAGGGAAAGAAATCTGTCCTTACCTGGTCTGGCCTACATGTGACTCCAGACCCACAGCAATGTGGTTGACTCTTAACTTTTCTCTGAAATGGCTGATGAAGCCGCTCAGTTGTATAGGGATGGGCAATAAATGTTGGCCTTGCCAGCGACACCCAATTCCCATGAATGAATTCTTAAAAAAATCCTGGGTCAGATGGGCTCAGCTGAAATATTCCTGAATCAGGAGATCCATGACATTCACGAGCTCTTCACGCCTCGAGCCATGCCCGGCCAACTCGTTGTTCGGTACCATCTCCCTCTGCCTCCACTTCCTGCTGCTGCTCCTTCCCCGAATAGCTGTCTCCTTCCAGGGCCTCAAGGTCCACACCTCTCTGGAGGGCCATGTCATGGAGAGTGCAGCAGACCACCACAATGACCGAGACCCTTGCAGGAGGGTATAGGAGAGCGCCAACCAACCGGTCCAGGCACCAGAGTCACATCTTCAGAACCCTGATGGCATGAATGTTTGTCCTACTGAACAGGTGGCATTGGTTGTATCGCCTATGTGCCTCTGTCTGAGGCTCCTGAAGAGGGTCAGTAGCCACCTCTTGCCCCTGGGATCAATCCATGCGCTTTGGGAGTTGGAGTGAAGATCTGAGGCAGCCTAGACTGGCAGAGGATGAAGGAGTCATGGCAGCTGCCAGGAAAGCAATCACACACGTGGAGGAAGCTCTTAAATAAAAACAAAATACTGCAGATGCTGGAAATCTGAAATAAAGCAGAAAGTGCTGGCAGTACTCAGCAGTCTGGCAGAATCTGTGCAGAGAGAAACAGAGTTAACGTTTCTCTCTCCAAAGATGCTGCCAGACCCTCTGAGTATTTCCAGCACTTTCTGTTTACATTATGGAGGAAAATCTTGTTGTGGTCACAGACCAGTTGGAGGGACTGGAAGTCGTTCTTCTTGTTGAATCTGATTGGGCGGTCACTGAGGGCCTTGATGGCCACATAGGTGCAATTGTTGATGCCCTGCACCTGAAGGAATCCCTGCGAGGCCGCGTCTGTCATTAAATGAATGTACTGTCCAGCTCAGGCAAAGAGAGCATCAGTGATCTGCGAGATGCAGTTGTGTGCAACCATTCGCGAGATGCCAGCAAGGTCCGCAGCTGATCCTTGGAAAGTGCCAGAAACAAAGAAGTTCAAGACCACAATGACTTTGACGGCTGCTGGCAAGGCATAGCGACCAGTGCTGTGAGGCGCAAGGTCTCCGGCAATGAGGGCATAGATGTCTGTATCCATCTGCCTGAAGAGTCACAGTCTCCTGTGGCACTGGGTCTCAGTCATCTCCAGGTAGCTCAGTCTTGCAGGTAGTTCCTGTGGTCAGGATATGGCCTCCAGTGCCTTCCTGACCCTTTTCCCTCTCCCCTGCCCTCCTGTTGCTCAGGGTTTCATCCTTCTTGTGGAGTGTGTTGCCCCTCATCGCCAGTGGTCCCACATCTGGCAGTCGTGCTCCCATTGCCAGATGGAGTCTTCCTTTTGAACAGGTGGCTGCCTTATTGCGATTGGCAGCCTTACTCCCTGCTCTTCTGCCTCCCCGATTACAGAGGTTGATGACCCTACTTAATGCCCGAGTGATGACTGCCCACTCTCCCCATCACCTGCGCATTGCCAAGGGCATCACCTTTCTAAAGGTCGAGTCCCTTTCTTCCCCACTGACTGTCTTATGGGGCTGGGGTAATTCCCGGGGGCGGCCATGACTGATTCCCCACTCAGTCCCTTCAGCATGTAACCCGTGTCCCCGCATGAAAATTTCATCCTCCCCCTTTAATAAGCTCATGAAGAATTCTTTAATAACTTTAAGGCCTTAATCAAGAGGCGGATGGGATCACTGACCCTCCTTTCACCCCTCATGCCCCCACTTCCCCCCCCCCCCCCACCCTGGTGAACATTGTTAATGCTGTGAATGGTGTCTCCAAGCCGATACAACGGCCAGCGCTGGTATTTTCAGGCCCCGTCTGCCTTTGTTCCTTCCCCCGGCAGAGTTTGAAAATTCAGCCTTATGTGATCTTATGATGTGCTTATTTACAGCAATTAGGCTTTAAAGGGTCGACTATGCTACACGCAGCTCCACCTTGGCACAATCACACATCATGAAGTGTATGATCTTGCCATTATCAAACAGCATATCATCGAACTTACCACAAGTAACTTGACTGCCAGTGTCCTATATTAATTTTTTTTTCATTCATTCATGGGATGTGGGCGTCACTGGCTATGCCAGCATTTATTGTCCATCCCTAATTGTCCTTGAGAAGGTGGGGGTGAGTTGCCTTCTTGAACCGCTGCAGTCCATGTGAGGTGGGTACACCCACAGTGCTGTTAGGAAGGGAGTTCCAGGATTTTGACCCAGCGACAGTGAAGGAACGGCGATATAGTTCCAAGTCAGGATGGTGTGAGACTTGGACGGGAACTTGCAGGTGGTGATGTTCCCATGCATCTGCTGCTCTTGTCCTTCGAGGTGGTAGAGGTCACGGGTTTGGAAGGTCCTGTCTAAGAAGCCTTGGTGCATTGCTGCAGTGCATCTTGTAGATGGCACACACTGCTGCCACTGTGCGTCGGTGGTGTAGGGAGTGAATGTTTATGCATGGTGTGCCAATCAAGCGGGCTGCTTTGTTCTGGATGGTGTCAAGCTTCTTGAGTGTTGTTGGAGCTGCAACCATCCAGGCAAGTGGAGAGTATTCCATCACACTCCTGACTTGTGCCTTGTAGATGGTGGACAGACTTCGGGGAGTCAGGAGGTGAGTTACTCGCCTCAGGATTCCTAGCCTCTGACCTGCTCTTGTAGCCGAGGTATTCATATGGCTACTCCAGTTCAGTTTCTGGTCAATGGTAGCCCCTAAGATGTTGATAGTGGGGGATTCAGCAATGCTAATGCCATTGAATGTCAAGGGGAGATGGTTAGATTCTCTCTTGTTGAAGATGGTCATTGCCTGGCACTTGTGTGGCGGGAATGTTACTTGCCACTTATTAGCCCAAGCCTGGATATTGTCCAGGTCTTGCTGCATTTCTACACGGACTGCTTCAGTATCTGAGGAGTTGTGAATGGTGCTGAACATTGTGCAATCATCAGCGAACATCCCCACTTCTGACCTTATGATAGAAGGAAGGTCATTGATGAAGCAGCTGAAGATGGTTGGCCTAGGACACTACCCCGAGGAACTCCTGCAGTGATGTCCTGGAGCTCAGGTGTTTGACTTCCAACAACCACAGCCATCTTCCTTTGCGTTAAGTATGACTCCAACCAGCAGAGAGTTTTCCCCTGATTCCCATTGACTCCAGTTTTGCTAGGGCTCCTTGATGCCATACTCGGTCAAATGCTGCCATGATGTCAAGGGCAATCACTCTCACCTCACCTCTTGAGTTCAGCTGCTTTGTCCATGTTTGAACCAAGGCTGTAATGAGGTCAGGAGCTGAGTGGCCCTGGCGGAACCCAAACTGAGCATGACTGAGCAGGTTGTTGCTAAGCAAGTGCTGCTTGATGGCACTGTTGATAACACCATCCATCACTTTACTGATAATAGAGTAGACTGATGGGGCGGTTATTGGCTGAGTTGGACTTCTTTTTGTGTACAGGACATACCTGGGCAATTTTCCACATTGCCGGGTAGATGCCAGTGTTGTAGCTATGCTGGAACAGCTTGACTAGGGGTGCGGCAAGTTCTGGAGCACAGGTCTTCAGTATTATTTCCGGAATATTGTCAGGACCCATAGCCTTTGCCGTATCCAGTGCTTTCAGTCATTTCTTGATATCACGCGGAGTGAATCAAATCGGCTGAAGTCTGGCATCTGTAACGCTGGGGACTTCAGGAGGGGGCCGAGATGGATCATCAACTCGGCACTTCTGGCTGAAGATTGTTGCAAATGCTTCTGCTTTATCGTTCGCACTGATGTGCTGGGCTCCCCCATCATTGAGGATGGGGATATTTGTGGAGCCACCTCCGTCAGTTAGTTGTTTAATTGTCCAACACCATTCACGACCGGATGTAGCAGGACTGCAGAGCTTAGATCTGATCTGCTGGTTATGGGATCGCTTAGCTCTGTCTATTGTATGCTGCTTATGCAGTTTGGCATGCGAGTAGTCCTGGGTTGTAGCTTCACCAGGTTGACACCTCATTTTGAGGTATGCCTTCCTGCACTCTTCATTGAACCAGGGTTGTTCTCCTGGCTTGATGGTAATGGTAGAGTGGGGGATATGCCGGGCCATGAGGTTACAGATTCTGGTTGAATGCAATTTTGCTGCTGCTGATGGCCCACAGCGCCTCATGGATGCCCAGTTTTGCATTGCTAGATCTGTTCGAAATCTATCCCATTTAGCATGGTGATAGTGCCACACAACACGATGGACGGTATCCTCAATGTGAAGTCAGGACTTCGTCTCCACAAGGACTGTGCGGTGGTCACTCCTACCAATACTGTCATGGACAGAAGCATCTGCGGCAGGCAGATTGTTGAAGACAAGGTCAAGTATGTTTTTCCCTCGTGTTGGTTCCCCCACTACCTGCCGCAGACCCAGTCTAGTAGCTATGTCCTTTAGTACTCGGCCAGCTCGGTCAGTTGTGGTGCTACTGAGCCGCTCTTGGTGATGGACATTGAAGTCCCCCACCCAAAGTACATTTTGTGCCCTTGCCACCCTCAGTGCTTCCTCCAAGTGGTGTTCAACATGTAGAGTACTGATTCATCAGCTGAGGGAGGGCGGTAGGTGGTAATCAGTAGGAGGTTACCTTGCCCATGTTTGACCTGATGCCATGAGACTTCATGGGGTCCAGAGTCAATGTTGAGGACTCCCAAGGCAACTCCTTCTCTACTGTAGACCACTGTCCTGCCACCTCTGCTGGGTCTGTCCTGCCTGTGGAACATGACATACCCAGGGATAGTGATGGCAGTGTCTGGGACATTGTTGCTCAGGTATGATTCCATGAGTAAGACTAGTTGTTGCTTGACTAGTCTGTGGGACAGCTCTCCCACCTTTGGCACAAGCCCCCAGATGTTAGTCAGGAGGACTTTGCAGAGTCGACAGGGCTGGGTTTGCCATTGTCGGTTCCGGTGCCTAGGTCGATGCCGGGTGGTCCATCTGGTTTCATTCCTTTCTATTGACTTCATAGTGGTTAGGTACAACTGAGTGGCTTGCTAGGCCATTTCAGAGGGCAAGTAAGAGTTAACCACATTGCTGTGGGCCTGGAGTCACATGTAGGCCAGACCAGGTAAGGACAGCAGATTTCCTTCCCTAAAGGACATTAGTGAACCAGATGGGTTTTTACAACAATCAACAATGGCTTTATGGCCATCATTAGACTAGCTTTTAATTCCAGATTTATTAATTAATCTCAAATTCCACCTTCTGCTGTGGTGGGATTCGAACCCATATCTCCAGTTCAATACCCTGTGTCTCTGGGTTACTAGTCCAGTGATAATACCACTACACCACCACCTCCCCTGCTATCTACATCAGCTACAACAAATGGCAAAAAGCCAACAGTCTCTCGAGTCTGTCATTTTCTGTCCTTTACACTTCAGATGTCAGTCACACACAGACTAACACAAATTTCTGTGCCACTTACGGAATTCGACCCACTACAATTCAGATATCTCCATTTGATGGGCTGCTGTGCAAGAGCAGAAGTCTGCTTCAGTGATATGCAAATTGTACTTCAGTTAAATGCAAATGTCTTTGCCAGGAGAAGGTGAACCAAGGCAATATCAATCAAGTCACTCAAAAGACTTTTCGAAAAAAGTCATCTGACATATTTCTCCTTAGCCAATGTTCCTCCACAGCAAATCAAAATGAGATTTGAAACATATTAAAAATGTACTAAATTTACATATTTCACAATAACATGATTAAACTTCATAACAAAATTGTTTTTTTTTCTGTCCTTGAGTACTTTGATTAATGTTCTCACCTGAGGGAATTAGCCTCTCTTGGAGTAGTATTTTTTCCCAGAGCTGTCACTCTGTCAACTGAAGCAGAAATGCAAGCTTTTGAGCACGTGCAGTGTGCACAATTTCCCAGCTTGCATCAATAGCAGTCTCCATACAAATGGAAGAGTATATCTTCTCATGGTATTACATTACATCTGAGTTTCTCAAAGGGATTTGAAAACAAATTGCAGAGTAGCTTGTTCAAGTGAAGTTTCACAATTATCATTAAATCCCTATTCTTGGTTCAGATAAAAACATCTGGACAGTTTCAGAGACAGAAAGAAGGACAAGAGGCAAGACAGCAGGAAAGAGAGAGTGAGAGAAAGAAAGAAGGAAACAAAGAGAAAAAGAGCAAAAGAAGGAAAGAAGAGGCTTTACCATCGCCTGTGGTATGTTTTGTTGGAATTCAAGAATAATTACACTTTGTAAACATTGATAATTGATAGAATGGTCCTACTTACAAACATACGAATTAGGAGCAGGAGTAGGCCACTCAACCCCTCAAGCCTGCTCCGTCATTCAGTAAGTTCATGGCTGAACTGATTACTCCACATTTCCACCTACCCCTTTGCTTATCAAGAATCTTATCTACCTCTGCCTTAAAAATGTTTAAAAACTCTGCTTCCACTGCCTTTTGAGGAAGAGAGTTCCAAAGATTCACGACCCACTGAGAGAAAATATTTCTTCTCATCTCTGTCTTAAATGGGTGACCCCTTATTTTTAAACAGTGACCCCTAGTTCTAGATTTTCCAACAAGCGGAAACATCCTTTCCACATCCACCCTGTCAAGACCCCTCAGAATCTTATATGTTTCAATCAAGTCGCCTCTTACTCTTCTAAATTCCAGTGAATACAAGCCTAGCCTCGTAAGATGGGCCACCCATTCCAGGTATTAGTCTAGTTAACCTTCTCTGTACTGCCTCCAACACATTTACATACTTCCTTAAATAAGGAGACCAGTACTGTACACAGTACTCCAAATGTGGTCTCACCAATGCCCTGTATAGCTGAAGCATAACCTCCCTGCTTTTGTATTCAATTCCCCTCGCGATAAACGATAACATTCTACTATCTTTCCTAATTACTTGCTGTACCTGCATACTAACCTTTTGTGATTCATGCACTAGGACACCCAGATCCCTTTGCATCTCAGAGCTCTGCAATCTCTCACCATTTACATAATATGTTTTTTTTTTAATTCTTCCTGCCAAAGTGGACAATTTCACATTTTCCCACATTATACTCCATTTGCTAGGTCTTTGCCCACTCACTTAACCTATCTATATCTCTTTGTAGCCTCCTTATGTCCTCTTCACAAGATACTTTCCTACTTATCTTTGTGTCATCAGGAAATTTAGCAACCATACCTGCAGTGCCTTCATCCAAGTCATTTATATAAATTGTAAAAAGTTGAGGCCCCAGCACTGATCCCTGTGGCTGTTGGGTGATATGTGTTGGGTGATGGGTGTTGTATGCTGGGTAGTAGCTGTTGGGTGCTAGGTGTTGGGAATTGAGTGGTGAGGCAGTTGGTGTTGGGCTGTGAGCGTTGAGTGTGGGAAGTGAGTGTTGGGAAGTGGATGTTGGGTGGTGGGCAGTTGGTGTTGGGTGTGGCCAGTGTGTGTTTGGTGTTTGGGTGTTGGGCAGTGGGTGTGGGGAAGTTGGTGTTGGTTAGTGGGTGTTGGGTGTTGGGCAGTAGGTGTTGGGTGTTGAGCAGTAGGTATTGGGTGTTGGGAAGTGGATGTTGGACATTGGGAAGTGGGTGTTGGGCATTGGGAAGTGACTGTTGGGCCTTGGGCAGTGGTTGTTGGGTGTTGGGCAATGGATGTTGGGAAGTGGGTGTGGGGCAGTGGGTATTGGGCATTGGGAAGTGGGTGTTGGGTGTCGGGAAGTGGGTGTTAGGTTTTGGTTGGTGAGTGTTGGGTGCTGGACAGAGCAATTGCAATGCCTGCCTAATGTTATTGGTGAGAGGCCCAAACTTTTTTGATGGTCAGGTCTCATTTATATTCAGTGGGCAAGTTGCCCTTGCAATCTGAGTGCAGCTCACTGGGAGTGCAAGGTTACCTGAGTTAGATCCTTTTGGTCTGTATAACCTGGTGAGTGATTATCTCTATAAGTAGAGAAGAAATACCCTTGGCAATACCTGACTCTGAGCCTTCGACCTTTCGCCTTCCACATGTTCATTCTCTTCTGCTTCAAAATAGAAGTTTCACCTTTGAGAAAACCATGTTTCGAGCGCTAAGCTTTGAAAAAGTTTCAATAGAAACTCTGACTCAACTCCCAAAGTACTAATAGGGTCACTGTGGTGTTTGCCAAGGCCCTGTGGTAGTGCTTTCATCTCTGAGTTAGAAGGTTGTGGATTGACACTTTACTCTATGGGACTTGAGCATGAACTCTAGGCTGACGCTCCAGTGCTCTGCTGTTGGAGGTGTTATCTTTTGGATGAGAAGTTAAATGTTTATCCTCACAGGTGGATGTGAAAGATCCCATGGCATTATTTTGAAGAAGAGCGGGGTAGTTGTTCCTGGTGTCCTGTACAATATGTATCTCTCAAGCACCATCACGAAAACAGATTATCCAGTCATTGCTGTTTGTGGGGGCTTGCTGTGCACAAATTGACTGCCTATATTACACCAGCGCTTGCATTCATATTGCACCTTTAACACAGTAAAACATCCCAGGGCACTTCTCAGGAACATTTTCAAACAAAATCTGATATCGAGTCACAGGAGGAGATATTAGGAGAGATAACCAAAAGCTTGACCAAAGAGGTGGGTTGCAAAAAAAGTCTTGCATTTATATAGCATCTTTCATGACCACAGGACATCCCAAATCACTTTACAGCCAATGAAACACTTTTGAAGTGCAGCCACTGTTGTAAAATAGGAAACATGGCAGCCAGTTTGTCCACAGCAAGCTCCCACATACAGCATTGAGACAATAGCCAGATAACCTTTTTTGTGATGTTGATTGAGGGATATATATTGGCTAGCACACTGGGAATAACTCACCTGTTCTTCGAAAATGTGCCGTGGGAGCTTTTACATCCAACTGAGAGGGCAGATGGAGCCTCAATTTAGCATCTCATGCAAAAGACAGCATAGCATTCCCTCAGTGCTACATTGTACTGTCTACTATGTTTTTTGTGCTCAAGTTCTGGAGTGGAGTGAACCCACAAACTCCATAACTCACAGGCAAGAGTGCTATCCACTGAACACCAGACGTAACAACCGGCAATTGTAACAAACCTCCATTATCCTGAACAAACTCCTGAAAGTTCTAGGCTGTTATAAATCTTCTTGGTGACAGACAATAGCTTTGGTCTCTCGCTGACAACATCAGGCGTGCATTGTAATTCCTCTGCCCAGCACCCAAAGCCCACTGCCTAACACTCACTGGCCAGAGCTGTCCTCCACCCACCACCAGTCCCCCTCACACACAATATGTTTGGAAGGAGTGTGGATATTCTATTAATATTATTCCTAACTATTTGCGAGTTGCCCAGAATGAGCTCAGTAACTGATATGTCTGTGCTTCTCAAGATTCCGGGATTACTTTGTTTCTTTCAAGCCAAGACACATTCAAACACAGAACCTCCAATCCAGAGCCAAGAAAGCAATCAACATGGGTGTTGGCCAGTGAGTGTTAGGCAGTGGCTTTGGGTGCTGGGCAGAGGAATTACAATGCACGCCTGATGTTGTCAGCGAGAGGCCAAAGCTATTTTGATGGTCAGGTCTCATTTACAATCAGTGGGCAAGCTGCACTAGCAATCTGAGTGCTGACAGGCAGCTCACTGGGAGTGCAAGGTTACCTGAGTAAGATCCTTTTAGTTTGTACACCCAGGAGCATTATAACTATTAATATTATCTGTATACTTCTACTGATGGCACATTCTAGAATGTCAACAGAGTTTAAAAAAAACAAACTACTGTAGCTGGTTATCTGTGTGGTCAGTTAATCACCTGGTTATGTTCTTCCATTGATCCTCAAAACAACCTGCAGGCTATATCTAATTGTTGTTGCTTCAGCAAAATAAACTTCTCCCTTGAGTTTTTGATGTGGCAGTGGCTTGAATTGTAAGGATAAATTTTAACAATTAGATGTATTTATGCTCCAAGTCACACAATTCTTCAGGAGCAAGAGTGCTCATGACTGCTAAATCTTGTTTATTGCAATTGTTATTCAGTTATAATTCAAGGTCAAACACTATTTCTATTATGTATACTAAACATTGTTCAGTGATTGCGGGCTCATTAAAAACAGATGAAGGTGAGATTATGATGGACAATAAGGACATGTTAAATGAACACTTTCAATGTAGAGGAAGAGGGAAAATATCAGTGCGACAGGGGACCTAAAACAAGTCAAGGGGAGCAACATATTAAATTTTACAGAAGTAAAAAAAGTAATAGGGAAAATAATGGGACTTAAGATAGACAAGTCTACAGGATATGATGGTTTCCACCTCTGTCTGTTAAAACAAATGGGTGAGGAAATTGCTGGTGTGTTAGTCATAATTTGCTAACTCTAGCTTTGAGAATTGAGCCTTTAGATTGGAAATTTTCAAACATAATTTCCATTATCTATGAAGGGAAGGAGGGAGAAACCAACAAATAGGGAAAAAAAAGCTGTGCAATACAGGTTTCTCAGTGCTTGTGGCTCACAGGTCCAAGCTGAGATGGAAAGAGATGCAATGAGTCCCTGTGATCCTATCACAAACTGACTACACCCCCTAATTTGGAAGCCTGAGGGGAGGGTAATGTTGACTTTCAGGCTACCACTTCACCAACTCTCATTTTACACAATTGCGCAGAGTTAAGATCTAGCCCTCTCCTGTGTTTTACGTGAAATGAGGCTAGGCAGCCTCCTCCGATGCCACCTACAACCCGAAAGTACCTGAAATTCAGCCAATAAAAGAATTGGCAATTTGGGACACAAGGGTGAGTTGGAACACTGTTGATAGTGAGCTGAAGGCAGCAATAAGGCAAAGACCCAATTTAATCTTTCAACTTCACAGCACGACAGCAGAACTGGGATGTTAAGCTTACTGATCTGGGACACTCTGTTATTCTGTTCCTTCAGGCTGAAGATGTTGTGACAGGATCTCACCATATACAGTAATTTACAGAATTCCTGCAGAAAGCACAGAAACGCAAAGCATCAGCATGAGCAGATTAACACCTCAGGGCTGGTGGTGTTTGTGTATTTATTGATTAGATAGCTAGTGAGTGACAAAAACAATGTCTTATGGAAGATCTGCTTGTGATATTTCAAATAGCATGGGGTAGATAGTCAACTTGTGGGCATAAGATTGGTGCTACAGATCGGCCAGTTGTTATAGAAACCACTCAATATTCATTGAAAAAGATCGGTTCATTTCCACAATGGTCATCTGATCGACAACACCAGTTTTACTTCTGGGTGGCGAGTTGAAATTTGACCCCATAGACTCCTAATCTGATGTAATGGCCTGTTGGGAGTTAGGAATTCTCCAGTATTATCAATGGGTTGATCACTATTTACATGGCAATAATATTTTAAAGGAGTTTAAAACTGGGAGAAATGGCATATCTCCCCCAAGTGCTGGATTGTGGCCTTAATTGTGAAGTCTGACTTATGATGAATTTGCAATTTTTCTTGCAATTTCATAAGACATTTGAAAATCATAGAATCATATCATGATGCAGCACAGAAGGAGACCATTTGGCCCATTGTGCCTGTACTGGCTCATTGAAAGAGCTATCCAATTAGTCCCCATCCTGCTCTTTCCCTATAGCTGTCCAGTTTCTTTTCCTCTTCAAATATTTATCCAGTTCCATTTTGAAAGTTGTTATTGAATCCGATTGAACAAATAGCAAGATAGGTTTTAACTTTATATAATGTAGGATAGAGTCTATAATATCCTGTTCTCTCCTTCCCTTTGTTTTCTGGCACTTTTACTTCCCTCTCAACAACCTTCCCTCCCACCATTCACTGGCATTGTTTTCCCCTCCCTTTTCTCATTCTCTCTCTCAATCTCTCCCCGTCTATCGCAGACTAAGTCCCAAGAAGGCCAGGAGTATACAATAAAATTGCACCCACTGGGGCGAGTTCAATGAATTCAAGGGCCACGTTCACTGTGTAAACCTTCCCATCAATCGGAATCGAGTGTTGTACTAAGAGATTCCTGCAAGCCTGATGCTGGCGGCTTCAGATTATGCGGGGCTACGGCGTGCTCTATTGTTTCTAGAAGGTGATGTAGGCCATATTTTAACTACTCATTTGTCATTGGAACGTTTACTGATTTGTCAAGGACATCCATCCCACAACAACCATGTGCAACCCAATAAAATCGAGGTGTAATTTTATATGTCAGAACAAGATATCAGCCCTCACCCTGGGCAAGGTTAAAGCACTGGCACCTGCCGCCTCTGACTCAGTGAGGAATATAATTACTCTAATTAAATGATGAGAGTGGCTGGTTATGAAGCAGCTGCGAGTTGTCGGCACAGACTGTATGATCGCTCATACCATGCAGTAAGGCAGGGGCAATCACGTTCAGCATTTAAGCCATCTCCTTCAAGGCAACGAGCCTCTTGTAAAGCTGTGGGATATAAAAATGACTTATCTTGCTGCAGCTATCAAATCAGAGGTTGGGGATGACAGGAATAATGAGATTTGAGTTTGCATATTTATAGACTTCCTTAACAACTCAGCACTTTGAAAGAATAAAACCCACAGATGTCTTTTTTTCATTAAAATGTGAAGATGTTTCGATGATGTATATGCACAAACGTGATTTTGAAAGGTTTTGTTCCTTTCAGCTTTATAAAATAACTCCTACACTTTACGCTCCCATCCCCCAGTACCTGTAATGCAGGGATGCTTCTACATGCCCAGGCTAAACACTAAAATAATGAGCCACGTAAGGAGATATTAGGACAGGTTGCCAAAAGCTTTGACAAAGAATTAGGATTTAAGGAACGTCTGAAAGGAGGAGAGAGAGGCAGAGAGGTTCATGGAGGGAATTCCAGAGCTTAGGTCTTGGCAGCTGAAAGCGTGGCCGTCAATGGTGGCGTGATGAAAATTGGGGATGCACAAGAGGTTGGAATTGGAGGAGCGCAGAGACCTCGGAGCGTTATAGGGCTGGAAGAGGTTACAGAGATAGGGAGGGGTGAGGCCTTGGAGGGATTTGAACACTAAGATGAGAAATTTAAATTCGAGGCATTGCCGGACCTGCTGCTTCATAACAATTGGGAGGTTATCTCCAGGTGGTGACTTGCAATGTAGAATGAGGAGCGAGTTACTGGGAAGTTGATGTGATGCATGCTTGAAGTGCTTACTCACCCCAAGAGTGAACAAATCTGCTGTGGTGCAGCAGCTAGTGGAGGCAATTTGCATTTTTGAGCATACAGCAAGCAGGTCAGTGGAGTCAATCTAGCAGGGAGACCATAAGGGAGAGGGAGTGGAAGATGATAGCGGGGAGACTGCAGACAGAGTGGCAGCTGGCGGGACGGCGAAGCAGCAATTGCACTCCCCCCGTCCCAATGAGGAACCATCAACAAAATAGGCTGTCGTGTTTTCCTAGCAGCCCCCACGCAGTCACTTTAGGGGCTGTTGATTTGGCTGCTGTCTGTTCAGTTCCAATACACGGAGCTTGTGCAGCACATTAGCATCATAACTCCATCATGGGATCCTGATTTCAATAAATGGATGAGGCTGCCACCTATTTCTGGCAACAACATCAGTCAGCTAAATCCAAGGCCCACTCAGGCAGAAACTCAACAATAAGATTTTATTTCCAATTTGGTCTTGCTGACCACCACCCGCTTCCCCACTCATAGTGAGATGACAATCCCTCTCCAGTGAGTTAAGACCCTGTGTGGGGTTCAAATGGAGTGGCTTTCCAGGTTAGGAGATCATTGGACCATAGTGGAGGCAGCTCCTGCAACTCAAACCTGGTCCCAAGGTCGGCCAGGAGTGGGCTTGACGAGCTTCTGGTATCGGGGTTAGTGTCCCGGCCAACATTCCTCCTTCAAGTGCCACCATCAAAAACAGATTAATGGCTCATTCTTCTGATCTGTGGTTAATGGGACCTTTCTCGGCAAAAATTAGCTGCCGCTTCTGCCTACGTGATGATGTTCATTAAAGTTCAAAAGTAATTAATTGGCTGTGAAGTGCTTTGGGACATTCTGAGTGCACGGAAGGCACTACCTAAATGCAAGTTCTTTCTTTCATACAATGAAAAATTGATGTTGCTGCTTCTGCATTTTAGCTCAATTGAAGAAAAATTGTGTCGCAATATGTTTCTGAAACAAGCTGCTTCCTGGAGAGACTATGTTCCCATCCCCAGAGACTCGATTTCCAGCCCAACAGTCTGAGTTGAAAGACAATGGTTACCTTAGGTGAGTTCCACCCTGTTACCATGGCATGCTGTGCAATTTGATTGTCATGTGGGGGGATAAGGCTGGGGGGGTGGGTGGTAGGGGTGCAGGGAAAGGAAATTGAGGTGTCAATTCAGACGGAGCAGGTTCCGCGGCTTGCTCAGATGATGGGTTTACTACCTGGTGTACAGGCCAGATTCAATCCCTGGTCTATGCTGAGCGAGGTGAGGCCCAGCTGAGGAGGCATGTTGTAGGAGCACTGCAGTAATACCTTCAAGATAGGAAAGTGGATAGTGATGGAAGGGAGAGTAGAGAGGGAGAAGGGAAGGGAAGGCGAGGGGAGGAGGAGAGAGGAAGGAGGAAGAGGAGGGAGGAGGAGGAAGAGGGAAAGAGAGAAGGGAAGAGAGGAGGAGGAGAAGGAGGAAGAGGAAACAAACGCTTCTTCCACACCTCTTTGCTATACACTGACCCTCCTGCCAGTTGGAGAGTCCACATTTATAGATCTGGACATCGAACTAGAACAGGATCAAGATCAGTTGTGATAACTCTCTGACCAAATTGCCTGCCCACACTCAGTGCCAGGGCTCACAAAGTCACATCCCAGAGGACTGCGAACACCCATGGGAACAATTCCCCCAGCATGTCTTTGAGCAGGAGGGAGTTCAAGAAAGAGGGAAAGAGAAAGAGAAAATAGAATCGGTCCACTATTTGCCATCATTTCAAATCCATCACCAAGCCCAAGGTACACTGGGAATTTCATTTGGAGCTCACATTACACAAACACTGCCATAAGATTAAATTGATCACCCCATTTGTTATGTTTGGTTCAGGGCTCCTGTCAGCCAATCATCCATTCGAGTTAATAATAAGCAGACTTCTGCTGTTCCAGTTGGAGAAAGGAACGTTGGTAAGATAAGCTCTCTGCAAGTGGAAAAAAATCAAAGAGAAATCATCTCTCACTAGATCTGTAAGAAGGTAATTTCCAAATGTCTGGCCAACATTTTTTAATCCCTAGCATTCCCTCGACACTGTCCTAGCTTTCCCTCTCAATCTGAACACACAGGGGTCAACTTCCTCTTCTGATGAAAAGCAGGAAGATTTCTCCACAATTAACAACCCACATGAAATTGAAATGCATTTGGTGTTAATAAAATTTGTTAGTGCATTGTTAATTACAGGAAAGGAGAGTGGGCAATGTCTCATTGCTCATTCAGAGGAATTTCACTCTCCCAGAGAGTGGCTTGGAACTATTGAATACATCACGCCCGTTTATTAAGCCTCCAATACGTATACAGGAACAAAGAACAAAGAACAGTACAGCACAGGAACAGGCCATTCGGCCCTCCAAGCCTGCGCCGATCTTGATGCCTGTCTAAACTAAAACCTTCTGCATTTTTGGGGACCGTATCCCTCTATTCCCATCCTATTCATGTATTTGTCAAGATGCCTCTTAAACGTCGCTATCGTACCTGCTTACATCACCTCCCCCAGCAGCAAGTTCCAGGCACTCACCACCCTCTGTGTAAAATACTTGGCGCGCACATCCCCTCTAAACTTTGCCCCTCGCACCTTAAACCTATGTCCCCTAGTAACTGACTCTTCCACCCTGGGAAAAAGCTTCTGACTATCCACTCTGTCCATGCCACTCAAAACTTTGTAAACCTCTATCATGTCGCCCCTCCACCTCCGTCATTCCAGTGAAAACAATTCGAGTTTATCCAGCCTCTCCTCATAGCTAATGCCCTCCAGACCAGGCAACATCCTGGTAAACCTCTTCTGTACCCTCTCCAAAGCCTCCACGTCCTTCTGGTAGTGTGGCAACCAGAATTGTACGCAATATTCTAAGTATGGCCTAACTAAAATTCTGTACAGCTGCAGTATGGCTTGCCAATTTTTATACTCTATGCCCCGACCGATGAAGGCAAGCATGCTGTATGCCTTCATGACTACCTTATCCACCTGCGTTGCCACTTTCAGTGACCTGTGGACCTGTTCGCCCAGATCTCTCTGCCTGTCAATACTCCTAAGGGTTCTGCCATTTACTGTATACTTCCCACCTGTATTAGATCTTCCAAAATGCATTACCTTACATTTGTCCGGATTAAACTCCATCTGCCATTTCTCCACCCAAGTCTCCAACTGATCTAAATCCTGCTGTATCCTCTGACAATCCTCATCACTATCCGCAACTCCACCAACCTTTGTGTCGTCCGCAAACTTACTAATCAGACCAGCTACATTTTCCTCCAAACCATTTATATATACTACAAACAGCAAAGATCCCAGCACTGATCCCTGTGGAACACCACCATTCACAGCCCTCCATTCAGAAAAGCACCCTTCCACCGCTACCCTCTGTCTTCTATGACCGAGCCAGTTCTGTATCCATCTTACCAGCTCACCTCTGATCCCGTGTGACTTCACCTTTTGTACCAGTCTGCCATGAGGGACCTTGTCAAAGGCTTTACTGAAGTCCATATAGACAACATCCACTGCCCTTCCCTCATCAATCATCTTTGTCACTTCCTCAAAAAGCTCAATCAAATTAGTGAGACACGACCTCCCCTTCACAAAACCACGCTGCCTCTCGCTAATAAGTTCATTTGTTTCCAAATGGGAGTAAATCCTGTCCCGAAGAATCCTCTCTAATATAATATAAATAAAAACAAGAAATGCTGGAACCACTCAGCAGGTCTGGCAGCATCTGTGGAAAGAGAAGCAGAGTTAACGTTTCGGGTCCGAAGAAGGGTCACTGACCCGAAACGTTAACTCTGCTTCTCTTTTCACAGATGCTGCCAGACCTGCTGAGTGGTTCCAGCATTTCTTGTTTTTATTTCAGATTTCCAGCATCCGCAGTATTTTGCTTTTATTTTAATCCTCTCTAATAATTTCCCTACCACTGACATAAGGCTCACCAGCCTATAATTTCCTGGATTATCCTTGCTACCCCTCTTAAACAAAGGAATAACATTGGCTATTCTCCAGTCCTCTGGGACCTCACCTGTAGCCAATGAGGATACAAAGATTTCTGTCGAGGCCCCAGCAATTTCTTCCCTTGCCTCCCTCAGTATTCTGGGGTAGATCCCATCAGGCCCTGGGGACTTATCTACCTTAATGCTTTGAAAGACGCCCAACACCTCCTCCTTTTTGATAACGACATGACCCAGACTATCTACACTCCCTTCCCTAGACTCATCATCCACCAAGTCCTTCTCTTTGGTGAATACTGATGCAAAGTACTCATTTAGTACCTCACCCATTTCCTCTGGCTCCACACATAGTTCCCTCCTCTGTCCTTGAGTGGGCCAACCCTTTCCCTGGTTACCCTCTTGCTCTTTATATACGTATAAAAATGACCCCTTTTAGCCCTCCTGACTCCTTGCTTAAGTTCCTTCCTACTGTCTTTATATTCCTCAAGGGCTCCATCTGTTCCCAGCCTTCTAGCCCTTACGAATGCTTCCTTTTTCTTTTTGACTAGGCTCACAATATCCCTTGTTATCTAAGGTTCCCGAAACTTGCCAAACTTATCCTTCTTCCTCACAGGAACATGCCGATCCTGGATTCTAATCAACTGACGTTTGAAAGACTCCCACATGTCAGATGTTGATTTACCCTCAATCAGCTGCCCCCAATCTAAATTCTTCTTCTCTTGCCTAATATTGTTATAATTAGCCTTCCCCCAATTTAGCACCTTCACCTGAGGCCTACTCTTATTCTTATCCGCAAGTACCTTAAAACTTACGGAATTATGGTCCCTGTTCCCGAAATGCTCCCCTACTGAAACTTCGACCACCTGGCCGGGCTCATTCCCCAATACCAGGTCCAGTACGGCCCCATCCCTAGTTGGACTATCTCCATATTGTTTCAAGAAGCCCTCCTGGATGCTCCTTACAAATTCTGCCCCATCCAAGCCCCTAGCACTAAATGAGTCCCAGTCAATATTGGGGAAGTTAAAATCACCCACCATAACAACCCTGTTACCTTTACATCTTTCCAAAATCTGTCTACATATCTGCTCCTCTACCTCCCGCTGGCTGTTGGGAGGCCTGTATAAAACCCCCAACATCGTGACTGCACCCTTCCTATTCCTGAGCTCCACCCATATTGCCTCGCTGCATGACCCCTCTGAGGTGTCCTCCCGCAGTACAGCTGTGATATTCTCCTTAACAAGTAATGCAACTCCCCCACCCCTTTTACATCCCCCTCTATCCCGCCTGAAGCTTCTAAATCCCGGAACATTTAGCTGCCAATCCTGTCTTTCCCTCAACCAAGTCTCTGTAATAGCAACAACATCATAGTTCCAAGTACTAATCCAAGCTCTAAGTTCATCTGCCTTACCTGTTATACTTCTCGCATTGAAACAAAGGAAGTACATGCTCATTTGGAGCTGTGAGTGCACTGCCCTGTGAGTGCACTGATCATATTGGATCGGCTTCTCCTTGGGCGTCCAGAGAGCACAACAGAACTATTTAAAGCATTGAACAACATCTAAATTAGCGTCCTGAGCATCTTGGAGGACCCTTTTCCAATCTTGGTAGGCCCCAGCACCTAACTCACCCAGCATCTCACAGAGCTACCAGACAGAAAGATGTCCTTCACCCCGGCTATTGAAAGAGATAATGTAATCTTACAAGTTAGTTGCTGGTTTGTTATTTCAGACTGCTGGTTAATGTCTGGTTTGTTTTCTGACTCTGGGAAGCTTTAATTTTATCGCTGAGCAGAGAACTTTGCTGTTCTTGCGCTTTTCATTGGCTGCCTTAAAAGCAATATGGCAGCAGTCATGGATGGCTTAGTAGGGCTTCTTTCAGGGCTGCAGGGCAAGGGGGTAGTAGCAAGGACAGCAGACAGCAGCAACAGCTGTGACAAGAGGGAGGAGGAGAAGGGTATTGCACAACAGGCCACACCATCATCGCGTCTTCAGGGAGCACATCTCCTACATGAACCTCACTCAGGAAAGCAATATAGGAGGTGCCTTCACTTCACAGGAGAGGTTATCACTGAGATATGGCACTTGCTCCAGTTACAACATGAACTTCAATCCAGGACAGACCTCTAGTTGTCAAGGTCACCATGGCTCTTAACTTTAATTCCATGGGATCCCTTCAGCCTGCAGCAGGTGATATCAGCGACATATCACAGTGGATGCCAGCGAGACTTTCTGTGCTAGGAGGACCACAACATTTCATTCTCTGTAAATAGAATGAAGCAGGATCAAAGACTGCTAGGATTTGCCCACATGCCAGGCTTTCCCAGGGTACAAGGTGCCACAGATTTTTTTTATTCGTCTGTGGAATGTGGGCATGGCTGGCTAGGCCAGCATTTATTGCCCATCCCTAATTGCCCTTGAGAAGGTGGTGATGAGCTGCCTTCTTGAACCGCTTCAGTCCTTGGGGTGTAGGTACACCCGTAGTGCTGTAAGGAAGGAAGTTCCAGGATTTTTTGACCCAGCGACAGTTAATGAACAGTGATATAGATCCAAGTCAGGATTGTGTGTAACTTGGAGAAGAACTTACAGGTGGTGGTGTTCCCAAGCATCTACTGCCCTTGTCCTTCTAGGTAGCAGAGGTCACAGGTTTGGATGGTGCTGTTGAAGGAGCCTTGGTGAGTTGCTGCAGTGCATCTTGTAGATGGTACACACTGCTGCCACTGTGTATCAACGGTGAAGGGAGTGAATGTTGAACGTGATGGGGTGGTGCCAATTAAGTGGGCTGCTTTGTCCTGGATGGTGTCGAGCTTCTTGAGTGTTGTTGGAGCTAAACCCACCCAGGCAAGTGGAGAGTATTCCATCACACTTCTGATTTGTGCCTTGTAGATAGTGGACAGGCATGGGAAGCAGGAGGTGAGTTACTCACCGCACAATTCCCAGCCTCTCACTTGCCCTTGTAGCCACGGCATTTATGTGGCTGGTCCAGTTCAGTTTCTGATCAATGATAAACTCCAGGATGTTGACAGTGCACCCACATTGCCTTGCATACTTCCCATCACCGATCTGACATCTTTTACCAATCACAAGGGATTCCACTCCCTCAGCATACAGCTGGTTTGTGGCCCAGGCAGTGCAACGTGCAGACCTGCCTGCTATCCTGGCAGCAGTCATGACTCATTCATCCTGTGCCAGTCCTCCGTGCCACCTTTAATCCAACCAGCAGCTAATTAACATTTGCAGCTGTTTTATCACAAGTCGATAGCAATTCCGTTGAACTTTAAGACGCAAAGCGGAAGTCATATTTGGTTATAAATAGATTTAACAACAGCAAGTCTCTTCTTGTGTGAGTTTATATTCCAAGTTATCAGCAACCGTACAAGAACAGCAAGTAAAAAACATTCAATCATTCACTTCAAGGTGATCTCCATCTGTAAGCTTTGCTTATCAGCAGAATGTTAAGGACAAGAATATTTTAATAGAATGATTTCAGGTGATTGTATCAAGGCAGTGAATTATACCAGTCTCCTCTATTAATGTAAGAAAACCTGTGGGGATATTACAATTTTTCAATTTAAGGTTTTAGAAATGTTGATTCTTTTTAAAGAAAGGAGGAATTAGTCGTTCAATAAAAGGAAATGCACATCTGGACCTATTATTGAGGTAAGGCAAATCATCCATTGGATTTGCTTTTTGTTGATTAATGTGACAGATAGCTCTGAATCACAAGCATACTTAGTTTATAAATTTACCAGATAATGCTAATTGTTGCATTGAAGCTTTGCAAACAGAACTGGCAATGTGTAGCCTATATTGTCAGGTGCAACTCCTAGACGAAATCACAAAGCCTGAAGAATGGTCACAATTAATAGAGGGAATGTGGCTTTACGTGCAACATTATGTTCTGGCTAAAATCAGACTGCAACCTTTTTGCCTTATTCGCTTCTTGGTCTTTTGTTTAAAGTGAAGGGCCAGGAAGCACGATTCTGAGGCTGAAAAAGTGTGTAGGAAAGAAAATAAGTCAAGTAGTCATTACAGGACACCAAGGTTATGAACAGAGGATCAGGAGGAGGCCATTCAGCCCCTCATGCCTGTTTCACCATTCGACAAAATCAAAGTCAATCTTAACTCCATCCAACCGTCTTGCTTCTGTAACCCTTAATACCCTTGTCTAACAAAAATCTCCGTTTTGAAATTTTCAATTGACCCCAGCCATAACAGCTTTTTGGGGGTGAGAGTTCCAGATTTCCACTACCCTTTATATGAAGAATTGCTTCCTGACACCTCCTGAATTCCCTAGCTCTAATTTTAAGTTTAAGCCCCTTTGTTCTGTGCTCCCCCACCAGAGCAAATAGTTTCTCTCCATCTACCCTATCTGCTCCTTTGATCATCTTGAACACCTCAACCAGATCACCTTTTAAGCTTCGACATTCAAGGGAATTCAAGCCCTTGGTCTTCCAGACCGTAATCTGTCCACTTTGCTCTTCAACCAGAAACCTGAGTGAAGGGTACAGGCCTATAGTGAAAACAATAGGAGAAGAAACAAGATAAATCGAGACATCAAGTTTGAGTTTTTATAACCTGGAGATGATGTTCTACTCTGAAAAACCAGCTGGTGAAGGATGATACTGGAGCCAATCTTTACTCAGTCTTACATTGATTTACAGAGTGAAACATTACATTTAGTCGATAAGGAATGAAACTCGACAGCCCACCTGGCATCAATCTAAGCACCGGAAATGACAATGGCAAAGCCAGCCCTGTCGACCCTGCAAAGTCCTCCTTACTAACATCTGGGGGCTTGTGCCAAAATTGGGAGAACTGTCCCACAGACTAGTCAAGCAACAGCCTGACGTAGTCATACTCATGGAATCATACCTTACAGACAATGTCCCAGACATGACCATCACCATCCTTGGGCTTGTCCTGTCCCACCGGCAGGACAGACACAGCAGAGGTGGCAGCACAGTGGTATACAGTAGGGAGGCAGTTGCCCTGGGAGTCCTCAACATTGTCCCCGGACCCCATGAAGTCTAATGGCATCAGGTCAAACATGGGCAAGGAAACCTCCTACTGATTACCACCTAACTCCCTGTCTCAGCTGATGAATCAGTACTCCTCCAGGTTGAACACCACTTAGAAGAAGCACTGAGGGTGGCAAGGGAGCAGAATGTACTCTGGGTGGGCGACTTCAATGTCCATCACCAAGAGTGGCTCGGTATCACCACTACTGACCTGAGGTGGCCGTGTCCTAAAGGCCATAGCTGCTAGACTGGGTCTGCAGCAGGTGGTGAGGGAACCAACAAGGGGGGAAAGCATATTTGACATCATCCTCACCAATCTGCCTGCCACAGATGTATTTGTCCATGACAGTATTGGTAGGAGTGACCACCTCACAGTCCTTGTGAAGACGAAGTCCTGTCTTCACATTGAGGACACCCTCCATCGTATGGTGTGGCACCACCACTGTGCTAAATGGGACAGGTTTTGAACAGATCTAGCACTGCAAAATTGGGCATCCATGATGCGCTGTGGACCATCAACAACAGCAAAATTGTAGTCAACCGCAATCTGTAACCTCATCGTCCGGCATATCCCCCACTCTACCATTACCATCAAGCCAGGGGATCATCCCTGGTTCAATGAAGAGTGCAGGAGGGCATGCCAGGAGCAGCACCAGGCATACCTCAAAATGAGGTGTCAACCTGGTGAAGCTACAACCCAGGATTACTTCCATGCCAAAAAGTGTAAGCAGCATGCAATAGACAGAGCTAAGCGATCCCACAACCAACGGATCAGATCTAAGCTCTGCAGTCCTGCCACATCCAGTCGTGAATGGTGGTGGACAATTAAATGCTCCACAAATGTCCCCATCCTCAATGATGGGGGACCCCAGCATATCAGTGCAAAAGATAAGGCTGAAGTATTTGCAACAATCTTCAGCCAGAATTGCCAAGTGGATTATCCATTTTGGCCTCCTCCCGAAGTCCCCAGCATCACAGATGCCAGTCTTCAGCCAATTCGATTCACTCAACGTGATTTCAAGAAATGACTGAAAGTATTATATACTGCAAACGCTACGGGCCGTGACAATATTGTGGCAATAGTACTGAAGATCAGTGCTCCAGAGCTTGCCGTGTCTCTAGCCAAGCTGTTCCCGCACAGCTACAACACTGGCATCTACCCGGCAATGTGGAAAATTGCCCAGGTATGTCCTGTACACAAAAAGCAGGACAAATCCAACCTGACCAATTACCGCCCCATCAGTCCACTCTCAATCATCAGTAAAGTGATGGAAGGCGTCATTGACAGTGCTATCAAGTGGTATTTGCTTAGCAATAACCTACTCAATGACACTCAGTTTGGGTTCCACCAGGGCCACCCAGCTCCTGACCTCATTATACAGCCTTGGTTCAAACATGGATAAAAGAGCTGAACTCAAGAGTTGAGGTCAGAGTAACTGCCCTTGACATCAAGGCAGCATTTGACCGAGTATGGCATCAAGGAGCCCTAGCAAAACTGGAGTCAATGGGAATAAGGGAATAAACTCTCTGCTGATTGGAGTCAAAACTAGCGCAAAGGAAGATGGTTGTGGTTGTTGGAGGTCAGTCATCTCAGCTCCAGGACATCACTGCAGGAGTTCCTCAAGGTAGTGTCCTCGCCCCAATCATCTTCAGTTGCTTCATCAATGACCTTCCTTCAATCATAAGGTCAGAAGTGGGGATGTTCGCTGATGATTGCACAATGTTCAGCACCATTCGTGACTCCTCAGATACTGAAGCAGTCCGTGTAGAAATGCAGCAAGACCTGGACAATATCCAGTCTTGCGCTGATAAGTGGCAAGTAACATTCGCACCACACAAGTGCCAGGCAATAGCCATCTCCAACAAGAGAGAATCTAACCATTTCCCCTTGATATTCAATGGCATTACAATCGCCGAATCCCCCACTGTCAACATCCTGGGGGTTACCATTGACCAGAAACTGAACTGGAATAGCCATATAAATACCATGGCTACAAGAGCAGGTCAGAGGCTAGGAATCCTGCAGCAAGTATCTCACCTCCTGACTCCCCAAAGCCTGTCCATCATCTACAAGACACAGGTCAGGAGTGTGATGGAATACTCTCTACTTGCCTGGATGGGTGCAGCTCCAGCAACACTCAAGAAGCTCAACACCATCCAGGACAAAGCAGCCCACTTGATTGGCACCCCATCCACAAACATTCACTCCCTCCACCACCAATGCACAGTGGCAGCAGTGTGTACCATCTACAAGATGTACTGCAGCAACTCACCAAGGCTCCTTAGACAGCACCTTCCAAACCTGCGACCGCTACCAACTAGAAGGACAAGGGCAGCATATGCATGGGAACACCACCACCTGCAAGCTCCCCTCCAAGCCACACACCATCCTGACTTGGAACTATATCGTTGTTCCTTCACTGTTGCTGGGTCAAAATCCTGAAACTCCCTTCCTAATAGCACTGTGTGCGTACCTATCCCACATGGACTGCAGCGGTTCAAGAAGGCAACTCACCACCACCTTCTCATGGGCAATAAATGCTGGCCTGGCCAGCGATGCCCACATACCATGAAATGAATTTTTTAAAAATTACAAGCATATACCTCCAAACTCAACCACACCACAGTTTCGATAAGCATCTCTTCATATATGCTCAAGTGAAACACTACACAGAGGAGATGGTGGCATAGTTGTAATGTCACTAGCCTATTAATGCAGAGGGCCTGGTTAATGCCCTGGGGGCATGGGTTCAAAGCCCACTATGGTAGTTGATAGAATTTTTAATTAATTAATAAATAAATCTGTAATTGGAAAGCTAGTCTCAGTAATGGTGCTATGAAACTATCATCTATTGTCATAAAAACCCATCTGCTTCTCTTATAAGTCATCCTTACCGAGTCTGGCCTACATGTTCCTGCCTCCTTGCAATTGAATCACTAGTGTTACATTTTGGTTAAGTGTCTGAAACCAGGGCTCTTTGAACACTTTTCCAAGTTGCGTTCATTTGGGGACAACAACACTCCTTCATCCGCAGCTTTTTAATTTTGCTTTACCGTTTTCTTTCCGACACACTTTTTCAACCTTGGGATCACGCATCTTGGCCTTCTTGGGGGTAAATCTTGACTTTGTGCAATAAGGTAAAATGAGTGATAATGAGTCAGCAACCTGTTTCACATCTCTCCTGCATTTATATTCTTACTGATGATGTAAAACAGGCTGTTCGTTCGTTATCACCCATTTGCTCTATTGCACAAATGCAAAATCTAACCCCTGACACTCTGATGTAACAACTTGTTGATTGCTGGTTCTCTGTAACTCCTCCAGCCCTACAACTCTGCAAGAGTTTTTGCATTTCCCCGATTTTAATCGCTCTACCACCGGCAGCCATGCCTGTAACTGCCTAGGCCCTAATCTTTGGAATTCCCTCCCTCAATCTCTCCGCCTCGCTACCTCACTCTCCTCCTCCAAGACGCTCCTTAAGACCTACCTCTTTGACCAACCTATTGTCATCTGTCCTAATATCTTCTTATGTGACTCAGTGTCAGATTTTGTTTGATAACGCTCTTGTGAAGTGCCTTGGGACATTATGCTATGTCGAAGGCTCTATATAAGTGCAAGTTTTTGTTGTTGCCGTTAACCTTTTTCACACAACTGGAGTTTTACCCTCCATAAAACAGAATTCCAGTTTTATGGAAGCCTGATAGTCAAGAGACAGTTCCAATTTTTTTAAATATAAATAACACTGGTCCTGCATCTATTGTTGCACTGGATGTATTTCTTCCATCATCTTCGAATGATATTCCTATCCTTGCAAATTAAAAGGGCAAATGTTTCTCTGATAGCACTGGGCAATGCTTACAGTGGAAAATCAGATGGGGAGGATCTGACAGACATAATAGCGTCCATTGGATTTTCCGCCCATTAATTTAAATGGATAGGAAGTGACGCAGAATTCATTGTGGTCTTGTGATCTTCTTCCGTCCAATTCTCCTGTGGATTCACTCAGGAGATCCTTTGCCTCACGGTACCCCTCCCCCCAACACCCTCACAAACACGAGAGGAGAAAAGTCTTCCCTAAAATATCTGACCATCACCACATAAAATTTGTAAGGTGTCACTTACTGTCTTGGCTGAAAAAAAAGACGTGGGAGAGAATTTCTACTGGTAGTGAGGCCTGTCACTTGTTAGCCCCCCCAACTTGGATTTTGCATGTACATTTTGGAAGAAGAAGAAAGTTATTATTAATTGTGAATCTGAAGGAAAGATTCTGGGAGGGTAACAGGAGAAATCCATTGACTTGCTGCTGAAAGGCATGGACAGTATTTTCCACTTACCTGCACAGTAAATTTACCACAACATGGTGAGTTAACCCATCCAATGAAATAATTCAATGGCTTGATTGGAGTTAACAGCTTAACAAATGGACCTTTAATAATGAGTCTGGCTTCATACACTTTGGCAGTAAAACAGAGCACAAACTATAAATGGCTCACATGGCGGGTACAGTAACTGCATTAGCTCATTAAATGGCACGGGAACATTCTCATTATCCCCATAAAGTCGAGCGCCACAATTTGTGGCTGTAGTGAAGGTAGGTCTTAAGCCATCCCATTGGGCAAGAGTTAGGCACATTTGGACCTGCCATCTATTTTACACCTCGTCCAGTTTTACTCTCCACTGGCTTCCCCTCTTCAGTACTTCCTCACAATCATTCAGTCGAGGTTGAGAACTCAGTGTGTGCGAAAGTTGGTCAAGTGAACACATCTACCGTTGCTGGAGAGATGTCCTGTGTTGGTGGCCCAATGTGCTTTGCTACTACGCAACCAAGAAAATGAGGTTTTAATCCCGGTCACAAGAAGATTTTCACAACTCCAGCAGCCGATTTTCAACTTGTTGCCTCGGCATTCCAGGTCAGCTGCCTATTAAAGGGACCACACAATCTTAATTTCCATTATTAACAATAAACTGTGTGGTTTCTATAACACAAATTTTACACCTGGGCAGCACATGAAATCTACCCCAAAGAGTCTTCCCCACTCATAAAAGGAGAGGTCTCCAGTTTTACTGAAATGAGTGAGTCTCTGCCTCAACCTCCACCACCAAACAAAAGTTACCAAGGATGCTTGATAGATCTGGCTTAAGGTAAAAGTGTAGTCAGTCACTCAAAACCACCACTAAAGAAAGAAATTGCATTTATACAGTCCTCAAAATGCCTCAAATCACTTCACACATCGTTACATTACTCTTGAAGTGTCATCCCTATTGTTTTATAGGTGAACGCAGCAGCATAGTTTGCACACAGCAAGACCCTGCAACCAGAAAATAAAGTAAATGACTACTCCTTCTTTTTCTGGTGGCATTGGTTAAGGGATGGATGTCAGCCAGGAAATCTTTGAATAGTGCCAACATCAAGTGGTTCACACTGCCAGACTCTATATTAGAGGCATGCTGTAAGAGGCCAGATTAGAAAGATGAGCTCAATATATATTTTAGTCTCCTAATATTCCAGTACCATACAACAGAAGACTACAAAATATGAGATGGTATCTTCCTACATCTCATACTTCTGTCATTTACCTGGTTAAAAAACATTGTTAGTCCTACTTTGCAAAATTTTCCTGGCTTCTGATGCATTCCCGCCACCAGGGAAGTTTCCGAGATGCAGATTGGCTGCCAGCTATACACTTACGGGCAGCCAATTACCACATTTAGGGCCCCAATTAGGGGCAATTTTTCCAGCTCAATGCACTTTCCCAGCAGTGGAACCGTCTCCCACTGCATGCAGAGGGCGCCAGCTCCATGGAGGTGGCCTCCCTGTGCCAGGCTGTAGGGTGCCAACAGAGCAGAGACTCCCTTCCCTAAAGAGGAGGCTTCCAGCAGCAAAGGTCACACCTGCGACCCAAATACCGTCACCAGAGGGGTTTCCCTTCCATTCCAAGTGCCCTGTCTGCTTGGCCCCTCTGAATTTATAGTTTAAATTTGTACCTTCAAGGGACCCTCCATTTTGAGGCTCCCTTGAGGTCTCCGACCTGCCTCAGCAGGATACACCTCTCCCAGTGGGGCTGCTGAGCCTCTACAGTTGCCAGCCCTGTGATTTGGTGGAAGCATCAGGAGCCCACCCGTCATCTTTACTTGGATGGTAAGCACAGAGGCGGCCAATTGGGAGGCCACCTCCAGGAAAATAGCTCCCTTGTTCTGGCTCCCGGCAAATGTGGGCTCAGGACCCCCATTTGCTGTTTGTGGGAGCTTGCTGTGTGCAAACCAGCTGCTGCGTTTCCTACATTACTTCATTGGCTGTAAAGTGCTTTGGGATGTCCTGAGGTCGTGAAAGATGCGATAGAAATGTAAGTCTTTCTTTCTTTCTATTGTCTCTCAGACAAAATGCAATGCAACTCCTTCTTCTGTTTCATGGTTTTTCTATCCTGATTGCGTAGTTTGGTTCACTAGGAACAGCTGAACTACAAATGACAAAAGAGATAATGCAAGGAGGATCTTACATGAGGATTTGACCTTCAAAAATTCTGGCAGATTGGGAAACAGTACAATGGGTGATGAAATTTCTATTGCACCCTTACTGTAGATCTATAAGCAGGAAGGTACATAATATATTATGTTACTATAAGTGAGTGAACTTCACAATATGAATTCTGCAGCGAGTGATTTCCCACAGCTTTTCCACCACCTGCAGGGCACAAGTCAGAAGTGTGATGAGAATACTGTCCACTTAGCTGGAAAGGTGCAGCTGCATCAACAAGAAGCTCAACATCATCGAAGGCAAAGCAGGCTGCTTGATTGGCAGCCCAGCTGAGGCAAATAGTATAGACGCATTTAAGAAGAAGCCAGATAAACACACAAGGGAGAAAGGAATAGACAGCTGTGTTGAATGGGTTAGATGAAGAGGGGTAGGATGAAGCTTGTGTGGAGCACAAACACCAGCACAGACCAAGTGGGCCAAATGGCCTGTTTCCATGCTGTATAGTCCATGTAATACGTAAAACATTCATTATAACAAGCTGGTGAGAAGTGCAAACAAGGTGATGACTTAACATTGGGGTCCTGATAACATCCACAAGCCACTTAAACCTTGCCTCTGTGGCTTATTATAACATTAGAAGTACTGGAGTAAATTACAGTCTTAGTACTCCGAGCCATCTATACTTCTACATATTTAACTCCATGACTCAATAAAAAGGCAATTTGTTTTAAAATATGCATTCAAATTTCCTGTTGACCATGGTAATTGTGGCTGCTCTGCTATAAAATTGATAAGCATGGCAGATTTACTGCACTTCACTCACCGCATGCTGTATGGAGCCGGTGCAGTGCAAGCATCTCCTCTGTGCAGACTGCGGCTGATGATGAATTGGAAAGCATACGTTGGAGAGAAAACTCTCGGCTTGAAACAACTTGTATTTATTGTAAGTAGCGCAGTCCACCAATATTAACGTAGCAACATTAAGTCATTTTTATCATTCCATCTATACAAGACAAAACATCTTTCCCATTAACTGAGAGAACATTTTATATTCTGGACAGATATTCAGCAACAATTTTTGTCAAAAACCTTTCAGTTAAAAAAGACTGGATAAATATCCTGGTTAGGTGAAATAGATAAGCATAAAAAGAAGCAATTACATATTCCATAAGCTGATCATTTAATTCTGGAGCACAATTGACCGAACTTGCAGAACTTTTCTTCAGGAAAATAAGTTTCATAATGTACTATCTCTTCTCTCTAAATCCAGGCTGACACTCCAGTGCAGTACTAAGGGAGTGCTGCACTGTTGGAGGTGCTGTCTTTTGGATAAGGCATTAAACTGAGGTTCTCTCTGCCCTCTCAGGTGGATATAAATGATCCTGTAGCTATACTTTGAGGAAGAGCAGGGGAGTTCTCCCCTGTATTCTGCACTGATATTTATTCCCCAACCAACATCGCTAAAACAGATAATCTGGTCATTATCTCATTGCTGTTTGTGGGACGTTACTATACGCAAATTGGCTGCTGCATTGCAACACTAACTAAACGTTAAGAGTACCTCATTGGCTGTACAGCACTCTGGGACATCGTGAGGTTGTGAAAGGCACTATCGAAATGCAATTTCTTTTTGTCTTTCTGTCTTTCTATCTTTCTGACTCTTTTACCAGATCTTTCCTCTTATCATCTACAGGCTTTTAAAACCCAGACTTGGTGCCACTTAACCATGGATGTTTATTTCTTGCCTGCCCATTTTGATCTTGGGTTGGGTGGGAGGTGTCCTACACTGTGGGCCTTAGGTTTTCACTTAGGCATCTCAATAAAGAAAATAATGACTGACTGGAATTCGTGATAGGGTTGATTGCATGTAGTCTGACATGGTGAACCAAATGAACTATCTCAATCCAAACTTTCTTGTGTTGGATGACAATGTTCCGGTGGCCAGCCGCAGATGTCATTGGGTGAGTGCAATATATCATTAGATTTCTCTAAAAACTGACTGGGTCAGTGATTGCCGAGCACTAGGATCTATTTACCTGAAAATAGATGCTGCCTATTAACAAAGATGCCAATTTGAATCTCAATGTGTTCCCTGAATCTTCCACTGGAACAGAGGAGACTGGTTCAGTAATAGCTCCAAACTGGGAAATAACCCAATAATTAGTCTGTTAAGAAGCAATGAACAATGGTTGTCAGTAGTCAGAGAGTTGAAATGGTTGAGAACTTATTGATAACTGTCTGACTGAATTTACTGACACTTTTCTTTCAAAGGGCCTGATCTATAAATCAGTGCAAAAGGGCCAGAGGCGAGCTGAGGAGACATGTTTTCCACATTAACTCACCACAAGTTGTTCTGATCTGGAATCCACAGCCTGAAAGAGTGGTGAAAGCAGACTGAATAATAACTTTCAAAAGGGAATTGGATATGTACTTGAAGGGGAAAATCTGCAGGGCTCTGGGTAAAGGGCAGGGGAGTGGAACTAATTGGATAGCTCTTTCAAAGAGCTGGCATAGGCATGATGGGCCGAATGGCCTCTTTCTGTGTTGTATTATTCTCTGACTCTATTAATGTTTCTGATGTCAGCTCTGTTCCTGACTAGTCATCACAACTCTCATCTCAGACATCCCTTGTATATTGCATGTTAAAACAGCACCTCCTCAGCAAAGCACTGATGTACCAGCCTAGGTTGTGCGCTCAAGTCTCTGGAACAGGGTTTGGACCCAGAATCTTCTGACTCAGAGGTGTGAGTGCTATCACTGAGCCAATGTACTTCGAATTTATCAACTTTGAACTAAGAAGAGTAGGTGGTATAAGGAGTTAAATTGTCAATGAACTGGGGTGAAAGTGTGGCAATAGGCTAGCATGGTCGCTTGGAGTCTTGCTTGATTGCCTTATGACATCAAAGTAGAATTTCCCAATGATTTTCCTAAGTTAGCCAGGGGTTCCTTTTTCTCTTTATTTTGTTTCTATCAGGAGGTTGCATGGCTGAGGGATGGATAATAGTGTCAGTAGTTGTATTGCATCTGGATGGGGTGCACTTGACCATCTTTCAATGCCCTTTTCTTTATACGTTCATGTTTGGTCATGGGAAATAGTGCATTGCTGCAGGATTTAACAGCCTGCAGCATTGTTAAAGGAGCAAGGATCATAAACATTACTGTTGCTGAATCAATGTCCAAAGAAGATATCAGGGAGGTCAACAGGGGAGCAGAGAATCCTAAGGATGACATAAGGAGCAGTGGCATGATATAGAGGAGTAAATGCCTACTTGAAATGAAGTGCCCCATTGAGGATGCTGCAACAAAGTAATCAGTCACCTCATGCACTTCTATCACTGAGATAGAGCCTAGGTGACATACAAGGCTAGGGTTATAAGCGCACATTTCTGATTGCATGTACTGAGATGCACATCTAGTGGCTCTGTGATCCATTGGCTTCTTTGTAAACAGGTGATCACCCTCTGACCCAGGAGCAGAGTTCACAGAGGATTGCATCCTGGTAAATTTATCAGATGCTGGTTCCATAGATATTGCCCTTGTTATGCATGCGGACACTGCTCTTGCAAAAACTTGGAAGATGCTTTCATCAGGTGCTATGAATGGGTGTTATGAACAGAGAAGGATTTGTAAATGACAGAATGTTTGTGGAGGGAAGGGAAGGAGAAAGTTGCAGACCAGGACTGGGTCACGCAGTGGCCAGCAATAGAAGATAGTAGGTCTTTTGGCACGAAAGCAGCAGCTGGCAACAGGTTGTCCTTTGCGTCCTCTTCAGGGGGCTACCCAGTCCATGGAGGCCTCCCTTTCCTAGCACATCCATCATGAAACCTCTTTGTAAGGCAACATTGCACTGCACTCAGAACACAGCCAGAATCCTAAATATATTGCAGAACGCAGAGGAAGTCCGTCTTCAACATGCAAATGGCAGTCCAAAATGGTCCATATTATACCTCTGCACAGCTAATGTCATGGGATACCATACTAGTGTCATAACCCATGCCTGTGGAGAATATTCCTGTTCTGTCATCAATAGGCCTGGGACTTGTCTTTCTGATCAAAGTGGTCAGTGTCGTGAGCTATTTTAAAACTAAGGCATTGCAGAAAGTCATCGGAAAGTGGACACTGATTAACACAATGTGGTGCTTCTGGTTTTAATCAAACTGCACATATAAAACGGATATAGAAGCACTGGAGAAAGTGTGCAAATGATTTACAAGGGTGATACCAGAACTGAAAGCGTACAACTATCAGGAAAGATTGAACAGACTGGCACTAGTTTCTCCAGAAAGGACCGAGAGCTGCCTTGTAACAGGTCTTTAAAAGTATGAAGGGGTGCAATAGGATACATGTAGTAAATCGGTTTCCACTTGGCAAAGCTCCAAAATTAGGGACCATAAATATAAGTATGTCACTAATATCCAATAAAGAATTCAGGGGAAACTTCTTCATTATTCAGAGAATGGTGAAAACATGGAACTCCCTACTACATGCAATGGCTGAGGCAAAAAGCGTAGGTGCATTTCAGGGGAAGCTAGATAAGTACATGAGGGAGAAAGGACGATTAGGATATGTTGATGGTGTCACGTTCATGCAAGGATCAGTTACAGACTATAAAGTGAACTGGAGCAATTATAAACTATAAAAAGAACTGACAAACTAAACTCCAAACAAAATGGACAGATTTTACTGCAGACAAGGTGGAGTAAGAGGTCAGGTGACCCCTCCTGTACTGCAAATATACACCATGCCTGTTGGAGTCTAAACTCATCATCATGTCTGGACCAGTCCTGGGGAAGGCACATTAAACAGGCCATTCAGTCCTAAATGACTCCTATCTTCAGGAATTGGGCTGACAAAGACCTTCGCAGACCAATCGACTCCAGTTGCAAAGCCAGGATAATAGGTGGGAAA
The DNA here is from genome assembly GCF_036365525.1 of Heterodontus francisci. Taxonomy (NCBI): domain Eukaryota; kingdom Metazoa; phylum Chordata; class Chondrichthyes; order Heterodontiformes; family Heterodontidae; genus Heterodontus; species Heterodontus francisci. Next base: position 13,466,150 of record NC_090393.1, read on the forward strand.
TAACACCATTTTATCAAGATAAACCCCATTGTGTAACAATGGCCACATGTTCAAAGACATTGTATGATCACACCAGGGGAGAACATCCAGGGCCACCTGACCGAAACCCCAACTTGATATGGGTTTTTTTTTGTAAAAAAGAGGTTTCCCTGAAAGACAGGGAGAGAATCAAAAAGAAAGAGAGAGAGAGAGAGACAGCAGCTGAGAGATCCATTCCAGCCAAGAAGAGAACCCTGCCTGCAACAGCTTTAAACCACTGAGGCAGAGATTTCAGAGGTGCCCTTGAAAACTCCCCATCTGAGAAATTTTAACAATATTGTCCACCGACTTTGACTGAGTCTTAATCAAAGGAATCTGCAATACTTCAGTGAACCAAGAAAAGGAACATCAGGCCTGCAACGCTGTTATAAATTCCTCCCAGAAAACCAAGAAGGTTTCAAAAGTGAACTCTTTCTACAACAATTGGGCTTAAACGCATGCAATCTTCTAATCTCTATCTTTTCTTGTGTGTGTATGTATGTGCATGGGTGAGTGGGTGAGGTTGCAAAAATTTTTGGGTTAAATAAATAAAGTTTTCTTTTTTAACCTATCAGAAAACCTGCCATTTGTCTGTTTATTTGACCACTGAAGCACTTAGGGACTGAAGCAACATTTTTAAAAACACTGTCTATGGTCAGTTAAATGGTGAAAAGTGGAAGTCATCTAAATTATCTTTCATCTGTCTATGACAGATATGAGCAAGACAATGGGGTGAACTGAGTATATAGAGTGTGAGGATGCTCATGTGGAGCATAAACATTGGCATAGGTTAGGCTAAATGGTTTGTTTTTATGCTGTAGATTCTATGGAGTAAAGGATCCTTTCCTATTGACGCAGGTGGTGGCATTGAGCAAGACCATGTGGGAGCAATTCAGCACTCCCTGGACCATGAGGAAACCTATTCCTCTGTTAAATCTGAGTGCCCATTAAACTGCCACTGACCATCCATGTGGAACAAGATGAAAATTGCTTGCTCTTGCAAACAATGCATCTGCAATTTTATTAATGCATCTGTGCACACATTACTGATGTCCCCAGTGTCAGCTTGGAATGACCAGGTAATGTAAAAGCTGTGATCTCAACAGTCTCTGACAATGTAGTGATTGTGGTAAAGTTGGGTTGTAGGTCCATTTGCAACATATGGCCTCAATCAGTGACGATTTCCTGGGTAAAGCCAAGCTTCCATGAACTTTGCTTCTGCGGCTGTATATTGTGATTCACAGGTGGGGGTTGGTAAGTGCCTGCTGTTCTATCTGTTGCTCCTTCTCTGTTACCAAAAAGAAGCCCAAAGCTGCTGGAGAATTCCCAATGGGAAACCCCTTGGTCTAGAAATCAGTTCGTGTTGGCCTGCACTGGAATGAGTAGGTCCGACATGCCACCGTTATTGGGCCTCAGGACTCAGGACTAGTGAGCTGGGCATCCCCTGGCAGCTCATTGGCGAAGATGATTTAAACTTTAGGCTGCTCCTGCGACCACAAGGTGGAGGGAAGCATTCGGGAGATGGAAGGGGGCTGAGCAGGTGGGAGGAGGGACGACAAGTGGTAAGGAGGCTGGAGGCTGGAGCAGCCAGGAATGGGTGTGCATTTGCTGTGACTACTGGAAATCGCCAAGGCTTCTGTGACAGACCCTCCCAAACCGTAACCCCTACCAGCCAGAATGACAAGGGCAGCAGGCGCATGGGAACACCATCACCTACAGTTCCCCTCCAAGTCACACGCCATTCTGGCTTGGAAATATATCGCAGTTCCTGCACCGTCCATGTGCCAAGTTCCTGGAACTCCCTCCCTTAACAGCTCTGTAGCAGTGTCTCCATCACATGGACTGCAGCAGTTCAAAAAGGCAGCTCAGCGCCACCTGGTCAAGAAAAATTAAGGATGGGCAATAAATGCTGGTCTTTCCCATAATGCCCACATCTTGTGAATGAATAATAATGAAAAAATGGTGGTGGAATATGAGACAGGAGTCAGAGTGCTGGGAAATCCACTATTACAGCACCTTATGTGGATTTCTGACTGACCCCCTCCAATTGGAAGATGCAGGCAACACTATCTAAAGTCAAACATGAATAATAGGCGCAGGAGCAGGTTGCTGGAGGATTGCTGGTGTCTGTGGAACTGGCTGAGGAGTGAAATCAGGAAGCATTTTTTTGTCGAAGTTCATCCCAAGCAGCTCTGTAACACAGGAGTCTGTGCTCTACGGGCTGTTCCCAGGGACACACACCGAGACAAACATCAACTGCTGCTGGAGGACTATCAATTCGGTGAAAGACGCCCTTTGGTCAGCCCGAAACTTGCTGGTCTTCCAGCGCAAAGAGTTGTCCACCACCAAATGTTGCAGACTGGCACATTCCAAGGTCCAGGACTATGTGCTGAGGGACGCACTAAAGCTTGGGGCAGCCGCAGCAAAGGCTCAATGGGGAAAGACCACTGTGTAAGGTCCCCCCACCAAGCTGAACTGAGGGGCTGGATCCATGGGAAACCCCTCGAACTTTATCGGGAAAATTTTCATTTGCTGTAAAATGTTAAAATGTAATTGGCATGACAAATGTGAAATGGAAGGGTTGTGAGGCAACTCATGATTGTAATGAAGCACTGCTTCATTACAATTTGTACTTTGCACTGTTTGTATTTTTTGACTTGGTGCTGTTTGAAACTGGTAATGTAATTTTTACAGATTTTTATGAATAAAGTATATTTTGGAAATAAAAAAAAGGAAGCATTTTTTCACTCACAAGGTAGTGGAAATCTGGAATTCTCTCCCCCAGAATGCGGTGGATGCTGGAACAATGGGAGCCTTCAACACTGAGATTATTAGATTTTTGTTAGATAGGAGTATCATGCAATATGAAACAAAGGCTGGAAAATGGAGATGAGGTGTGTATCAGCTATGATCTAATTTGAATAGCGGAGCAGGCCGATAGACTTATTGTCCTTCTCCTGTTTTTAATTTCCCTTTGTTACTAATGCCTTCCAGAGGTGGGGGGAGGGGGTGGGGGGCGGTTAAATTGTTGGGGAGATGCAGAACACTTCGAAACAGAGCAATTTTATTTAGGCATTTTCAGAAAAGTCAGAAACATAAACAAATAGTCCAAAAATTAATTTTACTCAGAATACAATTTGCTTTCCCTGCGTCACTACAAATGTCGACTCTAGTTTCCAGACACATTTCAGTGTGAGTGATGCCTCCAGCCATGGTTTGTTAATGAGCTGAGGGCTGTCCTTTACAACACAAAAGCTTTATTTTGGCAGTCTTGCTTGGAATTAAAACTGACAAGGAGCAGCCACGGCCTAAAGGGGAACCAGCAAGTTGGGAAGCAGAACTTTGTCACCCATCTAACAACTTCAGTGGAGTATAGGCTTTTGGCCGGCTACAGTTTAACCTTGTAAGTACATGCATGAAGTTGTTTGGGTCCAAAGCTATTTACAAATAAACTGAATTGACCCCCAACTCACCTGAGCACAGCTTATCTGCTGAATTGTCACTAATACTACCATGTATTAACAGCACAGGCCACTCAACCCAACAGTTCCGTACTGATGTTTATGCTTCACATAAAGCCACCACTCACCCCTTTTCAATATATTCTTCTATTCCTTTCTCCTTCACGTGTTTATCTGGCTTCCTCTTTAATGCATCTAGGCCAGTCATCTCAATTACTCCATGTGGTAGCAGGTCTCATATTCTCACCACTCTGGGTGAAAACGTTTCTCCTGAATTCCCTATTGCATTTATTAGTGATTATCTTATATTTATGGACCCTCATTCTGGTCCTTACCTGCAAGTGGAAACATCTTCTCTACATGTACGCTATCAAACCCTTTCATAATCTTAAAGGTTTCTATCAGGTCACAACTCAGTCTTTTCTTTTCTGGAGAAAGAACTGCGGCATATTCAATCATTCCTGCTGTTATAACCTCTCAGTTCAGGTATTATTCCAATAAATCTTTTTTGCACTTTCTCCAAAGGCCCTGTATCATTTTATAAGATGGAGTCCAGATACTAGATTGGTATCAGTGTGAATGCTGGGTGTCCCAGAACTCCCACGGAGAGGGGAAGAGTGTCTTAAGTGCAGTTTACGTACAGTGGGTGTGCTGTGTCTATGATTTAGTGTAATGAGTCTTATTCTTATGCTTATTCCTATCTTTATTGGTGGGTTACAAAGCTTAATAAAAAAAATCTAACGCAGCCTAGACCACCCACCATTAGGGGGCACATTCCATCATTAATATATCATCCAATAGGTTTAATGGAAACTCAGTTTTTTTTTGAAAGGGGGGGTGTACCAAATAAGGCATGAACACTTCCTGATTGAGGCAGCCAGTATCAGTATCAAGAAGGCCCAGGTTCAGTAGAGTGCAGTGGTCTTGGAAAGTAAAGCTCCCTCTACTCCACTCCTCTTCCACCAATGTGACATCTCCAGCTCCCAAACCTGTCATTCCTATAGTCTGTTTTGAGTGTTATAGCCAATGTCAGTGCCAATTAGTGCTAAAAAAGATTGGAGACATTTACCAATTCAGACTAGATTCTCCTTGTCATTGCCTCACCTTAATGGTCTATCACATTTCAGAATTTAGTAGACATGTTAATGAGTATTTTCCAAAGAGGCTTGCTAATAATAATCGGATTATGTGTTTGTGTGCCAATCAAATAATTACTTACATACCGTGTGATTCTCTGTCAATGATATTCCTCACTTAATATTAGTTTTCAAGACAAAAAACTCCTTTTGTAAAAATAAAGTACCGTAATTTAAATGACAATATTTAAAATCCATGAACAACCTTGCAAATTAAATGATTGTTGCCATGGCAAAAGGAAGTTATTAGTCAGGCTTGTTCTTCTTTTACTTTGCTTGATTAATAGGCTAATTCCATGGGGCCTGATTTTTTAGGTGCCCCAGGCTGATGCCTAAACCCAGGCATGAGGCCTCATGAATAAGCAAATGAGGGGCCTAATGCCCATTGAGGTCCCTTTTAGAAATTTGTCTCTGATGAATGGGGCCATCCCGAAGCTCAGGAATCTTCAGCGGCCCCAACTAAAGTTAGGGAGAAAGAACGACGTGCATTTCTATAGCACCTTTCACAACCTCTGAACATCACAAAGTACTTTATGAATCACATTTGAAGTGTAGTCACTGTTTTAAAATTATTAGTTGAGGGATAAATATCAGCCAAGGATTTGGGGAGCACATCTATTTTTTGAGGGATGAAATTAATTGAACAATTTAGGCCACTGACAATTTAAATGTCTATATTTTATTCTGAGGTAATTTAAATGCTTCAGTTTTAAACACCAATATGATAGTAATTCATGTGAAAATTTTTTAAAGTAAATGCGTTGCCCATAGCTACAAGACATTGAAGGAAGGCAGACGAGCCTCAATTGTTCTCTAATTAGTGAGAAACTCTGCAGCCAGCAATTTGCTGTCTGCTTATAGTCCTCCCACATGCACAGCAGATCCACCATCGTATAACACTATACCGTCGACCAGAACCTAAAGCCATTGCTTGAAACAGAAATACTTGAGGTAATTATTTATTATTCTGAGGTGAATTATTTCATTATTAATCTGAGAGAAGTAATTTTTGTACATTTCTGTTCCTGGGGATAAATTGAGATGCGAGGATTGACTTGCCCTTTCAAGACAAGATGTGGCACCATCAGAACAAGGACAGAGGGATGTCAGATATGCTGTTTCAGCTGCCTATAAACATACCTGCAGTCAACAAATGACAGTGACATGAAATAAGTCTGTCATGTGTCATTTTTACTAACTTTAGCGGAGCTTCTCACTCAACTGGCTTGTCTGGCTATTTTCCTTCAATTCAGTTTTAACACTTTGACTACTGCGTTTCCCTGATGTAGGTAAATTTTTGACAGGGTAGTAAGGCCATACAGACTTTTAAGATTCCAAGGTTGATCCTTGAATGTTGACAGTGTCAGTTCTCTCAATACGTCCCCGACTCATTTTTTTCCCCTCACCTCACACATGGCTGAGGCTGTGTGGGCAGCCCGATTGAGAGCGTGGATAGACAATCTGCTGCTAGCACTCTGTCCATGCTGCTCTCAAGTCAGTCATTTAATGGATGTGCGGATTTGTTGAGCAGATAAAGTACGATAGGTGATATGCTGCTCGGTTCTAGTGCATTTACAATCTGTATCTAACTTTTGTACACCAGGCTGTTGAGTCATATTCCACAATTCCAAAAATATCTTTTGGAGACTGAGAGATGTTTATAGGCTGACTCAGTGCTTCTTTCTGAAGAAGAATCACAATTAGACTGGCCTGGCTGTTCTCCAGCAGGTGATGTCTTTGATATGCCCTATCTAAGCCATGTTCCTCTGCAAAGTTATGCCCAGGGACTTCTACTGTCTGCTGGTCTTGATTGGTTTTGACACCAGCTCGGTCTTCATATCCCGTTCCTTGTGTCTGCTGTTTTTGTACAACAACGGATACCGATTTCCTGGAATTCAGCAGAGTTCCACATTAGAATGCCTCATTCCTCCAAATTATCCAACAACAACAGAAACATGCATTTATATAGCGCCGTGAATGTAGTACGACTTTCCAAGGCACTTCACAGGAATGCTAGCAAACAAAATTTGTCCCCGAGCCACAGTTGGAGATATTGGGCAAATGACCAAGAGATTGGTCGAAGAGGTAGGTTTTAAGAAGGAGGAGAGAGAAGAGGGGTGGAGAGGTTTAGGAAAGGAATTCCAGAGCTTAGGATTTGGACACCTGAAAGCACGGCCACCAATGGTGGAGCAATTAAAATCGTGAATGCTCAAGAGGCCAGATTTGGGGGAGTGTGGATAATTCGAAACATTGTAGGGCTGGAGGAGATTATAGAGATAGAGAATCTCTGGAGCTTTCCTGATGCTTCCTCTGAGCTCATGGAGGAAACTCAAATGGTGATGCTATCAGCAAACCATGACTAGGCCCCAACCCTTGCTGAGGTGTTAAAAGGCCATTGACATAAATGGGCAGTAGAATTGGGCTCAGAAAGAAGCCCTGGGAAAATCCTGCCTTGGACAAAGCCTGGTGAAAAATACCATGCCTATGATGATACCGGGGTGGTGTAGTGGTATTGTTACTGAGTTAATAACCCAGGATATTGTTTTGGGGACTTGGGTTCGAAACCCACCATGGCAGAAAGTGGAATTTGAATTCAATTCATTAAAAAAAATCTGGAATAATAAAGCTAGTCTAACGATGGACATGAAACCATTATTGATTGTTGTAAATACCCATCTAGTTCACTAATGCCCTTTAGGGAAATAAATCTGCTGTCTTTACCTGGTCTGGCCTACATGTGATTCCAAACACACAGCAATGTGGTTGACTCTTAAATGCCCGCTGAAATGGCCGAGCAAGCCACTCAGTTGTATCTAACCGCTACGAAGTCAATAAGGAATGAAATCGGACGGACCACCCGGCATTGACCTCGGCACTGGAAATGACAACAGCAAACCCAGCCCTGTCGACCCTGCAAAGTCCTCCTTGTTAACATCTGGGGGGCTTGAGCCAAAGTTGGGAGAGCTGTCCCACAGACTAGTCAAGCAATAGCCTGACATTGTCATACTCACCGAATCATACCTGACAGACAACATCCCAGACACTGCCATCACCATTCCCGGGTATGTCCTGTCCGACCAGCATGACAAACCCAGCAGAGATGGTGGCACAGTGGTCTACAGGCAGGAGGGAGTTGCCCTGGGAGTCTTCAACACTGACCCTGGACCCCATGAAGTCTCATGGCATCAGGCCAAATATGAACAATAAAACCTCCTGCTGATTACCACCTATCGACCCCACCACTCCCCCCCCCCCCCCCACCGCCCGCCCGCCCACCCCTCACCACCACCATGGATATCCTCCATTGTGTTGTGTGGCACTAACACCGTGCTACATGGGATAGATTTCGAACAGATCTAGCAATGCAAAACTAGGCATCCATGTGGCACTGTGTACCATCAACAGAATTAGAATTAGAACATTACAGCGCAGTACAGGCCCTTCGGCCCTCGATGTTGCGCCGACCTGTGAAACCATCTGACCTACACTATTCCATTTTCATCCATATGTCTATCCAATGACCACTTAAATGCCCTTAAAGTTGGCAAGTCTACTACTGTTGCAGGCAGGGCGTTCCACGCCCCTACTACTCTCTGAGTAAAGAAACTACCTCTAATATCTGTCCTATATCGATCACCCTTCAACTTAAAGCTATGTCCCCTCGTGTTTGCCATCACCATCCGAGGAAAAAGACTCTCACTAACCACCCTATCTAACCCTCTGATTATCTTATATGTCTCTATTAAGTCACCTCTCCTCCTCCTTCTCTCCAACGAAAACAACCTCAAGTCCCTCAGCCTTTCCTCGTAAGACCTTCCCTCCATACCAGGCAACATGCTAGTAAATCTCCTCTGCACCCTTTCCACAGCTTCCACATCCTTCCTATAATGCGGTGACCAGACCTGCACGCAATACTCCAGGTGCGGCCTCACCAGAGTTTTGTACAACTGCAGCATGACCTCGTGGCTCCGAAACTCGATCCCCCTACTAATAAAAGCTAACACACCATATGCCTTCTTAACAGCCCTATTAACCTGGGTAGCAACTTTCAGGGATTTATGTACCTGGACACCAAGATCTCTCTGTTCATCCACACTACCAAGAATCTTCCCATTAGCCCAGTATTCCGCAATCCTGTTACTCCTTCCAAAGTGAATCACCTCACACTTTTCTGCATTAAACTCCATTTGCCATCTCTCAGCCCAGCTCTGCAGCCTATCTATGTCCCTCTGTACCCTATAACATCCTTCGGCACTATCCACAACTCCACCGACCTTCGTGTCATCCGCAAATTTACTAACCCACCCTTCTACACCCTCTTCCAGGTCATTTATAAAAATGACAAACAGCAGTGGCCCCAAAACAGATCCTTGCGGTACACCACTAGTAACGAAACTCCAGGATGAACATTTGCCATCAACCACCACCCTCTGTCTTCTTTCAGCTAGCCAATTTCTGATCCAAAGCTCTAAATCACCTTCAACCCCATACTTCCGTATTTTCTGCAATAGCCTACCGTGGGGAACCTTATCAAACGCCTTACTGAAATCCATATACACCACATCCACTGCTTTACCCTCATCCACCAGTTTGGTCACCTTCTCGAAAAACTCAATAAGGTTTGTGAGGCACGACCTACCCTTCACAAAACCGTGCTGACTATCTCTAATGAACTTATTCTTTTCAAGATGATTATAAATCCTGTCTCTTATAACCTTTTCCAACATTTTACCCACAACCGAAGTAAGGCTCACAGGTCTATAATTACCAGGGCTGTCTCTATTCCCCTTCTTGAACAAGGGGACAACATTTGCTATCCTCCAGTCTTCCGGCACTATTCCTGTCGACAATGACGACATAAAGATCAAGGACAAAGGCTCTGCAATCTCCTCCCTGGCTTCCCAGAGAATCCTAGGATAAATCCCATCTGGCCCAGGGGACTTATCTATTTTCACACTTTCCAAAATTGCTAACACCTCCTCCTTGTGAACCTCAACTACTCAACCACAATCTGTAACTTCATGGCCCGGCATATCCCCCACTCTACCATCACCATCAAGCCAGGGGGACAACCCTGGTACAATGACGAGTGCAGGAGGGCATACCAGGAGCATCACCAGGCATACCTCAAATTGAGGTGTCAACTTGGTGAAACTACAGCCCAGGACTATCTGCATGCCAAACAGGGTAAGCAGCATGCGACAGACAGAGCTAAGCGATCCCATAACCAATGGATTAGATCTCAGCTCTGCAGTCCTGCCACATCCAATCATGAATGGTGGTGGACAATTAAGCAACTAACTGGAGGAGTTGGCTCCACTAATAACCCCATCCTTAATGATGGGGGAGCCCAGCACATCAGTGCAAAGATAAGGCTGAAGCATTTGCAACAATCTTCAGCCAAAAGTGCTGAGTTGATGATCTATCTTGGCCTCAACCTGAAGTCGCCAGCATCACAGATGCCAGTCTTCAGCCAATTCAATTCACTCCGTGTGATATCAAGAAATGACTGAAGCACTGGATACTGCAAAGGCTAGGGGTCCTGACAACATTCTGGCAATAGTACTGAAGATCTGTGCTCCAGAACTTGCCGCGCCCCTAACCAAGCTGTTCCCGCACAGCTACAACACTGGCATCTACCCGGCAATATGGAAAATTGCCCAGGTATGTCCTGTACACAAAAAGCAGGACAAGTCCAACCTGGCCAATCACTGCCTCATCAGTCTACCCTCAATCATCAGTAAAGTGATGGAAGGTGTCATCGATAGTGCTAACAAACGGCACTTGCTCAGCAATAACCTGCTCACTGACGCTCAGTTTGGGTTCCACCAGGGCCAATCAGCTCTGAACCTCATTACAGCCTTGGTTCAAACATGGACAAAAGAGCTGAACTCAAGAGGTGAGGTGAGAGTGACTGCCCTTAACACCAAGGCAGCATTTGACCGAGTATGGCATAAAGGAGCCCCAGCAAAACTGGAGTCAATGGGAATCAGGGGGGAAACTCTCCGCTGGTTGGAGTCATACCTAGCGGTTGTGGTTGTTGGAGGTCAATCATCTCCAGGACATCACTGCAGGAGTTCCTCAGGGTAGTGTCCTAGGCCCAACCATCTTCAGCTGCTTCATTAATGACCTTCCTTCAATCATAAGGTCAGAAGTGGGGAGGCTCGCTGATGATTGTACGATGTTCAGCTCCATTTGCGACTCCTCAGATACTGAAGCAGTCCGTGTGGAAATACAGCAAGACCTGGACAATATCCAGCCTTGAACTGATAAGTGGCAAGTAACATTCTTGGCACACAAGTGCCAGGCAATGGCCATCTCCAGCAAGAGAGAATCTAACCATCTCCCCTTGACATTCAATGGCATTACGATTGCTGAATCCCCCACTATCAACATCCTGGTGGTTACCATAGACCAGAAACCGAACTGGAGTAGTCATATAAATACCATGGCTACAAGAGCAGATCAGAGGCAGAAGCGAGTAACTCACCTTCCAACTCTCCAAAGTCTGTCTACCATCTACAAGACACAAGTCAGGAGTGTGATGGAATACTCTCCACTTGCCTGGATGGGTGCAGCTCCAACAACACTCAAGGAGCTCAACACCATCCAGGACAAAGAAACCCGCTTGATTGACACCACATCTACTAACATTCACTCCCTCCACCACCGACGCAAAGTGGCAGCAGTGTGTGCCATCTACTAGATGCTCTGCAGCAATGCACCAAGGCTCCTTAGACAGCACCTTCCAAACTCACGACCTCTACCAACTAGAAGGACAAAGGCAGCAAATACATGGGAACACCACCACCTGCAACTTCCCCTCCAAGCCACACACCATCCTGGCTTGGAACTATATCGCCATTCCTTTACTGTCACGGGGTCAAAATCCTGGAACTCCCTTCCTAACAGCAGTGTGGGTGTACCTACCTCACATGGACTGCAGTGGTTCAAGAAGGCAGCTCACCACCACCTTCTCAAGGGCAATTAGGGATTAGCAATAAATGCTGGCCTAGCCCGTGACGCTCACATCCCAGAAATGAATTTTAAAAACCTGAATGCTCTGGCAGGAAATTCAATATCCATCAAATCAACTCACTGACGATATTGAGCTATAAGCTCTATAAGTGCCTATTGTATCAAACCTTGTCAAAAGTCTTTTCCATGTCCAGTAAAACTGTTAATGTGCATTCACTCTTGTTAAAAGTCTGTGGGGGTGAAATTGAACAGGCAATGGATACACATCAGGCTGAATCGCATGGCTGACTATTATATGACTCATCTGATAGTCAATTCTATTGAAATCAATGGGACTGAATATTAGGCAGAGTGTGCAACCCCGCCATGTCCAATTTCACCCCCTGATAGTCAAAACAAATTATCACTGATCCTTAATTCTTTCCTGAACTTTGCTTGGCTTGAGTTGAAGATGTCCCTACCCTTGGAATGATGATAAAGGTAATATGTGATTACTCTGTTCACCAGCTTTCTCAAGCAACTCAACAGGCTGAACAAGCCACCCATTGCTGGTGCTGTTATGACTTTTGCCTGGTTTGTGGACCATTGTGGCCACAGCTGATCCCCAGAATCTCAGTAAGTAGCCCAGCATTAATAACTAGGCGAAGATCTCAGCTGTCATGGCCACTATCTCATCAGGTGCCTTGCTGAGCCTGCATTTGGTGATTCCATTCTGTGCCAGGGCCATTGAATCCTTTTAACATTTTAAACACCTTGATCAGATCACTTCTCAGGATCAGTGTGTTTTTGGCAAATTGAGGAGCTCATGTGATCAGATTCTGTGGCAGAAAATCCCAATCAGGCAGTCGATAAACAATAATTAGTGACAGTTCCAGGTAAACTGTGCCTGCTATACACTCCAGAGCGCACATAGGGCTAAATTTTATCTGACTCTCGGGACAGGCAAGGAGGAGTGGGGTTGAGTCCCCGAGGCCTTCCTGATGCCATTCAATTTAGGCAGGGGTGGGGAAGGCGGAGGACGGCCTTCCCGCCCAGAAGTCAATTGAGGTCTTTAAGTGTCCAATTAATGGCCTCATTCTGCCACCGCTGGTATTTTAACAGCAAATGGTGGAAGCCCTGCCACATGGGGAGGTCACCCAGTAAAAACAGGTGGCCTCCCTGTGAGCTGGTGGTTGCAGGGGGTACGGGGGCTCCTTCTTGGGAAATTTGTGGCCTACAGAGGGCCTACAGCTGCAAAGGCTTCCCCTATGTCAGCATCCCCCTGCCGCCCTCAACAACCACCCCCCCCCCACTCCCCGCCCCCACTGCTTGCCAGGGTCTGCCTGACTGGGCCCGGTGAGCCCGCCCCACTTACCTTCACTGTGGGGCTCCAGCCACTGCTTCTGGTCCAGAGCCACCTGCAGTACCGGCAATGGCCACTGCTCCCAATGGCGCATCTGGGACTGCTGAGCTGCTGGCCCTCTGATTGGCCAATAGCTCTTAAGGCGGGATCCCCATCCTTAAAGGGACAGGGACCCCGGCACCCGGCAGTTAATTGCCTGTGCACTGTAAAATGCAGACGGGGTCCCGAAAACGGCCGGTACAGGGCTCCACTCGCTTTTCTGGCCCAGTATCAGGAGCCCTCCGGCTACATAAAATCCAGCCCGTGGTGTCAGAGACACTAGGCTGTGATGTATAGGGAGAGATTTCTGCACCTCCTGCAAACCCCTCCCCATCCTTTCCTATCATAACTATTCATGTGATGATTCAGTCAGCTGAAGATCCCTTTGCTAGAGTGATATCTCTTTCCCTGAGGCTCTGAGGAACATTGTTTTTTTCTGAAGCATGCCCCATAGTTTCCCTTGTTTTTTTGGATGCCTTTACTGTTCATGCACAAGAGACACTGGAAGGGCTTTGTTTTGATCTAGTTGGTTCATTACAGCTTGAAATCTTGGAAACACTTTAAAGTCTGTAGTCTCCAGGGAGAGGACTGATAAAGACTGCTCCCTGACTGGCCATAATCCACCAATCAAAATACAACTTTTTCTAGCCTTCAGGCCTGGCAGCTTTAAAGAGCTGCAGCTGCAATCGGTTTTAAGAAGTAAGGAACCAGTGGGGACTTTGTAAATTAGAGCAAAGAAGCTGCAGGCCACATCTTAAACACACTGCACTGGCAGATTGGAGAATGAAACTTGCATCCCACTCCTCCAATTCTGGTCTCTTCCACATCTCCGCACCTTTAGCTACTGGAATTTCCTCCCTAAACCTCTCCACCTCTCTAACTCTCTCTCCTCCTTTAATACGCTCCTTAAAATCTACCTCTTGGACCAAGCTTTTGGTCATCTGTCCTAGTACCTCCTTACATGTGTCAGATTTTGTTTGATAACGTTCCCATGAAGCACTGTAAGATGTAACCTTCTACCCTTGTCAGGTTACTCTACGGTTCAGATACTAGAATTACAAGAAATAATGAAACAACACTCAAAGCCTAAATTAAACATTAATGCCTTTACTAGGTTTAGCAATACCAGTAGCAGTACACGACACCTGTTAGTCACAAATACATTGCAAGAGGTTATACCATATGATCACCCAATGAGCAGTCAGCTCCTGTTGATCCTACTCGTCAGCAACTGACAAAGTTGTTTGACTGCAGCATCAAATCACTCCTTACGATGATCTTTATACTTTTCTTTCCAGGGTGGACATGGATGTTTCATTGACAGGGTCAAACTGTCCTATCAAAATCCACCTTAAGCTACAATTGTCCAACGATATGTTGAATTCTTTGTTTAAACCATAGGGTTAAATCCGCCTTGAAACTGTTCATTTTTCTTAATTTTTTCCCCCAGTAAAGCTTGCTTGTGGAATCAGCTGCTCTACATTTCAAAAGAAGACAAACCCTGACTTCATCAATCAATGTCAGCTTGTGCCATCTTCTTGCAGCCTTCACACCACTTAAATTAGCTGAATCTCTGTGGTTTGGTTTTATAACCCCCTCGAAACAGTGTTTCCGTTTTCTTTGTGCCCAGTTTCATTTCTTATCAGACTTACTGAAACATAGGGCTGAATTTTATGGGCCTCGCGAGACGGGTTCAGAGGCAGGGAGCCCCCATAGAATTGTGACAAGAGGTTGTGGGGTGGGGGGAGGTGGGTGCTAGAGGGCCCTTCACCTCCCCATCACAATGCAATTTTGTTGGCCTATTAACGGCCACTTAAAGGCCTCTTCCTGCTTCTGCTGGGATTTAACCAGCAGCAGAACAAGTTGTTGCGGGGGGGTGGTGGTGATGGTGGGCTTTGCCACACAGGGAGGTCAGCCAGTAAAACGAAGCAACCTCCCTGTGGACTTAGTGGGGAGCCCTCCTCCATGGGCAATCTGTGGCCCATGAAAGGCCCCCACCAGGAAAGCTTGCACCTCTCTGAACCACCCCCCCCCCCACCCACCCCGAACTGAACGCCCACCCTCCTCCCCCTCACTGGGGCCTTCCGGACTGGCCCTGGTGACCCCACCTCACTTAACTTTGATCTGGGCTCCAGCGCTGGGCCTGGATCCAAGGCCTCTTGCAGTACTGATAGTGGCCACCCCTCCCAGTAGTGCTGCCGATACAGCTGAGCTGCCAGCCCTCTGATTGGCCGGCAGCTCTTGGAAGTGGGATCCCCCTCTTTAAAGAGACAGGGATCCCAGCGATGGACTGTTAATTGTCCCGACACTGTAGAATTCCTCTGGGGAAGCTTCAGCTGGCCGAGGCAGGACTCCCCCCCCCACCACCACCCACCACTCCCTTTTCGGCCTGGTGCTGGAAGCCCTGCCGTGGGCACAAAATTCAGCCCGTAAAGTTTCAGTAAGGTTCTAACTTTGCATCAAAACAAAACACAGCTTTGAAGTACGGCTGTTTATTGGTTTCAGCCTGATTTTATGACTGTTGGGCCTTTCGGCCAGATATACCATATTGTTGTTTTCCATCACAGTTTTGTTCAACATGCAGCTTTTAACAGGTTACATCACTTCAAAAAGCTTTATAGATTTGCAAAGCATGCTGGTAAAGTTTGGTCAGTTCATGTACACCTGCCTACAACACACAGCATTTCTTATTTCATTTAAACTATCGATGCTCCTGGATTGGGTAGTCTCGCAAGTCTCAACCACAAGTTTTAATTAAAATAATATTACCGTTTCTTATACCTTGCGATGTTGTATATGGCAGTATATAAATGCAAGTTGTTCTTGTTGTGAGGCACTGGTGTCCCAACATGCAACGTCATCCTCTTTATCCTTTGAAGGTTTTATAATGCAATCATTTCCAATTCAGGCAAAAGTGATTTTCTGTAAACTTAAAATGGTGAAGATTATCAAGTATATTAATGAGAAAAATCTAAAAGATGGAATTGTCACCTACTGTGCTTTCTTTTTTGAAATGGAGGGGTTTAAAGATTTTTTTATTTTCTTTAATATCCTGGGTGAGGCCTCACTCAAGATCTCGATCTTTCCAATCTATCAAAGTTGATTCAAATACGCCCTCTGATTTGTTTTCTCTGTTGCTTGATGTTTGCCTGCACTTCCCCACAATGGCACTATGTAAGCAATAGCCCTCTACCACACTTCCAGGCTCTAATACATTGTACCACCTTCTCCCCCCCCTTGTTCTCATTGCCTTTTATTAATTGACTCTGTTCTTCAAATAAATTGAGAACACTCCTGCCTGTGCTTGGTGGAGAGAGGCTGCTGAATCCTCGAAGAGTTATTCTTGCTATTTCCTCCATCCTTTCCTTTCCAAACCTAATCTCCGCTGTGGCTCAGCTGTCAGCAGAAGTATCTACTCTATCCCCATAAAGTCTCTCTTGAGCACCAGCTGTGGGATTGTCAGACTTTGACCGAGCTTGTGGTCGCACATATAAAGAGAGAGAGAGAAAGACACCTTCTTGCAAACTATTGTGTTGAGGGGATTAAAAAAGGCAGAGAATATTGAACTGCCCCTGTATCCTGTAACAACAACTTGCTGTGAGGTAGCATCTTTAACATAGTAAAACATTCTATAATTCATCCCTGTTTTTATTTTTCATGTCTGCCTATAAAGTGAAAATATTGAGAGACAAGTATGTGCTATCAACTGCAAAAATCATGAGTGCACCACAGCAGACAGGTCAATATTTGAGAGAACAGCAAGCTGTACTGGTGACAGAGCAGTCAGCATTCATTTGTCTTACACCTTACACAGGTACAGCTGGTGATAAATGACAGGGTTCCTCTCTGCAGTCATTGTATGTCTCCTGTTCGGTGTGGTGTGAAGCCCCCATTTATATTGCAGTCTCTTCAGTGACGTGGCAGTGCTATTTTAATTCTTGAAATAACCATAATTTCAGTTTTAGTGTCATCTCCGGACCTTGAAAACTGTGCCTTATTTTACTTAAAGTCTTTGGAAGAAATTTCAAGGATAATTTTCCACCTTTGCACATCTTGTTTCAGCACCTTGGCTGCTAGGAAGGCATGACAGAAATTTGCAAGTGTGCGAGAGTACAATCTCATAAAGTTATCTATCTTGTCTTAATTTTAAACTAGTCTTCAATTTTAATCATATTTAATTTTATCCATACAAATTTTTGATTTTACTACTTAAGTTATAGATCTGAAGGTATTTTATTAGTGGGAACATCAATCAAAATCACAGTAGAGATCATTAAAGGGATGCAAAGTTTCTTTGTGAATTTGCATTAATGATCAACGGGCTACACTCATTAATTGACAGTCTTCACTGCTATCTCTAGATCAGGATTAAGTCACAAGAAATAACAACTGCATTTATATAGTGCCTTAACCATAGTAAAACATCTCATTGCACTTCACAGGAGCATTATCAGACAAAATATGACACTGAGCAGCATAAAGAAATATTAGGACATGTGACCAAAAACTTGGTCAAAGAGGTTGGTTTCAAGAAACGTCTTAAAGGATGAGAGAGATGTGGCAAGGTGGAGACTTTAGAGAGGAAATTCCAGAGCTTAGGGCCTAGGCAGCTGAAGGCATGGCTTTCAATAGTGGAGGGATGAAAATTAAAGAGGCACAAGTTTCCAGAATTGGAGGAGAGCAGAGATCTTGGAAGGTTGTAGGAGGAGGTTGCAGGGAGGGCCATGGAGGGGTTTGAAAACGAGAAAAAGAATGAGAATTTTAAAATGGAGGCGTTGCTAGTCTGGAAGCCAATATAGGTATGAAAGAAGTGCAATTAATTCAATGTGGAGCTCTTGGCTGTTTTGAGTCTTTGGTTCCATTTGCACTACAAGTTTAACAATGGTGTGAAGCAGTTTCAGCTTTGCCCTGACAAAGAGCACGTGGAGCGTTGATTGGGTGCTAACTGAAGTGGAGTGAGATTACCTCCTTTGAGGGTTCTTCCCCCTGGGAGACACGCTCCTCTTCACTCTCTGTACTCAGCCTCTGAGTCCATTTTCAGGCTGTATTTACATAATAAGAACAGTGCTGATATGAAGCAAAACTGCTTTGCACTGACACTGAAGGAAAAAGACTTGCATTTCTTGTCCTCAGGCTGTCTTAAGGCACTTTGCAGTCAATGAAGCACTTTTCTTTGAAGCATTGTTACTATTGTAATGTAGGAAATGCAGAAGTCAATTTGTGCACAGCAAGCTCCCACAAACAGCAATGCAATAATGACCAGAAAATGTGTTTTTTTACTACAGTTTTTAGTACAAGTGTATCCTTTGAGATCGCCAGTACAACAGCATTTACCTGAGTGTAATGTGAGGGTGTGGAACTTAAATAAGCCAGTTGGGTAAAGAGATGATGTGAGAATCAAATTATCCTTCAATGTCAGCCTCAAAGACCCAGTCATGTATATATACATTTATTGTTCCATGTGCTTTCGTTTAAAAGGAAAATTCTCTTTAATAAGTTTTGATAGAATTAGTTCAGATGCCAGAGAAGATAGACAAAACCATGAACACTTGCTCACACGTGCGGTTGGCACCTCGATATGAATTATAGTGAACACGTAATTGAGCTCTGAATGTTAAGTTCATCTTTCCGATATCTTCCTCATGAGAAAGCAAATTGATCCAGTCTGAATGAAGACGCTTCAGAGTGTGCAATAATGGGACAGTTTCCACTTAACATGATCAGTGGAGTGAAGAATTATGGGAATATAATTGATTCGCCTCAGTAACCATGGTGTTCAGGTCAACAGTGCAGCAAGTCCCATGTTGGGCCAGGCGATAAAATTACAGAATGACACAATTAATGGGACCGTAACGAAAGAACTGAATCAAACCAACAATTTTTTAGGGCAGGGATAAAAGCAATGCTTGCATGAATCAATGCATCGTAATATGCCACAGTAACCAGCTTTGTTTTCTTTCCCATCTCTTTCTTGTTGAGTTTATGTCCCTTTTCTTAGTCAGGCTGATGAACCAGGCAAGCAGCTCTATCACTCTACAACTGCATTTATCAAAGGAAAATGAATGCTTTTTCACTGCTACTTATTCTCATATGCCTCTTCCACTGTTGCGATGTTCCATTTCCACCTGTTTCTTTCTAATTATCCATGGATCAAAACAAGTGTCTTTTTTTTTCTTTTTTGTGGCCTTTATACCCCTTTTATACATTTTATGTCTAGGGAGCTTTATTCCTCAGGCCCCCTTTATATACATATTTTCAAAATAACTTTATTAAAATCAAATAAACAAAAAACTCACAGTAAAAAGCCATTCTCAGCGTCGAACATGCACTCCAGTCCCTGCGGTGCCCACCGGTCAAGGAAGGCCTCAAGCGTACCGGCGGACACCGCATGCTCCTTCTCCAGGGACACCCGGGCGCGAACATAACCACGGAAGAGGGGCAGGCAATCAGCGAGGATGGACCCCCCCTCCCCCACGACGGCCCGTAGACTGGACCTATGAATTGCCACCTTGAAAACAAGTGCCTTGAAGTTCATTCTAGATGGTAATTGTCACTGAGAGGCTCTGGATGTAGTTTCCTTATCCACCACTTTACAATCACTGGAGCCAATATTACCAATGCTAATATATGAGCAAAATATTGCAGATGCTGGAAATCTGAAACAAAAACAGAAAATGCTGGAAATAGCAGCATCTGTAGAGAGAGAAACAGAGTTAACAGGCTGAATTTTCTCTTTGGGGGCGGGAAGCAGGAGCCGGGACTGTTTCCGGGTCCCAATCTTGCCCCTGGGGGAAACTTTCATTCATTGGAATTTTGACCAGGGCGCCTCCTTAATTGGCATGGAGACAGATTCCCTGTCCAATTATGGGGCAGATGTGCTCCTCTGAAGCTGGAGGCCTTCCGGCTTCAGAGGACCACCTGGCTGCATAGCATGGTAAGTAACTGAGAGGGCACTTCAACCGGAAGGTACCCTCAGCAACCTTTTCAAAAATGTAATTAAAAAATAGAGAAAGCATCCAGGCTACGCACCACTGTCGGGGGGAGTCCCTCAACAGGGCAGCCTTTGGCTGCACCTCCACCCAGGCAGGCAGGGAGAGCCTGTAGGCCTGCCTGGAGCACTGGCAACTTTGGGGATTGCAGTGAAGATCTGAGGCAGCGTCAAATGGTGGAGGATGAAGGAGTCATGGCAGCTACCAGGTAACCGAGTGAACACATAGAGGAGGCTCTTCTGGTTGCAGAACAGTTGAACGTTGAGGGGGTGGAAGCCTTTCCTGCTGATGAATCTGACTGGCCGGTCACTGAGTGCCTTGTTGGCCACACGGGTGTAATCAATGTTGCCCTGCACCTGGGGAATCCAGAGATTGCAGCAAAACCCAATGCATTCTGTCCCTGTGAGGCCGGGCCTATCATGATATGAGTGTGCTGTCCAGCTCTGGCATAGAGGGTATCAGTGACCTGTGAGATGCAGTGGTGTGCAGCCACTGCAAGATGCTACCAAGGTCCACAGATGATCCTTGGAAAGAGCCAGAAGCGAAGATGTTCAAGGCCATAGTGACTTTGACAGCTACTGGCAGGGTATGGCGACCAGTGTTGTGAGGTGCGAGGTCCTTGGTGATGAGGGTACAGATGTCAGGGACTATCTGCCTGGAGAGTCACAGTCTGCTGCGGTACTGGGTCTTGGTCATCTCCAGGTAGCTCTGTCTTTGGCGATTGTTGTGGGTATGGCCTCCTTGCTCCTCTTTTCTTTCCCGTGCCCTCCTGCTGCTCGGGGCTTCTTTTCTGTGGAGGGTGTTGCCCCCATCACCACTGGGCCCATAATCTGATAGTTGTGCCCCCATTGCCAGCTGCAGCCTTCCTTTTGGACACATGTTGACCCAATTGTCCTTGGCAACCTTGCCCCCTGTTCTTCTGCCCCCACAATGCCAAGGGGTTGACACCCCACTCAATGCTGAGTGCCCACCCTCCCTGCCATCTGCATAGCACCAAGGGCACCTCATTACCAAATGCTGAGTCCCCCTTTGCCCTGTTGACCCTCTTATAGGGCTGGGGTGATTCTCTGGAGTGGCCATCACTAACTTCCTACTCTGTACCCACCTCCCTTCTGCTGATTTGCAACAGACACCTCTGAAACCCATGCGCCCCCTTCAAAATTTCACCCTCCAAATGAGCTTTTAGGCCACATGAATTGGCCTCAATAGGAAGGAGAGTGGGATCCCTGTCCAGCCCTCCCCTGATCCCGGTTAACATTGCCGGTGCTGGGGACGGCATCCTGAAACTGACATGCTGGCCAGCAACAGTATTTTTGTGCCCCCCCACCCCAACCTCTATACGCAATCTCAAGGGGCCGGAAAATTCAGCCCATTAATTCAATTTCGCTCTCCACAGATGCAGCCCGACCTGCTGAGTATTTCCAGCATTTTCCATTTTATTTCCAATGTCCCCTTTTACTCCACGCTCCATCAGGCCTTACTCTTTGGGGCGGCACAGTGGCGCAGTGGTTAGCACCGCAGCCTCACAGCTCCAGGGACCCGGGTTCGATTCCGGGTACTGCCTGTGTGGAGTTTGCAAGTTCTCCCTGTGTCTGTGTGGGTTTTCTCCGGGTGCTCCGGTTTCCTCCCACAAGCCAAAAGACTTGCAGGTTGATAGGTAAATTGGCCATTATAAATTGTCACTAGTATAGGTAGGTGGTAGGGAAATATAGGGACAGGTGGGGATGTTTGGTAGGATTAGTGTAGGATTAGTATAGGTGGGTGGTTGATGTTCGGCACGGACTCGGTGGGCCGAAGGGCCTGTTTCAGTGCTTGTATCTCTCTAATCTTTCCCATGGAAGTATCTCTCGCCAATCTCTCCGATTTATAATTTCGAACTAAGTGTTCCAGCTTCCTCCCAATGTGTGATTTTGCACCACATAAGATACTTCCAACCCCACTCACTCCAACAGAGAAGGAGAAGGGGAAGCTCTGCTGAAAATCCATCCATTTACTCAACCTAAATCAACTGTAGATAAAACTGAAAATGTGTGATTTTCTTGGTGACAGTGCATTACAAGTCTGCAGGCAAAACTTCCCGATAGCCTTTGAGGGAAAAGCACAGCTTTCTGATGCATTGATGGGCAGGGAAATTTAAATAAGGCCTTCTAGGCCTGTAAACCTTTTGGAATCAGTGTTAACATGTTAGAAACATAGGATACATAGCACAAAAAGAGGCCATTCAGCCCAATCAGTCCATGCCACTGTTTATGCTCCACTCGAGCCTCCTCACATCTTTCCTCATCTAAATCTATCAGCGTAACCCTCTAATCCCTTCTTCCTCATATGCTTGACCAGCTTCCCCTTGAATGCATCTATACTATTCACTTCAACCACTCCCCGTGGTAGCAAGCCCCATACTAGGTAGATGATAGTATAGTGGCTATGATACCATGGTAGTAATCCAGAGGCCTGGACTAATGCTTTGGAGACCTGAGTTCAAATCCCATCACAGCAGCTCGGGAATTTAAGTTCAATCAAATAAATAAATCTGAATAAAAAGCTAGTCTCAGTAATGGTGATCATAAAACTACTGGGTAGTCATAAAAACCCATTTGGTTTACCTCCTTTAGGGATGGAAATCTGATGTCCTTACCCAGGTCTGGCCTACATGTGATTGACAGCAATGTTGCTGACTCTCCACTGAAATGGCCCAGCAAAAACTGCTACAGAAAAGTCAGCACTGTCCTACCCCATACAGACTACAATTCGAGAAGGCGACTCACCACCTTCTCAAGGGCAATTAGGGATCAGCCACAAATGCTGGCCTTGCCAGTGATGCCCACATCCCAGGAATTAATAAAAAAAATTCTCGCCACTCTTCAGATAAAGAAGTTTCTTCTGAATTCCCTATTGGATTTCTTACTGATTATACTTAAATTGATAGCCTCCAGTTACATTCTTTCCCACAAGAGGAAACATTCTCTCTGTATCCACTTTATCAAAACCTTCAATAATTTTAAAGACCTCTATCAGGTCACCCCCTCAGTCTTCTTTTTCAAGAGAAAAGAGACCCAGCCTGCTCATCCTCTCCTGATAAGTATACCATCATATTTCTAGGATCACTTTTGTAAATCTTCTCTTCACCCTCTCCAATGCCTCCTTATCCTTTTTATAAATGGCAACCAAAACTGCACGCTGTACTCTAAGTGTGGTCCAACCAAGGTTTGATACAGGTTTAGCATAACTTCCCTACTTTTCATTTCTACCCCTCGAGAAATAAAGCCTCCTGCTTGTTTTTGTTTTTAATGGCCTTGCTAACCTATGGCGCAACTTTTAGTGATTGGTGTATTTGTACTCCGAGATCCCTTTGTTCCTCAATCCCACCCAGACTCGCACCTTCCAAGTAATAAGTGACATCCCTATTCTTCCTACCAAAATGTAATACCTCCCATTGATCCGTGTTGGACTTCATTTGCCAATTACTTGCCCATTCTGCAAGTTTATTCATGTCCTCCTGTAATTTTGTTACATTCCTCCTCAGTATTGACTATCCCACCAATTTCATGCCATCTTCAAATTTAGAAATTGTGGCCAGAATTTTACACCTCCCCCACCGCCCCCCCCATCCCCCTCCACCAGAAGCGGGTTGGGAGGCAGGGAGGCAGTGGTGGGGGGGGGGCGGGGGTGCGTAAAATCGAGTGGGAGGCAGAGGAGGTGCTGTTCCCATCACCGACCTGCCCCCGCTGCCATTTTACCAGCAGCGGGGGAGGTGACAAATGGCCCACCCGCCCCAGGCGGTGATGGACATTAAAGTCCCCTATTGAGGATACATTCAGTTCCCTTGCTACCTTCCGTTCTTCTTCCAAGTGTTTTTCAACCTGGGCAAGTACTGACTCATCACCTAAGGGAGGGCGGTCGGTGGTAATCAGCAGGAGGTTTCCTTGCTCATGTTTGACCTGATGCCATGAGACTCCATGGGTCCAGAGTTAATTTTGAGCATTCCCAGGGCCACTCCCTCCCGACTTTATACCACTGTGCTGCCACCTCTGGTGGGTGTGCCCTGCCGGTGGGACAGAATATTCCCAGTGGTGGTGATGGAGCAGTTTGTGACATTGGCTGTAAGGTATTGACTGTGTCAGGCTGTTGCTGTGGGACAGCTCTCCAAATTTTGGCACAAGCCCCAGATGTTAGTGAGGAGGACTTTGCAGGGTCAACGGGGCAGGGTTTGCCTTTGTTTTTTCCGGTGCCTCGATTGATGCCGGGTGGTCTGTCCAATTTTATTTGTTCATTATTTCAAAGATTTAAATAACATTGCCCTAACACTAAAGAGACTGCAATATGAATAAATTGGCCAGAGTGACTTTGCATGCTTTCTCTCTCTTGTTTTGTATGTAGCTCACTCATAGTTGGTGTTGGAATTCGTGCATGCATAACTGTGTAAAGATTAATATTCAGGGCCACAGGGGTAGATTTTATCTTTGCACAATAGTGTGAAATGGGCAATAGTGTGTTAGCAATCAGTTTTATATCAGACACGATTTTTATTTCTGTTGAATTGAATGGTAATAGAAATTAGTAGAGATGCAGAATGGGATTGCTAACTTGTCATCACCTGTTTCACACCATTGTATAAAACCAAGATACACCTCAATGTCTCCAGACCAATCTGATCTGCAGTTTAACATAATAGACAATTCTATCTGTTCTTTTCATTTATATTCCAGTGAGGGATCCTTAAGCCTGTATCTATTGCAAATCTACAGCATTTCAATGCTTCTGTTTATAAAATCTGGTTGCAGTTTGCAGCCTGAACTACACTTTAATGAAATATTTACTCTATCACCTTCTGAAATTGAGGACAATCATGTAACCAGCAAGCCAAAATACTGTGAATAATGGATTTGAATTTGATCCCACAGCTCACTAAAAGTTATCCAAGCATATGTGCAAGTAATAAAGTGCCAAGTCCCATTCACTCATCACCCCTGTGCTTGTTGACTTATGTTGACACCACCTGGTCTGGCAGTACCTCAGTTTTAAAATTCTCATCTTTTTTTTTTCAAATCATTGCATTGTCTTGCCCCTCCCTATCTCTGTAACCTTCTCCAGTTCCAGAGCCCTCTGAGATCTCTGTGCTCCTCCAATTCCGGCCTCTTGAGCATCCCCAATTTTCCTCGATGCACCATTGGGGGCCCTGCCTAGAGCTGCCTAAGCCTTAAGCTCTGGAATTCCCTCAGTAAACGTCTCCATTTTGCCATCTCTCTCTCCTCTTTTAAGACACTCCTTAAAACACCAAGCTTTTTGGTCACCCATCCTAAAAGTTCATTGTGCTGCTAAGTGTCAAATTTTATTTGCTAATCGCTCCTGTGAAAGTCATACGACTTTATCTTTACTGCAGTACAAAGGCAGTAGATAAATGCAAGCTGGTGTTGTTGTAAAGGCACACTCCAGATCATTGCGAGCATCTATGGAAGTCATTTGAGATGGTGCACTGGGGGGAAAGTGTTTCGTGCTAAAGACCAAAAATTGTCTTCCTTTATAGACACTGATGTGGACCATACAGCCCTCCAGTGCAGCCTTTGTTCTAAGCTACTTGTCTGTAGCTCAGCTGGATGAGCAGTAATCTCCTGGGCCACTAACACACCACTTTTTTTTTGCAGTAATGTGATTGCTTATTTCATGCACACATCCTGCTACTTACTGTTCCAACTGGACCATGATGCCAGGAAGAGTGATGGAAGCAAGAGTTAAGAACTTTAAATAATAAAGCATGACGCTGAGTGACTCATCGGATGAAATTGAAAGTAGGAACCAATTTGAGTGGTATAATTAACCAGGCTTCCCTGGAATTGAGCTAATATTTAAATACAGAATTAACATGTGAAATTGAAATGTGTTTTTTTAATTCTCTATCACCTTAAATGCACATTATATTAATTTAAGAAAGGTGTCCAAAATATAAACTCAAAGTGAACATTTCATTTCATTGCTTTTTACTCAATCTATCTCATTTCGTTGATATTTTAATAAATCCTGGTAAATTAGATAGGCTGCCCAAGGTTAGGAAGGTGGCAATTGTGCAGCTTCAGATACGATTGCATATTTATGTGTGCACCTTAAGTCAACCTTACTTCAGCTAAAGCATGCAAAAGAATATCTAGCAGGATTGTGTGTGCCTTAATTAACAAACTTTTTGAGGAGTCAATACATGTTAAAGCAGAATAAAGCTCTCGGGCTCTGAAATCACACTGGGTCTGATAATCAAACCTGTATGGTGCCTTGAGATGTTCTACTGCATCAAAGATGTTGTAAAAGGAAAAAAAGATTTGCATTTATAAAGCGCCTTTCATGACCTCAGGATGTCCCTGAGCACTTCACATGGTCTGGTCAGGTGTGCAGAAAAGTGGCGAATGGAATTCAATCTGGAAAAGTGTGAGGTAATACATTTGGGGTAGGCTAACAAGGAAGTGAATACGTAATAAATGGTAGGATACAGAAAAGTGCAGAGGAAACAGAGGGACCTTGGAGTGCATGTCCACATATCCCTGAAGGTAGCAGAACAGGTAGAGAAGGTGGTCAGAAAGGCATAGGGGATACTTTTCCTTATTAGACAAGGCGCAGAATGTAAGAGAAGGGAGTTTATGCTAGAAATATATGAAACACTAGTTAGGTCACAGCTAGAGTATTGCAGACTGCTCACCACATTACAGGAAGAATATGATTATACTAGAGAGGGTACAGAGGAGATTTACGAGGATGTTGCCAGGAATGGAGAATTTTATCTGTGAGAGATTGGATATGCTGGGGTTGTTTACTTTGGAACAGAGGAGGCTGAGGGGAGATTTAGTTGCGGTGTATAAAATTATGAGTGGTCTATATAGAATGAATAGGAAGGACCTATTTCCCTTAGCAGGAAGGTCAATAACCAGGGAGCATAGATTTAAAATATTTGGCAGAAAGAATAGAGGGGAGTCGAGGAATTATTTTTTACCCAGGGGGTGGTGGGGCTCTGGAACTCACTGAAAGGATGGCAAGAAACCCTCATCAGATTTTTTTTTTAAATGGATATGCACTTGAGGTACAGTAGCCTACGGGGCTACAGACTGAGAGCTGGAAGCTGGGATTAGGCTGGATAGCTCTTTTTCAACCAGCACAGACACCATGAGCCAACCTCCTCCTGTGCTGTAAACCTATGTTTCTACAGCCAATGAAGTACTTTTGAAATGTTGTCACTGTCACAGTCTAACTATATAAATGCAAGTTGTTATTATTGTGGGGCGCCAGAATTTGGTCACATAGAATGCTCAACTGAATTGACTCCATTGCAGCTGAGGCATTAGCCCATTTGAAGAAACACCACTGATAAATGAGTGCAAAGAGGATCTTCGGAGAAATACGTTAAATGTTCTATCCTGGTGTAATTTCAGGATTTCTTTTCATGATTGACAACGAGATTGGCTATTCACAAGTATTTCCTGTTTAACAGGCCTGCTCCTATCTAGTTTTGAAGTCAGTCTATGATGGCAATCCCACCAACAACCCACATTAAACATTGATGCAGCTCTGTAATGTGACAAATTGGAACTTCTCTTGTTTGGTTCCCATGTGTAGGGCAAGCACTCGTAATTATTTCATTCTGATTCCTGGTTCACTGAACTGTGGTCACTTCGATACAAACTGATTGAATAATGGAGCTGAGGTTTGCGGTAAGCTCCGGAGGATTAGTCCTCTGGGTCTTTCTTGTACCATGTATTATGGAATAAATGCACTCTGGTCCTTAAGAGGATAAAGCTGAGCTAAAATTGGCAGATCACACTGGATCTTCTTGTCACAGTGAAGGACTTGAGTCCTTTTATTATCATTATTTTCTTCTGAGGCAGAGAAACTATGACATTCATTCAGCAAAATAAATACTGATGTTATTTCATGCAGTACAATAATACTGATCGATGTGTCACCTGTTTCCATCATAATTACCATCTGTCGTAGTCAGCCGTGACTGGGAAAAATTCTCAAAGTTTCTCTTGATTAGATACAGTAACACACTCTGAGCTGTGTTCTTAGGCAGTTACACATGTAATGTTTATAACACTCATGTTTTCATTCATAATGTATTGATCTTGCACTATTATGACAATTTTCAACCTTGTTTTCAAATCACTCCATGCTCTCATGCCTTCCTACCTCTGTAATCTCCTCCAGCCCTACAACCTTCTGAGATCTCTGATCTCCTCCAATTCTGGCCTCTTGCCCATATCCCCAGTTTCCAGTGCTCCAACGCTCCATTCGTGGTCGTGCCTTCAGCTGCCTTGGCCCAAATCTCTGAAACTCCCTCCCTAAACTTCTCTGCCTCTCTCTCCTCCATTAAGATGTTCCTTGAAAGCTACCTGCTTGGCCAATTATTTGGTCATCTGTCCTTATATCACCTCATCTGGCTCAGTATCATTTTTTTTGTCTCATGAAGTACTTTGGGACATTTTACTACATTAAAGGCACTATGTAAATGCAAGTTGTTGCTGTTGAGAGAGAGAGTGAGAGAGAGAGAAACACTGTCATACATTTACACAGTAGTGCAAAAATCAGTTGACTGTTAATTAAATCACAAGTGTTTTGCAATATTGCATATATGGGGATTGAGAACTGCTTGGAATCTTCAGCACATGTCAACTCTTTGCTGTGACACACTGCAGAATGTGAGTTATTCTGTCGTCTTCTTCGTAGGCAGTCCCTCGGGAACGAGAATGACTTTCTTCCACTCCAGGGTTGTGGGTCCTTAAGTGACTGAATAGTCCAATTCTGGATCTGCACACTCTGCCACAGGTGGGGTAGGTGGTGTTTGGTGAGGTGAGTGGATGGGATGCTCGAATTTCTGAACGCTCCTTCCGCTGTTGGCGCTTGGTCGCTTCCTGGGTATGTCGGCCATGTTTGAACTGGCTGGCACCATCATGGATGCTTCTTCTCCATTTTGGGAGGTCTCGGATAAGAGATTCCCATAAGTCAGTGGAGATGTCACATTTTTTCAGGGAGGCTTTAAGGACATCCTTGTAGCATTTCCTCTGCCCTCCTGGTAGCCTCTTGCCGGGACGGAGCTCAGAGTAGAAAACCTGTTTTGGGAGTCTTGTGTCAAGCATGTGGACAATGTCACCCACCCAACGAAACTGACTAGCCATGACCAGTGTCTCGAAACTGGGGATGTTGGCCTGAGAGAGGACACTGATATTGGAACGCCTTTCCTGCCACTGAATTTGCAGAATCATGTCTGTATGAAGCCATGAAGTACAAAAAGGGCTTGAGAGGTAATAGAAAATGGCAACACCAATAAGGCAGATCTAAAAAACGTAAGAAAACAGGGAATTAGTAAAGGCCGTTTGGCCCATCAAGCTTGATCCTACCACTAACTGTATATAATCTCCCTATCTTGAATTCAACCCCACCCAGTTCATCTGTTGAGGAAGGCAGATTCCCAAATGCAATCAAGTCAAACTCCAGAATATTCACCCATTCTCAATGTGACAGTAAGAAAATATTTTTGTTTTAGTTTTTGCATGGAAATGGTCCCATTTAACTCAACCATAGAAATTCTCACTGCGAAAAGTGGCCTTTTGACCCAAACAGAATAAAAATAGCAATGAATCTCTATCAGTTAGTCTACAACAGACTAAGTCAAGAGGCGAGGAAATTCTCAGTGGTTCAGGACTTTGGGAACCATATGTCCAAAGTCAGCTGATCCTCCCAAGCATGTTACACTTACCACATGTTATGTCTCAAATTACTCTTATTTTCAAATAATAACCAAATTGTTATTTTCTGAGATACTCTTGAGGCTGTAGGGAACTAAAGCTTACTGGTCGAAAGTGCAGAAGCTGAAATATCCCAATTAAGAAAAGGAGAAAAGACTGTGAAACATTATAGGCACCTCTGAATTACCAAACCCAGTTGATACTTACATACAATCCACTGTACCATAGCATCACGTGAATTGTTCTGACCTGCAAAGTACCTGATCATCTCAGTCTATGGTGCAGGTTTTCAAACTGGAATCCCAAGGAGGTGTGAAGGAGATTCTGTGGTTTGGCGTGGTATTCAGCTTATAGTTCATCAGCAGATTGTTATGCTTGTTGGCTCACAAACACCTTATTTCTGCTACTGCTTGCTGATATAAAATATTCTACAATGATCCCCACTCTTTTCCTGTTAATTGCTGGCACTGAGCTTGAGACAATTGGCTTTGATACTGTCAAAGGGAAATTAGACGAGTTAATGAGAGAGAAGGGAATAGAAAGAGATGCGGAAAGGCTGAGACGAGGTAGGTGGAATGGGAGGAGACTGGTGTGGATCATAAACATCAGCACAGACAAGCTGGGCTGAATGGCCTGTTTCTGTGCTGTATATTCTATGTAATGTGGAGCCCAATACTGTATTATACTCCAACTGGGATCTTGTTAAGGTTTTATAAAGGATCATCATTACTTCTTGGCTGTTATGTTTCATAACCTTTTGAGAGAAACCTAGAATTGCTTGAGCTTTTTATTTTAACTGCCTGATATATGGATCTGTTGCTGCTGCGCTCAAGAAAAAAGGAAGTTTTAAACTAACCCACTGGCAGGAAACTGATGAGATCCGGTCACCTGCACGTTTTAAACTGCCTCTCTCTCTACCTATCTGTATATTCCATTCACTTCAGTAAATCAGGCAAAGTATAAAACATAATAATAATAAAAACAAAATACTGCGGATGCTGGAAATCTGAAACAAAAACGAGAAATGCTGGAATCACTCAGCAGGTCTGGCAGCATCTGTGGAAAGAGAAGCAGAGTTAACGTTTCGGGTCAGTGACCCTTCTTCGGAACTGACAAATATTAGAAAAGTCACAGATTATAAGCAAGTGAGGTGGGGGTTGGGCAAGAGATAACAAAGGAGAAGGTGCAGATTGGACCAGGCCACATAGCTGACCAAAAGGTCACGGAGCAAAGGCAAACAATATGTTAATGGTGTGTTGAAAGACAAAGCATTAGTACAGATTAGGTGTGAATACACTGAATATTGAACAGCAGCAAGTGCAAACCTGAAAAAAAACCTGAAAAAAACAGTGGGTAAGCAAACTGAACAAACTAAGATGAAATGAAATAAATGCAAAAAAAGATTGTAAAAAATGTAAAAAAGAATGTAAAAAAAAGGAAGAAAAAATAACTAAAAATGAAAGTAAAATGGGGGGCTGTCATGCTCTGAAATTATTGAACTCAATGTTCAGTCCGGCAGGCTGTAGTGTGCCTAATCGGTAGATGAGATGCTGTTCCTCGAGCTTGCGTTGATGTTCACTGGAACACTGCAGCAACACCAGGACAGAGATGTGAGCATGAGAGCAGGGGGGAGCGTTGAAATGGCAAGCAACCGGAAGCTCAGGGTCCTGCTTGCGGACTGAGCGGAGATGTTCCGCAAAGCGGTCACCCAGTCTGCGCTTGGTCTCCCCAATGTAGAGGAGACCACACTGTGAGCAGCGAATACAGTATACTACATTGAAAGAAGTACAAGTAAATCGCTGCTTCACCTGAAAGGAGTGTTTGGGGCCTGGGATAGTGAGGAGAGGGGAGGTAAATGGGCAGGTATTACACCTCCTGCGATTGCAGGGGAAGGTGCCCTGGGACGGGGACGAGGTGGTGGGGGTAATGGAGGAGTGGACCAGGGTGTCGTGGAGGGAACGATCCCTTCTGAATGCTGACAGGGGAAGGGAGGGGAAGATGCGACTGGTAGTGGCATCACGCTGGAGGTGGCAAAAATGGCGGAGGATGATCCTTTGGATATGGAGGCTGGTGGGATGAAAAGTGAGGACAAGAGGAACCCTGTCACGGTTCTGGGAGGGAGGGGAAGGGGTGAGGGTAGAGGTGCGGGGAATGGGTCGGACACGGTTGAGGGCCCTGTCAACCACAGTGGGGGGAAATCCTCGGTTGAGGAAAAAGGAAGTCCTATCAGAAGCACCGTCATGGAAGGTAGCATCATCAGAGCAGATGCGTCGGAGACGGAGAAACTGGAATAATGCAATGGAGTCCTTACAGGAGGTAGGGTGTGAAGAAGTGTAGTCGAGGTAGCTGTGGGAGTAGGTGGGCTTATAATGGATATTGGTAGACAACCTATCCCCAGAGATGGAGACAGAGAAGTCGAGGAAGGGAAGGGAAGTGTCAGAGATGGACCATGTAAAGGTGAGAGAATGGTGGAAATTGGAAGCAAAGTTGATAAAGTTTTCTAGTTCGGGGCGGGAGCAGGAAACGGCACCGATACAGTCATCAATGTACCGGAAAAAGAGTTGGGGGAGGGGGCCTGAGTAGGACTGGAACAAAGAATGCTCGACATATCCCACAAAAAGACAGGCATAACTAGGACTAGAAACAAAAAACCCTTTGGTTTTTATACCAAAGTATAAAACATATCAGGTCTGTTTCTGCCAGTTACCCTCTGGGTTCAATCCAAATTACCTGCAGAAAATGGACTGTGTTTACTCGTACAAGAACCTCCAAAGTTACAGATGTGACTCTCCTTCCTCCAGCACTGGAAATACAAACAAATAAAGACGTCAAGAAAATGTCAAACTGCCATCCTCAAATCAACAGCTGCCTTCTCCCATAAAGAAAGACTTTGCATTTATATAGTGCCTTTCAAGACCTCAGGACATCCCAAAGCTTTCTACAACCAATGAAGTACTTTTGAAGTGCAGTCACTGTTGTAATGTGGAGAAACTCAGCAGCCAATTTTAGCACAGCAAGCTCCCACAAACAGTAATGAGATAATGAACAGATAATTTATATTTTTTAATGATGTTGATTGAGTGCTTTACTCAATCATCACTTAACATCGCAACATTGCCCACTTCGCCCCTGTCTCAGCTCATCTGCTGCTGAAACCCTCATTCATGCCTTTGTTACCTCTGGACTTGACTATTCCAACACACTCTGAGCTGTTCTCCCAAATTCTACTCTCTGTACGCTTGATGTCATCCAAAACTCTGCTGCCCGTGTCTTAACTCACACCATGTCCCGTTCATCTATCACCCCTGTGTTCGCTGATCTATACTGGCTCCCAGCCAAGCAATGGCTTGATTTAAAAATTCTCATCCCTGTTTAAAATCCCTCCATGGCTTCGCTTCTCCTATCTCTCTAATCTCCTTCAGCCCCACAACACTCCAAGATATCTGCGCTCCTCTAATTCTGGCCTCTTGTGCATCCCTGATTTTAATCGCACCACCATTAGTGACCACACCTTTAGTTGACTAGGCCCAAAGCTCTGGAATAACCTCCCTATACCTCTCTGCCTCTCCACCTCACTTTCCTCCTTTAAGCCACTCCTTAAAATCTACCTCTTTGAAAAAGATTTTGGTCATCTGACCGAATGGCCTGAATTTTACTAGCGCACCGCAAATTGCGGTGGCACACTTTGAAGCTGGTAGTCCTCCTGCACGGAGTGGCCATTGCTAAGCCCCCACGATAGTTCGCGCAGTGGCTCATTTAAATGGAGGGAGCGGAATGGCCACACCGATGACGTAGAGGGGGGCGCCGCTCCGTCCCGGGCAATGGCGTCCGCCGCCACTGCACAGGCGTCGGCACCATTTTTAAAGGGCTTCAAGCCCTTACCGGCAATTTAAATTTTTAAAGAGCACAGCACCTTTACTTTTAAATAAAAACTGTCGATGAATATCAAAGCATGGAATCATAGATAGTTTAAGGCACAGAAAGATGCAATTACATCCTTTCTGTAATGAGGTGACCAGAACTGCACACAGTACTCAAGTTGTGGCCTAACCAATGAGTTATACAGTTCCAGCATAATCTCCCTGCGCTTATATTCTATACCTCAGCTAATAAAGGAAAGGATTCCATATGCCTTCTTAACCACCTTATCAACCTATCCTGCTACCTTCAGGGATCTGTGGACATTCACTCCAAGGTCCCTCACTTCCTCTACACTTCTCAGTATTTTCCCATTAATTGTGTATTCCTTTGCCTAGTTTGCCCTCCCCAAATGCATCACCTCACACTTCTCCAGGTTGAATTCCATTGGCCACTTTTCAGCCCATCTGACCAGATCATCAATATCTTCCTGCTGCCTACAGCAATCCTCCTCACTTTCTACCACACGACCAAACTTTGTCTCGTCCGCAAACTTCCTAATCATGCCCCCTATATTTATGTCCAAATCGTTCATATCCACCACAAATAGCAGGGAACCCAGTACTGAGCCTTACAGAACGCCACTGGAGACAGCCCTCCAGTCACTAACACAGCCGTCAACAATTACCCTTTGTTTCCTGCTACTGAGCCAATTTTGTATCCACCTTGCTGCATTTCCCTGGATCCCGTGGGATTTTATTTTTTTAACCAGTCTGCCATGTGTCAAAAGCCTTGCTAAAATCCATGTAGACCACATCAACTGCACTACCCTCATCTATCTTCCTTGTTACTTCTTCAAAAAATTCAAGCATGTTGGCAAAACAAGATCTTCCCTTAACAAATCCATGCTGACTATCCTTGATTAACCTGTGCCTTTCTAAGTGACAGTTTATCCTGAATCCCAGAATAGATTCCAATAATTTGCCCACTACTGAGGTTAAAGTCAAAGCCCGTCTTCCACCCACTCCTCCATGATCAAACAATATATTTATTCCCACCCACCACCCCCCCCGAAAAACCATTTTTGCCAGTACTGACATTTCACCCCTAAATTTTATAATCTTTGCCCTTCAACCCCTTCCCACCATCCCCTCAGCCAATGGAAACACTTTTCCCCGCTCCCCCACCCCCATTCTGATAATTTCACTGCTCCCCCCTCCCCACCAGTGTCACCACCAGTGCCGTTCTGGCCGACGGCAGGAATATTGGCGTGGGACGGCCGCTGGAACAAGGTAAGTTTATTTACATGTGTTTTAATTAATTTTAATATTAAATTGAAGGCCCTGCCGATCGGCCACACCGAGGCCTCGCCGCCAGCGGTAAAATGCGGCGGGGCCTTCTCAATATCAGGGGTTGTGGCGGGCTTCTCTCGGAAGAATTTTCCGGGCCCCCTCGCCACAACCCCCAACGTCGGAGGGCTGGGAAAATTCAGCCCAATATCTCCTTTTGTGGCTTGGTGTCTCATTTTGTTTTATAATGCTCCTGAAAAGCACTTTGGGACGTTTTATTAACTTTAAAGGCGCTTTATAGGTATGAGGGGAGAGTTGGCTAAGGTTGGTTGGGTTAGTAGACTAAAAGGTATGGCAGTAAATAGACAGTGGGAAACATTCAAACAATCAATTTAAAATGTTCAACAAAATACATTCCATTTTTTAAAAACTCAGCAAGTGGCTTACAAGGGAAGTTAAGGATAGTATTAGATTAAAAGAGTCATAAAATGTTGCAAAGAATAGTCTGAGGATTCAAAGTGTTTTAGAAACCAGCAAAGGGCGACCAAAAAATTGATAAAAAGGGAAACAATAGAATACGAGAGTAAACTAGCCAGAAATATAATAACAGACAGTAAGAGCTTGTATTAGTATATAAAAAGGAGGAAAGTAGCTAAAGTAAACATTGGTCCTTTAGAGGCAGAGATAGCAGAAATTATCATGGGGAATGAGGAAAAAATAGAGTCGTTGAACAAATATTTTCTGCTTGTCTTCAAGGTAGAAGACACAAATTACATACCAGAAATAAACAGTAACCAAGGGGCTAATAAGAGTGAAAATAATTAATATCAGCAGAGAGAAAGTATTGGACAAACTTAAGGGAGTAAAAGCCAGAAAATCCCCAGGACATGATGGCCTATATCCAAGGATTCTAAAAGATATAGCTGCAGAGATAATGGATGCACTGATTATGATTTTCCAAAATTCCCTAAATTCTAGGAAGGCCCCAGCGATTGTAAGTTTGCAAATGTAACACTAATATTCAAGAAAGGAGGTAGAGAGAAAACAGGGAACTATTGGCCAGTTAGCTGGAATCCATTACTAAGGAAGGCCTAATGCTCTGAGAAAATTATAGTATGATTAGACAAAGTCAACATAGGTTTAGAAAAGGGAAACCAGTGTTTGACAAATCTATTCGAGTTTTTTGAGGCTGTAACTATTACGGTAAATAAAGGGGAACCAGTAGATTTTTTTTATTCGTTCATGGGATGTGGGCGTCGCTGGCTAGGCCAGCATTTATTGCCCATCCCGAATTACCCTTGACAAGGTGGTGGTGAACTGCCTTCTTGAACCACTGCAGTCCATGTGGGGTAGGTACACCCACAGTGCTGTTAGGAAGGGAGTTCCAGGATTTTGACCCAGCCACAGTGAAGGAACGGCGATATAGTTCCAAGTCAGGATGGTGTGTGGCTTGGAGGGGAACTTGCAGGTCGTGGTGTTCCCATGCATCTGCTGCCTTTGTCCTTCTAAGTGGTAGAGGTTGTGGGTTTGGAAGGTGCTGTTGAAGGAGGCATGGTGAGTTGCTGCAGTGCATCTTGTAGATGGTACACACTGCTGCCATTGTGCATGGAGATGGAGGGAATGAATGTTGAAGGTAGTGGATGGGGTACCAATCAAGCAAGGTGCTTTGTCCTGGATGGTGTCAAGCTTCTGGTGTCCTCCCTTAAAAACGCAGACAAAGTTCCAGCATCTATAAAATCTTTTTTCAGTTTTAAACCACAAATCATCAATTGTTAATAGAAAAATGGAAGCACTCGTAGCAATATTAATAACTTAGATGAAGAGACTGAGAGTAATGTATCTAGGTTTGCTGATGATATAAAGCTAGGTGGGAATGAAAGCTGTGAGGAGGACACAAAGAGATACAGACAGGTTGAGTGAATGGGCGACAAGGTGGCAGATGGAGTATGGGACAGGATTTTATATCAGTAGCGGGGGTCCTGACAACAGGCCGGAAGGTGGAGGAGAGACCCGCCTCAGCCCTCTATTGGACCCCTGGCCTAATTCAACAGTGGGCAGGGAATTAACTGCCCACCGTTGGGAATGCCGTCCCTTTATGAGACAAAATCCTGCCTCCAAGAGCCAATCGGAGGGCTGGGAGCTCAGCAGTACCAGCAACGCCACCAGGAGCGGTGTTGACTGCCAGTACTGCAGAAGGCCCAGAGCAGCGCTGATGGAGAAGACCCCGGGACCAAGGTCAGTGGAGTCAGGGTTGTCGGAGTCAGTCAGGCAGTCCTTGGCGACGGGACGGCGGGGGTTGTGGTTGGTGAGTTGAGGGGGTTCTTGCCACAAGGGTGCCCATCACCAGCAAGGGAGCTTTCTGTGGACCACGGATTGTCCCCAGAGGAGAGATACACACCTCAGGCTCGCTAGGATGCTGCCAGGCCCCACCGACACTGGCTAAATGCCAGCGAAGGCAGGTGACAGCCCTTAAGTGGCCATAATAGGCTTAATTGGCCTCCCAGCAGACTTCCCAACTGCCACTATGCCCAGCACCGACAAAATTGCATGAGGGCGGGACAACATCAGGCACGCTGCCCTATGCTACCCTATGCTATTTTGTGTGCCCCCCACCTCCCACCCCATCTCTAAGGGCAGGATAAAATCCAGCCCGTAATGTAAGGAAGTGCGAGGTTATTCACTTTGGTAGTAAGAATAGAAAAGCATGTATTTTTTAAAAGGCATGAAACATCTAAATATTAATGTTCAGAGAGACTTGGGTGTACTCATACAAAGAACACAAAGTTAGCATGTAGATACTGCAAGCAATTAGGAAGGCAAATGCACGTTGACCTTTAATGCAAGGGGATTGGAGTAAAAGAATAAAGAGGTCTCGCTACGGTTTGTGATATTACTTGATCCTTTTGTCTGTGATCTATCCTAAGACTCTCAGGACGACAAGCAATAGCCAAAGTAAACATGGGTTTTATCATACTTTAACTGGAACACATACAGCTATTGCACAAGCTACATCAAAACACGTTTTGCTCAGTCAGGCTCCACCCACAACTAACTGGTCATGTGTGATATGACATCACTTCCTACAGTGACCTTTCCTTACAGGCCTTAAGGTGGCCCTCTCTTAAGGTGGTCCCTTCTTAAGGTCGTCCCACAACACAATCGCACAGGACTTTTGTAAGATCACACCTGGAGCACCATGTGCAGTTTTGGTCTCCATATTTAAGGAAGAAGAGACTTGCATTGGAGATGGTACACTAAATTGATTCCTGGAATGAGACGGTTGTCCTATGATGAGAGGCTAGTAAATTGGGCCTATAGTCTCTGGAGTGTAGAAGAATGAGAGGTGATCTCATTGAAACATTCAAAATTCTGAAGGGGCTTGACAGGATAGATACTGAGAGGTTGATTCCCCTGGCTGGGGAATCAAGAACACGGGGACACAGCTTCAGGATAAGGGGCTGATCATTTAAGACAGAGATGAGGAAAAACCTCTTCACTCAAAGGGTTGTGAATCTTTGGAATTGTCTACCCCAGAGGGTTGTGGATGCTCCATCGTTGGGTAGATTTAAAGCTGAGATAGACAGATTTTTGATCTTTCAGGGAAGCGGGTTGGAAAGTGGAGTTGAGGCCGAGGGTCAGCCATGATCATATAGAATGCCTGAGCAGGCTCGAGGGGCCGTATGGTCTGCTCCTGCTCCTATTTCTTATGTTCTTAAATTCACATAAGAGGGCAGAGAGGGCCTCGGTCTCGCAACTCATCCAAAAGATGGCACATCTAACAGTGCAGCACCCCCTCAATGCTGTACGGCAGCATCTGTTTGTTACTTTGTGCCCTGGAGTGTAACTTGAACCCACAACCTTCTGACATAGTGGCAAAAATGCTACACACAGAGCCACGTGGTCAACACATACACACTTCATCTAAGTCCATTCAGGAGCTTGTTGCCTTAAGGCAACTACTGTGATGCAGTCACATGGGATGCAGCGACCATGATGCTTCATTCTTCTATGATATCATTTGGGTAATTCAATCAGGTGTGAGAATTTGTCAATGCTGACTCCAGAATTGGTTCTGGCACTTGGCAACCAGTCATGATTGCAGGCAGACAAACCCACTTTGATACTTAATTCTCACATTAGCAAGCTTTATACGTGCTCGGGGCTAAGCTCCTGGGGTGAATAATGCATACCGAGTTGATGATATCTAGTACAAACACGAGCAGCATGTTCCATTCCACAGCTGTTACCTATATCCTGCTGCTTGTTTCCCATCTTGTCTTTTGCTCATGTAATATTTAGATTAGAGATACAGCACTGAAACAGGCCCTTCGGCCCACCGAGTCTGTGCCGACCATCAACCACCCATTTATACTAATCCTACACTAATCCCATATTCCTACCAAACATCCCCACCTGCCCCTGTATTTCCCTACCACCTACCTATACTAGTGACAATTTATAATGGCCAATTTACCTACCAACCTGCAAGTCTTTGGCTTGTGGGAGGAAACCGGAGCACCCGGAGAAAACCCACGCAGACACAGGGAGAACTTGCAAACTCCACACAGGCAGTACCCGGAATCGAACCCGGGTCCCTGGAGCTGTGAGGCTGCGGTGCTAACCACTGCGCCACTGTGCTTTTAACATTGAATGGCTTCTTCTCCCTCTCCTGAAGGTGCCAACTTCCACTGTGTTTTGATTCCGCAGATGCCAGCAACACTTTGGAATGGCTGGGGCCTTTATAAATACTGGCACACTCCTGAGGGGTGTTTACAAATATTGACACACTCCTGGGGGCCTCTATAAATTTTGACACACTCACGGGGTCTGTCTTTATGGCCAAGCCTCGATAGTCAAACTCAACAGACTATTCCTCTTTGAGGGTGCACCCTCCACACCAGATATAAAGAAAACATTTGATAAGGTACCACATAAAAGGCTGGTTAAGAAAGTTGAGGCTCATGGAATAGGAGGGTCAGTGTCCAATTGGATAAAAAAAATTGGCTTAAGGACAGAAAATAGCAAAGTGCAGAGATCATCCCTTCCCCCTCTCTACAAAAGAAATGCAGAGTTGATCCCCCCCCACTACTTCACTAAAAATCCTCAGTACCCCCTTCCCCACTTCGATCGCACCAGCTTTTGCTGGACGGGAAAGTGAAGGCGCATGAGTGCCAACAGTCGCACGGAAGTTCGCGGACAGCCAGCAAGATCGTGGTGAAAGGTATGTAAATGTATGTCTATCCTTTATTTAAATATTTAAAGTTGGGTCCCATCACTGGGTGCCGGGGGGCCGCCATGGAGCCTCAGCGCCGCTGGGAAGTTGATGCCCAACAATCCCGGCATTGGGCTTCGTGGCAAGCCGCTGCCGGTCCGACCTTCTGGCCCGGCACATGACCCATGGAGCCCAACGTCAGGAGCTCAACAAAATCCATCCCCAGGAGTGGGAAGCATAGCCAGTTTTCCCCTGCCCAATCCCATGATGCCAGGGCCAGTTTTCATACCCCTGGCTGAGATGGGTTAGCTCAGCATTCACGCGGAGGTACTTCCTGGGCTCAAGTGGCTCAACGACTCCTCGTGTAAACTTGTCGAGCAATCAGAGCATCTCAGGAGAAAACTTTCAATGAAAGAACCTTGAACTGAATTCTGTTGTTTATGCATTTCCTTGCAGCCAATTCTTTCTGCCTATAATTAGCAAGGCTCAAATAAATTTCTTATGAGATATGAACCAACATTCCTAGAAAGTAATGAAAAATAATTACGACCTAGGCAGATTGATCATTCTTCTTATTAAACGTGAACCCTATTCATTCTGTTTACCGCCTCGTACAGAATGTTACAGCGACATTGCTGTGCACCTACCATGGTCATTTGTGGTCTGTTTAGTTGGAGAGCTGCCCTCAACGCAGCTTTCTAGTGACCGTTTGTTATCCAACTCCTGTTGAGCCTTATCTACTTTTAATTTGCAGGAAAGCTTTGTGAGGGACTGGGTCAACCATAACACAAGTGTGCATATTAGCATGCAGGCCCCCACCTGCCAAGTATGAGGCATATTCATTTTGCCACATGGACATTAAATTTCAAACTGTTGTTGAAGTGAAGAAGTGACTTGCTTTAAAAAATTGCCAGATCTTGACAGACAGTCTTTGGAAGGACAAAGCAGCCATTTCCTAACACATTCAACCCACAATGGACTTTTGATCACCAGACGTTGAAGAGGGGGGAGCTCGCATTCCAAGTCGACTGCTGAGATGGCCAAATACACAAATGGACATGGTCAAGCCAGATAGTCACATGACTCACCTGCTGGGCAACCTGAGTTTTTTGAATT
This sequence comes from Heterodontus francisci, assembly GCF_036365525.1. Taxonomy (NCBI): domain Eukaryota; kingdom Metazoa; phylum Chordata; class Chondrichthyes; order Heterodontiformes; family Heterodontidae; genus Heterodontus; species Heterodontus francisci. Next base: position 13,507,310 of record NC_090393.1, read on the forward strand.
TGTACAAACAGTTTGGGCAGAAAGCAGAATGCTCCTGGACTGAGACGATCTCTCCTGGCTGGTTCGCCACAGCCTCTCCTGTCTGCCTGTTCCCATCTCTTTCTCGCAAGCCTCTGAATCCACTGAAGACACATGAATCCCAAGAGAGAAAAGTCTCCTACAGCGTACAAGGTTTAAGAAGAATACTGGGCTCCAACGAAAAGCAAGATCTACCTACAATCAAGGACTCTACAGTGAGCTCGAAGAACAGTAACAAAAACTCTTCAGATATTGCCTCAAACTTTTCCACTTTATTTTTCTTCTGCTCTTTTTTTCCCTCTATTTGCCTGTGTCTATCACGTATACATGCTAGCGTGGACGTGTCGTGTATCCGTAGGCATCAACCGAATTAGAGTTTAAGCGTAATAAATTTTAACTTTTCTTCTTTAAACCTAAGAAAGCCTGTTTGTGCTGGTTTCTTTGCCTTACAATTGGAAAGCGGTGAACAAGGATTCACCAAGGAGGAGCTCAAAACATGGTGTGTTTAAAATTAAACCCTGTAATGGTAAGACCAGGTGAATGCTGAAAGGGAATGCTAGACCTCTTTCTCACCTAGTCGTAACAGCCCGGAGGCAGGCTGGGGCACTTCAGCTTTCAGCCTGCTGGCGTCCATTTTACTTGGCCTCCATTTTAGTTGAGCCCATGTTGAAAGAAAAGAGAAACTTACATTTATATAGCACCTTTCACAACCATCAGGTATCTCAAAGCGCTTTACTGCCAATTAGGTATGGTCACTGTTATAATGCAGGAAATGTTTCAAACTTCATGTAGAAGACAGTGCAGCATTCCCTCAGTACTACACTGGAGTGTCAGCTTTGATTTTTGTGCTGTAGAGTGGGACTTGAACCCAGAAACCTTGTTGATTCAGAAGTGATGGTCCTACCAACTGAGCCATATCTAACACCCTTCCACACTTGCTTGAAGTCCATGTTGCTTGGCCTCCATGACCTTTGATAGAAGTTTTGTATCAGCAGTGGAGGTAATGCTTCAATCTGAGGTGCACGTTGCCTCCAGGAGTGCAGCCACATTTGTTACAGGTATTAGTCAATATAAGTGAAATATTAATCTTTCTTTATGGTCATTTAGTAGTACAGAACTTGAATATTGCTGAAAATGGAGACATGTTGTTGAAGTTTTTCATCTTGCACTCATCAGGACATCCGCAAGAATAACCAATATAAGGGAAAACAACAACTTATACTGCATGAGAAGAGAGTGCTGATTGGTTGGTGCAAGATGAAAAATCTTTCTTTATTTCCCATGTTTTGAAAGGACTATCTGTGAGTAGATATCAAGCCCTGTGAGAAGTACCACAGGATTGCCCTCACCCAGCATTGAGACAGATGAACTGAAGTCGAACAAACCCGACTGGGCAGCACAGCTCTGGCTGCAATCTGTTAACCTAACACAGACCATAGATTAAACTTGAGTGGGGGGGGGGGGGGGGGGCAAGATTTGCGGGCCCCACTGTGGTCGGGAACAAAGGTGGAGGGGGCCCAGAAATACGGGACCAGCCAGTGTGCCGGTTTTCCGACACTATTCCCAGTGCCAGATGTTTTGGGGGAGGTGAGTTCGGGCCTTCGCAAGGCTGCCCATCCCCACATGGCAGGAAGCCAATTAAGCTCATAAAGAGCCTTGATAACTATCGTTAAAGGAAGCCAGCTGGGATTTTCCAGCCGGCCTCCAGTTTCCAGGAGGGCAGTTCAACTGCCTGGAGGTGGGCACCCGTTGGCAATCTGGGGTGCCAACACTCCAGGCAGGCCTACAGGCCCACCCTACCTGCCCAGGTATGAGAGCAGCCACCGTCCGCCCTATGGAGGGAATCCCCCACATCACAATGGTGACCCAGCTGCTTTTGGTGAGTGGGTGCCTCCATGTTGAAGCTCAGTTACTTACCCTTTACTGGAGCTGACTGCTCCTCTGATGCTGGAAGGCCTCTGACATGCCCTGTAGCTTCGAGAGCCAACCCACAGCCCTTAATTGGTCAAGGAATTTGTCTCAATGCCAAATAAGGTGGTGCCCTAGTCAAAATTCCAACGTGACTGTTCTGGCTCTTGTTTCCAGCCTCCAAAATGAAAATTCAGCCCAGGATCCTCTTGATCCGTATGGTTCAGAACCACGCAGTGAGCTACATTTACAAATTCATGGAATGATACAGTGTAGATTCAGCCCATCACCAGCTCTTTGGTATAACTACCATTTCTCAGTCCCATTCAACGTATCTTTCTTTTTTATTCGTTCATGGGATGTAGGTGTTGCTGGCTAGGCCAGCATTTGTTGCCTATCGTAATTGCCCTTGAACTGAGTGGCTTGTCTAGGCCATTTCAGAGGACAGTTAAGAGTCAACCACATTGCTATGGGTCTGGAGTCACATGTATGCCCGACCGGGTAAGGACAGCAGATTTCCTTCGCTAAAGGACATTAGTGAACCAGAAGAGCTTTTTTACAACAATGGTTTCATGGTCATCATTAGACTAGACTAACTTTTTAAAAAAATTCCAGCTTTTTATTAATTGAGTTCAAATTTCACCATCTGCCATGGTGGGATTCGAACCCATGTCCCCAGAACATTAGCATGGGGGTTTGGATTATTAGTCTAGTTGATTCTACCACTACGCACTGCCTCCCCTCAATGAATCAGAGCTTCCTCATTGATTGTTCTTGGAGCTAAAAAAAAACTTGCATTTATGTAGCACCTTTCACTACCTCAGGATGTCCTAAAGCACTTCACAGCCAATTAAGTATTTTTGAAGTGTAGGCACTGTTGGAATGTAGGAAGTACAGCTCCCAAATTGCACACAGTAAGCTCCCACAAACTGCAATGTGATAATCTGCTATTGTGATGTTGATTAAGGGATAAATATTGGCTAGGATATTCTTCTTCCAAATAGTGCCATGGAAACTTTTATAACCACCTGAGAGGGTAAACAAAGCCTTGCTTTAATGTCTCATCTGAAAGACAGTTCCTCGGTTGTTACTAGAGTAACAACCTGAATTCTTGTGCTCAAGACTCTAGAATGGGATTTGAACTCATAACCTTGTCATTTAGTGGGGGTCGTGCTACCAACTGAGCCAGGGCTGACAGCTCAATAACCTTAACAATTATCATTTAAATTTATATCTACCTACGTTTTGGTGCAGCATTGCAATAATTAAGTATGACCATTATTGCCTGGTGGATTTGAGTGTTCCATTGTATTATCAACATCCTGTCTAGGTGACAAACCTGGAGCCTTTTCCCAATCTTTAATTAGAACTGATCTCATGCCTCTAAAGCACAATTAAATAAAGAAGTTCTGTGTGATAGTATTATTCACGCTAAGTATTCGCTCATTAATAGCCCATGAGTATGTTCTTTGAATGAAATGCATTTGGAATAGTACCTTAAAATAAGACCACATTGTAGATTTTAGATTTTTTTTGGATTTAGATTTAGAGATACAGCACTGAAACAGGCCCTTCGGCCCACTGAGTCTGTGCCGACCATTAACCACCCATTTATACTAATCCTACACGAATCCCATATTCCTATCACATCCTCATCTGTCCCTATATTTCCCTACCACCTACCTATACTAGTGACAATTTATAATGGCCAATTTACCTATCAACCTGCAAGTCTTTTGGCTGTGTAAGATTGTGATGTGAAAAAAATTGGAATTTCTGGCTTTGATTTAATATAGTGTCAAGTAATCTGGAGTTGGAGACAGAGGCTGCTGTTTGACATTCAACCTTTCAGTCACAAGGAACACAGAAACACATTCAGGAATAGGACATAACTCACTGAAGGACATATAACTGCACATTTCTTAGTCTAAGGGTAGAATTCCTGGTATCAAGCACTATTATCTAGACTTTCTGAGGTAATTATATGACTTCAATGTGTTACGAACAGACGAGAAAGGTGTCTAGGGGTCTTTTACTGTCTTCACCTGGTCTTATTATAACAGGGTTTTAACTTTTTTAACACACTGTGTTTTGAGCTCCCCCTTTGGTGAATCCTTGTTCACAGCTTTCCAAGTATAAGGCAAAGAAATGAGCACACCAGGTTTTCTGAGGTTTAAAGAAGAAAAGTGAAATTTATTAAACCTTGAACTTAAACTCTAATACGGTTAATACCGATGGATATACGATGCGCCCATGCTAGTATGTACATGTGATACACACATGCAAATAAGGACAGAAAAGAGAAGAAAAATAAATGTTTGAGGCAATCACTGAAGAGGATTTTTTTTACTGTGCTTGAAGCTCGCTGTAGGGTCCTTGATTGTAGGTAGTCTTGCTTTTCGTTGGGGCCCGGTATTCTTCTTAAACCTTGTTCACTGTAGGAGACTTTTCTCTCTTGGGGTTCATATGTCTTCAATGGTTTCCGAAGTTGGTGAGAGCGAGACGAGAGCAGACAGGAGAGAAGTCTTTTCCAGTCCAGGAGCAAACAGCTTTCTCCTTTCAACTACCTTATTGGAAGTTCAAATTCAAAAAACTCCAACAGTCAGTTAAGTCATGTGACCCAAACCAGTCTGTTTGTGTATTCGGTCATTTAACGGTTAACCTGGAATGCTCGCCTTTCCACCTTCAATGTCTGGTAATCATAAATCCATTGTGGATTAAATTGGAGCAGGGAATAGCCCCTTTGTCCTTTGAAGTACTGTCTGTTGATATGCTAATGTCTATCTCCAGCCAAAGTCTCCAATTGTTCTTTAAAGCAATTTCTTTCTTCACCAACAACAGTCCAAAATCAATGTTTTTTTTATTTATTCATGATATGTGGGTGTCACTGGCCAGGCCAGCATTTAATGCCCATCCCTAATTGTCCTTGAGAAGGTGGTGGTGAGCTGCCTTCTTGAACAGCTGCAGTCCATGTGAGGTAGGTACACCCACAGTGCTGTTAGGAAGGGAGTTTCAGGATTTTGGCCCAACGACAGTGAAGGAACGGCGATATAGTTCCAAGTCAGGATGGTGTGTGACTTGGAGAGGAACTTGCAGCTTGCAGGTGGTGATGTTCTCACGCATCTGCTGTTCTTGTCCTTCGAGGTGGTAGAGGTCGCGGGTTTGGAAGGTGCTGTCTAAGGAGCCTTGGTGAGTTGCTGCAGTGCATCTTGTAGATGGTACACACTGCTGCCACTGTGCGTCGGTGGTGGAGGGAGTGAATCTTTGTGGATGGGGTGCCAATCAAGCAGGCTGCTTTGTTCTGGATGGTGTCGAGCTTCTTGAGTGGTGTTGGAGCTGCAACCATCCAGGCAAGTGGAGAGTATTCCATCACACTCCTGACTTGTGCCTTGTAGATGGTGGACAGACTTTGGGAGTCAGGAAGTGAGTTACTCACCGCAGGATTCCTAGCCTCTGACCTGCTCTTTCTATGACTACTCAAGTTCAGTTTCTGCTCAATGGTAGCCCCTAGGATGTTGATAGTGGGGGATTCAGCAATTGTAATGCCATTGAATGTCATGGGGAGATGGTTAGATTCTTTCTTGTTGGAGATGGTCATTGCCTGGCACTTGTGTGGCGCAAATGTTACTTGCCCAAGCCTGGATATTGTCCAGGTCTTGTTGGATTTCTACACGGTCTGCTTCAGTATTTGAGGAGTTGCGAATGGTGCTGAACATTGTGCAATCATCAGCGAACATCCTCACTACTGACCTTATGATTGAAGGAAGGTCATTGATGAAGCAGCTGAAGATGGTTGGGCCTAGGACACTACCCTGAGGAACTGCTGCAGTGATGTCCTGGAGCTCAGATGATTGACCTCCAACAACCACAGCCATCTTCCTTTGCGCTAGGTATGACTCCAACAAGCAGAGAGATTTCCCCCTGATTCCCATTGACTCCAGTTTTGCTAGGGCTCCTTGATGCCATACTCGGTCAAATGCTGCCTTGATGTCAAGGGCAGTCATTCTCACCTCACCACTAGATTTCAGCTCTTTTGCCCATGTTTGAACCAAGGCTGTAATGAGGTCAGGAGCTGAGTGGCCCTGGCGGAACCCAAACTGAGCATGACTGAGCAAGTTATTGCTAAGCAAGTGCTGCTTGATGGCACTGTTGATGACACTATCCATCATTTTACTGATGATTGAGAGTAGACTTATGGGGCGGTAATTGGTCGGGTTGGATTTGTCCTGCTTTTTGTGTACAGGACATACCTGGGCAATTTTCCACATTGCCGGGTAGATGCCAGTGTTGTAGCTATACTGGAACAGCTTGGCTAGGAGTGCGGCAAGTTCTGGAGCACAGGTCCTCTGTACTATTGCCGGAATATTGTCAGGGCCCATAGCCTTTGCAATATCTGGTGCCTTCAGTCTTTTCTTGATATCACGCGGAGTGAATCGAATTGGCTGAAGTCGGGCATCTGTAATGCTGGGGACTTCAGGAGGGGGCCGAGATGGGTCATCAACTCGGCACTTCTGGCTGAAGATTGTTGCAAATGCTTCAGCCTTATCTTTCACACTGATGTGCTGGGCTCCCCCATCATTGAGGATGGGGATATTTGTGGATCCACCTTCTCCAGTTAGTTATTTAATTGTCCACAACCATTCACGACTGGATGTGGCAGGACTGCAGAGCTTAGATCTGATCCATTGGTTATAGGATCACTTAGCTCTGACTATTGCATGCTGCTTATGCAGTTTGGCATGCAAGTAGTCCTGGGTTGTAGCTTCACCAGGTTGACACCTCATTTTGAGGTATGCCTGGTGCAACTCCTGGCATGCCCTCCTGCACTCTTCATTGAACCAGGGTTGGTCTCCTGGCTTGATGGTAATGTTAGAGTGGGGGATATGCCGGGCCATGAGGTTACAGATTGTGGTTGAGTACAATTCTGCTGCTGCTGATGGCCCACAGCGCCTCATGGATGCCCAGTTTTGCATTGCTAGATCTGTTCGAAATCTATCCCATTTAGCACGGCGATAGTGCCACACAACACGATGGACGGTATCCTCAATGGGAAGGTGGGACTTCATCTCCACAAGGACTGTGCGGTGGTCACTCCCACCAATGCAGTCATGGACAGAAGCATCTGCGGCTGGCAGATCGGTGAGGACAAGGTCAAGTATTGTAGACCCAGTAAAAACACATAAAAATTTAGTTAAAATAAAGGGGCTAGTCACACAACAATAAATAATGTGTTAAAGCAAAGGGGGGATGAGTAGAAAGGGGTCACAGCACACAGATGGCCGAGGAATCGTAAACAGTATAGATAAGACATACTGATGATACCAGACCCTGTCTTTGCACGTAGCAAATAAAGGGAGTCGTCATGGATACCAGATAAGATTTGACTCAGTAGATAATGGGAAACTGTGAAGTTTTGAACAGGTTTTCGCTGAGCCAAATAAGGAATTATCATTATGTCAGTATACCAGAGCCCTATGAGTAAGTACGAGGGGCAGGTCTTGGAAACAAGATTTAACCCCTGACTGAAACTGAGGAAGGTACGAGAACCCCGGGGAAGAACACTCGAGAAGATCCCTGAGCCAGGGACTCAGTGAACAGAAGAGCAGCCGCAAGTCCGAGACTGATCACTTCGTGTCTTTACGGGTAGTATACTGTGCAAGCAGTGAGAGCTTGTACTTTGATGAATTTTGATACTGTACAAGTAGTGAGAGCTTGTATTTGATGATTTAGTGTGTGAATAAAATATCGATACACCTTTCACCAATCGGATTCCGCAGATTCTTTAAGAGTAAGTGCGTATTAGGCACAAGAGTATGTTTTTCCCTCGTGTTGGTTCCCCCACCACCTGCCGCAGACCCAGTCTAGCAGCTATGTCCTTTAGTACTCGGCCAGCTCGGTCAGTAGTGGTGCTACCAAGCCACTCTTGGTGATGGACATTGAAGTCCCCCACCCAGAGTACATTTTGTGCCCTTGCCACCCTCAGTGCTTCCTCCAAATGGTGTTCAACACGAAGGATAACTGAGTCATCAGCTGAGGGAGGACGGTAGGTGGTAAACAGTAGGAGGTTACCTTGCCCATGTTTGACCTGATGCCATGAGACTTCATGGGGTCCGGAGTCGATGTTGAGGACTCCCAGGGCAACTCCCTCCCTACTGTAGACCACTGTCCTGCCACCTCTGCTGGGTCTGTCCTGCCGATGGGAAAGGACATACCCAAGGATAGTGATTGCAGTGTCTGGGACATTGTCTGTAAGGTATGATTTCGTGAGTATGACTATGCCAGGCTGTTGCTTGACTAGTCTGTGGGACAGCTCTCCTAACTTTGGCACAAGCCCCCAGATGTTATAGGAGGACTTTGCAGGGTCGACAGGGCTGGGTTTGCCGTTGTCGTTTCTGGTGCCTAGGTCGATGCCAGGTGATCCGTCCGGTTTCATAACTTTTTATTGCCTTCGTAGCAGTTAGGTACAACTGAGTAGCTTGCTAGGCCATTTCAGAGGGCATGTAAGAGTTAACCACATTGCTGTGGGTCTGGAGTCACATGTAGGTCAGACCAGGTAAGGACAGCAGATTTCCTTCAGCAGATGAGTGACCCAGATGGGTTTTTACAACAATCGACAATGGTTTCATGGCCATCATTAGACTAGATTTTTAATCCCAGATTTATTAATTAAATTCAAATTCCACCTTCTGCTGTGGTGGGATTCGAACCCATGTCTCCAGATCAATACCCTGGGTCTCTGGGTTACTAGTCCAGTGATAATACCACTACGCCACCCACTGCCCATGTTCATGTGGCGAAATTAATCTTCCTCATTCTTGGCAGGTGGGGGGCTTGCCTGACAAATGCATATTCTGGAACAAAGCATCAAATGTCCAATTTCATTATTCAATGCAATGAATATTGACACGTCAATCATCAGAGCCCAGCCACTCCTACCTTTTGCAGGCAAATTACTTCCTGTACAATAAACTGCTTTAATTAACTTCAGTGGCAGAATGAGTGATTAACTGAGCTGAGATTAAATAGTACAAATCTGTCACTTTTTTTTAGTATAAAGTCTACACAGGTCATGCATAGAATTCCACAGCAAATTAATTCCCATTTTATTATGACTTTGACTGCATTAAAACTCCAAAGACCTTGCTTATTTACTACCTCGTAGCATCAACATACATGTCTGCATAAATCTTTTCTTAACTTCCAATCAATTCCAGGCTACCAGAGGACCAATGCCCAGCTGTGAAATACAATATCAAGTCCCACTCCAGGACTTAAGCTCAAAAATCAAGGCTGACATTCCAGTGTAGTACTGAGGAGATGCTGCACTGTTGGAGGTGCCGTCGTTCAGTTGAAAAATTAAACTTAGGCCCCATTTGCCCTCTCAGGCAGATGTAAAATGGCACTATTTTGAAGAAGTGCAGGGGGGTTATCCCTAGTGTCCTAACCAATATTTAGCTCTCAATCAGCATCACAAAAACAGAATATCAGGTCATTATCATATTGCTGTTTGTGGGAGCTTGCAGTGCTCAAATTGGCTGCTGTGTTTCCTACATTACAATATTTCAGAAGTACTTCATTAGCTATAAAGCATGTTGGGATGTCCTGAGATTGTGAAAGATGCTATATAAAAACAAATCTTTCTTTATCATTACACTTGTCTGCAACCTAGTAACTGTGGCCACAGAGGTCCAGCTGCACTGTGACCCTAATAGATATGCCAGGATCGCATCTATTGAGAATCTCCTCTGCTGATCCCTGGGAACCTCCCAGGGTCACCAGCAGGTTCCCTAATGAGCATGGTCCCTGATGGACAATCACACCACTAGGGGTGGATGGCAGCCACCAACCCTCACCTGTAGGCCGCAAAAACGTGGCCTACTGTGCCCAGTCCATGAGGTGCCAACTCACGCTGGTTGTTCGTCTCGTTGCCTGATCTTATCAGGTGTACTGGCTATCAATCCTTTCGCCCCTGACTGAACAACTGGGGACATGAGAACTTTGGCATTTGCAGTCTTGACCATAGGTCTTGACCCTTCTTACACAGAGGCTCTGCCCCTTACAAGGCCAAGTGGGAATTCCCTCACAAGGCTGAGGATCTGCATATCTGTATCCAGCCTTTCAGGCACACTTCTGCCAGAGATACAGTGGGAGTGCAGCGAAAGACTGTGGATTTCCATACCCTGGCTCTGTTTTCCGCCAACTGTACTTCCCAGTTTCCTCCCAGTTAGCAAGTAATCTGACCATAGATTCCCGACCACAGTATCCCAGCAAATATTTATCCCTCAGCCAACATCATTAAAATAGGATAACTGGTCATTTGTCACATTGCTATTTGTGGGACCTTGGCTACGTTGCAACAGTGACTGAACTTCAAAAAAATGTACTTCCTTGCCCAAGGTCTGTGAACTGAGAATTGAATCTGCGGCCAATTTTACATTGTGTGGCTTGGTGCCGCATTGGGAAAAAGCACTTACAAGTGTGTTATCTAGGAGATACATCCAGGAGATACAGGATAACCAACTCATCATTATTGAATGACAAGCTCATGGGAGCCTGTATTAACTGGGAAACCAGAAATGTGTTTTGTGGGGTGATTGAAATAGAAGCTTCTACCAAGTTGGGATGCACTTCAAGCAATATTGAGAATAATTAGTCTCAAGTCAGCTCAGAAATGGGATAGCATCCAAAATGCAAGACATCTGATGAATTCAAAAAGGATGACTAAGTGGGAATAAACATGAATGTCTTAAATTCAAATTAATTGAGCTTCTGGATAATCAGATAATTGTTCTCTTTTTGAGACATCAAACATAAATGCACATTTAAATCTGTAAGGCGGATAAAATCCATTGCTAATAGTCTTTCAAGGAATGAATTTGCTACATATTTCCATCCATCAGGATTGCACCAGAGGAGGTCAAGACTGAATGATTGAGATTAATAGCAATTCGGGGATTGTTTCATCAAAATTTCTTATAATTATGAGCATCGTTTAATTGAGGCAAACCTCTTCATCTTTACCAAAGCTCTGCCATGACCTCAGAAAAGACAGGGTACAAGAGATTTGTTGACGAAGCTACTAAGCCAAATTTCTAGTTACATTGCTGGTCTTCTGCTGTTTCTGATTTACATTTAATGACAATAACAACTTGCACTTATACATCACCTTTAACATAGTAAAGCCTCCCAAGGCACTTGACAGGAATGTTATCAAACTAAATTTGACACTGACCCACATTAGGAGGTATTAGAACTGGCGACCAATAGCTTGATCAAAGCGATAGGTTGTAAGGAGTGTCTTAAAGGTGGAGAGAGAAGTGGAGATGTTTAGGGAGGGTGTTCCAGAACTTAGAGCCTTCGCTTTGGATGCAACAGTGCCAACAGTGGAAAGTTCCATGCACTTGCATTGTACCTTGTCTGCAGGAAAACATATGAGTTAATGCAATGGGCCAAAGTCTTTACATTCCATTTCAGGTTGAGAATGCTTTACAGATCCAGGAAGATTGCAGACTTCCAAGACCATTCATTCCTCCGAGTTCTTCTGCTTGGGTGGTGTGACTGAAATAAAAGCTGATTTATCTGGATTATTACGAGTTTTGCATTCCATTGCATGGCACCTTTTCAAAGATCTTAACAATGGCCTCAGAAGCATCTAACCTCATGGTGTCACCTCTCCATGTCTGTAGGGCAAAAAGAAAAATGAAAATCATGGATATCTCAAACTTATCTGTTTAGTTAGCAATCGACTATTGATTGATTAAATGCGAATGAATCAAAGCCAGCTAAAAGCACCAGTAAGGAATGAGTAACCAACAGAAAATCACACAGCCTTTTTTCAAAGCTACTATTCACAAACAACAAAATTAGGCAATCAAATCACTCATATAATCTGTGCATCCTGTTTTCAGCTCTCATGTTTCTTCATTACTCTGGACCCTGTACACAGCTAGAAAGAATTGGCCTCAAATACCAAATGTGTTATGTTGTCGGGTATAGTTCCAGCATGGGGAACTAGAATTTGGGGTGTAAATCAGACATGCCAGAGTTACATCAGTTCCAAAATGCACATTAATTCACACTACACTGCCAGAAGGTGGGCCCTGTCCCCAGGATAATGAAGACACTTAAAAGCTGCATTCTGAGAAAATCTGCCTTTTATACCAAAATTGCACCCTATTTAAGTTAAGTAAAACCACTTAATGGTGTGAAGAAAGTTTGTTCTTTGCTTCTTGTGTTTGAAAGGATGTTTGGATGCCTGCACCTCCTTAATGATCAGTTGTCTCCTTAAGTCGACCTTTTCTGAGACATCGTTGTGGGAGCAGTGTATTATGTAACCTCTGGTGGACGGGGACCTCCGAGTTGGTTGTCTTCTCTGCTGTGTTGGCTTATTCTGTGTGCGCTTCTCATTTCTTCTTGCTCCTGCTCCTGTTGTGTCTCCATCGCAAGGATGTGGAAAAGATTGGTGAAGTGCCTGCATGACTTGTCACATTAGAAAATGGTTAAGTTCACAAGATTTGAAGGTGCACAATTTTTGTTTGAAACATCAGGTTTGACTGAATCTATTATATTAAAAAAAGGCCCGTTTTCAGCTGTACAGCTAAGAAAGGATTGTGCCCTTCATGAGTTTCTACCTGCTGTGATGGAGCTCTTACTGTGCAGTTGTCTAAGGGCCTTCCCACATATGTCCTTGGGATGGAGTCAGAACAGGAGAAGGAGCAAGAAGAAATGAGAGGAGCACACAAAACAAGCCAACACAACAGAGAAGACAATCAACTAGGAGGTCCCCTTCCACCAAAGGTTACGCAATACACTGCTCCCACAACGATGTCTCAGAAAAGGTCGACTTAAGGAGACAACTGATCATTAAGGAGGCACAGGCATCCAAACATCCTTTCAAACACAAGAAGCAAAGAACAAACTTTCCTCACACCATTAAGTGGTTTTACTGTGCACATGTATATTTTCAGCAACTGCTTCTCAACACCGCTGTGCCTATCTGTCAGTTGCTTTTATCAATGCTTCCGCTGGGTGTGTTATTTTTGTCAGCCAAACCAACGCAAAAGATTACAGAATTTCAAAGCGCAAATTATGTCCAGTGCAAATTGAGATTTTGCAATCGTTCATTGCATGAGAAGCTGGCCCCGCCCACAAAGCTGGCCAGCCCCAAGATCAAATTCATGCCCATTGCAAGTTTCTGATAATTGAGCCCATTTGCAGGACTTCAAGGAGGCTTTTAAAATAAACTTGGTTCTTTTGGTCACTAGAACTCCAGTGGGGGAATGGGGAGGGGGGGGCAAATCTCTCTCTGGTTGGTGGCATACCTAGCACAAAGGAAGATGGTTGTGGTTGTTGGAGGCCATCATCAAGGACAAAGCAACCCACTTGACTGGCACCCTACCCACCACCTTAAACATTCACTCCACTTACCAGCAGCACAGTGGCAGCAGTGTGTACCATCTACAGAATGCACCGCAGCAACGCACCAAGGCTCCTTCGACAGCACCTTCAAAACCTGCAACCTCTACCACCTAGAAGGACAAGGGCAGCAGATGCATGGTGTTATGACCAGGTGAGAAAGGGATTTAGGGGGTTCCCTCTCAGCCTTTCCCTGGTTTGGCTGTAGCAGGGTTTAATTTTTAAAACACCGTGTTTTTAGCTTCCCCTTAGTGAATCCTTGTTCACTGCTCTCCAATTGTAACAGCAAAGAAATCAACCTGACAGGTTTTCCTAGATTTAAACAAGAAAGGTATAAGTTTATTAACCTTAAAGCTGTAATTCGGTTAAACTACTAAAATACACAGCACAACCATGCTAGCGTGCATACGCGATAAACACACATGCAGATAGAGATAGAAAAGGAGAAAGAATCAAGGAGAAAGGTTAGAAGCAATAGCTGGAGTTCATTTACTGTCTTTTGAGTTCGATATAAAGTCTTTGATTTCAGTTAAATCTTGCCAACTTGTTGGGGCTCAGTGCACCCTTTCAAACTTGTTTCAACGGTTTTCTGTCTTAAGGCTTAGTTTCTTCAGTGGGTCCTTGTCTTTGTGTGAAAAGGGGAGAGAGAGACAGGGAGAGATGCTCTCTCTTCAAGTTCAGTTACAGTCTGTTTTTTCTGTGTGGCACAATTCAAACCAAACCTGGGCCAGCAGGCCAGTCATGTGACTAGCTCCTTTTTTGGAACAACCCACTCGGCGAGGTTTTGTGGATTCTTTCAATCTTCGTAGACATCCTCAGTAGGGGGCTGGAATGCTGACTATCACGCCTTCAATGTCTTTTGATCAAAACCTATTTGGTTAATTGAATCAGGGAGCAGTTCCATTGTCTTCTCCAGGCAACTGTCTTTTAGAATGCAAATGTTTCCAGCCACTGTCCTTTTAGAATGCAGGTGCAGCCATGTTTTCAGTCCAGTACGGGTTTAAAATTAATGTCCCATAAGACGAAATTAATATGCCTCATACTTGCAGGTGTGGTTTTCCTCACAATGGGAACACCACCACCTGCAAGTTCCCCTCCAAGTCACGCACCATGCTGACTTGGAACTATATCACTGTTCCTTCACTGTCGTTGGGTCAAAATCCTGGAACTCCCTTCCTAACAGCACTGTGGGTGTACCAACCCCACATGGATTGCAGCAGTTCAAGAAGGTGGCTCACCACCAGCTTCTCAAGGGCAATTAGGGATGGGGAACAAATGTTGGCCTGGCCAGCGACACTCACATCCCATGAAAGAATGAAAAAAAAATATTGGTGGCCTAGACTAATAAGCCAAAGAATTGAGTTCGAATCCCACTATGCCAGCTGGGGAATTTAAATTCAGTTAAGTAAATAAATCTGAAATAAAAAAGCTGGTCTCAGTAATGGTGATCATGAAACTAGCAGTTTATCATAAAAACCCATCTGAATCACAATGTCCTTTAGGAAGGAAATCTGCCGTCCTCACCCGATCTCGTTTATATGTGATTCCAGAACCACAACAATGTGGTTGACTCTTAACTGTCCTCTGAAATGGCCTAGCATGCCACTCAGTTGTATTCAAGAAGGCAGCTCACCACCACTTTTTCAAGGACAATTAGGTATGGGCAATAAATGCTGACATTGCCAGCGATGTTCAAATCCTGTGAATAAATAAATAAACTCACGGGTGGTGGACTAGACACCTGATTAAAAATGCTTATTATTTGTGATAAACCCATTTTCAGCTGTTTTCATCAAATTGCCCCAGGTTACCGCTCTTAAATATATCAAGGAACATTTTTTAAGCAAATTTTTTTTTAAAAAACAGTTCTAAAAGACTGTTCGACTGTGCTGGGTCATATCAAATTGTTCATTCAGCGATATGCAACTGAATTTGAATGGAAACACGAGGAGAAAAAACTGCTTCTCAAAACTAGAACAATTTTGCCCGCCCTTTGCACCTGGATCATTGATTCTGCCCAAAGTGGAAACTGTTATCCACATGTTCGGTCTGTGACACCTAGTGGGAGCCTTGTTCCATGGTATATATGTTTATTATATGTTTTAAAGAAACTCCAACACAGAATTAAGAAGTTACAATGCAATGGTTATTGTCATTAAGCAGCGAATGAGCTGCAGGTACACAACCTGACTAAAATACAAGCTTGGGCAAGATTATCCTGTGGGCTTCTGAATCCTGCCATCAGGCTCAAATAGGAAGCCCTCCAGACTGAAAGCAGCAGCAGGGTGGCAAGGCAGGTAAGTGAGGGAGAGGGTGTCCCAAAATAGCCTGCCTGGTTTGCTGGCAGGCCACTTCCAGGAGGCTGCACCATCCCCTGCTGCCTGCGGAAGCCTGGAGGCCGACAGAAAATCCCAGTCGGCCACTGACAATAGGCTTCAATTGGCCTTTAATTTCTTCAATTGACTACCCACTGCTTGCGGTTCGGTAGCCCTGCTGACCCCACCCCCACCATCCCTCTTTCAGGAAAAGGGAACAGGGCGGGATGGGGCCGGGGAAACGCCAGGCTGGACGGCAGTGCTACTTTTAGCACCCGCCGCACCCCCCCCCACCTCCCCCCCTTCCCGTCCCCAGCAGGGGCTAAAAATCCTGCCAAGGTTGCTTCCAGTGTGTCTAATTCCACTCCGAGGCGACACTATAGAAACTAGGCTTTAAGTCCAGCTGATATACATAAAGCATACCATTGAAAAAGCTTCCTACAAATAATGTTCTTTGTCTCTCGCCTAGGAGTCATCTGTTCTACCCCTTTGTCTAAGATAACAGACATTGCATCTGACGTCTCCAAAACCGCCCCATGGAATTTAAGATGGGAAGAATGTTTAGGTGCCTTCTTAATGCACCAAGGACGTCCTTAACTGAACAAGGTTTTAGCAGCTTAATTAAGCTACAGTGTTTGTATAGAAAGCCTTCTTTTAATAGAAAAGTTTTATTCTTTAAATGAGATGTACTATAAAACAGAAGCTTTCTTCATAATCATAGAATGATATAGCACAGAAGAAGGCCATTCTGCCCATCGAGTCTGTGCTGGCTCTTTGAATGAGTGATCCAGTTAGTCCCACTCCCCCATTCTTTCCTCATATCCCTGCAATTATTTCTCATTTGCATATTTAAACAATTTCCTTTTGAAGGCTACTATTGAATTTGTATCTATCATGCTTTTCCTCATGTTACCTCTGGTTTTTCTGCAAATCACCTTAACTCTGTGCCTTCTGGTTATTGACCCTTCAGCCATTGGAAACGATTTCTCTTTATTTACTCTATCTAAACCGGTCATGATTTTAAACAGCTCTGTCAAATCAAATTAGCCTTCTCTGCATCAAGGAGAACAAACCCAGTGTGCTATAAAGGTCTGAAAGGGTTCATCTTGAGAGAGTGTAAAGAACACCTCCAACCATGATGATGTAAGAGCTCATGTGAGAGAGACTCGAAGGTAGATGCTGCGTGTCTTTTGGAGGAGTCACACAGACTGGTGTGGAGCATAAATAGTTACAGTGCAATAAAAGTTAATGTTTAACTACTCCAAACTAAGAATCGCTCGAGCTAGACTAACTAAGGTGGCAGTGCACTGACCAAACATATAACATGGTGATCAGCAATGAGATCGAGAACAGCAGAAGTCCTACACCCACAAGAAGAATTCGAAGCAACTAACTGAAAAGGCCTGACCTGGGAAAAAGTGCCAAAAAACTGCAGAACTCGAGAAGAGACTGAGAGGAGCTCTGCAGGTGTGGTGAAAGACAGGCTGCTCCACAGAACGGAAGCATGGTTGCCTGTAAATAAATTCCAGCGATCGGGTGAGTTACAGTGCCGACGGTCGAGAAATCGTGTTAAAAGCCTTTGAAGGGCTTAAAGTAATTTTCTGAAGGCATCGTGCTAGTAAAAACAAAAAGAAAAATCCAAACCTTCACTTGGGGAACGCGAGGGCGAAGAGCGGGAAACCATCAAAAAGCATGTGAACTGCCAAAAAGCACGGGAAACCCTTGAACACAGCAGGGACACTCCATTAAGGGAAAACAAGGCATTTCAGTAAAATGTGCCAAAATAAAATCTCGACTACCTCCAAGAAAATAGTTTAAGAATAGAGTGGTTAACGAAGTTAAACAACTTCCTGCAGCAGAGCAATAAAAACATTTTTGTGGCGAGATAAATGATCCGAATTAAGCATTTTGGTCAGCGACATATATGTCAACGGACATATCACGAATTTTAAACTCGACACTGAAGCTAGTGTAACAGTCTTATCAGACAAAGAGCCATGATTATCCTCACACTTTCTACAACCAACAGAAACTCAGTTACATGGCCCAGGAGGGGTTGAACTTGAAGTAAAGCAGAATATACAGGCAACACTTCAGTACAAGGGAAAGCAGATATTAGAAATGTTGTTTTAAGAAATCAGGAGTTCTCACTCTTAAGTAGAAGAGCTTGTATTGACCTTCATCTTATAGAGAAAGTAGAAGAAGTTAAACAACAAGAATCCAGGAGTCACTTTCAAGCGGAATTTCCAAAATTTTTCACTGTTCTAGGGAAACCGAGCCAGGACAGAGGGAGAGCCCACCTCCCCCCTCCCCCCCCACACCCCCACCCTACCATCCCGACCTGAGCACTGCGGAGAATCTGGAGCCTTCCAGAGAGTCCGCCCAATGGAGAGAGACCTCGCACAACACATAACAGCCCGCCATGCCATTCAAAGGCTACCAGAGCGAGAAAGAGAAATGCAGCAAGTTCCTGCAGGAGTTCTACACAGACAGAGAACTCGGAAAAATTAGGTCCAACTAATTCATCAGGTGCAGATGTAAGATGAATAATGCACCTATGTCCGCCGATATTGCATGCAAGTTTGGCCACAACAGAGCCCCAAGGTAAGAGGATGAAAATCTTCTTCTAACACAGAAGACACTTTACCATTGTAGATGCTTTGCTGTTATATAACAAGAGATTGATGATTCCAGAGTCACTCCCAGTAGATATCTTGGAGAAAATACACCAGAGTCCTATGGGCAGAACTAAATGCAGAGCACGAGCTCAGGCATCCGTGTGGTGGCCATGAATCTCAAAGAATATCGAAGAACTTATTTTGAGTTGTGACGTATGTTCAGTTCACAGACAGGATCAGAGAGAACGTCTAATTTCGACCCAATTCCCAACCAGACCGTGGGAATGGTTGGCGATGGATCTAATCTTTTTTGATGGAAAATTCTATCTAATAATAGTTGATTACTTCTCAAGATGGATTGAGGTTAAATGGATGTACACAACAACAACTAAAGCAGTCATCAGAGTTTGACAAGAAGTTTTTGCAACACATGGTATACCTGATCAGATAGTATCCAATAATGGACCACAATTTACAAGTGATTACTTCACGCACCTTGTGGAAAAATATGGATTTGTTTATCTAAGAGGTTCCCCTGGGTATCCACAATCTAATGGAGAAGCTGAGCGAGCAGTCAGAACTATTAAAGTAATGGTGAAGAAAAATCAAGATTTCCAGTTAGCACTTCTGACCTACAGAACTACTCCGTTGTTATGCAGATTAGCACCATCCGAACTCTTAATGGGAAGAAAACTCTTAATGCAACTTCCAATTCTACCGAAGAAATTACTTCCAGGACTAGAAAGCAAGGATTGTCAGAGAGTACACGGCAAAGAAAAGTCTATCGGAAGAAACAAGCCCATAATATTAACAAGAAGTGCCATACCAGAAACCTACTGAAGTTGTCAGAAGGGCAAAAGATGTGGGCATGAGACCAAAACAGAGGAGTAATTCTCCAGCGAGAGGAGAATCAACAGTGATCTTATTTATTAAGAACTTCAGAAGGTACCATAAGAAGAAATAGAAGGAATTTTATTCCTTTACATCAAAGACGTCAATCAGTCATACATTTAGACAAATCAGATGTTGAACTGGAAATTCAGAAAACACTGAATACTACAAACCTCAATGAAGGCTGCCCAAATCAAGACACAAGAGATCAGAGAAAGACTACTGATCTTCCACATCTGGCGACAAGAAGAACAATGAGAGTTGTGAAGCCTCCTGGCAGATTGAATCTATGAAGTCAGAGACTTGGGGGGAGATGGGGTAGTAAGTAAATAAAAAGGTGAATGCATATAAATATATATTAGGATAAAGACTGGGGGGAGAGATGTAGGATAAGGATCTGAAAAGGTTAATGTTGAGAGAGTGTAAAGAATACTTCTTACCATGATGATGTAAGAGATCATGTGAGAGAGACTCAGATTGAAGCAGCGTGGCATTTGAAGGAGTCACACAGACTGATGTGGAGCGTAAATAGTTATAATGCAATAAAAGTTCATGTTTAACTACTCCAAAATAAGAATCGCTCTAGCTAGACTAACTAAGGTGGCAGCGTACCAAACAAACACATAACATACAACTTCTCCAGTCTATCCAAAGAACAAAGAACAAAGAACAAAGAAAATTACAGCACAGGAACAGGCCCTTCGGCCCTCCAAGCCTACGCCGATCCAAATCCTCTATCTAAACCTGTCGCCTATTTTCTACGGGTCTGTATCTCTTTACTTCCTGCCCATTCATGTATCTGTCCAGATACATCTTAAAAGACGCTATCGTGCCCGCGTCTACCACCTCCGCTGGTAATGCGTTCCATGCACCCACCGCCCTCTGCGTAAAGAACTTTCCACGCATATCCCCCCTAAACTTTTCCCCTTTCACTTTGAACTCGTGTCCCCTTGTAATTGAATCCCCCACTCTGGGAAAAAGCTTCTTGCTATCCACCCTGTCTCTACCTCTCATGATTTTGTACACCTCAATCAGGTCCCCCCTCAACCTCCGTCTTTCTAATGAAAATAATCCTAATCTACTCAACCTCTCTTCATAGCTAGCGCCCTCCAGACCAGGCAACATCCTGGTGAACCTCCTCTGCACCCTCTCCAAAGCATCCACATCCTTTTGGTAATGTGGCGACCAGAACTGCACGCAGTATTCCAAATGTGGCCGAACCAAAGTCCTATACAACTGTAACGTGACCTGCCAACTCTTGTACTCAATACCCCGTCCGATGAAGGAAAGCATGCCGTATGCCTTCTTGACCACTCTATTGACCTGCATTGCCACCTTCAGGGAAGAATGGACCTGAACACCCAAATCTCTCTGGACATCAATTTTCCCCAGGACTTTTCCATTTACTGTATAGTTCACTCTTGAATTGGATCTTCCAAAATGCATCACCTCGCATTTGCCCTGATTGAACCTCATCTGCCATTTCTCTGCCCAACTCTCCAATCTATCTATATTCTGCTGTATTCTCTGACAGTCCCCTTCACTATCTGCTACTCCACCAATCTTAGTGTCGTCTGCAAACTTGCTAATCAGACCACCTATACTTTCCTCCAAATCATTTATGTATATCACAAACAACAGTGGTCCCAGCACGGATCCCTGTGGAACACCACTGGTCACACGTCTCCATTTTGAGAAACTCCCTTCCACTGCTACTCTCTGTCTCCTGTTGCCCAGCCAGTTCTTTATCCATCTAGCTAGTACACCTTGGACCCCATGCGCCTTCACTTTCTCCATCAGCCTACCATGGGGAACCTTATCAAACGCCTTACTGAAGTCCATGTATATGACATCTACAGCCCTTCCCTCATCAATCAACTTTGTCACTTCCTCAAAGAATTCTATTAAGTTGGTAAGACATGACCTTCCCTGCACAAAACCATGTTGCCTATCACTGATAAGCCCATTTTCTTCCAGATGGGAATAGATCCTATCCCCCAGTATCTTCTCCAGCAGCTTCCCTACCACTGACGTCAGGCTCACCGGTCTATAATTACCTGGATTTTCCTTGCTACCCTTCTTAAGCAAGGGGACAACATTAGCAATTCTCCAGTCCTCCGGGACCTCACCCATGTTTAAGGATGTTGCAAAGATATCTGTTAAGGCCCCAACTATTTCCTCTCTCACTTCCCACAGTAACCTGGGATAGATCCCATCCAGACCTGGGGACTTGTCCACCTTAATGCCTTTAAGAATACCCAACACTTCCTCCCTCCTTATGCCGACTTGACCTAGAGTAATCAAACATCTGTCCCTAACCTCAACATCCGTCATGTCCCTCTCCTCGGTGAATACCGATGCAAAGTACTCGTTTAGAATCTCACCCATTTTCTCTGACTCCACGCATAACTTTCCTCCTTTGTCCTTGAGTGGGCCAATCCTTTCTCTAGTTACCCTCTTGCTCCTTATATATGAATAAAAGGCTTTGGGATTTTCCTTAACCCTGTTTGCTAAAGATATTTCATGACCCCTTTTAGCCCTCTTAATTCCTCGTTTCAGATTGCGCCTACAATCCCGATATTCTTTCAAAGCTTCGTCTTTCTTCAGCCGCCTAGACCTTATGTGTGCTTCCTTTTTCCTCTTAGCTAGTCTCACAATTTCACCTGTCATCCATGGTTCCCTAATCTTGCCATTTCTACCCCTCATTTTCACAGTAACATGTCTCTCCTGCACGCTAATCAACCTCTCTTTAAAAGCCTCCCACATATCACATGTGGATTTACCTTCAAACAGCTGCTCCCAATCTACATTCCCCAGCTCCTGCCGAATTTTGATATAGTTGGCCTTCCCCCAATTTAGCGCTCTTCCTTTGGGACCACTCTCGTCTTTGTCCATGAGTATTCTAAAACTTACGGAATTGTGATCACTATTCCCAAAGTAGTCCCCTACTGAAACGTCAACCACCTGGCCCGGCTCATTTCCCAACACCAGGTCCAGTATGGCCCCTTCCCGAGTTGGACTATTTACATACTGCTCTAGAAAACCCTCCTGGATGCTCCTTACAAATTCTGCTCCATCTAGACCTCTAACATTAAGTGAATCCCAGTCAATGTTGGGAAAATTAAAATCTCCTATCACCACCACCCTGTTGTTCCTACAGCTTTCCATAATCTGTTTACATATTTGTACCTCTATCTCACGCTCGCTGTTGGGAGGCCTGTAGTACAGCCCCAACATTGTTACCGCACCCTTCCTATTTCTGAGTTCTGCCCATAATGCCTCACAGCTCGAGTCCTCCATAGTGCCTTCCTTCACCACAGCTGTGATATCCTCTTTGACCAGTAATGCAACTCCTCCACCCCTTTTACCTCCCTCTCTATTCCGCCTGAAGCATCGGTATCCTGGGATATTTAGTTGCCAATCATGCCCTTCCCTTAACCACATAACTTTAATCCCGCATCTCTCGAACCATTCTCATAAATCTCTTCTGTACCTACTTCAAATCCTTCATGTCCTTCCCTAGTGTGGTGCCCAGAATCCTGTGATCACTGACCCCAGTCACCCTGCGATCCCTGCCCCACCCCTGTGAGCCCCATGTTCACAACCATGCTGTCCCCTAACACACCCCTTCCCGATCTCTATACTGAGCAGCAGAGAACTTATCTGTGCCTGGGCTGTGGCCTCTTCTTGTATGTTTCCTGCCCAACAGGGAGCCAAGCCTGTCAATCAGGCTGGTTTCTGGGCTGGGAACCTGTAAAAAAGATTAACACCCATGTTGTGGAGTTAAAACTCCACAGTGTTCGGAGATACCCGGACTTCTGGGGCTGACCAGAACGCCTCTCCCAGTTTGGAATTCCCACCCCAGTAAATATCGGGGCCATAATCTCCCATGCAGTTTGCTGCCTGGTGTTAGATGATCAATAAATGCCCTCGTATCACTACCAACTAATGTATGTTCCCAAACAAGAGTTTTTTTAACAGATTCTTTTTTTAAATACTATTTAACTTCTAGGTGAATGAATTAAAAGGGTGGAATATCCTCCCTCATCCGTGAATGTCTTGCAATAATCTTGATAATACCAAGGAGTTCACCTTGAAGTCAACTCCTTTCCAAAGAGATTTTTGAACTATACGAAAACTTTCCCTGCGCTTTATGTACACTCAAATCAAGTCTCATCAATAACTTACAAGTTAAGCCTCAAGATTCAACTTAGATGGAATTTGTTTTAACAATCAAATCAAAGCCCTGAGTCAACGTTGGTTTTATTACAGAAGTTTATCAAAATTGTGCTTCTCGTGGAAGTATGTTGTGACTTAAACCTGTCAGCTTTGTCAATCTCATTCTGCAGTTTTTTTAATGTGAGCCGTATGAAGACTCATGTTTTTGTGCCTCTCCGCACCATGCTTAGCACAGAATGCAAGAATCAGCTGTGCCCAAAGCTCTTCAACTAAATTTTTACCTTGATTAATTAATGAAAATCAGGCAGGATTTCTTAAGAAGATTTATTAATATTCTTAAGTTTATCTGATTTTTCAAATCACATTACGGCAGCCCGATCTCTGGGTTAATGAGCAGAATCGAGCTATATATAGATCAGACTACAGACTTTGGATTAAAGCCCAGTTTGATGAAATGAGTACAAATAATTTACAAGCAAACTGTAGACTTTGTTATTACAATTGGGCTCATGTTAAAACCCTTTTCCCTGTGTACAGAAACTTGACAAGGATGTCTCTCTCCCTGTCAGTGTTTTGCCAGCTGGTAAATCATTCTGCATTGTAAATCAATGAGAGAGAAGCACTCTGGTAATTAGTACAGAAAACTCCACACATCATACTGGGTTATGTATGGATAAACTCCAACCACAACTCATTCAGAACCCTGCCACCTGTATCCTGTGCAGTATTTAAATATTTAAAGGTGAAGTGAATAAAAATAAATAAATACATTTCTTTTGCCCCTTTCTCACCTCCTAATAACAATTAAATTAATTATTTGCCCTTTCCCCCCCCCAACACATACCTTGTCCACCTGACCTTTCCACCACCCAAGTAGCACAAACTTTAACTTCAAACCCTCCCCACCATCCCCTACACCAATTACGTCACTTTGACCCCGTTGCACCCCCCCCCCCCCCCCCCACACCCCCGCACTGAGAATCTTACCTCCTCCCCACCAGTGTGGAGCCTCGTTTCCCTGGACAGGGATCCGAAGGCACGGGAGTGCCAGCCACCGTCCGAAGATCTCAGCAGTACATCAGGTGGCGACATGAGTTTCATTAATTAATTCAGTTTAATTTATTTAAATATTCAGATTGGGGTCCCATCACCGATCGCAGTGGGGCCACCACGAGGCCTCGCCGCCGCCAGTAATATCGGGCCAGGCCCTCCCAGCGTGGCAGCTCTCTCCCGGAGGCATCTTCAGGCCCCTCCCATCCCAGCGCCACGGAATCCAATGCCTGGGGAGAACAATATCCAGACCAATGTCTTTCATTACTTTCAGGGACTCCATCAAGTTTTACACATTTGGCTAAATACATAACTTCATAGAAGGGAATTAATTCCAATCACTGCTCAAAGTTACTAAAATTGACTTGGAAACAAGAAAAAGTCGCTAGCTTTCTGTTTGGAGTCAAGTTGATGCAGCTAATGACAAAACTTTACCTTTATCTTTATGGTCAGTGCTAGTGCATAATATCCCATGTTGTTTTTATTCCCTAGTGTTTGTCAAGTAAATGTCACCCGATTGGTATCAGCTAAAATCAGTGCCCGAGCATGATGGGGTTTTAATAGATCCTTTTTTATTCTCTTTGACAGTGCAGAATGGAAGACCAGGAAGTGACACTTGCCCATTGAAGGTGCTTCCCATGAATTATTAAATGGGGGAATGTAGAAAGAAGGGGCAAAAATGAGATAAAATAGCACAGGGGGATAAAAACTGATGTACAATTAGCCGATTATGGCAAACAGGCCATAGAGAGGGAATCAAAGTGGAACGTGGTCTTCCAAAGTAATCTAGACCCCGCAACCCTTTTGCTTCCAATCAACCAGTGATGGGAAATAACAGTACAAATTATACAAGTGTTTATGTGCTCACAGATAGCCAAACTTCGCTGCTGAACCTGGTCATTTAATTTGGGACATAACATTCACTGGAGCTTTCAGATGCTGAACATCAAAGTACAATGATGAATATTGGGATTTAAGTCCTCTCACATATGCAGTTTCAGAAAGCTACCTTTACTTTGACCTGAATTCCCTAGAGCATCTGATGTACAAAGGAGCAAAGGAGCTATTTCTGTCAAAGAGAACATGTTTATTATACATTTATAATCTTTACAATCAATTTATGCTGTTCCAGAGAGTGTGCAAGAGTAGGGAATATTAAGTTAAACTTCAAGGCCATAGGTTGGACACCTCCATTACGTTAGCCACACACATGCTAAAACTGCAAAAGCAGCATAAGGTGTCCAATAAGAGCATAATAAATATTTGATAATTTTTCAGTCAATCTTGACATCTTGGTCTTACAATGACATTTCCCTCGCCATCCCTCTCCATCCTGCTCCGTCTTAAGATACATAACGTAACAGTTGCGTAGTAACGTTATGTGCAGGAGAAGGCTATTATTCCATCTCACCTTTCAACCCTTCTAGCAGGTTCCTTACCATATCTTGAATTCACCACCATTACTGTTGGACAGCAATTGAATTCATGTATTAATAATTAATCAAAACTATCCTGGCAGTTTACAATAAGAAATATGCCTGTACAAAATGAAGCTATCTTTGTCAATGGAAGCTGTCTCTTTACATAGATTTGGACTTGGAATTTATACAGTGGTTTTAAATTGGAATGCCTCCCAACCCAAAGTTAGAGGTAGCTCAGCCAAATATCCCACAGGCTGGAAACCAATGAAACTGTTATTAGATCTGTCTTCTATAAATCATGCTGAAGTTAAATTTCCTTTGGTAGAGCAATGGGTAGGCTCTTCACATAAAATCTCTTTATATGCCATTTTAATGCAGTGGCTGACTCATTTATTTATATGCGAACACAAAAACATCTATTTACATAACACTTTTATCACTAAAAAAAATCCTAAGGCGCTTCATAGAGGAAGTAATACTGAGTGTAGAAGAGTTAAGAGAAATGAACAAAATGATGATTAACAGGAAAGGTTTCGACAAAGTTTTTAGAGGTGGGGGAGAGGAAGCAAGGAGGAAAGGTTTAGGGAGCGAGTTCCGGAGAGCAGGGTCAAGATATCTGAAAACTCTGCCACAAATGGTGGGAATCAACAGGAAAGCACGTCTTGCACTTATATAGTGCCTTTTATGTCTTCAAGTACTTTCCAGCCAATGAAGTACTTTCTTTAGTGTAGCCACTGTTGTAATGTCGGAAATGTGGCAGCCAACTGGTGCACAGGAAGCTCCTACAAACAGCAATGAGAAAATGACCAGACAATCTGTTTTTTAGTGATGTTGATTGAGGGATCAGCTACTTTCTCAGTGATTCCACTGACCTGCTCATTCCCTTACCCTGAGAACTTAGACAGAGCCCCACTGCTTAACACTCATTGATACATCCTTGACCACTCCCTTCATCCTACATTAAAGGGCACTCAAACCATCGGGACAATTTCTATATCAATGACATACTGACAATGCAGTCTCAGAACCTGTTGGGAAGCTAAACTTCAGTACCATGCTGCCAAATATAATCAAGGTGATTAATTCAATGTCAAACATATTAATTGCCTTTCATTAATTTCTCGTCCAATTGAACAGCCCATAATGCTTTTCTTTAAAGAAGGTGGTCTCACTGTATAAATCCTACAAGGTGCACTCCTAGTGGTCTCTGTAAAGCCGGTGGAAGTCTGCCATCGGGAGCTTGAGATCCTCATGACTGGTGACTTCTGAGGCTGTAAACAGCTGGACCTCGGCTGTTGCCTGAACAGTTTGGTTCACGTGAATTGCTGGCACCATGGTGGGTATTGTTTAAGGGAGTGGCGAAGGAGCAGCCACGCTGACATCCTGAAGGAGGGCAGCCTGGACCACTCCCATCACGCCACTGCCACACCGGTGGGGCTGCAGCTCATCACTTCCACGGATCTGCGGGAGAGAAGCCTGTAAAAGGTGAGATGTGCCTATCCGCTTGGTTCACCTTCCTGTCCAAGGTAGACAGCTGTCTGTCCAAGCTGGACCGCAGAATCTGTATGGCAGCCATTTGAGCTGCCGCCAATACTCCAAAGCATGTGAAAGAGGTCCCATTTGCAGCATGCTTGGAGGTGACGGTAGACTTGTCCTGATTTTATTATCTTCTGTATAAGATCAGGAGTAGGCCATTCAGCCTCCCGAGCCTACAATCGTAGAATGGTACAGCACAGAAGGAGGCCATTCAGCCCACCTTGTCTGTGCTGGCTCTTTGAAAGAACTATCCAGTTAGTCCCCATCCCATGCTCTTTCCCCATAGCCCTGCAAATTTCTCCCTTTCAAGTATTTATCCAATTCCCTTTTGAAAGTTATTATTGAATCTACTTCCACCACTCTTTCAGGCAGTGCATTCCAGATTATAACATCTCACTGCGTTAAAAAAAATTCTCATTTACCCCTGGAACTTTTGCTAATTATCTTAAATCTGTGTCCTCCGGTTACTGAGCCTCCCACCAGTAGAAATAGTTTCTCTCTATTTACCCATCCTATTTATTTATTAAAAAAACTCTCATAATTTTGAACATTTGTATTAAATCTTCCCTTAACCTAGCTTCTGTAGTCTTTTGGCATAACTGAAGTCCCCTGGGAGCATTCTAATAAGCCTGCTCTGTACTTTGTCCGAGGCCTTGACATCCTTCCTAAAGTGTGGTGCCCAGAACTACACACAGTACTTGAGCTGAGACCTAACCAGTGATTTATAAAGGTTTCCCATAACTTTCTTGCTCTTCTGCCTTATAAAGCCTGCATACTTTAACAGCCTTCTTAATCTGTCCTGTCACCTTCAAAGATTTGTGTATGTAAACCCTCAGATCTCTCTGTTCCTATACCTCCCTCCATCTTATCCATGAATTTCATTATTCTTTTCTTCCTCCTACAATCTTCAAGCTTATAAAAGTCAAATTGACATCACCTAATTTAACAGGGGTCAAATTCAACTTCAGTAGGGGCACAAAATAGATGGTAGTGGATCGTCCACCTGTTAAACACTTGGCCCAAATTTCCTTTCCACTGATTGCTTCTTTTCTAATAATTTGAAACTTGCTACCACCCTGCACTAAGGGCCTTGACTCCACTTTGATCTCTCAGTAAAATAAAACAATCTGCTGGGAACATCAATGTAATTTTGTACAATGTGGTACAAAAATAAAATACTGCAGATGCTGAAAATCTGAAATAAAAACAGAGTATGCTAGAAACACTCAGCAGGTCTGCCAATATTTTTGGGCAGGATTTCGAGCCCCTGTTGAGGCCGAGAATAGAGATTAGATTAGAGATACAGCACTGAAACAGGCCCTTCGGCCCACCGAGTCTGTGCCGAACATCAACCACCCATTTATACTAATCCTACACTAATCCCATATTCCTACCAAACATCCCCACCTGTCCTTATATTTCCCTACCACCGACCTATACTAGTGACAATTTATAATGGCCAATTTACCTATCAACCTGCAAGTCTTTTTGGCTTGTGGGAGGAAACCGGAGCATCCGGAGAAAACCCACGCAGACACAGGGAGAACTTGCAAACTCCACACAGGCAGTACCCGGAATCGAACCCGGGTCCCTGGAGCTGTGAGGCTGCGGTGCTAACCACTGCGCCACTGTGCCGCCCTGGAGATGAGCAGGAGATAACAATACCCTCACCGGCTGGCATGCTGGATCCCCGGCTCCATCCCACCTCCAGGACATTTTGCAGAGGGTAGCTTCCAGCTCGTTAAGAGCTTATTGAGGCCAATTTTAGGAGACAGACTAGCTGGGGTGGGGCAGTGCTGCAGGCAGGCCGAGAGGCCCTCCTTGCCTGCCTGGGTGCAGGAGCAGCTGCAAGTCATCTTATAGAAGGGTATCCCCACAAACAGTGGTTGCTTGGCTGCAAGATCCATTTTTCAAATCTAAGATTAAAAGAGTTGGAGAGAGGGCACCTCCATTTTGAAGCACCCTCTCCCTTACTTACCCTGTACTGCAGCCTGCTGCTCTTTTTAAGCTGGAGGACCGCCGATCGGTCCTCCAGCTTCGAGAGCCCGCCTGTCATCCTTAGATGGAGGCGAGCCTGCTGACAGGTCAATTAAGGGGACATCCCATGAAAATCTGGGCCAGTGACTGTTTTCTTCCCATAGCCGGGTTCGGGACCCAGACACAATTCTGACCTCTGTTTCCCAATTCCGGAATGAACATCCTGCCCAACGTTTCAGGTCAATGACCTTTCGTCAGAACTGGTGAAAGGTCATCAATCTGAACCATTAACTCTCTTTCTCTCCCCACAGATGCTGCCTGACCTGTGGAGTGTTTCCAGCATTCTGTAATTTTATTATGAACAATGTGGTGACCCTTTGCGGCATTATGTGTTTTGGTCGTGTCAATAGTTATTGTGTCTTGCTTACTTTGCATATTACTGTGCATTATGCCGTTACTATTTTCAATTGATCAATTTTTATTACTGCATCTAATGTTGTGATTTGTGTAAATGTTGTGTTATTTTTTCTGCAGTGGGTGCAAAGTTGCTGGACGTACATGGATTTCTTCAAAGGAAAAGTCCCGAACAACCACTGGCAGTGTTGTAAACAAGAAATATACGTCAGGGCTAAAAAGAAGCAATTACATCTGTTTCCGTGACTGTTTTGGGTTTTGAAGCTGCCAAAACCCAGGAACTTGCAAACGCAAAGGCCAATCTTGTCGCTACAGGGCAAGATATAACACTGTAGGTTAACAATAAGTACAAATGCATTTCTTCTCACTCACTCAAACAAACACATACAATCCAGAAAGTGGTGGAAAAAATGGAGACAGCTCTCTTGACTAGCTCCTGAGGGATTATATAGATATGTGTTCACAATGAATTATTGGACCAACCAGCATTGCAGACACACGTGGGCACATAACCATCAGGCACTAGATCTAAGGGTTGCCAACCCTTCAGGATTGCTCTGGAGTCTCCAGTAATTGAAGATTAATCTCCTGAATATTGTTGCGAGAAGACCTGGGGCATTAAAAATAAATGGTGCATTTCACTCACTTTTTTTGAACACATATTTATTTGTTTTTTGCAGAAGACAGAGACATTTTGTTGAAGCTTTTCGTCTTGCACTCATCAGGACAATCCGCAAGAATACCAATGTAAGGGAAAGCAACAAACTTGGATGTGGTCCACATAGATTTTAGTAAGGCATTTGACAAGGACCCGCATGGCAGACTGGTCTGTAAGCCCATGGAATGCAGGGGAATGTGGCAGGTTGATCCAAAATTGACTCAGTGACAGGAAACAAAAGTCGACGGAAGTTTTTGCGAACGGAAAACGATTTCCAGTGGTGTTCCATAGGGCTCAGTGTTGGGTCCATTGCTGTTTGTGGTATATATTAACGATTTGAACTTAAATGTGGGAGGCATGATTGGGAAATTTGCTGGTGACAAAAAAATTGGCCATGTAGTTGATAGTGAAGAGGATAGCTGTAGATGCCAGAATGATATCAATGGTTTGGCTGAGTGGGCGGGAAAGTGGCAAATGGAATTCAATCCAGAGAAGTGTGAGATAATGCATTTGTTTTATACTGTTATCCTGTCTGTAAAGTGCTAGGAACTAATTAGCTAGGAACTAGTTGTTATGTCTAAGACTTCCAATGGGGCCACATTCATGGCTGCATTGGAGAGTCATGGGATATGTAACACAAAACCAGTCTCACCAGTCCTACAGCAAGCAGGATGGCGGCTGAACAAATAAATGAAAAGCTCAAGCCATTCTAGGTTTAAAGTGTGATTATTTCCAACAAGAAGATGTAACAGCATTTGAGGAGGGCAAACGAGGCTGACTGGCCTCCTTCTATGGTTCTACGGAGTTCTCCTTCTGTCCTAGCCAATATTTATCCCTCAATCAACACCACTTAAAAAAACTGACCATTTCTTCACTTATCTCATTGTTCCTCATGGGACCTTGCTGTGTGAAAATTGGTTGCCGAGTTTCCCTAGAGTATTTGAAAAAGAGCAGGGGAGTTCTCCCACTGTCCTGGCCAACATTTATCCCTCAACCGACATAGCCCCAATATAAATGGCCAAGACAGCGATTCTCCCTACTGTCAATATAACTCAGAAAACAAGCTCATTGAAGTCAAAAACTTTTCCTGAATTTGAGGAACTACAGCAAACCAACCACAATTAGTTTCCTGCTTCACTTCAGATGTCAGACTGAACAAGAACCTGGTGAATATAGGAAATATTTAACTTCTGATATAACCTTCACAACTGCACTTGTCACAATCGATAACCTTTGGTAAAAGTATTGAAATTATTTGGCCATTGTCTCATTGCTGTTTGTGGGAGCTTGCTGTGTGCAAATTGGCAGCCACCTTTTCTACACTGCATCAGTGACTGTACTGCAAAAAGTACTTCATTGGCTGTAAGGTGCTTTGGGACATCCCAAGGTCATGAAAGGCCCTATATAAGTGCAAGTTCTTCCTTCGGGTAAATGGGGTTATGGTGCAGATCAGCTATGAATGACAGAACAGGCTTGAGGGGCTGAATGGCCTGCTCCTGTTGCTGTAAGTTAATTGATTCAGTGAATATTGATCATAGTAAGAGAATTCCTGGCTGATAGCTTTAACATGTATAAGGATTCCATTCTTCCAACTACTGAAGTCACAGCAGCTGAAATGGCTGATGGTTTATGTTAACAATTTAAATTGTAACCTTTATCCTCCGTGCCGTAATTATTGGTTTGGTTCCTGTGGAAGGCTCAAAGGAACACGGCTCATGACTTAAAATGAAGCAATAACTTCTGTTTGTCAGGAGAGTCTGAAGCAGTAATGGTTTCCCTGTTGATCCCAAGGCCATGACTAAGTCAATTAATCGAGGCATGGGAGCCTTTTCATTTCTGAAGACACTCTGAACCAATAGAAATGAGACTACACTTAAAATACAGTGCACAGTTCTGGTCTGCAGATTATAAAAAGGATATCGGTCCGGATTTTGAAAGGACCGTGGGTTCAGGAGTCAGTGCAGACGCGATTTTAAAATCATGGTCTCGGTGGTCATCTCCGCAGCCCAATGCCTCCAGAACAGTCCGAAATATGAAGGTGGTGGAGGGGAGGGAATGGAGAATCCCCTCGCCTCTAATTAAGGGGCCATGGAGATCTTTAAGAGAGCACGGTCCGCACCGCATTTTCAAAGAGGGATCCGGTGATTCTGACCAGCCTGGTGCTCACAGTGGGCAGGAGGATAACTTTGTTGTTTGAAGAAGAAATGTTTTCAACCCGCGGGGATCTTGTGCAAGACATTTTTTTTAAATTATGCAACCGTTGCCTCACCTGTTCTTTCTGAAAGTCCTCTGAGGATCTGCCTGTTCTCTTCAGCAAGACCCTAACATGGCTGCCGTCTGTCTTTGCATTGGCGCCAGGCAGGCAGTTTCTGCCATCTGGAGGTGCTCGGCGCCCCTAATTGGGCACCAAACTCGCCTCCTACCCAATTAGGGCAATAGCATATGAAAAGTGTGTTGCGTTGGCAACGCAGTTGAGGCGTGGGGTCGGGACCAGGAAACCATCCAAGGCATCGGTTTCCTGACCTCATTTTAAAAATCCAGCTTATAGAGGCAGTAAAGTGCAAAAAAGATGGACAAGAATGATATCAGAAGTGAGATGTTACACCTATCAGGAAAGGTTGAACAGGCTGGGGCTCTTATCTCTAGAAAAGAGAAGGTTGAGGGGTAACCTGATGGAGGTCTTGAGGGTTGTGAAAGGGGTTTGATAGGGTGGACCTTTTGTTAGAGCAAACTGACCCCATTACACTGCTCTGTCCTCCTGCATCTTCCTCTTCAATATTTATTCAGTTTTTTCCTTAAAAGGTTCAATGATCCTTGTGGCAAGGAACCTCTGCCCTCTGCCTAAAGAAAGCAGTAAAACTAACACCACCCAGTTATTAAAAGCAAAATACCGCAGATGCTGGAAATATGAAATAAGAACAAAAAGTGCTGGAGATACTCAGCAGATCTGGCAGCATCTGTGGAGAGAGAAGCAAAGTTAACTTCTTCACACCCTGCCTCCTGTAAGGACTCCATTCCATTCTCCCAGTTTCTGTGTCTCCAAAGCATCTGCTCTGATGTTGCAACCTTCCATGACAGTGCTTCTGATATGTCTTCCTTTTTCCTCAATCAAGGATCCCCCCCACCTCAACCCCCCACCCCCCACTGTGCAACACTGTGGTTGACAGGGCCCTCAACCGTGTCCGGCCCATTTCCCACACATCTGCCCTCACCCCTTCCCCTCCCTCCCAGAACGGCGACAGGGTTCCCCTTGTCCTCACTTTCCACCCCACCAGCCTCCACACCCAAAGGATCATCCTCTACCATTCTGCCACCTCCAGCGTGATGGTACTACCAAACGCATCTTCCCCTCCCCTCTCCTGTCAGCATTCCGAAGGGATTTTTCCCTCTGCGATACCCTGGTCCGCTCCTCCATTACCCCCAACACCTCATCCCCTTTCCATGGCACCTTCCCATGCAATCACAGGAGGTGTAATACCTGCCCTTTTACCTCCTCTCTTCTCACTATCCAAGGCCCTAAACACTCCTTTCAGGTGAAGCAGTGATTTACTTGTATACATTTCAATTTAGTATACTGTATTCGCTGTTCACAATATGGTCTCCTCTATTTTGGGCAGACCAAATGTAGATTGGGCGACCGCTTTGCAGAATACCTCCGCTCAGTCCGAAAGCATGACCCCGAGCTTCCAGTTGCTTGCCATTTCAACACTCCCCCCTGTTTTCATGCCCACATTTCTGTCTTTGGCCTGCTCCAGTGTTCCAGTGAACATCAATGCAAGCTCGAGGAGCAGCACCTGATCTCTCGATTAGGCACTCTACAGCCTTGCGGACTGAACATTGAGTTCAATAACTTCAGAGCATGACTGGCCATGCGCCTGGTTTTCATGTAGTCAGAGCTGTTCATTATTCCGCTATTAACAGTCTCTCTTTGTCTTTCACCACAAGCCTTAACACACTCTTTGCCTTTGTCCCAGGACAGCTTTGTTATTTAATCTCTCATGCCCTATCAAACACCTTCCTCTTTGGTCTCTCCCCCACCCCCCTCCCCTTCACTTGCTTAAAACATAATTCTTTTCTAACCTTTGCCAGTTCTGATGAAAGGTCACTGACCTGAAATGTTAACATTGCTTCTCTCTCCACAGATGCTGCCTGACGTGCTGTGTATTTCCAGCACTTTTTGTTTTTATACCACACAGTTGTTTCTGCTTATCTGCTATTCTGAAACACCAGTAGCCATATTCTACCTCACTCAATTTGCCATTCTACAAGCCTGAGTCTGGACTGTAAATGACAGCAAGCATTCATGCACCATTAGTATAGTGGTTATGTTACTGGATCAGTAATCCAGAGCTATAAATTCACATCCCACCACAGGAACTAAGGAATTTAAATTCAGTTAGTTAAATAATTCCAGAATAAAAAGCTAGTATCAGTAATGATGACCATGAAAACACCAGATTGTTGTAAAAAATATATCTGGTTCAGGGAAGGAAATCTGTTATCTGATTTGGTCTATAAATGACTCCAAATCCATAGTAAGTGGTTGAGTCTTAAGTGCTCTTTAAAATGGCTGAGCAAGCCGCTCAGTTATAGTCAAAAAAGTAACTCACCACTCCCTTCTCAAGGACGATTAGGGATGGGTGATAAATTGTTGGCCTTGCCAGTGACATCTGCATCCTGTGACTGAATAAAAAGCAGCGTGAGCTTAGACCTGCCCTGTCCCTGTCGAGTTTTCTCATATACACACATTACAGCATGGCCAGGGGCAGGAAGCAAGAATATTGGCTGATTTTACCCCTTACTTGCCTGGTTAGCCCATGAGTTAGGGGTCAATTTTAAAACTCCCCCATCCCCGCCCACTTCTTGGCAGAAGTTAAAAATGATCCAATTCTACTTATCGACCTGAGGCATTTTATCCTCACTGATTTTGCAGCTGGCTGACATTCTTGGTCCAGGTATGTGACAACCAAATTTAATTCTAAAAGATGCATCTTATCAATGTTAACGGCACTGTCAAGACTTGGGGGGAGGCAGCCCTTCTGCCACCAGCGCCCCTCCCCCTCCCAAGTGTCAAACCCTCTGGAGAAACCAGGTAGGATGCAGCAGACTGGCCATAAAAGGTCAAGGGAAGTATTTTTTTCTTTTGTAATTCTTTGGGAGGATTCCTTTGGCGTTAGGAAGAGCAGGAATTCTCCTCCAGGCCGTATAGCGAATCATTGGGGCCTCCCGTTCCCCAATCAACCATACACCAGCATCTTTTTAGAACACTGCACCCCCAACCCACCCCAATTCACACATCTACCTGCTGGCCTTCACCTCATTCTTGCCGGCTATTAAAATGTTTTTGTCTTTTGGGTGAGACGCTAAACCGAGGCCCCGTCTTCCCTCATAAAACATAAAAGATCCCGTGGCACTAATTTGAAGAAGAGCTGGGGATTTCTCCCACTGTCGTGACCAATATTCAACCCTCAGCCAACAAAACGTGACCATCTTCTCATTTACCTCATCGCTGTTGGTAGGAGCTTGCTGTGCACAATTTGGCTGCTGTGTTTCCCTACACTACAACAGTGACTGCACTTCAGAAACACTTTGTTGGCTGCACAGCGGTTTCTGAGGTTATGAAAAGGCGCGACATAAAGAAGGGTCTTTCTTTCTTTAAAGCATTTCGTGATTAGGCCCAGTGTGTGTTATTGCTCCCCGGAAATAATGGGCTGGATTTTATCAAGCCCACGGCATCGAGCTCCATGGTGGGCTGGGGGGCCGGACGATGGTTGTGGCAGAGGCCCACCACAGAGGCCAATGCCGGGAGGACCAGGCCTGATCCTTCTGGTGGCGGTGAGGCTCTGTGGTGACCACCCCCACCCCCCGCCGCTGGGCAATGGCACCTCGATTTAAATATTTAAATTAATGTGATGGATAAATCAACTTACCTGGAATCTTCCGGACCCGCCGCGATCTTCAGTACAGTGACCAGCACTCCCGCGCCTTCAATTCCCCGTCTGGGGAAAGCCAGCGTGCCACTGGTGGGGAGGGGGAAGGAGATAAGATTTTTACTATGGGGGGGTGGGGAACAGGGTCAAATATACATCATCGGTGCAGGGGATGGTGGGAAGGGGTGCACTTTCAACTTTGTGCAGTCTGTGAGGGGGGGGTGGTCAGAATTGAAAAGTAAGTGTTTTGGGGGGGAAAGAGCAAAAGCCTGCTGTCATTTTTATTGGGGGGGTTGGAAAGGGGCGTTACAATTTTATTTTGTAAATTTGGCGGCGGGGGGGACTTCACTTTAAAATGTAAAATTTGCTGGCAGGGCTGGCTGCCCTTTGAAATTGGCTCCTGCGCAGAGGCAGCTGACGCCATTGCCAGGTACGGACAGCCCACCTCCTCCACGTGATTGGTGGGGGGTGGGGGGGGGGGGGGGTGACGCGGGCCGCCCTGGCTATTTAAATGAGCAGCCGCGTGGGAGATCATGGAGGCTCTTCAGCTTGCGGCATGAGTGTGCGGACAACCGTTTTTCAGGTTGCTGCCGAGAGCGAAGGCGGGCTCTTAAAATCCAGCCCAATAGAATAGTCCAGCATTTAAATGGTGATTATGCATCTTCCTGTAACGATTTCACTGTAAATTGTCTCCATGATGTAAGATAATGAGGAAAATGAAGAACTACATGCAAACAATTAATCCTTATAAACCACATCGAATAATTTAAAAGTTCTCCACTCCATTATGCACATTAAAATGTTTTGTGAGCAGAACAGCAACCATTACCGCTGTAATGTTGCTGTTGACTCATTCATTTCTATTTAGCATTAAGCAGAAACATCATTTGTTATTAAAAATGAACATTTAAGACCATTTTCCTAGGAGGACAGATTCTCTGTCCTGGTTGCCCCTTTACAATGACAGACGCTGCTGAGACTTAAGCCAAAAAGAAATCAGAGACATATTCGTTCATAGTCTTACTGACTTTTGTTCAAATGAGATTGGGAGTATCGGGAGCTTCTGATGCCATAATTACTGCCAGGGCTGACTAGTGAGCAGAGACTAGTGTGAGTTAGGACATGGGCAGCAGAGTTTGGGTGACCTCAGGTTTACGGAGGGTAGAATGTGGGAGACCAGCCAGGAGTGCTTTGGAATAGTCGAGGCATGGATGAGGGTTACAGCAGCAGTTGAGCTGAAGCAGTGACGGAGTTGAGTGATGCTATGGAGGTGGAAATAGGCAGTTTTAGTGATGGAAACAACGAGGAAAGTGCAGAGGAATCCAGGAAAAGCTGAAGTCGAATACGGCTGAGCAATCCCCTGTGGCTGTTTTAAATGGGGGACATTAAGCGTGTGGAAAGCCACAATGCAGCATGAGGCAGGTATTCCATCTTCTGCTATATAAACAGTCTTAAAGTTCCTCTAATTAAACAGTGGTGGTAATGAGGTACTGTTAAAACACCAGCCAGTTCACAGATCTGCCACAGTCTTGTGTAACCCTCATTACTTTCCCTGCTGCTCATGTAAAACAGGCCATTAATACGAAAACACCTAGCTTCTTGCAAAGTGCTGAAACTATCTACAGTTCTCTTTGATAAGTCACAGCAGTTTTGCAAGTTAAATGCCTGCTGTTTTGTCTCTGGTACATTGGCATTTATTTCATCGATAAAATTAGCCAATAAAAGGCTAGGACTGCTGAAATGAGGGTTAATTAAACAAGCCTTGAAATCAAATTGAAATTTCACACCACTTGGTCACGAGAAATGCTGCATTATTGTTTTTTTTCACTACCTATCCCTGTCCTCCCACCCCCTTTTCTGTATGTTTCTTTCCTTCCATCTGAAAGCACTGTCTCTTGCTCAGGTGCAGTTCCAGAAGCACTGGTAACCTTCTGACAATTCATCCAGGTGTCCATTCTTCCTGCTGCCTTGAACAGATGTGTCAGCAGGTTATCTGACCATGGAACCCACATTTGACCTGTCCTCACCCAAAAATCCACACAAGCAGCATTGATCTCCTGATCAGGTGGACTATTTGGATAGATACTTGATAAGAAGCATTTGCAAGGCTTTGCAGAAAGAGCAGGAGGCGTGGAACTAATTGGTTAACACAGGCATGATGGGCTGAATGGCCTCCTTCATGTGCTATAAGGTCCTACGACTTATTAGGACAAGTTAAAGAGTTCTGTTTTCCTGGACAACATTAATTCTGCAGTCAACAACTTGCATTTTTTTCATTCGTTCATGGAATGTGGGAGTCGCTGTCTAGGCCAGCATTTATTGACCATCCCTAATTGCCCATGGACTGAGTGGCTTGTTAGGCCATTTCAGTGGGTATTTTAAGAGTCAAGCACATTGCCGTGGGTCTAGAGTCACATGTAGACCAGCCCAGATAAGGACGGCAGATTTCCTTCCCTAAAGGGCATTAGTGAACAGGGCATTCGGGATTTTACAACAATCGACAATGGTTTCATGGTCACCATTAGACTAGCTTTTTTTAAATTCCAGATTTATTAGTTGAATTCAAATTTCACCATTTGCCGTGGTGGGATTCGAACCCATATCCCCAGAGCATTAGCCTGGGTTTCTGGATTACTAGTCCAGTTTCCACTACACCACTGCCTATAGGCACGCGGTACGCCATGCCTGCAAAGGCACCAGCCCCAGCGTGCCATGTGTGCACCGGAAGAATGCAAAAGGGGAAGATCATGTCCTCACTCAGTGTCCAGCACTGCTTTGATGCCCAAGCTGCCATTTTGGACCTCGCAGGTTTTGTTAACACCCTCTCTTCGCTGCTCGAGTGTAATAATACAGATTACTGCTGTGCAGTTTGCTGTAACTTGACCAAACTTTAAAAATGACCAAATTTTATGTACCAGCATGCTTCGTAAGGCAGGAAGACTTTTGAAAGTGAAATAAACTGCTGAAAACTGCAAGCTGTTTTTCACAGATAAGGAAGACCCTGGGCAGGAATGAAGTATTGGACTGTGATGGAAAACAAGCGCATCTCCAGTCCATACGGATGAGCGAAACTAGGACCAACTCACGAGGAAATGCCAAAGTTAATCAGTGTTTATGAGAAATGAGGATGGCTGGACTGGATAGCCATTATGAACAGTTTATTAGCAGGCTTGATGAACAACCCTAAGCTTAAACAACTGATAACAGGCAAACGCAAACAAGCAAGCCCCTGAAAATCAGTTTGATGGGATGTCTTGAGGGAGTGGAACTGATCATGGAGAACAGTATAAGGGTGAGATAAGGGAAGAGGATATAAAGGCCTGATTGATTAAAAACAGAAGGCTCTATAAGCCTATGATGGGTGGATAATATTGAGGCGGGCTTTTACCCCCTGGTTTAGACAAAGAATCCAACATTCTATTAGGCATTTTACATGAAGGGGAATCTTTATAGGACAATTAGGTCCTGTCAATATAACTCACAGGTCCACCCTTGAAAAAGAATGCAAAAGATGCTGCAAAAAGATACACAGGGCTGCAGTCAAAGGCAAGTTGGTCGGTTGCCAATTAAAGAGTTATATAGAGTCACCGCCGAATTGACCACTTGCTCGTGTTCGTACATATGATATTTTTGCTTAAAGTTGCTTGAGCTTAAAGGGGCAGATTTGTGCCTCCGCAAATCAACGAATGTCCTAGTGTACAGAGCAGTTGTCAACACCACACTCCTGGACTGCAGTGAGACCTGGACTGTGTATCAGCGACACATAGTGCCAGAGAAATTCCATCAGCAATGCCTCGGCCGCATCCTCCAGATTCAATGGGAGGACTGTTGAATAAATGCTAGCATCCTGCTTGAAGCCAGATCCACAGGCATTCAGGCAAAACTCCTGAAAAATCAACTACAATGGACTGGCCACTGTGTCCACATGGCTGAAAATCATCGCCCCCACCAGGTCCCATTCTCACAACTCTCAAATGGCCAACACTTCAGGGGAGGACAAAGAAAACACTTCAAAGACACTCTGAAGTTCTCCTTGAAACGTGGATGCATTGACCTTAATGACTGGGAGGAGCTTTCTACCAATCGCTCAGAATGGCAGCAACTAGTCCACCATGCTGCATCATGCTTTGAGTCCCAACACTTTAATGATGAGGCAGAGCAGTGGCAGAGAAGGAAAGAAAAGTAAGCAAATCCTACACTCCGGATCCCACTACCTCATGGGACGTCCTGCCCCATGTGCCCAAAGGTCTGCGGGTTGAAAATTGGCCTGCTCAGTCACATGAAGATCCATGACAGAAACTCACAGCCCTGAGTAGACGCCATCCTCAAATCAAGGGACAGACGCCAACGAGTGCACGCTTCTGTACAATCTGAGAGTATTGTGTAACAGTACTGTCGTATGCTTATTTGTAATCTCTTGCTGATTTTTAAGTAAAAGGAACTTATTCCAGAAATCTTTGTCTTGAATTGTTTGTTCCATGGATCTGAACCCTGTAAACAGTTTGACAGGGGAACATGCTACACTAGTTCTATTTAAAAGGAGCAGCATGGGCCTTTAAGGTGACGTGCTTTTACTTACTTTTGCAGCTGCGGAGTCAGAGGAAATATTGTATACTGTGTTGTTGGAGGAGTTCGGGAAAGTTGTTGGAGTAGGAGGGAATGGTCCCGAACTTCTCCAAAAAGTTCAGTGGACAGTGAAGGCCTGTCAGCAGAAAGCCTACTATCACTCATGGGGGCTCTAGTTGCAAACCCTCTTGGGCTGGAACACACCAGGGACATAGAGCACAGGCAACAGAGAGGGGAAGCCTTGCACCGAGGAATTTCCACTTTGTTCTTAGCTTTCTAAACTTTTGTAAATAGGTCAAAAGGAAGGAATTTACGCTAAACATTTATACATTTCTGCTTAGGCCTCAGATGGATTATTGTGTCCAATTCTGGGCACCACACCTTAGGAAGGATGTCAAGGCCTTGGAGAGGGTGCAGATGAGATTTACCATCATGCGGCCAGGGATGAGAGACTTTATTTATGTGGAGAGGTTAGAGAAGCTGGTATTGTTCTCCTTCGAATTGAGAAGGTTAAGAAGAAATTTAATGGAGATGTTCAAAATGATATGAGGTTTTGATAGAGTAGATATGGAGAAACAGGAGGGTTGGTAACCAGAGGACACAGGTTTAAGGTAAGTTGTTGAAGAAACAGAGGGGAGATGAGGAGACTTTTTTTGCACAGTGAATGGTTGACTGGAATAGCTCTGGAATGCACCAACTTTCACAAGGGAATTGGATAAAAACTTGAAAAGGAAAAGTTGCATGAGTATGTGGTATAAGCTCTCTGTTCAGGTATCATTCTAGTAAATCTTTTTTGCACCTTCTCCAATGCCTCTCTATCCTTCCCATAATATGAAGACCAAAACTGTTCACAGGGACTCTAAGTGCAATTTAACCGAAGTTCCAAATAAATTTAACATAACTTCTCTGATTTGTTTGCTTTTATTATGGCCTCATTAACCTGTGTCAATACTTCCAGTGGTTTTTGTATCTGTCCCCCAGATCCCTCTGCTCCTCTACGCCGTTTAGAGACTTAGGGCGGAATTTTATAGAGCCCTCGACGTCAGGAACGGTGGCGGGGTGGGGGGGGTGGGGGGGTCATGAAGATCGCTCCGAATGAGGCCCGCCACTGACCATGACTCCATGAGGGCCTGGCCCGATCTCAACGGAGGTGGAGAGGCCTCGTGGCAGCCCCTCCCACCACCCCTCCTGCTGCTGGGCAACTGGACCACGACTTACACATTTAAATAAATTACCTTACCTGAATTAATGAAAGTCTCGTCGCCTCCTGATTTGCCGCCGCAATCTTCATCCCGGCAGCTGGCACTGCTGCGCCTTCGAGTCCCCATCCAGAGAAATGAGGAGCGACACTTTTGGAGAGGGGGGAGGAGGTAATTTTCTCAGTGAGGGAGTGGGGAAGCGAGGTCAAACTTACCTGATTAGTCAAGGGGGTGATGGGAAGGGGTAAAGGACAAAGGTCCTGAACTTTTGTGTGGGGGGGGGGGGGGGGGGGGTGTCATATATTCAAGGTAGGTATTCTGGGGGGGGGGAAGGGCAGGAATGACATGTAATGCTATTGGGGGCTGGGGGAGGGGCTGGAAAGATTTAATTTATTGATAATAATTTTTAATGCACTTTACCTATAAAAATTTGACTTGGCATTTAGGGCTCTAAGCCCTTGAAAAATGGCACTGGCGCCTGTGCAGTGGCAACGAATGCCGTTGCCGAGGACGGTTCACCCACCCCCTCCAGGTCATTGACGGGGGTGGGGGGGAGCTGGAGGGTGGTGCGGCCGCCCTGGCCATGCTAATGAATCGCCGCGTTTGGAACTGCAGTGGCTCCACGACGTGCACCCCTATTTCGGTGGAGGGTCTATAGAATCCAGCCCTTATTTTTCAGGGAGTATGTGGTCCCTTTATTCTTTCTCCAAAATGTACCACCTCACAAATTATTTATATTGAGTTTCATTTGCCAATTGCACATCCATTCTGCAAACACAATGTGTGAGTCATAAAGACACTATCTTAAAGCAATGACATTGTAGTGCTAAACTGACCCCCCTCTACTATTTCCTGCCTTAAAGGAACTGCTAATCATTCTGTGGCTTACTTAAGAGGTTGTGCATGGACCAGAAGTTCTGTTGTTTTCAACATGAAAATGGTCTCTTTACTCTTGACCGTTGCCTTGGTGATTGTTTGGTGTCACGAGGGAAGCCATTTCTCATGCTTACAGAGGTAAAAAAAAACTACGAAAGCTGGCAGCGTGACATCTAAGCAGAAAATGCTCAGCAGAATCAACATTTTGGGTGGCACCTTTCATCACAACTGGCTCAGTGAGGCTGGAGAAACTCAATTTATAGAACTGACATGAAGCATCAAGGCAAAATGCCCCCCCCGTACCTAACTAGTTTGAAATAATCTTTGTATCATGCACAGTTCATCTCCCCCTCAGCCTTCGCACCTCTTTCAAGCACGTTAAAATTTATGAGTAATTTATAAAGGCCATTTAACTGCCTCTTTGTGAAAGAACTGGATTTGAACTCAAATTCTTGTTGTATCTCCTTCCTCCTCTGTATTTTTCTTTAAGGGTGTATCATGAAATGAAATGCCCCTGTCAGCCTATCAGAGGGGCTCCGCCAATCTCGACCATGCATGCCAGAACTGGCCTGGTAAAATTCTTGCTATGAAGTGCAATGAATGCTCAACTGAACAGATCTTCCAATCTAAAAGAAGTTCACACAGTGCCAGCAGGGGAATTTAGCAATGTTGAGCAGTAATGGGTTTTCTACCAGTACAGCTGATGCCTAGGGAAACTCGCAGCTTATACATTAAACAGACTTTAATAGGTCATAAACTTGGGAACCTACGATGTGGAAATGAATATGAAACAATTTGGTCTGCTTCTAGAAGTCTTCTTCCATCCATTTAACCACACTTTCACTCCCAAAGTTGTTGAATCCCTTACTCGTGACCACTAGAATTCCTTGATGCCTGTCCAAGTGGCCATTATTTAAGACCTTGACAGCGAACATTGCCTATCTGCACATCTGTGCAGGATATCACACCACAGCCCGATTTTGTACTCAGCTGCATAATTCCAGCAGAGCATTTGGAAGTTTGCAATGTAAATTAGATCCCAAGATACAATACTGCTGTATTAGGTGGGCTGCATTTACACGCAGTAGCTGTAAAAGTACTGAAAGGTTCAGATATCACTACAATGTTCTGTATGAAAGTTACAGTTCAAATTTTCTGATTCAAGGCACAATATCTGTGCCTTGGTTCGTGTTCTGTGTATTAACCTATTTAGAGTGAGTGCGTGTCCTGACATTTAGAAATGTAAATATTTTATAATAGTTTCAAGAGTGTATATGTGGTTCTTTTTCAAATGTAATCTGGTATCAGAAGTGCAGCTGCAGCTACAGCACTTGCCTAGTGACAGAGTCTTGATAGAAACAGCTCCAGTAGCAATGAAAATGTCACCTTTCCTTCTGTCTTTACCCCACATAGTTGTATCCCTTTAGTTTAGAGTTTAGTTTAGTGATACAGCACTGAAACAGGCCCTTCGGACCACCGAGTCTGTGCCGACCATCAACCACCCATTTATACTAATCCTACACTAATTCCATATTCCTACCACATCCCCCACCTGTCCCTATATTTAAAATCGAGGCGTTGGTTGACCAGGACCCTATATAAATCAGTGAGCACATGGGGTGATAAGGGAA
Source organism: Heterodontus francisci (assembly GCF_036365525.1). Lineage (NCBI taxonomy): Eukaryota > Metazoa > Chordata > Chondrichthyes > Heterodontiformes > Heterodontidae > Heterodontus > Heterodontus francisci. Next base: position 13,551,912 of record NC_090393.1, read on the forward strand.
AGGGACTTGGTGTGAGTTAGGATGTGGGAAGCAGAATTTTGAATGACCTCAAATTTACGAAGGGTAGAATGTAGAAGAGCAGCCAGGAGTACGTTAGGATAATCAAGTCCAGAGGTAACAAAGGCATGGATGAGCTAGTAATTCAGTGGATGAGAAGGACTTTGAGATTTGATTTGATTTGATTTAGAGATACAGCACTGAAATAGGCCCTTCGGCCCACCGAGTCTGTGCCGACCATTAACCACCCATTTATACTAATCCTACACTAATCCCATATTCCTACCACATCCTAACCTGTCCCTATATTCCCCTACCACCTACCTATACTAGGGGCAATTTATAATGGCCAATTTACCTATCAACCTGCAAGTCTTTTGGCTGTGTGAGGAAACCGGAGCACCCGGAGGAAACCCACGTAGACACAGGGAGAACTTGCAAACTCCACACAGGCAGTACCCAGAATTGAACCCGGGTCACTGGAGCTGTGAGGCTGCGGTGCTAACCACTGCGCCGCCCCTTCTTCCCTCTCTCTTGAAGGCACGGATCAATTCTCTGACATGGGTCCGGAGGTGTCAAATAGTCTCAGGTATCTTGTTGAACTGGATCATATCAGGCCAATATCTGGGATGAGAGACTACAGTTATGAGGGAAGACTTGAGATCCTGGGACTATTTTCACTGAAACGGTTAGAGACAATTCAACACAGGTTTTTAAAATTATTAAAGGTTTGATAGGTTTGATTATTTCCTCAGTTTATGAAATTAATGTCAAGGGGTCATCAGCTGAAACTTGTGACAGAGAGAGTGCAGAGAGTTGTTTGAATGCAGAATCTGCAGCATGCAAAATCCTCAATGTTTATAAGGGAAGAATAGATAAATAGCACCTCATTTTTCAACTGGGCACTTTGCAGCCTTCTGGATGCTAAATTGAGTTCAACAATTTTTACATTGTAACCTCTGCCCCCAGTTTCTTTCCTTTTTTTGCTTGTTCTTTTCTCTTATTACTTTCTTAACCCCTTTACTTTGCATTCAGACAGCTGCTGTTCTGCCATTCACACCTCCTCTAGTCGCATCTTTTGTTTCTTTACTTGTTCTATTACCACGCCCTTTGGCTTTTCACCATGAAACCTTTTGTGATTTAATCTCTCCTGCCCTCCATCCTATCACAGACCTGCCCTTTTGTTCTTTTTCCCATCCTCCGCCCTTTCACTTGCTCAAAATCTGTTACATTTCTAACTTTTCTCAGTTCTGATGAAAGGTAACAGACCTGAAATATTAACTCTGTTTCTCTCTCTATACAGATGCTGCCAGACCTGTTGAGTATTTTCAGCATTCTCTGTTTTATTTCAAATTTCCAGTATTTGCAGTATTTTGCTTTGGTTAAGAATAGATAAACATCTGAAGCAGTAGGATTAGTTTTAGATTGCTGCTGTAGAGAGTCACACAGATACAATGGGCTGAACAGTATCTTTCAGCGCTGTAAACATTAGTTCTTCATTTGCGAATTAATATTTAATTGAGTTGAGCTTGCGAGAAAGAAAAGAATTTGCATTTATATAGCGGCTTTCACCACCTCAGGATCTTCCAAAGTGTTTTCTTTACTGTCAATTGAGTATTTTTGAAGTATAGACAATTCGTGCATAACAAGGTGCCACAAACAGCATTGAAATAATGAGCAGATAACCTTTTTTTAAGTGATGTTGGTTGAGTAATAAATGTTGGGGAGGACACATGGAAGAACTCCTCTACTCTTCTCAAAATAATATCATGGGATCTTTTACACCCACTTGAGAAGGCAGTTGGGTGCCACAGTTTAACATTTCATCTGAAAGAAGGCACCTTCAACAGAATAGCACAGCAATATAAAAGCAAAATACTGCAGATGCAGGAAATCTGAAACAAAAACAAAAAGTGCTGGAAATACTCAGCAGGTCTGGCAGCATCTGTGGTGAGAGAAGCAGTCATCAGCACTGCTTCAGTACTGGACTGATATATGGTGTTGCTATGCGCTCATAGGAACATTAGAAACAGCAATAGACCATTCAACCCCTCGAGCCTCCTCCACCATTCAGTTAGATCATTGTTGATCTGCACCTCAACCCTATTAATCTGTTTTTAGTCTATATACCTTTTTTCCCCTTCTGAACAAAATGAGACCTCAGTATTGAAAGTGCCAATTAACCCCTAGCAATTGTTTGGGTGGAAGAGAGTTCCAGAATTCTCTCCCTCTCTGTGTGGAAAAAGGCTTCCTGATTTTGCTCCTGATTGGTCCAACCCTTTTAAAACAAATTTAAGATTATGCCCCCTTTTCCTCAATTCCCCACCAGAGGAAACAGCTTCTCAAGACCTTGGAGGCAGACTTGAACCCAAACCCTTCCAGCTCAGATACATGAGTTCTACCATTGAACTAAGGCTGAAACTCCGACCCAGCGAGGGCAGCTTAATAAGAGACAATGATCCCAGCAGCTATGTGATGGATTTACATTATGTGCTCTGTGTAAGTTAATACTTTTCTCATTATAACTTACGGAGGATGAATGTTTGCTTGAGTAAATGATTCCTTTTATTGAAGGTTCTTATCAACAGGGGACCATATAACAGAGGGTCAGTGGAATTTCCCCATAGCATTTTAATAACCAATTACTTGCAGTGATTTTCCACTTTCAATCCACTAAATTTATGATGAACTTTGTTTCGTACAATTATGGTTTTCATCTCCAGATGCAAATCATGCCAGTATAATCTGACACCTGCCAATCCAGGATGACATCTAAATTACACAATAATGAGATGGAAATGATGCACGATGCCACTATTATCTTCACCAGAGACAGGAAGTCAGGAAACAGCAGGAGAAAGACTTAGCGAGTACAAAGTATGCTTTTCAGTTCGGCAGTCAGCAATTCTTTAGAAAGCAGGATTTTTTTTTATAACTAACGGCCAAATCCAGAATGCTGAGGGTTGCGGGGGACGAGAGGGTGGAGGCAGGGTGAATTACCAGGGAGGAATGTGTAGTACAAGGACCTGAAAGGGTTAATGTTGGAGACAGTGAGAGCAACCCCTCCCACTGTGGTGATGATAATGTAAACAGTCATATGGTAATGCGCTTTGGAAGAAAAGAGTAGCAGGACAAAAGATGCTAGCTAGAGAGGCTTGTGGAGAGTGTAAATACAGATGCATAAATGATAAGAGTTATTAGTTGACCTTATCCAGACTCCGACACTTTATCAATAGCGCCCTAGCTATGCTACAACTACAACAACACACAATAGAATGTTCTGGAAACATGAAGAAATCACTTTAGTTTGAAGATATGAACCTAAGAAATAGGAGCAGCAGTAGGTCATTCAGTCCCTTGAGCTTCCTCCGCCACTCAATACGATCATGGCTGATGCTGTACCTTAACTCATCTTTCCTGAACTATCACCATATCCCCTGATTCCCATAGTTTCCAAAAATCTATCAATCTCAGTCTTGAATATACTTAATATCTGAGCATCCACAGTCCTCTGGGGTCAAGAATTCCAAAGACTCACAAACCACCGGTGAAGAAATTTCTCCTCATCTCAGTCCTAAATGGCTAGCTCCTTAGCCTGAGACTATGCCCCTTAGTTCTAGACTCTTCAACTGGGGAAACAGCCTCTCACCATCTACCCTGTCAAGCCCTCTAAGAAATGTACATGTTTCAATGAGGCCACCTCTCATTCTTCTAAACTCTAGAGAATATAGGCTCATTCTATTCACTCTCTCTCATCCCAGGAGTCAACTTGGTGAACCTTTGTTGCACCCCCTCAAAGGCAAGTATATCTTTCCTTAGGGAAGGAGACCAAAACGGTACTCAGTACTCCAGCTGCTGTCTCACTGAAGCTCTGTAGAATTGCAGCAAGACTGCCTTGCTCTTATAGCTTGAGGTTTAATTATGTGTGCTGCAGTGAGAGGAATTCACTGACCAACAAACTGGGGAAGGTGATGACTAATAAATTTTTGATAAAGTTAATTAAGGTGCCTGGTTATTGTGCAATTAAAATTAATCGTTTACTTTTTTTGAAGACATGTTGCACTGATATATGCCATAGAGTTGTCATATATAGGCAAACTGAAATTTTACCAATGAGGCATGGGAAACATTAATAACTGCTGTATGGGAGAGATGCAAGCAGAATTTTCATGGGGAATAATGGCTCAAAATATTGGTGGGAACAAGAGTTACAGTCGGGGCAATTTTAACCTAACCCACCCAACTGGCGAGATTTGGTCTAATGCTGGTTTTTCACTCTGCCTGATTTTACTCTGGATTGAAATCACTCGCGAGTAAGATTGGATGAGGTTTTAAGTCAGTGTTCCACCTGATCCCGTGGAATTTCCCCCCGCCCCTTTGAGTTAAGTTAAAATTACCCCCAGAATGTCATGGATAAAGTAAATGTGGTGCCAAACATTAGGAGAAGCATGCAAAGAAATTGTGTAACTTAACAGAGCACAAAAGGTACAGCATAAATATTACTTTAAATAGAGGAAGGATCGTAGCAGTTGTAAAAGGCAGTTGGGTGAAACACAGCAGAGGGAAATGTTGGTAAGGATGTAGCAAGTTGTAACAATTTCCATTTAAATAGAGAACCTCATGTAAAAGAATATTTCCCATCGGGTTCTCCAATTCATTGACACTGAATTGACTTCTTCCATGACATACTTTCAAAGGAAATAAAAAGAAAGTAGGACTTGCATTTATATAGCACTGTTCACAAACTCAAGATGTCCCAAAATGTTTTACAGCCAGTGAAGTTCTCCTGAAGTCTAGTCACTGTTATATGGCTTTCATAAAGCAGTGGAAGATGCAAAGGAATTTTAGGAAAGGAGGGACGGGAAGACAGAAGGTCTCAGGGTAATGAAATGGGTTTTAAAAGAGAAGATTTTTGAAAGCAAGAAAGGGCCCAGTAAAGCAAATGGTTTTGAAAGAGAATTTCAGTGGGTGAGATGCATTGATCAGCTCCCATTGTGTGGCCTAAGAAGCTGACGATAATCAGTTATCTGGTCAGAGAAGGATGCACACAGAGATGTGTGGCTGGAGAAGATTGCTTTGATAGGGTGAAACATGGCCATGAAGAAATTTGAAGTTGGACAGCAAGGACTTTGACAAGGACATGGGAGGAAAAACAAGAGATGGTAGCATACAATCAATGGAAAAATGTTGAAGGATGTGGATGAAATATATAATTCCATGAAAATGTAAATGTATTAAGTTAAAGCTACAAAAAGGGTCAATTGATTAAAGAGGTAATAATGAATTTGTACCAAACATCGAGTGGGTCACAATTAGAGTATTGTGTGTAATTTTGGGTACCCCATTACAGAAAGAATGTAAAAGCAACAGAGAAAATTAACTGTAAATTTTCCAGGATGATGGAAAACTATAGTTGGGAAGAGAGATTTGAGATACTGGGACTATTGCCACTGGAGCAGAGAAGGTTATGGAGAGATTTAATAGAGGTTTGCAAAATTATGAAGGGTTTTAGATAGGATTACATGGAATGCAAAACACAGAAACAGGCCATTTAGACTAACTGGTCTACGCCAGAGCTTATGCTCCACATGGGCTCCTTCATCTAACCGTATCAGCATACACTTCTACTTTTTTCTCCTTCATGTGTTTATCTACCTTCCTCTTAAATGCATCTATGCTATTCGCCTCAACCATTCCTTGTGGTAGTGAGTTCCATATTCTAACCATTCTCCAGGTAAAGAATTTTCTCCTGAATTTCCTGTTGGATTTATTAGTCACTATCTTATATCTACGGCTCCTAGTTTAGGTCTCCCCAGAAAGCAAATAGAGAATAGTTTCTCTAGTTGGGCAATGCCGAAATGTCATCAATTTAAAACCATCACTAAGAGAATGAGGAGAAATGCCTTATATGAGGGGATGCAGTTGAGAAGATACAGTTGTCAGAGTGAATTTAGAAATTTGGTGCACATGGGCATCCAGTGCAGAGGGGGAAAGAGGGGCTCCTTTGCCTACCTCTTTCAGCCTCCAGCAGTTGGTGAGTATTCTTCCTCTGACTCCAAGGTAGGTGAGTGCAACTCTCCAATACTTCAGCTTGAATTATTAACTAATTGACTAAAAAAATATTGTACAGAGATGGTAGGGCCGGTGGTGTGCTGCAACGGCAGCATGTGGGAATCTGTGGAATGCACCGCAATCCCAGACAACCATGTCTGCAGTAAGTGTCTGCAGCTTGCAAAACTTGAGATCAGAATTGCTGAGCTGGAGACTGAGTTGCAGACATTGCGGAGCATCAGGGAGGGGGGAGAGTTACCTGAACACTTTGATCCAGGAGGCAGTCACACCTCTTAGAGTAGGGAGAACATTAGAGATGGCCAATGGTCAGGGAGAGGAGAGTTGACTGCAAGTGAGGCAGGTAGGGGGAATCAGCATGTAGTGATGGAGGAGCCTCAGCCTCTGACCTTGTCCAACAGGTACGAAGTCCTTGCTACCTGTGTGGATGAAGAGAAGGACTGCAAGGTGGATGAGCGGACTGACCATGGCACCATGGTGAGAGATGCCATTCCAGTGCGGTGAGTGAAGAGGAATGTGGAAGTGATAGGAGACAGTATAGTCAGGGGGATAGATACTGTTCTCTGTAGCAGTGACTGGGAGCTCCGACAGCTGTGTCACCTGCCCGGTGCCAGGGTTAAGAACATCTCCTCACTGCTGGAGAGGAACCGAGAGTGAGAGTTGGCGTGCTCCATGTGGGAACTAATGACATAGGTAGAACCAGAAATGATGTTCTGCTTAGAGAATTTGAGGAGTTAGAGTCCAAACTAAACCACAGAACATTAAAGGTAATCATCTCCGGATTGTTACCTGAGCCACATGCAAATTGGCACAGGGTCAAGCAGATTAGAGAACTAAACATGTGGCTCAAAGAGTGGTGTGGGAAGAAGGGGTTTCGATTCTTGGGGCACTGACATCAGTACTCAGGGAAGAGGGAGCTATTCCGTTGGGATGGGCTTCACTTAAACCGGGCTGGAAACAGTGTCCTGGCTAATCACATAACTAGCGCTACGGATAGGGCGTAAACTAACTGAGCGTGTGGGGAGGGTTTGAGTAAAGGCAAATTTAGAAATTCAAAGAGAGAGGTCAGGGCATCGGAGCAGGATCGTGATGTGGGTAACTCCCAACAGAATGGGACAGGAAGGGACACAGAGTTTAACAAAAATTGAACATTGGCAAATAAGGTCATTGCAGGGACTAGAGGTAAAAAAATGAAATTGAAGTTCCTTTATCTGAATGCACAAAGCATTTGTAATAAGATAGATGAACTGGTGGCACGAATAGAGCTAAATGATCTAGATCTAATTGCCATTACCAAGACATGATTACAAGGAGATCTAGGTTGGGAAATAAATATTCCAGAGTATACAATATTTCAGACAGACAGACAGAATGGCAAAGGAGGAGGGGTAGCCCTGATAGTAAAGGATAGCATAAGTACATTAGTAAGAAGGGATCTAGCCTTATAAGATCATGAAGTAGAATCAGTTTGGATGGAAATTAAGAATAGCAGGAGTCAGAAAACATTGGTGGGAGTAGTTTACAGGCCCCCTAACGTAGTTATATTATTGGACAGAACATTAAAAAGAAAATTATTGGAGCATGGAAAAAAGGTAATGTTTTAATTGTGGGGGACGTTAATCTGTACATAGACTGGGACAATCAAATTGGCAACAGTCATCTAGAAGATGAATTTGTAGAATGCTTTCATGAAAGTTTCTTGGAGCAATACGTGTGGAACCTAACTAAAAGCTATCTTAGATCTCGTATTGTGTAATGAAGCAGGGTTAATAAGCAATGTCTTAGTAAAAGATCCACTGGGAAATAGTGATCATAATACCATTGAATTTCATGTTAACTTTGAAAGTGACACATTTCAATCACAAACAAGAATCTTAAACATAAACAAAGCCAATTCCGAAGGTATGAGGGGAGAACTGGCTAAGGTTAATTGGGTAAATAGACTGGAAGGTAAGGCAGTAAATGAACAGTGGGAAATATTTAAAGAAACAATTCAAAGGGTTCAACAAAAGTGCATTCCTTTCAAAAACAAAAACTCATCCAGAAAGACCTATCCGCGCCTCATTCAGAAAGTTAAGGAGAGTATTAGACTAAAAGAGGCTTACAATGTTGCAAAAAATAATAGCAAGTCTGAGGATTGGGAGTGTTTTAGAAACCAGCAAAGAGCCACCAAAAAGTTGATAAAAAGGGGAAAAATAGAATGAGAGTAAACTAGCCAGCAATATAAAAACAGGTCGTAAGAGCTTTTGTAAGTACATTAAAAAGAAGTCAGAAGCTAAAGTAGACATTGGTCCCTTAGAGGCAGAGACAGGAGAAATCATCATGGGGCATGAGACAATGGCAGAAGCATTGAACAAATATTTTGTGTCTGTCTTCACAGTAGAAGACACAAGTTCCATACCAGAAATGGGCAGTAACCTCGGGGCTAAAAAGAGGGAGGAAATTAAGGATATTGATATCAGTCGAGAAAAAGTATTGGAGAAATGTGAGGGACTAAAATCTGACAAGTCCCTGGGACCAGATGGCCTACATCCTAGGGTTTTAAAAGAGATAGCTGCAGAGATAGTGGATGTGCTGGCTATGATTTTCTAGAATTCCTTAGATTCAGGAATGGTTCCGTCAGATTGGAAGTTGGCAAATGTTACACCACTTTTCAAGAAAGGAGGTAGAGAGAAAACAGGGAACTACAGGCTAGTTAGCTCAACAACAGTCGTTGGGAAAATGCTGGAAACTATTATTAAAGAAGTCTTAACAACGCACTTGGAAAAGCAGTTTGATTAGAACAAATCAGCATGGTTTTACTAAAGGGAGATCCTGTTTGACAAATTTATTAGAGTTTTTTGAGGATGTAACTAATGGGATAGATAAAGGGGAACCAGTAGATGTAGTATACCTGGATTTTCAACAGGCATTTGATAAGGTGCCACATGAAAGATTAGTTTAGTTTTAGTTTAGTTTAGAGATACAGCACTGAAACAGGCCCTTCGGCCCACCGAGTCTGTGCCGACCATCAACCACCCATTTACACTAATCCTACACTAATCCCATATTCCTACCACATCCCCACCTGTCCCTATATTTCCCTACCACCTACCTATACTAGTGGCAATTTATAATGGCCAATTTACCTACCAACCTGCAAGTCTTTTGGCTTGTGGGAGGAAACCGGAGCACCCGGAGAAAACCCACGCAGACACAGGGAGAACATGCAAACTCCACACAGGCAGTACTCAGAATTGAACGCGGGTCGCTGGAGCTGTGAGGCTGCGGTGCTAACCACTGCACCACTGTGCAAGATAAGGGCTCATGGTGTTGGTGGTGATATATTAGCGTGGATAGATAATTGGTTAACAGATAGGAAGCAGAGAATGTGCATAAATGGGGCATTTTCAAGTTGGCAGGCAGTGAATTGTGGGGTGCCGCAAGGAGCAGTGCTGGGGCCTCAGCTATTTATATTCCATATTAATGACTTGGATGAAGAGACAGAGAGTAATCTAAGTTTGCTGATGATACAAAGCTCAGTGGAAAGGTAAGCTGTGGGGAGGATGTAGAGAGGCTGCATAGAGACAGGTTAAGTAAATGGGCAACAAGATAGCAAATGGAGTACAAAGTGTGGAAGTGTGATGTTGTTCACTTTGGTCGTAAAAATAGAAAAGCAGAATATTTTTTAAAAGGTGTGAAAACTGGTAAGTTTTGATGTTCAGAGAGACTTGGGGGTACTCATACAAGGAAAGCACAAAGTTAACATGCAGGTGCAGCAGGCTAATAGGAAGGCAAATGGCATGTTGGCCTTCATTGCAAGGGGATTGGAGTACAGGAATAAAGTCTTAATAAAATTGTACAGGGCTTTGGTGAGACCGCACCTGGAATACCGTGTGCAGTTTTGATCTCCACATTTAAGAAAGGATATACTGTCACTGGAGGCAGTGCAACAAAGATTTACTAAATTGGTCCCTGGGATGAGGGGGTTTCCTATGATGAGAGGCTGAGTAAATTATATTATATTCTTATATATTCTCTGTAGTTTAGAAGAATGAGAGGCGATCTAATTGAGACAAACAAGATTCTGAAAGGGCTTGATAGGGTAGAAGCTGAGAGAATATTCCCATTGGTCAGGGAATCTAGAACGCAGGGGCACAGTCTCAGGATAAAGAGTTAATCATTCAGGACCGAGATGAGGAGAAATTACTTCACTCAAAGGGTTGTGAATCTTTGGAATTCTCTACCCCAGAGGGTTGTGGATGCTCCATCATTGAATACATTTAAGACTGGGATAGATAGATTTTTGGTCTCGCAGGGAATCAAGGGATATGGGGAGTGGGCAGGAAAGTGGAATTGAAGCCCAAGATCAGCCATGATCGTATTGAATGGCAGAGCAGGCTCGATGGGCCGTATCGTCTTGTGTTCGTGTGTTCTTTTGTTCTTTTTTCAGCAGGCACTGATTCCTTTGGTACAGGGACCATCACATCTTTTAAGAGGAAATTGAATATCTGAAGCAGGAGAAGATACAGTACTCCAGGGGACAAAGTAGGACAATGGGATTTGTTTACTCTAGCAAAGAATCAGCACAGACATGATGGGTCAAATGAACTCCTCCTAAGCTGTTGATTTCAACAGTTCTACAAAAGTTGCAAGTGGACAGAACCATGGCTGTTGAAATTCGATACAGGTAAGTGCTCTGAGACAAATTGTTCAGCATTACTACTAAGTAACTGGTACAGGCTGAAAGATAGTAGACTCAACACCAACAATGCCCAGTTTTTGCAGAGCAATCATAACGTCTAGCTATATTGCCAAATCACTAGAATACAAGTCTGACGCTGTACTGAAGCTGTACATAGTGCTCCAATCAGCTGCACCTTGTAAAGTGTTTGGTTTTGGTCACTGAAATACAAGGGAAGCATTGAGGTTGTTTAAAGCTTCAGAGAAGGGATACCAGTTGATCTCTGGAGTGACTGAGTTATGAAAAAAGATTAGAAAAACATAGCCCTTTCAAAGAAGGTAAATGAGAGGGGACCTTATAGAAAGTATGCAAGCATCTACTCTGGGGAATAGAAAAACATTCCTGAGCAAAGAAACTTTTACTGCCATTAGTAATGCTTGGCTGTAGGCTGATGATAGCCCTTCAAGCCTTTGTGCCCTGAGGTGGCACATCTCACTCACAACTGGGCAGAAAGCCTATACCTCCTCATCGACTGCTCCTCCTGCAAGCTCATAGTACAGTACCGCCTCTGTCATTCACTACTTAGGGTACTGTTACAGTCAAGTGAAGAGGAGTCAAAGGGCTTCCCTCTTTTCCTTCTCCTCATTTCACCACAACAGGTTTAATTCTTTCTTAAAGTGGATGTACTGGCCAATTTATTTTTTATTCATTCATGGGATGTGGACATCACTGGCCAGGCCAGCATTTATTGCCCATCCCTAATTGCCCTTGAGAAGGTGGTGGTGAACTGCCTTCTTGAACCGTTGCTGTCCATGTGGGGTAGGTACACCCAAAGTGCTGTTAGGAATGGAGTTCCAGGATTTTGACCCAGCAACAGTGAAAGAACGGCAATATAGTTCCAAGTCAGGATGGTGTGTAACTTGGAGGGGAACTTGCAGGTGGTGGTGTTCCCATGTATTTGCTGCCCTTGTCCTTCTAGTTGTTAGAGGTCGCGGGTTTGGAAGGTGCTCTTTAAGGAGCTATGGTGCATTGGAGGGAGTAAATGTTTGTGAATAGGGTGCCAATCAAGCGGGCTGCTTTGTCCTGGATGGTGTTGAGCTTCTTGAGTGTTGTTGGAACTGCACCCATTCAGGCCAGTAGAGAGTATTCCATCACACTCCTGACCTGTGCCTTGTAGATGGTGGACAGTCTTTGGGGAGTCAGGAGGTGAGTTACTCACCGCAGCATTCCTAGCCTCTGACCTGCTCTCGTAGCCACGGTATTTATATGGCTACTCCAGTTCAGTTTCTGGTCAATGGTAACCCCTAGGATGTTGATAGTGGGGGATTCAGTGATCGTAATGCCATTGAATGTCGAGGAGATGGTTAGATTCTTTCTTGTTGGAGATGGTCATTGCGTGACACTTGTGTGGCGGGAATGTTACTTGCCACTTATCAGCCCAAGCCTGGATATTGTCCAGGTCTTGCTGCATTTCTACACGGACTGCTTCAGTATCTGAGGAGTCGCGAATGGTGTTGAACATTGTGCAATCATCAGCGAACATCCCCATTTCTGACCTTAGGAAGGTCATTGATGAAGCAGCTGAAGATGGTTGGGCCTAGGACACTACCCTGAGCAACTCCTGCAGTAATGTCCTGGAGCTGTGATGATTGACCTCCAACAACCACAACCATCTTCCTTTGCGCTAGGTATGACTCCAACCAGTGAAGAGTTTTCCCCCTGATTCTCATAGACTTCAGTTTTGCTAGGGCTCCTTGATGCCATACTCAGTCAAATACTGCCTTGATGTCAAGGGCAATCACTCTCACCTCACCCCTGAAATTCTTTTGTTCATGTTCGGACCAAGGCTGTAATGAGGTCTGGAGCCGAGTGGCCCTGGCGGGACCCAAACTGAGCAGGTTATTGCTGAGCAAGTGCCACTTGATAGCACTGTCGATGACACCTTCTATCACTTTACTGATGATTGAGAGTAGACTGATGGGGTGGTAATTGGTCAGGTTGGACTTGTCCTGCTTTTTGTGTGCAGGACATACTTGGGCAATTTTCCACATTGCTGGGTAGGTGCCAGTGTTGTAGCTGTACTGGAACAGCTTGGCTAGGGGCACGGCAAGTTCTGGAGCACAGGTCTTCAGTACTATTGCCAGAATATTGTCAGGGCCCAGAGCCTTTGCAGTATCTGGTGCCTTCAGTCGTTTCTTGATATCATGCAGGGTCAATTGAATTGACTGAAGTCTGGCATCTGTGATGCTGGGGACTTCAGGAGGAGGCTGAGATGGATCATCCACTCAGCACTTCCGGCTGAAGATTGTTGCAAATGCTTCAGCCTTATCTTTCGCACTGATGTGCTGGGCTCCCCCATCATTGAGGATGGGGATATTTGTGGAGCCACCTCCGCCAGTTAGTTTAATTGCCCACCACCATTCACAGCTGGATGTGGCAGGAAAGCAGAGCTTAGATCTGATACGTTAGTTATGGTATCGCTTAGCTCTGTCTGTCGCATGCTGCTTATGCAGTTTGACACGTAAGTATTCCTGTGTTGTAGCTTCACCAGGTTGACACCCCATTTTGAGGTATGCCTGGTGCTGCTCCTGGCATGCCCTCCTGCACTCTGCATTGAACTATGGCTGGTCTCCTGGCTTGATGGTAACGGTAGAGTGGGGAATATGCCGGGCCATGAGGTTACAGATTGTGGTTGAGTACAATTCTGCTGCTGCCGATGGCCCACAGCGCCTCATGGATGCCCAGTTTTGCATTGCTAGATTTGTTTGAAATCTATCCCATTTACCACGGTGGTAGTGCCACACAACACGATGGACGGTATCCTCAATGTGAAGGTGGGACTTCGTCTCCACAAGGACTGTGCGGTGGTCACTCCGACCAATACTGTCATGGACAGATGCATCAGCAGGAGGCAGATTGGTGAGGATGAGGTCAAGTACATTTTTCCCTCTTGTTGCTTCCCTCACCACTTGCTGCATACCCAGTCCAGCAGCTATGTCCTTTAGGACTTGGTGAGCTCAGTCAGTAGTGGTGCTACTGAGCCACTCTTGGCGATGGGCATTGAAGTCCCCCACCCAGAGTACATTCTCCACCCTTGCCACCCTCAGTGCTTCCTCCAAGTGGTGATCAACATGAAGGAGTACTGATTCATCAGCCGAGGGAGGGCAGTAGGTGGTAATCAGCAAGACGTTTCCTTGCCCATGTTTGACCTGATGCCATGAGACTCCACGGGGTCCAGAGTCGATGTTGAGGATTCCCAGGGCAACTCCCTCCCGACTGTATACCACTGCGCCGCCACCTCTGCTGGGTCTGTCCTGCCGGTGGGACAGGACATATGCAGGGATGGTGATGGCAGTGTCTGGGACATTGTCTGTAAGGTAAGATTCTATGAGTATGACTATGTCAGGCTGTTGCTTGACTAGTCTGTGGTGTTTGTAGGTGTTTGATTACTTACTTGCTATGATCATAACAGAATCAATTGGACAGGTTTTCTTGAGTTAACAAAGAAAGAGGTTAACTTTATTGTACCTAAACCGAACTAATAGAATAATAAACAAAGTGCAAACTTTTACTCTTACACACACAATAGAGATTTACACACAAGTATGTTACAGAGTGGGGAAAGGAAGATTGGTTGAGTTAGAGTCCATAGAAAGGGTATACAGTCTGTGGAGTTTGGTAATTCAGCTGGCTTCTAGCTAAATTCAGTAGTCCTGAGGTTTTTAGTTTGAAGAGGTAGATGACTGGTTCGGTGAGTCTCTTGGAGATCACAATGCGGATGATTTCTTCCAAGGGGGTTTCTGATTTTAGCCGAAGTATGCAAAAATGGTGAGTCAACAAGCAGGATTTGAAAACTTCCAAACTGGAATGGAGAGAGAGAAGAAGAGAGAGACAGAGCCCCACTTAGGGTCTGCTCATGTCAGAGTCCAGTTGCTTCTCCTCTGCTGCAGAGAAAACACCAGCTTAAAACCACAGATGGGGAGGGGCTTGTCACATGACAGTCACTCAGTGATTCAAACATAGCAGTTAGCAGTATTTCTTGTTCTTGCTGAGAGAACAGACTGTTCCTTTAAACCTCCTGGGTCTTGGTTCTTGCTGGGGAATTAGCAGATATTTCATCCCTCTCCTCACAAGCCTTGCAGTATAGTATACAGTGTTGCAAATTAAGTGATCATCTTAAGCTGAAAGGATGACTTTGCTGGCAGCTTGCCTTTTTAAAATGTCTTTTAAAAAATATAAATACCAGTACATACTTGCAGTAATTGTGCACCACTCATATCCTATGTTCTTCCAAACCAGCTCTACCTCATCCACAGGGACTTTTAAAAATTCTTTCATGGGACGTGGGCATCACTGGCAAGGCCAGCATTTGTTGCCCATCCCTAATTGCTCTTGACAACTGAGTCAAGCTTCGGCCATTTCAGAGGGGAGTTAAGAGTCAACCACGTTGCTGTAGGTCTTAAGTCACATGTAGGCCAGGCCAAGTAAGGACAGCAGATTTCCTTCCCGGAAGTACATTGGTGAACCAGTTGGGTTTTTATGACAATCAATGATAGCTACATGGCACCATTACCCAGACTGGCTTTGAATTCCAGATTTTTATCAGTTAATTGAATTTAAATTCCACCAGCTGCCATGGAGGCATTTGAACCCATGTCCCCCGGGCACTTGCCTGGGCCTTTGAATTACTAGTTCAGTAACATTACCACTACACCACCATCTCCCTTCTTACATGGCCCACTGACCTATACCTCAAGCAAGGAGCTCCTCTGCACTAAGCACTTCCTTCAATGAATGATATTTGAAACATTCCCTTCCATTAGCACACCACCTCTAAGTCAGAAGAGAAACAGAACACCCACCTTTCAGTTTGACTGTGCAATTTTGGAATGTCGAACAAGATCCTTCATCAAGAAGCAAGAGAGGAAATAGTGGAAGGTCTGACCATCATTTTCCAGTCCTTACTGGATATAGGTTTGGTGCCAGAGGATTGGAGGACTGTAAATGTTGTACCTCTGTTTAAAAAGGGATCAAGGGATAGACCAAATAATTACAGGCCAGTCAGTCTAACCTCAGTAGTGAGCAAATTATTGAAATCTACTCTGAGAGACAGGATAAACTGTCACTTAGATAGGTTCAGGTTAATCAAGGATAGTCAGCATGGATTTGTTAAGGGAAGATCTTGTCTGATCAACTTGATCAAATTTTTTGAAGAAGTAACAAGGAAGATAGATGAGGGCAGTGCAGTTGATGTGGTCTACATAGATTTTAGCAAGGCTTTTGACAAGGTCCCACATGGTAAACTAGATTTAAAAAATCCCATGGGATCCAGGGAAATGCAGCAAGGTGGATACAAAATTGGCTCAGTGGCAGGAAACAAAGGGTAATTGCTGATGGGTGTTTTAGCGACTGGAAGGCTGTTTCCAGTGGCTTTCCGCAGGGCTCAGGACTGGGTCTCCTGTTTTTTGTGGTATATATTAACGACTTGGGCATAAATGTGGGGGACATGATCAAGAAGTTTGCAGATGACACAAAGATTGGTCATGTGGTAGATAGCGAGGAGGATAGCTGTAGGCTGCAGGAAGATATTGATGGTCTGGTCAGATGGGCAGAAAAGTGTCAAATGGAATTCAACCCGGAGAATTGTGAAGTGATGCATTTGGGGAGGTCAAACAAGGCAAAGGAATACGCAATTAATGGGAAAATACTGAGAGGTGAAGAGGAACTGAAGGATCTGGGAGTAAATATCCACAGATTCCTGAAGGTAGCAGGATAGGTTGATAAGGTGGTTAAGAAGGCATATGAAATCCTTTTCTTTATTAGCCGAGATATAGAATATAAGATCAGGGAAGTTATGCTGGAACTGTATAACTCATTGGTTAGGCCACAACTTGAGTACTGTGTGCAGTTCTGGTCACTTCATTACAGAAAGGATGTAATTGCATTAGAGAGGGTACAGACCCGATTTACGAGGATGTTGCCGGGACTGGGAAAATGCAGGTATGAGGATAGATTGGATAGGCTGGGGTTGTTCTCCTTGGAACAAAGAAGGCTGAGGGGAGATCTCATTGAAATGTACCAAATTTTGAGGGGCCTGGGTAGAGTTGAGGTGAAGGGCCTATTCACTTTAGCAGAGAGGTCAGTGTCAAGGGAGCATAGATTTAAAGTGATTGGTAAAAAGATTAGAGGGGAGATGAGGAAAAGTTTTTTCACCCAGAGGATGGTGGGGGTCTGGAACTTACTGACAGAAAGGGTAGTTGAGGCAGAAACCCTCAACTCATTCAAAAGAAGTCTGGAGATGCACCTCGAGTGCCGTAATCTGCAGGGCTACGGACCAAATGCTGGAAGGTGGGATTAGAATGGGTGGAACATTTTTCGGCTGGCACAGACACGATGGCCAAGTGGCCTCTTTCTGTGCCATAAACCTTCTATGCTTCTATGATCAATGCTCAATAAACCGGAGTTGACTCTTTTGTTCAATTTTCACTAATGTCATCAATCCGTTATGGAGACCATGAGCAGCATTAAACATAGCCAAAACAGCCCATTAGTGCTGTCCACTGGTATTACTTCCCATCTTTTAAACATTTACTTTCTCGCTAATATTATTAAAGAGAGCAAAATGTGACTCCTAGTTAGGACTTGGAATAATCAACAAGGAAATTGGATGCAATTACAACCTCCTTCAAATATGTGGAGCATTGTATAATTTTAAAGCTGAGATACCTAGAGACGGATAAAATTGGAGGAAAGAAACAGAGTATGTGAGTCTAATTCCAAATAAGTGTGTCTTGACAGGTGTTAAGATTTAATTGTTCAATTAGCATAATCCTAAATGATTCATCTGTCCCATGTCACACATTTGTGAGCTTGTGTGAGAGAGGACACAGCATGCTCTCCTTTCCAGTCTGTAGAATTAAGAATAATGGCAAAATTAATTTTGCAACAGATGCCGGTGAACCAGGTTAGCACTTGCTGCTGCTATCATCCTAACCACTGACAGCTCTGAGGTGATCAGGACTGCAATTTTATTTCACTCTGCCCCTTAACAAGAACACCCTTAATAAAAGGTTGATTAACTGCCTCCACAGTTGGATAAATACGTGAAGGGAAAAAATTCAGTCAGGGTATATGCACTTTAAACCTGCTGGAGAGTGTACTTTCATAGAAGTCAGGTGAGGACAAGAGAGGGTTTGGCTTAATTCCCACCAGCCCTGTTGCAATAGCCTGCTGAAGCTCATTGCCTTAATTCACACATGAACAATGGCCACTTGAGTAAGGTACCAAAGGGCTGTTACTATTAGAGGAACCATTCTTCAACACTAATCTTGACCTTCAAGGAAAGAGGGAAGGAAATTGGAGAGAAAAATGGACTATTGGCCTTTATCTCTAGAACACAAAAGTCCGAGTGTATCAGGCCTGTGTCCTCAGTACCTTGCTCTACGGCAGCGAGGCCTGGACAACGTATGCCAGCCAAGAGCGATGTCTCAATTCATTCCATCTTCGCTGCCTTCGGAGAATACTTGGCATCAGGTGGCAGGACTATATCTCCAACACAGAAGTCCTTGAAGCGGCCAACACCCCCAGCTTATACACACTACTGAGTCAGCGGCGCTTGAGATGGCTTGGCCATGTGAGCCGCATGGAAGATGGCAGGATCCCCAAAGACACATTGTACAGCGAGCTCGCCACTGGTATCAGACCCACCGGCCGTCCATGTCTCCGTTATAAAGACGTCTGCAAACGCGACATGAAATCGTGTGACATTGATCACAAGTCGTGGGAGTCAGTTGCCAGCATTCGCCAGAGCTGGCGGGCAGCCATAAAGACAGGGCTAAATTGTGGCGAGTCGAAGAGACTTAGTAGTTGGCAGGAAAAAAGACAGAGGCGCAAGGGGAGAGCCAACTGTGCAACAGCCCCAACAAACAAATTTCTCTGCAGCACCTGTGGAAGAGCCTGTCACTCCAGAATTGGCCTTTATAGCCACTCCAGGCGCTGCTTCACAAACCACTGACCACCTCCAGGCGCGTATCCATTGTCTCTCGAGATAAGGAGGCCCAAAAGAAAAAAGAATTCTTCAACACTAATCTTGACCTTCAAGGAAAGAGGGAAGGAAATTGGAGAGAAAAATGGACTATTGGCCTTTATCTCTAGTATAATTGGATTGGAATACCTCAAGTGAGGGAAGTGATCCTTCGGTGCTACTGAGACTTGGTCAGTCCTCATCTGGAGCACTGCATTTAGTTTTGGGCATTGAGCCTTCGCAAATATTGGTCTTGGTACAGTGCAGATTCACCAGGGGGATGCCAGAGCTTAAAGGGTTAAATTATGAGCTAGCATTGCCTGAACCTGGCTTGTAATCCCTTGAGTTTAGAAGGCTGAGGGGTGATCTAACTGAAGTGTTTAAAATGGTTATGGGATTTGATACAGAGAAACTATTTTCTCTGATGGAAAAATTATACTAGAGAGAATCTTATTTGCCATCTTTACAGAGTCTAACTCATACTTCTCCCTCTCCAAGGGTTTCATATGATCTTGCAGTTTGGGGGAAGGTTTCCTTGATGGAGGGAAAAAGATGACCCTTTGATCAATTGTTCCTGAAGCTTCAGAATAAGGAGTTTAATAAACTGTAATTCTAACTTGAGAGACAAGATAGATGGCCCTTCTCATAATATGACCACCTTGCTTGAAATTACAAGCAGCATCTCTCCATCTATAGCAACCTAGCAGATCTCTCTAGGTGATAATCGCTAGGATGTTGTCCCTTGGTAGCATCTGGTCAGGCTCACATTAATCCATCACCCCTACCACCTCATGAACCAGAGGGTTGTATCCAGATGTCTTCTCACCCAATTTCTCAATTATAACTCAGAGGGTTCAGTTATTAAGGCAGCTACAGGCCACAAGAATTAGGGAATGAGGTAAAATGTACTGGCAAGCACAAAAAAGAAAAAGTTGAAGGGCTGCCGCAGGTAAGCAGACGAAAAAGGTCCAAATCAGGGTATTTTTTATATATGTATAATGGGGAAATGTTATGCTCTGCCCCACGGCGACTTTGGAGGTGGGGAGACCATATAATCAGGCTGGATGTTGGCTGGAGGTGGGTGGGAGGATCCCTGCCTCCACCCTAATTAATTCTGGGGCAGGAAGGCCTGTGGATGGCATTCCTGCTCATTGCCAATTAAGGCCCTTAAGTGGGTAATTAATGCCCAATTAAAGGCCTCATCCCACCTTCGACTGTATTAGCCTGGTAGCAGAAGGCCTGTCAGTGCACAGGGAGCACGCCAAGCAAACCTCTGTGGGTTGCTTGCTGGCTCCAAGTGGGGGTCCTTCGTTAATTGGCAGTTAGTGCCTGAATAAGAGAGCCGTCATCGGGAATGGAAGAGCCCACTGAGAACCACCCCCCTGCCCTTCCAACCGACCCCCCGACACCCCAATCCACTGCGACCCCACCCTGTGAAACCCTTCCCACCCTAACTCACCTGTGACCTGGTTCTAGCCCCTCCGGTGAGTCCAGTACCAGTAGCAGCCACCTCCTCCCATAGTGACACTGCTCGTTTAAAGAGCTGCCGGCCTCTGATTGGCTGGTAGCTCAGTGAGTGGGACTACTGTCATCAGGGTCCTTAATCCCGAGGAAGGCCTGCTGCTGTCCCATTAAGTGCCTAATTGGCATGTAATGTGGCGGGCTTTCCCCAGAGGAGGCAATTCGGGCTCTCGCCAGCACTTTAGCTGGCAGCCAAGAATCCCCGTCGCCCAGATAAAATCCCGGCCCATGTGTTGAAAGTTCTGAAAATAAGAGTTATACCTTGAGAAGGTACAGGGGAGATTTACCAGAATAGTTCCAGGGATGAGAGATTTTACCTACAAGGTTAGGTTGGAAAAGATGGGGTTGTTTCTCCTTGGAACAAAAGAGATTGAGGGGAGATTTGATAGAGGTGTACTCAATTCTTACAGGTTTGGTTAGAGTAAAGAGAGAAAAGCTGTTCCCATTAGCTGATGGTACAAGGACTAGGGGACACAGATTGAAGGTTTTGGGCAAGAGATGCAGGGGAATGTGAGGAAGAACCTTTTTACGCAGTGAGTGATAATGACCTGGAACTTGCTGCCTATGAGGGTAGTGGAAACAGTGACGATCAATGATTTCAAAAGGAAATTGGATGAGCGCTTGAGGGAAATAAACTTACAGGGCTACGGAGATCGAGCCGGGGAGTGGGACTGATTGGGTAGCCCTACAGTGAGCCAGCATGGACTCGATGGGCCAAATGGCCTCCTTCTGTGCTGTTATGACTCTATTACTCTATAATTTGATAACTGAATCATGTGCAAACTTAAAAGAGCAAAAATTAGCTGATGGCAGAGTACTTTGAGATGTCCTGGGGTTGCTAAAGGTGCTATATAAATGCAATTGCTTTATTGCCTACAATGAATTTGGGTGTTAAATTTACAAGATTCAGTTTTCCTGTTTTCTGCCCATGCTTCCTGTTTTCTATGTAATTTCAAACCAAGATTGAAAGAAAAAGTGGAACCATATTAAGGTTTAAAATAACATTATAAATAGAAGCATTCATCAGCTCAGCCTTGCTTACAAACTCCAGCCTTTGCTCATGCATCAATAATTGCCATTTAGGCAAGATGCCAGAGGGCAACTATTGCCAATGGCACTACATCCTACAATGCCTACAAAGGAATCAATGCCTTTAGGAGCATGCCAGAGGATGTAATACATTGTTTTACAGAATCATAATCTCAATAACCAAGGTACACAGCCCTCAGCTCATAATAAGGGAGTCAACAGAGAGCCTGGAGGTCTTTAAAATGTAAAAATTATTCGATAGGGTAGATACATAAAAGCTATTTCCTCTGGTGGGGGAATCAAGAGTGAGGGGGCTTAGTGCTGGACAATTCAGGATGCAGTTCAGCAAGCATTAAGCTTTCATGACAGAGATTGATAAATTTTTGTTGGGTAAGTGTATCAAGGGACACGGAGCAAAGGCAGCTAATTGGAGTTAAGAGTACAGATCAACAACAAGAACTTGTATTTGCAAAGCATCTTTAACATAATACAATGTCTCAAGGAGAGTTATGAAGCAAAATTTGATACCAAGCCACCTATGAAGATATTAGGGCAGATGACGAAAAGCGTGGTCAAAGAGGCAGGTTTTAAGGTGCAACTTAAAGGAGAAAAGAGAGGCGGGAGGTTTAGAGAAGGAGTTCCAGGCCTTGGCAGCTGAGGACTGGGCAATCAATAGTGGCACGATTAAAATCAGGGATGCTCAAGAGGACGGAATTTGAGGAACGCAGATATCTCGGAGGGTTGCAGGGCTGGAGGAGGTTACAGAGATAGGGAGGGGTGAGGCCAGGAGGGATTTGAAAACAAGGATGAGAATTTTAAAATCAAGACGTTGCTTGACCCAGAGCCAATATATACAGCGAGCACAGGAGGTGATAGGTGACCGGGGCTTGGTGTGAGTTAAGACATGAGCAGCAGAGTTTTGGATGACTCAAGTTTACAGAGGGTAGAATGTGCATTGGAATAGTCAAGTCTAGAGGTAACAAAGGCATGAATCAGGATATCAACAGCTTCGAAGAACACAGACTCTTTTACGACTTTGATTTCACAGCTTTTTGAAAGATGGAACCTCTGACAGTCCAACACTCCCTCAGCACTGCACTGGTGTGTTGGCCTAAATCATATGCTCAAATTCTTGGAATAGGGCTTGACCCCATTGCCTTAATTTAGAAAGAAAGCTGGAAGACCATGAATATCTTTTACTGCAGGCATAATTTTTGCATTCTGCAATGGAGTAATAGGACAGACAGATCCAAAGTACCCTGACAGCTCAGGTGTTACTGTGCGCTTAGGGAAAACAAAGGTTCTCACCAATCACCAGCATCCAAATGCTGGTTAAATTTTAACATTCGCAGAGAAAAGGCTGTGAAATCTTTTTATTATTTGGCATCTCACACCTCTTGATTGAGTGAACTTCAGAGATCTTCACAGTGGGAGGGGGAAGATTCAGTCATCATGGTCCATGTTGCTTCCCTTTCATTGGTATTCTTGCGAATTGTCCAGATGAGTACAAGAAGAAAAGCTTTGACAAAATGTCTGTTTTCAGCAATACTCAAGTTCTGTACTACCAAATGACTATTTGAGATAGGATTAATTAATGACCTCATAGTGAAGGCACCCCTAGGCAGCAGCGATCATAATATGATTGAACTTTACATTCAGTTTGAGGGAGAGAAGAGTGGATCTAAGACTAGTATTTTAATCTTAAATAAGGGCAACTATGAGGGCATGAAAGCAGAGCTAGCAAAAGTGAACTGGCAAAGTAGGTTAAGGAATAGGTCAATAGAGATGCAGTGGCAGACATTTAAAGGGATATTTCAGAATACACAGAAAAGAAACATTCCAACAAGAAAGAAAAATTCCAAGGGGAGGACCCACCCATCCGTGGTTAACTAAAAAAGTTAAAGATAGTGTCAAACTTAAAGAAAAAGCATATAATTGTGCAAAGATGGGTGGCAGGTCAGAAGATTGGACAGAATATAAAAAGCAGTAAAGAACAACTAAAAGATGAATAAGGACGGGAAACTTAGAGTACAAGAGAAAGCTGGCTAGAAATATAAAAACCGAAAGTAAGCGTTTCAATAGATATTTTAAAAAAGAAAAGAATTAACAAAGTGGGTGTTGGTTCAATAGAAAGTGAGTCTGGGGAATTAATAAGGGAAAATAAGGAGATGACAGATGAATTGAACAGGTATTTTGCATCGGTCTTCACCATAGAGGATACATAGAGGGCGGCACAGTGATGCAGTGGTTAGCACCGCAGCCTCACAGTTCCAGCGACCTGGGTTCGGTTCTGGGTACTGCCTGTACAGAGTTTGCAAGTTCTCCCTGTGGGTTTCCACCGGGTGCTCCGGTTTCTTCCCACAGCCAAAGACTAGCAGGTTGATAGGTAAATTGGCCATTGTAAATTGCCCCCAGTGTAGGTAGATGGTAGGAGAATTGAGGAAAGGTGGGGATGTGGTAGGGAATATGGGATTAATGTAGGGTTAGTATAAATGGGTGGTTGATGGTCGGTACAGACTCGGTGGGCTGAAGGGCCTATTTCAGTGCTGTATCACTCTATGACAAGTAACATCCCAGAAATAGCTGTAAGTCAGGAAATGGAAGGGAGGGAGGAACTCAAGAAAATTACAATCACCAGGGAAGTGGTACTGAACAAATAGTTGGAGCTGCAGGCTGACAAGTCCCCGGGTCCTGATGGACTTCATCCTAGGGTCTTAAAAGAAGTGGCGAGTGAGATAATTGATGCGTTGGTATTAATTTTCCAAAACTCCCTAGATTCAGGGAAGATTACATTAGATTGGAAAATAACCAATGTAAGTCCTTTATTCAAAAAGGGAGGGAGACAGAAAGCAGGAAACTACAGGCCAGTTAGCTTAACAACTGTCATTAGGGAAAATGTTAGAAGCTATTATTAAAGACGTTATAGCAGGGTGCTTAGAAAAATTCAAGGTAATCAGGCAGAGTCAACATGGTTTTGTGAAAGGGAAATCATGTTTAACCAATTTATTGGAGTTCTTTGAAGAAGTAACATGTGCTGTGGATAAAGGGGAACCGGTGGATGTACTGTACTTAGATTTCCAGAAGGCATTTGATAAGGTGCCACATCAAAGGTTATTGCAAAAAATAAAAGCTTGTGGTGTAGGGGGTGACATTTTTGCTTGGATAGAAGATTGGCTGGCTAACAGGAAACAGAGAATAGGCATAAATGGGTCATTTTCTGGTTGGCAAGATGCAATGAGAGGTTTGCCACAGGGATCTGTGCTGAGGCTTCAACTTTTTACAATTTATAAAAATGACTTTGATGAAGGGACCGAAGGTATGATTGCTACATTTGCTGAAGACACAAAGATAGGTAGGAAAGTAAGTTGTGAAGAGGATATAAGGAGGCTAGAAAGGGATATAGATAGGTTAAGTGAATGGGCAAAAATCTGGCAAATGGAGTAGAATGTGGGAAAATGTGAACTTGTCCATTTTGGCAGGAAGAATAAAAAAGAAACACATTACCCAAATGGTGAGAAATTACAGAACTCTGAGATGCAGAGGGATCTGGGTGTCCTAGTGCATGAATCACAAAAGGTTAGTATGCAGGTACAGCAAGTAATTAGGAAAACTAATAGAATGTTATCATTTATTGTGAAGGGAATTGAATACAAAAGTAGGGAGGCTATGCTTCAATTATACAGGGCATTGTTGAGACCATATCTGGAGTACTGTGTACAGTACTGGTCTCCATATTTAAGGAAGGATGTAAATGTGTTGGAGGCAGTACAGAGAAGGTTTACCAGACTAATACCTGAAATGGGTGGGTTGTTTTATGAGGAAAGTTTGGACAGACTAGGCTTGTATCCACTGGAGTTTAGAAGAGTAAGGGGCGTCTTGATTGAAACATATAAGTTTCTGAGGGGTCATGACAGGGTGGATGTAGAAAGGATGTTTCCTCTTGTGGGAGAATTTAGAATTAGGGGTCACTGTTTAAAAATAAGGGGACACCCATTAAGACAGAGATAAGGAGAATTTTTTTTCACTCAGAGGGTTGTGAGTCTTTGGAATTCTCTTCCTCAAAGGGTGGTAGAAGCAGAGTCTTTGAATATTTTTAAGGGAGAGGGAGATAGATTCTTGATAAGCAAAGGGGTGGCAGGTTATCGGGGGTAGGCGGGAATGTGGAGTCGAGGTTACAATCAGATCAGCCATGATCTTATTGAATGGTGGAGGAGGCTTGAGGGGCCGAGTGGCCTACTCCTGCTTCTAATTTGTATGTTCACCCTAGAGTTAGTTACACAGCACGTTAGCAGATTGTGTGGTATAAATGACATGTCGGACATTCTGGAGCTAATTTGCTGTTTCAGTGAGAACGGAATATAGACAGTAGTGGATTAGCTGGCTGTTATACAGTCTTCTTCTTTGGCCTCCTTGACTCGAGAGACAATGGGTAAGTGCCTGGAGGTGGTCAGTGGTTTGTGAAGCAGCGCCTGGAGTGGCTATAAAGGCCAATACTAGAGTGACAGACTCTTCCACAGGTGCTGCAGATAACATTGGTTGTCGGGGCTGTTACACAGTTGGCTCTCCCCTTACGCTTCTCTCTTTTTTCCTGCCAACTGCTAAGTCTCCTTGACTCGCCACACTTTAGCCCCGCCTTTATGGCTGCCCGCCAGCTCTGGCGATCACTGGCAACTGACTCCCACGACTTGTGATCAATGTCACAGAACGTCATGTCACGTTTGCAGACGTCTTTAAAGCGGAGACATGGACGGCCGGTGGGTCTAATACCAGTGACGAGCTCGCTGTACAATGTGTCCTTGGGGATCCTGCCATCTTCCATGCAGCTTACATGGCCAAGCCATCTCAAGCACCGCTGGCTCAGTAGTGTGTATAAGCTGGGGATGTTGGCCGCCTCGAGGACTTCTGTGTTGGAGATATGGTCCTGCCACCTGATGTCAAGGATTCTCCGGAGGCAGCGAAGATGGAATGAATTGAGACGTTGCTCTTGGCTGATATACGTTGTCCAGGCCTCGCTCCCGTAGAGCAAAGTACTGAGGACACAGGCTTGATACACTTGGACCTTTGTGTTCCGTGTCAGTGCGCCATTTTCCCACACTCTCTTGGCCAGTCTGGACATAGCAGTGGAAGCCTTTCCCATGCGCTTGTTGATTTCTGCATCGAGAGACAGGTTACTGGTGATAGTTGAGCCTAGGTAGATGAACTCTTGAACCACTTCCAGAGCGTG
This sequence comes from Heterodontus francisci, assembly GCF_036365525.1. Taxonomy (NCBI): domain Eukaryota; kingdom Metazoa; phylum Chordata; class Chondrichthyes; order Heterodontiformes; family Heterodontidae; genus Heterodontus; species Heterodontus francisci. The sequence continues at coordinate 13,578,438 of NC_090393.1, forward strand.
GTCACCGATATTGATGGATGGAGCATTTCTGACGTCTGGTCCCATGATGTTCGTTTTCTTGAGGCTGATGGTTAGGCCAAATTCGTTGCAGGCAGCCGCAATCCTGTTGATGAGTCTCTGCAAACACTCTTCAGTGTGAGATGTTAAAGCAGCATCATCAGCAAACAGGAGTTCCCTGATGAGTACTTTCCGTACTTTGGTCTTCGCTCTTTGACGGGCAAGGTTGAACAACCTGCCACCTGATCTTCTTGGAGGAAAATTCCTTCTTCTGAAGACTTTAGCGCATGTGAGAACAGCAGGGAGAAGAAGATCCCAAACAGTGTAGGTGCGAGTACACAGCCCTGTTTCACACCACTCAGGATAGGAAAGGGGTCTGATGAGGTGCCGCTATGCTGAATTGTGCCTTTCATATTGTCATGGGATGAGGTGATGATACTTAGTAGCTTTGGTGAACATCCAACCTTTTCTAGTAGTCTGAAGAGACCACGTCTGCTGACGAGGTCAAAGGCTTTGGTGAGACCAATGAAAGCAACGTAGAGGGGCGTCTGTTGTTCGCGGCATTTCTCCTGTAGCTGGCGAAGGGAGAACAGCATGTCAATGGTCGATCTCTCTGCTCGAAAGCCACACTGTGCCTCAGGGTAGACATACTCAGCCAGCTTCTTGAGTCTATTTAAAGCGACACGAGCGAAGACTTTCCCCACAATGCTGAGCAGGGAGATTCCACGGTAGTTGTTGCAGTCACTGCGGTCACCCTTGTTCTTATAGAGGGTGATGATACTGGCATCGCACATGTCCTGTGGTACTGCTCCCTCGTCCCAGCACAGGCAAAGCAGTTCGTAGAGTGCTGAAAGTTTAGCAGGCTTGGCACTCTTGATTATTTCAGGGGTAATGCTGTCCTTCCCAGGGGCTTTTCCGCTGGCGAGAGAATCAATGGCATCACTGAGTTCCAATTTTGTTGGCTGTACGTCCAGCTCATCCATGACTGGCAGAGACTGGGCTGCATTGAGGGTGGTATCAGTGACAACATTTTCCCTGGAGTGCAGTTCTAGGTAGTGCTCCACCCAGCGGTCCATTTGCTTGCGTTGATCAGTGATCGTGTCCCCTGATTTAGATTTGAAGGAGGCGACCTTCTTGATGGTTGGCCCAAAAGCTCTCTTAATGCCATCATACATTCCTCTGATGTTTCCGGTGTCAGAGGCCAGCTGAATATGACTGCATAGATGTTGCCAGTAGTCATTTGCGTAGCGCCTGGCTGGAGGTGGTGGTGGAGGAGGAGGGAAGGCGCAGGGCTGCCGGGTCAGGATGAAGCAGGGAGCCCATCGGCCCTGAGATATTCAGACCATCTTCCACCAAGCTGAAGATCCCAGAGTCTCAGAGGAGAAGGGAGAGGGGCATTGCTTCGTTCGGTGTTCTGTGCATACATGGTGCGATTGTTGTGGCCACCAGATTAGCCTGTGCAATGAAACTTTCAGGTGTAAAAAGAACATGGTGATCGGAAAAGCCTGGACGAGGAATGTGTTTGCACGATGTGGACGGCCTATTGGGAATAAAGGTGCCCCCGAGCACGACAAAAGCCACGACCCGGCCCTAGTTGACTCCATCGCAGAACAGCTCCTCGGCCACAGCTTCAAAGCGCCCGTGGGCGGTGTCCGGCTCGAAGCGCATCTGCAGCGCAATGTCGGCGAATTCCTGCTGGTACTGGCACTCCAAGCTGTCGCCCACCTAGCCGGAGGACGCGGTGAGCTTTCTCGGCGGCGATGGTGGGAGCTGATGAAATGTTTTATTACCTGCCCCCCTTACCCCCACTCCCTCCCCCACTTCCCCCTTCCTCCCCGCACCCCCTTCCCCCCACCTCCTCACACCGGCATCCACCTATCCCTGTGTAGGGGCCCTAACAACCCCACTGCCTTGTGGGCGTCTCGGGAGAGACCAAGGCTAAGGGAGTAAACCCTAAAAGAAAATCCGGAGCGGAATCCGGTAGGCAGTCATGTATCACCTTTGGCATGTTTCCAGCAGCTCCTGCAGCCATACCGGTGCCAAATGTCGTGCTCTGCACTCCTTTGGACCCCACCAGGGAGGCCGAGAAGGGGGTTTTGATGCTTGGGCAACTCACAACCTCCATACATCCGCCCAGGCATGTGCCATGGAGAGGTCACTCCATAGTCGCCTCACAGTGACCAAAACAACACGGAAGACAGCAGTTACAGGTTATAAGTCCAGCTCAATTGGCGTAGAGATTGGGCTCCACGGGTTGCCTTTGTCGGTGGGAGAGGTCATCGCATCTCACTGGACAGCTACTGCCCGCCTCAAACCGGGCAGCCCCCGGTCAGTAAGGTTCTGTCCCGCCACAGTCCACTTGCTTCAATGGGTGCTTGAAGCTCAGGGTCATTGCCCGACAAGTGGACTGTGACACCGCACCAAACAGCACAACAAAAAAAGGAAAGAAGGTACCAGCCCTTCGTTTTGCAAGCTGGAATGTCAGAACTATGTGTCCTGGCCTGTCAGAAGACCTAACACAAATCAACGATTCTCGGAAGACCGCCATCATTAACAACGAGCTCAGTGACTCAACGTGGACATTGCAGCACTTCAGGAGATACACCTCCCTACCAGCGGATCTCTAAGAAAGCAAGACTACACCTTCTACTGGCAGGGTAGGGATCCTGAAGAACCAAGACAGCATGGAGTGGGCTTCGCCATCAGAAACTCTTTGCTCAGCATGATAGAGCCACCTTCAAATGGCTCGGAACGCATACTGTCCATCCGTCTGTTCACCACCTCTGGGCTAGTACACCTACTCAGCATCTATGCTCCAACACTCTGCTCCCCACATGAAGCTAAAGACCAGTTCTACGAGGAACTCCATAATATCATTAGTAGCATCCCCAATACCGAACATCTGTTCCTGCTGGGGGACTTGAATGCCAGGGTTGGGGCTGACTATGACTCATGGCCCTCCTGCCTTGGGCGCTATGGCATTGGAAGGATGAATGAGAATGGACAGAGACTGCTTGAGTTGTGTACCTATCATAACCTCTGCATCACCAACTCGTTCTTTCATACTAAACTCTGTCACCAGGTTTCTTGGAGGCACCCAAGATCACGTTGTTGGCACCAGCTGGACCTCATCGTCACAAGGCGAGCCTTTTTAAACAGCGTTCAAATCACACGCAGCTTCCACAGTGCGGATTGTGACACCGACCACTCCCTGGTGTGCAGCAAGGTTAGACTCAAACCAAAGAAGCTGCATCACTCCAAGCAGAATGGCCGTCCATGCATCAACACTAGCAGAATTTCTTATCCACAGCTGTTACATAAGTTTCTAAATTCACTTGAAAAAGCCCTTCAAAACACTCCCACAGGGGATGCAGAGACCAAGTGGGCCCACATCAGATGCCATCTATGACTCAGCTATGACCACCAATGGCAAATGTGTGAAGCAGAATGCAGACTGGTTTCAATCTCACTTTGAAGAGCTGGAACCTGTCATAGCCGCTAAGCGCATTGCACTGTTGAACTACAAGAAAGCCCCCAGTGAGTTAACATCCGTAGCACTTAAAGCAGCCAGAAGCGCTGCACAAAGAACAGCCAGGCACTGCGCAAATGACTACTGGCAACACCTATGCAGTCATATTCAGCTGGTATACAGTACTACAATAGAAAGGGACGTTGGGTGGAGTGTGTAACAGGTTCCTGATCTGTTACTGCCAGTCTACTGTCCCCACTGAAAGTGAAAATTACCTTGTCTTCGTACACAGATACTGCTGAGATAACCATAAGTTCCTTTTAAACTAACATTAAAATCAGATAATCATAAGGCACAGAAAGAGCCCATTATGCCTAAGTCAGTTCCAAATAGTCCCACTCTCCTTGCTCTTTCCACATAGTTCTGCAAATATTTCCTTTTCTTGTATATATTCCATTCCCTTTTGAAATTTGTTATTGAATCTGTTTCCATTGCCCTTTCAGACAGTGCAATCCAGATGAGAGCAATTGCCTGCGTTAAGAATATTCTCCCCATCTCCCACCTGCACCTTTTGTCAATTCCACTGATTTTTTTTTTCTTTCCTTCCAAAAAGGAATAATTCATATTGACATTGAAGAAGCAGTAAATATGAATCAATTAGAGAAGTTATTTTTACACACGGAAGAGAGGGAATGATGAAGATTTTGCCATTCAAGTTGTTTGGGTTGGAACATGCGCAGCCTACACTGATTAAAAAATGGATTTGTGCTCTTCCTGTACTAATTTACATCTAGATGAAATGCTGTGCAGGAGCTGTCTGTGTATTTGATTGGAATCCTCAACATATGGAAGAATATTCATGCAGAAATAATTGGTGCAAACAAGCTGATGGTAGAAGAGTTGTGTTTCTCTTGGAGAGCTGCGTTACAAACCCAGGGTTCTGTCAATCACTATTTTCCCCAACACTTATGCAAGGTGTATAATTTTCATTGTGTATTTGACAAAAATAAAGACGTTGGAATGGAAAATATGAAACATAAAAAATAATTCATTGTAAGTGTTGCTGATTGCTGCTTCTTAAAAGGTAGATGCTCGAAGGGCTGTTTCCTCTTTTGGAGAGCCTAGGGCTCATTCTTCTTTCTTTTGGGCCTCCTTATCTCGAGAGACAATGGATACGCGCCTGGAGGTGGTCAGTGGTTTGTGAAGCAGCGCCTGGAGTGGCTATAAAGGCCAATTCTGGAGTAACAGGCTCTTCCACAGGTGCTGCAGAGAAATTTGTTTGTTGGGGCTGTTGCACAGTTGGCTCTCCCCTTGCGCCTCTGTCTTTTTTCCTGCCAACTACTAAGTCTCTTCGACTCGCCACAATTTAGCCCTGTCTTTATGGCTGCCCGCCAGCTCTGGCGAATGCTGGCAACTGACTCCCACGACTTGTGATCAATGTCACACGATTTCATGTCGCGTTTGCAGACGTCTTTATAACGGAGACATGGACGGCCGGTGGGTCTGATACCAGTGGCGAGCTCGCTGTACAATGTGTCTTTGGGGATCCTGCCATCTTCCATGCGGCTCACATGGCCAAGCCATCTCAAGCGCCGCTGACTCAGTAGTGTGTATAAGCTGGGGATGTTGGCCGCTTCAAGGACTTCTGTGTTGGAGATATAGTCCTGCCACCTGATGCCAAGTATTCTCCGAAGGCAGCGAAGATGGAATGAATTGAGACGTCGCTCTTGGCTGGCATACGTTGTCCAGGCCTCGCTGCCGTAGAGCAAGGTACTGAGGACACAGGCCTGATACACTCGGACTTTTGTGTTCCGTGTCAGTGCGCCATTTTCCCACACTCTCTTGGCCAGTCTGAACATAGCAGTGGAAGCCTTACCCATGCGCTTGTTGATTTCTGCATCTAGAGACAGGTTACTGGTGATAGTTGAGCCTAGGTAGGTGAACTCTTGAACCACTTCCAGAGCGTGGTCGCCAATATTGATGGATGGAGCATTTCTGACATCCTGCCCCATGATGTTCGTTTTCTTGAGGCTGATGGTTAGGCCAAATTCATTGCAGGCAGACGCAAACCTGTCGATGAGACTCTGCAGGCATTCTTCAGTGTGAGATGTTAAAGCAGCATCGTCAGCAAAGAGGAGTTCTCTGATGAGGACTTTCCGTACTTTGGACTTCGCTCTTAGACGGGCAAGGTTGAACAACCTGCCCCCTGATCTTGTGTGGAGGAAAATTCCTTCTTCAGAGGATTTGAACGCATGTGAAAGCAGCAGGGAGAAGAAAATCCCAAAAAGTGTGGGTGCGAGAACACAGCCCTGTTTCACACCACTCAGGATAGGAAAGGGCTCTGATGAGGAGCCACCATGTTGAATTGTGCCTTTCATATTGTCATGGAATGAGGTGATGATACTTAGTAGCTTTGGTGGACATCCGATCTTTTCTAGTAGTCTGAAGAGACCACGTCTGCTGACGAGGTCAAAGGCTTTGGTGAGATCAATGAAAGCAATGTAGAGGGGCATCTGCTGTTCACGGCATTTCTCCTGTATCTGACGAAGGGAGAACAGCATGTCAATAGTCGATCTCTCTGCACGAAAGCCACACTGTGCCTCAGGGTAGACGCGCTCGGCCAGCTTCTGGAGCCTGTTCAGAGCGACTCGAGCAAAGACTTTCCCCACTATGCTGAGCAGGGAGATTCCACGGTAGTTGTTGCAGTCACCGCGGTCACCTTTGTTTTTATAGAGGGTGATGATGTTGGCATCGCGCATGTCCTGGGGTACTGCTCCCTCGTCCCAGCACAGGCATAGCAGTTCATGTAGTGCTGAGAGTATAGCAGGCTTGGCACTCTTGATTATTTCAGGGGTAATGCTGTCCTTCCCAGGGGCTTTTCCGCTGGCTAGGGAATCAATGGCATCACTGAGTTCCGATTTGGTTGGCTGTATGTCCAGCTCATCCATGACTGGTAGAGGCTGGGCTGCATTGAGGGCAGTCTCAGTGACAGCATTCTCCCTGGAGTACAGTTCTAGGTAGTGCTCAACCCAGCGGTCCATCTGTTTGCGTTGGTCAGTGATTATGTCCCCCGATTTAGATTTGAGGGGGGTGATCTTCTTGATGGTTGGCCCAAGAGCTCTCTTCATGCCATCATACATTCCTCTGATGTTTCCGGTGTCTGAGGCCAGCTGAATATGACTGCATAGGTGTTGCCAGTAGTCGTTTGCGCAACGCCTAGCTGTTCTTTGTGCAGTACTTCTGGCTGCTTTAAGTGCTGCGGATGTTAAATCGCTGGGGGCTTTCTTGTAGTTCAAAAGTGCAATGCGCTTAGCGGCTATGACAGGTTCCAGCTCTTCATTATGAGATTGAAACCAGTCTGCATTTCTCTTCGCACTTTTGCCGTAGGTGGTCAAAGCTGACTCATAGATGGCGTCTCTGATGTGGGCCCACTTGGTCTCAGCATCCCCTGTGGGAGTGTTTTGAAGGGCTGTTACAAGTGAATTTAGAAATTTTTGTAACAGCTGTGGGTGAGAAATTCTGCTCGTGTTGATGCGCGGGTGGCCCTTCTGCTTGGTATGATGCAACTTCTTTGGTCTGAGTCTAACCTTGCTGCACACCAGGGAGTGGTCGGTGTCGCAGTCCGCACTGTGGAAGCTGCGTGTGATTTGAACACTGTTTAAGGCGGCTCGCCTTGTGACAATGAGGTCTAGCTGGTGCCAACGACGTGATCTTGGGTGCCTCCATGAAACCTGGTGACAGGGTTTAGTGTGAAAGAACGAGTTGGTGATGCAGAGGTTATGATAGGTACACAACTCAAGCAGTCTCTGCCCGTTCTCATTCATCCTTCCAACGCCATAGCGCCCAAGGCAGGAGGGCCATGAGTCATGGTCGGCCCCAACCCTGGCATTAAAGTCCCCCAGCAGGAATAGGTGTTCGGTGTTGGGGATGCTGCTAATGATGTTATGGAGTTGTTCATAGAACTGGTCTTTAGCTTCAGGTGCGGAACAGAGTGTTGGAGCATAGATGCTGAGTAGGTGTACTGGACCAGAGGTGGTGAGCAGTCGGATGGACAGTATGCGTTCCGAGCCATTTGAGGGAGGCTCTATCATGCTGAGCAAGGAGTTTCTGATGGCGAAGCCCACTCCATGCTGTCTTGGTTCTTCAGGATCCCTGCCCTGCCAGAAGAAGGTGTAGTCTTGCTCTGCTAGAGAGCCACTCGCGGGGAGGCGAGTCTCCTGAAGTGCTGCAATGTCCACATTGAGTCTACTGAGCTCGTTGTTAATGATGGCGGTCTTCCGAGAATCGTTGATTTGTGTAAGGTCTTCCGACAGGCCAGGACACATAGTTCTGACGTTCCAGCTTGCAAAGCGAAGGGCCGGTACCTTCTTTCCTTTTTTCATGTTGTTTGGTGCGGTGTATCAGTCCACCTTTCGGGCAATGACCCTGAGCTCCAAGCACCCATTGAAGCAGGCAGACTGTGGCGGGACAGAACCTTATTGACCGGGGGCTGCCCGGTTTGAGGCGGGCGGTAGCTGTCCAGTGAGGTGCAATGACCTCTCCCACCGACAAAGGCAACCCGTGGCGCCCAGTTTCTACGCCAATTTATCTGGACTTATAACCCGTAACTGCTGCCTTCCGTGTTGTTTCAGTCGCTGTGAGGCAACTATGGAGTGACCTCTCCATGGCGCATGCCTGGGCAAATTTATGGAGGTTGAGAGTTGCCCAGTCGTCAAAACCCCCCTCTCGGCCTTTCTGGTGGGGTCCAAAGGAGTGCAGGACACGACGTTTGGCACCAGTATGGCTGCAGGAACTGCCGGAAACATGCCAAAGGTGACACATGACCGCCTACGGGGTTCCGCTCCGGATTTTCTGTTAGGGTTTACTCCCTTAGCCTTGGTCTCTCCCGAGACGCCCACAAGGCAGTGGGGTTGTTGGGGCCCCTACACAGGTGTAGGATGGTGCCGGTGGGAGGAGGGGATGCAAGGGGGAGGGGTAGAGGGAGGAGGGGGGGGGTGCAGGGGAAGGGGGTGCGGGGTGAAGATGGTGCGAGGGGGGGGCGGGCTGGGACGGGGTTGTGAGGGGGTGAGCTGAGAGGGTGGAGCAGGGAAGGGGAGGGGGGTGGAAGGGGGGTAAAGGGGGGGGGAGGGGGGGTGGAATCTGGTGCAGGTAATAAGCCATTTCCTCAGTGCCCACCATCGACGTCCGGAAAGCTCATCCACGTCCTTCGGGAGGTGAAGCATCATTTGGCAGACTTAGAGGTGATTACATTTGCTAAGGGTTTTTTTTTGCAGTGGTTTAAATAAAGGCATGCAGCATTGCCGACAGTGCGCTGCAGATGCTCTCCGAGCCATCTCCCGCGGGCGCTTTGAAGTTGCGGCCGGGGGGGCCGTTCGTGGATGTTTTGGGTGTTCGGGGCACCTTTTCACAGGACTTCTCTCGGGTCCCGCAGCTCCTTCTTCACCTCAATGGACTTACCGCATGCCGTGGCTGCAGACACTCTGGACTGTGAAGACAGCAGGATCGGAGATTAAAGTATCGGCAGCTGTGCTTGTCAGTTTCATCCGGATCAATTTCATTGAGAAAACAAAGAGCAGGTGTGGCTGGGGGAGGGCAGTGGGCCCAGGTAACATACACTAAACTAACTGTTAACTTTTAGATAGGGCTAAAATGAACTGATTTAAAGAGCCAGGGGAATTTAAACAGTTTAAGAGGGCAGATTGGGGGAGAAAACGTTAGGGATGGGAGCAGATGGCCATGGATAGAGTTGAACAGCAAGGGAGCTTCCTAGGGAGCTTCCAGCCCAGGAGCCATCTTGAAAAAAAAAAATGAGAGGAGGGCGGACAACCTTTGGAAGTCCACTCTGAGTATCATCAGTATGCAATGTGCCTGGCAAAACATGGCCAGTTCTGCCAATGCACCAGCAGCAGAATTTCAGTCTCAAGAGGCTGAATTTTACCAGCCCCTCGATGTTGCAGGTCATGGCAGAGGCACCCGCAAAATACTTGCGGGAACGGCTCATAGTCTCAGAATAAAGGGTCAACCATTTCAGACTGAGATGATGGGAAATTTCTTCAATCAGAGGTTTGTGAACCTTTGGAATTCTCTACCCCAGAGAGCTGTGGATGTTCAGTCATTGAGTATATTCTATATTGAGACTGATAGATCTTTCTGGACACTAAGGGAATCAAGGGATATGGGGGTAGGGCAGGACACTAGAGTTGAGGTAGAAGATCGTCCATGATTTTACTGAATAGCGGAGCAGGCTCAAAGGGCTGAATGGCCTACTCCTGCTCATATTCCTTATGTTCTTATGTAAAGCTAAAACCTCCCTGATCAAAGCTCAATTTCTTTTGTCAATTTCAAGTATTGAATCATAGAAATCTCTGTACAGAAGGAGGCCATTCTTGCATGTCAACCATGTGCAATGCTACCTCCTTAGCTGCAGCTGTCTCCACTAACTCCACTTCCCTATTCTTTTCTAGGTTTGGTTGGACATATTCCAGCAATTTTACCACATGACCACCCACCTCCAAGTGCCCGCCCCATCAAAGCCCCAAGACTAAACGCAGCAGAAAATGCCCAGTTTGCCGCCAACAGGAAATGCAGGAACCACCATTCAGAAGGCGCACCAGACATTTCTTCGCTCCTGCCCAGGAAATGCCAATCTCTCCATCCCAGCGCATGAAGCAGATTGTGATCTCCAATGAGAGGAGGGCGGACAACCTTTGGAAGTCCACTCTGAGTATCATCAGTATGCAATGTGCCTGGCAAAACATGGCCAGTTCTGCCAATGCACCAGCAGCAGAATTTCAGTCTCAAGAGGCTGAATTTTACCAGCCCCTCGATGTTGCAGGTCATGGCAGAGGCGCCCGCAAAATACTTGCGGGAACGGCCCGCCATGACCCCCGATGCCAAGAAGGCCCCTCGGCATTTTACTGGCATGCAGAGGCCACAGTGCGGCCTCCTCCCATCCCCATCCCCCACCCCCACTCCCCCACCGCCGCATGGCTGCAGGACCTTCATGTAAATATTAACATTTAATTAAAAAAACATGCAAAACAACTCGCCATGTCCTGGCGGCCCTCCCACGCCGATATTACAATCACCAGCCGCAACTCGTGCACCTTCAGAACTCCATTCAGAGTTCCGAAGTGAATCACTGGGAGGGGGAGCACTGAAATTATCATGGCGCGGGGTGTGGGGGGGGTGGTGGTGTGGAGGAGGGTGGGAGGATAGGGGGAAACACTTTTTATTGGCTCTGGGGTTAGTGGCAAGGGGTTGAAGGCCAAATGTTACCAGATTGGGGGGAAAGTTCGGGTTGGGAATAAATTTCATTTTGTTGATATTGCCCCGAGAACAAACATTGATGGGGTGGGGGCGTGGGAAAGGGCCTCCAGCATTTATTTAAAGTTTTGCAAACAATGCACCACAATATAACTTTAAAAATTTAAATCTCTTCTAAAGGCTTGAAGCCCTTTAAAAATGGCACTGGCGTCTGCGCAGCGGCACCGGGCGCCGCTGCCGGTGAGGCTGCTCCCGATGACATCATGGGGGGGCTGCCACTCTGCCCCCTCCGTTACAATGAGCCCCCGCACAAAATATTGCGGGGGCTCAGCAGCAGTGCATCCACGCCTGAAAGTCGCCGACTTCAAAGCACGCCACCACAATTTGCGGCACGCTAATAAAATTCAGCCTAAGGTGTCAATTCAAGGGGGAAGAAGTCTGCTCTGGCCATTTGTCCACTGGTAACTGGTTTGCAATTTGCACAAGCACTTTTCACATCGCATCCTTGGATCTCACTGGAGGAAGATACTTTAATCCCTTCAGTCCAGACAGGATTTGAATTCAAGTCACAAAGGCAACAGGCCAGCATCTAACGAACCTATTTCTTATGGTGAATAACATTCTGATTTTGTCCAGATTTATGCCCACTCCTTGTGCTAACAGTCACTGACAAAACAGATGTCAACCATTGTCTGCTTTGTACCAGTGATGCAAAACTATAATCTCACTCATGTGAAGCACACGCACAAGCATGGACCATTTGAGCCAAATGGGCTGTTTCTGTGCTGTACATTGAATGTAATGTTATGAATGACAAACGTGCATAGTTGTTGATGAATAATTGAGATTGATCGTATGATAATTCTAGAGCCTGTCTTAACTTCAGAAAGAATATCCTGAAGTAACTTTTACAAAGTGAAGAACATTTACTCTTTTATTTTCAGCTTTTGGTCTGCAGGATGAATTATATCCTTAAACCACTGCTTCGCAACTGTGCTGCAAAATTTGTATCTGCATTATAGGAGGATAATTTTTACTAAACAAGCAGCTGTCACCACAATTCAAGCTGTGGACCTTATAATTCAAGCATGATGGAGTCAAGCTTCTATTTTCTGCACCATGGAACTTGTTTTCCAAAACACAACCATAAATGATGGGGAAGGTCATGGCAAATTGTTATATTAATCACCAATTTCTTTCAACTAAATCCGGGGTAATGTGATCACATTTTAACCAGAATGTGGTCCATTAATTGTTGCCTTGCGGCCAGTGGGATAAACTTGTAACAGAAACAAGATTTATTGCCTTTACTTTATGTGGCTTTGCTTAAACTAAATTGCCAAGGTCAAAATGGAGACCACTCATTTTTTGCTGTGTTTCTAAATGAACGACAAATTTGGTTGATGCCAGTCCTGTGAAGAGCCTTGGGATGTTTGACTCTGGTAAAGATGCTAAATAAATGCACATTGTTGCTGGTGGTGATCAGTCTGCAGATTAGTATTCCTGCAGATTGTGTTCCTTTTAGGGTAATGCAGTATGTGCCTCAACTGAAAAATGACCAACCCATGAATTTTCCTGGGTCTTTCTAAGAAGAATTTACTACATTTAGGAATGAGATTGAACAGTTCAAATTGTTCTCTTTATGCTGTTAAGTTTGAGACATAACTTTCTGCAGTAAGTTTAATGGACAATTAATGTGCAAATCCAGCATGTTCTTAAATGAAATGGGGAAGTGAAGGGTGAGATGTTATTTGTGAGAGGCTAACAGTGGAGAGGTGTAAATTGACTAGCAAGTTATGCAGATTTGCAACTCATGGTGTCTCTCTTCACCCCCTGAACCTGGTGGTCAATATACACATTAATAATGGTGTATGTCATGAATTCAACATTATTTTTCCAACAAGATTTGAGTTGCCATTATCATGATTTGCCCACTATGTGCAATGGATGATAAAACCAAAAATTCGACACAATCATTAAGCATAGGCTTGATGTAGAAGTGCTGGCATCTCCACCTAAAAACTCTGCAATGCTGTTAATGAGGCTATTTTTCAATAGAATAAAGAGTACTTGCCTCCACCACCGGAACATGAGGGTTGTAGAGGTGAATCGTCACCACCCGGTCCCGTTGTGACGGAAGCGTAAAGTGCGGCTCCGCTGTGAGGATCGACAGTGGCGCCTGGTCCCCTTTCTCCTTGAATGCCTTCAGGAACTTGATGCATCCCGCCACATTCCGGAACGTCACGTCGAAGTATCCACTGCTGGGGAAATCCTGCAGGCAGAAGACCTCCGTAGCTTGAAATCCACAGCAATCGAAGAGGATTTTCTTGATGAAGAAGGTGCGATCGACCGGTGCATCTCCTTCCTTGTCCTTCACGACTACCTGAACGGTGTTGCTCACTCCCAGGCCTGAAGCTTGAAGATTGGTTATAGCCATTTTACTCAAAGCCTACCCAGATCAAAAGGCAATGATCATGGTCTCTTCTCAACCAAGTAAGCACTGATAAGAACAGATACTACACTTGATCTTAGCCAAAAGGCTGAGCGGCAGCAGCACTGATGTCAAGGACCCCTTTGGGATTTGGACCAGCAAGCGGCAGGTCAAGGTGTCCTTGAAGGTCGATCCCAGTGGAGCCATCATCCACCCTCCCTCCAGCTTCGCTATCGAGGGAAGTCGAGGCTTCTTGGTCTACGCTGGGCAGCCCAGAGTTTGCCGCACCTGTGGCAAATCTGGTCACGTGGCAGCCAACTGCAGCACGGTTGTTTGCAAGAACTGCAAGGAGGAAGGCCATCAGACCAAGGACTGTAAGCAGACTAAGTGTTGCAACTTGTGCGGTGCAGCAGGCCATCTCTACAAAACCTGCCCCAAATGCTGCCTCAGTTATGCTCAGGTGGCAAGGTCCAAGGAAAGGCCGGGAGAAGGTTCGACGAAGGCGTCCGGTGTTCGAAAGGAGACAAGCAACCTTCTCCGCAGTGAGGAACATCAACCTGAGAAGGAGAAGGAAGGGGAGGCAGCTGAAACCAGCAACCCAGCACCTACCCTGCGCCTGGAAACCCCTCCTCCACAGACAGAATCAATGGAGGAGGAGGCAGCCGATGGACAAACAGGTCAGTGGCAAGTGGTCCAGAGGAAAACCACAAAGAAAAAACATCCAAAAGCGGAACAGGCCACCACCCAAACCAGTGGCAAGAGGAGGCTACCTTCTGAATCAGACTGCAACAGCTCCTCTTCACTGGACGGGGGAATGCTGGAACGACAGCCCCTTCAAAGGAAGCGGCAGACCTCCAAGGAGATGGAAGATAAAGCATCCCAGCCCCCGGGCACTGGAAGCTGTGATGGGCCTGGCATGCCCCAACCCCAAAGCGCCACACCGAACGACATGGCCAACGCATCCCAGCTCCGGGACACCGAGAGCAAAGACACATCTGGCGCACCTCAGCTCCGGGAAGCCGGGAGCAGTGATGTTTCCGAGGAGGAACAGATGGAAGCAGCTGAGGACAACCCAATCCTCTCTGCCTACAACACCCCCCCCGATGTCACCACAGCGGAACAAACCCTGCATGAAAAACCAGGAGGGGTTTCTGAGCCCAACCAACGTGAAACTGCTTGCGCACACGATGGGGATGCAGGAACATCCCGAAGGACTGGGACTAGCAAGGACAAATGGTATGGGAAGCAACAACTAACTTTAAAAAAATGGGTGTAAAGATTGCTTCCATTAATGTGCGTAGCATTAAATCTACTACGCGATGTGTTTCAACCTTGGATTACCTCGCCAAGGTCAAAGCCGACCTACTGTTTCTGCAGGAGTGTGGAATACCACACCTCAGCACCTACAGGCAGTGGTCACGATGGTGGTCCCACGGGCCATCGATCTGGTCGGGGGGTAATGATTGCCGTTCCTCCGGCCTGGGTATTCTGCTGCGGGGAGGTAACTTCACCATCTCTGAAGTTAAGGAGGTGGTGGGCGGTCGCCTCCTCGTAGCAGATGTAATGTACAACAACGCTCTGCTCCGGTTGATCAACGTGTACGCCCTGGTACAACGCAGTGAGCGGCTGACCGTCTTCCAGCAGCTCCCACTGCTGCTGGCGACGTCCAGGCCGGTCATCCTAGGCGGTGACTTCAACTGCAACATCGATGCGGCTGGACGATCCGGCAGTGACGACAGCAAACTGGACGCTACGTCCAGATTCCTAATGGAAACAGTTAAAGATGCCAAACTGCACGACGTCTTCAGCAAACCTGCAGACGGAACGCAGCGCAGATACACATGGTCAAGATTGGACGGGTCTGCCCGTTCCAGGATTGACTTCCTGTTTGTGCCCCGTGCTGTCACAGTCGGATCCACCGACGTCAAGCCTGTGTTCTTCTCCGACCACTGCCTCTAACTGGCCGACTGTCACTTACAGGACGACCAGCGGGTTGGCAAAGGGACGTGGAAGCTCAATGCTACACTGCTGACCCCAGAGAACGTTGAGGAACTCAAAAGGGATTACAAAGGTTGGAGGACCGTGAAACCCCTCTTTGAATCTCCAGTTCACTGGTGGGAAGCGATTAAGGAGAACATCAAGAGGTTCTTCATCCACAAAGGTGTTCAGAGGGCGAGAGAGAGACAGAGGGAAATGTCCCGACTCCAGAAAAGTATGCAAAATCTGCTCCGGTTGCAGTCAATGGGGGTCGAGGTCAAGGAGGACCTCCAAGAGGTGAAGAGCCAGCAGGTCTCGCTCTTTGCCAGGGAGGCCTCCAAGATCATCTTCCGGTCCAGAGTCCGCTCCATCGAGCAGGATGAGACATGCTCGCGTTACTTCTTCCAAAAGGTACACAGAGAGAGTTCTGTTATCAGCAGCCTGAAGGACGAGGATGGCTCGGTAATGTCTTCGCAGTCCGACATACTAAGAATCAGCAAATCCTTTTATGCTGGGCTGTATGACGCGAAGCCCACAGACAGCAGCGCCTCCCAGTCCTTCCTGTCATCTATCACAGAGGTCTTAGATGACAGCAGGAGGGAGAGACTGGACAAGCCGCTAACTCTGGACGAGCTGACAAAGGCCGTCGAGTCCTTCGAGACGAGTAAAACTCCCGGAAGCAACGGCTTTCCGGTCGAGTTGTACTCGGCCCTGTGGGACTGGGTCGGCCCGGACCTGCTGGAAGTATACGAGAGTATGCTCCTGGCCGGCAGCATGTCAGAATCCATGAGGAAAGGCATCATCACCCTCATTTACAAGCGGAAGGGGGAGAGGGCAGAAATCAGAAATTGGCGGCCCATCTCACTGCTTAATGTTGATTACAAGATTCTGTCCAAAGTCATAGCCAGTCGAGTCAAGTCTGCTCTGGAGCTGGTGATTCACCCCGATCAGACCTGTACTGTACCCGGCAGGAAGATCTCTGATAGTCTCGCGCTACTCAGGGATACGATCGCCTACGTACGGGACAGGAGGGTGGACACCTGCCTCATCAGCCTGGACCAGGAGAAGGCTTTTGACAGGATATCGCACACCTACATGATGGACGTGCTTTCCAAAATGGGGTTTGGGGAGGGAATCTGCAATTGGATCAAACTGCTCTACACAAACATCAGTAGCGCAGTCTCAATCAATGGGTGGGAATCGGAAAGTTTCCCGATCCAATCTGGAGTCAGACAGGGCTGTCCTCTGTCCCCGGTCTTGTTTGTTTGCTGTATTGAACCCTTTGCTGAGTCTATTAGGAAGGATGCGAGCATAAGAGGGGTGACAATCCCAGGCAGCGGAGGCACTCAGGTGAAAACCTCCCTGTACATGGATGACATCGCCGTCTTCTGCTCGGATCCGCTGTCCGTGCGCAGACTGATGAGCATCTGCGACCAGTTCGAACTGGCCTCGCGAGCCAAAGTTAACCACGGCAAGAGCGAGGCCATGTTCTTTGGGAACTGGGCTGACCGATCCTTTGTCCCCTTCACCGTCAGGTCAGACTACCTGAAGGTGCTGGGGATATAGTTCGGAAGGGCCGGGGCGTGCACCAAAACCTGGGAGGAGCGGGTAGCCAAGGTACGACAAAAGTTGGGCATGTGGGGGCAGCGATCTCTCTCCATTGTGGGTAAGAACCTGGTCATCAGGTGCGAGGCACTCACGTGGTTGCTGTACGTGGCGCAGGTCTGGCCCATACCCCACTCCTGCGCTGTGGCAGTCAGCCGAGCCGTTTTCCGCTTCATCTGGGGATGTAAAATGGACCGGGTCCAGAGGGACACGATGTTCAAATCTCTGGACAAGGGCGGGAAAAATGTACCCAACGTGGCCCTCATCCTGATGACCACCTTCGTGTGTGGCTGCATCAAGCTGTGTGTAGATCTCCAGTACGCAAACTCCAAGTGTCACTACGTGCTGAGGTTCTATCTGTCCCCGGTGTTGCGAAGGATGGGCCTGGTCACATTGCCGCGGAACGCTCCATGCAGTTGGACCGTGCCGTACCACCTATCCTTCGTGGAGCAGTTTCTGCGGGAAAACACCTTCGACCACTGATCCATCAGGCAGTGGTCTGCACGGAACGTCCTCAAGGCCCTACGGGAAAAGGAGACGGGGGATCCTGTTGGATGGTTCCCCGAGCAGACCGCCAAAGTCATTAGGCAGAATACCTCATCAGCAGAACTTTCAAACAAGCACCAAGATGTAGCTTGGCTGGTGGTGAGAAGGGCCCTCCCCGTCAGATGCTTCATGCACGCCCGAAGTCTCGCCCCCTCCGCGCAATGCCCCCGCGGTGGCTGTGGTGGGGAAGAGACGGTCGCCCACCTCCTCCTGGAATGTGTCTTTGCAAAGCAGGTGTGGAAAGAGATGCAGTGGTTTTTGTCGAAGTTCATCCCAAGCAGCTCTGTAACACAGGAGTCTGTGCTCTACGGGCTGTTCCCAGGGACGCACACCGAGACAAACATCAACTGCTGCTGGAGGACTATCAATTCGGTGAAAGACGCCCTTTGGTCTGCCCGAAACTTGCTGGTCTTCCAGCGCAAAGAGTTGTCCACGACCGAATGTTGCAGACTGGCACATTCCAAGGTCCAGGACTACGTGCTGAGGGACGCACTAAAGCTTGGGGCAGCCGCAGCAAAGGCTCAATGGGGAAAGACCACTGTGTAAGGTCCCCCCACCAAGCTGAACTGAGGGGCTGGATCCGTGGGAAACCCCTCGAACTGTATCGGGAAAATTTTGTGTGCTGTAAATGTAAAAATGTATATGGCATGACAATGAAATGGAAGGGTTGTGAGGCAACTCATGATTGTATAGAAGGAAACTGTTCACCTTTGCACTGTTTGTATTTTTTGACTTGATGCTGTTTTAAACTGTTTGGGAATGTAATTTTTGCAGATTTTTATGAATAAAGTATATTTTGGAAATTAAAAAAAAATAAAGAGTACTTGCCTCCTTCCAAAAGTGTGACAGAAGTGAGGGAGGCAATTGAACAGTTGGCTTACAATTTACTTAAATTAAGGTATTCATTGCACTTTAATGAGGTGCAAGCAGCTGATTGAGGCTCCATGAAGAACAAACTTTGCCTGAAATCAGTGGAGCTTTTTATGTCAGTTAATTGATTAATGAGGTGAGAAGAATTATTGAACTGCCCAAAATAGTCGCTGCATTTAATACGCTGTAAGTGGCACCTTTGTAATTGGTGCCTAAGGCACTTGCAAAGTATCAGCACTATTTGCCCAATATAATTAAGAAGAGTAGGAGAGATTTTTAGTTTAGAGATACAGCACTGAAACAGGCCCTTCGGCCCACCGAGTCTGTGCCGACCATCAACCACCCATTTATACTAATCCTACACTAATCCCATATTCCTACCACATCCCCACCTGTCCCTAAATTTCCCTACCACCTACCTATTTTAGGGGCAATTTATAATGGCCAATTTACCTACCAACCTGCAAGTCTTTTGGCTTGTGGGTGGAAACCGGAGCACCCGGAGAAAACCCACGCAGACACAGGGAGAACTTGCAAACTCCACACAGGCAGTACCCAGAATTGAACCCGGGTCGCTGGAGCTGTGAGGCTACGGTGCTAACCACTGCGCCACTGTACCGCCTTTCAGATAAACTGGGAAATGATGGGCCTACTGGTTGAATGTCACTTGTGGGGAAGTTACTAGAATCTTGTTATTAGGGACAGAGTGACTGAGCATTTGGACAAATATGAGCTGATCAGAGAGAGCCAGCATGGATTTGTAAATTGTAAGTCATGTGTAAGAAACCCAGTTGAATGGGAGTTAATGTTTCAGGTCGATGTCCTTTCAGCAGAACACTAACTCTGTTTCTCTCTCCACAGATGCTGCCAGACCTGCTGAGTATCTCCAGCGCTTTCTGTTTTTATTCCAGATTTCCAGCATCCGCAGTATTTTGCTTCTAAACCAAGTTGAATATTTTGAGAAGGTAGCAAGCATGCTAGATAAAGGAATGCCAGTAGACTTCCAGAAGGCATTCAATAAGGTGCCACATAAGAGACTCTCAACAAAAATGAGGATGCATGGGAATTGGAGGCAAGCTATTGGCTTGAGTAGGGAAGTGTTTAGGCGGGAGGAGCCAAAGAGTTGGGATAATGGGTAAGCACTCAAAAGCAGAATGTGATTCGTTGTGTCCCCAGGGATCTGTTCTGGGGCCTCAGCTTTTCACTATATATATATAAATGACTTGGATGAAAGAATACAGAGCTGCATATCTAAGTTTGCTGATGACACTAAGTTAAGTGGCACAGTAAATAGCATTGATGGGAGGAGAAAGTTGGAAAGGGACATGAATAGATTAAGTGAGGGAACAAAACTGTGACAGATGGAGGTCATCCAATTCAACCTAAGAAACATAGATCAGTGCATTTTCGGAATGGTGGGAATCAAAGAACTTTGGATGAGCAGAGAGATTTAGCGATCCACGGACAGAAGTCACTGAAAGCTAGTGGACAGGTACAAACATTAATTAAAAAGACTAATGAAATGTTGGCCTTTATCTCAAGAGGGCTGGAATACAAAGGGTGGAACTTATGTTACAGCTGTACAGAGCTGCAGTTATAGAGCCCATCTGGATTACTGCATGCAGCTCTAGGCACTGCACCTCGGACAAGATGTATTGGCTTTGGAGGAGGTGTAGTGCAGACTCACCACTATGGTACCTGGGCTAAAAGGACTAAATTGTAAGCACAGGCGCATATACTAGGCTTGTATTCCCTTGAATATACAAGATACAGGGGTGATCTAACTTAGGTTATTAAGATGACAAAAGGAGTTGAGGAGGTGGATGCACAGAAACTATTTTCTCTGGAGGGGAAGTCCAGAGCAAGGAGGCATAATCTTAGCGTGTATCAGCCATGGTTTATTTGGTAGCAGTCTTGCCTCAGCCTCAGTTGGCTGTGGGTTCAAGTCTCACACCAGGACTTAAGCACAAAAATCTTGGCAAACACTACTGTACTGAGGGAGTGCTGTACTGGTGCAGGTGCTGCCTTTCAGATGAAATGTTAAACCAAGGCCTATCTACTCTCTCAAGTAAATGTAAAAGATCCCATGGCACTATTTTGAAGAAGAGCAGGGGTGCTGTCCACACTGTCCTGGTCAATATTTATCACCCAATCGCACAAACAGATTGTCTGCTCATTATCGCATTGCTGTTTGTGGGAGCTTGCTGTGCACAAATTGGCTGCTGCATTTCCTACATTGCAACATTGACTATGCTTCAACAGTATTTCGTTGACTGTAAAGTGCTTTGAGACATCTGGTGGTTGTGAAAGGTGCTATATAAATCCAATTTTTTTCTTTTTATAATTAGAGCTAAGCCCCTCAGGAGCGATGCTAGGAACCATTTCCTCACACAGAGGATAACGGAAATTTGGAAAACTCTCCGCAAAAAGCTGTTGAAACTGGGGGTCAATTGAAAACTTCAAAACTGAGATTGATGCATTTTTGTTAGGCAAGGGTGTTGAGGGTTACAGAACCAATTTTAGTAGTTGAAGTTAAGATACAGACCGTCCGTGATCTAACAGAATGTCAAAACAAGCTTGCGGGCTGAATGGCCTATTTCTGTCCCTATGCACCAACTCCCCATATCTGTAACCTCCTCAAGCCCAACATCTCTCCAAGATTTCTGGACTCATCCAACTCTGATCTCTTGCTCATCTCCACCCTTGACAGCCATGCCTTCCGCTGCCTCACCCTAAGTTCTGGAATTCCCTCCCTAACCCTTTCTCTCCTCCTTTAAGACACTCTTTTAAACCTAACTCTTTGGTCAACCTTTGGTCGCCTGTCCTAATATCTCCTTACATGGCTCAGTGTCAAATTTTGTCTGACAATGCTCCTGTGAAGCACCTTTGGATGTTCTAGTGGGTGAAAGGCGCTATATAAATCCAAGTCATTTTTGCCAAGGGCAAACAGTGTGGTGGCACAGTGGCGCAGTGGTTAGCACCGCAGCCTCACAGCTCCAGGGACCCGGGTTCAATTCTGGGTACTGCCTGTGTGGAGTTTGCAAGTTCTCCCTGTGACCGCGTGGGTTTTCGCTGGGTTCTCTGGTTTCCTCCCACTGCCAAAGACTTGCAGGTGATAGGTAAATTGGCCATTGTAAATTGCCCCTCGTGTAGGTAGGTGGTAGAGAATATGGGATTACTGTAGGGTTAGTATAAATGGGTGGTTCTTGGTCGGCACAGACTTGGTGGGCCGAAGGGCCTGTTTCAGTGCTGTATCTATAAATAAATATATTGTCTTTGATATTTTCTTCCCCCAGCACAAAACTGTCTGTTTCCACCATCATTTTTTTTGCATCCACCCTAAAAAAATTGAACAAATTAATATAACTAAGGTTGCAGCGTACATGTGCTCTGGAAGAGGAGTGTAGCATTGGCTTTGGCTTTGTGATGCTAAAGGTTTTGTTTTCTATGCTGCTCTGTCTTTATATGAATTTCAAATTAAGGTTTTGAGTTTGTTCCTTGAAGTCATGGTTGAGCAAGGCATTAATTTTTCAATGCCATTCATTATTTATGAACAATCTGCTTCTCAGTATAAACAAAATTATATAGGATACGACACAACAGTAAAAAGAAAGGATTTGCATTCACCGTTCGCAGCCTCAGGGCGTTCCAAAGTGCTTCACAGCCAATGAAATGTTTTTAAAGCATTGTCACTGTTGTAACGTAGGGAAACACAGCAACCAATTTGCATACAGCAAGCTCCTATGGGATAATGGCGAGATAATCTGTTTTATTGATGTTGCCAAGGGATAAATATTGGCCAGGACGCCGAGGAGAACTCTCCTGCGATTCTTCGATATAGTGCCATGGGATTTTTTTATGTCCACCTGATAGGGAATACGGGAACTTGTTTTAATGTCTCATCTGAAAGATGGCACCTCTGACAGTGCAGCACTCCCTCAGTACTGAACTGGAGTGTCAGTGGCAGACATAAAGGGGAAATTTTAAATGCCACTACCCCCACCCCTCCCCTCCCCCCACTCCACACTGGGCAGGCATGCAGTTAAAATGCCTCTTGCAACCTGCCCCCTCCATTCCCGTTGCCTTCCCATGGGTCCCAATATGAAGCTACTCTTTACAGCAGCAAAAGAGCGGGACACTTGCTGGAAGGCAGTAGGATACTGCTTTCAATATGCAAATCAGGCCCTGATGAGCCTGACTGCATGTTCAGACCAGGCTTGCATGGGCAGGCCTTGGTGACTCAGCCTGCCCCCTTCAGGCCACACCTGTCAGGAAGTAGATCCAAGGCTAGCAAAGTAAGTGATTTAAAAAAAAATTTCTGGTTCCTTGTAGACCAGGAGCAGACTCCCCTCTGCCCCAGATTTTGTCCCATCTCCAAATGCCATCCAAGGACTTACCCTTGTACCAGGGGTCACTCGATCAGGTCTTCAGTGGCAGCCTCCTGCTATTCATAATCCTGATCCCACCCACCGGTCACATAGCTCTTCCCACTGGGTTCAGGTGGGAGAATGCCCCTGATCATGCAGTTCAATTCTCCTTGGGCCCTTTGCTGCAGCTTGCCGGACAGCTTCCTGTCTGCCTTGACCTTCGGCCCTATGAATCCCACTCATCGTTAAAACTGCCCCAGTGGCTCAACTCCATCATTACTAAGCCAAAGTATGCAAGCCCTACAAAAATCATCACTGGAGAGGCTTGGAAAAATGAGGCCCAACTCATACCCTCACAGCTTAACATTGTCTTAAATGCTCAATTTACTTTCTTTATGAATTCATTTTTTTCCAGTTTACTTCCTTACATTTTTCTTTCTTGTCCATTTGTTTTCTTTTCCCATTCCTTCAACTTGATTTAACAATCCTTTATCATTTTTTCCTCCTCCTCCTTCATGATACTTCATCATTCTTGCACTTTTAGGACTAGTTCCTTCTTGGGTGAAGGAGTATGGGTAAGTATCATTACCTTTTGGATTCAAACATTAATGCTAGGTTAAGCCCTAAACCTGCTCTTCTTGTTTTTTGGTATTGTTTGAACTCCTCAATCTATTTATTCTCCTGTGTCAGTTAAGCTATATCTTTGCCTACATAACATCTCCACATGCCACTCATTGTGGGAAGTGCTTTGTAAGTTTAAATGTAGTAAATGTAAGCAGACTTATTTATCACTAATGAGGATGATGCCTCCTAGATTCTTTCTTCTTTTGGGCCTCCTTATCTCGAGAGACAATGGATACGCGCCTGGAGGTGGTCAGTGGTTTGTGAAGCAGCGCCTGGAGTGGCTATAAAGGCCAATTCTGGAGTGACAGGCTCTTCCACAGGTACTGCAGAGAAATTTGTTTGTCGGGGCTGTTGCACAGTTGGCTCTCCCCTTGTGCCTCTGTCTTTTTTCCTGCCAACTACTAAGTCTCTTCGACTCGCCACAATTTAGCCCTGTCTTTATGGCTGCCCGCCAGCTCTGGCGAATGCTGGCAACTGACTCCCACGACTTGTGATCAATGTCACACGATTTCATGTCGCGTTTGCAGACGTCTTTATAGCGGAGACATGGACGGCCGGTGGGTCTGATACCAGTGGCGAGCTCGCTGTACAATGTGTCTTTGGGGATCCTGCCATCTTCCATGCGGCTCACATGGCCAAGCCATCTCAAAGTTTGTTGTCACTTAGTGGTGGTTCTTTCGACAAGGAGAATCACTCATGTTTGAATGGGAGAGGTACCAGCTTCAAATCCCAGACCAGCCTAATTTTAAGACACAGAGTTCTAATTGTGAAGGGCAAATTTAAGCTGGGCATCAAGAAGTATTTATTTAAACAGCAGATAACCAACACCTGGCATGATACATGTGCTGCACTATTATTGGGTATGGTGGCATATCAAATACGGATTGGAGCCTGAACAGGTTAAAGCAAATAAGGTACTTATTGACAAATTAGAGAGTACAATGAAGCATCAGAATTCATCTTTACTAATATGGATCAGATAACATAAATAATGCAAAGCACATAAGTGTGGGCCTTACCCCAAAACAGAGCGATTTCCTACCCATATGCCTTAGCCTGTGAGAAACTGCTCTATGAAGGACATTACACTTAATCAAAATGTAGAAGTAGCTACTGATGTTCATAAGTACTTGATTTATCCACTTCCAATAACTCCTTTGCAATATCTGAGGAAAAGCCAATTCTATCTCTGTCAAGAAAGTTCTTCATTGTTCAATACAGTGTCAGCTACCTCTCATTCACCAGAATAAGCTTTCATTGATGAACTCTTCCTCTACACCCAGACTGCAGTTACGAGCTCACCAGTCACTTTTAAAAATTGATATTTCCATTGATGAAGGACTGTGCAGACACGCTAATAAAGTTGCACTCCAAAAGGTACATGAAAGACAATTTGCCACAGGTCTATGATGACTATCCTTCCAACTATGGCACTTAATGACTGCAAATCTCATACACCAATACTAAATGGCAAGAGTAATACTTGTGCAGCTGCTGACAAATGTTTACAAATCCACAACCAACAATTAGTAATGTTTATACAGCAATATCTGAATAAATACATATGTAAGCAGCTCAATGAAATGCAACAATCCAAACAGCACAATCTACAAACTCATATGCGAAGGTGCTAAACCGAACTGTCAATGCGGCTTCAATTCATCATTAAAATGAGCTGTTTTGAACTTTGAAAACGATGCCCTTTTGATCTCCCCACTGGAGCCTGTTGTCTATGTTTTTGATTTAAAATAACAGAAGGGAATCCAAGTGCTTGCAATGTCCACAAGGAAATAATGCGTCTGACTGGCTGATGTAGATTCATTGTTCTGTATTAATAAGAGTGGATCAAATTTGATAGGATACAGGAGAAGCTATATCAAAAACCTAGAAATAATTCTCAACATTTATCTGAAAGATATGTGGGTGCTCAAGGAAATTGAGCACCAAGTAGTTAATATGTCTTTTCTGAAAGTGCTATGCTTTGTCAATGTTTCAAGTCATCACAGTTAACTGCCTCACAAAGACTCTGCATCCATCTTGCTCTTCCTCTGACCTTGGAATGTTACTGCCTTATAGATAATGGGGTGCAGATTGACTCAGATTCAGGTCATTGAAGCACATTGAGTGAAGCAGGCAGGGTCCAACTCCTGTGCCACTCATCAGAAACAAATTTCCCTGCAGGCTCCCTGAATTGTCGTGATTCACAGGATTTTCCCCGCAGGGTTCAGGATGCTGGCATCAGAGTTAAATGGGTGACGGTGAGGGAAACAGTCACCCAGCAGTGATATTCCCCAAATTGGCCAATTAATGGCCAGAGAGCGGGCTCTCGAAGCTGGAGTGCCAGTAGGAGGCCCTCTAGCTTGGAAGAAGCAGCCGGCTGCTTTTTCAATTAAGGATGAGAGAGGGCACCTCAAGGCGGAAGCACGCTCTCTGTTACTTTAAACTTTAAAATGAAACAGCAGCCAGGCCACCATTGCAGAGGGGGAACCCCTCCACCGGATGGCCTGAGGGTGCACCTGAAGGCCAGGCAGGTGCGGAGAGCATTAAAGCCTGCCTGGAGCACTGGCACCTGCCTCCCTCCCACCCCCCTGAGGTCTGCTGCTGGGAGGCTGACTCCAGACAGCTGGTCCGTGCCCCGACGCCTCCAGAGACCTGGAGGCTGACTGGAAAATTCCAGTTGATGTGTGACAATAGGCCTTAAGTGGCCTTTAAGGTGCCTTAATTGACTATCCACCGCTTGTGGGCGGGTAGCCCTGCCCAACCCCCACCATCCCAACTCCAGGGGCCGGATGGTGTCAGCAAACTGGCATGCTGGCCAGTGGCACGAAATTCTGTGCTGGTCCCCCTCCATGCTCGCACCACTGGGGCTAGAAATCTAGGCCTCTGATTAGGATGTACAAGGGAACTAGCGCCTTCTTTAGGCAGGTGTCCAGGGTGCCTGAAAAATGGGTCCCAATGTATTTCACAGTGGCCTGAATGGATGCGTAGATTGGACACTGGCCATCCCACTGTTAAATTTGTCAGTACTAGGAGATGTTTTGTGCTCAACTACAGGCTCACTGATACCAAATTCCCAGCCAATATATGTGCAGGTTGATGTGGTCACAGAACAGAGATTTACATTCTATCAGTCTCAAGTGCATTGAAATCCAGGTGCCAAAATTGAAGGGAAGTCTTATAGTCCAAAACTCTTCAATTTCCATTTCCACATTATTTTCTAGCCCTCGTCTCTTGAAAGTGATAGAATGAAAGAAAGACTTGCCGTTATATCGCGTCTTTCACAACTTCAGGATGTCTCAAAGTGCTGTACATTGAGTGAGTATTGCTGGACAATAAAGTACTTTTTGAAGTGTTGTCACTGTTATAATGTAAGAAACATGGCAGCCAATTTACACACAGCAAGCTCCCACAAACAGCAATGTGATAATGACCAGATAATCTGTTTTTGTGATGTTGATTGAGAGATAAATATTGGCCAGGACACTGAGGATAACTCACCTGCTCTTCTTCAGAATAGTGCCATGGGATCTTTTACTACCCCCTGACAGAGCAGAGGGGACCTTGGTAAAACATTTCATCCAAATAACAACGACTCCAACAGTGCAGTACTCGTGTGCCAGCCAAGAGTTTTCTGCTCAAGTCTCTGGAGTGGGACTTGAACCCACAATCTTCTAACTCAGTGGTGAGTGCTACAAATCTGGAGCCATGACTGACACAGTGATGTGTACTGCTTTACAGTTTCATGGGTGTAAGCATTACATCATCCAAGTGGCTATTTTCATGTGTAAACCTGGACACAAAGTATCACCAGGCAATTTATCCATCCATATTGTTAAATTATTGGATAGCGATGAGGAACAGGTTGACTTGTCCCCACCATAGTCTAGGGCCAATTGTATCACATCCACTTTGAGCTGAGATTTACAACTCTACTCAGCAGAGAACAAGGAGGAGGCCATTCTACAGATCAGATCTCAGCTCTGCAGTCCTGCCACATCCAGTCGTGAATGGTGGTGGACAATTAAACAACTAACTGGAGGAAGTGGCTCCACAAATATCCCCATCTTCAAAGATGGGGGAGCTCAGCACATCAGTGCGAAAGTTAGGGCTGAAGCATTTGCAACAATCTTCAGCCTGAAGTGCCAAGTTGGTGATCCATCTCAGCTCCTCCTGAAGTCCCCAGTATCACAGATGCCAGTCTTCAGCCATTTCGATTCACTCTGCATGATATCAAGAAATGGCTGAAGGCACTGGATACTTCAAAGGCTATGGGCCCTGACAACATTCTGGCAATTGTACTGAACACCTATGCTCCAGAACTTGCTGCACACCTAGACAAGCTGTTCCAGTACAGCTACAACACTGGCATCTACCAGGCAATGTGGAAAATTGCCCAAGTATGTGCTGTACACAAAAAGCAGGACAAATCCAACCGTCCCATCAGTCTACTCTCAATCATCAGTAAAGTGATGGAAGGTGTTGTCAACAGTGCTATCAAGCGGCACTTGCTCAGATAAGCTGCTCACTGACGCTCAGTTTGGGTTCTGCCATGGCCACTCAGCTCCTGACCTCATTACAGCCTTGGTTCAAAAATGGATAAAAGAGCTGAACTCCAGAGGTGAGGTGAGAGTGACTGCCCTTGACATCAAGGCAGCATTTGACCGAGTATGGCTTCAGGGAGCTCTAGCGAAACTGAGGTCAATGGGAATCAGGGGGAAAATTCTCCGCTGGTTGGAGTCGTATCTAGCACAAAGGAAGACGTACCTACCCCACATGGACTGCAGCGGTTCAAGGTGGCAGCTCACCACCACCTTCTCAAGGGAAATTAGGGATGGGCAATAAATGTTGGCCTGGCCAGTGATGCCCACATCCCATAAATGAAAAGAAAATTATGCCCATTGAGCCTGTTTTGCCATTCAATAAGGCCATGGTTGATTTGTATCTCAACTCCATCTCCTTGCCTTGGTCCCTTAACTCTTAACGCCATTTCCCTAATAAAAATCTATCAATCTCAGTTTTCAAATTTTGAATTGACCACCCCTGCACCCCTCCCCCCACCCCCTGACAGCCTCAGCAGCTCTTTGAGGGAGAGAATTCCAGATTTCCACTCAACTTTGTGTGGAGAAGTGCTTCCTGACATCACCCCTGAATGTCCTGGCTCTAATTTTAAGGCTATTCCCCCTTGTTCTGAACTCTCCCACCAGAGGAAATGGTTTCTCTATCAAATCCTGTGCATGTATAATGAACCATGAGGGGAAGCCCCATTATATTTTAACTCCTTTGACAACTAGTCCTTTGCGTTGAATATGACATCGTGAAAAAGCCATAACAAAGAGCCAGTTTGTATTTTACAAAAAAGGAAACCATTCTATCAATCAAATCACAGTATGTAAATGAGACATAGTTGAGTGATGTGTAAAATGCAAACATTTGTAGTTATGACTGCAGCTTCCCGACACGATGCCAAACAATTAGATTCAAGGGGGCCTGTACAATGTCAGCACATTGCAAGAAAAGACAGATGACTATCAGGAGAAACAGACTTCAACACGCTCATTGGCATGATTATCAAATTGATTGGTAGGGCTTCTTTTATTCTGTTTCTTCCCCCTTGAATCCAACAGGAAGATGGCACTTTTAATGGAAATCTGAAACATCTTAATGATCTCATCATTATTAGGCTCATTTTTTATCATGAGTTGGTATTCAACCACACGCGTCCTGGCCAATAAAATTAAATCTTTATCACATTCCCCTACATCAATGTTTATTGGAAGGTATCTGTGCAACATGACAAGAAGTGGCTTGACAAATTTTCTATGTACACAGCCGAGCCTTCTCTTTAATGGACCTGATTGGTGAAAGTAACAATTAAAGATTAACATTCAGACTCAGTTCACATGCAGAATGATCTGATTTCATTAATAATGTGATCTTGTTCTCACTGACCTCTATTAGCTTCCATTCCAGCAGTGCCTCGATTTCAAGATTCTCGTCTTTATTTTCAAATCCCTTCTTGACCTCCCTATCTCTGTAACCTCCTCCAGCCCTACAACTCTCCAAGATCTCTACAATCCTCCTATTCTGGCCTCTTGCGCATCCCTGACAATAATTGCCCCAGCATTGGCAACCATGCCTTCAACTGCCTATGCCCTAGGCTCTGAAATTCCCTTCCTAAATCTCTCAGCTGCTCTATTTCTCCTGCCTCCATTAAGAAACTCCTTAACCTACCTCTTTGACCAAGTAGTTGGTCAGTTGTCAAAATAGCCCCTTATAGGAACATAGGAACAGGAGTAGGCCACTCAGCTCCTCGAGCCTGTCCTGCCATTCAATGAGATCATGGCTGATCCACGGCCTAACTCCATATACCTGCCTTTGGCCCATATCCCTTAATATCTTTGCTTAACAAAAATCTATCTCAGATTTAAAATTAACAACTGTTCTAGCTTCAACTGCTGTTTATGGGAGAGAGTTCCAAACATCTACCACCCTTTGCATGAAGAAGTGCTTCCTAACATCTCTCCTGAACGGTCTGGTCCTAATTTTTAGACTGTGTCCCCTAGTTTTAGAATCTCCAACCAGTGGAAATAGTTTATTTTTATCTAGCCTGTCTTTTTCTGTTAATATCTTGAAGACTTCAATCAGATCACCCTTAACCTTCTAAATTCTAGCGAAAACAGGCCTTACTTGTGTAATCTCTCCTCGTAACTTAACCCCTGTAGTCCAGGTATCATTCTTGTAAACCTACGTTGCACTCCCTCCAAGGCCAATATATCCTTCCTAAGGTGTGGTGCCCAGAACTGCTCACAGTATTCCAAGTGGGGTCTAACCAGGGTTTAGTACAGCTGCAGCATAACCTCTGTGTCTTTATACACCAATCCTCTGGATATAAAGGCTAGCATTCCATTAACCTTTTTGATTATTTTCTGCACTTGCTTGTTGCATTTTAAAGATCTATGCACCTGAACCCCCCAAGTCTCTTTCGACATCCACTGTACTTAACCCCTTCCTATTTAGAAAGTACCTTGCTCTATCCCTTTTTGGTCCAAAATGGATAACCTCACACTTGCCCATATTGAAATCCATCTGCCACAGTTTTGCCCGTTCACCTAGTCTGTCAATATCTCCTTGCAATTTTATGTTCCAAGTCATTAATGAATAATGTGAATAATTGAGGCCCCAACACAGATCCCTGTGGAACACCACTAGTCACATCCAGCCAATCAGAGCACATACCCATTATCCCCACTCTCTGTCGCCTACCATTCAACCAACTTCCTAACCATGTCAATAATTTGCCCTCAACTCCATGGGCTTGTACCTTAGTTAACAGTCTCTTATGTGAGACTTTATCAAACGCCTTCTGGAAGTCCATATAAATAACATACATAGACATTCCCCTGTCCACTACCTCTACCACTAGTCACCTCTTCAAAAAATTCAATGAGATTTGTCAGGCATGACCTTCCCGTCATGAATCCATGCTGGCTGTCCCTGATTAACTGAAAATTTTCTACGTGTTCAGTCACCCTATCCTTGATTATAGACTCCAGCAACTTGCCCACCACAGATGTCAGGCTAACTGGTCTGTAATTTCCTTGGTTCCCCCTTTCACCCTTCTTAAAAAGTGGAGTGACATGTGCAACTTTCCAATCCAGAGGGACAACTCCTGAATCTAGGGAATGCTGAAAGACTATAGTTAGGGCATCTACAATGTGCTCCCCTACTTCCTTTAACATCCTCAGATGGAAACAGTCAGGTCCTGGGGATTTCTCACTCTTTAGTTCCATTAATTTCCTTGTTACTGATGTTTTACATACGTTAATTGTATTAAGTCCCTGCCCCCTATCGGCAATTAATTTTTTTGGGACTTCCGGCAAGTTATCCTCCTTTTCAACTGTAAATACTGAGGCAAATTAATTGTTCTACATGTCTGCTATTTCCCCATTATCAATGACAATATCTCCTGTTTCAGCTTTTAGTGGGCCTACAATGCTCCTGACCACCCGCCTTCCCTTTATGTAACAATAAAATTTCTTCTTATTGATTTTGATGTCCCTTGCAAGTTTCCTTTCATAATCCCTTTTAGTAGCTCTTATAAGCTGCTTTGTGACCCTTTGCTGGTTTTTGTATCGATCCTATTCGGCCGGATCTGTGCTGCGTTTTGCATTTTTGTAGGCCCTTTCTTTTAGTTTTATGCTATCCCTAATCTCTTTAGTTGTCCATGGCTGTTTTTTCTGTGAAGTGGAACTTTTTCCTCTCAGGGGTATATACTCACTCTGTATGGCTCTGGATGGCTCGGTGGCAAATTTGGTTCGATAGCATTCCTGTGAAACAGTTTGGGATGGTTTATTGTGTTAAAGGTGCTATATAAATACATGTTGGGCTGCATTTTACAGTCCACCACCGTAATTGGCGGTGGACATAAACTATGGCGGTTGGCAATATTAAACGCAGTGGCTCATTTAAATGGTTGGGGCGGACCACCCCCCCGATGATGTGGAGGGGGCGGGCGGTCTGTCCCCAGCAATGGCGTCAGCAGCCTTTACGCAGGTGCTGACACCATTTTTAAAGGGCTTTCGCCTTACATTGCAATTTAAATATTTAAAGACTTCAAAAAATGAAATAATGTGATTCCGACCCTCTCCCTCTCTTCCTGCCCTCCCCCACAATGACCATAACATTTATTACTTGCCCCGCCACCCCATGCTCCTGATGTTCCCACCCAAAGTTCATAAACTTTAAACTTTTCCCAACACCCCCAGACCAATGAAATGAGTCTGATGCCACTACCCCCGTCCCACACTGAAAAACTTACCTGCTCCCCCACTTCCCATGCGTTCCACCTCGGATCCCCGGACAGGGATCCGAAGGCACAGGAGTGTCGGCCACCCGCAGCAATATCACTCCGGAGCAGACGGCGGGAACGGGTAGGTCATTTATTCGTTAATTTAAATAATTTAACATATTCAGATGTGGTTCCCATCACCAAGCAGAGGAGGGACCACCACGAGGCCTTGCAGTTGCCGGCAATATTGGGCCGGGCCTTCCTGGCGTCGAGGCCCATGGGGGGGGGTTCTCTCCCGGAGGCATTTTCCGGCCCTCAACCCCCCTGCCATGACCCCCGACGTCGAAGGGTCTGTAAAATTCATCCCGTTGTTAATCTAAGATTTAGCAAAGACTTATCACAGAATCCTTCCAGATTGTGTGTATCATAAGTCAAAACTTTGACGCCTGAATATTCTTCAGCTTCTTTTTCCTCTCCCTCTGATATTCACTCCGATTCTCCTCAAGGCATCACTGTGACTCCACAGGCTGAACCTCAATAGTCAGTGTTGGTCAAAGGGGATATCACAGTTGAATGTCATCCTATCCTGTCGTTACGCCCACACCCATGCACTCGTCCAACTGGAATCACTGAATGGCAAGGGACCTTGGCTCATTTCTTTCTCCATCCTTTGCCCAGCATCCCTACAATGGCTCAAGCTGAGACCAGCCAACTCAGAAGGTTGCGTTCTTTACAAATTTCATTGCTTAAAGGCATAGACCAGGCTTGCAAATAACAACCAGAGTTATCTCAGAGCACTCTCTCCAGAATTAGCAGTCCCTCACAGTGTGATGTTGGCAGAAACAGAGGAACAAGCTGAATTTAAAGAATTCAGGACATATTCTTTACCCAGAGAGTGGTTAGAATGTGGCACTTGCTACCACATGGAATAGTTGAGGCAAATAGCAAAGATGCATTGAGGGAGAAGCTAGTTTATAAGCTAGACAAATAAATGGGGAGAAAAGAATAGAAGGTTGTGTTGATAAGGTGAGATGAAACAGGGTGAGAGAAGGCTCGTGTGGAACATAAACACCAGCACAGACCAGTTGGCCAAATGACCTGTTTCTGTGCTGTACAGTCTATGTAAGTTGTTGCCCTATCCAATGACTGATGGAATTTTGTACTTACTTGGTCGACTCCAGATGTTAAGTAGCCTTTCTCTTTCAGGAATGGGCCAACCTACTGTGTATTTCCCGCAATTTCTGTCTTGATATAAGTTTTCAGTACTTGTGTTTCTTCCCTTCTGCTTTGCAAGGGATTCATTTTCAGCTTTATCACCTGTGTCCCAGATCACTGGGATGAAGATGAGACAAATTCTATCAGCCTTGGTTGAGTGGTGGCATTGTTGCCTCTGATTCAGAATGTTAAGGGTTCAAACCCCACTCCAGGGCACATATCTATGCTGACACTCCAGTGCGGTGCTGAGGGAATGCTGCACTGTCAGAGATGACAGCTTTTTGATCAGACATTAAATTGAGGCACCATTTACCCTCACAAGTGAATGTAAAGAATCCCATGGCACTATTTTGAAGAGTAGGGCAGTTCCACCTGGTGTTCTGGCCAATCTTTATCCCTCAACCAATATCACTAAAAAAAGAAACCTATTATCTGGTCATTTATCCCATTATTGTTTGTGGGAGCTTGCTGTGCACAAATGGGCTGCCGTGTTTCCAACATTACAACAATGACTATGCTTCAAAGGGTACATAATTGAATGTGAAGTCATTTGTGCCATTCTGGGATCATGAAATGCGCTGTATAAATGCAAATCTATTCTTATTATAAGAACTGGATGGTTTGCTTTGCCACATCATCATTCGGGAGGTGACATTGGGCATTAGACCGGAAAAAAAAATTATAATCTTACTGCAGCTTAGCAGGGTTAGTTTGATTAAGTGGCTAACACTCTCACTTCTGATTCATTCCCACTTCAGAACTTCAGAGAGTAAATTAGACCGGGACTCCTTTTGCAAACTGGCCGGATCTTGGGCTCGTCCCAACGTCAGGTTCCATGGCAGGGAGTGGGGCCGGAGAATCGGAACAGCAGCAGCCACCACAGAATCCAACACTGGGATTGCCGGGCCCGATCTTCCCGGGGGTGGGGAAGCTCTGCAGCGGCATCTTCACCACTCTGCGACAGGACCCTAGTTTAAATATTTAAAATACCTCTGCATAAATTTCAACGTCATCTGCTGCGATCTTCCCATCCGTTCCCGATCTTGAGCTCGGTGTGCGGCACTCACATGCCTTCACTTTCTCGTCCACGAGAAGCTGGCCCCACCAAGGAGGGGAAGGGGTCGTCTCTGCATTATTTTATGGATGAGGGGAGATGGGGGCAACTCTGCATTTTGTTTGCAGGGCTTTTAAAAATGGCGCCAGCACCTGCTCATGAATCAGGTGACACCGTTCACTGCGTCACCCCCGCCACGTGAGTGGGGTGGTGGGGGGGGTGTCGGCCACCATCAGTATGTTAAGTGGCTGCCCGCCGCAGAATCGCAGCGGCGCAGGTCCCGTGTGGGGCGTCCGCCATTTTCTGCACCTGCTGCCCCTCCCGGCAGCGGGACAACAAGATCCGACCCAAGATGAAATGTTAAAGTCAAACCCTGCCATCTCTTCCAGTGTTGAAGACTCTAGTGCATTGTTTGAAAAAAACCTGAGAGTTCTTCTGATGTCCTGGGCAACATTCCTCTTTTGGCCAATGCCACTGAAAATAGATCAGACAGTCATTCCACTACAATGCCCTGCAACAACAACACTTTGCATTTATGCAGCACCTTTAACACTCTAAAATGCCCATAGGTGCTTCACAGGAGTGGATTTTCAAACAAAATTTGGCACTGAGCTGTTTAAGGAGCTGTTGGGGCAAGTGACCGAAAGTTTGGTCAAAGAGGTCAGTTTTAAGGAGGAGTTAAGGGAGGAGAAAAGTGGAGAGGTTTAGGGAGGGAATTCCAGAGCTTAGGATCCAAGCAATTGAAGGCATGGCCACCAAGGGTGGAGCGATGAAAATAGGGATGCCTAAGAGGCCAGAATTGGAGAAGCGCAGAAATCTCGGAGGGTTGGAGGACTGAAGGATGCTACAGAAATGTTGGAGGGTAGGGAGGGGCGAGGACATGGAAGGATTTGAAAACAAGGATTAGAATTTTAAAATTGAGGCGTTGCTGGACTGGGAGCCAATGCAGGTCAATGAATGGGACTTGGTATGAGTTAGGACACAGGCAGTAGAATGAGCTGATGTTTATGAAGGGTGAAAGGTGGGAGGGCAGCCAGGAGAGCATTGCAATAAGAGTTTAGAGGTAACAAAGTTATGACGAGTGTTTCAGCAGCAGATGAGCTGAGGCAGGGACAGTGACAGGTAATGTTATAGAGGTGCATGTGCATTGATCTTTGAAGGTAACAGGACATATTGAGAGAGTGGTTCGCAAAGCATATGGGATCTTGCATTTCATAAATAGAGGCATAGAGTACAAAAGCAGGGAAGTTATGCTGAACAAAGAACAATGAACAAAGAACAGTACAGCACAGGAACAGGCCATTCAGCCCTCCAAGCCTGCGCCGATCTTGATGCCTGTCTAAACTAAAACCTTCTGCACTTCTGGGGACCGTATCCCTCTATTCCCATCCTATTCATGTATTTGTCAAGATGCCTCTTAAACGTCGCTATCGTATCTGCTTCCACCACCTCCCCCGGCAGCAGGTTCCAGGCACTCACCACCCTCTGTATAAAGAATTTGCCTCGCACATCCCCTCTAAACTTTGCCCCTTGCACCTTAAACCTATGTCCCCTAGTAACTGACTCTTCCACCGTGGGGAAAAGCTTCTGACTATCCACTCTGTCCATGCCACTCATAACTTTGTAAACCTCTATCATGTTGCCCCTCCACCTCCGTCATTCCAGTGAAAACAATCCGAGGTTATCCAGCCTCTCCTCATAGCCAATGCCCTCCAGACTAGGCAACATTCTGGTAAACCTCTTCTGTACCCTTCCAAAGCCTCCACGTCCTTCTGGTAGTGTGGCGACCAGAATTGCATGCAATATTCCAAGTGTGGCCTAACTAAGGTTCTGTACAGCTGCAGCATGACTTGCCAATTTTTATACTCCATGCCCCGACCGATGAAGGCAAGCATGCCGTATGCCTTCTTGACTACCTTATCCACATGTGTTGCCACTTTCAGTGACCTGTGGACCTGTACGTCCAGATCTCTCTGCCTGTCAATACTCTTCAGGGTTCTGCCATTTACTGTATACTTCCCACCTGTATTAGATCTTCCAAAATGCATTACCTCACAAACCTTTATAAAGCTATGGTTAGGCCGCAACTAGAGTATTGCATCCAGTTCTGGTCACCACATTTCAGGAAGGATTTGAGTTTCCCTGAGAGGGTGCAGAGCAGATTTACCAGAATGGTTCCAGGGATGGGGGATTTTAGTTACAAAGCTAGATTGGAGAAGCTGGGTTTGTTCTCCGTGGAGCAAAGGAGATTGAGGGGAGATTTGATAGTGGTGTACAAGATTATGACAGGTTTAGATATGGTATACAAGGAAAAACTGTTCCCATTAACTGATGGTACAAGGACTAAGGGACACAGATTGTAGGTTATGGACAAGAGATGCAGGGGGAATATGAAGAATTTTTTTTACGCAGCGGGTGGTAATGACCTGGAGCTCGCTGCCCATGAGGGTGGTGGAAGCAGAGATGATGAATGATTTCAAAAGGAAATTGCATGAGTACTTGAAGGAAATAAACTTGCAGGGCTACAGTGATCGAACGGGGGAGTGGGACTGACTGAATTGCTCTGCAGAGAGCCAGCATAGACTCGATAGGCCGAATGGTTCCTTCTATGTCATAAATGACTCTATGACTCTCGGTTAAAATGGGTGATCTTGGTGATGGAGCGGATATGGGGTCGGAAGCTCAGCTCCTCAGCTCAGTTTCAAATATGGTACCAAGGTTGCGGGCAGTCTCGTTCAGCCTCAAACTGTTGCCAGGGCTGGTGTTGGTGGCTAGGGAATGCAGTTTGTGGCGGAGACCAAAAGACAATAGTTTTGCTCCTCCCAATTTTTAAATAGCAGCAGTCACAGCACTTCCCATGAATTCATTATTTGAGAAGGATCTTGAAGTTCTTCCTTTACTCAAATTAAAAGCCTCCTTTAACGAAGTTCAAAGCTCTGGGAGGTCACATTTACTGCTGAAACCCTTGAGCAGATGCAGACACCACAGTCACAAAGAAAACGACAGGCTCCAAGTCAGAACATGCATTAAACATTTACAGGAGACAGCACATGGAACTTACCATGTGGAGTACTGCATTCCATTCTCCACGCTGCAGCTCAAGAAGCATATAGTTAGTACTGAGATGGGGAGAAATTGCTTCACTCAGAGAGTTGTGGATGCTCCGTCATTGAATATATTTAAGTCTGAGATAGACAGATTTATGGCCTCTTAGGGAATAAAGGGATATGGGAAGTGAGTAAGGATGTGGAGTTGAGGCAGAAGATCGGCCATGATCGTGTTGAATGGCGGAATAGACTCGAGGGGCTGAATGGTCTACTCCTGCTCCTATTTCTTATGCTATGTTCTTATACTGGCCTTGGAGTGGATGCTGCATGAATTCACTAGGACGATACTAGGGTTAAAAGGCTTAAATTATGAAATCAGGTTGCATAGACTCAGTTTGTACTTCCTTGAGTATCGAACATTGAGGTGTGATCTAATTGAGGTGCTTAAGATGATTAAAGGAATTAATCGGGTTAATAGAGACAAACTATTTCCTGTGTTGGAGGGGTTAATTAAAATTAGATTTAGGCCATTTGGGGTGATGTCAGTAAACGCTTCTTCACATAAAGGGTAGTGGTAATCTGGAACTTGCTACCCAAAAAGCTGTTGAGACCGGGAGTGGGAGGATCAATTGAAAATTTCAAAACTGAGATTGATAGATTTTTGCTAGGTAAGGTTATTAAGGTTAATGGAACCAAGGTGGCTAGATGGAGTTAAGAAACAGATCAGCCATAATTTAATTGAATAACACAACAGGCTCGAGGGGCTGAATGGCCTCCACCTGTTCCTATGTTACTAACTGAAAGGTTTCAATGTTTCAAGAAGATATTAACAACCTTGCACAAGAAGACATTTATAAACTTGCCGAATGAGTGTGTGATTAACAAATGAACTTCAATATAAATAGGTGTGAGGTGGTGGACATGAAGGCCCTAAATGTCAAGAATGGTATCTGAGAGTCACTAGCTGGCAAAACAGGGAAATGGAGACACATCCTGGGGGTTGGCGTGCACTGCTACGATGACCAGAGGCTATAGCAGGCGCCAATGTCTCAACTCACAGCGTCACTTGGCAGCTTCACGTGCGGCACTTGTGGCAGAGCCTGCCTCTCAAGGATTGGCCTTCATAGCCATCAGCAAAGGTGCGCCAAGAGAAGACACCCCCATCTAAATGGATTGTTTGCTGTATGTCCATCATCTTTTGTAGCTGGAATGATGCCAACCAACCAATCAACTGGTACAGTTTGGTAGGAAGAGTATCTAAATGAGGTCGAGGGAGCAGAGGGATCTGGGTGACACATACACAAATCAACAAAAATAGTGATGCCATTTAGGAAGGTCATTGAAAAAAAAAATAAAGCAGCATGGTTCATACCTACAGGGATAGAACTGAAACGCAGAGAAGTAATGTTAAACCTGTATGGAACCTGACCACACTTGGAATACTGTGAACAGTTCTGGTCTCCTTATTATACAAACTATATATAGAGGCACTGGAGAAGATGCAAAAAAGATTTACTAGAATGATACCATAACTGAGAGGTTAGAACTATCAGGAAAGATTGAGCCATGCTGTGCTCTTTACTCTAGAAAAGAGAAAACTGAGACATGACCTGATAGAGATCTCTAAGATTATGAAAGCGTTTAATACAGCAGGACAGCACAGTGGCACAGTGGTTAGCACTGCAGGCTCATAGCTCCAACGTCCCGGGTTCGATTCTGGGTACTGCCTGTGCAGACTTTGTAAGTTCTCCCTGTGACCGCGTGGGTTGTCGTCGGGTGCTCTGGTTTCCTCCCACAGCCAAAGACTTGTGGGCCATTATAAATTGCCCCTAGTATAGGTGGGGATGTGGTAAGAATATGGGATTACTGTAGGGTTATTATAAATGGGTAGTTGATGGTCAGCACAGACTCGGTGGCTGAAGGCCTGTTTCAGTGCTGTATCTCTAAATAAATAAATGTAGAGAAGATGCTTCCACCTGTAGGGGGTCCAGAATTAGGGGCTATAAATATAAGACAGTCTCTAATAAATTCAATAAGGAATTTGGGTGTAATTTCTTTACCCAGAGGGTATTTAGAATGTGGAATTTGCTACCACAGGGAGTAGTTGAAGCAAATAGAATCGATGCTTAAAGGGCAAGCTAGATCACACATGAGGGAGAAAGGAATAGAGGATAGAAGGAAAGTTGTCGGGATATGGAGCATTTTAGCTGAAAAGATGGTGGAAACTGAATTTTAAAAGGGACAGGAACTTACAGGGCTACTGGCACAAAACAGGAATGTGTGACTGCTCCTTCAAAGAGCCAACATAGGCACGACAGGCCAAGTGGCCTCCTTCTGTGCTGCAAATGTCAATGATTCATTGATGGGATTTGATGAAGAAGGATGGGAGAAGTCTCGTGTGGATTTTAAAGATCGACATGCGCCAGTTGGGGAAAATGTCCTGTTTCTGTGCTGGCTGTAAATACTTTGTCATGCTTTATTTCAGGCTCCTGATATCATTTTCAGAATTAAAATGTTTAACATTAGACAATCTGCAGCCAATAACAATGGGAGATAATGAGCAGCACAAAATACAATGTGGCACACCGCGGACCCACAATCCATCAGGGTAAGCTGGACTGTAGTCAACCAGCCAAAGATAAACCACTGAGTAATACTTAAAATAGTCTTCATTGTATTTACTGACAAGAGATTATGCAAACATTAAATATGAAATCACTTCATGCCTCCAGTGCTACACCTGGATATGTTGAGTGGCTTTGATCTGTTTAGAATGAGATAAAAGGAAATTAAACTGGAACATTCTGAAACTGAAGTAAAAGAAACCAAGAAAATTTTAGAATTACTCGACTGGTTCATCAATATTTGAAAAGAGAAAAAAAAAATTTAGTTTGAGATATTTTTAGAAAACAAAGTTTCATTCATGAGCCCAAATGAAAAAGGGGGAAAAAAAAGCAAATTCTGAAAACTGAAGGCAAAACACAAACTGGAATCAGTAGAAATACACAGCAGTCCAGTCAGCAACCATGAAGAGAAAAGTCAGGTTAATGTTTCAAGGATAAACTTTTATATCAAAAATGTGAAACTGTCTTTTCCTCTTCAACAGTGCTGAATGACCTGCTGTGTACCAGACTAGGATTATCTGTAATAAAAACAGAAAGTGCTGGACATACTCAGCAGGTCAGGCAGCATCTGTGGAGAGAGAAGCAGACTTAACCTTTCCGATGACAGGCCACAGACCTGAAAAATTAACCCTCCTTCTCTCTCCACTGATGCTGCCAGACCTGCTGAGTATTTGCAGCACTTTCTGTTTTTATTTCAGAGTTCCAGCATCTGCAGTGTTTTGCTTTTATTTCAGGATTATCTGTATTTGTCTTGAGCTTAATTCATGCCTCTTTGGACGTTGACTGATTCTTTACCTTGTCTATTCCTGGCCGCAAGCTAATCCTGTGATCTGAGGACACATGAAGTAATTGTACAGGAAATGCTTCTTCCCACAGTGACCTAAAAATCTGTCCACAAGATGTCAGGATATCTGCTGGATCATCAAATGACCTGGATTTTGCAATCAATGGCGACCTCGAAGAAAGTTGTTCCACAGTGATCCAACGATCTTTATGACGTAGAAGTCCCCTTTCCTGATGGCATTTTAAACCTGCCTCCAAGGTAAGGGGATCTCCATGGGTGCAGCAGCAGTGATGCCAGAATGTAGGGTAAGCAGCCAATCATATTATAGTATTCTCACGGACAGCAAACCAGGAACTTAAAAGCACAGAATCCCTTCACTTCAATTTAAATTTTCAGAATGTGAAATAAATAATAATATGATTGGATTGGATAGAAGCTAAAATAAAAATAAGCAAACTTTAAAAATAAAATGTATTACTTTAAAAATGTGATTTTTTTTATCATAATGGAGAAATTTGACATTCCACAATATAAAGTTAGCTTTTCAGGGCAAGTGAGGGTGTTTAGCAGTAATTATGATGTTCATATGCTGTTATAAACCCAGATAAACTTCATTCAATAAGGTATAAATTTTCAATGTTTTTTTACAGCATGACTAACAGTGTTAGAGTGAATATTTGACAAATTGATTTTTGTCAATTCACTGATCCTTTAGGGATTGCTGTCTGGAGGGTCGTCAACAACATACTCTCTGGAGGAGAGTAGAATCACTGACTGCAATTTCTGTATTTCCACATTATTCTGTGTATGTGGGAAGTTCTGGGGGAGGATTTTCCTGTGGGCCAGGATGGTCTGCGGCTGCTGCTGAACCCAGGCAGGTGGGGATGGGTGGGGGGAGGGGTTCTAAGCCTGCCTGGAGCACTGGTCCCCCAGCTCCAGGGAGCGGCCTGCTGGGACCAGGATGCCAAATGAAAAACAGCCTCCTTCAGTAGTCCTCAATAGGCCTTTAATTACTTCAATTGACTAACGGTTGCTTACAGGCAGGTATCCCTGCCACCAACTACAAACCACTCCCCTCCCAACCCCACCACCCCATCACACCTGCGGGTAAATGGCCCAGGGCGGGACGGAGCAGGGGAACCAGCACTCAGGACGATGGCACTATTCCCAAGCCTGGCGGAGGTTAAAAATCCTGCCGTGAAAGCTGCTGCCAGTTTTAGTGGAGTAACGACAGCAAACGCTGACTCTTTCACTGTGATTACCACAGCTAAATCCGGGCAGGAATGTTGGTGAACATTTCTTCGACTCGGTATTGCTCGTGTTCCTTGTGGACAATAGTATGAAGCGCCTTGGAAAATTTTACTACTTTAAAGGTGCTATATAAATGCAAGTTCTTGTTGAATGGCTGGAGTGGAGAAGACATACGAAAGAAAACTTTATGCATATATTGGCAGTAACGTAAAATAATTGTTGATCCATTACTTACGATTAAAAGAAGTGGAATTTAATGTACAAATGCTGCTTACTGGTATGAGAGAGAAGCCGTTGAATGACGAATTTAATACAAATGGTAACATTTCCTGCTTTAACTTCAGTGACAGTCCCATGAGACAGGAGGCAGACACTGCAAATGTATTTTTACTTCAAATTCTCAAAGGATCTAGGAACGAGTCAACTCCATTAAGTGTCCCTCCACCTTATTTCAGTTCAGCTCTCCAGTGGTACAATGCAGTGCCTTAGAAAATGGGACTGTCTAGTCTTCGAATACATTACTGCATAATAAAGAACGTTCTGGAATCAGATGTTTATGTTGGGTCTGTCCTTCTTCTGCTGCAATTATCACAGTGTTGCTACTGATGGCCACCTTGACTTTACCAGAAGTGCTGTTAGGATGTTTCAAAGCACTTTATCGCCAATGAAGTACTTTTTTCAAATGTAGTTGCTGTTGTAATGTAGGGAAACGCGGATGCCAATCTGCACACAGCAAGATCCCACAAACAGCAATGCGCTAATGATCAGATCTTCTGTTTATTGCTCATGCTGCTTGAGGTATGAAGATCGGCCGAAACACTGGGGAAAGCTCCCTTGCTCATCTTCCAATCATGCCATGGCATCCTTTATGTCCACCTGAGAGGGTAGACGGGGCCTTGGTTTAAGGTTTCATCCAAAAGACGGCACTTCATACAGTGTAGCACTCCTTCAATACTGCACTGGAGTGTCAGTCTAGATTTTGTGCTCGACTCTCTGCAGTGAGCTTTGAACTCACAACTCGCT
Source organism: Heterodontus francisci (assembly GCF_036365525.1). Lineage (NCBI taxonomy): Eukaryota > Metazoa > Chordata > Chondrichthyes > Heterodontiformes > Heterodontidae > Heterodontus > Heterodontus francisci. The sequence goes on from NC_090393.1 coordinate 13,621,376, forward strand.
TGACATAGAGCTAACAGTGCTACCCTCTGAACCCCTGCTAAGGGGAGGTTAAAAGGAAAGCAGGAAAAGACTCTTACTGGTGCCCATCATTTGGACATTGTGCCTTCATACACCACAAAAGGTGTTCAGTCACCTGGCCTTTACAGGTTGTCCCCAACCATAATGGTCCATTGGCCAGAATACAAAGACATGAAACAAGACCTAAAAATACCAGGAGTTAGCCCTCTGACTCCCTCAGCTGTGTATTTCATACAGAATCAAGATTTAAACGGAGCTCAGTTCTTCTATTTCTCTCTTGTCGAGGAAAGGATATGAAATCCAATCCCAAATATAAGGCTTATGCTGTAGCCTGGTCAGTGGAAAAGTGCCAATGCTCACCACTAACCTTGAAGAAAGCTGCCCACAAATATCTAGCGATCTCTGTGGCATGGATTTCCCCTTTCTTGATGCCATTTTGAATCTGGCGTCAAATGCAGGCATCCACCAGTGATGTCGTCAAGCAGGGTAAACAGCCAATCACATTGAAGTATTCTCACAGGCAGAAAATCAGGAAGTGAAATTAACTTATATCCTTCACTTTAAATTAACTTTTAGAGAGCAAACTAAATGATAGGACATACACATGTCATTAAAGTAAAAGCTAAAATATCATAAACAAACATAAAAAAATAGATTTTAAAAATGTGATTGTTATCATAATGTAGAAATTTGACATTGACTATTAAAAACCCAATTACACTTCATTCAATGAGGTGTAACTTTTCCAAGAGTTTTTACAACAAGTCTAATTGTGTAAAAGGGCAAGTTCTCATCAGTTCAGTGATTTCTAATTGATTGCAGACTCAGGGGACTTCAACAGTGCACTCTATGGGGAAGTGTGGAATCAGTGATAGCAACTTCTGAATTTCTGAGTTTAACAGTGCATGTGTGGACTCCAGAGGTTGCTGTATATTTTAGAGGAGTAACGGCACTGAATGCTGACAGCTTTACCATCAGCCAAGTGCAAAATCCAGACCAAGACCTTTTCCAGTTTCGGGAAGGTAATGGATTCTATTCTTCCTTTCTTAGCTTGCATACTTTAAGGTGAATCATAACTCTCCCATCTCACCCTCTGCCCACCCCCCCCCCCCTTGAATTACTAAAGCATGCTATTTAATGAACAGTAGAGGAGCATCCTGCTGTGTTGTTGGTTAATGTAGTAAATGGAAACATAGTAGGTTATTTTGATGGATCAATGTCTCAGCATTAACCTTTAAACCTGAAATATGATGCAGTCCTCCTGACACCGCATACGAAAGGGAAACATTTAGTGATGTGAAGCTAAATTTGACAAATTGCAAGCAACAAAGGTGGTTTTGGAATAGTTGCAATCTCCTCTGACACAACAGATCTTCAAAGGTCATATAAGAGTAAAAATGTAGCTTGAAGAATATGTTGGCCTGATCTTCAAATAAGGTGATGATGGGAGTGGGAAAAGGAGCATGGGCTGAATGATTTCTTGGCTGATTGTTGACCTGAATATGTCACATCTAAGATAAAAGACAACAGAAAAGATTTTATTATGAAACATATGTCTTTGACAAATTTTGCCTAAATCAGGTGTAAATCTTCCTTTCTAAGTAGGTTAAAGGATAGAAGTTACAGGCCTTTCTGCCCAACTGGTCCATGGCAGTGATTATGCTCCACACGAGCTTCCTCCCACCCCTCTTCATCTAACTCTATCAGCAAAAATTCCTAAATTGCATTTATATAGCACCTTTCATGACCTCGAGACATCCCAAAACAATTTATAGCCAATGAAGTACTTGTGAAGTGTAGTCACTGTTGCAATGTAAGGAAGTAGTGCAGCAAGGTTGAAAGTGTTTCATCTTTAGGTTGTTTCTGATTCCCAGATATTGTAAAGAATCACACTTTAAACTTGGAAAAGTCTGGAGTCAGTCTTGTTTATTTCAGCGCCATGTTTTGTACTGTAGAACCTGATTCCACTGGTCCTTGTGTTACACATAACATGACTCCCCAGTGCAGCCATGAATGAGGCCCCCCCACTGGAACACTTACACATAACAATTAGTTCCTAGCTAATTAGTTTCTAACACTTTACAGATAGTATAACAATATATACATATATGACAACCCTCTTTCTTTAAAACATAATGCCCCTATATCAATATAAATAAAGAAGATTATTAACTGACTTGTGGTAATAATCTGAACCCCTTTTTAGAGTCTTTTATAGCATGTATTCTTCTTTAAAAATATCATTCATGGTATCACTTGGGTGGTGAGATGTTGTGCATCCATCTTGTAGATTTGGCATTTGTTGCTCTCAGTGGTGAGTTGCCACGCTGTACAGGCGATGTTGTGCCACTTGCTGGTAATGTTGTTAATGTTGTCTTGCTGGATAGTGATGTTTCCAGTGTTGTTCCAGCTCAGGTGTAGGTCGAATATGGATTCTATTCCTTTTCATTTGGTTACCTGTTTCAGTCTCAATGATATATGACCTTGGAGTTTCAGTTTCACTAACAACTTTTGCTAGACTTCAGGTTTTCATGATTGGATCCTGTACGTGTATAGTTTGTCTTTTCAACAGTTTGGGTAGAGAATTAGCATATTTGTTGAAGTGTTGCTCTCCTCTTACCTGTGCTTCAGTGAGTTGTTGTCTCACTTCCTCCTGGTCACTTGAAGGATATATTTTGCTTGGCAGAGTTGTCTTACATTTTCTTCCATTTAACAGCTCTTCAGGTGATTTCATGTCAGCCTTGAGAGGTGTGGATCGGACTGACAATAAGGCCAGGTTTGGGTCTTCCTTCGTCTCTTGGCATTTCACAAGTGTTCTTTTGACTGTCTGGACGTGTCTTTCTATAACTCCATGTCCCCATGGGTAGTGTAGTGATGAGGTGATGGTGTTGAACCCACACGGTCAGCAAATTCCTTAAATTCTCTGGATGTAAATTGGGTGCCATTGTCACATAAGAACCTTTCAGGAATCCCTTGCTCAGTGAATAAAACTTGTACTGCTGAGATTATTGTTGTTACTCTCAAGTCTTTCACCTTCCAGATAAAAGGGAATTTTGAGTAGTAGTCTGTGACTATGAGATACCATTCTTGATTATGTGTGAATAAATCGACTCCCACAGTATGCCATGATCTGGGTGTTACTTCAGTAGCTATCATCTCCTCTTTTTGCTGTGTGTTTCTGTACTTCTGACATACATTGCATGTGGACACCATATTTTCGATATCTTTGTCTATGCCGATCCAGTACGCAGCTGATTTGGCTCTGAGCTTACACTTCTCCATTCCCATGTGGCCTTCGTGTATCTTTTGGAGAAGTTCTTTCTGCATTGTTTTGGGTATGATTATTCTGGATCCTGCCAGCAGAACAACATCTTCTAGTGAAATGTTATTTCTGATAGACCAGTACTGCCGTATTGCTGGCTGTGTGTGCTGTATCTTATCAGGCCATCCCTGGATCACTTGCTGAGATAGCATCTGTAACTCCTCATCTTTGCTGGTCTTATCTCTAATTTTACTCCGTTTCGATGGTGTTACATTCACGAGGTGATGAATCTTTATGTCTAGATATTCTTTGCTTCTGATCGGAGGGCACTTTTCAACAGGTGTACTATCTTCAACCCTCAGTGTCACCTCCTTCACCTCCTGGTTTACTGAGATAATCTGCAGCTCTTCACAACTGCTCAACCCCAGGATAGCAGGACCATCTGTTTCAGTGATGAAGAACATACAGTTAACATATTTTCCTTTGTGTGGTCCTCTGATTTGGGTTGTTCCTTGCTGTTGAATCTCAGTTTCCCCATATGCTGGTAACATGACGTTGTTTGTTTTCAGAGCACATTCCCTTGGAAAGCCATTTTTCTCCAAATTTTCAGGAAAGATCCCTTGGTATAGTCTGAGCGGGTGATGTTACTCTGTGCTCCAGTATCAATCTTCACCTTCAGATTTATCATTGTGGGCTTATTTCTCACCCTCTTCCTGATCTGAATGGTTGTGTGAATTTCTTTTCTCTGGAATGTCACATCCAGACATTTCATGCAATTCTATGGTTCCTATGTCGATCATGTTCTCAAACCCATTGCCATCTTCCGGCGTATGGATGTTTTGGTTTCTTTCGCTATTCCTTCGTCCTGTTACTCTGGCTCTGATAACTCGTCTACCACTTTCTTGCCTTGTTCTGCACATCTTTTCCCAGTGATTGGTCTTTCTGCAAGCTCTGCAGATTTATCCATATGCGGAACATTTCCTACTATCTGTCAGTTCATGTGGTCGTCCACAGCTCCTGCACATCTTTCTCTCAGTTTGGTGTACATTCTTTGTTGTTTCACTGCATCGACCCTGCTACCTGTATCTTGGCCTAACTGAAGGCTAGCCATTTGGGAGGTCAGAGTCTTCATCTGTCTGCTCGTGATTTCATGTGCTCTGGCAGTGTCTACAGCCTGCAATATTGAGTGCTTGTCCTGTCCGATTAGAGGTTTCTGTACTTCAGGATGTGCAGAACTCCAAACGAGCTGATCTATCAGCCTTTCATCTGTGTTCTTAAATTTACATTTTCTGGCTGCATTTTTCAATCTTGCAACAAAATTGTCAATAGACTCACCTAGTTCCTGTCTGAGGCCTTGAAATTCATATCAGTATTTCCAATGATTTGATTTTGGCTGGAGATGGGTGCTGAATCTTTCAAAAATTTTGTCTGGGTTTCTGCTGTCCTCTTCGCTTAGGTCCCAGCTGTTAAATAATTTTAATCCTTTATCTCCAGCCCACAGAAAGATATAGCTGACCATCTCCACTGCACTGATGCCTTTTAGGAAACTACCGAATGCCAAATTGCGCTTTCATTTAAACTTCTCAAATGCCTCTACGACATCATCAGCTTCCAAATTCATGATGGGCTGTAGCTGTGCATTCATTCCTGTCCTGGCTGACATTTCATTTTTATTAGAGTTTTCGCACAAGTCATTCAGTTTTCCTTTCTCTCTCTCTGGCACTAATTTGGGTCACTTTTCTCAAACTGATGCTTTTAAAAATGTTCTAGGTTTACTCACAGACACTCATTGCCACCATGTTTCATCTTTCTGGTTCCCAAATGTTGGAAAGAATCACACTTTAACCTTATAAAAGGCTGGAGTCAGTCTGGTTTATTACAGCACCATGCTTTGTACTGTAGAACCTGATTCCATTGTTTCTTGTGCTACACATTACATGACTCCCCAGTGCAGCCTTGAATGAGGCCCCCCACTGGAACACTTACACAAACCAACTAGTTCCTAGCACTTTACAGATAGTATAACAATATATACATATATAACAGAAAGATTAATAAAGAATAACTTTATTGGCTCTCCGATAGTTAACTAGTATGTTCCCAATATGGGACTGAGTTATACATATCGAGAGGTCTAAGGTTGCCTCCTTCTGCTACGTGGAGTGAGAACATCTCAATGGGGGTGCTCCAAAGTGCTCCAACACCACTGATTGGGTTCTGAAGGGAGTTGACCGAACACAACCCTCTGCATGTCAGGTGTAGCTCTGTGGCACACTCACTTCTGGTAAGTAGGTTCTGATTTCAAGTCCCACTCCACGGACTTGAGCACAAATGATGCTCCAGTGCAGTACTGAGGGGGATGTTGGACTGTCAAAGACACTGTCTTTTGGATGAGTTATTAAACTGAGACCCTATCATCCCTCTCACTTGAAAGTGAATATTCCATGGCAGTATTTTGAGGAGTGACAGGGGAGTTCTTCCTGGTGCTCTGGCCAATATTTGTCCACACCATTATTTTACTACTATTTGAAGTTCTTTGCAGTGTGCAAATTGGTTGTGGCGTTTTGCACAATACACCAATGACTACACTTCTAAAGTACTTCATTGGTTGTAAATGGCTTTGGGAAATCCTGCGGTCATGAAAGGTGCTATAGAAATCTGAGTTCTTTCGAGACCTTTCATGAGTCATCACCTCTAGGATGGGTGGGGAGATTAAAACAAAAAGAAAATAGGAACATTGGGGTTGGAGATTTCTAAAAATACATCAGGAGATATTCAATATGTTCAGTAATGAGAGATGAAGCACTGATGAGTTGTGCAACCATAATATTAAAATGTTTATTGAAGAGAAACACAAAAAGATGACTGAGTTATCTATGTTTTTTTTGGAAAGAGGCAATGACTCAGAAAAAAGTGCCAATTCATACGAAATTGTCAAAAATGTTAATTGACTCTATAGACAAATTGCGCTATTAATACTAAATGTGATACTGTGAAGGCAGCAGGCCAGTGTTTCCAATTGGTTCACATTTTGCTTTACTATCAGTGGCATCACTTGCCACATATATAGGAAGAACATTGATCAGGTTGGGCATCAATGGTGTTTTCAGTACTAGGATTAAAAAGAGCACAATTAGGCAACCAGCAACTCTCACAGATCTCTAAGGGGTGATTAAGATCAGTTACCACACCAACAGCCTGGGTCTTATTGAACTGGAAGACTTCTGGTCACAAAATGATTTGAAAGTAAACACACAATTTTTTTTGTATTTGTGCCTGGAATGTCAGTGTCGCTAGCGAGGCCAGCATTTATTGCCCATCCCTAATTGCCCTTGATAAGGTAGTGGTGAGCCACCTTCTCGAACCACCGCAGTCCATGTGGGGTAGGTACATCCACAATGCTGTTAGGGAGCGAGTTCCAGGATTTTGACCCAGCGACAGTGAAGGAACGGCGATATAGTTCCAAGTCAGGATGGTGTGTGGCTTGGAGGGGAACTTGCAGGTGGTGGTGTTCCCACGCATCTGCTGCTCTTGTCCTTCCAGGTGGTTGAGGTCAGGGGTTTGGAAGGTGCTGTCAAAGGAGCTTTAGTGAATTGCTGCAGTGTATATGGAACACACTGCTGACACTGTGCGCTGTTGGTAGAGGGAATGAATGTTTAAAATGGTGGATAGGGTGCAAATCAAGCAGGCTGCTTTGTCTTGGGTAGTGTTGATCTTCTTGAGTGTTGTTGGAGTTGCACACATCCGGGCAGGTAAGGAGTATTCCATCACACGTCTGTCTTGTGCCTTGTAGATGGTGGACAGGCTTTGGGGAGTCAGGAAGCTGAATTTTATGAACACACCGCACATCGCAGCAGCGTGCTTTGAAGTTGGCGGCCTTCAGGCGTGGATGCACCATCGCTGAGCCCCCGCGATATTTCACACAGGGCTCGTTTAAATGGAGGGGGCAGAGTGGCCGCCCCCAATGACGTAGAGGGGGCAGCCGTTCCGTCCCCAGCAATGGCGTCCGGCGCCATTTTTAAAGGGTTTCGGGCCCTTTGGTCTCATTAAAAAATTTAAAGAGACAGAATGCTTAAAAATGCAGACACACATTTATTCACATTTTCAAATCCCTGTCCCTCACCTCCAATGAATAATCCATTGATTTTTTTGTCTTATCCCCCCCACAAAAGTGAGTTTTCACTCATGAACTTTCCCCCCACAATTTTATTCCCTTTGACCCTAAACCTCTTCCTACCAACCCCGCAACCAATCGGACCAGTTTCCCCCCCCTCACCTCCTGCCCTGAAATTTTCACTCCAACCCCCCTCCCCACCAGTATCATACCTCGGAACTCTGAACAGAGTTCCAAAGGGGTGCATGTTGCGGACGGCGGGCGTAAAATGGGATGGCCGCCAGGACAAGGTAAGTTGATTTGCATGTTTTTTCATTGATTTTAATATTTAAATGAAGGCTCTCCCGCCAAGTGGTGGTGGGGGGGGGGTGGAGTTAATGGGTGGGGCCGCACCAAGGCCTCGCTGCCACCGGTAAAATGCGGCAGAGCCTTCACGGCGTCAGAGGTCATAGCCGGCCTCTCCTGGAAGAAATTTCTGGACCCCGCTCCACCACGACCCCTGACGCTGGAGGGCTCATAAAACTCAGCCCAGGATGTGAGTTACTCACTGCAGAATTCCCAGTCTCTGGAATGCTGTTGTAGCCATAGTATTTATATGGCTGGTCCAGTTAACTCTCTGGTCAATGATAACCCCAGGATATTGATGGCAGGGGTTCAGTGATGGTAATGCTGCTGAATGCCAGGGAGAGATGGATAGATTCTCTCTTGTTGGAGATGGACATTGCCTGGCACTTGTCTGCTGCGAATATTACTTGCCATTTATCAGCCCACGCCTGAAAATTATCCAGGTCTTACTGCCTGCGGGCATGAACTGCTTCAGTACCTGAGGAGTTGCGAATAGACTATAAGCTCAGAAGCGTTCCCTATGACAAACCATCATTTCACTCACCATTCGCACTGTTCAAAAAAAAATTGGCTTGACATATGTCAAGAACATTGACCTTTCACTTCTAAGACAAGATTTCAAATCCAGCTTAGATTGGCAAAATTAAATTCTCCATTCTCTGCAAGGGGTCATAAATTTAATGAGATTGTGGATTTCTAATTCAATTCATAATGGGTATATATCCATAATACAGAATGCATCAGAACAGAACTTCATAACCTAACTAGCTTCCCTAATGAAAAATTAAACAGTTACTGTTAGTGTGCAAATCTTCCCAGTAACAGTGGAAATAAGGTGTCATCTGTCATTCCGATGTGGAAAAGTAATCTTCCACCTAGTGTTCCTAAGATTAACTTTCATGGCATCAGAACTCTAGCCACTTTTATATGCTAGAATTTATCAAGTCCTGTTGCCTTAATGTGATACAGGAAATTGTCTTGATTGTTCTCATGATGGTTTTGCCTTCAGTATATTATACATTGAGGATGAACTGTTGTCCTGTTAAACTAGCTTTAAAGTCAATAGTAAACCGACAAGAAATCAGAGTTTGTCAAAATATTACTGTAAAGCCCATCTTATCAAACTTCTCTCCTTTCAAAACTTTTCAGAATGTTTGAAGATTATGCACTTTATCTGCCCAAAATATCAGATTGAACATGTATTCTTTTCACGTCCTGCATTGCACACCAAACAGCTAGGCTTAGCAAACGATCAGATTGCAATTTATAATGAAAGGACTTTTAGGACAAAATGTGCTTATAATTGAGTAGATCTTGGTATTTTGGAAATTAATTTGGCCCAAGTCTTGCCACTGAGTGTCCTTGCATTGCATTAATTGGACATGAGACAGCACATGGTGTTCAAGTAGAAGCGTCAAATTTAATGAACAGTTCATTCATTGGAAAGAGTAACTTAAGGTTAAGTATGGATTAGACTACAAACCCAATTATTCTGTGAGGTATTTGAGAATTCAGTAATCTCTCCTAATAATGGTGCAGACACTCAGCTGCAGTCACATGGCTTTAAATATTGATTTTACTGTTCACATAACTTGCAAACAACTGCTTTCAGAACTTGAAGTTTCGCTCAAATTGCTGACTCCACCACGAAAAGGTAATAGAAAAATGGACTGCATTAGCTTTTTAATTTATAGAAGAATGAAGTTCATAGAAGAATGAGAATTGCTGGAAAATTTCACTTTGTGGGTGTCGTGCACATTCATCATGAACTAACTTTCATGAGATATATAGATGACAGGTAGTGTGCAGGTGAGCAGGTGTCCACTTAAAGGGAACATTTGGTCAGGCACTGAAGTATTCCTCATGCATCCTAATGGAACATTGCATCAGACACTGATTTGTTCTCAACATATTGTTATGGAACATTTTGTAAAAATGAGGGGAAAATATTAAATTTTTCTTTCTGCAAAATTTGAAGCTAACAGAAGATGCCAACAGATGTCATACCTGCTTCTGGTCTCAACAATAACGGACAACAATTTGCATTTAAATAGCGCTTTGATCGTAACAGGAGGTTGGTCAGGAGAGCATTGGAATCTCAGATAATGTAGCCCCTTATTCATGTCTTAAGTGACCAATCAGTGACTGTCAATGTTCTCCATTCCTGTTTGTCCATAAATTGGGGTAAATATCTGATTTGTGCATTTAATTTCTATTTGATTAACCACTACTTACGATTTTCCTCACCCTCTCCTCTAAATCATTTTTCTCTAGGATTTGAAAATTATTTTAGTCACTAAGGGTGATATTTAATGTAGGCGATGGAGGTCTCGGCCTCCGGCTAGATAGCCAGTGAAAGCCCCCCCATCACATCCTTTTGGGAAGGCCTGCTGAATTAAGTGCCACTTAAGTGGACAGTGGTGGGCCTTCCCCGGGGTCAAGGAACCCAGGGACAGAAGTCCCACCCACCGAGAGCTGCTGGCCAATCAGAGGCTGGCAGCTCTTTTGCTCAGCAGCTCCACCAGGGAAGCAGTGACTGCTGTGAGAAAGACACCCACCTGATGCCCGGGTTGGCTCTGGATCCCGGACTCAGGTGAGTGATGGCGGGATAGGTATCATGGGGTGGGGGTTACGGGAGAGGGAGGCGTAAGGGAGTCGGGAGCAAGGGCAGGGGGTGGCTCTCAGCAGGTTCCCCCACCCACCCCCCCACCCCGCTTCCCAATACTGGATCCCTCGATCAGGCCTTTGAACAAGGGCCCCCCCAGGAACCGGCAGGCAACATCACTCAGGTTTGCATGTCATGCTCCCCGTGTGGCAAGAGGCCCACCTATCATGGGGTTAATACCAGCAGTGGTGGGAAAAGGCCCTTGATTGGGCATCAATTGCCCCTTAAGGACCTCAATTGGTGGCAGACAAGAAGGCTGTCCATGGGCCTGCCAATCACAAACTTAACCGGGGTAGAGGTGGGAAGGTGGCGGTGTCCCCACCCACCACCATCTTGCCCGATTAAATGCCCTCCCCACCTCCAAACTCACCACGAGGGAGAGCATAAAATCTAGCCCAAAGAGACTGTTGAAGGCATAGGATCAATAGTTAACCTCAGCGGGAGTGACTGGGGCTAGGACTGCCATTTGTACTGACTAATTGTATTTTTACCATAATTCACTCCACTTCTGGGTTGTTTGCTACCAGAAACTGTTCCTGTTTATTTATTTGGTGTCTTTCCTGTTATATGATTTGAGCCAATAATAAATTAATCAATCACATAAATGGTGTGAGTAACTGTTTTCTGATGGGCTATTCGGTAAGTCAAGCCGGTACAAATAGCGGGAGCCTACTCTTTTGCAGTGAAACGCCAGTGAAGGGTGAAGGGTCGGGGAACCAAGAACCGGGCTCCTTGGTTGATGAGGGAGATAGAGCTAATGATGGTGTATGATGCATGCCAGGTGAGCTCATCAGGTGAGAACCAGGCCTTATACAATAAGCTGAGAGGGGAGGTGAAGAGGAAAATAAAACTGGCAAAGACAGAATATGAAAATAGAATGGCAGTCAACATAAAAGGGAATCCAAAGATCTTCTACCGGCATGTAAATAATAAGTGAGTAGTAAGAGGAGGAGTGGATCCTATTAGTGACAGAGAGGGTAATATACGCTTGGAGGCACAGGGCAAGGCTAATATACTTAATGAGTACTTTGTATCAGTGTTCACAAAGGAAATGGAGGCTGATAAAATATCAGTAGAAGCGGAGAGAGTAAAGGCAATGGATAGGGTACAAATTGAGAGGGAGAGGTACTAAAAAGGTTGGCTATGCTTAGGTTTGATAAGTCACCTAGTCCAGATGATTTGCATCCCTGGTTGCTAAAGGAATTGGGGGTGGAGATAATGGAAGAACTTGCCATAATCTTCCAATGATACAGGGGGAGGTGCCAGAGAGAGATACAGCACTGAAACAGGCCCTTCAGCCCACTGAGTCTGTGCTGACCAACAACCACCCATTTATGCTAATCCGATATTAACCCCATACTCCCTACCACATCCCCACAATTTTCTTACCACATACCTACACTAGGTGCAATTTACAATGGCCAATTTACCTATCAACCTGCAAGTCTTTGGCTGTGGGAGGAAACCAGAGCACCTGGTAGAAACCCACACAGTCACAGGGAAAACTTGTAAACTCCACACAGACAGTACCCAGAACTGAACCCAGGTCACTGGAGCTGTGAGGCTGTAGTGCTAACCACTGTAACACCCAAATGTAATACCCTTATTCAAGAAAGGTGTAAGGTCAGTCTTAGTAACCACAGGCCAGTTAGTTTAACATCAGTGGTGAGTAAGGTTTTAGAAACTATAATCAGAGAAAATATCAATAGACACTTAGAGAGGTTTGAGTTAATTAAGAATAGCCAGCAGGATTTGTAAAAGGCAGATCATGCTTGACAAATTGAATTGAATTTTTGATGAAGTAAAAGAGAATGTTGATGAAGGGAATGCAGTGAATGTTGTTTCAATGGATTTTAAGAAAGCATATGATAAGGTGCCACATAAAAGGCTGTTTAAGAAAATTGAAGCTCAGGGAATAGCAGAGTGAGTGTCCAATTGGATAAAAAATTGACTTAAGGACAGAAAACGGTGCTCCGTAGTAAATGGTTGCTTTTCAGACTGGAGGATGGTCGACAGTGGTGTTCCCCAAGCGTCAGTGCTGGGGTCACTGCTTTTTTTGCTATATATAAATGACTTGGATCTTGAAATACAGAGTAGAATCTCAAAATTTGCTGACGACACGAAACTTGGAGGTGAGTCAAACAGTGAGGATGATATGAACTGCCTGTAAAAGGACATAGATAGGATAGCAGAAGGGCAGAGAGGTGACAGATAGAATTTAATACTGACAAATATGAGGTGATGCATCTTGGCAGAAGGGATAGGGAGAAGCAATATATACTTAATGGCACAGTTCGAAAGAGTGTGTAGGAACAGAGCGGGTATATGTGCATCAATCTTTGAAGGTGGCAGGACATATTGAGAGAGTGGTTAGTAAAGCATATGGGATCTTGGAATTCATAAATAGAGGCATTGAGTACAAAAGTCAGGAAGTTATGCTGAACCTCTATAGAGCTCTGGTTAGGCCTCAGCTTTTTTTAAATTCATTCCTGGGATGCGGGCGTCGCTGGCTAGGACAGCATTTATTGCCCATCCCTAATTGCCCTTGAGAAGGTGGTGGTGAGCTGCCTTCTTGAACCACCGCAGTCCATGTGATGTAGGTACATCCACAGTGCTGTTAGGGAGGGAGTTCCAGGATTTTGACCCAGCGACAGTGAAGGAATGGTGAAAGAGTTCCAAGTCAGGATGGTGTGTGGCTTGGAGGGGAACTTGCAGAGGGTGGTGTTCCCATGCATCTGCTGCCCTTGTCCTTCTAGGTGGTAGAGGTCGTGGGTTTGGAAGGTGCTGTTTAAAGATCCTTGGTGAGTTGCTGCAGTGCATCTTGTAGATGGTACACACTGCTGCCACTGTGCATTGCCCAACTGGAGTAATGTGTCCAGTTCTGGTCACCACAGTTCAGGAAGGATGTGAGGGTCCTTGCGCATGTGCAGAGGAGATTTAAAAGAATGGTTCCAGGGATGGAGAACTTTAGTTACAAGGTTAGGTTGGAAAAGCTGGATTTGTTCTCCTTGAAACAAAGGAGATTGAGGGGAGATTAAATAAAAGTGTACAAGATTATGACAGGCTTAGTTAAGTTAGACAAGGAAAAGCTGTTCCCATTAACAAATGGTACAAGGACTAGGTGACACAGATTGAAAGTTTTGGGCAAAAAAATGCAGGGGGAATGTGAAGAAGCACTTTTTTACACAGTGGGTAGTAATGACCTGGAACTTGCTGCCCACAAGGGTGGTGGAAGCAAAGACGACCAATGACTTCAAGAGGAAATTGGATGGCCACCTGAGAGAAATAAACTTACAGGGCTACAGGGATCGAGCCTGGGAGTGGGACTGACAGCGTAGCTGCAGGGAGAGCCAGCATGGACTCGATGGGCCGAATGGCCTCCTACTGTGCCATAAATGACTGTATGACTCTATGAAGGACCAAGGATTAGGAAAGTGTAGCAATTAGAGTTAGCGCACGTGTAGTCCGGAGTGGCAGTCAGTTAAAATTATCTTGAGCAGATTGGCTGAGAGAAGATTAATGAGTGCATTGTTTTTTCAGTTGAGTTCATGACATTAGAAATGAAGGGGTGGTAGATCCTTTCAAATTATAAAGTGTGGGCCATGCTGAGTCCACATAGTATTCAGATGGTGACATTTTCTTGAGCATTAAGAATGCTGAGCTTGAGGAATGAGTCTCGACTCTTTGCAACATTGGGGATGTTTCTGGATCACATGTTCAAGAGACTCATTGTTCCAGAGCAACAAGGAGATAGCCGAACGAGAGAGTAGAGTTTGGGAGTGGACAGGGGTGGGTGACCGTCCTTAGTGGGGAGTGGGAAGAGAGACGTGGCGCAGAGAGGTTGCTGAAGTTGTTCAATAGTTACATGGTTTTGGGATAGCTACGAGGAGGACAATGACAGTGACTTGGGGGAGGGTATTCGTGATAAACATTCTGGCATTTTGATCAATGAACCTATGCAAGGGGTGAAGTGGCAAGTCACAAAGGAGAAAAGGGAAGTAGTTTTAGTAGAGATTCCATAATCAAAGAACATGATTTTCAGTCTCCTGCCTGAACCCAGCCACATTGCTGTTAGGTTGACCTAGTGGGGAAGACACCAAGTTAAACATAAAAGGTTTCATGAAGAAAGAACAACTCCATGGCATTAAAATCCTAAGGAATGAGAGTAGCTAACCCTCCAGGATTGCCTTGGAATCTCCAGGAATTGAAGATCGATCTCCAGGACACTGCTGGGAGCAACCCCAGGGGAAAAATACAGAGACTTTTAAAAAAATTGTGCTTTATTTTTTTTTGAACACTTGTGTTTATTAGTTATAAAACTATTACAGATACTTTTTATTCATTCAGGGGATGTGGGCATCGCTGGCAAGGCCAACATTTATTGACCATCCTAATTGCCCTTGAGAGGCTGGTGGTGAGCTGCCTTCTTGAATACAATTGAGTGGTCCATCTCAGAGGGCAGTTAAGTGTCAACCACATTGCCTTTGGTCTGGAGTCACATGTAGGCCAGACCGGGTAAGGATGGGCAGATTTCCTTCCCTAAAGGACATTAGTGAACCAGATGTTTTTTAATGGGGATAAAGAGTTGATTGACCGAGAGTCAAGCGTCATCCAATCAGGTAACGAAGAGTTAATTTTTCCAGTGTTAGGAGCTTTTTCCAGAAGACCTTGTAGACAGTGTTATCCATTGTTAATGTGGATCTCCACTCATAACACCCCAAAATATGCTTTTATTTGTAAAGTTTGGAGAATAGCTTAATGCTTTATGATTGTTGCTAATAGAGAAAATATGAAATAATTTTGAACTGGATGTTCTACTTTAGAACCCCAATCCTCTGCTGGCACAAAATTGTTAAGCTAACTGATGTAACTAGTTTGAACAAAAGATTATTTATCCAAGAGCTGAATCATGTTGTGTGATATTTGTAATGAATGTTTTCATATGTAATTCCTGTGTTACAGGTTAATGCTTTTGTAAAAATAGTGGATGGTGTCATATCACACCCATACATTAATACAATCCTTTTTAATATTTTACAGTAAAATTTGAATGCGCATGTATAATGTTTATTTGTTAGTCCATTTATAGTGTCATAAATCGAGTAAATTTTATGTTCTTTCTTTCTTTCTTTTGGGCCTCCTTATCTCGAGAGACAATGGATACGCGCCTGGAGGTGGTCAGTGGTTTGTGAATCAGCGCCTGGAGTGGCTATAAAGGCCAATTCTGGAGTGACAGGCTCTTCCACAGGTGCTGCAGAGAAATTTGTTTGTTGGGGCTGTTGCACAGTTGGCTCTCCCCTTGCGCCTCTGTCTTTTTTCCTGCCAACTACTAAGTCTCTTTGACTCGCCACAATTTAGCCCTGTCTTTATGGCTGCCCGCCAGCTCTGGCGAATGCTGGCAACTGACTCCCACGACTTGTGATCAATGTCACACGATTTCATGTCGCGTTTGCAGACGTCTTTATAACGGAGACATGGACGGCCGGTGGGTCTGATACCAGTGGCGAGCTCGCTGTACAATGTGTCTTTGGGGATCCTGCCATCTTCCATGCGGCTCACATGGCCAAGCCATCTCAAGCACCGCTGACTCAGTAGTGTGTATAAGCTGGGGATGTTGGCCGCTTCAAGGACTTCTGTGTTGGAGATATAGTCCTGCCACCTGATGCCAAGTATTCTCCGAAGGCAGCGAAGATGGAATGAATTGAGACGTCGCTCTTGGCTGGCATACGTTGTCCAGGCCTCGCTGCCGTAGAGCAAGGTACTGAGGACACAGGCCTGATACACTCGGACTTTTGTGTTCCGTGTCAGTGCGCCATTTTCCCACACTCTCTTGGCCAGTCTGAACATAGCAGTGGAAGCCTTGCCCATGCGCTTGTTGATTTCTGCATCTAGAGACAGGTTACTGGTGATAGTTGAGCCTAGGTAGGTGAACTCTTGAACCACTTCCAGAGCGTGGTCGCCAATATTGATGGATGGAGCATTTCTGACATTAAATTTTAATTTAAATTTTATGTTCTAATGAGTGCAGATGAACAGTTTTACATTATTTTAGCTCAAATATGCGAGGATGAGTTAATAGCTTCAGTTCTTAGGCCTTCCAAAGTACATGCCACTTCCAAAAGATTTGAAAGGTGGAGTAGGAAGGAATAGGTAACAGAAATGCTTTTCATTCCCCAGGGATTGAGTGTTCCCATTGAGAAACATCCCGATGGGCCCGATTTTAACTCTGTGCAAGTGAGTGTGCTTTGAGTGAGTTAAAATCTCATCCGATCTCTTCTCCACAGGGTAGAAATTGGTCCTTACTGCATCCATTTTCATGGGTGGAAATTGGGAGCACAAATGACCAATTACATGGGGCTATGCCCTGCACCTGAGCACTCCTGAAGAATGTACAATGCCATAGTGACTTTGGGTGGTTCTCAGGTGTCCTGGGTGGTTTCCCCTGCAGACGTTATTGAGGGGCCTGTTTAAGGATCCATCAGCAACATTTGCCAGCACGAGCAGTGCAGTCCCAATAGGCTCAGATGTTGGTAATTTTTTTTTTAAAGTACCTTTCTGTGGACCCCGAAGGAGCAGAAATACTCCTGCCACCTTCATAGCTCTCCTGAGGGATACTGCCATTTCCCCAATCACAACTTTCCCATCCTTCCTCTCACTCGTCTCCTTACCTTAGGTTTGCCTTTGGCAATGCAAGCAGCCCAAATTGGATAAGCCAAAGGGGCAAGCTGCGTCTGGAGATGCGAGAGCCACTGGCAGCTCCTTCACCGATTATTAAAATGGCCCAATTTTGAGACACCTGAGTCAGTTCCATGTTTACGGTTGCCAACCTTCCAGGATTGCCCTGGAGTCTCCAGGAATTAAACACTGATCTCCAGGACACTGCAGCAAGCATACCTAAGAGCAAAATCATTAAGGCATTAAAAATAGGGTTTTAAAAAATTTTCTTTGAATATCTTTGTTATAAAAATAAGGGGCATGTTTTGGTGAATGGGTGTAGGGGGGGGTGGAGATGATGGGGAGGCTGTTTGGATGATTCTTGACTGCCCGTCAATCAGATAATGAAGAGTCTATTCACATTCCGATTGGCGTAGGAAGGCAGTACACTATAAGGATGGACGTGTTGGCAACCAATGGCAAAAGCGTGGTGGGGGCTGCAGGTCATGTGATGAAAACTCCAAGAATACCTGCAACCAGGGTTGACTACCTTAAGTGTGTATGCTGGAAGCACGTCATCAGTTATGCGCTCAAAAATGGGACATTACTAATTTTTAGCCCTATATGTCTATGCATGCAACAAAATGGGCATGGTAGACTAGTGGTCATAGTAGTAGATTAGCCACCTAGTGATAGGGAGTTCAAATCACACCTAGCTAGTGCACTGATTTATCAGACTTATTGCTTTGTGACCCTGTAACACAGAGCAGTTTCAGCAAGCCTCTTATAATGGAGCTTCATTAATTAAACTATTAGATAAATGGTTATGGATACTCGACGTGCATTGTGGACAAATGCTTTCCATTCTCCCCTTATCATTTTCTCTCCTCCTCCTACTTGTGCTGCAGTGCAATTTCACCCTCTTGTACCTTGCTGAGGTGGCCATACTTTGTGTGTGATGCCAGATAGAAAATGTTTCAGGCTACTCGCCCACATGGAGGACTAATCACAGTCAAGTCCAATCATGTCTTCCTGAGACTTGTACCTTGCACACTGGATCCTGAAGCACTGCTCAGAAGTGGGTAACTGTAGCGATTTCTCTCAACCCCATGGATAATGAGCACAATCATAGTGGACCTACCGCCACCCAACCTGAGAACAGCTAAAACAGCACAGCCTAGAGGTTGAATCTGGGATAGCTGGCAATCCATATGGCTCCATTCCACTCCAGGTAACTGAACTCATCAGGGTAGCACGTCATCGGGTTAAAAATAATGCACACTTTGACTTCTTGAGAATCTTCTGTAAGATCCTCATAATGAATTTGCATGGTTTTATAAATCACAGCAATTTGTAGCAGATTATGTGACACATTTGTGACTCAGCATTTTTTCCAGCAGTGTTACAGGTATTAAATCCAACTTCAGATGTACATCACGGCCCACATAAAATCTGGAGTAAATTTAAAATTGGCTTCTTTAAACCTGCTCCATCCTTAACAACTGCATTGATTGCTGTCTTTATGTCAATCCGTACTCAGTTAGTCTTTAATTTCATTATCAAAAAGAATTATCTGTACACTTATTGGGGAGGGGGGGGGGTGCTCTTGTGTTTTTGAACTGTTGGCTGGACATGCTGTACAGAGTTTCTCTTCTGACAATACAATGTCCTGCCAATTGACATCATAAGTGGAGAAATCTACACCTAACACACTTGCCTCCCAATGACGGTCTTCCAATGAGGATAACATGTCAAAGTTTAAGAGAAAGGAGAAGACAGATTTCCCTTTCTGGGAAGATTTTGACTTTTCGTGAAGTAAAACGTTGAATGAGGCAGGATCCCAGCTGGATTTAAATTCCAGGATTATTCCTGAATTTCTCTAGGCCCGGCCAGTTTTGATTAAAGCTGGTTACAGTACAAAAATCATCTGGTAAAGCGTGGATTGTATATTTCTCTGATTCAACTTGACCTTGATGTAAAACGCACACACACACACGCCAACACTTATTTACTTTGGGGGACACCTGAGACGGCAGCCAGATATTTTTTCCCTTATTCATTACTAAAGTCAAGTTACCTCCAGGAGGTTGGTCTCTTGCTGATGGAATGATCTTCGCTTACCCAAAGGCACTCATCATGTCCCCAAACCTCCTCAGTCTTCACCAGAGGGCTCCACCCATCACACTAGCTTCATGTTGATGAGGTCCGAAGCCCACTATCCAGGGCTGCTCAGACCCGTCCTTTCAGGCATCGGGTATAGACCCTGCACCCTCCCCCAGCACCCAAAACGGGAACTCCTGAATTTCTAGGACATTGAATCTTACTGCACAGAAGGAGGCCATTTGGCCATCATGCCTAAGGCAGATCTTTGAAAGAGCTATCCAATATTTGTAAACTACAATCTTGTCCTGAAATAGATCGTCATTCAGTCCATTATAAGGAGGTTAATTATGGTAACAGCAGCTTCTTTTCTCACCCGTTCCCATGGCCTCCAGTCTATGTGGAGAGTGGCTAATCTGCTAATTTCGAGTCCTACTAAAGGCTTGTTAATTGTGATGAAAGGTAAACCAATCGCAGGGTATGCATCGCGTCCCTTTAACGAATTGTTTTGACACCAGCGGTAATGTGATGTGTAATTTCTCATAATCTAACGCCTGATCCCTTTTGGTCTGGTGAGGGATTTGCCTCTGGTCTCTGGTGGTCGAGGGTTGAGCCTGTGTCCATATCTGATCCCCTGTTCTGTCGTGCTGGATTTGACCTGATCCATGGTGACAAGCGATTCACCGTTAACAAACTGCTTTCAGACCACGAAGTTTTAAAGGCATCCATATGGAAATGGAATAAAAAAACCAGAGCAAGAACTTCAAGGTAATTTAGTCATTTTCACCCTGGAGGGCAATCAATACCGCAGTAACTTGGCAATGTCAGGGTGTGGGCATTACCGGCAAGGCTGACATTTATTGCCTGAATTGTTCTATACCACTACTCAGATCACTGGGCCACATCATTGGCCAATTAACAGTCAACCATGTTGATATGGGGCTGGAGTCACATGTAGTCACAGGATGGTTGGTTTCCTTCCCTAAAAAATATTACTGAATCATTGAGCTGAATTTTAAGCAGCCCCAGTGGGTCGCATGGTGGCATGGGGGCGGCGTAACATCGAGTGGGAGGCTCTAGGAGGCCTTCCTGCCCCTCTCACGCCTCCAGCCAACTTTACGGCGGCAGGGCGGGAGGAAAATGGCCTGCCCGCCCTAGGCCAATCAAGGTCCTTAAGTGGCCACTTAACAGCCACTTAAAGGCTGTCGCCCGTCTCCACGGGTATTTCACCCGTAGCAAGTGGGCTTGCGGGGGGCATGAAAGGCCGCCCAGCGATAAATGCTGACCTTTCCGCATGCCGGGGGTGGGGGGTGCCAGAGCAGTCGGGCACAGGGTGCCCAATTGAGGGTCGTCCCCACCGCCCAACCCACCCCGGGACCCGACCCCCTCCCCCCAACCCCCTCAAACAACTACCTTTGCCTAGCCGACACGACTGATCACCCCCCCCCCACCCCCCCTCGGCGAGGCAAACCCAACTTACCTCAAGTCCTGGCTCCATGGCGTCAGTTGGGATGCAGTAAAAGCAATGGCCAACACTCCCAGTGGCACTGCTGGGACTAAGAGGTGCCGGCCCGCTGATTGGCCAGCAGCTCACTGAGGTGGGACCTCTTCCATCAAGAAGGTGGAATTCCCGCCTCGGGACAATTAAAGCCCGGGAACCTGTAAAATGCGGGTCAGATCCCTGGGCTAGGCAGAAGCGGGTTCGACACCGACTTTTACATCAGTTGCGAAGTCCCATCCACCTACGGTAAAATCCAGCCCAATGGGTTTTTACAATAATCTGACATTTTGTGCTCTCTT
The DNA here is from genome assembly GCF_036365525.1 of Heterodontus francisci. NCBI lineage: Eukaryota > Metazoa > Chordata > Chondrichthyes > Heterodontiformes > Heterodontidae > Heterodontus > Heterodontus francisci. Next base: position 13,642,334 of record NC_090393.1, read on the forward strand.
TAATGACAATAAATTTCAAGACTTGTTTTAAACTGAATTCAAATTGACAAACCGTCAGGATTTGAACTCATGTCCTCTCAATGGTCCAGTCCAGTAATATAATGACTGCACTATCTCCTCCATTTAAAAGTCAACATTCATTGGGCATGTTGCAAAAAGGACAGTAAATCTATTCAACTAGTATTTCTTTGCTACTTTCGCATTATTAAGTCCATATAGGCCAGGATCCAAAAGGAGCTTTAGACACGTTTTCTTATGCAAATTGTATGGAAATTGGCGGTGAAGTCAAAGACAGCTCTTGGTACCTTTGAATACCATTTGTGCTGTCTCGTTGCCCTGATTATTCTCTAATACTAAACCAATTTGTTAGTAAAGCATCAGAGTGTAAATTAAAGTGGGATTCGCTCTTGCTTTGCCTATGTTTTTCCCTTGTTCATTACTAAATGCAAATTACCTCCAGGGGTTCGGCTTTGTGCTGATGGAGCAGCTTTCAGATCACATTATCGTTCTCCACTCAAAGCTAATGTGCTTCGTACACTGGTTAAACAGCCACTGCTTCACCTATTACCAATCTATTTATTAAAGTAAGGACAATAGTGTCAGGTGGCAGTCACGGCTCAGTTGGGTGCACTCTCACCTCTAAGTCAGAGGTCATGGGTTCAAGTCCCACTCCAGAGATCTGAGCACATAAACTGGGCTGAAACCTCCAGTGCGAGCAAAGAGCTGCACTGTCAGAAGTGGCATCTTTTGGATGAGAAGTTAAACTGAGGCCTCGCGTGTTCTCTCTGGTGGACTTAAAAGATCCCATGGTTCAATTGGGAGAACGGAGGAGCTCACACTGGTGTCCCAGCCAATCTTTATCACTCAACCAACATCACTGGAGCAAAGCAGATGACCTGGTTATTATCACATTGCTGTTTGTGAGAGCTTACTGTGCACAAATTGGCTGCCTAGTTTCCGACATTACAACAGTGACGACAATTGAAAAAGCAGTTCATTGGCCGTAAAGCACTTGGCGACATCTCAAATCATGAAAGGAGCTATATAAATCCAAGTCTTTCTTTTATATTGTTACGTTGAGCCTTTGATTTTGACATTTCTAAGTCAGTGGTGTTTAACTTGATTGTTCATAATTGACCAAAGGTGATATTTGATCAGAATTATATGTGCAGGTTGAGCAGTAAAGCATAATGCAGTGTGATCTCATTCATTAAGCTGAATGGATGGGACCCACTGATAATGGAATTTGGTAGATATTTGAATATGTAAAATTTTGGTCTTATGATTCAGTAATAGAGATGTTAAAAATAATAAATGCTGGTGATCTGAAATAATAATAGAAAATAAAGGGGAGTTCTATCCATATCAGAAGCATTAAAAGCTGTCACTGCTCTTTTCAGATGGTTCTGGACCCATTGTGGTATTTCCATGCTTCAGTTCAATAAAACTCCAAGTGCAAGGGAAATCACATAGTTCAGGTTAAAAGAGGAAATTATGTGACTTTGGTGCCTTGTGCATAGCCTTGCCCCACAAATATTTTGGTGGAAATTGGGATAAATAAGGGATGCAGATTAATCCCACTTGGGTTAAGTATGGGGCTCCAACTCACGATCTCCTGAACAAGCATGACTCGTTATCTTTGGGGGACAACTGACGAAAACTGGAATGAATCGCTCAAGCAGCAGTGGCTTGCCCAGAGTTTTCTGTGCGCTGATCAATCCTTGTAGCACAAACTTGTTAATGCACTGAATGTGTGGGGCATTGTAAAAGCAAGCCACACTCCATGTTTAGTCTCAAGATTTTTCACAGGAAGAGCTCACAGCCTGAGACAGATCAAGAAGGGAGATGTCAGAGAGGCAAAGTATCTCCTGCAAGGAAGGAAGAGTTAACTTGTGTCGATGCCTGCGTTATAGGACAAGGCCAGTTCAAAGCAGAAGAAGACCTCCATGTGAAGGAATCTGGCCATAATGTGAGGCTATTAGGTCAAAAGAATTATTTTCCTATCAATGAGGGATTGAAACATTTAAAAAAGATTCATCTTCCTAAAAGATTAAAAATAAGTTCATCTCTATAATGCGAAAAGCCTCAGTGAAAAAACTTGCCTCATCTAAGAACCATAAAGGCAGATTCTGATAAGGAGGATTCACTCCCAAAAGTCACGAACCTCATCACATGGTAAAATATTGATAACATAGTTTTGCAAACTGTCACAAATAGTGTAATAGTTGAAAAGATGGTTTGATGCTGATAGCCCGAAACTGGATGAAAACACGAGCAATCTTGAAATGAGAAAACACTCCATCTCCCCAAGAATAAATGATTCTCTTTAACTCTGTTCATTTCTTGTTTCATATAATTCAAGACTGGATAGTGCCAGGTAAGTGTTGAGTGGAATTTCACAAGGATGAGTGCTTGAATCTCCATGGTTCCTAATCTGTTTAAATCATCTGGATATCAAACCCAATAATACAGTGATCAATTTTTCTGATGTGCAGAGGGAGACAGAAAATGGGGCAGAAGAAGGTGAAAAGAGGACTTTGATGAATTACACAATTGGGCAGACAAGTAGCAAATGAAATTTAACAATGATAAATGTAAAGTATTACACACAGGATGAAGAAAATGGTTGAGGGGGGTGGGGTGTGGTGAGTGCGGGGGGTGGGCATTGGGAATCCCGGGATGCAATGAATGGAACTGAATCAGCACAAGGATACTTAGAGAGAGGCATGGGAATAACAGCAGACGTCATTTTCAATGTCTAGCCAACGTGCAGTAATTTTTAAAAAGCTGGTAGAATACTGCAATATATAGGCAGATTGTAGAAGTCTATAGAAATTGCACCATTACTTTATAGTGCACTGATGAGATTAATCCTAGAGTAATGTGGTTAATGTGGTAAACAAACTACAAGAAATGTACCGGCACGATAAAGGATTGTCAGGCAAATCCCCCACCTACCAAGACTGAGGTACCCATTATTTCGCCACATGAACATTAAAACTTAAAATTGCAAGCCCCTTACTGGAAATACATTTTTGTATAGTAACTAGCAGTGCTGGAACAAAAGGGACCTAATCGTTGCTTCCCCAATACACAGAAGAAGTGGTCAAACCAGTTTTAGTCACATGACTAGCTGGCTGGAGTTTTTGAATTTGAACTTCCAACAAAGGATTTGAACTCAGACAAAACCATGTGCTGATGAAGCAAAGATCTCTCCTGAAACTGAAGCAAGAATTACAGCCTCTCCTCTCTGCCTGCTTCCATCTCCTTCCCACGGAACTGAATCTTGTGAAAGAGAGAAAGAGAGAAAGGTTTTCTATGTGAACAAGGTTTTAAAAAGACTACTGGACCCCAACAAAAAGCAAGACTACTTACAAAAGGACTACAGTGAGCTCGAGAAACAGTAACAAGATATTGCCTCAAACTGTTTGATTTATATTTTCCTCTTCTCTTTTCTGTTCCTATCTGCATGTGTATATCATATGTGCATGCTAGCATGGGCGCATCATATATCTGTAGGTGTGAACCGTATTAGAGTTTAAGTTTATGTTTCAATAAAATTTCATCTTCTTTAAACCACAGAAAGCAGTGCTCATTTCTTTGCCTTATAATTAGAAAGCAGTGAACAAGGACTCACAAAGGGGGAGCTCAAAAAATTAAACCCTGTTACAATAAGACCAGGTGAAGATAGTAACAGACCCCTAGATACCTTTCACACCTGGTTGTAATGGGATACAGAAAGAGAAACAGGACCAATTCAAGTGCAATAGGGATAGACAAAAAGCAAAGAAAAAAAATGATTAATTGGCATCTCATCCAAATGACAGCACCTCCGAAAGTGCAGTGTTCCTTCAATGCTGCCCTGGAAGACCAGACTAATTTGTACTTAACCCTCTGGAGTGGGACTTAAACCTACAACCTACTAATTCAGAGGTGAGAATACTACCCACTGAGCCATGGCTGATATCTGAAAAGACATGTATGAAACTTAGAGGGTAATTTGCAGTTTGGGCACAACGGAAAACAACAAAGGCAAATAGCACCTCCACATCACCACCCACCTCCAACCCCCTACCACCATGTACACCCCACATGATTTTCCATTCCAGACTGTGCCTAGGTCAAAAGTTCTTGGGACCTGAAGAAATGGAACGTTTTGCCACTACTGGTCCCTATCCTTCCAAAAGGTGCTTCTCCTGGTCTCTACCACTGTCCCGGGGTTTACTGCTGCCCTTCTTCTGGTTCCTGGATTCAGTGAGATCGGGCATCAGTAGCAGAAGGAAGAGAGTTCAGCTTGGCTGCCAAACTCCGCTTCCCTCTCAGCACTTACACATGCCAGGACGGTGAAAGGGCAGAGGAGGGGAATCTTGCACAGGAAAGAGATAGTGCACTCCCCACCTGATTTTCCTGCTGTTTCCATGTTTTGGGGGCAGTACAGAGGTGCAAGGCCAGATGGTTCAATAAGATATACTTGCTGTTGTTTGAACAGGAAATCCTTTCTTCCCTTTGTTTATTGGCATCTCTCTCCGTTTTGATATTAAAACGTGACTTGTTTAGAGGCTGTTTGGAGGAATGTGGGTAGATAGCACCAAGTTACTGAAAAGCCATTTTGCATAAAGCTCTAGAGACAATGGGTGATTGACAGAGGTAGTCTTATGCAATTGCAGATTGATGGTTTCCATGGAGATATGGGACTGGAAATCTGGGTGCTTGGTAAGGCCCCTGTCAAACTAAATTAACGAAATTGCAAAATTAAGTAGCCGACTTCTCTATTCCATTCACTGAATGCGTTATTGTTATCTGGTGACGCACAAAACCCCTTGGGATAAAGAGGTCCAATATAAATGACAACTCTTTCTGACTTTGTTTGTCTCATCCTTCGTCTACTGGTTATAGAATCATGGGATCATCCAGAACATAAGGAGACCATTCGGCCTATCGAGCCTGTGGCGAGTTGACCCCTTTTCCCCCTTATTCTCCTGTGACATACTGAGCTTGAGGTTTGTTGTTTTGGCTTTAGGCTTGGCCTATGGATGAGTACATGAATATCATGCTAAATGATGTGTGAGTTTCTTACAGACAAGCTTGTGGCATCTGTGCAAGAAAAGCAAATTTTCAGCTTAGGATAACACGTTAATCCTTGTGTGGCTTTACAATGCAGCAGAGCAAACCCCAAGGCTTTAGCTTTAAGGGAGACCATCGCACGAAACCAACAAATTAGAACCAGTCGAACATATGTGGCATATCAGGTGAAAGAAAGAAAAGAATCTTCATCTAGATAATTTCTTTCACACATCCCAAAGAGCTTCACGGCCAATAAATTACTTTTGTAGCGCAGTCAACTATTGATATACAGACAATTGCAGCAGCCGTTTTGTAGATTTTGGCCAGGAAATCTTATCTGCCTTTTGAATAGTGCCACGGGACATTTTACATCAGTTGAGCAGATAGGTGAGGCCTCGGTTTAATGTCTCAACTGAAAGATGGTATGTCTGACAATGTAGCACTCCCTTGATGCTGCACAGGAAAAATCAGCCCAAATGAGTTACTCATGGGCTGTTTTGGGATTTGAACTCATGACCTCCTAACTCAAAGCTCGGTGCTACCCACAACAACAGGTTTTATAGACTGGAGCAGGAAGTTATAAAGTGACAAAGACAGATTAAGCGAGTGAGAAAAGCTGTGTCAGATGGAGTTCAATGTGGGGAGATGTAAAGTCATCTACTTTGGGTACCCTATCTCTGGAAGGATCTATTGACTGTGGAGATGGAACAGCACAGATTCACCTGAATAATACCAGAACTTAAAGTGTGAAATTATGAGGTCTGACTACATTAACTTGGCTTGTATTCCCTTGAGTTTAGAGGGTTGAGGGGTGATCAAATTGAGGTATTTAAATTGATTAAAAAAAAAATTCAACAGGGTAAATACAGAGAAATTATTTCTTCTAGTGGGGGATTCCTGAACAAAGAGGTACAATTTTAAAACAATTAAGCAATTCAGGAGTGAAAAAGGAAAGTACCAAGGGTAGTAGAAATCTCGAATTCTCTCCCCCAAAAGGCTGTAGATGGTGGGACAAGAGATATTTTCAAAGACTTTTATTAGACAAGGGTATCAGGGGATAGGGTAAATGGAATTCAGGCACAGATCAGCCATGACCTAATTGGATGGTGGAATAGGCTCAAGAGCTGAATGGACAACTCTTGTCATTATAAGCTTCTACTAATCTGTATAAATTCTAGCCAAGATTTCATTGGGCAAAACTAGCTTTAAAGTCATAGTTTCTAAAAGCATGGGATGAAAAGATTGACATAATTATATCACAGGTACAGAAGTTGAATTGCTGCATGTCAAATGTGAATGGGTTTTGCCAACAAGTAACTGTTAAGGGCCCCTCAAGTCTAATAGTGTCTAGGAGTGTAAGCTTGTGAGAGCACTGGAAGGATGAAGTCCTTTGCTGTCATCTCAGATCAAATGGAAGGTTCTCCCAGGTCTTAGATTCATGTACACGCACCCTGTTCTTCCTCCTGGGTGAGTGTGTGAAGACTACAAAGGGCAGAGATGAGAAAAGGAATGTTCAGCCCATCATTCCAGACACATCATGGGCCAGAAATTAATTCAAAAATAAACAGGCGACCGTAACCATTAATAAAGACATATTTATGAATGACATAAACATGATTTGAGATTTGGGAGCATAATTGGTTACAAAACGGAAAAAATTTGTTCTAAAAGCGACTAATGGAAGCCATCTGTGATCACATCTGCCAAGGCTTAGGGGTTTGATTTTTGCTCAATTATAAATCCAGGATTTTGGCAAACATATAAGAGAAACAGGGAAAGATAACGTTACAGCTTTTTTAAAGAGAAGAACTTGCAGCTATATAGTGCCTTTCACAACCAATGCGCTTAACAGCCAATGAGGTGTGGTTACTGTTGTATTGAAGTAAATGTAGCAGCCAATTTGCCCACAGCAAGCTCCCACAAACAGCAATCACATAATGACCAGATAATCACATAATGACCAGATAATCTGTTTTCTAATGATGTAGATTGAGGGCTAAATATTGGTCAGGACACCTGGAGAGCTACCCAACTTTTCTTCCAAATAGTGCCATGGGATCTTTTACATCCACCAGGTTAAGATTTCATTCGAAAGATGACACCTCTGATAGTACACCACCCCCAGTACTTGGACTGAAAGAGTATGTGCTCACATCTCTAGAATTGAAATTGAACCCAAAACATTCTGGGTGAGATTTTAACTCAGTTAAAAGCATTCATTTACAGAGTTAAAATCGGTGTCTCTGACTCAGACAAAAGTGCTCCCAACTGAGCTGACACTTTTGTTGGTGAATTGTTAGGCACTGGGAGGCCCCGTCCACCAGCCGAAAATTCGATGGTGATCCCGCCTCTGCCGGGCCTGGGGAGCCAGACCAGAATTTTTCACTCCCCAGGCCTTTAACTGGTCTTGGGCAGGACTTCCACCTCCTTGAGGCAGGAAGTCCTGCCTAATAGAGCTGCCAGCCAATCAGCGAACCAGCAGCTCTTAGTCTTAGCAACGCCACTAGGAGTGATGGCCACTGCTGGGACTACACCCAGTCATCGCAAGCAAGATGAAGGACAACCCTGGAACTAAGGTAAGTTTTTAGGGCCTTGCCGGGGACAACTGGTCGGGTCCCTGGGAGGCAAGGGGGGTTGCTTAGGGGGGAAGGGGGAGTGTTGTGTGTTGGGGTGGTTGGGGCTTCAGTGGCAGCCCTCCCTGGGGCACAGGGTGTCCGATCAGGAGGGCCCCCCACCAGCCTGCAAGAAGGCCGCCTGGTTTCACCAGGCAGGGTTTTTGAGGCTTCTGCCATCCGGCCACCAAGAGTAAAATACCTGCAACGATGGGCGGAGGCCTTTAAGTGCCAGTTAATTGGCCACAAGGGCCTTGATTGGCCTGGGGCGGGCGGGCTGTTTCTCGCTAACCTGCATAAAATTGCAGCAGGGGTGGGAGGGGGGTCGGGAACGGCAAACCACCCCCCACCACCCCCCCCAAACACCAGCCCACTAGTTCGGGGGGGGTGGGGGGGTGTAAAATTCTTGCCTAAGGGTCAGCAATAAATGCTGGCCTGGTCACTGCCACCCAATTAAAAATACTTTCCTGTTCTCAAGGGAATTGCCAAAGGTGATCCAGGAAGATTGTGGAGGTTGGGAATACAGGCAGACACAGTGGGAAGCTTGGAGAAAGAGACAGTTATGATCATAAACTTACACAGTGAATGACCAGGTAAGCCCTCCGAACTGGGAATTATAACTTTTTTTTTTGTTGGCAATTTGACACATTCCTGCCAAGAAAGCTAACCGACAAGTACAGTGAGATCTCCGGAAAAGGGATAAACCAATTTGGGCTTCATAAAGCTTTCCCGTTCCTGAAAGTAATTTGTCAGAATAATTTAAACAGAAAAAATCAGGTGAAAGATAAATGAAAGAAGTAAAGAGAAAACGTAAAACACATTAGGCTCACAACAGCACATGCTGCAGATGGATGTAGTAAAATGAAAGGTTACGAGTCAATCAAATTCAAATAATAAAAACAGTTTAATAATACAAGCTGTTGGACTTTTCAAATTAATGGCGCATATGGTCGTTTCACGGTGACGCATAATGACTGATTTCACATGGAACCATTGGGAGCATTTAATATTTTCCACAGCACTGGAGTGTTTGTGAAGACTCTCGGCGGTGGAAATATGCACAAAATGTCACCAATTAAACCAGTCCCTCGGTAAGCACAGTCTCCTGGGTTCCACATAACTCCCTGAACTCCTCCAGCACCAGGCCACCCCAGCTTGTTGTCCTAAGGGGCCGGCACGTACAATTCATTCTCTTTCACTCTGCTCCATATTATCAGTCCCTTACATTATGTTAACACAAAGCAAAATACCGTTGATGCTGGAAATCTGAAATGAAAACAGAAAATACTGGAAATGCCTAGGAAGTCAGGCAGCATCTGTGGAGAAGGAAACAGAGTTAATCCATTTGAGCACGATTTTAACTCACTCAAGACCCTTTCACTTACACAGAGTTAAAATCAGACCCATTTGTTTCATGTCAAATGACCTCTCGTCAGAGCTGGGAGAAGATAGAAATGCAACAATTTATAAGCATCAAGTTCTTCAACCCAAGCTTAAGACTGGAAGATATATCACATTACACAGTATTTTGGAGCTACAAAATCTGTGCAAGGCCCAGCTCCTTGTCACAAGTCCCAACAACCTTTAACCCTTTGTGGCCCAAGCTGAAAATGGATCAAGCAGCAAAAGTGGATTGTTCCTCCACTTCATCAAACATTAATTTAGAAGAATTACGACCAATTAACATCAGGCATTTGAATTATGAGCTATATTAGCTCAATGTCCTTTTTGGAATATGCCCTTTCTGGCTCATAAACTGAGACAAAATAATTATCCTGAGGACATCTAAAGGTAAATTTTCCTGGCACTCAAATCACATGGGGCACAACGATTATGGGAAAGTCATATCCCCTTGTGGAGCCTGCCTGATTTCCCTGTGGAATCCCATGGATTTTCAAGGTTTTTTCTTCCAGCTTTCTTATCATTTTGACCCATTGCTGGGCTCGAGGGGTGGCACTTATGAATTGCTGTGGACACATTCAAGTGAGATTTTATGGATATGTGCTAGAATGAAGACTCCGATTCGTGTAGACTGATTGGAAATAAGCTGTATTTGGGGGCAGTGCATTTCCTCACAAGGAAGGGAATGAAAATCACAGAGAGAATCATTAAGAGCTATTCTCACACAATTCCTAGCAGTTGGCCTCATAGTGGCATTGGCTCAGGATATGGAAAATGGCCCACATTTTCCAGGATCTCGCCATTGATCTTGATTGATGGGAGGTGGGGGAGGGGGGTGAGGAGGTGGGTGGGGAGGCATTGTGCTGTGGGAGCTGGTTGGAAGAGCACCTTTGTTTTCCAAGTGTTTAATGAAAGACCCATTTTCTCATATGCTTGGGTAAAGGACTCGACAACGATCTGGAGCTCAGTTTCGGAGTGAGCGCACACGGAAGCATCATTTGCGTACTGAAGCTTGACGACTGAGGCTGGAATGATTTTGGTTTTGGATTGAAGATAGTGCGGGTCAAACGGTTTCCTATCGGTTCTGTAGATTATCTCCACACCTGCGGGTAGTTTGCTGGAGGTGAGGTGTCGCATTGCAGCAAGGAAAATGAAGAAGAGTGTTGGTGCAATGACACAGCCTTGCTTGATCCTGGTCTTGACTGAGATAGGGTCTGGGGTGGTTCCATTGGTGAGGATCATGGCTTGTATGTCATCGTGGAGTAGTTGGAGGATGGTGACAAACTTCTGATGGTGACAAACAGCCAAATTTGAGCAGGATGCTCCATAAACCTTCGCGGTTGAGAGAGTCAAAGGCTTTTGCGAGGTTGAAAAAGGCCAGATACAATGGTTGCTGCAGTTCCCTGCATTTTTCTTGGATTTGCTGTGCTGTGAAGATCATGTCTGTGGTTCCTCTCGATGGCGAAAACTACACTGTGACTCCATTCTTCAGCTGCTGGGAAGAGGTGATTGTGGAGGATCCTTGCGATGATCTATATCAAACTATATCACTGTTCCTTCATGATCGCTGGGTCAAAATCCTGGAACTCCCTTCCTAACAGCACTGTGGGTGCACCTACACCAGACGGACTGCAGCAGTTCAAGAAGGCGGCTCACCACCACCTTCTCAAGGGCAATTAGGGATGGGCAATAAAAATAAGTGCTGCAGTCACGATCACAGCATCCCTGAAGTCCCCTGGCAAGACCCCATCATCCCAGATGAAGGATATGAGTTTATGCAGTCGTACCAGCAGTGTATCTCCGCCATGTTTCAGGATTTCGGCAGGGATTCCGTCTGCTCCAGAGGCCTTGTTGCTCTTCAGCTGTTAATGGATTTTTCAACCTCGTTCCAGACAGGGGTACCACCAAGACTGAGCCAGATGGGGTGTTGAGGGATGGAGTCAAGGATATTCAAGTCAAAGAAGATGCCTGGTCAATTAACCAGTTTTGGTTGAGGATATCTTTGAAATGTTCTCTCCAGTGAGCACTGAATGCCTCCTTGTCCTTGATGAGTTCTCCTCCATGCTTGGCTCTCAGTGGGGTGGACCCTTGCTTCGGTCATAGATCGCCTTGATAGTGCTGAAGAAATTGTACATGTCGTTGGCATCCACAAGTTGCTGGATCTCCATATTTTGGGAGCCTTCTCTTGGCGAAGACGGTCATAGACGACAAGGTTCATCATCGCCTCCAACGGGCCAGCTCAGCTTTCAGCCGACTGAGGAAGAGAGTATTTGAGGATCAGGTTCTCAAACCCAAGAATGAGATCATGGTTTACTGGGCAGCAGTGATCCCTGCACTCCTATAAGCTTCAGAGACTTGGACAACCTACAGCGGGCACCTCAAAGCACTGGACAAGTACCACCAGACGTGCCTCCAAGATCTTCCAAATCCGATGGCAAGAAAGGTGGTTCAACAGCAGCATCCTCTACCAAGCCAATCTGCCCAGCATCGGGGCACTAATCGCCCAAAACCAGCTCTGCTAGGCGGGACATGTCGTTCGCATGCCATCACAAGATTCCCGAAGCAGCTGTACTACTCAGACTTGGTCGCGGCAGGAGATTCCCAGGAGGAGAACAGGAATGCTTTAGAGATGTCCACAAAGCATCCCTGAAGAGATCAAACATCGTCGTTGACTGGTGGGTGTCACTGGCTCGTGACCATCCTAGATGGAGAAAGTTCATTCGGGAAGGAATGGTACACCTCGAGGGACTTCGTCAGGAACACGCGGAGGTGAAGTTAAGGCATCAGAGCGAGTGCACAAACCTCCAAACCACTCATCTACCTGACCCTTCAAGCACCACCTGCCCCTCATGTGGCAGCGTCTGCAGATCACGCATTGGACTGATCAGCCATCTCTGAAACCATCGAACTGGAGTGGAAGCAAGTCATCCTCGATCCTGACAAACTGCCTAAGAAGATTGGCCCGAGCAGGTTTTCCAGTTCTTGGTTGCAATGAGATCAAAGTGAGGGAATGAGGAGGAACTAACCAAATAGGTACAGAAGAATTGTAAATTTCATAACTCTGTGCGGCAGAAATTCTTTGGCGAGAACATGGGCCACCACATAGGCTTGACCAGGAGGCCTGAGGCATGCCCAGAATTGGGTCTTGAACCTCATCTAAATGAATTGGACAAACTAGCAGCACCTGTCACACCTCCAAAGGCAACTCACCCTTGGGGAAGTGGAGAGGTGAGAGAGCAGGAGGAGAACCGAGCGCCACCAGCAGCAACTATCAAGTGAGCATTGGAACCAGGGGGAGCAATCCTGCTCCACCTGGCTCCAAAGGAGGGTTTTCAAAAAGAAATATTGAAATTTTGAAAATAACTTACCTTTCAGGAACATCGGAAGCCGAGTAGGCCATTCAACCCTCAAGCCTGTTCCATCATTTAATGGTACCATGGCTGACCTGTATCCTAACTCCATCCACCTGCCTTCATTCCATATCCCTTTCTACCTTGGCTAGCAGAACTCTATCGATCTCAGGTCTAATATTATTAATTGACCTGGCATCTACTGCTTCTTGTGGGAGCGAGTTCCATACTTCCTGCACCCTTTGTGTGAACAAGGGCTGCTTCTGACTTTAAGGGCTGGGCTTTTGTAGTGCGGAACATGGCAGCCATCCATCACGTGACCTATGCAGCCGTGACACCACGATTACGTGGCAGGCGGCCACTTAACATAATGACGGCAGCTGACACCCCCTCCAATCACGTGGCGGAGCGGCATTGGTGACGCCGTGAACGGCATCAGCTGATGAAGGAGCAGGTGCTAGCACCATCTTTAAAAGGCTGCCAGCCCTGCATTCACTCTCTGATGTTTTCAGCACCACCTCCCCCCCCCCCACCACCTTATCCAAATATAAATGCAGAGTGGCCCCGTCCCCCACTTATCCATACATAAATGCGGAGTGGCTACTGTTGCCCCCCGTTATCCATACGCAAATGCAAAGTTGACCCCTTCCACCCCCCTCCTTAACAATAAACAAATGCAGAGTTCCAACCTCCCCTCACTTCTGGCAATTCAGCTTTAGCGGAAGTGTCCGAGTTCGCAACAAAAACGCAGGATAGTAAGACATTACTTACCTAACTTTTTCAGGCACCAAGGACTCATGCCTCGGTGACACCCATTTTTCAAGGACGGGAAATTGAAGGCATGTGAGTGCCGCATGTCAAGCTCAAGATAGTGAATGGCTGGTCGGATCAGAGCGAACTGCATTCAAGTCAATGCAGAGAGGTACTTACCATATTTAAAGTAGGGTCCCGTTGCAGAGTGACGGAGGTGCTGTCACGGAGCTTCATACCACCCCGGGAAGATTGGAACTGGGCATCCTGGCATTGTGTTCCGTGGTGGCTGCTACCATTCCGTTTCTCTGGCCCCCCAATCCCGCCACAAAATCCACCATTAGGTAGAGAACAAGATCCAGCCCTAAGGTTACGTTCTGCTTGTCCGAGACTCACCTGCTGGCGCAGAACGTTTCTCTCAACTACTGATTTAATTCCTTGAAATTTTTTTTATTCTTTCATAGGATGCAAGTGTCACTGGCAAGGCCAGCATTTGTTGCCCATCCCAAATTGTCCTTGCCAATTGAATGGCTCGCTAGGCCATGGCAGAGGGCAGTTAAGAGTCAACCACATTGCTGTGGGTCTGGAGTCACATGAAGGTCAGACCAGGTAAGGACAGCAGATTTCCTTCCTTAAAGGACTATAGTGAACCAGATGGGTTTTTATGACAATTTCTGATAGTTTCATGGCACCATTGCTGAGAGTAGCTTTCAATTCCAGATTATTATTAATTAATTTAATTTTATTAATTAATTGAATTTAAATTCCACCAACCCGGGGCATTAGCCTGGGCCTCTGGATTACTAGTTCAGTGACATTACCATTACACCACTATACCCTAAAAGCTTCAAATAAATCATCCTTTAACCATCTATATTGCAGGGAATAGAAGCCCAGTTTGTGAAATTTCTCCCCATAGCGTGGCCCTTAGTTGGCAGCTGCTGCCTAGTCTGCTGCAGCCACTGAAAAACTCTGATCATAGCAGGCCCAATACCTACCCCACTGATTGTTGGCCAATTTCTGCGAGGGGAAAACAGGTATTAGGCACCGATTTGTATGGATAAAAGAACTTAACACCTGTTTTTAAGGGGCTGCCATGGATACTGGAAAACAATCCTACCCAATTTCAGGTTGGATGCTTTTCAGGGTTCCTTGGGGCCCAGAACATTGATTCCCTAATTTATACCTTATTGCTTATTATTTAACGCTGATAATCACAGACCAATTTCTAGTCTTGTGTGTGCGTTGACAGATGGTCGAGTTATCTTTCCAGCCCAGCAAGTCTACCTTGAGTCATTTCTAATGAATTTCCAAACAAATGAACAGTTTCCCCATTGATCCCTGGAGTATGTTATAATGGTACTTAGTGACACTATCCCTGCCCAGCAGGCACATACCAGCTTTATAAATACCAAAAGTCTTCTTTCCCCTCGCTAGGAACCTAAAATTCATTGAGAAAATTACAAAGAAACTGGACATTTGACCCAACCAGTCCATCTTGGTATTTATGTTGATTTTAAATTTCTCATCCTTGTTTTCAAATCTATCCATGGTCTCATCCCTCCCTCTCTCTGTACCCTCCTCCAGCCCTTACAACTCCCTGAGATCTCTGTGCTCCTCCAATTCTGGCCTCTTGTACATCCCCAATTTTAATCACTCCATCATTGACAGTCGTGCGTTTAGCTGCCTAGACCCCAAGCTTTAGAATTCCCTCCCCAGACCTCCCCATCTCTCTCTCTCCTCCTGTAAGTCTTTCCTTAAAACCAACTCCTTTGACCAAGCTTTTTATCACCTGTCCTAATACCTCCTTATGAGTTTCGGTGACAAGCTTTGTTTGATAACAAGGCTATGAATTGCCTTGGGATGTTTTACTATGTTAAAGGCCTAATAATATAACAGATTGTTGCTGTCTGTCTTCCACATGTCACTGGACTGGATATCCAGAGGCCCAGGGTAATGTCCTGGGAACACAGGTTTAAATCACACCACGGCAGCTGGTGGAATTTTAATTCAATTAATTAATTTTACAAAATCTGGAGTTGAAAGCTAGTCTCAGTAATGGTGCCATGAAACTATCATCGATTGTTGTAAATACACATCTGGTTCACTGATGTCCTTTCGGGAAATTTGCTGTCCTTACCTGGTCTGGCCTACATGTGACTCCAGACCCACAGCAATGTGGTTGACTCTTAACTGCCCTCTAAAATGGCCTAGCAAGCCACTCAGATTAAGGGCAATTGGGGATGGGCAATAAACGCTGGCCTTGCCAGTGACGCCCACATCCCATGAAAGGATAAAAAAGTAGTCCTAATCCCATGTGCCACCTCAGTGCCGATATCCCTTTACTCCCCCTCTGCTTCTACCGTCTATAACGTATTCTTAAATGTTAACATGACCCAGGAATTTCCTCACAGCCTGGCATTCTGTCGCATTTCCAGCAGTGCTAAATGTAATGGAAAACATACGAACACACGAACAAGGAACAGGAGTTCTGAAGAAGGGTCACTGACCTGAAACATTAACTCTGCTTCTCTCGCCACAGGTGCTGCCAGACCTGCTGAGTATTTCCAGCATTTCTTGTTTTTATTTCAGATTTCCAGCATCTGCAGTATTTTGCTTTTACTTTAACAGGAGTAGGCCACTCAGCCCTTCAAGCCTGCTCAGCCATTCAGATCATAGCTTATCTGATTGTAACCTCAACTCCACATTCCTGCCTACCCCCAATAACCTTTCACCCCCTTGCTTATCAAGAATCTATCTACCTTTGCCTTAAAAATATTCAAACACTCTGCTTCCAGCGCCTTTTGAGGAAGGGAGTTCCAAAGGCTCACAACCGTCTGAGAGAAAAAGATTGCTCCTCATCTCTGTCTTAAATGGACGACCCCTTATTTTTAAATATGCCAGAGTCTCCACTGCAATGGGCGTCAGGAGTTTACTTAATCACCGAACGCATCGCAACACACACTGATCCTACTCCACTCCGACCTCCGTTTGTATGCATTGTCCACGTGGAGGTCACTGATCGGCAATCAAGTGGGTGAACCCTGGCTGATACTTGCCCCCTCCCTGCCTTAGCGATGATGAGACCAATTTTAACACAGCTACCATCATTCTGCTTCAGCTTAGCTGACTCACTATATACCTGGGATCAGAGATGAAACCACCTTCCGATGGAAAGTCAGTGATCCGAAACTTTAACTCTGTTTCTCTCTCTACAGATGCTGCCTGACCTGCTGAGTGTTTCCCAGCATTTTCTGGAAATGCCTTGCCCTGTATGGCTCACTAGGCAATTGATTTACCGGCTGAACCATCGGGAGAAGCCCCCCCAGTGACTGTGAGCCCTGCTACCATCTCCTTTCTCGAGTTCCTCTGGCTATTTTCGTACCTGCTGCGACCAAAACTGGACAAATCCTCTACTGCATTGCAAAGTGTCAGCACCAGTTCTCTGACTTTATGTTCAAATTGCCTGCAGAAGCACCGTGCCACTGTCTAAAGAACTGTCACCCAATTTCTTCACATGAAGGAAAGAGACTTTCATGTGAAACAAGGGAAGCTCTTGCAAAAGAAAATACAATAATGTGACAGCTTCATTTTTCACTTTCTTTATAGTGTCCTATAAATAGAGACAGGTTCCATGTGCTCCATTAGATTACTGGCAGCCATGAAAACAAGAGAATCAGATTGGCCGCAAATTTGTTAGAAATGACAGTAATGTTCAGGTTGGACTCAAACTCGGGAAATTTTATTTGTGCGTCACAGCTGCTGTGCTGCAATACCAGAGGTCTGCTGGTGTTAACACCTTCAACCCCTGTTTGTTTGGCTTTTCCTCTCATTGCAATTGCATTTCTTTTCTCTGGCTATGCAAATAGGTAGAAAATTCTTTTGCATTATTACCAGTCTATTGTTTCTGTTGCTGCAGACTAAAAAATATTTCACGGCTTTCTTTTAGTCTGACAGAAGAAAGTCAACAATTTTAAATTTTAAACCTTCATTCAAAAAGCCAAACTTACTGAAATTTTTATCTAGTACTGCATTTTGAAATCTGAATGATCAAGTCAAATGACACAGTTCCCATTAAAGCTAGGTCAAGGAGTTACAAAATGTAGCACATTGACACAAATTCAATTTCCGGAGTTCGCTGTAACTTGCTGTACACCTTGTTGTAATCCAGATTTCCTGTACAGGTTAGAACTGACTCTGACTATAGAGGCTGATATTAGATTTATTTGAAGTCGCTTGTTCTGCATGTGTAGAGGAACTGGTTCAATCCAAATATTGTTGCCCTCTTTAAGAATATGTTTGAAGTAAATCAATGCCACCTAGCTTGTGAGCTAAGTAAAGGAAAAAAAACAAAACCTATCTGAATCAATGGAGACTGAGTAAGCTTGCACTAATTCAACATATTACTTCAAGGACACATCCCTGAATCCATACGCACATCTCCTTCCTCCCTGTCCACGTGTTTTCTTTGAAGATACTTAACTTTGACTTCATGCAGTGAAGCTGTAAGGAATGACATAATACTGGGCGCTATACTTCAGGAAGGATATATTGGCCCTGTGGGCAGCGCAGCACAGATTCAGCAGAATGATACCGAGACTGAACAGGTTGAATTATGAGGACAGGTTGCATAAACTAGTCTTTTATTCTCTTTAATGTAAAAGACTAAGGGGTGACCTAATGTTTAAGATGATTAAAGGAGTTGGTAGAGTAAATAGAGAGAAACTATTTCCTTTGGTGGGGGAACCCAGAATAAGGAGTTCGGCTGTTCAGGGGTGGTGTCAGAAAGCACTTTTTCACACAAAGAGTAGTGGAAATCTGGAACTCTCTCCCCAAAAAACCTTTGAGGCTGGGGGGGGGGGGGGGGGGGGGGCCGCGGGCGGGTTAATGGATAATTTCAAAACCAAGATTGATAGATTTTTATTTGGCAAGGGTATTAAGAGCTATGGAACCAAAATGAGTAGATGCAGTTAAGATACAGATCAACCATGATCTAATTGAATGGCGGCGGAACAGGCTGAAGGGGCTGATTGGCCAACTTCTATTCCCATGTTCGTCATATGACATGGAGGAAGGATTCTCGGAAAACAATGGAAGAAGTAGGTAGAAGTTATTTACTTGGTAGTCCGAGCGATGTTTCTCATCTGGTATGCTGGTGGCACCTCAAAATCGTAATAGTTCCTCTCCACTGAAAATTGTCCATCACTAAAAGAATATAAACTTTTGCGTGCCCCTTGTTTAGAACCTAAACCCAGAACCTTTTGGTGCAGAGGTGACAATTCCACTAAAAAAAAGTAAAGCAACACCAGGTTTATGGTACAACTGAGCTTTGACAAGAACAGCACTGAATTCTTCTTAAAGACAAATGAGATTACTGACAGCAACTAATCTTTGTACAGCAGTTATGTTACTGAACTAGTAATCTAGCAGCCTGGACGAATGATCTGGAGACATGAGTTCAAATCCCACCACGGCAGCTGTGGAATTTAAATTCAGTTGATTAAATAAATTTGGAGTGAAAAGCTAGACTCAATAATGGTGACCATGAAACTATCAGATTATCGTTAGAAACCCATCCGGTTCACAATGTCCTTTAGGGAAGGAAATCTGCTGTCCTTCCCCAGTCTGGCTTATATGTGACTCCAGACCCACAGGAATGTGGTTGACCCTTAGCTGCCCTCTGAAATGGCCTAGCAAGTCACTCAGGTTATATTCAAGAAGGGGCCTCACCAGCACCTTCTCAAGGGCAATTAGGGTTGGGCAATAAATCCTGGCCAGTGATGCCCACATCCTGTGAATGAATAAAAAATTTGCTTCGCAGATACAAATTTTGGCTACTTTATTGCACTGTTTTCTCTTAATATGCTCTTGCTGCATTCCCATAAACATATGCCACATCCCTTATGATCCAGAAACTGGCATCTCTTGGATTTCTGCACCAGAGATTTTGTACAACATATACATCGCCTTTAAAATGTTTAGGAAAAACAGATGTTGAGCCAAAGAAGGAAAAATTAAGTGGGGTTAACAGAGGTTTGGCTACTGAAGTGGGATTTAAGGAGGATTTTGCAGGATTAAAAAGAGTGGGAGAGGCAGAGAGGTTTAGGAAGGGAATTCCTGAGTGTGAGGTAGAAAGCACGGCTGCTTCTGATGAAGAGAAGGAAGCAATAAGAGTTTGCAGTTTGCAAGGGTTTGAAGGATTGGATGAGTTTACAGAGATAGGATTTATGCCAGTGCTAGGGTCTCTATACCTTTATCCAATTTGAGTTGTTGGGTTTATTCACGGTGATATTAAACAAATAAAGCACAGACAAACCAGAATAATTTTTACATAATGGCTGCAATCAAGTGTCAATCTTTTGAAGCTATTCTCTGCGCCTTCAGAAATGTTTGCAGAATATCTTTTACGCACAAGTCTTTTTCTCAGTCCAACACATGCTTTCGCACCTTTGCCAGTTCTGATGAAAGGTCACAGACCTGAAACGTTAACTCTGCTTCTCTCTCCATGGACGCTGCTTGACCTGCTGAATATTTCCAGCACTTTCTGTTTTTACTATAAGATTTCAGGATAGTTTCAAGACTCCTTTTTTGATGATTCTAACTAGCTCTATTCGCTGCCACCTGAAATGTAGATTAGGCTCAACCCACCTTTGACAATCTCCAATACAGATTTTACAATGCACAGAATGGCAATGTTCACACCTCCAAACAAAGAGGGAAGACTTTCGTATCCAACCTGTGCCTAGTCTCCACCCAAACTGTGCTATGCCCCAGAGTCTCCTGGAGCTTCTCCAACCTCGGTAATTAGGTCTGGCCCTGGAGTAGGCTCAGCATTCGTACTTTAATGAGGCAAAAGGAGCATTCTCCTGCTTCATTTTCCTGTTAATATGTCAGTATTGGTCACAGAGAATGGTGCTGCAGTGACCTGATACCAGAGGACAAGAGGCCTCCAGGAGCTCCTAGGGGTGAGCAAGTAGTGGGGGGGGGGGGGGGGGGTGGAGGGCGGTGAGGTGATGTGCAGGGGTCAGGCTTAAGAGTTTACAGGTCAGTCCACAACACAGTAAACTCTCCCATACATACTTTATTGATAAACTGCAGTTAAGCTACTGCACTTGCCTTAAAGCCCCACTCCAGAGACTTAAGCACACAAATCCAGGCTCACACCCCAGTACAGTACTGATGGAGTGCTGCACTGTCAGAGGTGTCGTCTTTCAGATGAGGCATTATGCCAACCCTGTCTGCCTTTTTACTAAAAGATCCTATGGCACTATTTCAAAGAAGAGTTGGGGAGTTCTTCCTGGTGAGCTGGCCAAAATTTATCCCTTAGACAACATCACCAACACAAGAGGCAGGTGGCTCGTTCAGTCGATCAAAAGGCCAATTAAGGCCATTGATCAGAGGCCGAATGGAATTTTCCAGTCAGCCTGCCAGACCCTGAGTGGCGCCGGCAGCATGGCAGATGCTTGGAGGTGGCCTCCCACAGCAGACTGGTGGGAGCTAGTATTCCAGGATCACACTGAGGCCCGCCACCATGGCCACCATACCTACAGGGCCACAGCTGCAGTCGCAGGCTGTCCTGTGGTGGGGTTTCCCCTGCACAATGGCTGTGGCCATTTTTTTATTGCGAATATTTTAAAGGTGCTGAGAGGGCATCTCAAGATAGGGGCACCCTCTCTCTCCCTTCCATGCAACGGAAGGCTGTAGATCCTTCAGTGCTGGAGGGTCTCCAGCTTCGAGAGCCCACTCGCCATCCTTAATTGGACGCAGGCACACCCTTTGGACACTAATTGGTCAATCCAACAAAAACCCAAAAGGGAAAATCCTGCCCTTTGTGCAGAGTTCTCTTCACTGTGAGCAGGTACAGTGGGCGATAGAGTTCGTCCCATGAAGCAAGGTATCAATACATCGACAGTTAAGCTTTCTCCTCTGGTGCATTGAGCAGAGTCTCAGAGACCAGCTGCCACTTAGAAACTGCACTGAATCCTTCACTCAACCATTTATAATGTATAGGGTTAAGATTACAATACAGCTGTTATGGATGACTATTTTTTTTAAACTGTCAGCTAGTCCATAAGACAGATAAGTTGACTTTCTTGAATAGAGCATTGCTGCAACAGAACATTTTAGATACATGTTTTACACTGGGGTGCACTCAAAGTCATACCTTTTATTTCCAACACTAAATCAAGGAATCTGTTTGATGTCTAATTTTCAGAGTGATAAACAAATGATATGGTAGAGGTATCTTTCACTTTAGTATTAATATGCTTTGCAGATACAATACTGGCTTTGAAATTCTACAATGAAATATTACTGCACAACTGCCTAATCTTCCTTAATCATAAAAGGCGCTATATAAATGCAATTCTTCGTTAGGTTGCTCTGTGCAGTGTTAAGTGGTCTCTGCCAAGGCAAATGGTTTTAATCCCATGCTCAAGGGCTAAGGAGGGTGGTAAAATAGTCAGTGATTTTACTCTCAAAACACTATCTGGTGATCCCACATGGAATTTTCATGTGGGTGTGAGGGTGGAGGTGTTGACTGTGATACCCCTCATGGTCGATTAGCCTGCTGATGTTTGCTATCTAGGTTCATGAGCAAAGAATGGATTGCTGATGTGGATGTACGTATAAACAAGCATGAGCCAATCAACCTTCACAGAGACAATTGGAAAATTGCAAAAAAGAAAATTGGAAATAATGTAGAGAAAAAAAACAGTCAAATAAGGAAGTTGCAAGTTCAAACCTGGCTTCATTATAACTGGAATTCAGGGCCATAATAAAGCTGCATGTAAATCTATTTAACTCTGGTTAAACGGTTTAGCTACAAATGCTTTTACACGTCCACACCTGATTTCCAGAATTTCAAATACACATTGCACTGTGTGCAGATTGAAGCTGTGGCAATTTTTAAATCTCTGTTGCACAGGAGCTGAGTGGAGAGAGGCAGTGTGTATGTGGACAGGACTTATCTTAACCCTGACCCTGCCCTCTCTATAAAGTGGATAAAGCCCTTAATCTTCAAATGAATATCTATGTTTCTTATGATTAGCTTTCAGCACCTTCCAGCAATCATCTCAGTCAGCATGCCAAAGGTTATAAGTGTCCTCCTTTCCCCTAGCTTTCTACAACTTCATCTACTGTATTTCCTGCAGCCTGAGTCCCCAACACTTTATTAACCCTTTTGTTACCAGAGCCTGCTTCTTAATAGGAACATAGGAGCAGAAGTAGGCCATTCAGCCTATCGAGCCTGCCCCGCCATTGAATACGATCATGGCAATTCATCCACTTCGATGCCTTTTTCCCAAACGATCCTCATATGCCCTTATGTCATTTGTATTTGGAAATCTGTCAATCTCTGCTTTAAACATACTCAATGAGTCAAGAAATGTCTCCTCATCTCTGTCCTAAGTGGTTCCCCTTTATTTTGAAATTGTGTCCCCTGGTTCCAGACTCCCCAACCAGGGGAAACATCTTACCAGAATTTACCCTGTCTAACCCTTTAGGTATCTTGTAGGTTTCAATGAGATCACCTCATTCTTCAAACTCCAGAGAATAGAGGCCCAGTTTACCCAATCTCTTTTCATTGGACAGTCCCTCCATCCCAGGAATAAGCCTGGTGAACCTTCGTTGCACTCCCTCTATGGCAATAATATCCTTTCTAAGGTAAGGGGACCAAAACTGCACACAGTACTCCAAGTGCGGTCTAACCAAGGTTCTATACAATTGAAGCAAGACTTCACTACTCCTGTACTCAAATCCTCTTGCGATAAAGGCTAACATACCATTAGTCTTCCTAATTGCTTGCTGTACCTGCATGTTAGCTTTCAGTGACTTATTGACAAGGACACCCAGGTCCCTTTGTACATCTACACTTTCTAATCTCTTACCATTTAAGAAATACTCTGCACATCTATTCCTCCTACCAAATTGGATAACCTCATGTTTTTCCACATTATATTCATCTGGCGTGTTCTTGCCCACTCACTAAGTCTGTCCAAATTCTCTTGAAGCCGCTTTGCATCTTCCTCACAACACACATTCCCACCTAGTTTTGTGTCATCTGCGAACTTGGAAATGCAACATTTGGTCTCCAAATCATTGACATATATTGTGAACAGCTGGGGCCCAAGCACTGATCCCTGTGGTACTCCACTTGTCACAGCCTGCCAACACAAGAATGACCCATTTATTCCTACTCTCTGCTTTCTGCCTGTTAACCAATCCTTAATCCATGTCAGTACATTACCTCCTATCGCATGTGCTTTAATTTTGCTAACCAACCTCCAGTGGGGGCCTTCTGAAAATCCAAGTATACCACATCCACCTACTCCCCTTTATCAATTCTGTTAGTAACATCCTCAAAAAACTCCAATAGGTTCGTCAAACATGATTTCCCATTCATAAATCCATGTTGACTATGTCCAATCAGATCATTATTATCTAAGTGTCCATTTAGCACATCCTTTAAAATAGATTCTAGCATTTTCCCAACAGCTGATGTAAGGCTAACAGGTCTGTAATTCCTTGTTTTCTCTCTCCCTCCATTCTTAAATAGTGGGGTGACATTTTTTACCTTCCAATCTGCAGGAACCACTCTAGAATCTATAGAATTTTGGAAGATGATCACCAATGCATCCACTATCTCCATAGCTACCTCCTTCAACACTCTGGGATGTAGAATATCAGGTCCCAGGGACTTATCAACCTTCTGCCATTAATTTCTCCAATACAAACTTCTTACTAATACTAATTTCCTTCAATTCCTCATTCCCCCTAATCCCTTGGATCTCTAATTCTGGGAGATTTCTTGTATCTTCCTCAGTGCAGACAGACACAAAGTAATCATTTAGCTTCTCTGCCATTTCTCTATTCCCCATTATAAATTCTCCTGACTCTGCCTGTAATGGACCACATTTGTCTTAGCCAAACGTTTCCTTTTGACATATCTATAGAAGCTTTTACAGTCCAGTTTATATTTTTTGCTAGCTTACATTCATATTCTATTCTCCCTTTATCAGTTTCTTCATCCTCCTTTGCTGTATTCTAAAATCCTCCCAATCCTCAGGTTTACCACTATTTCTGGCAACTTAATAGGCCTTTTCTTTTAATCTTAAACAATCCTTAACTTCCTTTGTTATCCATGGTTGACTGCCTTTACTTTTGGGTTTTTTGTGCCTTGAAGGAATGTATATTTGCTGTAAACTATGCAATATTTCTTTAAAGACTATCCATAGCTGATGTACGGTCATACTTTTTAATGTATTTTCCCAATCCACCTCAGCCAATTTGCCCCTCATACCTTCATAATTTCGTTTGTTCAAATTTAACACCCTGGCTTCCTTTTCCTTTTTGCCTATCCTTCCTAAATGTCAAATATCCTTGAATATTCAGTTCCCAGTCTTCGTCACCCTGTAGCCATGTTTCCGTTATGGCAATTAGATCATACCCATTTACCTCTATTTGGGCCTTTAAATCATCTACCTTGTTGTGAATGCTGCATGCATTCAGGCAGAGCACCCTTAACCTTGACATTATTCTGCATTCTAAACCTAACTGATGCTTGCTTTTGTTTCCCTGCCTTCTAATATCACTTGCTACTCTTCTACCTCCTGTTACCAGCTTTACTTCCTTCCAATTTGAGCTACCCTTATGGTTCCCATCCCACTGACAACCTAGTTTAAATCCTCCCCAACAGCACTAGCAAATCTCCCTGCGAGGAAATTAGATCCTGTTAAGGCGTAGCCCGTCCATCTTGTACAGGTCCCACCTGCCCCAGAACCAGTCCCAATGCCTCAGAAATCTGATGCGCTCCCTCCTACACCAATTCTCCAGCTACGTGTTCAGTCAGTCAATCTTCCTATTCCTATGCTCACTAGCACGTGACATTGGGAGTAATCCTGAGATTACTGCTTTGGAGGTCCTGCTTTTTAATTTCCTTCCTAACTCCTTAAAATCTGCTTTCAGGACCTGATCCCTCTTCCCACCTATGTCATTGGTACCAATGTGGACCATGACCTCTGGCTGTTCACCCTCCCCCAGAAGGATGTCCTGCAGCCATTCTGTGACTTCCTTGACTCTGGCACCAGGGAAGCAACACACCATCCTGGAGTCATGCTTACTGCTGCAGGAGCACCTGTCTGATCGCCTGACTATCGAATTCCCTATCACTAATGCTTTTCCACTCTTCTTCCTCCCTTCCTGTGCAGTTGAGCCACCCATGGTGCCACAGACGTTGCTCTGGCTGCACTCCCCAAGGGAACCATCGGTCTCACCAGTATCCAAAATGGAAAACCAATTAGCAAGCAAGATATACTCAGGGGACTCCTGCACTGCCTGTCTGGTTCTCTCGGACTGCCTGGTGGTCACCCAGTCCCTCTCTGCCTGCATGCTCCTAACCTGCGGTGTGACCACCTCCCTAAACATCCTATCCACATAGTCCTCTGCCTCATGGATGCAGAACCGTGACTCCAGCCGCTGTTTGAGTTCCGAAACATGGAGCTCAAGCTTCTGCAGCTGGTGACACTTCCTACAGATGTGTTTGTCTAGGATATGTGGTGCGTCCATGACTTCCCACATACCGCAGGATGTGCTTTCCACTTGGCCAAGCTGACCTGCCATAACATAACTTTAAACACTTGTTATTACAATGAGAAGTAAAATAACTTACCAGTTGCTCACCAATCAACTTCTTCCCCTGTACCGAAGAGAGAGACAGCTACTGGAGGCTGAAAAAGGGTAGAAGAAAGAAAGAAAGGAGCCCCTCCCTCACGTACCAAACTCCCACTTTACACTCTGTGCACTCAAATTTATTTTCTTCTTAATTTATAGCGAACTCCCTCAATTACCAAACTCCCTTCTTCGCACTCTGTGCCCTCCAGCAGCACTCAGTGTAAACAAGCAGCACTGAGAGTCCCCTGAATTTATACTCAGAAAGCAATGCTGTGTCAGCTCTGCTCGAGCTCTGCTACAGCTCAGAAACCAGTTTAAGCTAGCCACTTAATTAGCCACAGCTACTCTCAGCGTGTTCATATATCCCCTTTTAAAACTGCAAGAAACCTAAGTTACCTCTCAACGGAAACAGGAATTTTAATTAATTGCGAGATGTAAACAACACAAAAACTAGTCTTGAGAGATTAACCCTTAAAATTCACTCACTTACCAAACTCCCTTCTTCAGACACAGTTGAGCAATCAATAGTTTCCACCTCGGGTTATTTTCTAACTGTTGCTTGGTAGTCTTTTCCTGAACTCCCAGCTCCAGCTGTTATCTTCTTCCCAACCCCTGACTCTAGTCACAGCTCCAGCTGTGCTTTGCTTCCCAACTCCCAACTCAGATTCTAGGCCTCGCTTCTGCTGCTGTCTGGCTGATTATCTTGTTATTATCTCATCGCTGTTTGTGGGACTTGAGCACAAAAGTCTTGGCTGACACTCCAGTGCTGTACTGAGGATATGCTGCACTGTTGGAGGTGCCATCTTTCAGATGGGACATTAAACTGAGGCCCTGTCTGCCTTCTCAGGTAGATGTAATAGATCCCATGGTGCTACTTTGAAGAAGAGCAGGCAAGTTTCCCCTGGGCTCCTCCTAATATTTATCCCTCAACCAACATAACTACAAAAAACTGATTATCTGCCCATTATCACATTGCTGTTTGTGGGAGTTTGCTGTGTGCAAATTGGCTGCCATGTTTCCTACATTTCAACAGTGGCCACACTTCAAAAGTACATCATTGGCTGTAAAGCGCTTTGAGACGTCCTGAGGTTGTGAAAAGCACTATATAAATGCAAGGTCTTTCTTTCTTTGACTTTGAAGTTATTTCTTCACAAGTACGATATCTTTTCATTCCCCGGCACATCCTTGACACATTTTGTAAAAGGTGAGCTCCAACTCTATATATTTATAATTACTTTTATCGTGACAGACCTCACCCCACAATAATTCTTAAAATGCTTAGAGTGGACATTTGGAGAAACCACTCTCACAAGTACACTGCCTTGAACGCATGTGCCTTGCAGAGGACTGAATATTCCCATTGATTCATTTTCCTTATTATAACAAAGTGCATGGCTTCCCACCAGCTATTTTTCCAGTTAGCTGGACCATATTTCAATGTCAACCAGGTAGCATTCTCTCCTATTATCCAAACCAATGGCCCCCTTCATATAAATGTCACGCACTTCATAGACTTAATTTAGAAATTTCACAGTATTTAAATGTCAAGGGTTCGGCTCTCTATATGGTTTGCATTTAATCAAGTTTTCAGATTAAAGTAGAAAACTACTCTTCTTTCCCATGAGGATGATCTGGAAAGATAAAACTTAAAACTAGGTGAGTTCGAAGTAAATGGTGCTGCAAGCTACTTTTCAAAGTATTTTCCTTTTATTACCTCTCACTGTTTAGCCACAATCACGGATAACAAGGGTCTAGGAGCAATCGCATGCTACAATTCAATATGAAATTATATTGTGTTACGATCATCTAGTTCATGGTTTGTATTAATATTTTTTAGAAGTCACCTTTAGTTTTGGGGAAATTAAATTTGTCGATGTAAGTTAATTGAAATTCTGGAATTCAAAAGGTTGCAGGACCACTCAAGATATCTACACTTCCAGGGTCTTTCCATGTTTACTTCCAGAGTCAGAGTTAGAGGGATGAGAGCCATAAAACAGCAGAAGAACTCATTTAGTTAGGGAACTGAAGCCAGAAAGTTTGAAGAGAATTGCCCTGTTTTTGTTAGCAATGCGAATTATTCATGTGGTTGTCAAGAATCAAAGGGATGTTTTGGATTTAATTGGCTTAAATTTCTATCTGGGACATCCCAGATGTACCACATTACTATGGAGATAAAATATTCAGGGAGATGCTTTTTGCTCAGGTGTTTTTATCTCTGTGTTTTCCTCACAGAAAGTTAGTTAGGTTTTGAAACTAGCTGCACTCAGTAGCAAAGGGCTATCAGGAGCCAAGGGTGCTTTCTGATTTGAAGCAAGGTTGCGAGTGAGGCCCATGCTCAGGCTGGGGAAATCCAGATACATAAGGTGTTGAAGGAGAGCTGGAGGATTCACCTAGCTGTTTTCTAGAGGGAGAATTCCCAAGAAATCTCACCTCGGAAGATAGCTGGGAAATTAAGAAGAATTGAAGTGAATTCCTGAGAGCTGTGGTATGCTTTGGATTGGTCCTAGAAGAAGTGAATGAACCTTCAAGATCCTATAAAGTATAGGGGACTCTTGGGTGGAAGTAAAAGTCAAACGCGGAGTGTTCTGTTGAGATTTTAAGTTTAAAGTATAAGTGGTTACAAAATATAGTGTTCATTTAGTAGTGCTTGCTTCGTTTAATTCTTGTACAGTAATTTTTTTGTTTAAAATATGACATCTTGCAGCTTCTTTCAGTTGATAACTGGGAATCTGAATTTCTTTTTAAAAAGTTCCTGGTCTCTAAAGGGATCATAACAATTGTGTGGGGTGGATATCTGTAGAGGTATGGTGGATTGTTGGGACTATTATTAAGTTTATTAGGTTGACAAGCCAACTTATAAGCTGCCAAATCACCAATGGTTGTGGCTATTGCTTTGGTCCAATGCTTTGAAATCAATAAGCCGGCAGGAGTTTATGTTGTCTTCTCAGCCCCCTCAGTATGTTACTGCCTTGTAATGTGTTCCAGTCTATATTTACTCATAAGATGCACATTCATGCATCAATCCATTTCTTATAGAAAGTTTTTAAATGTTGTGTAGTCAGTAGCTGTGCACCTCAACAGTGTTCCAATAAATAAAAGAAACTTACATTTATATAGCACCTTTCACAACACAGGACATTCCAAAGTGATTTACAGCCAATGAAGTACTTTTTGAAGTGTAGTCACTGTTGTAATGTAAGAAGTGTGTCAGCCAATTTACACACAGTAGACTGGCTCTTGTTCTCTATCGATGTCGGGTTTCGTGGAGGTGGTGGGGGAGGGGGGCATGGAAGAATCTGAGCGGAAGTTGCTGCCACAGAACCTGACACCGAGATTGCTGGTTCCAATCTTCCCAGGGGCGGCGAAGCTCCATAGCAGCACCTCTGCTGCAGTAAACTTTATTAGTACGCATGTTGTGGAAGACGAATTCTTGGAATGTATGCAGCATGGTTTTCTAGAGCAGTACATTGAGGAACCAACTTGGGAATGGCTTATTTTAGATCTAGTATTGTGCATGAAAAAGGGCTAATTACTAATCTCATTGTAAAGGAGCCTTTAGGAAAGAGTGACCATAATATGATAGAATTATACATTAAGTTTGAAAGTGATATAGTTCAATCAGAAACAAGGCTTAAATATAAGCAAAGGAAACTATGAAGGCATGAGGGGCAAATTGGCTATGGTGGATTGGGAAACTACATTAAAAGGTATGACAGTAGACAGGCAATGGGTAATATTTAAAGAACTAATGCATAGTTTACAAGAAAAATACATTGCTTTAAGGCACAAAATCCCAACAAAGAAAGTGTTCCAATTATGGCTAATGAAAGAAATCAAGGATTGTATTAGAGCAAAGGAAAAGGCATATAAAGTTACCAAAAAATGGTAAGCCTGAGGATTGAGAGTATTTTAGAATTCTACAAAGGAGAACTAAGAAAAAGATTAAGAAAGGGAAAATAGAATATGAGAGTAGTCTAGTGAGAAACATAAAAATGGACTCTAAAATCTTCTACAGGTATGTAAAAAGGAAAAGATTAGCAAAAACAAATGTGGGTTCATTCCAAGCAGAGTCAGGAGAATTTATAATGGAAATGGAAGAGAAACTAAACAAATACTTTATGCCTGTCTTCACAGAGGAAAATACTAAAAACTTCCCAGAAATAATGGAGAATCAAGGGACTAATTTAAACAAGGAAGTGCAAGATATTAATATTAATTTAAAATAATTACTAGAGAAATTAATGGGTCTTAAAGTAGATAAATCCCCTGAACCTGATGATCTACGTCCCAGAGTGTTGAAAGAGGTGGCTGTAGAGATAGTAGATGGTGGTCATCTTTCAAAATTCTGGAATGGTTCCTGCAGATTGAAAGGTAGCAAATGTAACCCCACTATTTAAGAAAGGAGGGAGAGAGAAAATGGGGAACTACAGACCTAACATCAGTCATAGGGTAAATGCCAGAATCTATAGTAAAGGATATGATAACATGACACTTAGAAAATAATGGTGGGATTGGGCAGAGCCAACATGGATTTATGAAAGGCAAATGATGTTTAACAAACCTGTTGGAGCTTTTTGAGAATGTAACTAGCAGAATAGATAAGTGGGAACCGGTGGATGTGGTATATTTAGATTTTCAGAAAGCTTTTGATAAGGTTCCACACAAGAGGTTAGTAAAAAAATCAAAGCACATGGGATTGGGGGGGAATATACTGGCATGGATCAAGAACTGGTTAATGGACAGAAAACAGAGTAGGAATAAATGGGTTATTTTCAGGTTGGCAGGCTGTGACTAGTGGGGTATCACAAGGATCAGTGTTTAGACCCCAGCTATTTACAATCTATATCAATGATTTGGATGCGGGAATTAAATGTAATATTTCCAAGTTCACAGATGACAAAAAACTAGGTGGAAATGTGAGTTTTGAGGAGAATATGAAGACGCTGTAAGAGAATTTGGAGAGCTAAGCGAGTGGGCAAAGATTTGGCAGATGGAATACAATGTGGAGAAAAGTGAGGTTATCCACTTTGGGAGGAAAAACAGAAATACAGAGTATTTCTTAAATGGTGAGAGGCTGGGAAGTGTTGAACTTCAAAGGGACTTGGGTGTCCTTGTTCATGAGTCACTGAAAGCGAACATGCAGGTACAGCAAGCAATTACAAAGGCAAATGGTATGTTGACCTTTAGCACAAGGGGATTTGAGTATAGGAGTAAAGATGTCTTGCTGAAATTATATAGAGCCTTGGTGAGACCGCACCTGGAGTATTGTGTGCAGTTTTGGTCTCCTTACCTAAGGAAAGATATACTTGCCATAGAGGGAGTGCAACGAAGGCTCACCAATAATATAATAGTAAAATACTGCAGATGCTGGAAATCTGAAATAAAGACAAGAAATGCTGGAAATACTCAGCAGGTCTGGCAGCATCTGTGGAGAGAGAAACAGAGTTAACGTTTCAGGTCAGTGACCCTTCTTCAGAATAAGGTTCACCAAACTAGTACCTGGGATGGAGGGATTGTGCTATGAGGAAAGATTAAATAGACTGGGCCTTTATTCTCTGGAGTTTAGAAGAATGTGAGGTGATCTCATTCAAACATACAAAATTCTTATAGGGCTCGACAGGGTAGATGCAGGATATTTCATCTGGCTGGGGAGTCTAGAATCAGGGGACACAGTCTTAGAATAAGGAGCAGGCCATTTAGGACTGAGATGAGGAGGAATTTTTTCTTTCAGAAGATGGTGACCCTTTGAAATTCTCTGCCCCAGAGGCCTTTGGAGGCTCAGTCACTGGGTATCAAGACTGAGATTGATAGATTTCTACATATTAAAAACATCAAGGGATATGGGGATAGTGCAGGCAAATGGTGTTGAAGTAGAAGATCAGTCATGATTTCATTGAATGGCGGAGCAGGCTCAAAGGACTGAATGGCCTACTCCTGCTCCTATTTCTTATGTTTATGTTCTTATATTCTGTGACAGGACCCTACTTTAAATATGTTAAGTACCTCCTTGCATGCATTTGAATGTAATTTGCCACGATCTTACCATCTGTAACAATCTTGAGCTCGACGTGCGGCACTCATGCGCCTTCACTTTCCCATCCATGAGAAGCTGGCGCCACCGAGGCAGGGAAGGGGTCAACTCTACATGGTGTATATGGATAAGGGGGGGAAGGAGGCAACTCTACATTATTTTATGGATGGGGGGAAGGGGGTATCTTTGCATTTGGATGCACTGTTTGGAGGGCTGGCAGTCTTTTAAAGATGGTGCCAGCACCTGCTCTTGCATCAGGTGACACCATTCATGGCATCGCCAATGCTGCCCCTACCATGTGGTTTGGGGGTGGGGAACACCCACCACTTCTCCCAGCAGCGGGACGACAAAATCCAGCCACGGTAGCTCCCACAAACAGCAATGAGATAATGACAGGATTGAATGATAAAGGTTGTCCAAGCACAGCCGGGTTCCCAATGCTCTAGCTGCTGTACAATATGTAAATGGATACACTTCCCACAACACCGAGACCCTGAGGCAACATTGCTTGGAACAGTTCCGCAACACAAATACTGCATCAGCTCTCAAAGAGGTTTCAAAGGGGAAAGAAGGGACTGGATGTTAACTTACTGTGGCACCTGGTGCCTTGATTCGCCACTGTTTTATTACCACCTGACGGAGCACTAAGCAAAGTTGCCATCCACACAGTTAAATATTCACGATTGTAGGTTTTGATAGTATGTTCTGGCAGGATTCGGCTTGGTCACAAAGGACCTGATTACTGCATTGGAAATGCGGACACTGCAGTTCCCAGATTAACAGTATAGAATCATTGAATAGTTACAGCACAGAAGGAGGCCATTCAGCCCATGCCAGCTCTCTGCAAGAGCAATTTAGCTCGTCCCACTCCCCAACCCTTTTCCTGTAGCCTGCAAATGTTTTCTCTTCAGGTGCTTGTCCAATTCCCTTTTGAAAGCCATAACTGAATCTGCCTCCACCACACACTCAGGCAGTTCCTTCCAGATCCTACCTACTCACTGCATAAAAACGTTTTTCCTCATGTTGCCTCTGTTCTTTTGCCAAGCATCTTAAATTGGTTTCCTCTGATTCTCAACCCTTCTGCCAATGGGAACAGTTTCTCCCTATCTACTCTGTCCAGACCCATCATGATTTTGAACACCTCTATCAAATCTCCTCTTAACCTCCTCTTCTTTAAGGAGAATAACCCCAGCTTCTCCAATCTATCCATGTAATTGAAGTCCCTCATCCCTGGAACCATTCTCATAAATCTTTTCTACACCCTCTCTAGAGCCTCCACATCCTTCCTAAAGTGTGGATGCAATACTCCAATTGAGGTTGAGCCAGTATGTTATAAAGGTTCATCATAACTTCCTTGTATTTATACTCTATGCCTCTATTTATAAAGCTCAGGATCCCATATACCCTTTTAAGCACTTTCTCAACCTGCGCTGCCACCTTCAACAACTTGTGCACATATACCCCCAGATCCCTCTGTGCTGCACCCTCTTTAGAATAGTATCCTTTATTTTATATTGCCTTTCCTTGTTCTTACTGCCAAAATGTATGTGCATTGAAGCAGCACAATTCCTATTACCTAGCCACCTCTAATCAAAAGAAAATCCAGATATCAATGTAACTCATAAAAAAAGATCCAGCCAAGCCTACATTTGTACAAGCAATTTCTCAAACTCCCCCCACCCCCCCCCCACCCCCCCAGATTTATTGTACCTGCAGATGGCCCACGACAGATTGCAGGCATTTCTCCTGCATTTCATTTTCACTGGTGCCTGCTGTGTTAAGTGAGGCCTCCTGGATTGCCACAAACAAATAGATAAAACTGCTGCGGCTTCCAAACAATTGAATGAATTAATGTGAAAAAGAAATTTGAGGAACTTTCTGGTGTGGCTGTTTGGTCAGGAAACTTAAACTCTAAGTCCAGTGGCTAACAGAAGTGAGTACTTTGCAATATCCCATGCACCAGCAAACTGTTGAGCAGGCAACTGAGTCCCCAGCAACTTTGCTTAGGTCACGATGTCAGAACTTGGGGGCCCCTCAGATCGACTCAAAGGAGAAAATGCCAGGAAACAACTGGTGAAAAATTAAATAATAAAGATCACAATATTAGCAGCGTCAACCGTGGCTCAGTTGGTTCATTCCCATCTCCATGTTAGAAGGACGTGTGTGTACGTCCCACTCCAGAGACTCGGGCGCATAATCTAGCTTGACACCCCAGTGCAGCACTGAGGTAGTTCTGTGCCATCTTTCGGCTGAGACCATGGTCTTGTCTGCCCTATCAGGTGGACGTAAGTGATCTCATGGCATTATTTCGAAGAAGAGTAGGGGAGTTAACCCCAGTGTCCTGGTCAACATTTATCCCTCAACCAACATCACTCAAATCAGACTATCTGGTCATTGTCTGTATGAGGACAAAGCTGTTGATGAAGATTCAGCAGCAGATGGGCTGAATTAGGGCTGGTGGAAGCGAGATTTCATAGATGGCATCGGCAATCTTTGCGATGGGGTCAGCAGTTCAGGGTTAAATCAGACACCAGAGTCGCAAAGCAAACTGGTTCAGTGTGAGACAGCAGCTGGGGAGGGGGATGGAGTCAGTGGACAGGCTCCAGTTTGTGGCACAGGGTGAAGATGATTCATTTGGCCTTCCCAGCATTTAAATGAAGGGAATTATGGCTTATCCAAGACTGGATGTCAGACAAACTAAAAAAAAGGCTCAATTCATCCTCTACATTTCAACTATATCTGGATATAAATGCAGCTTTGTAAAAACTGACATGTCCATGTTGCTATCTCTTGCTGCTACCTGTGCCATGAAGCCAAATAATGGAGATTATTCTTGTCTGTACCCTGTAATAATTAGTCAGTCATATCCACCAACTATTTTTCACAATACACACAACAATGTTGCCTTTAATGGTGAAAATTAAGAGTAACCTGTTCTCTGCTGTCTGTAGGAGCCAACCTTTTCTGGGAATGAGTGGCATGGCCAATGCTGATAGGGCAGGATGCTGTGTTTGGTTGATGAATCGTAATGTCCTCACTGAAGGATGACATTGCAGATGTAATCACTGAAAGCTCTTTTAAAATTTACACTGCGGTGTAATCTATGAAATAGCACATCCATTTGTGATGAGATCACAATATTAGTGATGTCACAGCCAGCAATGACAATTAAGGACCTCCATTCTAATGACTAAACCTGTTTTTGAACTCCTCCTCTATAAAGGAGATAACACAAGGTATTCAGTGATGGAACACTCCACTGTTATCCTGTTGGACTCTTATTGAGATTATGAAGGGTGAGTGCTTACTTTGGTGTCTATGAATCTGCTAAATTGCTGGGTCAAAGTCCTGGAATTCCCTTCCTAATAACACTGTGGGTGTACCTACCCCACATGGACTGCAGCCGTTTAAGAAGGCAGCTCACCACCACCTTCTCATGGCCTGGCCAGCGACGCCCATATCCCATGAAATGAATAAATATTTAAAAAATGTTGCAACATATCTTTCCAATTACAATTACAATTAATACCAATAATGTTGTGATATATACTTCCAATTACAATTTATCAAACCTTTTAATCTGAGGAGTGGACAACAGCTCCTAAGATAACACCCAGAGAACCTTCACAGAGGTAGGTGTCATGGAGATTGGGAATCCAATAAACAGTTTCTCAATTAACTTGTTGGATTTGCCCTATAGATACCTGGCCGGGCTGAGTAAGCACCAACGGGACTCTGACAGGCAACTGAAATATCTATGGAAGGTGGTTGGAATTCTTGATGTCACTCAGGTTAATATTTTAACATGTAGAGCACTCCTGGTGACTCATTAGTTATGAGTACCATCTGATTCGGCTCGTCATATAGACCAAGAAAGTCACAAGTTCACTCATGAAAAGCTGTTGAGTTACATGATCACAGCCATGCGATGGCATTACAATTGGCCATAACACTTGAGTATTGGTGGACTAGTAGGCGGAAAAAATCAGCCAGGGTTCCCATTCCTGATTGAAATACACTGCCCTATGCTAAAAAGTGCATGGGCATCATAGAATCATAGGACAGTAGCCCTGCCCACTGGCCAAAAAGTGGGGACTGCACCCAGCTTCAGCAGGATTGTGGACGTTGGCCCCGGAAGACAGGTAAGCTTGTGGGGCCTCGCCGGGGACAATTAGCCAGGTCCGGGCGAGTCAAGGGGGGGTCAGTTGTGTGGGGAGGGGAATCTTACTTTCAGTGGGGATGGTTAGGGCTACGGGGGGGCTCCACGACAGCCCGCAAGGAGACCGCCAGTTCTGCCTGGCGGCATTCTGGGGGCTTGAGGCACCCACTGGCCGTTGGTGAAATACCTGTGGCGGCGGGAGGAGGCCCTTAAGTAGCAGTTAATTGGCCACTTAAGGGCTTTGATTGGCCTGGGGTGGGCGGGCGGTTTTCACTGCCGCCACCCTGGTAAAATTGCAGCGGAGGCAGGAAGGCATCGGGAATGACAACTCCCCCCCACACCACCCCCGCCCCCCACCCCCCGCTTCCACCCCTGGCTCCCACTCAATTTTACGGCCCCACCCCCACCCCCGCCACTAGCCTGCTCCTGTGGGAGGCATAAAATTCGGGCCATAGAATGGTTACAGCACAGAATGAGGCCATTTGGCCTGTCTTGCCCATGCTGGCTCTCTGCAACAGCCGCTCAACTAGTCCCACTCTCATGCCATTTTGCCATAGCCCTGCAATTTTTTTCTGTTCAGATAATTATCCAATACCCTTTAGAAAGCCACGATGCCTCCACCACACTCTCAGATAGTGCATTCCTGATCCACCCGCGATGTAAAAAGATTTTCCTCATGTCGCCTTTGATTTTTTTTTTTGCCATTCACCATAAATGTGTCCTCTGGCTTACGACCCTTCTGCCAATGGGAACAGTTTCTCCCAATTTACTCAGTCCAGACGCCACATGATTTTGAACACCTTTATCAAAGCTCCTCTCAACCTTCTCTTCTTTAAGAAGGACAGCCCCAGCTTCGCTAAGCTATCCTAATAACACAAGTCCCTCATCACTGGAACCATTCTCATAAGTCTTTTCTGCACCCTCTTTAATGCCTTCAAATCCTTCCTAAAGTGTGGTGCCCAGAATTGGACACAATGCTCCAGTTGAAGCCAAACCATTGTTTTATAAAGGTTCATCATAAACCCCTTGCTTTTGTACTCTATGCCTCTATTTCTAAAGACCAGAATGCCTTATTAACAACTGCTTTCTCAACTTCCCCGCCATCTTCAACAATTTGTGCATATAACCACCCCACCAGGTCTGTCTGCTCCTACACCTGCTTTAGAATTGTACCCTTTATTTTATATTGCCTCTCCTCGTTCTTCCTTCCAAAATGTATCACTTCACACTTCTCTGTATTAAATTTCATCTGCTACGTGTCCGCCCATTCCACCAGCCTATCTACGTACTCCTGAAGTTTGTCACTGCTGGGGAGGCGGTGGCGGATGGGAAATGTCACTAACTAGTAACCCAAAGCCCAGGCTTACGCTCTAGAAACATGGTTTGAATCTCACCACTGGCAGCTGGTAGAATTTGAGTTCAATTAATAAATCTGGAATTAAAAAGCTAGTTTAGTGGCAACCATGAAACCATTGTTGTAAAAACCCAATTGGTGCACTAATGTCATTTAGGGAAGGAAATCTGCTGTCCTTACCTGGTCCGGCTTACATGTGACTCCAGACCTACAGCAATGTGATTGACTATTTTTTAAAAATGGCCAAGCAAGCAAATCAGTTGCACACCCAAGTCTAGGTCATTAATATAGATCAAGCAAAGCAGTGGTCCTAATACCAACCCCTGGGGAGCCCTACTATATACCTTCCTCCAATCTGAAAAACAGCTGTTCACTGTTACTTTCTGTCACTCAGCCAACTTTGCATCAATGCTGCCACTGTCCCTTTTATTCCATAGGCTTCAACTGTGCCGACAAGTCAGTTATGTATTATTTTATCAAACACCTCTTGGAAGTCCATGTGCTCCACATCAACCACATTACCCTCATCAACTCACTCAGTTACTTCATCAAAAAACTTAATCAAATCAGTTAAACACGATTTGCCCTTAACAGATCCGTGCTGGCTTTCCTTAATTAATCCACATTTGTCCAAGTAACTGTTAATTTTGATCCGGATTATCATTTCTAAAAGTTTTCCCGCAACTGAGGTTGAACTGACTGGCCTGTATTTGCCAGGTTATCTTTACATCCTTTTTTGAACAAGGGTGTAACATTTGCAATTCTCCAGTCCACTGACACCACCCCTTGTATCTAAGGAGGATTGGAAGATTATGGCCAGTACCTCCGTAATTTCCACCCTTACTGCCCTTGGTATCCTTGAATGCATCTGATCCGGTCCTGGTGATTTAGCAACTTTAAGTACAGCCAGCCTTTCTAATACCTCTTTATCAATTTTTAGCCCATCCAGTATCTCACCTACCTTCTCCTTCACTATGATTTTTGGAAGTGTCCTCTTCCTTGGTAAACACAGATGCAAAGTATTAATTTAGTACCTCGACTATGCCCTCTGCCTCCATGCATAAATCGCCCTTTTGGTCCTTAATCAGCCCCACTTCTCCATTTACCACCCTTTTACTATTTATATGTCTATAGAAGACATTTGGATTCCCTTTTATGTTAGCTGCCAGTCTCTTATCATACTCTCTCTTTGCTTCTCTTATTTATTTTTTCTCTTTGCCTCTGAACCTTCTTTATTCAATCTGATTCTCACTTGCATTATCAACCTGACATCTGTCATATATACCTAGACACACATCAGGGGCGAACCAGGTCAGGCTTGGCTGTGATGCTTATTTTTTGCGGGGCAAGTTCCCGGAACCTTTCCTCGTACGCTTTTTATAATGTAATAGTTAGTGCAGCCCCAGCATTCAATGTAAATTCACATCAAGGAGGGAGGACAATTTTACATTGACCCCTTTCCTGTTATGGGACTAACAGGAAAATGTGCCTCTTCTTCATTCATCTGACCTTATGGTACAGTTTTTTCCTCAGGTTCATTATCAAAACAGGTGCTAGACTTTTGTCTTTTTTTCTGTAGAATTTAAAAGGAGACAATTTACATTAATCTTATGAAGAACCTTGGTTAGCCGCATTTGGGTGGGGTGGCGGGGGGGGGGGGGGGGGAGGCGGGGTGTGGGTAGAAGGTGGTGTATAGTAATGTAGTAATCCAGAAACTCAGGCTAATGCCCTGGGGACATAGGTTCAAATCCCACCACAGCAACGGGTGGAATTTTAAGTCATTTAATAAAAATCTGGAATTGAAAGTTAGTCTCAGTAATGGTGCCATGAAACTAACATAAAAAAACCCATCTGGTTCACTAATGCTCTTTAGGGAAGGAAATCAGTTGTCCTTACCTGGTCTGGCCTACATGTGACTCCAGACCCACAGCAACGTGGTTGACTTTTTAAAAAATGCCCTCTGAAATGGCCTAGCAAACCACTCAGTTCAAGCGCAATTAGGGATGGGCAACAAATGTTGGCCTGCCAGCGATGTCCACATCCCATGAAAGAATTTTTAAAAATTTAGAGTACTGTGCACCATTACAGTCTCCATATTATAAAAAGGATATAGAAGCTGTGGAAACTCGATCATTGAGCAAGACAGAAATCAATAGATTTCTGAATACTAATGACATCGAGGGATATGGGGATAGTGGGGAAAAATGACGTAGAGGTAGATGATCAGCCGTGATCTGTTTGATTGGCGGAGCAGGCTCAATGGGCCGAATGGCCTACTCCTGCTCCTATTTCCTATGATCCTAAGAAGTTGTTGAAGCCCTGGAGAAGGTGCAAAAAAGATTTACTAGAATGATACCAGAAAGAAGAGGTTAGGCCTATCAGGAAGGCTGAGGCTCTTTACTGTAGAAAAGAGAGGCTGAGAGATAGCCTGGTAGAGGTTTTTACAATTATAAAGGGGTTTGATGTGTGGGAGTCAAAAACTAGCAGCCATAAATATAAAGTAGTCACTAATAATTCAGGTGAAACTTCTTTACTCAGAGAGACTGGTTAGAAAGTGGAACTCGCTGCCACATAGAGTAGTTAAGGTGATTAGTGTAGATGCATTTAAGGGGAAGCTAGGTAAATACATGAGAAAGGAATAAAAGAATATGTTGATGGGGTAAGATCAAGAGCAATGAGAAGAAGCTCAAGTGGAGCACAAACTCTGGCATAGACCAGTTGAGGTAAATGACCTGCCTTCTGTGCTGCAAATTCTATGTAAGATTCCTCATAGCTCTATATGATTTGGGGCCTTATTTTTTCCTCCATGCCTCTAATTCCGCAGCACCTACTGACTTCCAGCAACATTTAGCTAAATTGCCCAAATGCGTTCACATTATGGCCTCTGACCTTCTGTGCCAGCAGTGTCCATCCCAAGTGCTATTTCGAGAGTTCTGGAAGATGTGAGTCTGTCTTCTAACAACAGTTTCTTCTGCAATGATGCTTCCTTCCAACAGCAGACAAGGCAGCCTCCTATTGTATTGTCGTGAAACCCTGCCAAAGTCACATGTTTTGCGCAGCTTTTTTCAGTTCTGCCAGAAGCTGAGAAACATTGCCATTGTTCCTTTTCCTCCTGTAGTTAAACTTATACCATCTGGCAATAGCACGTGGCTCAAGGCTCACTTGGAGGAAGTCCTCCTACGTTTTGTCTTCAGGCTGGGCAGCTGTTTCAAAAACACAATGGGCCAGATGGCCCCTGGCCATGCAGTAAGATTCTACGTGCTTACTCCCGAACAGGGGGACATCTAATATATCTGGCAGCATCTGTGGAGACAGAAGCAGAGTTAACGTTTCAGGTCAGTGACCTTTTTTCAGAACTCTGCTTCTCTCTCCACAGATGCTGTCAGACCTGCTGAGTATTTCCAGCATTTCTTGTTTTTATTTCAGATTTCCAGCATCTGCAGTATTTTGCTTTTATATTAGGGGGCCATCTAGTGTTCAGTTAACAATGCGCAAGTGTCATATGTATCACTAATGTCCTCAGATAATTAAAAAGGGGTCGAGTGGCTGGACAAAGTGGCAGATTCTGCAAGGTTGATTGTAATATAGTTCACGTCTGTGGATTGCGGGCTGATTAAACATAATATATCTTCCATTCTTCAATCTACCTTCCTTTCATCTTTGCACTTTACAATATTATGTGATAAGGGCTATTCCTTCAATGCCAATAAATAATTTATTCATTTCAGGCATACATGGCTTTAAAAATTCTCTTTCACTGAAGAAAGTAGATACAGTCTTATGGGAGGATTTAAACACAAATCTATTGATAATAATCAGTCTCCTTTTTTTAAAAATTTTCCAGCAATACTTCTGACTCATTATGCCTGCAGGCTGTGTTTGTTTGAGGTGGACTTCAGAATCTACACAACTTACCTCTGATTTCCTTAATTAGTCCGTGCAGCCGTATGAGGAAATATTTCCATGGTAACGAGATAAATGCTACATTTTTGTCTTGTTCTTTTGACCTTGCTCTGGGTGTTCCATTTACAGAATGCCATGGTTACCTGCAGTCTCCTCTAGTTAACTCTTCCATTAATAGCTACGGTGAAATGAAAACTATCAATAATCTGAAGAGAAAGAGAAGCGGAAGGAAAAGTGGCGAAGAGGCAGGACTTGCAGCTATTGCCAAACAACAACTACTTTCATTTATATAGCACCTTTAACATAGTAAATAGTCCCAAGGCCTTTTACAGGTGTGATGATCAAACACCAATTGACACTGAAATAAAAACAAGAAACGCTGGAAATACTCAGCAGGTCTGGCAGCGTCTGTTCAGAGAGCAGCAAAGTTAACATTTCAGGTCAGTGACCCTTCTTCAGAATTGACACTGAGTCACTCAAGGAGTTATTAGGACAGGTGATCAAAAGCTTGGTCAAAGAGGTAGGTTTTAAGGAACGCCTTAAAGGAAGAAAGAGAGGTAGAAAGTCGGAGAGTTTAGGGAGGGAATTCCAGAACTTAGGGCCTTGGCAGCTGAAAACACAGCCGTCAATGATAGAGTGATTAAAATCAGGGATGCACAAGAAGCCAGAACTGGAGGAGCGCAGACATATTGGAGGGTTGTAGGGCTGGAGAGGTTCTAAAGAGAGGGAGGGGTGAGTCCATGGATGGATTTGAAAACAAAAATGAGAATTTTAAAATAAAGGCATTGCCGGACTAGAGTCAATGTAGGTCAGCCATCACCGAGGTGATAGGTGAATGGGATTTGGTGCTATGGTGAGCAGGGGGTGTTGGAAACATGCCTGCAAACTACCGTCCCATCCTCAGCCTCCCTTTCCTCTCCAAAGTCCTTGAACATGCTGTCTCCTTCCAAATCCATTCCCATCTTTCCCGGAACTCCATGTTTAAATCCCTCCTATCAGATTTCCGCTGCTGCCACAGTACTGAACCAGCTCTTATTAAAGTCACAAATGACATCCTACGTGACTGTGACAAAGGTAAACTTTCCCTTCTCATCCTACTCGACCTGTCTGCAACCTTTGACACGGGACCACACAAGCCTCCTCCAACACCTCTCCATTGTTATCCAGCTGGGAGGGACTGCTCTCACCTGGTTCCATTCTTATCTACCTTATTGTAGCCAGAGAATCACTTGCAATGGCTTCTCTTCCCACTCCCACATCATTATCACTGGTGGCCCCCTCCTATTTCCCATCTACATGCTGCCCCTTGGACACATCATCCAAAAACACAGCATCAGTTTCCACATGTACACTGATGACAGCCAGTTCAACCTCATCACTGTCTCGCTCCACCCCTCCACTGTCTCCAAATTTTCAGATGCAGGTCTGACATCCAGTATTGGATGAGCAGAATTTGCTCCAGTTAAATATTGGGCAGACCAAAGCACTTGTCTTCGGACCCCACCAAAAACTCTGTTCCCTAGCCACCAACTCCATCCCTCTCCCTGGCATCTGTCTGAGGCTGAACCAGACTGTTTGCAACCTTGGTGTCATATTTGACCCCAAGATGAGCTTCTGATCGCCTATCTACGCCATCGCCTAATTCCACAGTCGTCACATCGCCCTACCTCAGCTCATCTGCTGCTGCAGCCCTCATGCATGCTTTTGTTATCTCTAGACTTGATTATTCCAATGCACTCCTGGCAGGCACACATTCTACCCTCCATAAACTTGAGGTCATCAAAAACTCTGCTGACCGAGTTCTAATTTGCACAAAATCCTGTTCACTGTGCTCACTGAACTACTTGGGCTCCTGGTTAAACAACCCCACAATTTTAAAATTTCCATCCTTGCCTTCAAATTCTTCCATGGCCTCGCTTCTCCCTATCTCTGTAATCTCTTCCAGCTGCACAACCTTCTGAGAGATCTGTGCTTCTCCAATTCTGGCGCCTTGAACTTCCCAGATTTTAATCACGCC
Source organism: Heterodontus francisci (assembly GCF_036365525.1). Lineage (NCBI taxonomy): Eukaryota > Metazoa > Chordata > Chondrichthyes > Heterodontiformes > Heterodontidae > Heterodontus > Heterodontus francisci. Next base: position 13,685,644 of record NC_090393.1, read on the forward strand.
ATCATTGGTGGCCATGTGTTCACCTGCCGAGGACCTAAGTTCTAAGGGTCGTTGACAATGCTATCAAGCAGCACTTGCTCAGCAATAATCTGCTCACTGATTCTCAGTTGGGTTCTGCCAGGGCCACTCAGCTCCTGATCTCATTACAGCCTTGGTCCAAACATGGACCGCAGAGCTGAACTCACACGGTGAGGTGAGAGTGACTGCCCTTGACATCAAGGCAGCATTTGACCGAGTATGGCATCAAGGAGCCCTAGCAAAACTTGAGTCAATGGGAATCAGGGGGAAGACTCTCTGCTGGTTAGAGTCATACCTAGCGCAAAGGAAAATGGTTGTGGTTGTTAGAGATCAAACATCTCAGTCCCAGGACATGACTGCAGGAGTTCCTCAGGGTAGTGTCCTAGGCCCAACCATCTTCAGCTGCTTCATCAATGATCTTTCCTCCATCATAAGGTCAGAAGTGGGGATATTCGCTGATGATTACACAATGTTCATTACCATTCGCGACTCCTCAGATACTGAAGCAGCCCGTGTCCAGATGCAGCAAGACCTGGACAACATCCAGGCTTAGGCTGTTAAGTGGCAAGCAACATTCATGCCACATAAGTGCCAGGCAATGACCATCTCAAACAAAAGAGAATCTAACCATCTCCCCTTGACATTCAATGGGATTACCATCGCTGAATCCCCCACTATCAACATCCTGGGAGGGGGGGTTACCATTGACCAGAAACTGAACTGGACCAGTCACATAAATGCTGTGGCTACAAGAGCAGGTCAGAGCTGGGAATTCTGCAGTGAGTAACTCAATTTCTGTCTCCCCAAAGCTTGTCCACCATCTACAAGGCACAAGTCAGGAGTGTGATGGAATACTCTCCACTTGCCTGGAGCTGCAGCTCCAACTACACTCAAGAAGCTCAATACCATCCAGGACAAAGCAGCCCACCTGATTGGCACCCCATCTACAAACATTCACTCCCTCCACCACCGATGCACAGTGGCAGCAGTGTGTATCATATGCAAGATGTACTACTCCAACTTACTAAGGCTCCTTCAACAGCACATTCCAAACCCGCAACCTCTATCACCTAGAAGGATAAGGACAGCAGACGCACGGGAACACCACCACCTGCAAGTTCCCTCCAAGCCACACACCATCTTGACTTGGAACTATATCGCTGTTCCTTTACTGTCGCTGGGTCAAAATCCTAGAACTCCCTTCAAGCACTGCAGCAGTTCAAGAAGGCAGCTCAACACCACCTTCTCAAGGGCAATTAGGGGTGGGCAATAAATGCTGGCCAAGTCAGCGATGCCCACATCCCATGAATGAATAATAAAAAAGGAATTCCCTCCCATAACCTCTCCATCTTGCTACCTGTCTTTCCTCCTTTAAGACATGCCTTAAAACATACCTCTTTGATCTTGCTTGTTGGTCAAGGGCTCTAATATCTTTTTTTTGTGGCTCAGTGTCAAATTTTCCTTTATAATGCTCCTTTGAAGTGCCTTGTGACATTTAATTACATTGAAGGCACTTCATAAATGCAAGTTGGCAGGAGGCTGTGGTGGATTGTAAATGATAGATAAAGCAGAAAATATGGAGGCCCTGGATACTGTTCAATGAATTATAAACTCGTAGTCCAATCAATGGAGTCCATTTTACTGCAGCTGGCCGACGGGAATATGCTAATGTCTGTTAATATATTCTAAAGACAGCCTGCGGGAGTAATTGCATGTGATGCATATGTAACATCTCTGAGCGGTTGAAATTGAAATGTGTGATATTATTAATAACTATGATTGTACTGGGTTATCATCATTGCCAACAGAGAAATTTTGAAGGCACTAGTAGATATATCATGGCATTGCTCCCAGGTAGTCCAGGACCTGGAGTGTGGTTTCTGATGAAATCAATCGAATGGTATTGGGGAAGGATCTACAAAGGATTGGGAGATACACGCCTCTAGATTACTGCTGAAGGTGGAAATGGCCCCCAAAACATTTGTGACACTTTTTACAAAGTTTGCTTAAGCTACAGTTGTCTTGATTTCATTTTTTGTTCTACTTCCTGTGGATTTGCCTGGTATATGTGAGAGGAGTGCACATTATTCATTCTTTATTCTTCCCTCCTCCTCCTCAATATCTTCCTCCTTTTTCACTGTTATTCACATGATAATAAAAGATTTCTTCACTCTTCCCCCATAGAGGAGTTGTAGTTCTTGTTGAAACTACAGCAGGAACGTTTTTCCACTGTTAGTCCTCGAGTGACAAGCAGACTCTTATTCACCTTGCAACCTTTGAGTTCTGAAGCGTTGATGCTGTTTTACTCTCCACGGAGGCTGCCTGACCCATTGAGTATTTCTGGAATTTTCTGTTTTTGTTTCTCATTCACCTTGATTCAGTTCTGGCTGACTGAATGACTGTGGTCACAAGTTCTGACCTTAACATTTCAAAGTGCTTCATCAGAAAGGTTTCAGATTTTTAAATTCGCTTGGGTTTATATCTGGTTCTTCACCTCTTCCAGGAGATCACATTTCTTTCAAATGTGTTGATGCACAAGGCATTTCAGTTCTGTGGGGCAGGCTGGGTGAACCAGAGAGTCTTTTTCCTGCCTGTCATATTTATAAGTTTGTATGTTGGTCAAGAAAGAACTTACATTGATTGATATACCACCTTTCACATTCTCAGGAGGTTCCAAAATGCATCACAGCCAGTGAGTTACTTTAGAAGTGTAGTCACTGTTCTTTAGATAACTCAACAGCCAATTTGTCTAACATCAAATGAGGTAGAAGACTAGTTAAGTGGATAAGGAATAAATATTAGCCAGGACACTGGCTGGAACTCCCATGCTGTTGTTCATATAAGTGCTCTGGGATCATTTATGCCCAGCAGATGGGGATCTCAGTTTAACATCTCATTTCAAAGAGGGCACCTCTGACAGTGCAGAACTCCCTCAGCACCACGCTAAAACGTCAGCATAGATTATGCACTCAAGTTGTTGGAGTTGGGCTTGAACCCATGATTGTCTGGACCCAGAGGCAAGTGGGTTACAACGAGTCAAGTTGATACTTGATACTGGCCCTCTCAGTAATACCAAAATGCCTCATCCCAAACAGCACATTAGACTGGTGCCTTAAAGTATATAAAAGGCTGATAAAAATAAATTCCACCTGCTTGTCATAATACACTCTAGATATTAATCCAACAGGAGCAGGATGAAAATCAAAGCCCTGGTGATGCATCACTCTCCCACACAGAAATTGTCCGCAGCAATTGGAAATACCATGTACCTGAAAACCAGGTGAGCTTTCCAACTCAAGCCTCAGGCACGTATCAGAAGAGCAGGCCTATGAGAGTGAAACTCTTTGCTGCTAAATTTTATGGGTCAGTTCAGTGATTTTATTCCTCCCAGAAGTGTGTACTTTATTATGTTATATAAATATTATTTTTAGAAAGCGCTAGCCTGAGTCAAGAAGCACAATCGTGCCTGACAACAGTGCAAGAGCTGATTTCAGCAGTCCTCAACCCCAGAGAGCTGTGGATGCTCAGTCGTTGAGTATATTCAAGACATAGGTTTTTGGGTGCTAAGGGAATTAAGGGATATGGGGATAGAGTGGGAAGATGGAGTTGAGCCATATTCTTATTGAATGGCAGAGCAGGGCTCACTGAACTGAATGAGCTACTCCAGCTCCTATTTCTTATGTTATGATCAGATAGTTTGAAACATATAAGATCCTGAGGGGTCTTGACAGGGTGGATGTGGAAAGGATGTTTCCCCTTGTGGGAGAATCTAAAACCAGGGTCCACTGTTTAAAAATAAGGGGTCGCCCATTTAAGACAGAGATGAGGAGAAATTTTTTTTCTCAGAGGGTCGTGAGTCTTTGGAATTCTCTTCCTCAAAAGGTGGTGGAAGCAGAGTCTTTGAAATAAGTTTAAGGCAAAGTTAGATAGATTCTTGATAAGCTAGGGGGTGAAAGGTTATCAGGGGTAGGTGTAATGTGGAGAAATCAGTTCAGCTCAAGGGGCTGAGTGATCTACTCCTGCTCCTAATTCATATAGTTGATTTGATTTGTTCACCTTTAGTCAATCAGATATTTAGAATTAGAATTAGAATATTACAGCGCAGTACAGGCCCTTCGGCCCTCGATGTTGCGCCAATTATCTGACCTACACTATTCCATTTACATCCATATGTCTATCCAATGACCACTTAAATGCCCTTAAAGTTGGCGAGTCTACTACTGTTGCACCCTCGCTGTCTCCCTCGCTGTCTCCCTCGCAGTCTCCCTCGCTGTCTCTCACGCAGTCTCTCTCGCTGTCTCCCTCGCTGTCTCTATTTGATTTAACCCTAATGTGTCTCTATTTGATTGATAACTTAACAACAAAGTGATTATTTAAGCCGATTATGATATTTTTTACCCATGATGTTGGCAGCCTAAAGAAAAATCTTGGCAGAAAACTATTCGAGCAATATGATTGGTTTGTTTTGTTGTAGTCCCTGGTTCTAGATTGCTGGGTTTGAAGAGGAGTGAGAAATTTCATTAGGTGGATTTGTGCTTCTTTCCCATTATTGTCTCAGTTGTGTGAGGGGGATTTGGAGGTGATAGTGTTGCCATATGTCAGATTTTTCCAACTTTGTAACAGTGACTACACTTCAAAAAGTGCTTCATTGGTTGTAAAGTGGTTTGGGATGTCTGGTGCTATATAAATGTAAGTCTTTCTTTTGTCTTTCCAGGTGGTGGAGGTCATGTTTTTGAAAGTTGCTGCTCAACAAGCCACAGTGAGTTGCTGCACTGCATCCAGTAGATAGTACACACTGCAGTCATGATGCACCAGTGGTGGAAGGAGTGGGTATTTAAGCTGGTGGATGAAGTGCTGGTCAAGAAAATTGCTTTGTCCTGGATGATGTTGAGCTTCTGGAGTGCTGTTGGAGCTGCACTCAACCAGGAAAGTGGAAAATATTCCATCACACTCCTGACTTGCGCCTTGTAGGTGGCGGAGAGACTTTGGGAGTCAGGATGTGAGCCACTCACTTCAGAATACTAAGCCTCTCGCCTATTCTACTAGGCACGGCATTTACGTAACCAGCTTAATTGATTTTCTGATCAATGATGAACCCCAGGATGTTGATGATGGTGTATTCAGCAATAGTAATGCTATTGAATGTCAAGGGGAGGTGGTTAAGCTGCCTCTTGTTAGAGAAGGCCATTGCCTAGCACTTGTGCAGTGTGAATGTTACTTGCTACTTATCAGACTAAAGCTGAATTATCTGAGGAATTGTGATCGGAGAGTATATTCTCTTACTGGTATTACTGCAAACTACCACTACTTGCTTCCAAACTAAGTGAAAACATCTAATTAGAATCGCTTTGGAATTATGCCAAGTTCTCCTGTTTTAACGAACGATCATGAATTACTTGACCTCTCCTAAAGAATGTGTCATCTTACTCTTAATAATGATAAAGCACTCATAATGGTGACTAGCTTAAATTATAAAGGTGAATATGTCTCATAGAGCTGACATGTAACAGCTCATCAAATCCAGAGATATATTTGGAACTGAATCCATTCCATCTGCCAGAGAAGGCTAGGAAAGAAAGAGACACCACACAATATCTCCTAAAGACAAAAATGTATGGAAAATTCCATTCCACAGGACTGGCAAGAAACAGGTTCATTTTGTCAAGTGCTTGGGAGAGGTAAAATTGGGCCCTTTTAGTTACCAGCACAGAAAGTATTGGGGAAGTATCTTTTTTTTATTCATACAGAGAATGTGGGTGTTGAACGGGATTTAAGTCCCCACCCAGAGTACATTCTGTGCCTTTGCTACCCTCAGTGATACTTCCAAGTGGTGTTCAACATGGAGCAGTGATGGATCATCAGCTGAAGGTGTTGGAGGTGGTAATCAGCAAGAGGTTTCCTTGCTGATTTGACCTGATGACCCGAGACTTCATGCTGTCCTGAATCAATGGTGAGGAGTCCACTCCCCACCAAATGTATGGTATTATGTCAACTCTGGTGGGGCTGTCCTACATGGGACAGGACATAGTCAAGGATGCTGGCTGAAAGGTACGATTCTGTGAGTGTGAATCCATCAGGCTGTTGCTTGACTGGTCTGTTAGCTAGTTCTCCCAATTTTGGCACACGTCCCCAGTTATGATGGAATATGATTGGACAGTCCCAAAATCAGGCAAAGCGATCATAATGCAAGATTAATCCATGCCCATTCAAAGTAATGGTGCCAGCATGCCTCAGCAGGGGTGGCAAGTTTATGCAAGGCTAGCACCACTTAAATCTAGCCTGCACTACTTAAAGCTAGCCTGCACCTCATAAAGGGGAGGTACATTCTGGCTGCAGCATGGGATGGAAGTGGTGTAAGTGAAGTTAAAGAGCATGAAGAGCATTAAAAAATAGTGCAAAAGGTTAGATAGCATGCCCCAAGGTTCTCTGATGCAGCGCTAGAGGCCTTGATGCAGGAGGTGTACAAGAGGAGAGAGGTCCTCTTCCCTTTGGAGGCCAGGAAGCCCTCCAGGGAGATTTTAAGAAGGCAGTGGAAACAGGTAGCTGTTGCAGTTAATGCCAGCAATTTAGCCCCAAGGACCAGGATGCTGTGCTGCAAGAATTTTAATGACATCACATGAGTGGTCAAGGTCAGTGTTTGCATTGTCAAATGCCATGTGCCACCACTGCACCACTAGCTTCACACACACTGCTCCATTCACCACACCCCCTTCACTCATCTATCAGTAATCTCTATCAACATAACTCATATTGAGGACCCTACCAAATTCAGTCAAACTTTACAAATTTCATGGTCATAACATGTTAAGAATCGTGAATTTCATGATTTCACGCATTTAAATTGTAAATTTCATGATATCGCAACAAACCATGAAAATGATCTATTTTAAACAAAATAACAAGGGTGGTATTTACTGTATACTCAAAAACTATTGTAAAAAGCTGACTATAAACTGGTCACATTCTTTACTCACTGTAGACAATGGTTGAATGTGAACATGGAGCAACCCACATCTGTCTCTTTCTTCACCTGTCTTTGTTGAGACACAGCTCTCTCCACGTTCACAGAGGTTGTTGGAATTGTCAGACAGCGCCATGATAGCCTTGTAAGGTGGCAGATTCTGCAATCCACAGAGTTCCAAAACTGCAGCACAGGCAAAGTACAATCTGTTTCTTTTGCAATGTTTCTATAAGCAGGAATTTCCAGCCTACAATTCTTGTCAAAGCCAGAAATCGCATCAAATTAGTTTAAATCCACCATCAACAGGTGCATTTATGCAGGGTCAAAGATACACACTGCTTTCAGGAACACTGCAGAGGTTGTTGAAACTGCTGAGCTGCTTTTTCTTCACCACTTGATGTCACCCGTAGCAGTAAGATTGTTTGAGCTTCTTTGCCATGCAAGTAAACACCAGTTGAGCACAGCCATTTAATTCAGCATCATCAGAGTGTTGTTTGTTTGACTGTGCTTAAACCCAGAATAGTACACCCGTTACTTTATTGTAAACTTTGTGGATTGTGATGTGCCTAGATTCAAACCAAGTGATTAAATCTATCAGTCATATAGCATTCTTGGCAACAAACTGAACCTCCTTATAAAGCTGAGCATTGTTTAGAAGGGTTACATTGTCTGTTAAAACCTGTATTTTTGGTGTCAGTGTGAGCTCTTCTGAGAGGAAGTCTGAGTAGCATTTCAGGTGAGCTGCATGATGCTGTGCTGTCCGAAACCAAGAACTCCAACACGTAATTACTGACTCTGGAGGAAGGGTAGAGTTTTGGTTGCTAATTTCAGTCATTTTAGCCGCTTTTGGAATGTGTTGCCTGGGTTGACGCCTGCAGCTAGGGCAGTGTTTGAAGATCTTTTTAATGTAGCTAACCAGTTTATCGACTTTACCAAACTCACTTTTCCACAGATCACTGAAAAGAAAAATTTTATGTAATATGGGCAGCATTAGGCATTACACCTTGGAGCACAGATTTGAAAGATTTTGTCCTGTAAGTTGCAGACACTTTGTTGAAACTGCACCATATTTTGAAGCAGTCAAATGAACCCGATCCCAACCTGAGCTGAGCCTGACCCAGCCATAGTGCATTCACTGTACTTACCACTTTTGGAAGGAAGCTGCAGCATGAGTGTGATGACGTCATAGAGACGCTCACTTGTTCACTGCGCAGACTCACAGTCTCCCTCCTTGACGTCCTGGACTCCCAGCTCAGGTAGGCATTTCAACTTTTGACACTTACTAAACTCAACTTCCCTTTTCCTCCCAGCAGAGCAAACGTTAATACTGTGTGCATCCGACCCAGACCCGGCCTGACCCAGACCTGGCCCGACCCGAGCCGAGCACGAAAGCCGAATCCAGAAGAGCGAACCGACCCGACCCGAACCCAACATGTCGTCAGGTCCCGTCGGGCTCAGGTTGGGTAGCAGGCCTTTATGGTACGTTGCTGCTTGCAGAAGCATCCACAAATTCCATTGTAACCAAATTAACAATTTTCTCAGCTCTCTGTCGATTCCTTAAAAAGAAATGAAATCGTTGCTTGTTTTTTTGCATGTTCATTTTCCAGCAGTGCGGTGTTGGATGCTCTCTTTCTGCTGCGATGACTTTTGGACTGTAAATGGCGCTGAACCGTTGCCCGCCGTCTGTGATCCAATGAAACAGCTTGTACAAAACCGTATTCCACCATCAGCAAGCAGAATTTTGCTTCCAAATTCTTTCACTCGATGTGCTGCAGTAATGGTTGTGGCCGTTTTTGATTTGCTCATTCTGGTATTCTCACTTGTCTGCTAATACTCGAGTCTGCTACTCTCAAACTGCCCTCCCTCATCTACCAATCAGTAAGGTGAGCCTTGTGTTAATCACTAAAATGTGCAAGGTTCTCAAACTAGCTGATTTCACAGAGGAGCTCAGATTTCACGATCCATGTTGCATTTTTCATGGTCGTGAATGTGGTAGGGCCCTACCAGGATGTTGTTTGTGAATCTTCACTGGTTTAATTATAAAGAACATGAAGGTGAGTGATCCAAATTGTTGCTTAACGTCTGCTGAGATTCAGTTGATGGCACTCTCACCTCTGATTTAGAGGGTTGGGGGCTCCAGTCCCACTCTATGCCTCTATCACAAACATCTGCTGTCTTTCGATAATTCCTCTGCTCTTCTTCAAAATGGTGTCAGGCAATCTTTTACATCCACCTGAGAGGGCAGAGGGGGCCTCAGTTAAGCAAAGCCTTGATTTTAAAATTCTCATTCTTGTTTACACATCCCTCCATGGCCTCGCCGCTCCCTATCTCTGTAATCTCCTCCAGCCCCACAACCCTCCAAGATATCTACGTTCCTCTAATTCTGATCTCTTGAGCATCCCCGATTTTAATCTTTCCACCATTGGTGGCCATGCCATCAGCTGCCTAGGCCACAAGCTCTGGAGTTCCGTCCTTAAACCTCTCTGCCTCACTACCTCTCTTTTCTCCTTTAAAACACTCCTTAAAACCCACCTCTTTCATCTTCCCTAATATCACTTTATGTGGCTTGGTGACAAGCTTTGCTTCATAATTCTCACGTGAACCACTTGTGATGCTTTATTACATTAAAGGCGCTATATAAACACAAGTTGTTATTGTTGTTGATTTATTTTAATTGCAAAAAAATCCATTCTCAACTTCCAACTTTGTTAGTAAAATGAACTGATCTATTTCATGGGGAAATGTGCCTTCCATTATAAATTATTCCTGTACTATTAAAGCAATTAAGTAAAAATAACATAAAGCATTTCTTAAAGCCAATATAAACTTTATCTTCAGAAAGCTTCCTTTCTACAGATCTCATATTGTTAGCTATCTCCCCTCCATTGACATTCACAGAGCACATTTCAATAGTCCCCATCTCCCTGTGGGAGTAGGGATCTGACCTTTCAAAAGCATTAAGTGGTCCTGAAGTTCCATTATAGGTCTTTTAATTCCTGACAATCGGTATCTGAATTTCATTTTCTTTCTCTCTCTCTTCTCTTTTGAATCTATCTTCTTTATAAACTAGTGACTGGGTCGAAGAGATAGCAGGGGTATGTTTGATATGAGGCCTTGCTCCCTTGGAGATAAGGTGTTGATGCGGAAGTTTATCGCTAATGACACAAGAGGAAAGCTATCATTACCATAAAGTGCAGGAATTGTCATTGCAGCCATGCAGAATGTCATTGCTACTCTCTAGAGTGATAGCTCAGTCCACTGTTCTTCATGACTCTTAGCAACTTATCTGCTTTCATCTTTAACTCAAGGATCTTCTTCTAAGAAAAATATGGATCATTTCAGAACTGCCAATGAAAGACATTTTTTGATTTTTTTCTTCTAACGGAATATAAAAGATAATCCTTTCATCTAGAAAGTACATTTGACGGCTGAGATATAGCACAGCATCCTGAGATAGTGGTTAAAGGTGGCCTGGGGTGAGGGGGGGGTGGGGAGTAAAATAGCTGTCTTGTTAACTATAACAGTGTTTGTTAATATTCCCAATTGTTTGCCATTTTCTCTGGCCCCACTGATTCTGAATTTTGACAGGAACAGAAGGTTTTGTTATGAAACGGTGGCAGTAAAAAAAAATTAAGTATGTACATCATCAGGAACCTAATGTAGCAAGTGGTCTGTTGTTCCTGTAGTACTAGAGTCACTTGAGGGATCTTGAACAAGCAGATGGGGTTCACTTTCAAAGAACATTGGACCATTGTTAAAATCATAGAATGATGCAGCATAGAAAGAGACCATTTGGGTTTTTGAAAGAACTATCCAATTAATCCCATTCCCTAGAGCCCTTTTTTCCCCCTTCAAGTATTTATCCAATTCCCTTTTGAAAGTTATTATTGAATCTGCTTCCACCATCCTTTCAGTCAGTGCATTCCAGGACACAACTTGCTGTGTAAAACTATTTCTCCTCATCTGGCCTCTGGTTCTTTTGCCAATTACCTGAATTGTTTAAGGGTGATGCTGGTGTAATTCTCATTAAAAATGTTAATGTATGGCACAAGTGCCATTTTGTTGCTTGCCATCTTGCATCGTGATTGGATGAATTCGCCCTCCCTACACAAAATGGCATCGGACTCCTCCAAGTACTGTAAGCAAGCATTTATGGAATTGAGGTCTTCCCCTAATTCTTCAACCTAGGCCAGTCAGTGCTATTTATGATAGCAAAGTGCTCTGGAGATAAGAATTCAAATCCTACCATGACACTTGGAAAAATTTAAATTCAACTAATTAATAAATCTGCAATAAAAACCTAGTATTACTAATGATGAACATGAAGCTACTGGATTGTTATGAAAGCCCATCTCATCGAGTCATAGAGTTATACAGCACAGAAACAGGCCCTTCGGTCCATCGTGTCTGTGCTGGCCATCAAGCACCTAATCCCATTTTTCAGCACTTGGCCCATAGCCTTGTATGCTATGGCATTTCAAGTGCTCATCTAAATACTTCTTAAATGTTGTGAGGGTTCCTGCCTCTACCACCTCTTCAGGCAGTGCGTTCCAGATTCCAACCACTCTCTGGGTGAAAAAATGTTTCCTCAAATCCACACTAAACCTCCTGCACCTTACCTTAAATCTTTGCACCCTGGTTATTGACCCCTCCACTAAGGGAAAAGGTTTCTTCCCATCTAACCTATCAATGCCCCTCATAATTTTGTATACCTCAATCATATCTCCCCTCAGCCTTCTCTGCTCTAAGGAAAACAACCCTAGCCTTTTCAGTCTCTCTTCATAGCTAAAATGCTCCAGCCCAGGCAACATCCTGGTGAATCTCCTCTGCACCCTCTCCAGTGCAATCACATCCTTCCTATAGTGTGATGCCCAGAACTGTACACAGTACTCCAGCTGTGGCAGAACTAGCATTTTATATAGCTCCATCATAACCTCCCTGCTCTTATATTCTATGCCTCGGCTAATAAAGGCAAGTGTCCCATATACCTTTCTAACCACCTTATCTACCTGTGCTGCTGCCTTCAGTGATCTATGGACAAATACACCAAGGTCCCTCTGTACTTCCTTGGTTCCTACCATCCATTGTATATTGCCTTGCCTTGTTAGTCCTCCCAAAATGCATCACCTCACACTTCTCAGGATTAAATTCCATTTGCCACTGCTCCGCCCATCTTACCAGCCCATCTATATCATCCTGTAATCTAAGGCTTTCCTCCTCATTATTTACAACACCGTAAATTTTTGTGTCATCTGCAAACTTACTGATCATACCTCCTATATTCACGTCTAAATCATTAACGTACACTACAAACAGCAAGGGTCCCAGCACCGATCCCTGCGGTACACCACTGATCAGAGGCTTCCACTTGCAAAAGCAACCCTTGGCCATCACCCTCTGCCTCCTGCCACTAAGCCAATTTTGGATCCAATTTGCCAAATTGCCTTGGATCCCATGGGCTCTTACCTTTTTAACAAATCTCCGATGCGGGACCTTATCAAAAGCCTTACTGAAGTCCATATAGACTACATCAACTGCTTAACCCTCATCTACACATTTCGTCACCACCTCAAAAAATTCAATCAAGTTAGTCAGACACGATCTCCCCCGACAAAGCCATGCTGACTGTCCCTGATTAATCCCTGCCTCTCCAAGTGGAGATTAATCCTGTCCCTCAGAATTTTTTCCAATAGTTTCCCAACCACTGATGTTAGATTCACCAGCCTGTAATTACCTGGTTTATCCCTGCTACCATTCTTGAATAATGGTACCACATTCGCTGTCCTCCAATCCTCTGGTACCTCTCCTGTGGCCAGAGAGGATTTGAAAATTTGTGTCAGAGGCCCTGCAATCTCCTCGCTTGCCTCACTTAACAGTCTGGGATACCTCTCATCTGGGCCTGGGGATTTATCCAATTTTAAGCCTGCTAAAACAGCTCATACTTCCTCCCTTTCAATGCTAATATGTTCAAGTATATCACAATCCCCCTCCCTGATCTCTACACCTACATCGTCCTTCTCCATAGTGAACACTGATGAAAAGTAATCATTTAAAACCTCACCTGTGTCCTCCGGCTCCACACACAGATTGCCACTTTGGTCCCTAATGGGCCCTACTTTTTCCCTGGTTATCCTCTTGCCCTTAATATACTTATAAAATGCCTTAGAATTTTCCTTTATCTTGCCCGCCAGTGTTTTATCATCTCCCCTCTTTGCTCTCCTAATTAACTTTGTAAGTACCCCCCTACACTTTCTATACTCCTCTAGTGCCTCCATTGTTTTCAGCACTCTGAATCTGCCATAAGCCTCCTTTTATTTACTGATCCAATCCTCTATATCCCTTGACATCCAGGGTTCCCTGGACTTGTTGGTCCTACCCTTCACCTTAATGGGTACATGTTGGCTCTGAACTCTCACTATTTCCTCTTTGAATGTCACTGATCTGATGTCAACAAGTAGTTGCTCCCAGTCCACTTTGGCCAGATCCTGTTTTATCATCTTAAAATCGGCCTTCCCCCAATTCAGTACCTTTATTTTCAGTCCATCTTTGTCCTTTTCCATAACTACTTTAAATCTTACAGAGTTATGGTCGCTATCCCCAAAATGTTCCCCCACTGACACTTCTACCACTTGTCCGGCTTCATTCCCTGGGATTAGGTCCAGTACTGCCCCTTCTCTTGGAGGACTATCTACGTACTGGCTCAAAAGGCTCTCCTGTATGCACTGAAAGAATTCTGCCCCCTTTAAGCCTTTTGCACTAAGACTATATCAGTTGATTTTGGGGAAGTTGAAATCCCCTCCCATTATTTTTACACCTCTCTGAGATTTGCCTACGTATCTGCTCCTCTATCTCTCCCTGACTGTTCGGGGGCCTGTAGTACACTCCCAGCCAAGTGATTGCCTCCTTTTTGTTTTTAAGTTCTACCCATATGGCCTCATTTGAGGAACCTTCTAAGATATCATCCCTCCTTACTGCAATAATTGACTCCTTGATCAACAGTGCAATGCCACCTCCACTTTTACCCCCTCCCCTGTCATGCCTGAAGATTCTATACCCTGGAATATTGAGCTGCCAGTCCTACCCCTCCCTCAACCATGTCTCTGTGATAGCAATAATGTCATAATGCCATGTGTTAATCAATGCCCTCAATTCATCTGCCTTACTAGTAAGACTCCTTGCATTAAAATAGATGCAATCCTGCCTTGCATTTTTCACTTGTGCCTTAACAGGTCTATATTTGCTCTGCCTTCCAGGCAAATGGCGTGTTGCCCTTCATAGCGAGAGGATTCAAGTACAGAAGCAGGGCTGCAATTATACAGGGCCTTGGTGAGGCCACAACTGGAATATTGTGTGCAGTTTTGGTCTCCTTATCTGAGGAAGGATGTTCTTGCTTTAGAGGGAGTGTAACGAAGGTTTACCAGACTGATTCCTGGGATGGCGGGACTGACGTTTGAGGAGAGATTGAATCGGTTAGGATTATATTCGCTCGAGTTCAGAAGAGTGAGGGGGATCTCATAGAAACCTATAAAATTCTAACAGGACTTCACAGGGTAGATGCAGGAAGGATGTTCCCGATGGTGGCGGAGTCCAGAACCAGGGGCCATAGTCTAAGGATACGGGGTAAACCTTTCAGGACTGAGATGAGGAGAAATTTCTTCACCCAGAGAGTGGTGAGCCTGTGGAATTCACTACCACAGAAAGCAGTTGAGGCCAAAACATTGTATGTTTTCAAGAAGGAGTTAGATATAGCTCTTGGGGCGAAAGGGATCAAAGGATATGGGGGGAAAGCGGGAACAGGTTACTGAGTTGGATGATCAGCCATGATTATAATGAATGGTGGAGCAGGCTCGAAGGGCCGAATGGCCTACTCCTGCTCCTATTTTCTATGTTTCTATGACTCAGTTTCTCTTCTATATTTGACTGTGCATCACCCCCTACTGTAACTCCACTCTGTATCCCATCCCCCTGCCAAATTAGTTTAAACCACACCACCCCCCCCCGAACATCTAGTTCATTAAAGTGCAAACCCACAGCAAAGTGATTGATTTTTAACTGCCCCCTGAAATAGCCTAGCAACCACTCAGTTGTCAGCTCACTGCCATCTTCTCAAGGACAATTAGGGATGGGGAATAAATGATGGCCTTGCCATGAATAAGAGAAAATTTAGATGTTAACAGGTAGAAGATGCACCCCACCCCAACCACCTGATGATGGGGAAGGTTCTCCCTCCCAACACAGGGTTCTTTGGTGCGGTTTAAGTTGCTACAGAGCCAGGAGAAGCTGGATTGCTCGCTCAAACCCGCCATACTCCTGATTTCCCTCTCTCTTCCCTGGTTGTCACTCCATGCCTATTCACGGCCCCCACCCACCACCTCGCAAACTATCTTCGGGCTGCTGCGGGCAAGGCAAATGACCCATTAGTGTTTTTTCAGCCTAGCACTCTCACCTGTGAGTCACAAAGTTCTGGGTTCAAGTCCCACTCCAGGACTTGAGCATAACAATCAAGGTTGACACTCCAAGGTAGTATTGAGGGAGTGCTGCACTGTTGAAGGTGCTGCCTTTTGGATGAGACTAAATCAAAGCCCCATTTGCTCTGTCAGGTGGATGCAAAAGATCTCATGGCACAATTTTGAAGAAGAGCAGGGGAGTTACCCCTGTTGGTCCCGGACAATATTTATCCTTCAATCAACATCACAGAAACAGATTGTCTGCTCATTATCACATTGTGGTTTGTGGGAGCTTGCTGTGCACAAATTGTCTGCTATGTTTCCTACATTACAACAGTGACTGCACTACAGCAGTACTTCATTGGCTGTAAAGTGCTTTGGGATGTCTGATGGTTGTGAAAAGCACTATATAAATGCAAATCTTTCTTTCTTCTAATGTTTCCTTGCCAACAAACAGCTGAGTGTGGCTCCCCATTACTGCCTGTGCCCCAGACATTTAAATCAGCATTAGAGTCTATGTTGGCTTATGTCTTTAGGTCAAACACGAGCAACTGTTTAAGTACTAGGTGGATTACAACAGTGGCTATTTATTAGTGAAGCCTGGCCATCGATAGCTTCATGTATCAATAGTACCTTGTGTTGATGTAGACATCATGGGAATGATAGCATTACAAGGCTCATTTTTCAATTGAAAAGAGAAATGTACTAAAGAGAAATAAAAGTGAGATTACAATGGTGGTATTGTATTATTTCTTCCTGCAACTCAGTTATTACATTCCCATTACAAAGCTTTGAAAATGAAAAGAGCAGCATTTATTGTTTAGTATATTAGCTTTCTTTCCACTTCATGGCTTGAACGGTTGGTGATAAATCTTACACGTTGTACAGGGCAATTTCAAAGCACAAATTATTAATTCTGTGCCACAGTCAATGGCAATGGAAAAGATTTATCGGCTGGCAGGAGAGAAAGGGAAATACAGAAGGAGGCAAAGAGGGAAGTAAAATAATTCAGCATGTACCGCAGATTTGTCATCACTCAACACTTGTAGCCAGTAGTCCAACCTAACCCAGCGCAACCCTCCAGTCCAACAACAGCACTCTTCCCCATATTTTTCTCATTTATTACAGCTCTCTAGAGAGGGACCTAAATGACTTTTTGCCATAATGTTGGATAAAGAATTAGTTTGGAAACCCATCCAAGGCATTTTAAAAGTGACCTCTTACAAGTTTTAATACTTACCGAAATGATGAGATGCACGAGCTGGTCATTTTTTTCATTCGGATCTTCTTGCATGATCAGTATGGTCAATGTGTATTGTTTTTATGTTTCATTAATAGGGTTCCTAGTAATGTAATATTGAATGCTAAAAGAACAACAATGAAATTGAATGTTCTTTCCAATGGCTTTACAAAGGCTATGATCAGCAGTAGGACTCTCACTTCCAAATCAAAAGCTTGTGGGTTCAAGTCCCCCTCTAGAGACCTAACACATGATCTAGGCTGACACCCCAGTGTGGTACTGAGGGAGTGCTGCACTGTCAGAAATGCCATCTTTCAGATGAGACCTTAAACCAAAGCCCTGTCTTCCCTCTCAGATGGACATAAAAGATCCCTTCAAAGGAGAGTTCTCCACAGTGTCCCAGCCTATATTTATCCCTCAACCAACATCGCAAAAACAGATTATCGGCTCATTAACACATTACTGTTTGTTTAACCTTGCTGTCCACAAACTGGCTGCTGTGTTTTTCTGCATTACAACAGTAACTACACTTTAAAAGTATCTCATTGACTACAGAATGCTTTGGGATATCCTGGAATCTTTAAAGGTCTTATATAAACGCAAGTTTCTTTACCTTACTACATACAGCAGGTCACTTCTCATGACGACTGGACATCTTATTGGATTGAGGCCTTATTAATCCAGATTTGTCACTTGAAATTTGGGTTTGACAGATGATCTCTGTAATAGTAGTGTCTTATAGTTAGAGTGCTTATAAGTGCTGTTGTGGATTTAGTCAAATCCAGATTGGTACAAATTAATTAACACAGCAGCTGACAGCTAGTTTACAATCTCAACCATTATTTTGCAGGCTAACGTATTCCAATCTTCATCTAATTGGTTGTTTATTTCAAACATTGATACAGTACTTAATAATATGAATGAAACAAATTGATACATCATTAAGCAATGCAGAATAATGTGATCTTCTGGACTGGAGGCTGTCAGAGAGGTTTTTTTCCCCCTATTTGCCTTTTTTTCTGGTTATTTGACTCTGCCAGGAGGTTACATGGCTGTGGGATGGGGTGGGGTGGTTGGGGTGGGGCAGGAGAGAGGAAGAGGGGATAGAAAGAGCTCAGTCATGATGCTCCAGCCATCATGATTGTGGGGCAGGCTTGATGGACTGCCCAATCTTTACATACCCATCATTTTGGTATGTTCATATAAATGTCTGCTGTTTATCTCCACCAGTCCTTGGTTGTTTCCGAGATATTTAAATGCACTTTTGAGTGATGGCACTACTATAGAAGGAGGGAGACATACTGAACAAGAAGATGGAAGTAATTGGCTTTGTAGGAACTAATGGTGAGGAAGTAACAAGTCTGGCGTCTGAACAGACATTGATGCAAATCAGAAAGTACTTGAGATAGTGAAAGTACATTTAAACGCAAATGAAATCGGGCTGTGAAAAGTTGCAGAGGAACCTAGGACCAAATGGAAAATAAATTAAGGAGTGAGAATTGCTGACCATCAGGATGAAGGTCAAAATCAATATGCATGAGTCAAGCAGATAAGAAACATTTCGAGGAAAGGAAGAACACTGATTTTGGATCATTTTAATTGTGTTGAATCAAGGTTCAATGAGGGTGAGTTGTCACTGAAGGAAAGAGGAGCGAAATAAATCTGTTCAGGAATACTTTCTGACACTGCATGTTCTAAAAAAAATGGACAAAAAAGAGACTGTACTTCA
Source organism: Heterodontus francisci (assembly GCF_036365525.1). Taxonomy (NCBI): domain Eukaryota; kingdom Metazoa; phylum Chordata; class Chondrichthyes; order Heterodontiformes; family Heterodontidae; genus Heterodontus; species Heterodontus francisci. Next base: position 13,704,039 of record NC_090393.1, read on the forward strand.
TTTAATATTTAGTAGTGAGCCTGTGAGAAAAAATTGGAGATTAGGGAATATTTGAGTAGCAGCGATCATAATGTCACTAGGTTTAGTATTGAAGCCAGGGATAATAAAATGAAGGCAGCAGATTTCAGTGGAGTTAATTTTAAAACTCAGAGAGAGAAAGTTGGAAGGATACATTCAGCAATAAATACTGGAAGAGAAACCAACTAATAACCGAATGGTTTCAAAGCCCGGAGCAAAGTCGAAAATAGACAATCGCGAGCTGAGAGGTGCAAATTATGAGAAAGTGAGATAATGCAGATGTAAGCAGACTATTTAAATTGTATAGTGAGCACAGAATTAAAAGTCAAAAACGAGAAAGCCTGAAGTGAGTTTAGAGTACCACCTCATTTTCCCTCCCCCACCTTCGGGGAGTGGATGGGCTACATCCCAGCCTATGTTGTATCGATTAACTCCATCATTAAAGAACAGGGTAATATTGGTTATGAACGGCTTTACAGGTTCTATTGGCAGAGATGATCAAGCATTCCATCGAACACAAAGATTATTCTGCTGCTATGGCCGAGGAAATGCCATCCGGGGAAAACTATCCATTAGGATTGAACAGTGGTAGTGTGGGATGGATTGAATTTTGCTTAATTACGTTAGTGAACCAGCAAGCAATCTTTACAGAATTTTCCCTCATGAGATCATTCCTTCATGGGCAGCACAGTGGCGCAGTGGTTAGCACCGCAGCCTCACAGCTCCAGTGACCTGGGTTCAGTTCTGGGTACTGCCTGTGTGGAGTTTGCAAGTCCTCCCTGTGACCGTGTGGGTTTCTGCCGGGTGCTCCAGTTTCCTCCCACAGCCAAAGACTTGCAGGTTGATAGGTAAGTTGGCCATTGTAAATTGCCCCTAGTGTAGGTAGGTGGTAGGGGAACAGTGGGGATGTGGTAGGGAATATGGGATTAATGTAGGATTAGTATGAATGGGTGGTTGTTGATCGGCACAGACGTGGTGGGCCAAAGGGCCTGTTTTAGTGCTGTATCTCTAAATTAAAATAAATGCAGTCCATGATAAGGTAAGTTGTACATGGTCTATGGAAGAAGGGGTTCAATGGAGAAAATGGCCAAGAACAGCATAGAACCATAGAATTTATAGCACCAAAGTAGGCCAGTCAGACATTGTGCCTACTATCTCCTTGTTAGGGCATTCCAAAACTAATACCACTGCCCCACTATCTACCTGTAGCCCTGTATTTTTCCCTGCTTTACATATGTAAATGATTTTCCCTTAAAAGAATCAACAGTCTCTGCCAAACCACTCCTTGTGGCAAAGCAATTCATGCTCCAATAAGCCGCTATGTGAAGAACTATTTCCTATGTTTATGACCCCTGATGACTAACTCTCCAACCAAAGGAAATAGTCTTTCCCCATTTACTTTATGAAAACCCTTCATCATTTTGAAAATTTTTATTATTGGAAATGGTCCCACTGTCTGAAGTCTTTCTTTTTAACTATAGCTTCTCATTCCTAGCATCTGCTTGGTAAATCTACCCTGTATGCTCCCTACTGCCTTAATCTTCTTTCTATAATGGGATCCCCAAAACTGCACACAGTAGGCTGGATTTTGTGCAGTTGGTGGGGGTCCCGACGCGGGCCAAAAAGACAAGGGGAACCCCACCTTGGTTGTTTGGGGGACCCCCTGCTGCATTTTACAGTGCTCAGGCAATTAACTGCCCGGTGCCTGGGTTCCCATCCCTTTAAGGATGGGGATCACGCCTCCAAGAGCTGCCGGCCAATCAGATGGCCGGCTGCTCTGCGCCACCTGCAGGAGTGGCCAGTGCTGGAACTGCAGCAGGCAATTAAAGAGGACCAGTCACGGGACTTGGACTAAAGATAAGTGGTGGTGGGCTCACCAGGGCCAGTTAGGTAGGCCCTGCCAAGGGGTGGGGTGAGTGGTGGGGTAGTGAGGACAGCGGCTGGGTGAGTGGAAAGGGGTGGCCCTTGTTGCCAGGGGCCCTCTGTGAGCCAAAGATGGCCCACAGAGGAGGGCTCCCCACCAAGCCCGCCTTGAGTTACTGGGCGACCTGCCCACATGGTACTTAAGGGCTGTGTCATGAAGAACTCACCTGCCACAAATGAGGCATATTAATTTTGTCACATGAACTGTTGCTGCAATGACGAAATGACTCATGTAAAGAGATCAGCACTAGGTGGAAAACATTTGCATGCTAAGAGTCAGTGCATGGAGACAAGAGAACTGCTCCCTGATCCAATTAACCCAAATGGATTTTGATCACCAGATACTGAATGTGTAAAAAAGCCAGCATTCCAGGGTGCCTGCTAAGATGGAGAATCCACAAATGCAGAAGTTTGTTAAAAATCGACCTAGTCACATGACGAACCTGCTGGCTCAGGTTTTTGGTTTAGAACTGCTCAGAGGACAGTTTGGGTCAGATTGCAACTGAACTTGGAAGAAGAGAGCCTCGCTCCTGGTTAACACTTTCTCTCTCACGAATCTCTGGATCTACTGAAGTCACTTAAACCTCAAGAGAGAAAAGGCTCCTACATCAAAACAAGTTTTAAAGCATACACTTGGCCCCAACAAAACAGCAAGACTTACCGGCAATTAAAGACTCTACATCAAACTCAAAGGATCATAAATAAATCCCAGCTAATGCCTCAAACTGTTCCCCTTTATTCTTTCTAGTTTTCTGTCTCTATCTGCGTGTCCGTTTATCGCATATGCATGCCAGCGTAGTTGCATCGCTGATTCATAGTCATTAGCCAAATTAAAATTTAAGGTTAATAAACTTCCACCTTTCTTGTTTAAATCTAAGAAAACCTGTCTGGTTGATTTCTTTGCCTTACAATTGGAGAGCAGTGAACAAAGGATTCACTGTGGGGGAAGCTAAAAACATAGTGTTTTAAAAAAATAAACCCTGTTACTGTTAAACCAGGCAAAGGCTGAGAGGGAACCCCTAGACCCCTTTCACACCTGGTCGTAACAGCTGCAATCGACTGGCTGGACTAAATTGCAAGGCATCAGGAAAACGATGGGTTCGCCACTCCCACCTTCCCTCGAAATTTTATGGGCTCCCCCGCCTCTATTCCCTTCCCTAGGGGCCCATTAAATTCAGCCCAGTATTCAAATATTATTAGCATACGCACAGGAGTATGCCATTCAGTCCCTCGAGCTAGCTTCCACATTCAATTAGATCATGGCTGATCAGTAACACAATTTCATTTACCCATCTTTTATCCATATCCCTTAATACCTAACAAAAAAGCATTGTGCAAATTATTTATCATTATTTCTTTATTCTTATATTTGTTGCTCCTCATTCGAAAACCCAAAATCTTTTTCGTCTTCCTTATGGCTTTTTCTGCAGTTACACCTCTAGGGAATTGTGCACTTGAACCCATTCACCATCTTTCCATGCTGTGTTTTTTTAGATGCAGTGAACACAAAATCCACAGCAATGCATCGCTAAGGGAGTGCTACACCGTCAGAGGTGCTACCCTTGAGGTGAGGCCTTAAACTGAGGTCAATCTGCCACCTCAGGTAGATGTAAAAGATCCCAAGCCTCGATGCAAAGTTCTCCCAGTGTCTACCTTATAAAACGACATTGTTGTTGCTTGCACTTATGACGATACATGCCGCAAACGCAGGAGCTGGTCTGGTTGTGTGATGTCACGCAAGTGGTGGGGAAGAGAGGTCTGGCCTGTTCTCTCATATGGCCTCAGCTATGGCGTTGCACAACAATGGCTAGCATTTTGGACCAACCTGCGGACTACCTAGAGGATCCTTGCTGATCCTTGTGGTCCGTGGACCACACTTTGAGAACCACTGCTTTAAGATAATAGTTACATTTTTCTTATACTTCGACTATCAAGACTTGCTGTTCCAGATGTGCAAACAAATTAGTTGAAGGCATAGCTAAAGTATGGAAAGTAAATTAATGCTTTTCAGATTATCGAGAGGTAGCTTGTGTTATATGTGGGGTCTAATTAAGCATCCTTCCTCTTCCCCGTATAAATGATCTAGACATGAACACAAAGGAAATTGTATTAGCATTCAGTCATGATGCCAATTTAGAAGGCATAGCAACGGCAAATGCAAATACCTACCGGGGGATAATAACAGGTTAGGCAAAAAGACAGCATTGTAGCAAATGCAATTCAATGTAGATAAACCTAAGTTGTATAGTTTTGGAAATGGAATGGGAATATATCCTAAATGGTAAAATTCTTAGTGGAGTAAAGGAAGAAAGAGCTGTAGGGTTATAGATAGTTGGAAACAGCAGTAAAAAGTATGAATTTTATATTCAGAGGCACTAAGTACAAAAACAATGAGAAGATGATGGGCTGAATTCTATAAGCTCACTGCCGAAAATGGCGGCAGGCGATAAAAGTGGAGGCCACTTGAGGCCTAGCTCGACTTCACTTAGGCACTCTAGATTCACCTCAAGATTGTGAACTCTACCCTTATGACATCATTGTTTTCCATTACCACTGAAATGAATCCTGCTTTGACTATTGCTCAGCAAGCAGTTGCAATATGACCTTTCTTTTGGCAATTGGGCGGCACAGTGACGCAGTGGTTAGCACCGCAGCCTCACAGCTCCAGGGACCTGGGTTCGATTCTGGGTACTGCCTGTGCGGAGTTTGCAAGTTCTCCCTGTGTCTGCGTGGGTTTTCGCCGGGTGCTCCGGTTTCCTCCCACATCCAAAAGACTTGCAGGTGATGGGTAAATTGGCTGTTGTAAATTGCTCCTAGTGTAGGGAGGTGATAGGGAATATGGGATTACTGTAGGGTTAGTATAAATGGGTGGTTGTTGGTCGGCACAGACTCGGTGGGCCGAAGGGCCTGTTTCAGTGCTGTATCTCTAAATTAAAAATTAAAAATTTGGACTTTCTGTACTGACATGCCTGTGTTGTGTAGTTGCTCTAACAGCAATAGCAAGACAATAAACTGCCATCACCAGCACTCTTCTGTCTAAGTCCCTCCACTGTAAGCTTGGCGGAAGCCTTCTGACAGTAGACAGAAGCTGTACTAGTCACTGACATGGGACAATATTCCACTGCATTCTTTGATGCCATCTCCTTAGAAAGAGGAATCTTATGTTTAGGATTGAAATGCAATACTGTGCTAATATGCCTCCTGGCTTGCCGTAGTCATGTGGCCTCTACCATGAGGTACTTACCGCAGGCAGCCATCACAATTTCAGTTCAATAAAGACACAGTACAAGCAAGACTGTTGTCCTGTGAGCTCTAACATGGTGTCAGAGTGGAGCTGAGACTGAGGGTTGAAGAGCTGTATAGAAGAACAGCTACTGAAAGAGGAGCACAGGTATGTTCAGAGCTGCTAGAAGCTGCTAAAAGCCATAAGAAGCCATAGAAAAGGACCAAAGAAACAGACCACAGCTGAACGCATTGGGTAAGACACAATAGCAGCAAATTTTCCTCTCCCTACGCTGGTCAAAATGAAAGGTGATATGAAGCAGAACTGGTATTTTTTCCACTTACAATGGCAAAATTACAAAATTGTGACAGATTTAGTTAACAAACCAGAGCAGCTACAAGTAGCTACACTTTTATCACTGTTGGAGAGAGACTGTTACAAAATACATATGAAGCTAAACTTCTCCAAAGAACAAAAAAAATGGACAGCAAAAATTTCAAAAGCCTTGAAGGCACACATTGAACCCCAAGTGAATGTAACTTATGAACAGTATGTATTCAGTATTAGGGCCCAAGGTGAAAAGGAGTCCATTGATCAATATGTGACTGCATTAACACAGCTCACAGAATCTTGTGAATTGACATGTGCAGAAGCACTGAGGTTGTAAATCAGCAGCAAAGCATATTCACCGCAGAACAGACCAGGCCTTGCATTATGCTGATAAATATTCCAGGCCGAAAGGACAGAAAGATCACGGACAAAGGGCAGGATGAAAATACTCTAGAGGACATCACACACAGGAAAAGACATTTCCAGCATGTGGAGAGCAGTGTTCTCACTGCAAGAAGTCGAATCATTCTGTACACCAGTGTTTGGCTAGAAAGAAGCACAACAAGCAGGTACAGATGGCCACTGGAGAGATATCAGCCGAAGATTCTGACAAATCACTAACACCAGACAACAGGTTGGTTCAGGCAGGTCGATAGGTGATAAATGGTTTGTCACTGTTGAAATGATGACTGCGGAAGCAGAATATCAAGTCAGCATAAAGTATCAGATAGACACCGGTGCGTCATGCAACATCATGACCTTTACAGATCTGTGAGAAGTGGCTCAACATGGCGATCCAAAACTGAAGCCCTCGAAAGTATGGTTGAGGCTATATGATGGCACCACACTAGTGCCAAGAGTACAAACTACCCTGAGAGCCCAATGCAATGACAAGAATGAAGATCTGGAGTTCCAGATCATAGATGGCAAGCAGAAGCCACTTATCTCAGCCAAAGCAAGTTTGAAGCTTGGACTAAGCAACCTTCAATGTGCAAAAAGAGATTTGCATCATGTTGCAGCACACTAAACCATTGACCATGGAACAGATCCTAGAGGAGTACAATGATGTGTTTACGGGTTTAGGATGTCTTCTTGGAGAATATCATTTCGAAGTAGATGAGAAGGTAAGACCAATGCAGCATCTGACGAGGAAAGTTCCAGCTGCTCTCAAGGCCAGCCTGAAAGACAAGATAGAAGAGCTGGAAAAGAAGGGAGTAATCAAGAAAGTGACAACTCCCACAGAATGGATTAGCAGCATGGCAGCAGTGAAACACCCTGGAAAGCTGAGAGTATGCATCAACCCAAAAGACCTAAATAAAGCTCTGAAGAGGTCACACTATCCCATGCCAACCATTGAAGGAATTTTGCTACAACTTGCAAAGGCAAAAATCTTCAATCCACTATAATGCGAAGGATGGTTACTGGCAAGTGAAGCTGGATGAAAGGAACAGCTTTCTAACTATGTTCTAGACGCCGTTCAGGAGATACAGATGTTTGTGCATGCTATATGGCATTTCCACGGCTCCAGAGGAGTATCAGCGCAGACAGCATGAGATGGTGAGTGATCTTCCTGGAGTGGAAGCTATAGTGGATGATCGGCTAGTTTATGGATGCAGAGACACAATGAAAGAAGTCATGATCAAAATCTAGTGTGACTGCTAGACAGAGCTCGCCAGATGAACCTGAAGCTGAACAAGAAAAAATTGCAATTAAAGATGCCGGAAGTCAAGTACATAAGTCCTGACAACAAAAGGTCTCCGCCCGGATCCCGAAAAGGTGAGAGAGGTAGCAGTGATGCAGCGATCAACAGGTGTAAAAGCAGTGCAACGATTTGTTGGATTGGTCAACTATTTAGCAAAATTATTGCCCAACTTGTCGTCGGAATGTGAACCATTACACAACTCACCGCCAAGGACTTGCAGTGGTATTGGGGCACAGAACAAGATGCAGCGTTTACTAAAATCAAGCAACTAGTGATGGCAACACCGATGCTGAAATACTATGATGTAAATGATGAAGTCGCCCTGCAGTGTGACGCCAGTGAGACAGGACCTGGAGCAACCCTAATGCAGCAAGAACGATCGGTTGAATTTGCATCCAGGGTGTCAACACAAACGGAACAACGCTACACTCATATCGAGAAAGGGTGCCTGGCCATTGTCTTTGCTTGCAAACATTTTCATCAATACCTACTTGCAAGAGACACAGTGACAGTCGAGTCTGATCACAAGTCACTTCAAAGCATCTTCCTCAAGCTTCTATTCTCTGCTCCAAAGCATCTGCAAAGCATGTTACTCCGGTTACAGAGATATCATCTGGTCAGTCGCTCCATCCCCGGCAATGGCGTCTGGCGCCACTGCGCAGGCGCCGGCACCATCTTTAAAGGGCTTCAAGTCCTGACAGATGATGTAAAATTTTATAGGGAACAACGATTGCAAGCAAAGACAATGCTATTTTTAAAGGGCAGCCAGCCCTGATGGCACATTTAAATTTTTAAAGAAGTAACTCCCAAAATTAAATAAATAATTTTATAACGCCCTTCCCCCCGCCCCCCGCAAAACAATTACAGTTACTATTTGCCCATTCCCCCGCCCCCCAAAACACTTAGCTTTTACATTTGACCTTTCCTCCTCAAACTGCACAAAGTTTAAATGTCAATCCTCCTCACCATCCCCTACACCCAGTATGTTTATTTGACCCTGTTCCCACTGCACTGAAAATTTTAACTCCACCTCCCTCCCCACCAGTGTGGCACCGTATTTCTCCGGATGGGGATTTGAAAGCAATGGAGAGCCAGCTGCCATGCCAAAGATCACGGCGAGCCCTCATGATCACAGGTGAGTCTATATAAATGTATTCATTTTATTGATTCGAATATTTTAATTGAGGTCCCTTCACCCAGCGGTGGTGGGGGTGTGGTGGAGGGGGTGCGTGGTGGTGCCGCCATGGAGCCTCGCCACTGCTGGGAGGATCGAGCCAGGCCCTCATGGCATTGGGGTCTGTGGCGGGCCTCATCCAGTGCCACCTTCAGGCCCTCCCCACCACGAAATCCGATGTCTGGGGGAGAACAAACTCCAGCCCTATAGAAACATAGAAAATAGGAGCAGGAGTAGGCCATTCAGCCCTTCGAGACTGCTCCGCCATTCATTATGATCATGGCTGATCATCCAACAGTAACCTGTTCCCACTTTCCCCCCATATCCTTTGATCCCTTTAGACCCAAGAGTTATATCTAACTCCTTCTTGAAAACATACAATGTTTGGGCCTCAACTGCTTTCTGTGCTAGTGAATTCCACAGGGTCACCACTCTCTGGGTGAAGAAATTTCTCCTCATCTCAGTCCTGAAAATTTTACCCCGTATCCTTAGGCTATGACCCCTGGTTCTGGACTCCCCCACCATCGGGAACATCCTTCCTGCATCTACCCTGTCAGGTCCTGTTAGAATTCTATAGGTTTCTATGAGATCCCCCCTCACTCTTCTGAACTCCAGCGAATATAATCGTAACCGACTCAATCTCTCCTCATATGTCCGTCCCACCATCCCAGGAATAGTCTGGCAAACCTTCGCTGCACTCCCTCTATAGCAAGAACATCCTTCCTCAGATAAAGAGACCAAAACTGCACACAATATTCCAGGTGTGGCCTCACCAAGGCCCTGTATAATTGCAGTAAGACATCCCTGCTCCTGTACTCGAATCCTCTCACTATGAAGGCCAACATACCATTTGCCTTTTTTACCACCTGTTGCACCTGCATGCTTACCTTCAGCGACTGGTGTACGAGAACACCCAGGTCTTGTTGCATATTCCCCTCTCTCAGTTTATAGCCGTTCAGATAATAATCTGCCTTCCTGTTTTTGCTACCAATGCGGATAACCTCACATTTATCCACATTATACTGCATCTGCCATGCATTTGCCCACTCACTCAACTTGTCCAAATCACTCTGAAGCCTCTCTGCATCCTCCTCACAACTCACCCTCCCACCCAGTTTTGTGTCATCTGCAAATTTGGAGATATTACATTTAGTTCCCTCATCTAAGTCATTAACATATAGTGAATAGCTATGTGTGCAATGCGTGTGCAGAGACTGATGAGAATAACAAACTGCTAATGCAAGACAACAGTTGTGTGCATAGTGGGTAATTTGGGCAACTCACAGTGTAAATGATAATGCATGCAAAATTTTTTTGCGTTTTTTTGTGTATGAAAAGGGGGATGTTTGGGATAGAAATGCAATGCTGTACTAATGTGCCACCTGGCTTGCTGTAGTCATGTGACCTCTACCGTGAGGCACTCACCGCAGGCAGCCATCACAAGTTTAGTTCAATAATGACACAGTGCACGCAAGACTGTTGTCCTGTGAGCTCATAACATCTTACATGCTAGCTCAAATGTAAGATTTTGTGTGCTAAGTAACTCCGATTGGATTCTTTCATCCACCAATCCACACACAGATCTGTCTGATAATGCACAGTCTAAGAATGTGCCACAATGTACTCACCAACTATTCCACTACTTTTCTGATTTCTGGTTCCAAATTTGTAGCTTTCTGCTATCTCTAGTGGCTTAGGGTTGAAAAGTTCCTCCAACTTGGTGGTGATTGTTCTGAATGGCACATCTTTTGTCTTGTTGGGAGCAGGAAGGTTTGTTAGCGTGCCATACGCTTCCAGACCAACGAAAGCAAAATTGCTTTCATGCACTCAAGAATTACCTTATTCTGCATCTTGAACTCTTCACTTTCATCTTCAAGTTCCAAAATGTTATTAGTTCTTAAAATCGTGCCCATTCTTTCAATATATGAACTGAATGGTTCATGAGTCCTCTCATATGTTTCTAACCTTCCAATGTATCCCGTGGGCCACAGCGATATTGTACTGTTTGCAAATTCACAATAACCCAGTGAACACTTTACTGTGGCTGCCTGTAACAGTGATACCTAAAACCAGTCCAGTCGTGCTTGAAAGTATTCCCTTACCCAAATGAGCACCTTGAATCCAATGCACATGTGTCCCTGTGGCATTCCATTCAACTGAGGCGACAGTTTGAGGCTCAGGCTTCGCACAATCTAGCCAAAATCTCTGCCATCCGAGCAGATAGGTCACCAGGAGCTGGCTGATCAGTGCAATCCTTGCTGCTGTTGCTGCCTATATTTACGGACTTTCATCCCATCCTCGTCGCCATTTTCTGTAATATATTCGGGTGGCAGAGAAAATGGACACCGAACACAACCAGTTCAAGGAAGTGTTTATTTATGTCAGTACGTCATCACGCCATTACGTTATTAGCATAATGTACAAAAAGATTACAATTTTAAACAAAAGCATTCTTGTTGCTGAACGGTGATAGTTTGAAGAGTTGAGTTAATTTGGTCAGCTAAAAAGAAAAGCTTCAATTTATGTTGCAATGGGCAATCTACCTTCTGGTTACGGTTAGAAGCACAATTTTGTAGTACTGCTCTGTTCTGCTGAAGTGACAACTAATGCATAGTCTAATTGCACATGTATGCAATATCAATATAGCATGTTTCAGATAATACATCAAAATGTAATTGCAGTCATGTGTAGACAGATAGAATAGAAATAGATTGATGCTTGTTGGAATACTCTAGCATGGGACAAGTCAGTAACCTAAGGAACATTGTGGTTCCCTCATCAGTTATAAAACTATATTAAAACATCTCTATTATGAGCTTCTCATGAGAGCATTTTCTTTGAATGGCTTTCAAAGGCAGCATTTGACCCTTCGAGTCTGCTCCACCATTCAACAAGATCATGGCTGATCATATACCTCAACTCCACCTTCCCGCACTCTCCCCATAGCCTTTAGTTCCCTTAGTACCCAAAAATCTATCAATCTCTGTCTTGAATATACTTATTGAATGACCATCCACAGCTCTCTGGGGTAAATAGTTCTAAAGATTCACAACCCTTTGAGGAAAGAAATTTCTCCTCATCTCAGTCCTAAATGGCCGACCCTTTATTCTAAGTTTATGACCACTAGTTCTAGACTCCTCGGCCAAGAGAAACATCCTTCCAGCATCCACCTTGTCAAGCCCCTTAAGAATTTTCTAATTGAAGTCAACAATATGAAGCAATATTGGGCGGGATGTAAAACCAGCATTCCAACCAATCACATGGGTTTCCCACCCAGTGAGTTCTGTTAAAATAACCCTATAGGCCAAGACAGAAAGAGGGAGTGAGAAGACTGCTCTGACCAGAGTTTTTGTATGTTTATTTTGTCACTGACTCCCTGTCCTTCACTGCCTGTTGGTTCCATGCTTTGAGAAACAACAAAGCCCAGAAATGGCGGTCATCAATGTTAATGGATGAACATTTAACGCATGAACGATTTACATGGCAATCCTTTTAGTGGAAGAGTTAATAAGTTGGATAATGCCTGTGTTTCAATGGCAACCCCTTAATCACTAATATTGCCAGCAGAAATTTATAGACCTAAATTCCTTCTTCTATGACCCTTGGAGAAAAAAAAATAAGCAGTGTAACTAATATCTCCATGATCTTCAATCCTCCTTTTCAACAGATATTGGAAAATGTAAGAAGGTAAATAAACAGATACACAGATTGACATCAGTGAGAAGTAAAATCACACAGAGTGTAAAATGGCCAGTTGATACAATCCTTTCAATTTCCCAATGGGAGAGTATATATACTATATATATATATTATATATATATATAACAAGCAGACAGAGATACACACATCAAAATAGCTAACATAAGAACATAAGAAATAGGAACAGGAGTAGGCCATAACGGTCCTCATGCCTGTTTCACCATTCAATTAAATCATGGCTGAACTTCTACGTCCATTCACTTTCCTACCCGGTCCTCCATCCCTTGATTCCTTTAGTGCCCTAAAGTCTATCGATCTCAATCTTGACTACACTCATCAACTGAGCATCCACAGCCCTCTGGGTTGAGAATTCCAAAGAAGAAATTTCTCCTCCACTCATTCCTAAGTGGCCAACCCTTTATCCTGAGTCTGTGACCCCATGTTTTACATTCCCCAGCACCTACTCTGTCAAGCCCCCTCAGAATCTTATGCTTCAATGAGATCACCTCTCAATCTTCTAAACTCCAAAGAGTATGGGCCTAGTTTTCTCAACCTCTCACCACAGGCAAATCCTCTCATCCCAGGAATCAATCTAGGGCACCTTCATTGCACCCCCTAGACAGAGATACACACATCAAGATTGGTAATATAGACAGACAGAGAGAGACGCACATTTAGATAGACACATAAACAGGCAGGCAGACGGACAGACAAATGCAAAAACAAAGTTATTGTTCTCTCACCTACTCTATTCGCAGACTATTGATCTGACGTTCTTTTGGCCAACGAATTTCTTCAGGAATCACTCATCCATGTTCAGATAATAAAAGTAGATGCTAAAATTTAATAAGACGCAGAATTACTTTCTGCTGAATTCAGATTGCTCCATAAATTATGCTGCACAAAGTAAAACCTTTTTTCTTGCCTGAGCGCCAAATGCTAAATTCAAGATTTGATTTAAGAAAGCAATACTTCATGTTAATGAAATTGGCTTTTGATTTAATAAGTATTACTGCAACAAAACTGACTTGAACTAAAATATTCATTATTTGTGGGCTCATCCATACTGTCAAAGGCCACAGATATCACATTTTCATATACTCAGGATCAATACCTGTGGCCTGAATACAAAAATTAAAGATCACACACTGGTGTCACTAAAGCAAAAACTGCTATAGCAAAGAATTTGTAAGTTAATAACTTGAGATTGAAAAAATACTTCAAGTGATTCACTCTGGAGTGAAATTCCTCTTAGTGCACAGCAAGTGTTAAAGTAGAGGTCACTGTTTTGCCTTATTATGATAAAGTTTTCTATTCCTGGCACTATTTCTGGTAGGGTATTTCATTGTCCGAACAACTATTCTGTGTAAAAAAAACTCACCTCTTGCTTTGCCTTTTTGTTGACGACCTTAAATTTGTGCCCTTTACTTAACGGCTCACTAACCAGTGGAAATGTGAGATTTTAACTCACCCAAAACCCATTCACTTGCAGAGTTAAACTGGGGACCAATATTTCCTTATTTAACATATCAAAATCCCACAGGTTGGCTGGGGTCAATGAGCAGGCACGAGTCCCACTGTGCCACACCCTTCTGACTGCGTATCCTAGGCCCTGAATTTCGGGGCCTGGTACAGGGCCAGAAAATGATGCTTTGCTTTTAACTGTAATTTTTTTTTGAGTTTCACCTCTGTTCAACTTTGCTGCGGAAGAAAGTAAATGTCAAAAAGAAATGGTCAAACCAGTGAGACATTTGATCAAAGAGACGCGAAAAGCAGCACATGATTCATCCAGGTTCCTACATGAACAGCTCTGGGGAACTGCATAAATCAATGGGTTAATATACAAGCCTTCCAACTCTGGGTCCTTCGCTGGAATTTTTGAGCGTTCAATTGATGTGATGAAAGAATCCTATTTTCATCATCTATAAGGGAGCATTGTAAAAAGAGAACTTCCCTCTGGAGATTAAATCGGCGGGATGGAGTTCATGATAAAGTGGATAATGTATGGTTTGTGGAAAAAGCAAGTTTAAAGGGTTAATGAAATTCTCTCATGCCATCATTTCTTATGTTCTGCCTATCAATTCCCTTTTTCTGTAAATTATACAGTTGCTGTCTTTGTGAGTTCTTATTTTGACTTCTACTGTTGAGGAATTCACATCTTCCTTTCCTGCTGCTACGATTTCGACATGGTTCTGCGTCACATGATAGAAAGAAGAAGGATTTTGGAATATTATGACATAAGAGATTGAAAAGCCCTTTAGGCCCATCAAACCGTATCCATTCGGAGCCCATTCATGGTTATTCTCCCATGGACCTCCTGCCCATACCACGTAATGATTTTTCCCTTTAGGGAGCACTAATTTTCTTCCCTGAGAAATAAAGTCAAGGAGTTTTGCCAGATATCTCTATCACCCTGAATGTCACTGCTCAACAAATATCGATTCAGTCTCTTTTTAAAAGTGCCAATTGAACACAAATTGAAGTCCGATAAATCCCCAGGGCCTGATAATCTACATCCCAGAGTACTTTAGGAAGTGGCCCTAGAAATAATAGATGCATTGCTGGTCATTTTTCAAAATTCTATAGACTCTGGAACAGTTCCAATGGATTGGAGGATAGCTAATGTAACCCCACTATTTAAAAAAGGAGGCAGAGAGAAAACAGGGAGTTATAGACCGGTTAGCCTGACATGAGTAGTGGGGAAAATGCTAGAGTACATTATAAAAGATGTAATATCAGAGCACTTGGAAAACAATGACAGGATCGGACAAAGTCAACATAGATTTACAAAAGGGAACTCATGCTTGATAAATCTACTGGAAATTTTTGAGAATGTAACTAGTAGAATAGATAAGGGAGAACCAGTGGATGTGGTGTATATGGACTTTCAGAAGGCTTTCGATGAGGTCCCACATAAGAGATTAGCATGCAAAATTAAAGCACATGGGATCGGGGGTAAGGTACTGACATGGATAGAGAACTGGTTGGCAGACAACTAACAGAGTAGGAATAAACGGGTCTTTTTCCGAGTGGCAGGCAGTGAATGGTGGGGTACTGCAGGGATCAGTGCTAGGGCCCCAGCTATTCACAATATATATTAATTATATAGATGAGGGAATTAAATGTAATATATCCAAGTTTGCAGATGACACAAAGCTGGGTGGGAGTGTGAGCTGTGAGGAGGATGCAGAGAAGCTCCAGTGTGATTTGCACAGGTTGAGTGAGTGGGCAAATACATGGCAGATGCAGTATAATGTGGATAAATGTGAGGTTATCCACTTTGGTGGCAAAAACCGAAAGGCAGGTTATTATCTTAACGGCGATAGATTGGGAAAGGGGGAGGTGCAGCGAGACCTGGGTGTCCTTGTGCACCAGTCGCTGAAAGTAAGCATGCAGGTGCAGCAGGCAGTTAAGAAGGCAAAAGGTATGTTAGCCTTCATAGCGAGAGGATTCGAGTACAGGAGCAGGGGTGTCTTGCTGCAATTATACAAGGCCTTGGTGAGACCACATCTGGAGTATTGTGTGCAGTTTTGGTCTCCTTATCTGAGGAAGGATATTATTCCTATGGAGGGAGTGCAGCGAAGGTTCACCAGACTGATTCTTGGGATGCCAGGACTGACGTATGAAGAAAGATTGGGTAGATTAGGCTTGTATTCACTAGAGTTTAGAAGAATGAGAAGGGATCTCATAGAAACCTATAAAATTCAAACAGGACTGGACAGACTAGATGCAGGAAGGATTTTCCCGATGGCGGGGGAGTCCAGGACTAGGGTCCAGGACAGTCTAAGGATAAGGGGTAAGCCATTTAGGACTGAGATGAGGAGGGATTTCTTCACCCAAAGAGTGGTGAACCTGTGGAATTCTCTACCACAGAAAGCAGTTGAGGCCAAATCATTAAATATATTCAAGAAAGAGTTAGATATAGTTCTTAGGGCTAATGGGATCAAGGGATACGGGGAGAAAGCGAGAACAGGTTACTGAGTTTGGATGATCAGCCATGATCGTATTGAATGGCGGAGCAGGCTCGAAGTGCCGAATTGTCTACTCCTGCTCCTCTTTTTTTATGTTTCTATGTAAACCAACTACCTCCTCTGGGAGCTAGTCTCATCACCTTACAGTAAAACAAGAATGTGGTTAACCAATGGCAAAAACGGGTTGCACTGTTTCAGATTTCATAACAACACATTCCCTGTTATTGAGTAACTCCTTGGATATATTATGTAGTAATAATAATCATAATAATGCAATCTGTTTTACAGAGATATAGCTCTCAAGTGCATTGTACATGTGCAATTCTCCAGTTGACAAGGACTCAGAGGAAAAAACCTTGGCGAAATTAGCATACTTAAAGTCAATAATGGAGAGAATCATCCCATTTTATTGTCAGTTGAGTATATAATCTGCACAGTTGACTTCAGCCAGCCTTAGTGGTTCACCCAGATTCACCCCTCTACCAAGGCTTTAGGGTCAAACACTTAATAATAGAGCAAATCTGCTATAATCCATGGCAATGGGGATTAATAAAATTCCACGCATCATTGGAACTAAGAACCAAAATGCTATCATTCCAAATAGCAGGTCTCCAAGCTTTTCAGCATAGAAGCATCCACTGTAAGCTCTGAAAGAATATAATAACCCATTAACTCAAATTGTACCAGTATGTGAGCATTAGAATGCACAAATTAGAAATATGCACTTGAAAGGAAATGATGGACAGCAGATAAATAAGCCTGCAATTTTTCACTGTCAATGAGGGCCAAGAAAATATTCATCTTACCTTAATGTTGTCACAACTTAAAAAATATCTGAATGTTTATAAACTTTGTTGCTATTCTAGACCTTAAAGGGATAGTGGGCTGAATTTTACTGACACCCCGACATCGGGGATCATGACAGGGGGGGCCCAGAAAATGCCTCCACGAGAGGCCTGCAACAGGCCTCGACACCGGGAAGGGTCAACCCCATATTGCCAGTGGCAGCAAGGCCTCATGATGGCTCCCCGCCACTCGTTAATGTATGGTAATAAATTAATTAGTGCCTTACCTGCTGCTGCTGGCCGACCAGAGATTCGATGCAGGGCACTGGTGGGGAGGGGGAAGGAGGTAAGTTTTTTTGCTGGGGGGAGAGGGCAAGTAATAAATTGTTCAGTCATTGGGGTATGGGAGAGGAGTTTGAAACTTTCATTACATTTTTTTTACTTTAAATTTATACTGTCTATAACTTTAAAAATTTAAATAAAATGGAAGGGCTTGAAGCCCTTTAAAAATGGCACCTGCGCCTGGGCAATGGTACCGGACGCCATTGCCGGAGATGGTGTGCCCGCCCCCTCCACGTCATCGGTGGGGGAGGGAGGGGGGGGGGTGGGGGGAGAGATCTGCCCCGGCCATGTAAATGAGCGGCCGTGTATAATATCGCGGCAGCTCCGCAGAGTAAAACCTGCACGTGTGGGCGGCCATCTTTTACGGCCGCTGCCATAAATAAAATCCAGCCCAGTTTTGGTTGCAGTGAGGGCAACTGTCAAAGCTTCCACACTGGGGAAAGTGGTTCAAGGGGTACCATTCTTGTGTCTGAAGACTGTGAGTTCTGATCCCACACTGGAGATTGAAGCATATGATCCATTCTGACTCTCCAGTGCAGTACTGTGGGAATGCTGCACTGTTAGAAGTGTCCTTTTTGGATGTGATATTGTCTGAGGCCCTGCCTGCCCTCTCAGGTGGATATAAAAGATCCCATGGATGTTTTGAAGAAGAGAGAACTTCTCCCTGGTGTCTTGGCCGATATTTGGCCAGAACCAAATCACCAAAAACAAATTATCTGGTTATTATCACGATGCTGTTTGTGGGAGCTGGCTATTATTTATTTACTTATTTATTTTGTGCAGATTGGCTGCTGTACTTCCTACATCAGAACCATGACTAGCCTTCGAAGGTTGGGTTCATGAGGTCATGAAAAGTGCTAAATAAATGCAAGCCTGTCTTTCGGAAATGAGAAGGCCAGTGAGCTATTGAGACCCATCCATTCATCATTCAGAGCAGCAGGGGAGGTATCCCAAGGATTTCGCCAGCTATCATAACATTTCTTTAAGATCTACAGAGTTTGGAAATGTGGGCGTTACAACATTTCTTTTTTGCTTGAAAAATCTAACTAAAGGGCCAAAGTCAGGAAAGAATAATTTAACAGGAAAAAGATGTTAGAACAATCAAATTTAAAGAAAAGGCAATTTGAAATATATCTTCAATAAAAATGTCACAAATTAAGTTGCCACAGGTAAGATTACACAGCTAATTTTGCTCTGAAATGGTTGCTGTTTTTCTTTTCCAAACATTTCCAGATTTAGATAGCAATTTTATGCAGAATTCCACGAATGGAACAGCATTAAGATTGAAGGCAGATGCAGCCAAAAATGTGTTTATACAGGAGGAGATCTACTGTTGAATTGGTGGATGACCTTGTATTATAATGTGATGCTCACAATCCCCAAGATAGCCTGGCAGACAAAATGAAAAAGAGACAGCATTTATAGAATGCTGAAGGAATGGATTTTCAGACCGGAGAGGGGGAGTTCTCAAGGTGACGGCTGACAAATTCTCCTCCAGTCACTAATGTTTGCAGGAAATGTCAATGAAGGTATAGGATGGAATCTCACATTAGCCAATGGAGGAAAATATATTCCACCGGGGTTTGGGTGTACCTTGAAAGATCTTAACCAGGCAAGGAAGAATTTCTCTTTGGTATTTTAAAGTATGCTGTTCCCTGAACTTGAAAAGGAAAAACAAAATTGCAGGGCTATGGGGACAGAGCAGGGGAGTGGAACTAATTGGGATAGTCCTCCAAAGAGCTGGCACAGGCATGATGGGCTGAATGGCCTCCTTCTGTGCTGTAAGGTTCTATGATTTTACATAGAATTTACAGCAGAGAAGAAGGCCATTCGGCCCAACTGTGAGTGTTTATGCTCCCCATGTAAGCCTCCTTCCACCCTACTTCATCTCACCCCACCTACCTATCCTTCTGTTCATTTCTCCTTCATGTTTGTTGTGAGTAACCTGCTAATGGAATGCAGGATACCTTCATGAATATTGGCCATTAGCAGAACAAAAGAACAACCAAAAGCTCTGAACTTTATACATTTGATTCCTTTTATGTCTGTGCAATTGCTTTGAAGAAGCAAAGAAGACAGAGTTTTAGCAGTCTTCATATCGTGGCACATAATGGATGATAGCCTTTGATGGCCATATCCCTATCTGCAGTTTAACCATATCGCATATTCTTTCTTCTTTCTTTCTTTTGGGCCTCCTTATCTTGAGAGACAATGGATACGCGCCTGGAGGTGGTCAGTGGTTTGTGAAGCAGCGCCTGGAGTGGCTATAAAGGCCAATTCTGGAGTGACAGGCTCTTCCACAGGTGCTGCAGAGAAATTTGTTTGTCGGGGCTGTTGCACAGTTGGCTCTCCCCTTGTGCCTCTGTCTTTTTTCCTGCCAACTACTAAGTCTCTTCGACTCGCCACAATTTAGCCCTGTCTTTATGGCTGCCCGCCAGCTCTGGCGAATGCTGGCAACTGACTCCCACGACTTGTGATCAATGTCACACGATTTCATGTCGCGTTTGCTGACGTCTTTATAGCGGAGACATGGACGGCCGGTGGGTCTGATACCAGTGGCGAGCTCGCTGTACAATGTGTCTTTGGGGATCCTGCCATCTTCCATGCGGCTCACGTGGCCAAGCCATCTCAAGCGCCGCTGACTCAGTAGTGTGTATAAGCTGGGGGTGTTGGCCGCTTCAAGGACTTTTGTGTTGGAGATATAGTCCTGCCACCTGATGCCAAGTATTCTCCGGAGGCAGCGAAGATGGAATGAATCGCATATTAATAGCGTTGAATATCATAATATTTCTCTGAGATTAGATTACAATATCATGCAGATGCTTTAATTTAGACAGTTAAAAGGATATCGTAAATGTAGTGGAAACCAGATTCCTCACAGTCTCCTAAGCTAACTCATTCTTTCTGAAACCTCAAAGCAGCAGAATCTCTCTCACCATCTTGAAGCTTTCAGGAGCACAGGTTTGCTGTCATCTACTCAGCTCTGCCTGACTTACTCTTTCCATCTATGACAGTGGTCTTCACCTTAGGGACTGATTCTTCCCCCCTGACAGATCTATATTCTTTCCACAACAGCTTTGTGGGTATTAGACCAGCACACTCAATCCATAATATTACCAGATTTATTACATTCAATTTCATGACGTGCCATGGTGGGATTTGAATTCACAAGCTCTAGGATCACTGTTCTACTACTATGATTATTAGCCTACCAAATGCTGTATTTCATGAGCTGCTACAAGAAAATGATCATTAAAGTTACCGGATTTTCACAATGTCCTTCAGGGAAAGACATCAGCTGCCCCTACCCAGCCTGGCCTATGCTACTTGGTTGAGTCCTAATGCAGGAATGAACAATAAATACTGTCTTACCAGTGCTGCCCACATCCCAAGAACAAATTTTAAAAATTGACATTTTAACGTTTTTTTCTCTATTTATAAAGAAAGAGCCCATGCCGTTCACTCCTCATGGACAGTCTGGCAAGGTGCTGTGCCACAAGGATTGCCTACAATTGCAGTTTTAAATAATGCCATTTTTCCCCCAAAATTTTTACACCGCATTAAATTATACTGCAAACCTGAGATATTTGAACTTAAAAAGTACTGTAGAGGAGGACTGGATGTGCAGTGGGTTGCAGCACAAGGCAACTGCACAGACTAACTTAAGCTGTCCCGTTGCTAAATTGGTATGCTCAGTGCCCATTTGATTCTTGACAAAATGGGTGGAATGAGCACCAATTTCTATCCCAAGGATTCGGCAGAGCACATTTGAAGGGAATCCCAAGATAAGGCTAAGATCTTAAATGGCTACTTTGCACCAGCCTTTTCTGTTGAAGATGGTGCTGAGCTACTAACACTGTGTAGCGTAAAGTTGATGCTGAAATTGAATGTGTAAAAGTGCAGAAATAATCCTTGCTAAAATTAGAATTCTGAAAGCAGATTGGGCTGATGGATTGCTGCTGTTCATCCTAGGGCCATTAAAGAGATGTGGGCTGCATTATGCAAGCCACAGGCTCATCTATTGAATAGGAATCATATAACACAGAGGCGGCCATTTGGCCCATTGTGCCTGTACTGGCTCTCGGTAAGAGCTAGCCAATGAGTTCCACTCCACTGCTCCTTCCCCGTCGGCCTGTAATGTTTTTCCTTTTCAAGTATTTATTCAATTCCTTTTTGAAAATTATTATTGAATCTGCTTCCACCACCCTTACAGGCAGTACATTCCGGATCACAACAACTTACTGAGTAAAAATCATTCCCCTCATCTACCCCCTGGCTTTTTTGCCAACTATCTCAATCTGTACCTTCTGGTTACTGGCCCTTCCTGCCAGTGGAAACAGTCACTCCTTATCTCCTCTATCGAACCCTACCTAAAGAAAGCCTTCCATTTATATAGCACCTTTCACAACTACTGGACATCTTAAAGTGCTTCACAGCCAATGAAGTACTTTTAAAGTGTAGTCAATGTTGTAATGTCAGAAACGCAGCAGAAAATGTGTGCATAGCAAGATCCCACAAACAGCAATGGGGCAATGAACAGATAATCTGCTTTTGTGATGTTGATTGAGGGATACATATTGGCCAGGACATTAGGGAGAACTCCCCTCTTCTTTGAAATAGTGCCGCGAACCTTTTATATCCACCTGGGAGGGCAGACAGAGCCTTGGTTTAACATCCCATCCAGAAGATTAGTGTAGGATTAGTATAAATGGGTGGTTGGTGGTCGGCACAGACTCGTTGGGCCGAAGGGCCTGTTTCAGTGCTGTATCTCTAAATAAAAATAAATTAAAAAAATAAAAGACAGCATCCCTGACAGTGCAGCACTCCCTCAGTACTGCACTGGAGTGTCAGCCTAGATTTTTGCACTCAAGTCTCTGGAATGGTGCTTGAACATACAACTGTTTGATTCAGAGGCAAGAGTTTTGCCAACTGAGCCATGGCTAAAGCATAAATGTACCGCATAATTTTGGACATCTCCATTAAATCTCCCCCTAACCTCCTCTGCTCTAAGGCGAATAATCCTAGCTTTTCTGGCCTCTCTACATTATTTGCTTACTGAGTTCTGAGATTGTTCCCAGGGACTGCAGAGATACCCATATTTAAAGAGAGAAATAAGTCAGAACCAGGAAAATATAGGCCCATTAAGTTAATGTCTGTTATAGACAAGCTTTTAGAAGGGGCTATTAGTATCTATGACCATTGAAATCTCGACAAGAACACAACACAAGGAACTGTGCTACCATTAGGGATCTGTCTGAGTTCGTATGCTACTTTAATCCACACCCCGAGAAGCCATAGCTAGTATATGTACATCCCAAAGCACAGCGCACATATTGTAATAGAAAATAACAGGCACTGAGTC
The DNA here is from genome assembly GCF_036365525.1 of Heterodontus francisci. Taxonomy (NCBI): domain Eukaryota; kingdom Metazoa; phylum Chordata; class Chondrichthyes; order Heterodontiformes; family Heterodontidae; genus Heterodontus; species Heterodontus francisci. The sequence continues at coordinate 13,726,568 of NC_090393.1, forward strand.
ACCACTGGGCTCTGACATATCGTAACAGTAGTTTGTGTTGACACTTTTATGACACAAGTCTTCCGTGGAAAACAACAACTAAAGTGCAATTTTGTGTTGACAGCAATACCTTTATTAATAGTTTGAATCCGGAGAAGAGACAGCGCAGTGAGCAGATATTTATAAATTCATACGGAACAATAGTCAAGCATCAGCCACTGTTTGAGAAATAAGCATGAGGTGTTAGCCAGACTAAATAAACCAATGGCATTTAATTACCTTTCACTGAACCCAAATTATATTGTCCGTGAAATAAAGAAGATCGAAAACTACAACGGTCAATTTGAAGGTTAAATGCAATGCCTGATGGGATGTATGGCTAGACATGACAAGAAGATCTGATGTTGGATCTGTGAACTTTTAAAAATTGTCCAAGTCTTTTAATTTTTTTCTTCCGTGAAGCATATTGGATATTTTTTCTAAGTTAAAGGCACTATCTGAACACAAATTGTTTTGTATGTGCTTGAAGAAAATGAATGGCCTGGCTCTGAGCTGCCAATTGCAATCCAGTGACCTCTGATGGAAGGGCACCAGAGTGTGGATGGGATTGGGCCTGGCCATGATGCCTCTCGTAGTTGAAGTTCCCCATGTGAATAATGGCCAGAACAGGCACCAGTGAAACCACTCCAGAGCATATCCAGTACTGAGCAAGTGCTGCACTATCGGAGGTGGTGTTTTTCGGATAACACGTTAAACTCAGGCCCCGGTTTGCCCTCTCAGGTGGATGTAAAAGATCCCACGGCCACTATTTCGAAGAAGAGCAGGTGAGTTTTCTCCGGTGTCATGGTCAATATTTATCCCTCAGCCAACATAACTTATCCACTCCTTATCTCAATGCCCTGCGTGGGTGCTTGCTGTGTGCAAATTGGCTGCTGATTTTCCTACATTACAACAGTAACTACACTTCAAAAACTACCTCAGTGGATGTGAAGTGCTCTGAGATGTCCTGAGGTTGTGAAAGGTGTTATATAAATGCAAGTTCTTCTGTTCTTTTGCGTGAGGAGGGGCATGGAGACTCTGAGTGAGAAAACAAGAAACAAGCTCGTTGGGTCTTTTCCTAAGAAATCTTCTGCTCCCAAATACAGGAAAACAATATAGAAGGCCAATAATATCACATGGTGAGATCTTTCTTTTGGGCCTCCTTATCTCGAGAGACAATGGATACGCGCCTGGAGGTGGTCAGTGGTTTGTGAAGCAGCGCTATAAAGGCCAATTCTGGAGTGACAGGCTCTTCCACAGGTGCTGCAGAGAAATTTGTTTGTTGGGGCTGTTGCACAGTTGGCTCTCCCCTTGCGCCTCTGTCTTTTTTCCTGCCAACTACTAAGTCTCTTCGACTCGCCACAATTTAGCCCTGTCTTTATGGCTGCCCGCCAGCTCTGGCGAATGCTGGCAACTGACTCCCACGACTTGTGATCAATGTCACACGATTTCATGTCGCGTTTGCAGACGTCTTTATAACGGAGACATGGACGGCCGGTGGGTCTGATACCAGTGGCGAGCTCGCTGTACAATATGTCTTTGGGGATCCTGCCATCTTCCATGCGGCTCACATGGCCAAGCCATCTCAAGCGCCGCTGACTCAGTAGTGTGTATAAGCTGGGGGTGTTGGCCGCTTCAAGGACTTCTGTGTTGGAGATATAGTCCTGCCACCTGATGCCAAGTATTCTCCGAAGGCAGCGAAGATGGAATGAATTGAGACGTCGCTCTTGGCTGGCATACGTTGTCCAGGCCTCGCTGCCGTAGAGCAAGGTACTGAGGACACAGGCCTGATACACTCGGACTTTTGTGTTCCGTGTCAGTGCGCCATTTTCCCACACTCTCTTGGCCAGTCTGGACATAGCAGTGGAAGCCTTACCCATGCGCTTGTTGATTTCTGCATCTAGAGACAGGTTACTGGTGATAGTTGAGCCTAGGTAGGTGAACTCTTGAACCACTTCCAGAGCGTGGTCGCCAATATTGATGGATGGAGCATTTCTGACATCCTGCCCCATGATGTTCGTTTTCTTGAGGCTGATGGTTAGGCCAAACTCATTGCAGGCAGACGCAAACCTGTCGATGAGACTCTGCAGGCATTCTTCAGTGTGAGATGTTAAAGCAGCATCGTCAGCAAAGAGGAGTTCTCTGATGAGGACTTTCCGTACTTTGGACTTCGCTCTTAGACGGGCAAGGTTGAACAACCTGCCCCCTGATCTTGTGTGGAGGAAAATTCCTTCTTCAGAGGATTTGAACGCATGTGAAAGCAGCAGGGAGAAGAAAATCCCAAAAAGTGTGGGTGCGAGAACACAGCCCTGTTTCACACCACTCAGGATAGGAAAGGGCTCTGATGAGGAGCCACCATGTTGAATTGTGCCTTTCATATTGTCATGGAATGAGGTGATGATACTTAGTAGCTTTGGTGGACATCCGATCTTTTCTAGTAGTCTGAAAAGACCACGTCTGCTGACGAGGTCAAAGGCTTTGGTGAGATCAATGAAAGCAATGTAGAGGGGCATCTGTTGTTCACGGCATTTCTCCTGTATCTGACGAAGGGAGAACAGCATGTCAATAGTCGATCTCTCTGCACGAAAGCCACACTGTGCCTCAGGGTAGACGCGCTCGGCCATGGTGAGATCACATGGTGAGATAATGGCAGCAAAACAAACCCAGATATCTTCAACTACAGCTGTCCTTTCAGCCACTGCATCCTCAAAGCATCACTTCTAATTTTTCCCCACCATTATAGTTTCTTTAGATTGCCTCCATACAATGAGGCTGCTGTTTCCAAGGATTGCACTGTCTATGTATCTCTTTCTCACCATCTTCCTCTTGCCATGTCAGCTACCACTCTTCACTGGAATGCAAAGACAACCCCTGTATATTTTACTGCAAGCTTCTTAAACCTCTCTTCCCTGTTTCCTCCATCCTCATCTTCAACAAGTGTGAGGAGCTCATGGACTTTGCCACTAAGACTATCTGATCAGCTGCCCATGCCACTAGCCCACCTGGCCAAACTTCCACGAAGGCTCCCCCTGTCTTAGCCCTGAACTCATATCTTTCTCTGGTTTCTCTACCATTTCCCTTCGTACCCTCTCCATGCTCATCTTGTCATGAGACCTACCTCCTGCTCTTACGATCCTATTCCCACTAACTGCTTACCATCCAACCTCTCCTCCTGGTCTCCATGTTCACCAATATTGTTAATGGTTCTCTCTCTTCAGGTATAGTCCCTCTCTCCTTCAAGTCTCACCTCTCCTCTCCTCAAAAAAACTAACCCTTAACCTCAACGTCCTTGCAAACTACAGTCCCATCTCCAACCTCCCCTTGAACTTGTCATCGCCTCCCAAATCTGTTTTGTTAATTCGTTTTTGGGATGAGGGTGTCACTGACTTGGCCAGCATATATTGCCCTTCCCTAATTGCCCTTCAAATGAATGAATGAATGAATCAGAGGACATTTAAGTGTCAACCACATTGCTGAAGGTCTGGAGTCACATGTAGGCCAGACAAGGTAAGGATAGCTGATTTCCTTCCCTAAAGGACATTAATGAACCAGATGGGTTTTTCCAACTATCGACAATGGTTTCATGGTCACCATTAGCCGAGCTTCTTTTTAAATTCCATATTTATTAATTGAATTCAAATTTCATCATTGGTCATGGTGGGATTCGACCCTATATCCCCAGAGCATTCACTGGGCTCTGGATTACTAGTCCAGTGACATTATGCCCATCTTTCTGGGAACTCCCCCCTGCCTCAGTACTGAAACAGCTCAAAGTCACAAGTGGCATCCTATGTGACTATGGCGAAGGCAAACTACCCCTCCTTGTCCTTCTTGATCTTTAGGCAGACTTCAGCACGGTTGACCACACCATCCTCCTTCAGCACCTCGTCCAGCTGGATGGGACTGCTCTCACCTGGTTCCATTGTTATCTATCTAATCATAGCCAGAGAATCACATGCAATGGCTTCTCTTCCCACTGCCGCACCACCTACCATGATTTATCCTTGCACCCCACCCCCCCCACTCCTATTTCTCATCTACATGTTACCCCTCAGCGCCATCATCTGAAAACACAGCATCAGTTTCCACATCTATGCTGGCGACATCCAGCTGTACCTCACCAGCATCTCTCTCAACCCCTCCTTTGTCTCTAAATTGGCAGGCTGCTTATCCAATATCCAGTACTGGATGAGCAGAAATATCATCCAACTAAATATTGTGCAGACCGATGCCATTGTCTTTGGTCGCTGCCACAAACTCTGCTTCCTAGTTACTGATCCCATCCCCTCCCTGGCAACACTTTGAGGTTGAACCAGACAGTTCGCAACCATGGTGACATATTTGACCCCGAGATGAGTTTCTGACCACATATCCACACCATCACTAAGATTGCCTATTTTCACCTCGGTAATAGCATGAGACTCAACCCTTGCCTCAGCTCATCTGCTGCTGAAACCCTCATCCATGGCTTTGTTATCTGTAGACTTGACTATTCCACTACACTCCTGGCCGGCCTTCCATAATCCACCCTCCGTATACTTGATGTTATCCAAAATTCTGCTGCACCAACTCCTGTTCACCTATCACCCCTGTGCTCGCTGATCTGCATTGGCTCCTGGTTAAGCAATGCCTCGATTTTAAAATTCTCATCCTTGTTTTCAAATACATCCATAGTCTCACCCCTCCCTATCTCTGTAACGTCCTCCAGCCCCACAACCCTCCAAGATCTCTGCGCTCCTCTAATTTTGACCTCTTGAGCATCCCCAATTTTAATCACTGCATCATTGGTGGCTGTGCCTTCAGTTGCCTCGGCCCTAATCTCTGGAATACCCTCCCTACATCTCTCTGTCTCTCCACCTTGCTTTCCTCCTCGAACATGCTCATTAAAACCGACCTCTTTGGCCAAGCTTCTGGTCATCAGACCTAATATCTCCGTGCTATATTTTGTTTGGCAATGCTCCTGTGAAGCGCCTTGGGGCGTTTCATTACATTAAATGTGTTATATAAATATAAACTGTTGTTGTTAAATAATTACTTTATTAAGCTCTGCAAGCCGGGAGTTCTGTTAGAAGGGGAAGAATGAAGATTCTGCCTTTTAGCTGTCAGCACACAACCCAGGTTTTGGACGGCATGTAAACGGCCAGTCCTCAAATTTGCTGCTATTTGTAGGAATGACAGAGTTTTCACCAGGAATCTGTGGAAAAGGTGCAAAGCAAATGGGCAAAGCCCATTGTGGGATCTGCTGAGACCTGAATTATGCATAGCCAGTAACAGGCAGTATAAAGCAAGAGGTGACTTGCAACAGATTTGATGTGTCAAATGCAAACTCATTGTAAAAATATTCCAACAATGCATAAGCACCATCCTAATTCCTTTTGGCTGTGTCATTCGCAGCAATCTCTGTACAAATGCGAGCAGGGGGCAAGAGTTCAATTCAATTCAATAAAATATTACAATGCATTACTTGGTTAAAATGCTGACATGGGACGATCACTACTTTCTGTTTGATGCCTGTGAACACTTTAACTACTGCGTTACTGCATTGCCACTTTGAGTTCTTTCAGTCCTTTCTCCAGGGCTCTTTCATTATATTTCCAGTCATTAGTAAAGAGATGGGGCATGTCTTGTGACAAAGCATTCATATCAGCCATTTCTCAGTGGGTAGTGCTCTTGCCTCTGCATCTGTGTAAGTCCCTCTCCAGAGACTTGAGCACAAATTCGTGGCTGACAATCAAGTGCGGGACTGAAGGAGTCATTGCCACCTTTCAGATGAGATGTTAATCTGAGGCTCCTTCTGACCTCTCAAGCAGATGTAGAAGATCCCATGGCCACTATTTCGAAGAACAGCAAGGAAGTTATCCCTGGTGTCTTAGCCAATAATGTATCCCTCATCAACATCGTTAAAAAACACAGAGGCCAGTATTTAATGGAGGCGACAGGGTCTCACCCACCAGCTGACGAGCTGGCGAGAGCCCCGCAATGCCTCTTCGCAGGAAGACCCACCACATTACGTGCCAATCAGGCACTTAACTTGAGAGCAGCCTTCCCCAGGATTAAGGACTCTGGGGACAGAAGTCCCACCCACTGAGAGCTGCTGGCCAATCAGAGGCCAACAGCTCTTTTACTCAGCAGCACCGTGAGGGAGGCAGTGGCTGCTGCAGGTGATGCATCCACCCAAGTCCAGGATCGTCAATGGACCAAGACCACAGGTGAGTGATGGCTGGAGAGGTTTTGTGGGGTGAGGGTTGCGGGGCAGGGGGTTAGCTCTGAGTTGGCCCCCACTTCCCAATGCCAGATCCCTAGATCAGGCCCCGAGTGCCTTTAAACGAGGGCCCCTTCCCCCACACTGGGGTCCAGCAAGCAACCTACACAGATTTGTTCATCGTACTCCCCTCATGCAGACAGGTCCATCAGCCGCTGGGAAAAGATACTGGCGGTAGTGGGAAGAGTCCCTTAATTGGGCATTAATTGCCCACACTTAAGGGCCTCAATTGGCAGCAAGGTGGGAAGGCCAGCCACGGGCATTCCCACCACAGACTTAATCACGGTGAGGCAGGATGGTGATGAAGTCCCCATCCGCCACCGTCCTGCCCAGTTAAATGCTCTCCCCGCCTCCTTACGCACCACAGGGGAGAGCATAAAATCCAGCCCAGATTATCTGGTCATTTTCATATTGCTGTTTTTGGCCTGGCCAGCGTCACCCAGATCCCATGAATGAATTAAAAAAAAGCTAGCTGTGTGCATATTGGCTGCTGTGTTTCCTACATTACAACAGTAACTACACTTCACAAAATACTTCATTTGTTGTAAAGCACTTTGGGACATTCTGAGGTCATGAAAAATGCCAAATAAATACATGTTTTTTTACTCGTTCTTTCTAAAACGTCACCTGATATAGAAAGAAAAACTGGAATCCTTTTTTACAAATATTATACATTGACCATTAGTCGATGCAGCAACATTTCAGCTGAAAAGCATTTGGAAATCAATAAAAGTAATACATAAATCAGCACTGAAACGTCCAGTCTCTGGAGAATTGACCTGCATCAAAAATGTTCCCCTTTTTAGGCAACAGATGTAATTGGGCGTTGGTCACTTTCTTAGTATGTGACATCATTCTGACCTTGAACTGAGAGCTTTGACACAATGTAATCACACTTAAAATTTAACCTAAATAAAAGCAAAACACTGCGCATGCTGGAAATCTGAAATAAAAACAGAAAGTGCTGGAAAATCTCAGCAGGTCTGGCAGCATCTGTGGAGAGAGAAGCAGAGTTAACGTTTCAGGTCTGTGACCCTTCTTCAGAACTGGCAGATATAAGAAATGTAAAAGATTTTAAGCAAGTAAAGCGGGGGTGGGGCAAGAGATAACAAAAGAGAAGGTGTTGATAGGACAAGGTCACAGAATAGCTGACCAGAAGGTCATGGAGCAAAGGCAAACAAAATGTTAATGGTGTGCTGACAGACAAAGCATTAGTACAGACAGGGTGTTAATGGACTGAAAACTGAACAGCCACAAACACAAAAATTATAAAATAAACAGTGGGTAGGCACAGTACAAGCAAACTGAACAAACTAAAATAAAATAAACACAAAAAATAAAAGAAAAAAGAAAAAATAACTAAAAATAAAAGTAAAATGGGGGCCGGTCATGCTCTGAAATTATTGAACTCAATGTTCAGTCCGGTAGGCTGTAGCGTGCCTAATTGGTAAATGAGATGCTGTTCCTCGAGCTTGTAATGATGTTCACTGGAACACTGCAGCAATCACAGGACAGAGATGTGAGCATGAGAGCAGGGGGGAGTGTTGAAATGGCCAGCAACCGGAAGCTCGGGGTTATGCTTTCGGACTGAGCGGAGGTGTTCCGCAAAGCGGTCACCCAGTCTGCGTTTGGTCTCCCCAATGTGGAGCAGACCACATTGTGAGCAGCGAATACAGTATATTACATTGAAAGAAGTACAAGTAAATCGCTGCTTCACATGAAAGGTCCTTCAGTCAAGAGCAAACTTAGTTTTAAGTTGTTCTTTGTTGGAAAGTACAAGAAAAGCTTGCACTTATATCAACAACAACAACTTGCATTTATATAGTGTCTTTAAATTAGTAGAATGTCCCAAAGTGCTTCACAGGATCGTTATCAAACATAATTTGGTGCTGAGCCACATAAGCAAATATTAGACCAGATGACCAAAAGCATGGCCAAAGAGGTAGGTTTTAAAGAGTGTCTTAAAGGAATGGGAGAGAGGTAGAGAAGCGGAGAGGTTTAGGGAGGCAATTCTAGAATTTAGGGCCTAAACAGCTGAAAGCACAGCTGTTAATGGTGGAGTGATTAAAACAAGGGATGCAGGAGGCCAGAATTGGAGGACTGCAGTGACCTTGGACAGGATGTAAGGCTGGAGGAGGTTGCAGAGTTAGGGATGGTGCGAGGACTTGGTGTGATTTCAAAATAAGGGTGAGGATTTTAAAACTGAGGTGTTGCTGGACCAGCAGCCAATGTAAAACACCCTGACCAAGGGTGCTGAGTAAACTGGACTTGGTGCGAGTTAGGATATGGACAGCAGAGTTTTGATGACCTCAGGTTTATGGAGGGTGGGAAGCCAGCACGTGGAAGAACCTGTGCAGGCACATTTACAAGGCGACTGAGTGGAAGTGCTGATTTTAAAGCATTTGAAGAGGTGTCTTTTAGAAGGTTTTAAAAGGCAGAGTAAGAGGGAGCAAGGTGAAAGGTTTAGGAGGAAAATGCCAGAGGGCAGGGATATAGGGATATGATAGTGAAAGATGTGCTCTGCTGACAGAGTGGAGAGTTTGGATAAAAGCAGTTGTTCATAGTCAGAGAAACAGAAAGTGTGGGCAAGGAGTCACATTGGGAAATGATTCCTTAATTAAAGCCTGAAATGGTCCATTATTCCAGCAAACTAGGGAAAGCCAATCAACAGCTTCCGAAAAGCTGACAGTCCAAAAGTTACCCTAATATAGATCTGTTGTCATGTGAAGGAAAGGAGTTAGACTGAAAGTGCAGTGGGACACTGCCTTCGTCATAACTTCAGGTATACACAATGTTCCATGACTTCTATTATGGGAGTGGGGTGAAAACCTAAGGACACAACAGTACAGTTTGCAGGAGTGGTGAATTCAGAAGTGATAGAAGTGTGTGTGGATGCTGAAGCTATGTTCTAGTGGGATGTGGTGACAAATTCCATTCTGTCCATCTTCCCCAGTGCCTAAGAAAATATCAGGATTTTTAAAAATACATTATTTGGCATTTGGAGCTTGCTGTCATTCTGCCTCTCAGGATCAAAGTCATTTCACTTCAATCTCTTCTCGAAAATAAGAAAGTCAAAGGCGTGAGAGGATCTTTCAAGAGTTTGGTTCTCTTGATTGGGAATCTAACCCCAGATACAGTGGGCAGGTTTCCAGTCCAGTTAATCTCCCGCCCAATTCCCTTTACTTCCCTCACCTTTTCTGACTTCCTCAATAGATTTCAGCTCTCAGACTGCTCCGTATAACCCCCCCCCATAATGTTTGCCCACTGTCAACAAGTGCCCTCCCTGTGCACAACTTCACCTTGGATGTGTCTATTAACATTCTGATTTTGACCAAAACCTGCCTGACTAATGGTGCCACTATCCTTCCAATCTGCCCCACGACCCTCATCACACTCTCTGCCCAAATTACCATGGATCTTATCGCGGGACTCCCTTCAGATTTTACCCCAACTTCTTCAGTAGTTTCTCTTCATTCAAGTGCTTTACTCTTCTCTCTTGCCACCACCTCTGCTTAAAAGCCATTATTATTTGCAGCCTCCCTAAGCTGCAATTTTATTTATTTGTTAAGAGTTCCTTTCTATTTCCCTCACTTCAGCTTTGCATCAAGTGATTCCACATCCACAGCGATTATAATCTTCATCTTAATTCCACTTTCCACCTCTCCTCTAATTTCTATGGCTGCATTCAGTTTGACCCTGCACATTAACACCTCCCCCCGCCGCACCCGTTCCCACACACCCATGACAGCCCTTCAACCTCATCGTCATTCAAGACCTTGCTATCCTCATGGTTTCAATCTCTGACAAGCTCGCATCAACATACATAATTAGAATTAGAATTAGAATATTACAGCGCAGTACAGGCCCTTCGGCCCTCGATGTTGCGCCGATCATCTGACCTACACTATTCCATTTACATCCATATGTCTATCCAATGACCACTTAAATGCCCTTAAAGTTGGCGAGTCTACTACTGTTGCAGGCAGGGCGTTCCACGCCCCTACTACTCTCTGCGTAAAGAAACTACCTCTGACATCTGTCCTATATCTTTCACCCCTCAACTTAAAGCTATGTCCCCTCGTGTTTGCCATCCTCATCCGAGGAAAAAGACTCTCACTATCCACCCTATCTAACCCTCTGATTATCTTGTATGTCTCTATTAAGTCACCTCTCCTCCTCCTTCTCTCTAACGAAAACAACCCCAAGTCCCTCAGCCTTTCCTCGTAAGACCTTCCTTCCATACCAGGCAATATCCTAGTAAATCTCCTCTGCACCCTTTCCAAAGCTTCGACATCCTTCCTATAATGCGGTGACCAGAACTGCACGCAATACTCCAGGTGCGGCCTCACCAGAGTTTTGTACAGCTGCATCATGACCCCGTGGCTCTGAAACTCGATCCCCCTACTAATAAAGGCTAACACACCATATGCCTTCTTAACAGCCCTATTAACCTGGGTAGCAACTTTCAGGGATTTATGTACCTGGATACCAAGATCTCTCTGCTCATCTACACTACCAAGAATCTTCCCATTAGCCCAGTACTCTGCATTGCTGTTACTCCTTCCAAAGTGAATCACCTCACACTTCTCCGCATTAAACTCCATTTGCCATCTCTCAGCCCAGCTCTGCAGCCTATCTATGTCCCTCTGTACCCTACAACACCCTTCGACACTATCCACAACTCCACCGACCTTCGTGTCATCCGCAAATTTACTAACCCACCCTTCTACACCCTCATCCAGGTCGTTTATAAAAATGACAAACAGCAGTGGCCCCAAAACAGAACCTTGCGGTACACCACTAGTAACTAAACTCCAGGATGAACATTTGCCATCAACCACCACCATCTGTCTTCTTTCAGCTAGCCAATTTCTGATCCAAAGCTCTAAATCACCTTCAACCCCATACTTGCGTATTTTCTGCAATAGCCTACCGTGGGGAACCTTATCAAACGCCTTACTGAAATCCATATACACCACATCCACGGCTTTACCCTCATCCACCTGTTTGGTCACCTTCTCGAAAAACTCCCTGTCTAATTTCTACTCTCACCATCTGTCCTTTGGGGAAAAACAAAATAGCCTCATAGCTTCCAGTCTTACATGTAGCTCAGTATTTCCACAGTATACATGTATCCAAGTCAGCAGATTTAAAAAAAAAAATGTTTCATGGAATGCAGGTGTCACTAGCAAAGCCAGTCCTAATTGCCCTTGAACTGAATGGCTTAATAGGCCATTTCAAAAAGTACTTCAGTGGCTGTGAAGTGCTCTGAGATGTCCTGAGGATGTAAAAGGTGTTATATAAATGCAAGTCCTTCAGTTCTTTTGGGTGAGGAGGGACATGGCAACTCTGAGTGAGAAAGCAAGAAACAAGCTCGTTGGGTCTTTCCCTAAGAAATCTTCTGCTCCTAAATACAGGAAAACAATATAGAAGGCCAATAATGTCACATGGTGAGATAATGGCAGAAAAACAAAACCAGATATCTTCAACTACAGCTGTCCTTTCAGCCACTGCATCCTCAAAGCATCACTTCTAATTTTTCCCCACCATTATAGTTTCTTTAGATTGCCTCCATACAATGAGGCTGCTGTTTCCAAGGATTGCACTGTCTATGTATCTCCTTCTCCCCATCTTCCTCTTGCCATGTCAGCTACCACTCTTCACTGGAATGCAAAGGTAACCCCTGGATTTTTTACTGCAAGCTTCTTAAACCTCTCTCCCCTGTTTCCTCCATCCTCACCTCCAACAAGTGTGAGGAGCTCATGGACTTTGCCACTGATCAGCTACCCATGTCACTAGCCCACCTGGCGAAACTTCCACGAAGGCTTCCCCTGTCCTAGCCCTGAACTCACATCTTTCTCTGGTTTCTCTACCATCTCCCTTCGTGCCCTCTCCACGCTCATCGTGTCATGAGACCTACCTCCTGCTCTCACGATCCTATTCCCACTAACTGCTTACCATCCAACCTCTCCTCCTGGTCTCCATGTTCACCGATATTGTTAATGGTTCTCTCTCTTCAGGTGTTGTCTCTCTCTCCTTCAAATCTGCTGTCACCTCTCTTCTCCTCAAAAAACCTAACCCTTGAAAACTGCAGTCCCATCTCCAAACTTCTCTTAGGCTTGTCATTGCCTCCCAAATCTATTTTTTTTTATTTGTTTGTGGGATGTGGGCATCACTGACTTGGCCAGCATATATTGCCCTTCCAATGAATGGCTTGCTAGGCCATTTCAGAGGGCACTTAAGAGTCAACCACATTGCTGAAGGTCTGGAGTCACATGTAGGCCAGACCAGGTAAGGACAGTGGATTTCCTTCTCTAAAGGGCACTAGTAAACCAGATGGGTTTTTATTACAATCAATGAGAGTTTCATGGTACCATGACCAGACTAGCTCTCGATTCCAATTTTTTTTTTATTAATTAAATTTCACAATTGGCCATGGTGGGATTTGAACCTGTGTCTCCTGGGCATTAGATCTCAGCCTGTGGGTTAATAATTCTATAATATCACCACTGCTCCACCAACATTACCAGGGCTCCAAGGGGAAAGTCATGAGGAGGGATTACCGAACCTAGTCTTGCATTCCCTGACTATTGAAGGTTAAGGAGTGGTTTGATTGAGGTTTTTAGGATTTTGGAGGGAATTGATAGGGTAGATGGAGAGAAACTCTTTCCAGTGATCTAGGACGAGGGGACATGCCTCAAAGTCAACACCAAGTCATTCAGCGGAGAATTGTGCAGAATTGTGGAACTCTCTCCCACAAAAAGCAGTAGATGCTTGCTCAATTATTTATTTTAAATCTGAGAGCAATAGATTTTTGCTAGTCTTGGGTATAAAAGGGTAAAATACTGCAGTTGCTGGAAATCTGAAATAAAAAGAAAAATGCTAGAAATACTCAACACGTCAGGCAGCATTTGTGGAGAGAATTTCCGATCACCTTTTGTCAGAACTGGGAAAAGTTAGAGATGTAATAGGTATAAAGCAAGTACAGAGATAGGGAAAGTGGGGGGGGGGGCACAAGAACAAAAGGGAAGATCTGTGATAGGGTGGAAAGCAGGAGAGATGAAATGACAAAAGGGGTGAATGTGCAAGACAAAAGGAGATGACAATGGGACAAGTAAAGAAATAAAGGATGGGTCTAGAGGAAATGTACATAGGAATAGCAAAATCATTACCAACAGCTGATGTCCAAGAACAAAAAAAAACACAAAACAAAGAATGAAAAAAGAAAAAAACTAGGGGCAGAGATTATGATCTGAAATTGTTGAACTGAATGTTGAGTCCTGAAAGTTGTAAAGTGCCTAATCAAAAGATGAGCTTATGTTGAACTTCAGTGGAACATTGCAGGAGGCCGAGAACAGAGAGGTCAGAGTGCAAGGTGAGTGGAGAATTAAAATGACAATCAGAAGCTCGGGTCATGCTTGCGGAATGAATGGAGGTGTTCAGTAAAGCGGTCACCCAATCTGGGTTTGGTCTCCCCAGTGTCGAGCAGACCGCATTGTGAGCAGTGAATATGGTATACAAAATTGAAAGTACAAGTAAACCATTACTTCACCTAGAACGAGTGTTTGGGGCCCTGGATGGTGGGAAGGGAGAAGGTAAAAGAGCAAGTGTTGCATCTCCTGCACTTGCAAGGAAAAGTGCAGTGGGAAGGGGAGGAAGCATTGGGGGTGATGGAAAGGTGGACCAGGTGTTGTGGAGGGAATGGTCCCTTTGGAATGCTGAAAAATGAGGGGAGGGGAAGATGTATTTGGTGATGACATCACACTGGAGGTGACGGAAATGACAGAGGACGATCCTTAGAATGTGGAGGCTGGTGGGATGTAAGAGGACAAGGAGAACCCTATTGTGGTTCTGGGAGGTAGAGGAAGGGGTGAGAGGTGAAATGTACCTACACTAGATGGACTGCAGTGGTTCAAAAAGGCGGATCACCAGGACTTCCTCAAAGGCAATTAGGTCTGGGCAACAAATATTGGCCTTTCCAGCGATGCTCAGGAATGAATAAAAGAAACAATGGTAAACGGGTTCATCATTCAGTCTGGACATGCTACATCATGAATATTTTGCAGAGGAAGTCATATTTCTGATTATAGGTAATGTATTCAGTTATGGAAGCTCCCTTGGAGCACATTGAAAAAGCATAGGGATAGAAATTATATGGACAGTGCCCAAACTATAGAGCTGCAGCCTTTTAATCTTGGAATTGAAGTCAGTTTCTTACCAACCAATAAATCTAGCGCAGAGTTTATTTCAGGAACAATGAAATTCACTTAAGGAATTGCCATGGTTCAGGAAATTTCTGCTTTCTTAATCAGATTAATACTTTTAACAGAAAGATTACCTCATCGATAATTTTAGTCCACTAGAATGCACATTTATTTAGCACAATACACACAAGGTACAAATATTTGTAGCACTTACTGAGAACTTATATGTATATTTTAGATTTGATCAGATTTTTCTATTGGAGTGTTCAAATTCCCTGTAATGTGAAAAAAACTTTCCAATCTATTTGGGTTTGTCATTTTTATTCCAATAGCAGCACCATTCCTTTAAACAATGCACAGTTGATTTTCCACAGGCTGACAAAAATAGTCATTAACCATCTCGCTGGGCAACAAGGGCATCTCTTATCTGACAGAACATAGAGAGGTTTTTGCATCTAAGGCTGGAAATGTCAACAGCTCACTTGCAAGTCCTTCAAGGTGAGGAGATGGAGGTGAGATGTCACTCACACAAGGGACCAAAAAAAGGTGTCAGGAGAGGGGAGAGTAGGCCTTTTCTTTAATGCTCTGACTGAGGCCATGGCCAATCCTCAAAGGATGAACTTATTCTATTTCATGTGTTAGAGGCAATATAGGCACTTAGAGTTTTGTGCAGTGGGATAGAAACTACTTTTGATTTTTGTGCTCAGCATAAACAAAAATGCAGCAATCTCAAAACTGGAAGTGTTACTGGGTGTTACAACCAGGTGAGAAGGGGTCTAGGGGTTCCTTCTCAGCCTTTGCCTGATTTAATCGTAACAAGGTTTAATTTTAAAACACCATATTTTAGCTCCCCCTTCAGTGAATCCTTGTTCACTGCTCCAATTGGAAGGCAAAGAAATCAAATAGGCTTCCTTAGATTTAAACAAGAAAGGTAGAAGTTTAAACTCTAATCTGGTTAACGACTACGAATATGTAACGCGACTAAGCTAGCATGCATACGCCATAAACACACACGCAGATAGAGACAGAAAAAGTAGAAGGAATAAAGGGGAAAAGTTTGAGGCAATATCTTTTAGGTATTTACTGTCCTTTGAATTCTATGTGGAGTCTTTGGTTGCTGTTAAGTCCTGCTATTCATTGGGGCCCAGTTCACGCTTCAACTTGTTTCGATGTCGGAGTCTTTTCCCTCTTCGGGTGTAGGTGTCTTCCATGGGTCCAGTGGCTTGGGAGAAAGGGTGGGTGGTGGTAGGTAGTAAGCAGCAGTAACAGAAGGGGCTGATTGATAATACAGTCCAACCAGCAGAGCTCTCCTACTCCTACTGGCTCCATAGTGACGATTGCTTTGTGTGTTTTTTTAAACTCACTTATCTTTCAGTGGCAGCTGCGCAGTGACAACTTAAAATTCCCAAGCAGTGCAGGTCTGACACCTGGTACAGTCTGCGACATCAGATTTTGGCAAGGTGTCTTAAAACTAATGTTAGGTCCCTAATTTACATAGGTAAGGAGCCTAACACCTGTTTGACGCGGCCTCCTGGGACGCATGAAAAATCAGCTGACCCAATGTCAGGTTGGACATCTTTTCAAGTATTCTTTGAGCCTGTAAGATGGGCTCAACGATGTCCAATTTCTACCCCTTTACCTACTTTCTGCAATACATCAACTAATCTCGCAGTGTCCCACCATTTCATTAACAGTTATATATGCATCTTTTCAACCAGCCAGGAAAAGGTCTATGCTAATGTTTCTCAAAGATCTATGCTACATTGCTTTTCCCATCAGCAGTTTTTCCCCTCATCAGTCCCTGTTGAGACTGCAGGCTGCCATAAGTAATATTCTTTCCTTCTGTTCTTTGTTAAAGGCTAGTGCCCTCTTCTGAAAATAGACATCAGTTTCATCAAAGTGACAAAGAGTTCTGTGGCACTCATTACTGCAGGTAGGACAGATGCTACCTACTCTTCAGCAGATCTACAGTCTACATAATTTTCTCACTACATATCTCTTTGTAGAAGTTATGCTGATTCTTCAATCTATGTAGTTGGTTGCTAAACATGAGTTGGTTGCTATACATCATAGCCGAGAGTGCCTTTGTCACATTACTTAGGCCCCTGAAGAATGGTGTAGCACAATGAGTTAGCATATTAGTTTTTCTTTATGCTTGTGCCCAGAGTTAAATTCACACCAGACTGCTGGGATGCAAGTTTTGTGCTTTTTCTCTCTCCACCAGCTCTGACTCTGACACGTGCAATTTCTCTCAGTCCCTCTCTCTCTCTCTCTGAACCAGCAAGGATTCTCTATGAAATAGTTCAAGAATTTTGTGGAATTAAGGATCCAACAACAACTTGCGTTTATCTAGCACCTTTAATATAGTCGAACAGGCCAAAGCGCTTCATAGGAGCAAACAAAATTTGGCACCGAGCCACATAAGGAGATAATAAGACAGGTCAAAGAGGTAGGTTTTAAAAAGCATCTTAAAAGGAGGACGGAGAGATCAAAAGACAGAGAGGATTAGGAAGGGAATTCCAGAGCCTGGGGCCCAGGCAGCTGAAGCCACCAATGATGGAGCAGTAAAAATCGGGGATACGCGAGAGGTCAGAATTGGAGGAGCGCGGAGATTTTGAAGGGTTGTAGGCTTGGAGGATTGCAGTTTGTATAGAGAATAAACACCAATAGGGACTGGTAGGTATGAATGGCTTGTTTCCTGTATTGTATTTCCCCACGTAACCATTTAGCATGGATATGCGGGTCCATGTTCTCTAGTGCAAGCCGAGCCATTGGGCAGATGCTAAGGTGCTGCTTCCCTATCCGTGTGTAAACGGTAGGAACGAGAGAGCAGGAGGCTTGTCATACAGAGTTTCATGACCAGCTGCTCTCGGGGTGGCAGGGACCACTTCACAGGCTGACAAGATCATCGAAAGGTCTCACATCACCTTTAATGTGGCCCAGCCTTTAATGTGGTTTCAATGTGTTTTGACTCAACAGACTGGAAGTTGTCAGACAATGCCAGGCACAGAAAATGTTTGTGTCACTACTTTTCAGGTACCAGATTATGGTGTTGGGATAGGGTGGGAGTGTTAACTATTGGATATAACAATAAAAACAGCAAGATGGCCTCTGACAAAGGCTAATTTGATGACTGCCTGATAGAATTCCTCACAGAACATTACAAAACAAATCAGTGCAGGAGCTATCAACAGGGAAAATGAGATGGAACACAGGGTGTTAGAAATATCGTGTCACTCAGGTCTTCAGGATGGAATAAGTCAATCTTTCAGATTCAGCCTGCTCTCTAACTCAACTCAGCAAAATGGAACAGACCAGACAGTTCAGTCTTGGGATTTTCTCTATATTTAACAGGAAGTGAAAAAATCATTATCCATGGAATCAGCACATGTAACATTGCTGCTGCTGATAACTTTAAATATCCAATTACAAGATTGCTATTTAACAATATAACAAATACTAGTCTTATAGAATAGTAGATTCCTGATATGAGAAAATTAAAATTTGAACACTAGACTATGATGTATAACTGTTTGAATCGTTTGCGCATAAGTATGTTTTTAAAAAATGCACAAATCAAACACTGAGACTGATTTTTAAAAATGAGTTTAACCTCTCCCTTTGTCACATGTTGCAGCTTCACTGGGTGTTTTAAGGAGGAAATGCAAGAAGTTGGACTCCAAAGACAAAAAAAAAGAACATGAATTTATCTGGCGCTTTTCACGATCTCAGGATGTGCCAAAGTGCTTTAAAGCCAATTAAGTACTTTTTGAAATGTAGTCACTGTTGTAATATAAGAAAGACAGCAGCCAATTTGTGCACAGCAAGCTCCCACAAACAGCAATGTGATAATGAACAGACAATATGGTGATTGAGGGACAAATATTGGCCTGGATACTGGGGAGATGCTCTTCAAATAGTGCCGTGGGATCATTTATGTACACCCAAGAGGGCAGACTGGGCCTTGCTTTAATGTCTCAGCCAAAAGATGGCACATCCAACTGTGCAGCACTCCCTCAGTACTGTCTAGATTGTGATTGGCAAAAGAACTAGAGACAACAATTTTTTTACTCAGCAAATTGTTGTGATCTGGAATGCGCTGCCTGAAAGTGTAGTAGAAGCAGATTCAATAGAAACATTCAAAAAGGAATTTAATAAATACTTGAAGAGGAAAAAAAACACAGGGCTATGGGAAAACCAGTCAGGCACTGCAATCCACATCACAACAACTTAACACTAGAATGGGACTTAAACCCACAACCTTCAGTATTGGAAGCAAGAATGCTAGCTATTGACGCACAGCTGACACTCCTCACTGGGATAGAAATGAAAGGTTCTCTTCTCAGATATTCTTATCAGCCTGCAGCCTCTTGTGTCATTGGGGCAGCAATTACTGAAAGCCCTGTGTTACTGCAAGAACTTGACAAGATCACTATGTCTTATGCCTCACCAGTGACACTTCACTGTTCAATGAAACAGACACAAAAACAAACTCTTAACTCGCTGAAGGTTATCAGAAATTATCCATCAGAACCTCATTGAACCTGTTTAACCTGTTCAGTTTCTGAACAAATTAATTGCGGAGAATAAATCTTAAATGTTTATTTCGAACCTGTGGCACCTTTCATTTGCATAACTCAGATTTGTTTCTCAGCAGACTTAAAACATATGCTCGAGCTCCCCTGAGTGGAATAGAAACTGGTTGGATCCCAGTTTTAGGGCATAACCAATGGTGCACAGACAGTGGACGGCCCAACCGGGAAGCCTGAGGCTTAACTATACTTTGAACAATAATTTAAGCGGGTCTGTCTCCCTGGAAAGATGAACAGGCTGGCCTGTTTATTGTAGAAAAGAGAAGGTTGAAGGAAGATAGGGTATATGTACAGAAGGTGCTTCTACTTCTGGGGGAGACCAGAACTAGGGGCTGTAAATATAAGATAGTCACAGTGGCGCAGTGGTTAGCACTGCAGCCTCACAACTCCAGCGACCCGGGTTCAATTCTGGGTACTGCCTGTGTTGAGTTTGCAAGTTCTCCCTGTGTCTGCGTGGGTTTCCTCTGGGTGCTCCGGTTTCCTCCCACATGCCAAAGACTTGCAGGTTGATAGGTAAATTGGCCAGTATAAATTGCCCCTAGTATAGGTAGGTGGTAGGGGAAATATAGGGACAGTTGGGGATGTGGTAGGAATATGGAATTAGTGTAGGATTACTATAAATGGGTGGTTGATGGTCGGCACAGACTCGGTGGGCCGAAGGGCCTGTTTCAGTGCTGTATCTCTAAAACTAAAACTAAAACACTAATAAATCCTACAGGGAATTCAGCAGGAACCTCTTTACCCATTGAGTGGTGAGTATGTGGAACTCGCTAACCCAAAGAGTGGTTGAAGCGAATAGCATAGATGCAGTTAAGAGGAAGGCAGATGAACATATGAGGGAGAAAGGGATAGAAGGATATATTTACGGCGTTAGGTGAAGAATATTGGGAGGAGGTTTGTGCGCAGAATAAATATGAATTTGTTTGGCTGAAAGGCCAATTTCTGTGCTGTAAATACTATGTACTATGTCTCTGTATGAGTCTGTCATATGTCCAGAGGCAGCTCATCCATTACCAACAGATCAACTTCAAGCCACTTGCCTTGCCACTATTGGCCCTGATGGGACTGGGGAACTGAGAACAAGAGGGAGGGCCAATCACAGGTGGGTAGTGACCCTCAGGAAAGCTGTGAAACCAGGTTCCTCCTGGCTCTACATCAAACTTATTTTTTTTTAAAAAGTAACTCTTTTAATAGCAGCTGCTTGCAAGACCTCATACACATCAGGAGAACCTGCCCAGTTTCTCAGAGGACTCCGAAAGCAGAACCCTTCATTACCACGGGGAAGGGGACGGAAACTGAGACTGTGGCGTCTGATGTTTTTCAAGTATTCTTGGGAATCGCACAAGCGACCTTTGAACTGGAAAACCGGATAGTTCCATCCCTTTTCCTCTCAAATTGAATTATAACATATCTGAACATTCAGTTTTAAATTATTATGCAAGCTCTGTCCCTTTCTCCCATGTGTTCCAAACCTGAGGAGGTTTGGAAATTAAAAACATAATACTGGAAAATTAAACTGTTTGTCTTGAAATGAAGAACAGAGGAGTCTGAATGCATTGGCAAGAGTATTGTGTATGCATTGAATTAATTTCACTCTTAATGAATCAGTCTGGTAATTATACAGCACTAAACAATGTGTTGGTTTAATTCCACGTTAGAACTACTGGGATCCAGATTGTTCGAGGGTAGATTCAAATAGACAAGAGCATATTTAAAAATCCACCACAACTTCAGTAATTACCTGTTCGTTAGTCAATTAGCAATAATTTGTCTTTCTGTTGAGGAGTGCTAAATTGAGTTAGGGTGAAATCTGATCAATTCCTCTGTCCTGATGTGTTGAGTAACCTGTCACAAGGATAGTCCATGTTTCAGCAAACTGATCTCAGGTTTGGCTGCAGTTTATCTGGCCTGAGTTCAAAACAGTAAATGGTTTAATAAGAAAACAGAAAGTTTTGCCTTTATAAAGTGCCTTTCACAATCTCAGGACATCCCAAAGTGCTTCACAGCCAATGAAGCCAAAAGTTTAGTTGCTATTGTAATGTAGGAAGTACAGCAGCCAATTTGCACACAGCAAGCTCCCACAAACAGTGATGTGATAATGACCGGATTATCTGTTTTTGTGATGTTGGTTGACGGATAAATATTGGCCAGGACATCAAGGATAACTCCCCTGTTCTTCTTCAAAATGGGATATTTTACATCCGCCTGAGACAGCAGACAGGAGCTGAGTTTAACCTTTCATGGAAAGGACAGCACCTCTGATGGTGCAGCACTCCCTCAGTGCTGCACAGGAGTGTCAACCTGGATTATGTGCTCAAGTGCCATGGAGTAGGACTTGAAGACACAACCTTCAAACTCAGAGCAAAGAGAGCAACTGATTGAACCACACTTGACACCAAACAACTCAAGCAGTGTATTTTTAAAAGATCTGTGTTCTATAACTTTTTTTGGAAATATGACTGCTCTTCACACATTTTGAAGGCTGAGCCTCAGGACCTTTGGAACGGTGAACTTCAGCTGAAGATCGAGCGCTTAGAGAAGCTTGCTTGTAAGTAGATACATTCGTGGGTGGCGGGGGAGCGCACAGGGGGGAGGGGTGGGGGATGGTTGCTGATGCTTGGATGGCGGGGAGATGGCAGCTAAGCTACAGTTTTGTGGAGAAATCCTGCCACTGCCGGACACTTGCAAAAAAACATTTGGGATCTCTTCATGTGGTCCAGCCAGCTGATGCACGCAAGACTTCCCAGGTCAGTCCCTCTGGACAGCTGATCTGTTGGACAAGATGACCAATATGGTGTCACCAATAATTGTACAACTAGCTACAAGCGCTAAGTACAAAAGATGGAATTTAGCTCCAATACTTTGGAGAGAAGGTGACAGTATGTTGAAGCTGCCCATTGCTTTGTTCCAGCCCCCACCCCTTGAGCCAATTCTTTACGTGCCCTGACCCAACATAACATTCACATGGCCACAGCATCACCCACCCACAGCCTTGTAGCCCCTTTAACCCATTTAGGGGTACGTTTCCATTTTGTTTCCTTTCTGTCTCTTTTTAGCAGCTACAGCAACAACAACAACTAGCATTTATATAGTGCCATTTATAGTAGTAAAGCATTCCAAGGTGCGTCACAGGAGAGTTATCAAACAAAATTTGACACAGAGCCTCATTAGGAGATATTAGGACACAAGGAGATATTTGACCAAAGAGGTAGGTTTTAAGGAGGGCCTTTAAGGAGGAGGAAAAGGCAGAGAGGTTTAGAGACAGAATTAAAATGAACTACAGGAGGCTAGTTTTGGATTGCAGTGCATCTAGAATCCGCAAAACACAGGCCTACAAGCTGGTCCAGCCGCCTAAGGGTAGGCCCTAGGGAATTTGGCATGGCCACAGAGATGGCGCCATTGGCCACCATTTTCAGGATGCCACTACCTCTTTTACTGACAAGTGGAAGGCCAACATGTCATCAGAACAATTTCCCTTTTGTCGTTTAAATTAGCAGCAACTCGAGCAGAGAGTCTTCAAAAGAGAAGCACAGAACACATACTGACAAGTGCCAAAGGCTGAATATTCAAAACAGATCCTCTACCAAGCAGTGCTAATCCCTGCAGAAGTGACAGAAACGATGTTGAGGAGACAATGTTCTTTTTTTGTCAGCCTCTGCAAGCTACATGTCGAGGCTGCTATAAAAAGAACTGTTACGCTTTTGAAGTCTACAACATCAGCTCAAATTTCAATACAATTGTTCACATGATAGCATGTAGGAATATGCACGCGTGTGCACAAGGGCACTGTGACCAAGAATGGAAGGACATGGGTTCACCTTGTTGTTGGCCACATGTCTACGATTCCCTGATCTCCCTTTGTTCTCCCCATAGAGATGCCAAGCAGAGGAGAGGTAGAGAGTATCTCTATACGATAGAGGCTATGGCAGCAGGTCAGAATCCAGGAGGAAAGGCAGCATCGCCCTCACTTACGAGCGGAAGGGGGAGAGGGAGGAAATCAGAAATTGGAGGCCCATTTCACTGCTTTATGTGGACTACAATATTCTGTCCAAGGTCATTTCCCATCGGGTCATGTCTGCTCTGGAGTTTGTGATTCACCCCAATCAAATCTGCACCGTACCTGGCAGGAAGATCTCTGATAGCCTTGCACTACAGAACTAGAGGGGGTGTGTGTGTGGGTGGGGAGTGGTGAACATCTGCCTCATCAGCTTCAACCAGGAGAAGGCTTTTGACAGAATATTGCACACCTACATGTTGGATGTGCTCTCCAAAGTGGGGTTTGGGGAGAGAATCTGCAATTAGATCCAACTGCTCTACACAAACATCAGTAGCAAGTTTCGCTCAAGGGGCTGGATTTTGGGCAGCAGGCGAAAAATTGACGCACTGTTGGGTCGCCACAATCTCCCACGCGGTGGTTCATTTAAATACCCGGTGGGCCTGCCCAGCGCCCCCCCCCCCCCTCCACCAATCACATGGAGGGGGCGGGCTCTCTGACTCCAGCAATGGCGCCAGCTGCCTGTGCGCAAGTGCCTTTTTTAAAGGGCAGCCAGCCCTGCCGGTTAATTTAAAGAGATACCCCCCTCATCAATGTATTGAATAAAATTCTAATGCCCCTCTCCCATTCCCAACTAACAATAAAATTAAGTATCTGCCCTTTCCCTGCCAATACACTTACTGTACAATATGGCCCTCCCTCCAGACTGTACAAAGTTTACAGTTCACCCCTTCCCACCATCCCCTGCACTGATAATGACAGTTTAACGCCGTTTCCCAACCACACCCCCCCCCGCACCCCCGACACCTCACACTAAAAATCTTACATTCCCCCCCTTTCCCCACCAGTGTCGTGCCTGCTTTCCCCAGACGGGGACATGAAGACATGGGAGTGCCGGCCGTCTGAAGATTGTGGCGGTCCCAGACGATGGCAGGTAAGTGTATTTTAATGTATTAATTTTATTCAATAATAGATTTAAATGCAGGTCCTGTCACCCAGTGACCGGTGGCGGGGCTACCACAGAGCCTCGCTGCTGTTGGGAGTACCGGGCCCAGCCATCCCAGCATTGGGCTCCGTGGCGGACCTCTACCGGAATGATCTTCCAGCCCACCCACCACAGAGCCCAACGTCGGGGGCCCCGTTAAACCCAGCCCAATGTGTGGGAATCAGGAAGTTTTTTGATCAAATCTGGAGTCAGACAGGGCTGTCCTCTCTCCCCTGTCTTGTTCATGTGCTGTATCAAACCTTTTGCCAAGACCAACAGGAAGGATGCAGGCATAAGGTGGGGGTCGGGTGGGGGGGGGCGGTGGTGACAATCCCCGGCAGTGTAAGTTCTCTGGTCAAAGCCTCCCTGTACATGGACGACGTCGCCGTCTCCTGCTTGGATCGCTGTCAGCTCTCAGACTGAAGAGCATCCGGGACCAGTTTGAACTGGCCTCAAGAACCAAGGTAAATCGCAAGAGAGAGGCCATGTTTTTTGTGAACTGGGTCAACCGATCCTTTTTTCTCTTCACCGTCGGGTCACACTGACAGTGCTGGGGATATGGTTCGGAGGGGCCGGGGCATGCGCCAAAACCTGGAAGGAGAGTATAGCCATGGTGAAACAGAAACTGGGCATGAAGGTGTGACGTTCCCTCTCCATTGCGGGTAAGAATCTGGTCATTAGGTGCAAGGCGCTCTTGGTGTTGCTATATGTAGCGCAGGTCCTGCTCCTGCGCCGTGGCGATCACCCGAGCCATCTTCTGCTTTATCTGGAGATTGTAAATGGACCGTATCCACAGTGACACAATGTTCAAACCTCTAGATAAAGGGGGAAAAATTTACCCAAATGTCACCCTCATCCTCATGGCCACCTTTGTGTGCGGCTGCAACAAGCTGTGCATAGAACCCCAGAATGCAAGCACCAAGAGTCACTAAATGTTGAGGTTCTATCTGTCCCCAGTGTTGCAAAGGATGGATATGGCCACATTGCCCATGGAACGTTCCATTCAGTTGGACCGTGCTGTATCACTTGTCCCTCTGGGAAAAGTTTGTACAGAAAAACACCTTTGACCACAAGTCCATCAGGTAGTGGTCCGTATTTAATGTCCTCGAGGCCCTGCAGGAAAAGGAGATGGTGGATTCTGTCGGATGGGTCCCTGAGCAGACTGTCAAACTCATTTGGCAGAATGCCTCATCGGCAGAACTTTCAAACAAGCTCCAAGACATTGCTTGGCTGTGGTGAGAAGGGCTCTCCCCGTCAGATCCTTCCTGCACACCCAGAGTCTCATCGCCTCTGCATGCTGCCCTTGAGGTGGCTGCAGTGGAGAAGAAATTATCCCCAGTTCCTTCTGGAATGTGCATGTGAAAAGCAGGTCTGGAAAGAGATGCAGTGATTTCTGTTGAGATTCTTCCCGAGCAGCTCCGTGACGCAAGGCTCCGGGCTGTTCCCAAGGACACACACCGAGATAAACATCTGCTGGAGGGCTATCAACTCAATGAAAGACGCATTTTGGTCTGCCTGAAACTTGCTGGAGTTCCTGTGCAAAGAGTTGTCCACGACCGAGTGTTGCAGACTGGCACATGCCAAGGTCCAGGACTACGCGCTGAGGGATGCACGAAAGCTTGGGGCAGCCGCCGCAAAGGCTCAATGGGGAAAGGCCACTGTGTAAGGCCCTCCAGCCATAGTATACCAAGGGGTTAGAACCTGTGTAACACTCCCCTCAGGCTGTATGTACCAGAGAATATTTGACATGAAATGTAAATGTACACTGCAAATATCGGCTGCGTTTGCTGACAACACAGCCACTAGGTGGCGCTGCACTGACACATGTGCAAATGCAGCCTGTTCAACTAAAACGTCACAGTCAGCGACGTTCAGGCAGTTGCCAGGACTAAAGATGGCGCCGCTCAAATAATCACACAATGGCAATGTAAACACATGGCAGTACACAAAGGCTGGAGAGATCGGCTGGCCGGGGAATGGCCGGAGAGAGCGGGCGGGGACGGGAGTGGGTTAAATATAACCTGTAATGGCAAGTGTAGTGAGGTACATCATGTTCTGTATTGAAAGGTAACTGATCTGTATTGCACTTTATCTGATGTCAAATTTGAACTCAGTCTGCTCTGGATGGAGGACTTCAGTGTCCATCACCAAGGGTGGCTTGGTAGCACCACTACAGACTGAGCGGGCCAAGTCCTAAGGACAGTCCGGGCCTGCGACAGATGGTAAAAGAACCAATACCGGTATGGACAAGCGTGGTTGGGCCAAATGGCCTGTTTCTATGCTGTATATCCTATGTAAAACATGAAGAAGAAACCTACTTAACCTCTTCCTCACCTGTTCATGACAGCATTGGTAGGCCTTCACAGACAGGATATCCTCCATTATTTTGTGTGACATCACCAGCATGCTAAATGAGATAGATTCAGAACAGATCTAACAGCTCAGAACTGGGCATCCATGAGGCTCTGTGGGCCAATAGCAGCAACAGAATTATGTTCCACTATAATCTGTAACCTAATAGCCTGGCATCTGTCTCACTCTACCATTAGCATCAAGCCAAGAGACAACCCCTATTAGAATGAGGACTATAGAAGCGCATGCCAAGAGCAATGCCAGGCGTAGCTAAAAATGAGGTTCCAACCCAATGAAGCTACAACACAGGACGCATGCATGATAAACAGCGTAAGAAGTGTGCCATAGATGGAACTAAGCAATCTTGAAACCAACAGATCAGATCAAAGCTCTGCAGTTCCACCATGTCCAGTCATAAATAGTGGTGAGCAACTAAACAACTAACTGGAGGAAGAGGTTCCATGAATGTCCCCATCCTCAATAATGCAGGAGCTCAGCACGTCAGTGCAGAAGACAAGGCTGAAGCATTTGCAACTATCTTCAACCAGAAATGCCAACTGGATGATCCATCTCGGCCTCCTCCTGAGGCCCTCACTGTTACAGATGCCAATCTTCAGTCAATTCGATTCACTCCACGTGATATGAAGAAACAGCTGAAGGCATTGGATACAGCAAAGGCTATGGGCCCCTACAACATCCTGGCTGTAGTACTGAAGACGTGCTCCAGACCTAGCCATGCCTCTAGTGAAGTTGTTCCAGTACAGCCCACAACACTGACATCTACCTGGCAATATAGAAAATTGCCCAGGTATCTCCTATCCACAAGAGACGGGCCAAATCCAATCCGGCCAATTACCGCCCAATCAGTCTACTCTCAATCATTAGCAAAGTGATGGAAGGGGTCATTGACAGTGCTATCAAGCAGTACTTACTCAACAATAACCTGCTCACCGATGCTCAGTTTGGGTTCCACGAGGGCCACTCGGCTCCAGACCACATTACAGCCTTAGTCCCAATATGGACAAAAGAGTTGAATTCCAGAGGTGAGGTGAAGAGTGACTGCCCATGACATCAAAGCAGCATTTGACTAAGTGTGGTATCAAGGAGCCCTAGTAAAACTGGTTGGAGTCATTCCTAGCACAAAGGAAGATGGTTGTGATTGTTGGAGGCCAATCATCTCAGCCCCAGGACTTCACTGCAGGAGTTCCTCAGGGTGGTGTCCTAGGCCCAACCATCTTCAGCTGCTTCATCAATGACCTTCCCTCCAACATAAGGTCAGAAGTGGGAATGTTTGCTGATGATTGGACAATGTTCAGTTCCATTTGCAGCTCCTCAGATAATGAAGCAATCTGTGCCCACATGCTTCAAGACCTGGACAACATTCAGGCTTGGGCTGATAAGTGGCAAGTAACACTCATGCCACACAAGTGCCAGGCAATTGTCAAAACCAACAAGAGAGTCTAACACCTCCCTTGAACTTCAACAGCATTACCATTGCTGAATGTTACACCATCAACTAAATGTCTGCAAAGGAAACCTGACCCGAGCCCGAATGCCGGACCCGGAAGTGCGACCCGACCCGACCTGAACCCGACATATGTCGACGGGTCCTGTTGGGGTCGGGTCGGGTCGGGGAGCAGGCCTTTACCATCAACATCCTGGGGATCACTACTGACTAGAAACTTGAAAAAAGGGAATAGAATATAATAGTAGGGAAGTTTTGCTACAGCTGTACAGGGCCTTGGTGAGACCACATGTGGAGTACAGTGTACATTTTTGGTCTCCTTGCTTAAGAAAGGATAAAATTGGATTAGAAGCATTCAGAGAACTTGACTGGTTGCTGGGATGAAGGCGTTATCTTATGAGGAAAGATTGAGCAGGTTGGGCCTATACCCATTGGTGTTTAGAGGAATGAGAGGCGATCTTATTGAAACATATAAAATCCTGAGGGAGCTTAACAGGGTCAGTGCTAGAAGGATGTTTCCACTTAGGGTGAGACTAAAACCAGGGGACACAGTTTTAAAATAAGCAGTCATCCATTTAAGACGGAGATGAGGAGAATTTTTTTCTCTCAGGGAGTCATTAGTATGTGGAATTTGCTTCCTCAGAGAGCAGTAGAAGCTGAGTCATTGAATATATTCAAGGCTGAGTTAGATAGACTCTTGATAGACTAGGGAGTCAAGTGTTATGGGAGCAGACAGGAAAGTGGAGTTGAGGCCACATTCAGATCAGCCATAATCTCATCAAATGGCGGAACAGGCTCGAGGGACCAAATGGCCTACTCCTACTTGTAATTCATATGTTTGTATGTATGTATGTACTGTGGCTACAAGAGCAATTAGCAGCTAGGAATTCTGTGGCAGGTCACTCACCTCCTAACTCAGCAAGACCTTACCACCAACTACAAGGCACAAGTCAGGAGTGTGATGGAATACTCTCCAATGCTTGGATGAGTGCAGCTCCAAGAAAACTTAAGAAGCTCAACACCATCCAGGACAAAGCAGCCTACATCACTGGCACCCCATCCACCACATTAAGCATTCACTCCCTCCACCAGTAGTGCACAGTAGCTGCAGTGTGCACCATCCACAAGATGCACTGCAGCAACGCACCAAGGCTCCTTAGGCAGCACCTTCCAAACCCACAGCCTCTACCACCTAGAAAGACAAGGGCAGTAGATGCATGGGAACACCAGCAAATTCCCCTCCAAGCAACACACCATCCTGACTTGGAAATATATTGGCGTTCCTTCACTGTCGCTGGGTCAAAATGCTGGAACTCCCTCCCTAAGGGCAGTGGAGAATCAGAAAATCATAGAATGATTACAGCACAGAAGGAGGCCATTCAGCCCATCATGTCCGTGCTGAATCTCTGTAAGAGCAGCTCAACTAGTCCCATTTCTCCGTCATTTCTCCATAGCTTTGCAATTTTTTTCTCTTCAGATAATTATCCAGTTCCCTTTTGAAATCCATGATTGAATCTGCCACTACCACACTCTCAGGCAGTGCATTCCAGATCCTAACCACTTGCTGCTTAAAAATGTTTTTCCTCATGTCGCCTCTGGTTCTTTTGCCAATCACTTTAAATTGATGTCCCCTTCCACCAATGGAAACAGTTTCTCTCTATGTCCCTATTTATAAAACCCAGAATCCTAGATGCCTTATTAACTGCTTTCTCAATCTATCCTGTCACCTTCAATTTTTTGTGTACACATGCCCCTAGGTCCTTCTGCTTCTGCACCCCCTATAGAATTGTATCATTTATTTTATATCACTTCTCCTCGTTCTTCTGACCAAAATGTATCACACTTTTCTTCACTAAATTTCATCTGCCACATGCCTGCCCATTCCACCAGCCTGTCAATGCCCTCTTGAAGTTTATCACTATACTCCTCATAGTTCACAATACTTCCAAGTTCTGTGCCATTTGCAAATGTTGAAATAGTACCCTGTACACCCAAGTCTAGGTCATTAATATATATCAAGCAAAGCAGTGGTCCTAACACTGACCCCTGGAGAAACCCACTGTATACCTTCCTCAAGTCTGAAAAACAATCATTCACCACTATTCTCTGTTTCCTGTCACTCAGCCAACTTCATGTCCATGCTGCCACTGTCCCTTTTATCGGGCTTCAGCTTTGCTGACAAGTCTGTTATGTGGCACATTGTCAAACACCTTTTGGAAGTCCATGTACACCACATCAACCACATTACCCTCTTCAACCCTCTCTGTTACATCATTGAAAAGCTCAATCAAATTAATTAAACATGATTTGCCCTCAACAAATTCATGCTTGCTCTCCTTAATTAATCTACGTCTAGGGATGGGCAATAAATGATGGCCTAGCCAGCAATGCCCACATCCCCCAAATGAAAAAAAAAATTGTCCAGGTGACTTTTAATTTTGTTCCAGATTCTCATTTCTAAAAGCTTTCCCACCACCAAGGTTAAACTGACTGACCTGTAGTTGCTGGATTTATCCCTACATACTTTTTTGAACAAGGGTGGAACATTTGCAAGTCTCCAGTCCTTTGGTACCACACCTGTATCTAACGAGGATTGGAAGACCTCAGTATCCTCATTGCATCTGATCCAGTCCTGGTGACTTATCAGCTTCAAGTACAGCCAGCCTTTCTAACACCTCCTCTTTATTAATTTTTAGCTGATTCGGTGCCTCAACCACCCCCTCTTTCACTATGTCTTGGGCAGCATCTTATTCCTTGGTAACGACAGATGCAAAGTACTCATTTAGTATTTCCGCCATGCCCTCTGCCTCTATACGTAAATCCACTTTTTGGTCCCTAATTGGCCCTACTCCTCCTTTTACCACCGTTTTACTATTTATAAGCCTATGGAAAACTTTTGCATTCCCTTTTATGTTAGCTGCCAGTCTCATCTCATACTTTCTCTTTGCTTCTCTTATTTCTTTTTCATTTCCACTCTGAACTTTATATATTCAGTCAGGTTCTCACTTGTATTTTCAACCTGACATCTGTCATACTCACCCTATTCCTGTTTCATCTTACTCTCTAACTCTTTCATCATTGAGGGAGCTCTGGATTTGTTTGTCCTACCTTTCCCCCCTCATGGGAATGTACCTCAACTGTACCCAAACTATCTCTTCTTTAAAGGCAGCCCATTGTTCAATGACAGTTTTACCTGCCAATCTTTAATTCCAATTCACCTGGGTCAGATCCGTTCTCACCCCATTGAAGTTGGCCCTTTCCCAATTAATTGTCTTTATGCTGGATTGATTGCTCCTTGTGCTTTTCCATAGCCAACCTAAAGCTTATGATACCATAACGATAAAAGAAAAATAGTGCAGATGCTGGAAATCTGAAATAAAAACAAAAAATGCTGGAAATACTCAGCAGGTCTGGCAGCATCTGTGGAGAGAGAAGCGGAGTTTACGTTTCAGGTCAGTGACCCTTCATCAGGAGTTCTCCACAGATGCTGCCACACCTTATGATACCATGATCACTGTCCCCTAAATGTTCCCTGACTGGCACTTTGATCCATTTGTCCCACCTCATTCCCGGAACCAGATCCAACAATGCCTCCTTCCTCATAGGATTAGAAGCATACAGATGCAGAAAGTTCCCCTGAATACACTTTAGAAATTCTTGCCCCTCTCTGTCCTTTACACTATCACTATCCTAGTCTATATTAGGATAATTAAAGTCACCCATTATAACAACTCTATAGTTTTTACACCTTTCTGTAATTTCCTTGTACATTTGTTCCTCTATATCTTTCCCACTAGTTGGTGACCTATAGAATAAACCCAGTAGTGTGATGGTACAAAAACAAGAAATGCTGGAATCACTCAGCAGGTCTGGCAGCATCTGTGGAAAGAGAAGCAGAGTTAACGTTTCGGGTCAGTGACCCTTCTTCGGAACAGTGTGATGGTACCTCTATTCTTTCTTAGTCCTAACTAAATTGATTCTGTCCTTGACCCCTTTAAGACATCCTCTCTCTCCAGCACTGTTATCTTCTTCTTAATCAATACTGCCACCCCTCCACCTTTCTTTCCTTCCCTGTCTTTTCTGAACACCTTGTATCCAGAAACATTTAGGACTGAGTCCTGGCCTTTTTTGAGCCAGGTCTCTCTTATTTCCACAACATCATATTCCCATGTGGCTATCTGCGCTTCAGCTCACCAACCTTATTTACCACACTCCATGCATTCACATACATGCGCTGTAAATCTAATTTAGACCTGTTGTATTCCCTCTTACTCTGACCGCACCTAATACTTTACTATTTCCTACTGTAGTGTTATATGTCTGTCCCAATTCTCTGTGCACCTTGTTTTTTTATCTCCACTGTTACTTCTTGGTGCCCATCCCCCTACCAAGTTAGTTTAAACCCTCCCCATAGCACTAGCAAACTGCCCTGCAAGGACATTTGTCCCAGCTCTATTCAGATTCAACCCATCTTGCCTGTACAGGTCCCATCCCCACCAGAACATGTCCCAATGTCCCAGGAATCTAAAGTAAGAGCAAAATACTGCGGATGCCGGAAAACTAAAATAAAAGCAGAAAGTGCTGGAAATGCTCAGCAGGTCTGGCAGCATCTGGGAAGAGAGAAACAGAGTTAATGTTTCAGGTCTGTGAACTTTCATCGGAAACGTTAACTCTGTTTCTCTCTCCACAGATGCTGTCAGACCTGCTGAGTATTTCCAGCACTTTCTGATTTTATTCCAGGTATCTAAAGCCATCCCTCCTGCACCATTTCTCTCTTTGGGTGTACTTACACCTCATGGACGGCAGTGATCCATGAAAGTGGCTCACCACCACCTTCTCAAGGGAATTTAGCGATGGGCAATAAATGCTGGCCTTAGTAGCGGCGCCCACATCCCACGAATGAATGAAAAAAAATTGTCCTTGTGCAACTCCAGTGGCTGATTAAGAGAGGTACTGACAAGAGGCTCAAGCTTTTGGGTTTATGATAAACTTAGTTTTTAGAGATATATGTCTCCAGACCAGGTCGCCTTCATGCGAGCCAATGGAGTCCAGCGATAAAGAAGACCTCTTTTAGCAGGGCAGGGGGTAGGGGGATTTGGTGTGAGTGGGGGGAGGGGCGGGAGGAGGAGCTAAAACTAATGCAGATAGTTCCATGATTATGAACTCAATGCTTCATCAAAACCTATACAACAAATGTTTACAATGCAAGACACTACACCCCCATGAGGTTTCCATACAGCAGGCCCAAGAAAGAACTCACCAGTTGAGTTCACTCTTATCAAACAGCCCTGGCACTCAATCCATGATTTAGGATTTTAAGCCGAGCAAGACCTTAAACCACCTTATGCTGCAAGGCTGGTCAGAAGATGTGATAAATAGGCAGCTGACGTTCCTTGTTTATTTTCTCCCTGCAGAACAATTAATCAAAGAAATCCTCTTTGTCTTTCATTTAAATTATAACCCCGCCAACTAGGTAGCATTGCAGCCCACAAGCAGGTTTCCCAGCTCAGAGGTGCACTGCAAGCTAACAAAACTCAGTGCATATGTGGCCTACAAAGAGAAGCAGACACTCCTTAAAAACCCAGAGCTCTGCATATTTAAAAGATGCAGCAAAAGTACGAGTGAATTCGCCAATCTGTCAACTCCAAGGCAGGAGCTGTTTTTGAAGGGAGCATGGGCTGAAGAATCAGTGCTACATGGTTGTTGTCCTGTCTGCAACCTGTACTGGCTCATAGTATTCCTGATTGCTGATGAGAGCTAATGTGGGTCTTATTGAATGGAGACCTGTAATTACTGTGGGTGGTATCAATTGTCGCCCAAGTCAAATGTGTCTACCTGTTATGTGCACATGGGGTCAATCTGTTTATTTTAAATGGGCCACCATGTTCACTAAAATAGTAAGCAGAGAAGAGTAATATTGATACTGTGACGGAAAACCACACCTGCCAAATGAAATATAGTAATTTTGTTATACGGAACACTATTTTTGAATGTTTATTGGACATTGAACATAACTTGTTTTAAAAAGACCACAGAACAGTGGCTGAAAACATGGCTGCACATTTGCATTCTAAAAAACAGTTGCATGGAGAGGCAATGAGACTGTAAGTGAACTTCAAGAAGAGAGCACCTCTCTCTCTCACTCTCTCTCACATGCAAAGTTCCAGGGACCCACGGAATTAACTTAAGCCTCAAGAGAGAAGACTCCTGCAGCCTTCTGGTACCAGTTAAACAAGTAAAAGTGTGCACTGAACCCCAACGAGAACTGCAAGACTTAACTTCAATCAAAGACTTTATATCCAACTCAAAACCGGTAACTGAATTTCCATCTGCTACTTCAAATCTTCCCCCCCTTTTAATTCTTTCTCCTCCTCTGCCTCTATTTGCATGTGCGTTTATCACGTATGCATGCTAGCATGGTCATGTCGCATATTCATAGTAGTTTTAACTGAGTTAGAGTTCTAAGGTTAATAAATTTACATCTTTCCTGTTTAAATCTGAGAAAACCTGATTTCATTGCAATTACAATTAGAGAGCAGTGAGCAAGGACTCACTGAGGGGAAACTAAAAACACGATGTTTTAAAAATTAAACCCTGTTACAGCCAAACCAGGAAAAAGCTGAGGGGGGGCCCTAGACCCCTTTCTCACCTGGTTGAAACAATACGTCCACTAATATCAGCAGTATTTTCCCAACAGCGACTACACTTTAACAACTACTTCATTGGCTGTGAAGTGCTTTGGGACGTCCTGAGGTCATGAAAGGCGCTATATAAATGCAAATCTTCCTTTCAAGATTTATATTTTTGCATCAAACGTTTTGGTAGAATAAGGGTTCTAACTTGTTTACCTGCATATAAACGCAGTGAAAATATCTTGGTGGGAGAGTATATGTTATTTTAATGTCTTTCTGTTGGCTATTTTGGTCGTATTGTGTATTTGCTTCCATCACAGAGGCTTCTACATTGTACTCAATTATGCCACAACTCAAGGCTTTGAACCTTCATGTTGATGGATAATTGTTTTGATATATGATTCATATCTAAACTAACATTTGATAAGATGTTGTCTGGAAGTCATTGTGTACTTTCTACAATTTCTGTGGCAGCAATCACTTTCCTCGTGTCTTTACTGCAATAATATGTTTCAAGCTGCTTCCTGCAAGATAGCACAGGAACTAAACCATAATAGAAGAGCTGGAAGATAAGTTTTTAGGTGGCTTTTAGAAGTAAGGGGAGAGGAAACAAGGCAGGGAAGGGAGGTCCAGAGACTAGGCCTCATGGTTGAAGGCAATGCCACTGATGGAGTAGTGATGGAAAAGGGGAATGCACAGGAGGACAACATCTGAGGACCAATTAATAGGCTATAGGAGGTTCTACCATGTCATTGTTTTGCAATTTAGCTTCTTCTTTCCTGAAGTTGGTTACTGAAGGTGCAGTAAAATTCTGACATATGAAATTGATGGGCAGAATAAACCAACTGGTCCATCAAACCATCCCCATGCTGCAATAGCTGGAGCATCAAGACTAGACACTTCCCTAGCACAGTACCCGCCCCCCCCCCCACCAACACCCCCATCCCACCCCCACATCCCCCTCCACCCATAGCCATGTAAACTGTCAGGAGAGTCATAGGACAAGGGAAATAAAAACAGGACCAATAACGGAAATGCCCCTGCCCACCTCAGATCACCTAGAGTCAGGGCAGAGGGAAATCTGCCTGAGTGTGAGCAGAATGTTTGCGCATCAGCCTGTTCACATGTATATATTTTACACTATCATCGAATTATAGATTGATACAACACAGGAAGCCATTCAGCCTAAAGTGTCTATGAGCGAGTTAAATGAATGGGCAACAAGATGGCAAATGGAGTATAATATAGGGAAGTGTGAAGTTGTTCACTTTGGTCATAAAAATAGAAGAGCAGAATATTTTTTAAAAGGTGTGAAAGTGATAAGTGTTGATGTTCAGAGAGAATTGGGGGTACTTGTACAAGGAACGCACAAAGTTAACATTGGCCTTTATTGCAAGGGGATTGGAGTACAGGAATAAAGAAGTCTTACTAAAATTGTACAGGGCTTTGGTGAGACCGTACCTGGAATACTGTGTGCAGTTTTGGTCTCCGCATTTAATAAAGGATGTGCTTGTAATGGAGGCAGTGTAGCGAAGATTTATTAAATTGGTCCCTGGGATGAGGGGGTTGTCCTATGATGAGAGGATGAGTAAATTGGGCCTATATTCTCTGGAGTTCAGAAGAATGAGAGGCAATCAAATGAGATATACAAGATTCTGAAAGGGCTTGATGGGTAGAAGCTAAGAGATTGTTTCTGCTGGTCGAGGAATCTAGAACACGGGGACATAGTCTCAGGATATGGGGCCAATCATTCAGGACTGAGATGAGGAGAAATTACCTCATTCAGAGGGTTGCAAATCTTTGGAATTCTCTACCCCAGAGGGCTATGGATGCTCCATCATTGAATACATTTAAAGCTGGGATAGATAGATTTTTGGTCTCACAGGGAATCAAGGGATATGGGGAGCGGGCAGGAAAGTGGAGTTGAAGCCCAAGATCATCCATGATCGTATTGAATGGCAGAGCAGGCTCGATGGGCCATATGGTCTACTTTTGCTCCTATTTCTTGTGTTCTTGCAATTTTATGTTTTGTGCTGGCTCTTTGAGACAGCTATCCAATTGATCCTGATCCCCTGTTTCAGGAGCAGAAAAGGTAGCTGATTTTTCACAACATTGTCATCAAACCTGCAGACAAGTGTGGTACTGTTGTTGTCTGGCACACCGACCTCTACCTTGCAGAGGCTCATCGCCAACTCTCAGACACTTCTTCCTACTTCCCCCTGGACCATGACCCCACCACTGAACATCAAGTTACTGTCCACAGGATTGTCACTGACCTCATCTCCTCTGGAAATCTTCCCTCTATAGCTTCCAACTTCATAGTCCCGCAACCCCGGAACGCCCGCTTCTAATTCCTTCCTAAAATCTACAAACAGGACTGTCCTGGCAGACCCATTTTTTCAGCCTGTTCCTGCCCCACTGAACTTTTTTCTTCCTACCTTGACTATCTTTTCTTCCCTGGTTCAGTCTCTTCCCACCTACATCCGTAACTCTTCTGACGCCCTATGTCATTTTGACAATTTCCAGTTTCCTGGCCCCAACTGTCTCCTCTTCACTATGGACGTCCAATCTCTCTACACCTCCATCCCCCACCAGGATGGTTTGAGGGCTCTCTGCTTCTTCCTTGAACAGCAGCCCAACTAGTCCCCATCCACCACCACCCTCCTCCGCCTGGCTGAACTTGTTCTCACAGTGAACAACTTTTCCTTCAACTCCACTCACTTCCTTCAAGTAAAAGGGGTTGCTATGGGTACCCGCATGGGTCCTAGTTATGCCTGTCTTTTTGTGAGATATGTCGAACATTCCTTGTTCCAGTCCTACTCAGGCCTCCTCCCCCAACTCTTTTTCCAGTACATTGATGACTGTATCAGTGCCGTTTCCTGCTCCCGCCCCAAACTGGAAACCTTTATCAACTTTGCTTCGAATTTCCACCCTTTTCTCACCTTTACATGGTCCATCTCCGAGACTTCCCTTTCCTCAACTTCTCTGTCTCCATCTCTGGGGATAGGCTGTCTACTAATATTCACTATAAGCCCACCGACTCCCACAGTTACCCTGACTACACTTCTTCACACCCTGCCTCCTGTAAGGACTCCATTCCATTCTCCCAGTTTCTCCATCTCCGACGGATCTGCTCTGTTGATGCAACCTTCCACAACAGCGCTTCTGATATGTCTTCCTTTTTCCTCAACCGAGGATTTCTCCCACTGTGGTTGACAGGGCCCTCAACCGTGTCTGGCCCATTTCCCGCAACTCTACCCTCACCCATTTCCCTCCCTCCCAGAACCACGACAAGGTACCCCTTGTCCTCACTTTCCACCCCACCAGCTTCCATATCCAAAGGAGCATCCTCCGCCATTTCCGCCACGTCCAGCGTGATGCCACTACCAAACGCATCTTCCCCTCCCCGCCCCTGTCAGCATTCCGAAGGGATCGTTTATCCACAACACCCTGGTCCACTCCTCCATTACCCCCAATACCCAGTCCCTTCCCACGGCACCTTCCCATTCAATCTCAGGAGGTGTAATACCTGCACGTTTACCTCCTCTCTCCTCACTATCCATGGCCCCAAACACTCCTTTCGGTTGAAGCAGCCATTTACTTGTACTTCTTTCAATGTAGTATACTCTATTCGCTGCTCACAATGCGGTCTCCTCTACATTGGGGACACCAAACACAGATTCGGTGACTGCTTTGAGGAACATCTCCGCTCAGTCCGAAAGCATGACCCCGAGCTTCCGGTTGCTTGTCATGCTGCAGTGTTCCAGTGAACATCGACGCAAGCTCGAGGAACAGCATCTTATTTACCAATTAGGCATGCTACAGCCTGCTTTCAGTTATTTTTTTCTTTTTTCGTTTTTCTTTTTATTTTATTTTAGTTTGTTTCATCATTCATTTTTTTTTTACCATGTGCCTGCCCACTATTTTTTTATGTTTGTGCTTTGTGCCAGGGCTGTTCATTTTTCTGTTTTGACTTTCACCACACCATTAACATACTGTTTGCCTTTGCTCCATGATCTTCTGGTCAGTTATTCTCTGCGATCCTGTCCTATCAACACCTTCACTTTTGTTCTCTCTTGCCCTACCCCCACTTTATTTGTTTAACACCTATCACATTTCTAACCTTTGCCAGTTCTGATGAAGGGTCATTGACCTGAAACGCTAACTCTGCTTCTCTCTCCACAGATGCTGCCAGACCTGCTGAGTATTTCCAGCATTTCTTATTTTTATTATCATAGCTGATTTTCACCTTACTGTGCTGGATACACTGAGGCAATGACATAATCCTTACTATGAGCCGACTCAATTCAGCTAACTCAGTAAAGAGCAAAGGTGCCAATTTGGACTCCCTGTAATCAATATGACTCAGTATCACATTGTGGGTGCATTTACCCGTCCAGGGGAGTCTGATGACGTTTTTAAACCACTTAAGTTTTGCTCATCGGTTTATAATATTGTTTGAAGTCTTCAACTGCACAACTTTCTTAGAACTGCTGCCTCATCATCTATTCTGTGTCATTGTGCAGTTCCTAGGTTATCACCTTTCCGCATTAATCAATTTGCAATGCATATTCTGAAGACCGACAGGAATAGGCAAACATTTTTCTTTGAAGGGAATCAGAAGTGAACAGTCTTGTGCCAGTGTGGAATTTTAGAACCAAGCATTTTGCTGCAGTGACAAGATAGCCTGTGTCACATCTCTGAATGCTGGCAGCTACAGGGACATGGAAGTGGCAAGTTATTTCTAACAGGTCGAAAACCTGTCGTTGTGTTTAATTAATCGTCTGGTTTAACAAGAAGAAAGTAATCTGATGCTCTGTTTTCAAAAGGGGATAAATGACGGCACAGAATCATAATGACATACAGCTACCAGACAAAGATTGAAAAAGAAATAAAGGCTTGCATTTGTAGAGTGACTTTCATGATGTCCTAAGGCACTTCACAGCAGTTGAAGGGCTTTTGAAGTGTAGGCATTGTTGTCATGTAGGAATCACAGCAGTCAAGTTGCACACAGCAAGCTCCCACAAACAGCAATGTGATAATGACCAGATAATCTGTTTTTAGTGATGTTAGTTCAGGGGTAAATATTGTCCAGAACACGAGGGAGAACACCCCACCTCTTCACTGAAATAGTGTGATGGAATTGTTCATGTCCAGCTCAGAGGGCAGATGGAGCCTTGGTCTAACATCTCTTCTGAAAGGTGGCACCTTCAACAGTGCTATGCTCTCTCAGTACTGCACAGGGAGTGCCAATCTTGATGTTGTGCTCAAGTGTCTGGAGTGGGACTGAGAGGCAAGAGTGCTGCCCACTGAACCATGGTCAACAGACACCCTGCATTTCAATGGAAATGCAATAAAGACAGAATATCCAAGCTGCTTTGTTTGATTGCATGGTTTGCGACTGAACTGCCCTATATACTGATGAGGTGAAAAGTCTGCCATTTCTTTAAGGACTCTGTGTAAAATGAGCTGGAGCAAACTCAGCCTGAAGAGGATAGAATGGAGAGAAAATAAAAGTATCAATGTTGCAAAGCTGAAATCAAAAGAGAAAATGTTGGAAATGCACAGCAGTTTTATCAGTACCTCGTTAGAGAAAGGACAGGTGAACAAATCAGGAGATAAACTTCTGCTCAAGACTGCCCCTGCTGGTGGGCCTGCATACAAAACTGATTTGACACTAACAAGCTCAAAGCTGACAATGTAGCTCATAGGGGCCATCAGGGTGGCTGATGTGGAAATCGGTAAAAATCGCACACTGGTGCATTAGTGGGAGCACTTCTGAGGTTATCTTGAGACACAGTGGCTGGAATTTTACGCCCCCCCCCCACCACCCCTCCTCAGGAGCAGGCTGGTGGCAGTGGGTGGGGCATCGTAAAAGTGAGTGTGAGGTGGGAGGTGCCATTCCCCGATGCCTTCCGGCCCCCGCTGTAAATTTACAATGTGTGGAGGCGGCGGGAAACGGTCCACCCGCCCCAGGCTAATCAAGGCACTTATGTGGCCAATTTAGTGCCACTTAAGTGCCTCTTCTCACCGCCACTAGTATTTTACCAGCAACAGGCAGGCAGCTGAGGTCCCCCAGGACGCCGCCAAGTAAAACCTGGCAGGCTCCTTGCGGGCTGGGGGGCCCTCATGATCAGGCATCTTGCGCCCCATGGAGGGTCCCCCACCGCCCCACCGCCCCCACTACGCGAGACTTGTGTAGACTTCCCCCTCCCACCAACCAACCCCCAACCTTGCCTCGCCAGGGCCCAGCCAATTGTCCCTGGTGAGGCCCCACAAACATACCTTTTTTTCTAGGGCCGGTGTCCCTTTTGCTGCTGAAGCTAGGTTCGCAGTCCCAGCAGTGGCCACTGCTCTCGGTGGTGCTAATGGGACTGAGAGCTTGGAGGCGGAACTTCCTGCCTCAGAGGGGTGGAAGTCCCACCCAAGGCCAATTAAGGGCCTGGACCATGTAAAATCCTGGCATGGCTCACAGGCCTGGCAGAGGCAGGCTCACCCCTGACTTTTGGCCTTTGGGCGGGGCCTCCTGCCCAGTGTAAAATTCCGGCCAATGTTGGCTGCACATGGGGACGGCTGTATATGATGAGACCATGATTCCCAGCCAGGAGATAATTCTTCCGTCAATCATGCCTGGAGCCCTCACTGTTGTAAGTGATTGCAATCCATTTTATGCAATCTTCTACTCACTGCATTTTGCTACTGCAGTTCATACAGACTCTTTTAAATCGATTCTGTTTGCTTTGCTCTTTGCCAAGTAAAGGCTGTAAGCTCTACTGGAAGTTCTGTCCAGCTTCTAGCGCATTGGCTGACATGGTGGTCTCAATAGACACTTTGCACATTGTTGGGGAAGAACAGAGGGAAGTGTAACTCTGTGTCGAACCAGACATCGGTGTATTTAATGAACCTTATTGAGTCCTTTGAAGTAGTAATAGAAAGAGTAGATAAGAGTAATGTAGTAGATGTAATTTATTTGGATTTTCAAAGGGTTTTTGATAAGGTATCATGGCGTAGACTTATAACTAAGGTCAGAGCATGTGTAATCAGGGGACAGGTAGCAGAATGGATAGCAAACTGGCTACAAGACAGGAAACAGAGAGTAAGGGTTAAAGGCAGCTACTCAAACTGGCAAAAGGTGAGAAGTGGTGTTCCACACTCACAATATTTCATAACTGTTGTTCACAATTTACATTAATGATTTAGACTCAATAATCAGAAGTACAATCTCTAAATTTACAGATGACACCAAATTGGAGGGGTGTAGTTAATACAAAGAAAGATTATGACAAAATGCAAGATGACATGAATAAACTTGCAGAATGGCTGTTTAATTTGTAAATGAATTTCAATATAGATAAGTGTG
The DNA here is from genome assembly GCF_036365525.1 of Heterodontus francisci. Classification (NCBI taxonomy): domain Eukaryota; kingdom Metazoa; phylum Chordata; class Chondrichthyes; order Heterodontiformes; family Heterodontidae; genus Heterodontus; species Heterodontus francisci. The sequence goes on from NC_090393.1 coordinate 13,768,432, forward strand.
AGATGGTGATTATGGTAGGAAGAATAAGGAGACCACATACTGCTGGGATAATAAGGGTGTAAATGGGTTAGAGGAGAAAAGGGGTACAGATACATAAATCACTAAAAGTAGTGATGCAGGCAAATAATCCCATAAAAAAAAAACAAAGCAAGCACTCAGGTTCATTTTTTAGAGGGACAGAATTGAAAAGCAGGGAAGTCATGTTAACTTTTTATAGAATCTTAGTTAGATCGCATTTAGACTATTGTGCAGTTTGGTCTCCATATTATAAAAAGTACATAGAAGCATTGGTGAAGGTGCAAAAAAGATTTAGAAGGTTGATACCTGAACTGAGAGGTTCTAACTTTCAGGAAAGACTGCACAGGCAGGGTTTCTTTTCTCTAGAAAAGAGAAAGCTGAGAGGTAACCTGACAAAGGTCTTAAAAGTTGTGAAGGGGTTTGAAGAGTAGATGTACTGAAGCTGCTTCCACTTGTAGGAGGTTCAAAAACTAAGAGCCATAACTATTAGATAGTCCCTAATAAATCCAATAGGGAATTCAGAAGAAACTTCTTTACCCAGAGAGTGGTGAGAATGTGGAAGTCACTATCAGAGAGCAGTTGAGGTGAATAGTATCGATGCATTTAAAGGGAAGCTAGATAAACACATGAGGGAGAAAGGAGTAGAAGGATATGTTGATAGAGTGAAATGAAGAGGGAGTGGAGGAGGATCGTTTGGAGCAGAAACATTGGCATGGACTAGCTGGGTCTAATAGCTTGTTTGTGTGCTGTAGACGTGTTATAACTCTATGTAATATTTTACCCTGAGTATAGGAAAACACCTTGTTCCTCAAATCTCACTAAGTACAAAATTCATCCGATTTTTTTTTAAACTGACCTTTCGTCTATGTGATCCCTGTTTGAAGGTCAAGGTTTATCATAAAGGAATGGTATTGCTGAACCCAATGACCTCTTCCCATTCCCGAGTATTCTTTTGTTTTCAAGAAGTTTTCTTATTTCGACTTAGAAAGGATACAGAGGGGGTTTATCATGATGCACCAGGGATGAGGGACTTCAGTTTTGAGGAAAGGTTGGAAAGGTGAGAACTGTTCTCCTTGGAACAGAAAGAGGTGACCAAAAAAAGGCATTCAAGATGGTGAGAGGATTTGATAGATAGAAAAGAATGATTCCCTCTGAAGAGTGGGTCAATAACTCGTGGCCATAGATTCAAAATCATTGGCAAAAGATCCAGAGAGAAGATGAGGTGAATTTTTTCCCACTCAGAGTTGTCAGGTTCTGGAACACTCGACCCGAAAAGGTGATGGAAGCTGATTCTGTAAATGGAGGATGAGGGGAGAATTGGGCATGTACTTGAGGATGAGGATAAGGAACGTACAGGGTTACGGACTAAAAGGCAGGGATAAAGAACCAAGCACGACTGCTCTTTCAAAGAGACAGCACAGGCTCTAGGGGCCAAATTGCTGCCTTCAGTGCTGTAGGTTTCTGTGACTTTAAGAGTCTATTAGAAATGAAATAAAGGCAGACTAAGCAGCAGAATAGCAAATGGAAAAATAGCATATATCATAACAGTATGTAAAATAGCTCTTAAATTAGTAAATACCTGTGTATTACATATTGTTCCAATATTCAGTGACAAACCTAAGCTTCATTGCTTGAGGGAAACCAGCAGTAAGTGGTCGTTGGAACAGGGAGGCAGCTATTGTAATGTTATGAATGATGTTGCACACTCACGCAGTTAATACCACGGAAAGACTGAGCTCCATGACTAATGGAACTGCTTAGGGGTTGATGAGTCCCCTTGAAAAGTGAAATGATATTCAAGTTTGTATTCTAGATATTTGCAGGGCAAAACATCTGAAAGGCAAACAGTGAAGATAGTTTTATGTCATGTAACCCAATTGAAAATAGCTAATGCTGGAAGGACTCAGCAGGTCAGGCAGTATCTGTGAAGAGAGAGAAACAAAAGTTAATGTTTCAGATCAATAACTTTTCATCAGAACCGGAAGAAGTTAGATATTTAACAGGTTAGAAGAAAGTACAGAGCCATGGGAAAGTCGGAGATGCCGGGGATAGAGGAATGAACAAAGAGGAAGATTTGTGATGGGATGGAGAAAAGGATTCATTAAATAGCAAAAGGGGTGATGGTGGAAGGCATAAAGGAGTGATATTGGGACTGGTAAATAACAATAAAAAACTGGGTTCAGAGGAGGCGTAAATGATAACAGCAGAATCACTACTAGCACCTGCTGTTTGAGAAAATGGGAGTAGTGGTTATGATCTACAGTTGTTGAATCTGCCTCAGTTTAAAAGGTCATTCTCTGATTATCCTATTATTCAATTTACCTGCACTCCCTTCCTTTCTAATTTTATTTGCTGTTTTTATGATTTTTTTATTGTTGCACTGATTAGCATGATATATATTTGCAGGCATGTCCCCATGATTTTCCATCTATTAATACCAAGTATAGCATGCATTACATGTATAACTAACCTCTCTGAACATTGCCTCAATAAATATTGTACTTCAGAGGAACATGATCCAAATGCAGCAGTGTGGAATTTTAATTTTACACATCCAGGTCTCCAATGTGATATGTAGGTTATTGTGAGGTTGACTCTCTAACTGTCATTGCCAAATTATAGTTTCTATTTTAATTTTATTTTTATGGTTTTTACTTTAGTTTTTATGGGGCTGGATTTTGTGAAAAGGCCCGAGGTCCTGCCACCGGGAGCAGAAGAGAGAGCTGTCCGCCACTCAGATGTGTGGGGGTGTGCTAGAGAACGTGATTCAGCGGTACCTGGCCAATTAACTGCCGGGAGGCAGAGGAGCCGCCCACTCATGTGGCACCGGTGCGCTGGAAGTGCTGGCACCATATTTAAAGGGCTGTCACCACCCTGACAATTTCATTCACCCACAAAAGCAGTGCGGTGAAGCACTGATAAAGAAGGCAGCACAAGGAATGGCTGAGGCAAGATTCAGGGTGGCCCCACAGTTCAGTGATACCTCCTTGCAGGTTCTCTTCCAGGCTGCTCGGGCAAGGAGGGAGGACCTTTCCCCACCCCGGGACACGAGGAGGGGACCCGCCTGCCAGACAAAGCAAACCTGGATGGAGATCGCAGAGGGGATCAGTAGCCATGGGGTCAACCCTCAAACCTGGCTGCAGTGCCACAAGCGGGTTAATGACCTCCTGTGCTTCAAGGTGAGTGCACCACACATTGTTTACCCTACAGCCTTACAAGTGACTAGGCGTGAATGTGAGATTGGTAGAAAGGGCATGCATACCCAGACATTGGCAATGGCCAGGCAGCAGCTTGGCGTGTCAGAGGCATGTCAGCCTCTCTATGAAGGGCCCCGGTCAGTCATAGTTGACTTCTGCACTGCCGCTACTGAGTGGCCACGTGCAAGAGGCATTCTTTTGTCACCATCATGGACAGTCAGGCCAGCATAAGTGTTGTGCGTGTCTTTGGCCAGCAACTAACAATGGTTATTTCTATGCTTCCAGCAGAAGACTGTCTGCAATGCGAAAGAAAGGACCAAGATGGGCAGCAGTGTCCCTTATCTTGCCATTCTGATGCCATTGGAGGAAGAGGCTCTGGAGCTCAGAGCCCAGCATGCAGGCAGTCCATAGCAGATGGTGAGACATCAATGGAGTCCCAAGAGAGTGAGTGGTCTATTGGATGGGCATAAGAGAGCCTCTGGCGAACACGAGGCATAGTGCTCATGTGTCCACCACTGGTCACGTGGAGCTCCACAATAGTCATCTGAAGACATGGAATACGCATTACCCTCCAGTTAATCTTCTCTCTCACACAGTTCAAAAATCAAGAGTAGACAGCTGCCGTGACCGGGGGACAGCCATCCACCTCTGAGGAGGAGGAGGGGATCTCAGAGGGAGCACCGTTACATCATCCCCTTGCAGATACTTTCACGTTGGTGGGTACCTGTTCACGCTTAGATTTGGGGTGACGACCTGGTGATCGCACCACAGACGCGCCAGAGCAGCTGACCCAGGCTGTGACAGCCAAGACCACTGACACTCAGCACTGTGGGAGGCCCCAGCATTGCTCAGCCTCAGGCTGATGACATGTCTCTAGATTCATCAGCAGGGCGGACGATGCGGGAGCTGCAGGAACATTTGACAGAGATTCCAGAGGCTATGCAGGAGGCCCTCAATATGCCAAGGACCTCCAGGCCTGAGGCAACCAGAAGGCAACTGTCAAGGTCATCGAAAGCCACGGGGCAACAAGGTCAGGAGCCTGCCTCCACCTCAGCTGACAGCACAGGGGGAGAACCACGTAGGAGCACATGAGATTTAAGAGATTTAAGAAGAACACCTAGCTGTACTCGGGGTTTATGGGTTTAAATTTTATTAATGCATGCCACCTTGCAATCTTTTGTTTTCCAATAAATGTGGAATGTTGCAAGGCAAGAAAAATCTTTCCATTTCTTCCAGGCCACTGGGCAATTGTCCATCAAAGGATGTGAAAGGAAGGGCCACACCGCGTGAGGTCAATGCATTGCTCATGCCACTGTCTAATGTCTTAATGGGTACAGGTAAATGGTAAGGGCAATAAAGGAAATGGCAAGAAAGCTGTAGCTTTATTGGATTGCATGGATCATCTGAATGTATTAGCACATTGCGAGCCTCCCTTACGCATACCTCATTGCACCTTGCCTGCGGTCACAGGGGTTCCTCATCGTGTAGTGCCTAGTTAGCATCTTCCTCCATATCCTCATCATTGGAGGTGGCATCATGCTCCACGATATCATTATTGTTCAAAGCCTCTCCCCACTGTAGCACCAAGTTGTGCAGAGCACAGCAGACCACAATATGCGAGACTCTTGCTGGGGCATACTGAAGGGCTCCATTGATCTATGCATCTGAACCACATCTTCAGAAGGCCAATGGCCTGCTCAATCGTCACTTGAGTTGTACCATGGCTGCTGTCGTATCTCCTCTGCATCATTGTTCGGGTTCCTCACAGTCGTCAGTAGCCACATCTGCAGTGAATAACCCTAGTCACCAAGTATCCATCCTTGAAGGCTCATGAATGACCTGAAAAGGTCTGGCACCTGGGACTGCCTTAGTATGTAGACATCATGGCTTCTTCCTGGGAACCTTGCACAGACCTGAAGGAACCCTTTGCAGTGGTCGTAGACCAGTTGTTCATTGAGTGCGTGGAAGCCCTTCCTGTTGATGAAGGCTGCTGCCTGGTCCATGGGAGCCTTGATAGTCACATGCGGTCAATGATGCTGATGGAACACAACAATGGCCCTGAAACCTATGGCCCTTTCGGCTTTACTGTCCAGATTAGTTCGAAAGTGCACATATTAGCTGGCCCTCTTGATGATGGCATTGGTGACCAGTTTGATGCAGCGATGAGCTGCAGACTGGCAGATCCAACACATATCTCCAGGAGATCCCTGGAATGATACCAAGGCATAGAACTTCAGTGCCATGGGCATTGGGTGGCCACCACTTACCAAAGGGCTCAGCACGTCCTCCATCATAGCACACAGCTCGGTGATGATCTCCCTGGAGAGGCGCAGTCTTCAGTGACACTGCTGCTCCGACATTTGCAGGAAGCTGAACCTCAGAGGGTAGAGCGTCTCTGGTATGGAGTCTCTTCTTTGCATAGGAAGCTGGTTGCGTAGCCTCTGCGCCCTCCTCCTGTGTTGTCCCTCCAAGGCTGAAGCTGCTGTTGGGCCTCAGGTTGCTGCTGGCCTGCTGCTTGTGGCTGCAGCTGCCTCCCTCTCTGATGCTCCTCCTCACTGGAGGTCTTGAAGCCTTTTTTTTTAATTTTCTTTCATGGGATGTTGCCCATCCCTAATTGCCCTTGACAACTGAATGGCTTGCTAGGCCATTTTCAGAGGGCAGTTAAGAGTGAATGAGGACCATGGCAGATAGCTGCACTCAGTTTCCAGGGCCTCTCACCCTCTCAACCCCAACTTGATTCATACTTCTGGCACTTTCATGATGGCACTCAAGCGGTATGCCCCCACTATGCTGGCAAGTTTGTCCCTGCTCCCGACTGCCAATGCCCACACTGTTCCACTCTCCCTGCCAAGCCATGCTCACATTCCCAATGGCTGCCGTCTGCTGCCAGCACTGACCTCCTCCTAATCCACTGCCTCCTTACAGCTGATGAGGCTCTGATCCCCGTAGTCCCCATGCATGCTTTGTAAAATAAGAAATTTCTGGTAAAATTACAGTTAATTGCCTGTTAAGCAGGCTTAATTACCTTCCTACTGCATTTCAGCGCCAGCTCCTCCTGCCATACCAGCCGCCCTTCGGAATACCCATTGCAATGTAATGCCATTGGGCTTCCCTCCCAATGCTTTTCATATTCTGGCTCCTCCCATCTTCCAGTGTATTGCCATAGGGCTGGTAAATCCAGCTTTGTTTTTACTGTCATCATTGCTATTTAGAGTATACCTGTTTTCATAAATTCTTATCTGCGCTGTCTTAATGCTCATCAACCCACTGGGCTGAGCCTTCATCACTTCTTGGTTTGTCTACAAAGCCAATGATAATACTCGGTGTTACCATGGTTCGGGGGTAGCACTCTCACCCCGACTCAGAACATTGTGAGTTCAAGAGGTGAAAGAACCAATGCCACCTGCTCAGCAGGTCAACCATTGAGCAAGCCATCAGGTTGCTGAAGATGCAATTCTGGTGCCTGGATCAGTTGGGTGGCACCCTCCAATTGTTATGGACAGGTGGGAAATGATCGAGATGATTTCTACTTTTCATTTCTCAATTGACTGAAGAAGTGGGTTTTTATTAGAATTGTGTGTCTTAACTCTTGAGCATTTTGACGGTCAATAAATGGACAAATGACAGGTTTTTCATGTAGATTTAAGGAAAAATAAATGTTCATTAAACAACACTCAAAAATATTCGCAACCCACTCTCACACACAACCATGCACACACTCAAGAAAATTAGAAATTAAAAAGTAGCATGCATTTAGGTATGATGATGTTAACAAAGAGTTCATTGTGAAACCTTGCTTGTTTCCCCAGGATGCAGACTTAAAAGCGGTGCAGGCCTGTTTTTTCTTTTTCCTTGTTCACTGACGTCAAACTTTGGAAAGTTTCAGGTGGATGGATGCTTTGCTGCAGAATCCTTTGGTTAAATTGCAATCACAATTCAATGGCAGAAATCCTGTTGCGATTGCTCAGGTAAGGAGTTTCAAGGTCGCCTTTCGTCTCTGTCTCTAGGTAGTTAAAAGATAATATTCTAACAGGGTCCTTCTTACTAGGATGGTTTCTCTTCCTTCTAGCTTCTGGCTTTCTGCACAGAAAATGTCTCTTATTAAAAACTCCTCATCAAAGACTTGGTTTTTGTAAGTTAATTTGCATTTCATTAATAATACTCATTTAAATATTTAGATGAAGGCCACACTGCCAAGCAACATTGGGGTGCTGCACCGAGGCCTCGCCAATGCCGCTAATATCCGGCGGGGCCTTCTCAATGTCGGGGGTCGAGGCGGGCCTCTCCTGGCCGAATTTTACAGCCCACCCCCGCCGCCCCCCGCCATGACCCCCAACGTCGAGGGGCTCATAAAATTCAGCCGAGAGAGTGCATGCTGAACGTGGGCTATAGTTTGGACACCCCTGTTACAGCAGCATTCTGTCATTCTAGTAATCCACTAAACCCGTCAACCTGTGATATAAAATTCATTCTCCCATTAAATTCAATTATGAAGAGGCTTATAACTTGAAGGCGAATTAGGACCCCATTGAGCTATTAGATTTTAAATTAGTGTTTGCTTATAATGTGTTATAGAACCAACTGGCACTGATAGACTGAATGCCTCATGAATTCAATTTGTTGTATCTCTTGTTAGTCGCTCTCTGTGATGTGGCAGTAAGTGAACACACGTGGCCAAGATACCAGTGTATCTGAGCTGGGTCATGCTGTCTTTCCATTGTGCAGAGGAAGAACATCTTTAAAGATCTAACCTTTGAATGTTTAATGAAGCCCAGTGGGGAGGGGGGGGGGGGGGTGGTGCGGGGCAGGGCGGTGATTGTTTGGCAATTCTGATAATCTGAATGTGTGGGCTTTCTACAGATGACAATCCTTGTGCCTCTGTTTTAATTTTTCATCACGGCAATGTCTGGAAAGAAGAAAGCTAGCAGTTTTTCTTAAAGAAAGAACTTGCATTTACATATCACCTTACACAACTTGAGGATGTTCCAAAGTACTTTATAGCCAATGAAGAATTATTTGCATGTGGGGTCTTTTGTGTAATGTAAGAAACGTGTTACACAGTTTGCGCACACTAAGGTCGGGATTTAACGAGGAGGCAGTGGATAGCAGGGGGTGAACCCACCTCCACCAACCCTGGAAGCCAGGCTAAGACTGGCCTCAGCTGTTTTGCATGGCTCAGGCTATTAATTGTCTGAGGTCGTGACTTCCGCCCGTCTGAGGCAGGATGTCCCGCCTCCAATAGCTGCCGGCCAATCAGAGGGTGGGCAGCACTTCAGTCCCAGCAGCGCCACTGGGAACGGTGGCCACTGCTGGGATTGCAGCAGTCCCCAGAGCAGCGGCCATCAAGGGGGCTGGAGAAGAAGGTAAGTGGGTTCAAGGCTCGCTGGGAACAATCAGCCAGGCCCCAGTGAGGGGCATTGGGTAGTCGATCGTGAGGGCAGGGGGCGTCTTCCAGCAGGGGGAACCCATGCTGCTGGGGGGCTCTCCGTGGGGCACGTTTTACTGGGTGGCCTCCCCAGATGACGAAGTGCCCATCCACTGCTGGTAAAATACCAGTGGCGGCGGGAAAAGTACCTTGAGTGGCCATTATTTGGCTACTAAAGGCCTCAACTGGCCTAAGGGTAGGAGGGCCACCCACCTCCTCACCCCTGCCCCCCACACTGCACGTAGGCAGTGAGCACGGCATCCCTCGCCATCCCACCTAACTTTACACCATCCCTGCCTCCCAGCCCACTCCTGCGGGGAGCGTAAAGTTCTGGCCCAAGCTCCCTAAAATATCAATGCAATAACAACAAGATAATCAGTATTAGATGTTGGTTGAGGGATAATATTGGCCTGGCCACCGGTGAGAACTCCCCTGCTCTTTTTTGAATAGCGCCGTTGGATATTTGATATCCACCTGAGAGAGCAGAGAGTATCTTGGTTTAACTGTCTCATCTGAGAGACAGCACCTCCGAAAAGTGCAGCACTCCTTGAAGTGCGATATCAACCCACAATTTTTGACTCAGAGGCGACAGTGCTACCACTGAGTCATGCTGAATCATAAAGATGTAGCATTGAAATTATATGACTCTGCTGATGATGTGATACCTCAGCCGGTAGGAGCACAGATCGGAGAATTAAGCATAGAGCTCATTGTCCCAACAGTTAAGAATACCACAAGTCAGAAATACTGACCTCTCTGCCCATCCGTGTTCCCAATGAGCAAGGTTCCATACTGGGAACAGAGCAGGGGCAACATGTCCGTACATGAACACCAGTGACTGTGGTTAAAAACTTTGCTGGAGCAAGACATTTAAAATTACCACGGATCTCAAACAGGTTTGTCCAACATACAGCCCATGGGCCAGAATCAGGCCCGCCAAAGGTTTCTAGCTGGCCCGCCTATCTGGAGGAGGGGAGCAGCATCAGGTAGCAGCTCCGCATTCACTGCTGCGGCACGCAGACGGTGTGGTTTGTAGCGTTTGTCAGTTCCCATGGAGACAGACCTGCCTGGACTGTCACGTGACTCCGCCTCCTCTAGCAACAAAGTAATGTCTTCAGACTCTATGTCACATCAGTCAACAAACAGGCCGAGTTCCTGGGTGGTGGCACGAGGGGGGGAAGGGCTGATGGCAGCTGCAGATACAAAACACTGTCTATCGGGTAATGAAGCTTCAGACATTCTACTCGATCCACAAGGGATTTATCTATTTTAAAAATATTTATGTCCTGTGAACACAAATAATGTGTCACATTCAAAGAATTATTTTGGTTGTCATAACACATGGCCCTGTGACTATATCGAACCAGTAATTTTGAAAGGATCTTCTTGAAAAGTAAAATAATCACCTAACTTTATTTTAAAACTTCTAGCTTGTTCACAAATGCTCAAAGGTAAAATATTTAATATATTTGAGACAGAGTTGAAGTATGATTTGAATCAAAATTTAAACCAAATATATCGTGCTTTTAATAAGATCAATAATCTAAACGCTTTTACTAATATGAAATTTTATTTATTTGCCATGAAAACCATATTTTAAAATAATTCTTGAAATAAGAAATGGGTATTTTTCACCAGTCATCACCTGCTGCTGCTTATAAAGATATAATATCAATTTCCTAGATTATTTATTTATAAATGTCAGGAATCACTGATCTCTGTAAGACTCTGCCGAACACCAGACTAGATTTTCATACATACAGACATATGAAAGTGATTGTCAGGGAAAGAGTGTCCATCTACTTGCGACATATTCCACATTACACTCTACCTACTCAGAGTTATGTAATGTGGGAGAAGGGAAAAACCAGGCCAATTAGGAAAGGAAAAGATTTGGAAAGTTCCTCTCTGACACCTTTAGGCAATTGAAATAGTCAAGGAGATCACATTGGCCTTGATTTATATTACAGGGCATCTACCTCCTGTAGATGGTGATTTTTTTATTTGTTCATGGGATGTGGACATCGCTGGCTAGGCCAGCATTTATTGCCCATCCCTAATTGCCCTTGAGAAGGTGGTAGTGAGCTGCCTTCTTGAACCGCTACTTGGGATGTAGGTACACCCAAAGTGCTGTTAGGAAGGGAGTTCCAGGATTTTGATCCAGCGACAGTGAAGGAATGGCGATATAGTTCCAAGTCAGGATGGTGTTTGGCTTGGAGGGGAACTTGCAGGTAGTGGAGTTCCCATGTGTCTGCTCCCCTTGTCCTTCTAGGTGTAAGAGGTGGCAAGTTTGGAAGGTGCTGTCGAAGGAGCCTTGATGAGTTGCTGCAGTGCATCTTGTAGATGGTACTCACTGCTGCCACTGTGGTGGTGGAGGGAGTGAATGTTGAAGGTGGTGGATGGGATGCCAATCAAGCGAGCTGCTTTGTTCTGGATGGTGTCGAGCTTCTTGAGTGTTGTTGGAGCTGCAGCCATCCAGGCAAGTGGACAGTATTCCATCATACTTCCGACTTGTGCCTTGTAGATGGTGAAGGCCATCCCTGTGCCAACACCACACTCCCGGCCTCAACAACCCATTCCCACACCCCTACCCACCCCTCGCCAGGACCTGTCTGACTGGCCCCGGTGAGCCCACCCCTGCTTACCTGCAGTCTGAGGCTCCAGCACTGTTCCTGTTCTCAGGCCTACAGCAGTACCAGCAGTGGCCACCATACCTGATGGGATTGCTGAGCTGCCAGCCCTGTGACTGGCCGACAGCTTTTGGAGGCAGGACACTTGTCCTTAAATGGACAGGGACCCCGGCACCATGCAGTTAAGTGCATGAACACCTTAAAATGCAACCCCAAAACGACTGAGGCAGGGTTCCCCTCACCTTTCCGCCCTAGCATTGGGACCCCTGCCATCTGCATAAACTCCAGCCCAATGAATCTTACAACGTAGAAGGAGGCCATTTAACCCATCATATCTATGCCAGCTCTTTGAGAGGGCTGTCCAATTTAGTTCCATATTCCAGCTTTTTCCTCATAACCCCACAAACTAGTTCTCTTCAAGTACATGTCCAATTGACTTTGGTAAGTTCCTATGGAAGCTGATTCCACCACCCTTTCAGGTAATGTGCTCCAGATCTCAACAACCATTAGAGTGAAAAAGTTTCTCCTCATTTCCTCTCCAGCACTTTTGCCAATTATTGTAAATCTATGTCCTCTGGTTACCAACCCAATTATCAGAGGAAACAGTTTTTCTCTACTTGCTTCATCAAAGCCCCTCATAATTTTGAATGCCTCTATCAAATCTCCTGTTAACCTATCTGCTCTAAGACTAACAATCCAACTTCTTCAATCTCTCCACATGACTGAAGTCCCTCATCCCTGGTATTAGCCTGATAAGCCTCCTTTGCACCATCTCCAAGGCCTTCCCATCCTACCAAAACTGTGGTGCCTAGAATTGTACACATTACTCCAGCTGAGGCCTAACCAGGGATTTCTAAAGGTTGAGCATGACTGATTTATTTTTGGATTTGTATAATTAGAAAAGTATCCTATATGCTTTCTTAACCATAGTCCCTAAATTTTATTTCTCAAAGCTCATCCATTTTTCACTTGGAATCAGTCTTTATCTTCACCTCTTCGGCAGCAGGCTGACAGAGTGGGTTTCCCACTTATTATAGAGCCAGTCTGATTTTCATACCCATTGGTTTCAAACAATAAGGGTGAAAATTACCAATTGTTTTTTTCTGCACCATTTCTAATACAGGTGTATCTTTATTTATTGGTTTAACAGTCAAAACTGAACAGAGGGGTACCAATATCCTGGGGGGGAGGTTTGCTAGTGCTCTTCGGGGGGGTTTAAACTAATTCAGCAGGGGAATGGGAACCTAAATTGTAGTGCCAGTGTACAGGATGTTGAGAGTAGTGAGGTCAGGGATATGGTTACAAGGACGCAAGAGGGCACTGGCAAGCAAGAACCTGGTTTAAAGTGTGTCTATTTCAACGCCAGGAGCATCCGGAATAAGGTGGGTGAGCTTGCAGCATGGGTTGGTACCTGGGATCTCGATGTAGTGGCCATTTCGGAGATATGGGTAGAGCAGGGGCAGGAATGGATGTTGCAGATTCCGGGATTTAGATGTTTCAGTAAGAACAGAGAAGATGGTAAAAGAGGGGGGGGGGGTGTGGCATTGTTAATCAAGGAGAGTATTACAGCGACAGAAAGGACGTTTGAGGACTCGTCTACTGAGGTAGTATGGGCCGAGGTTAGAAACAGGAGAGGTGAGGTTACCCTGTTGGGAGTCTTTTATAGACCTCCGAATAGTTCCAGAGATGTAGAGGAAAGGATAGCGAAGATGATTCTCGACAGGGGCGAGAGTAACAGCGTAGTTGTTATGGGGGACTTTAACTTTCCAAATATCGACTGGAAATACTATAGTTCGAGTACTTTAGATGGGTCAGTTTTTGTCCAGTGTGTGCAGGAGGGTTTTCTGACACAGTATGTAGACAGGCCAACCAGGGGCGATGCCACATTGGATTTGGTACTGGGAAATGAACCCGGCCAGGTGTTAGATTTAGATGTAGGTGAGCACTTTGGTGATAGTGATCACAATTCGGTTAGGTTTACCTTAGCGATGGGCAGGGACAGGTATATACCGCAGGGCAAGAATTATAACTGGGGGAAAGGAAATTATGATGCGATTAGGCAAGATTTAGGATGCGTAGGATGGGGAAGGAAACTGCAGGGGATGGGAACAATCGAAATGTGGAGCTTATTCAAGGAGCAGCTACTGTGTGTCCTTGATAAGTATGTACCTGTGAGGCAGGGAGGAAGTTGTCGTGCGAGGGAGCCGTGGTTTACTAAAGAAGTTGAAGCGCTTGTCAAGAGGAAGAAGAAGGCTTATGTTAGGATGAGACGTGAAGGCTCAGTTAGGGCGCTTGAGAGTTACAAGCTAGCCAGGAAGGATCTAAAGGGAGAGCTAAGAAGAGCAAGGAGAGGACACGAGAAGTCATTGGCGGATAGGATCAGGGAAAACCCTAAGGCTTTCTATAGGTATATCAGGAATAAAAGAATGACTAGAGTTAGATTAGGGCCAATCAAGGATAGTAGTGGGAAGTTGTGTGTGGAATCAGAGGAGATAGGGGAAGTGTTAAATGAATATTTTGCGTCAGTATTTACAGTAGAGAAAGAAAATGTTGTTGAGAATACTGAGATTCAGGCTACGAGGCTAGATGGGATTGAGGTTCACAAGGAGGAGGTGTTAGCAATTTTGGAAAGTGTGAAAATAGATAAGTCCCCTGGGCCAGATGGGATTTACCCTAGGATTCTCTGGGAAGCTAGGGAGGAGATTGCAGAGCCTTTGTCCTTGATCTTTATGTCGTCATTGTCGACAGGAATAGTGCTGGAAGACTGGAGGATAGCAAATGTTGTCCCCTTGTTCAAGAAGGGGAGTAGAGACAGCCCTGGTGATTATAGACCTGTGAGCCTTACTTCGGTTGTGGGTAAAATGTTGGAAAAGGTTATAAGAGACAGGATTTATAATCATCTTGAAAAGAATAAGTTCATTAGAGACAGTCAGCACGGTTTTGTGACGGGTAGGTCGTGCCTCACAAACCTTATTGAGCTTTTCGAGAAGGTGACCAAACAGGTGGATGAGGGTAAAGCAGTGGATGTGGTGTATATGGATTTCAGTAAGGCGTTTGATAAGGTTCCCCACGGTAGGCTATTGCAGAAAATACGGAAGTATGGGGTTGAAGGTGATTTAGAGCTTTGGATCAGAAATTGGCTAGCTGAAAGAAGACAGAGGGTGGTGGTTGATGGCAAATGTTCATCCTGGAGTTTAGTTACTAGTGGTGTACCGCAAGGATCTGTTTTGGGGCCACTGCTATTTGTCATTTTTATAAATGACCTGGAAGAGGGTGTAGAAGGGTGGGTTAATAAATTTGCAGATGACACTAAGGTCGGTGGAGTTGTGGATAGTGCCGAAGGATGTTGTAGGGTACAGAGGGACATAGATAGGCTGCAGAGCTGGGCTGAGAGATGGCAAATGGAGTTTAATGCGGAAAAGTGTGAGGTGATTCACTTTGGAAGGAGTAACAGGAATGCAGAGTACTGGGCTAATGGGAAGATTCTTGGTAGTGTAGATGAACAGAGAGATCTTGGTGTCCAGGTGCATAAATCCCTGAAGGTTGCTAACCAGGTTAATAGGGCTGTTAAGAAGGCATATGGTGTGTTAGCTTTTATTAGTAGGGGGGTCAAGTTTCGGAGCCACGAGGTCATGCTGCAGCTGTACAAAACTCTGGTGAGACCGCACCTGGAGTATTGCGTGCAGTTCTGGTCACCGCATTATAGGAAGGATGTGGAAGCTATGGAAAGGGTGCAGAGGAGATTTACTAGGATGTTGCCTGGTATGGAGGGAAGGTCTTACGAGGAAAGGCTGAGGGACTTGAGGTTGTTTTCGTTGGAGAGAAGGAGGAGGAGAGGTGACTTAATAGAGACATATAAGATAATCAGAGGGTTAGATAGGGTGGATAGTGAGCGTCTTTTTCCTCGGATGGTGATGGCAAACACGAGGGGACATAGCTTCAAGTTGAGGGGTGATAGATATAGGACAGATGTGAGAGGTAGTTTCTTTACTCAGAGAGTAGTAAGGGCGTGGAACGCCCTGCCTGCAGCAGTAGTAGATTCGCCAACTTTAAGGGCATTTAAGTGGTCATTGGATAGACATATGGATGAAAATGGAATAGTGTAGGTCAGATGGTTTCACAGGTCGGCGCAACATCGAGGGCCGAAGGGCCTGTACTGCGCTGTAATGTTCTAATTCTAATTAGAATACTCTAAGCCTGGTCCAACCAGTGCATTGAAGAGTGACAGTGACCGTGCCCAGTTTTACAGGGTCAGCTCATCTGAATAATTAACTCAACCTCCCAACATGCCTTTGACCTTGCACCAACAACTAGTTCAACTGAGGGATGCACAAAACTTTGGCCAACAACTCAAGTTCAAGGGGACATGGGCATTTTAAAGGTAAATGGTGGCATAGGGGGACAAATTTTCTTTCAGCCTTTCATAAAGCTTCAAAATTAATTTCAAATATTTGTCAGATTTTGGCAAGACTGCAGATAGAGAAACAGACACCAAAAAGAAATGAAAGGAAAACCAATGAATGAAATAGTACCTCGGGGTGTGTGATTGATAAGTTCATCATTCAACCTATTGTTTGATGGCTGGCACAATGGGAATTCTGTTGCATGTTGCATTTTGCGTGAGGTGCAGAAGAGATTTATCAGACTGGTTCCAGGGGTGAGGGATTTTAACTACAAGGTTAGGTTGCAGAAGCTGGGGTGTTTCTCCTTGGAGCAAAGGAGATTGAGGGAAAATTTGATCGCGATGCACAAGATTATGACAGGTTTAGATATCTCTTGGCATTTCTTTGCAGACGAAGATTTTGGGAAGGTTGTACTCATCGGTTGCAGGCCCGCTGGTGACTAGTCAGGCCTATCCATGACCGGCAGATTCTCCCACAGTGGGTACAAGTGAAGCTATAGTCGCTGCTGGGGGCAATTGGATCGATCCTTCTCCTCCTTCTCTCTTTCATGCTGGTTCTTCACTCCATCTCAAAGGTGTCTGTACCCTCCTGATGTAGCATTTCCAGGCATCATGATCTATGGCCTGCGCTTCCCATTGGCGATGGTCAATGTGGCATACAGAGAGGGACTTCTTCAGGGAGTCCTTGAAACGTTTGCATGGGGCCCCTCTGTTCCTTTTACCCGTGGTCAGTTCTCCATAAAACACGATCTTGGGCAGGCGACTGTCATCCATCCAGGCAACGTGACCCACCCAACACAGTTGGCTTTGCAGGAGGATGGCCTCAATGCTGGTGAAGTTGGCTATTTCCAGGACTTCAATGTTTGTGATGCGGTCCTGCCAGCTGATCTTGAGGATGCTGCAAAGGCAGCGCTGATGGAAGCGCTCTAGAAGGCATACATAAAGGCGGTATAGGATCCATGACTCGACGCCATACAGAAGGGTGGTGAGGACTGCGGCTTTGTACACTTTGAGTTTGGTCTGTGCTCTGAGGCCGTGGTTGCTCCACACTCATTTGTAGAGTCTGCTGAATGTACTGTTCGGCTTTGAGAGCCTATTGTCCACTTCCTTGTCAATGGTAGCACCAAAGGAGATGACGCTCCCCAAATAAGTAAATTGCTCGATGACAGTCAGCTTGGTTCCCTCGATGACAATGCTTGGTAGTCTACATTCTTCATGGGGTGCAGGCTGATGCAGGACTTCAATTTTCTTTAAACTGAAAGCTTAGACATGGTAGACAAAGAGAAGTTCTTCACATTAGCTGATGGTACAAGGTTTAGGGGTTTTGGGCAAGAGATTCAGGGGGGATGTGAGAAAGAACCTTTTTGCACAGTAAGTGGAAATGACCTGGAATTCACTGCCTACAAGGATGGTGGAAGTGGAGATGATGAATTATTTCAAAAGGAATTTGGATGGGCACTTGATGTAAATAAACTCAATGGGCTATGTGGTTAGAGCGGGGCATGGGACTGATTGGATTGCTCTACAACGGGCTGGCATGGACCTGATAGGCCGAATGGCCTCCTTCTGAGCCATAATGACTCTATGAAGTGGATGGAAGGAAGGCAGCCTCTCAGGCGAGAATGCACTTTGTCTGGTTAGAAATGGCAGCCAAGATTAAATGCCTTTATAATAAAATCAATGCCATCTACTAAACCCTTTACTCTTGGGAACCTTCACACCCAGGAAACATCTTGTACTTCCTCTACAGGGAAACTTATGTTGTCCTTGCAAACAAAGCCTCTCCTCCTTACCTGATACATAGGATGATAGGAAAAAGGAGCAAGAGTAGGCTTTTCAGCCCTTCAAGCCTGCTCTGCCATTCAACTAGATCATGGCTGATCTTCTACCTCAACACCATTTTCCCACACTATCCCCATATCCCTTGGTGCCTTTAATATCTAGAAATCTATCAATCTCTGTCTTGAACATACTCAATGACTGAGCCTCCACTGCCTTCTGGGGTACAAAATTCCAAAGATTCACCACCCTCCAAGTGACGAAATTCCTCCTCATCTTAGTCCTTAAAGGACTTATTCTGAGACTACAACAGCAGATAATTGACTGATTTGGAATGCATCATGGCTCATGGACTGGAAAGATTCAGCAGTACACAGTTTTAAAAGAAAGAAAAATCTTGCATTTATATAGATCCTTTCATGACATCCCAACGCACTTCACAGACAATGAAGTACTTTTGAAGTGTGGTGACTGTTGTGATGTAGGGAAATGTTGCAGCCAATTTGCACCCAGCAATGTCCCACAATGAGATAAATAACTAAATAATCTATTCCAGTGATGTTGGTTGAGGGATAAATATTGGCCAGAACACCGGGTCTTCAACTTGAAACGTCAACTGTGTTTCTGTCTCCACAGATGCTGCCAGACCGGTTGAGTATTTCCAGCACTTTCTGTTTTCAGATTTTCAGCATCCACGGCATTTTGCTTTTTGGTAAAATAAAATTTTGTTGGGTTTGAGGGGAATTTGGAGGGTGATTGAATTGAGCCTTTTGAAATAATAAACAGATCAACTCCATAGCAGGCCATCCTTTTTGGCACATTGGCATGTATTAAATAGTCGTTCCTTTATTCACCTCCACTCCCCTCCTGGGTGTTAGGTTTAGAAAATGAATGAGAGAAAGAAAAAGGTGCAGAACTGTTATCACACATAGCATTTCAAAGATAATTGAGATAGTCCCAGTTTGTTACCATATCACGACACACCATCTACCCAGTAAATTACAGCAATTATATACAGCAATGAAAAATGAATTTGCCATAATTTGAGATCATTAAACTAATAAGTGAGTTATGACTAAATTAGAAACTTTAACAGGCCACAAGGAACATGTTGATTTAAATGTAAAGATTTCTATGTATTTGAGATTGTATTTGATCAGGTGCAGTGACAGTAATTTAACAAGAATGCTTATTAAAAAAAAGGAAGATTTGCATTTCTGTAACACCTTCAGGAAGTCCCAAAGCTCTTTATAGCCAATGAAGTACTTTTGAAGTATAGTCACTGCTGTAATGTAGGAAATGCAGCAGCCAATTTGCACACACCAAGGTCCCACAAACCGCATTATGATAATGACCAGATGACCTGTTTCTGATGATGTTAGTTGAAGGATTAATATTGGCCAGAACTCCCTGATTCTTCTTCAAAGTAGTGCCATGAAAACTTTTATGTCCACCTGAGAGGGCAGAGATCGTGGTTTAACATCTCATCCAAAAAAAATACCTCCGAAAGTGCAGCAATGGAGTGTTGGCCTAGATTATTTGCTCAAGTCTCCAGGTTGGGACTTGAACCTACAGCATTCTAAGTCAGAAACAAGACTGCTAACCATTGAACCATGGCTAACACCGGAAACAGGAATCCTCCACAAAAATTGTTATGGCCCTTAACACCCCAAGCATCCTTTTGCATTTCAAAATCTCTTCCCTCCTCCCTTTCTCCCCAAGGATTCACATTGCTGTCAAGTGGGAGGCCACTGCGATCTTGTGCCTACACAAACTCACTGAGATGCCTTGGGACACCCATTAAAATAGTCCCAGCTTACCACTGCACCTTCTGGACAGTCAGCGCACACATTTCTCCAACACCCTGCTTTGGAGTTAAAGACCCACATAAGAAGTGCATGTTTATAAAAACTGCATGGGGATTATTTTGGCCGAAGGGCTACTGGGTGCAGTGTTAATAAGACTAGCCTGTTTGGATTTTGTACACAATTTTGGTCCTAATTGCTGATTACCATTATTGGAATCTGCCCAGAGGTGCTAAAACAGAAATCTGCAGGTTTAGCACTCATGAATTGATTAGATACTATTTTCATGCAGTACTATATGTGGACTCCTCACAACCACTTCCACCGAAAGTGTGGAATGCTCTGACTGGCACATTGCAGGATGGCACCGGGACCGAGGGAAAGGGTGCACAGGTCTTGGATGTGGCACTCAAGGTCCTGGTAGAGGAAGTCCAGAGGAGGGTGGAGGGGGGGGGGGGGGGTGCGGGATGTCCAGTACTCACCAGAGTCCATCTCACTCTTGTATCAGTTGCTGCCGCTCCACCTGGCTGCATGTCTTCTTCCCATTTCTCATCCAGATCAAAGGGGAACCATTAACTAGATGCCTCTGATCAATCAATCCCTTTCTCCTGGTGGCTCCTATAAGGTGGAGTACTGAAACACTTATTCTTTTAAGGAAGATAAAGCCCTCAGAAAATTTCTGGAATAAATGTTGCTCAAGTGTTGAAGTCTTGACAAAATGTCTGAGAAAGTTTCCCTATGTGTTTCAGAGGTCCTCTTCACAGCTCCAACAGCAATTGAACATAAAATGGTGATTTGTTTTTATTTGTTTGGGGGATGTGGGCATAGCTGGCTAGGCCAGCATTTATTGCCCATCCCTAATTTCCCATTAAGAAGGTGGTGGTGAGCTGCCTTCTTGAACCGCCTGCAGTCCATATGGGGTAGGTACACCCACAGTGCTGTTAGGAAGGGAGTTCCAGGATTTTGACCCAGCGACGGTGAAGGAACGGCAATATAGTTCAGAGTCTGGATGGTGTGTGACTTGGAGGGGAACTTGCAGGTAGTGGTGTTCCCATGCATTTGCTGCCCTTGTCCTGGTGGTTGGTAGACGTCTCAGGTTTGGAAGGTGCTGTCTAAGGAGCCTTGGTGCATTGCTGCAGTGCCTCTTGTAGATGGTACACACTGCTGCCACTGTGCATCGGTGGTGGGGGGAGTGAATGTTTGTGGATAGGGTGCCAATCAAGCGGGCTGCTTTGTCCTTGATGGTGCTGAGCTTCTTGAGTGTTGTTGGAGTTGCACCCATCCAGGCAAGTGGAGAGTATTCCATCACATGCCTAACTTGTGCCTTGTAGATGGTTGACAGGCTTTGGGGTGTCAGGAGATGAGTTACTCACTGCAGGATTCCTAGCCTCTGACCTGCTCTTGTAGCCACGGTATTTATATGGTTGTTCCAGTTCAGTTTCTGGTCAATGGTAGCCCCCAGGATGTTGATAGTGGGGGATTCAGCGATGATAATGCCATTGAATGTCAAGGGGAGATGGTTAGATTCTCTCTTGTTGGAGATGGTCATTGCCTGGCAATTGTTGGCCCAAATGTTACTTGCCACTTATCAGCCCAAGCCTGGATATTGTTCAGGTCTTGCTGCATTTCTACACTGACTGCTTCAGTATCTGAGGAGTCACGAATGGTGCTGAACATTGTGCAATCATCAGCGAACATCCCCACTTCTGACGTTATGATTGAAGGAAGGTCATTGATGAAGCAGCTGAAGATGTTTGGACCTAGGACATGACCCTGAGGAACTCCTGCAGTCATGTCCTGGAGCACAGATGATTGACCTCCAACAACCACAACCATCTTCCTTTGTGCTAGGTATGACTCCAACCAGTGGAGAATTTTCCCCGATTCCCATTGATTTAAATTTTGCTAGGGCTCCTTGGTGCCATACTCGGTCAAATGCTGCCTTAATGTCAAGGGCAGTCATTCTCACCTCACCTCTTGAGTTCAGCTCTTTTGTCCATGTTTGAACCAAGGCTGTAAGGAGGTCAGGAGCTGAGTGGCCCTGGGGAACCCAAACTAAGCATCACTGAGCAGGTTATTGCTAAGCAAGTGCTTCTTGATGGCACTGTTGATGACACCTTCCATCACTTTACTGATGATTGAGAGTAGACTGAAGGGGCAGTAATTGGCCGGGTTGGACTTGTCCTGCTTTTTGTGTACTGGACGTACCTGGGCAATTTTCCACATTGCCAGGTAGATGCCAGTGTTGTAGCTGTACTGGAACAGCTTGGCTAGGGGCGCGGCAAATTCTGGAGCGCAAGTCTTCAGTACTATTGCCGGAATATTGTCAGGGCCCATAGCCTTTGCAGTATCCAGTGCCTTCAGTCGTTTCTTGCTGTCACGTGCAGTGAATTGAATTGGCTGAAGTCTGGCATCTGTGATGCTGGGGACTTCAGGAGGAGGCTGGGATGAATCATCAACTCGGCACTTCTGGCTGAAGTTAAAGCAATATCACAACAGACACCAACTTGGTAAAGGAATTTAAGTCTACACTAAGAATAGAGGCGCGCTAAACAGTTGATTGCCACTTAAAATGCTTACTGGCACTCATTAAAGAGGTTCCATGGAACTTAGATGGCTAGCACTTCAACTAATGCCCTTTTCTAACAGTGATAAGGTGATGCCAATTTCAGGCAATAGTTGAAAGGGATCATCAGCAAAGTGATGGAAGGGGTCATTGACTGTTATCAAGCAGTACTTGCTCAGCAATAACCTGCTCTCTGATGCTCAGTTTGGGTTCCACCAGGGCCACTCAGCTCCTGACCTCATTACAGCCTTGGTCCAAACATGGACAAAAGAGCTGAACTCAAGAGGTGAGGTGAGAGTGACTGCCCTTGACACCAAGGCAGCATTTTACCAAGTATGGCATCAAGGAGCCCTAGCAAAACTGGAGTCAATGGGAATCAGGGGGAAAACTCTCCGCTGGTTGGAGTCATACCTAGCACAAAGGAAGATGGTTGTGGTTGTTGGAGGTCAATGATCTCAGTCCCAGGACATCACTGCAGGAGTTCCTCAGGATAGTGCCCTAGGTCCAACCATCTTCAGCTGCTTCATCAATGACCTTCCCTCCATCATAAGGTTAGAAGTGAGGATGTTCGCTGATGATTGCACAATGTTCAGCACCATTCGCAACTCCTCAGATACTGAAGCAGCTCGTGCCCATATGCAGCAAGATCTGGACAACATCCAGGCTTGGGCTGATAAATGGCAAGTAACTTGCGCACCACACAAGTACCAGTCAATGACTATCACCTACAAAAGAGAGTCTAACCATCTCCCCTTGATGTTCAATGGCACAACCATCGCTGAATCCCCCACTATCAACATCCTGGGGGTTACCATTGACCAGAAACTGAACTAGACCAGCCACATAATTACTGTAGCTACAAGAGCAGGTCAGAGACTGGGAATTTTGCGGTGAGTAATTCACCTCCTGACTCCCCAATGCCTGTCCACCAAGTCAGGAGTGTGATGGAATACTCTCTACTTGTCTGTGTGGGTGCAGCTCCAACAACACTTAAGAAGCTCGTCACTATCCAGGACAAAGCAGGCCGCTTGATTGACATCCTACCCACCACCTTCAACATTCACCCCCTCCACCACCAACACACAGTGGCAGCAGTGTGTACCATCTACAAGATGGACTGCAGCAACTCACCACGGCTCCTTCAACAGCACCTTCCAAACCTGAGACCTCTACCACCTAGAAGAACAAGGGCAGTAGATGCATGGGAACACCACCACCTGCAAGTTCCCTTCCAAGCCACACACCATCCTGACTTGGAACTATATCGCCATTCCTTCACTGTCGCTGGGTCAAAATCCTGGAACTCCCTTCCTAACAGCACCATGGGTGTACCTGCACTCCAAGGACTGCAGAGGTTTAAGAAGGCAGCTCACTACCATCTTCTCAAGGGCAATTAGGGATAGGCAATAAACTCTGGCCTAACCAGTGATGCCTACATACCATGAACGAATGAAAAAAAAGAAAAAAAGGGAGTGATGTAAACCAACGTGTGATACAGTAACTGGAATAGCGTTGGTCAACAATAAGCATATGTATTTCAGAGATCTCCTGTAAGTCTGTTATTTTATATTAAAGAACCCTTCATTCAACTTACCATTTGGCTCAGATTGTTTGGTATGTTTGTGTTGAGGTATCAATAACACAACAGTGTCTTGCATTAAATGCAGGCTACAGCCAATGTAGCAGCTTCAAACCTCAATTTGACCACATCAGAGGCCCTTTAGTGCCTAAAGTATTTGACAATATTTGACCCCCATATGGTTAAGCTCTGGGTGTGAGATGATCATGTGATAGCCAGAGGCAAATAGAAAAAGCCCCACTGATTTACAGGCTTAACATAGTAATTGACCCCTCCCTGAAAAAACTGCTTAAAAACCCTTAAATCCTTTGTAATAAACACATCGATTAACTCATCGCTAACTGAAAACCAAAAAACCCATTTGAAATATGAGGATGGGCCATTTTGCCCCTCGAGACTGCTCCGCCATTCAATAAGATCATGACTGATCTTCTACCTCCACTCCACTATCACCCAATGGCCTAAAATGACTGGATTCATAGAAAGTAGTCCTGAAAGAAATCTTTGAATCCCATGTAATAAGAATGAAGACAAGTAAAAAGAAAATTGCTGCAAGCACTCAGCAGGTCAGTCAGCCTCTGTGGAGAGAGGAAGGGTGGGAGCAGGGGAGCTAATGTTTCAACTTGGTGACCTTTCAACACAACAAAGCAGTGTTTGGTTGAATGCAGTTCCTCGAAACCTATGATCTTGCCAATGAGTTAAGATTGAAGCCAGTTCTATCTCGGTTTCTTGCTGGTTTAGTCCCACTGGCTTATATCATGCGCCTCATTGTGCCAGAGCACTGACCCCCAAAGTCAATATGGCGGATTGACCAAAGCTGGTCTTTCCAGGGACCATTGTCTTTCCATTGCCTAATCAGTAAATTTTACTTTGTGGCCTCTGTCAATTACAGGTGGCCCTGCAGGAACCTAACCTGCCATAAAATCAATGTAAAAGCAGCTTGAAAACAGAAAACCTGTGAGTTTGTGTTGATGGCCTATTGGAATTTAAAGTAATTTAGCTCCAGGCCTTAAAGGAGGTCCTGCTGGTTAGGCTGCTTCAGTGACTGAAGAGTCTAATGTATGACTAGCTGATAAAATGCATGTCAATCACACCCTGGAGGGCTGATGTGCAAAAGCAGAGAGCTTGCTGTAACCATGGGGATATGAATTTAACTGGCTTTATTAGAGTCACCCTATGTCAATGAATATTAACAGGCCTCTCAAGAAGAGGAACATTCTCAGTGGTGAGCGGTAGCATTTGGGAGGTGGGGAATATTGAGCGTTTTATTTTTCAATTCATGCTTAGAAGGAGATGGTAAAATGGAAGATATAAATACAGTGTGTTCCTTATTTTGATTGAAGCAATAATAACAGTTTGCTACAAAGTTTGTGTCATTAAATTGATGGCAGAGATGCCACCAGTTTTAGATTGGACAGTCTGTTTTCTTGAGCAGAAATTTGTAAAATGTGAATCATTTTTTCCCCATTTGCTTCTGTCTTACATGATGTAGGAGTCATTCTTGTGAAACATGAATGCTTTCAGTCTATTTTCATTGAGAGCAAAGAAAGTATCAGAGCCCATCCCTTTATCCCCACCTCATCCTCCCCACTGTCCACTTTTAGAAATAGCGGTATGCTGCTTTGATTTGTGTAATGTATCCAAGCATCAATAAATAGATGAAACCTGTTCTTACACTGCCTAGCTTCAATCAAGAGAAAGAAATAAAGAACTTGCATTTATATAGTACCATTCTTGACCACAGGACATTCCAGACCGCTTTACAGCCAATAAAGTACTTTTGAAATGTAGTCACTGTTGTAATGATTCAAATACTAAGGATCGTAATTAAAATGAGGCAAACATTTTGTTGCAGTGAAAAGATGAATAAGACACGTGAAGCCCTGATATAAGAAGTTTACCTTATATGCTGTATGTTTCAAGTGCACAGTAACTTATCCAGCCTTTAGCAGATGTCTATATTTCTACTTTCCTTGTCTCCACTTATGGAAGTGTGACTCATGTTGGAATCTAGTCCTTTGGAAAATAGATGCTGTTTGGACTCACATTCTCTTCATGTATGAATCTAGAATGTTGGCAGTGTTCTACCATGGGACATTACAGCTGTTCCCTAAACATGCCCTCCACATGTGTGAACTTTGCAACAAATGGTCACTGATAGTGAACTGGAGCAGGAATACAGAGTAGTATCTTTCTCTTTCAAATGCAGGCATAGAGACCTCAACAACAGCTTCTTGCATTTATAAATCAAACAACTTTAACACAGTAAAACATCCCATGGTGCTTCACAGGAGTGGTTTCAGACAAAATATGGCACTGAGCCACATAAGCAGATAATATTGGAACAGGTGGCCACAAGTTTGGTCAGAGGTAGGTTTTAAGGAGCATCTTAAAGGAGGAGAGAGAGAGATAGAGAGGTGGAGAGAGCCTAGGGCACAGCTGTCAATGGAGCAAAGGAAATTGGGGATGTGCAAGAGGCCAGAACTGGAGGAACGCAGAGGGCTGTAAGTCTGGAGGAGGTTACAAAGTGAGGGAGAAGCAAGGCATCATGCAATAATTCACCAGGCATTGAACCTGAGATGCTTCTTTTTAGCAAGGCTTGTTCTTGCTGGCCAATCTATCAGGGGGATGCTTGTTCAATCTCCACATGCTAACAACCCACTCCAATTGCTTTTGCATCATCCAAAGAAAGTGATACCTAGCACAGATCCACCACCTCTGTGTACTTCTCTGCCTTATTTACTTTTCTTCCTGTCATGCTCCAAATCAATGGTAGACTCCCGTGATTCTCACGGTTAAAGGGGAGGGAAATGGCACTGTGCTTTTAACTGCAGCCACTCAAATGCAGATCTCAGATGCTGTCTGATCTCTGGAGGACTGGTGGTTTATATTGTGTTTGCTGCTGGTGGCACTCCATCAGAGAAACTGCCTCTCATTTTATTGACTGCATTCTGTCCATGGCTCTAGCTGCAAAAAAAAACAATTCTGTTAAAGGTAGGACACAAAGGGGGTAATTTTCTACTTCACTGGCTAGATAATAACATGATAGAGTGGTTTGCCCGCCCATTGAAAAACCCAGCCAATTTTTGACCTATTGATTTCAATCGTGAAACTGTGAATAAAGACAGAGATCTTATTTTATAAATAAGTGAAAAATATTGGTTCATAGGATTTTCAAAGAGGGACTCACTCGTGGGACAATTTTAACAATCCCGCCCATCAGGGAACTGACAAGATCAGAGGAAACTTTGGTTTTATACCTACATGATTTAACTCTCCATTGAAATCATCAGAGAGCAATATTGGCCATGGTGTAAAACTGGGGTTCCACGCGATTCCATAAGTTTCCTGTCCGGCAAGTTAAACTAAAAGCACCAAGCCTCCTTCGACAGCACCTTTCACACCCGTTAACTCTACCACCTAGAAGAACAAGGGCAGCAGATGCATGGGAGCACCACCACCTGTACGTTCCCCTCCAAGCCACACACCATCCTGACTTGGAACTATATCGCCATTCCTTCACTGTCGCTGGGTCTAAATCATGGAACTCCCTTCCTCACAGCACTTTGGATCTACCTGCACCCCAAGGACTGCAGTGGTTCAAGATGGCAGCTCACCACTACCTTCTTAAGGGCAATTAGTGGTGGGCAATAAATGTGGCCTTGTCAGCGATGCCCACATCCCGTGAATGAATGATAAAAAAAATTATCCCCGTAATCTTTGAAATATCAGTTTAAATAAATCATGAAAATATTCAACATTCTTCTGTCCATTTGGCTGGTTACCTATGAATGCAAAAAAATGAATCAGGGATGAGAAAAGGCCATTTCATATGCAGAAGCCCATCTTCCAATACATTAAATTACTCATAAAATAGATATCATCAATGTATGTGACAACCACACTGACCTAAGCCAGAGAGACCAGGAAGGTTCTAGGTTCGAAACATAATCAATGCCGAATTAGCAAGCTGACCTAAAAGAGAGCAGCATTCCTGGGTTATGGAGGGAAAACAGTCAACAAGGGTTTCATCTCCTGAGCAATGACCTCTTTCAGATGTCCACATATGCAGGTTTTTTGGAAGAACAGGACCAGGCTTGCTTGTGGTGCTCTCCAGGGCCTCACAGCCTAAGCCACTCACCATTTGGGATCGCACTTTGATACTGCAGAATTGAAGGCCCCTGTGAATGATTACCAAGCAAGAGGCAACATCTTCCTGAGAGATGGGGGGGTGGCGGAGGAGGGGCGTTGGTGGGGCGGGGGGGAAAGAAAGAATATTGGAAAGGAGCAGCAAGCTCATTTTTGGTTGTGGGACCTCCATAATGGGCATGTGGTCAAAAGGATATGAACACTAAAGCGCTCTTTGTTCATAACTGCAACTCAGTTGATAACTTAATTCCCTCATATTAACACTTCTTCCTTATCTCCATTTCTAAATACTTTGTTCAGAGAAACACCACCCTTAAAAGAAAATGAATAGGATTTCCTCTACAGATGGAAGAACTGATGAGGGACTCAAAGGGAAGCCTCCCTCTATAAATGGCTTGCCAATGGGGGAGATTCTTTCTGTAAATGAAGAAACTGTTGGGGACATTCGTGTATATAGTGTAATGGTGACTTAAGAGACCAGGCCAGTGATGCAACTGATGACATCATCAGAAATATATAAGGAGACACCATTTTGAGAGGCACACTCAACAAACTGTTTGCAAAGGGAACACACACACACACACACACACACACACACACACACACACACACACACACACACACACACACACACACACACACACACACACACACACACACACACACACCCCGGTGAGGAAAAGGCCTGTACTGGAAGTCATGCAATGTAGATAAGTAGGACAATAAATAGTCTTTGTGTTGAATCTGAATATAAAGCCTGTGGTTATCATTTAAGAAGACTTAAAAACACAGCACAACACTACAATTCCCTCTGTAAATGACTTGCCTGTTGGCGAGATTCTTTCCGTAAATGAGGTACAGATGAGTTGCCTGTTGGGGAGATACCCTCCTTGAATCCTGCACTGCCTTGATTTTAAAATTCTCATCCTTGCTTTTAAATCCCTCTGTGGTCTCGCCCCTCCATTTCTCTGTGCTCCTCCAATTCTGGTGTCCTAGGCATCCCCGATTTTAATCACTCCACCTTCAGCTGCCTATGCCCTAAGCTCTGGAATTCCCTCCCTAAACCTCTCTGTCTCTCTACCATTTCTTCATTACGACGCTGCTTAAAACTTGCCTCTGTCCTAATATCACCTTGTGTGTCTCAGTGTCATTCCTGTGAAGTGCCTTGGGA